>NC_083223.1:36375027-37575027 GCF_032191835.1 Heteronotia binoei
AACAACCTGATCTTATGAATTGGCTGCTGTAGCTCCCATGGAAGTCTCCTCATGTGGATTGACAGGACTACCAATCAATTCTGATCCATTTCCTGCCAACTAGTCAGCTTCAGCCCTTCTTGCCAGGAAATCCCACCATTAATTTCACATTGGACACTTCAACACTTCCTGGATCCCATACCATAAAAGCGCAAAAGATACCACACAGCATGAGAAGAGGGACTACACTCCTCTTCATACCCATGAAGTAGATCACCTTAGCCAGCTAGTAGGAAAACAACAAAAAGCACTGTCCCTATATTAGTGGAGGAGCTGGGATTAGGGATTAGCACATACACCAGTTATACCCCACAAAACACCTGGCATAGAGATCATAGCTAGGGGTGTGTGCACTTGGATCTACCTGATGTCAAGATTGACTGATTATGACTAAAGACTGGGGGATCTTGGCCTAAGTATCAGGCCTGGTTAAAATCATAATGGATCCACTGCTGCTAATGTTCTACCCTTAGTTACCTCCCTTTTCTTATTTTGATTTGCAACTGTGTGAAAGAAATAGTCGGCGCCTTCTCAGGGCCTGAGGTGGGAAGAATCCTTGCATGATAATGCAAGGACAGGAGGCTAGCTATCGCCTGAGAAAGTATCTGGTAGTTATGTGTGAATGTTTCCTCCTGAACACCCCCCCCCCCCCGGTAGGAATGCTTTTGAAGTGTATCTTAAAACCCATGTATCAATGTATTGGTTTCATTCAAAGCAAGCTAGAGGCTTGCGCCAGAGTATGGGTTATCAATAAATGTAGTCTTAGTATTAACTTTGACTCATTCTTGAATCTGTCGACTTGACATTTGAGCCAAAAAATATACTCAAAAATACATTATCAGTATTTGCGGGGTATATTTTCCTCTCTGGAAATTTTGGTTAGATCTTAAACCAGCAGAAAGGCAGGAGCAGATTGCTCCCACTTCTCAGCTGTTTGTCAGGCAGTCAGCCCAAGGATCAGCCCTGGTGGTGGAAAACTGAGAGCTCCCTGACACCTTGGCTGTGGATGGCTTTTCTTGAAGCCCTATTTAAACCAGACTAAAAGAGAAGCCAGCCCAAGATCAGCTGGGTTGGCACCGCCGGGGAATTGAGAGCTTCTCACCAGCACAACTCTGGATTGTCTTCTCCTGCCATCTGGTTTAAACCGGGCAGCACGAGAAGGCAGCCCAGCCAGGATCACTATGCCTGCAATGAGCCATTAAGCTCCCTGCAGGCGCACCTCTGCACTTCTCCTGCCACCCAGTTTAAACTGGACTGATCCATGCATCCTTCTCCCCAACTTGGAAGACCTTTTTCCACACTCTTGGCCATATATGCTGCCTATAACCACTGGGGGGAACATATATGAGAGGCGCTCACAAAAAAGCAGTCAGTGGAAGAATGCATGAATGGGTGGAGGAAGAGTATATGGGCAGGTAGGCAGAAAGCAGTTGAAACTAGGGGTTAGGATGGGCTTCTAAGCACTCTCTGCCCTGGGCTCCTCAGACTGGGAACTAGCCATGTTTATACCTGAAAACAGGAATGCAAACAATGGTTTGAAGCTAGCTTGGGCAGGAGTGCAAACTACAGTTGGATATATTAAACCAGGATTTTCTGGTGAAAAAGCCCAGCAGGAACTCATTTGCATATTAGGCCACACCCCTGACTCCAAGCCAGCTGGAACTGCGTTCCTGTGCATTCCTGTTCAAAAAAAGCCCTGTGTCAAACAGGACGTAACTAATTGTTTCTGAAACATTAGCTAAGAGATAGAAGGTGAATGTATTCTTATTTCCATGGCATGTGACCTAAGATTGCCAACTGTTAAGTCTGGGAAGTGGAGTTGTGTTATAGTACTATGCTAGTTCCTGCCAGGCTCAGTGGAGCCTTGAGGACCAAGCTTGTGACACAGAGACAATGGGAAGCAGGATCCTAGTCCTTGCTTCCTTGGACCAATCACTAGTCCCCCCGCTGGTTCAAATGGTTCAATGGTGCATTAGCATTGGAACTGGAACTGTATATACCGGTAGTTGGCCCGGTTGGCCCAGTTCTCAGTTCTAGTCTCATTCTTACTATGCTGTAATCACAAATAAAGGATGCTGATCGCTAAGCCGAGTGTCTCCTCGTGTATCGAACCCAGTATCTAACACCAACTTTCAGGTTGAGTTCTGAAGTTCTCCTTAAATTACAGCTGATCTCTAAACTAGAGATATCCGCTCCCTTGGAGAAAATGGCAACTTCAGAGGGTTAACGCTACATAATCACACTGACGTTTTCCAACAAGGAGTTTGCAAACCTTATACTTGACCTGTGAGTTCTTTCCACTTGGTGGCTCAGATCACTGAGCCAATGGCACAAGAGGAATAAATCTCTTACAGGTTTTGTGGATGACCTTAGGGACAACATCTTAATGTATCTGGAGAGAAAAAGTGGGGCCATCCTGGAGTTAAGCGAAAACTTTTCTATCCCTGAATTAATTGCACTGATTAAAAGTATGGGCTACTGACAGATCTCCAGATTGTTTTGTGCTTATTCTATGTGTTTTGTTTCTAAACAGAACAGTTCTAGTTTACTTTTGATTGGCTTTGTAATTTGTATTATTAATTGTAAATAGTTTTGCTGCCTGGCAGTCTGAAAAGGCAGAAAGGTGGGATGGAAATGTTCTAAAACAAGCTGGAGGGGTTTCTTGTTTTCTTTCAGTTTCAGGGTACCCTCTTTTATATTATATTATATTAGTATGGCATAAGGCACTGCACAAGAGTCTAAAGCAGGGGTGTCAAACTCATTTGTTAGGAGGGCCAGATCTGACATAAGTGAGATCTTGCTGGGCCAGGCCATGTGCGTCATAAAATGTAATGCCAGGTAGCTAAGATATAAGCTTTATTAAAGACACAGAAAAACACAATGATTTTTAAAAACTTAAAATAAGATGTTTAAATGATTAACACTCTTGCAATATTTTGTTTACTTAATGGTTTCTGAAAACTGACACCTTTTGCTCTGAATTATTGCATCAAAATCTGGAGACCATGTCTGTGCTGTAGCAATCTTGAGTTGGCTGCTCAGGTGTGTAACTGTAAGTTGCAAACCTACTTTTGGTTTATTGACATTCATTACAGAAATCTCATGGTCAATGCTTTGAGCCTTAGACCCAGAGGAAACATGTAATGGCCGGGTATTGTGAGCTTTTGTACACAAGTTGCTTCATGTGCAAGTCAGCCAATGAAGAAAACAGAGGCTTTGCTCTGCAGCTCCTGTGTGATTCAAAAAGCCTGCCAAAGCAAGCTGTGATGCAAAAGGAAGCACGAGAGAGAGAAAGAAGCCGATGACAGTTGCTTGCAGTCCTGATAGGACCCCTCCAGAGGCCTGTTCCAGCCCTTGGGCCACACATTTGACACCCCTAGTCTAGAGTATGCCCTAGGTCAGGGGTGGGGAACCTTTTTTCTGCCAAGGGCCATATGGATATTTATAACATCATTCGCAGACCATAAAAAATTATCAACTTAAAAAACAGTGCTCCACCGAGGAAGAATGATTCAGGCCAGCAAAATTAATGCAAATAATTGTTTTTCTATTTGAAGTCACGTGGGGAGAGCCTAATCTGGCAACACACATACACACACACAAGGGCTGCTGGCCTAGGCAAATGCCTAGGTCCAGGGCTTTTTTTGTAGAAAAAGCCCAGCAGGAACTCAGTAGCATATTAGACCACATCCCCTAATATTAGCGTATTAGGTCACACATCATTAGCATATTAGGCCACACCATCTGAGATAATCAAGTGCAAACTGAACTGTGACAGTAACTTTTCCAGGCCCTGCAGCAATTCTGGCCGGCCAGTCAGGCCCCAGGAAGGGTGCTGCACAGTACATCTGGGCCCTGTGATCCCTGCCTGGCCCTGGGGAGGCTTACGCACAGTGCAGCTGGGCCCCACGATCCTCGCTGGCCAATCAGGCCCCAGGGAGGCTGCCACATGGCTCAGTTTGGTCCAGCAATCCCCAAGGGCCACATCAAGTGACCTTGAGGGCCGTATATGGTTCCTCACCCCTGCCCTAGGCACAGCTCACTTCATATAGGGACAGACAGTTCATGTTGGGCCTCTAGTAGTTTCCTGTATGAACTGGAATCGAGATACAGAATATGTTTTAGATTGTCCCATGACTGCACATTATAGAGAAAGCTCAGTAATGAAGGCCAGCTGCTATTATTAAGGAAGTTGGCTTATCAGTAATGATCTTCTCATTTTGAAGAGCATAATTTTAAAACCACTATCCTAGAAAAAATATGCTTATCAAAGCTCTGTGGCTGACTGGGGTAATTATAGTTTAAAATCAATTCTGGACGAAGTATTCGAATAGTTAATTAAAAACAAAATCAATGTTTTTTTTTAAAAGATAGAGAACATAATTAATTACAATTGATAGCCTTCGATGGAAAATAGGTCATGCTAAGCAACCATGTGGTGTGATATACTTGGATAATATTGATTGCTTGCATATTTGCAACAAGAATTTTGCTGATTGATCCTGATCACCTCAACTAAATGCAAGCAAAAGGAACAGTATTGCACCAAAACATTGCACTACATGGTTGCCGACAAACCCTGATTTATTTTTATTTTACTTCATGTAT
This sequence comes from Heteronotia binoei, assembly GCF_032191835.1. Classification (NCBI taxonomy): domain Eukaryota; kingdom Metazoa; phylum Chordata; class Lepidosauria; order Squamata; family Gekkonidae; genus Heteronotia; species Heteronotia binoei. The sequence goes on from NC_083223.1 coordinate 36,379,675, forward strand.
ACACAGCTGTTCTCCCCTATGGGGACCCAAAACAGTTTACATCATTCTCCTCTCCTTCATGTTATCCTCACAACAACCCTGTAAGGTAGGTTAGGCTGAGAGAACTTCCAAGGAAGCATGAGGATTCAAACCTGGGTCTCCAACACACTAACCACCATACCACACTGGCTCTCCACCAAAGTCCACAATGTAGTATAATTTTAAAGGCAAGAAAACCAGAGTTGTGGTAATTTTATTGAGAAAGGATAATAATTTTTTTCAAGGCAAAATGAAATAGTGCTGTTATGTATGTGGACCAAAGTGAAGACTGTGATGGGTGTTCCTGCCGGGCTCATTGGAGCTAGAAGGACTGAGCTTAGGGACTTGGGAACAATGGGCAACAGGATTCAAATCCCTGCTGCCCTGCTCCAATCACGGGTGCCCTGCTGGGTTGAATAATCCAATAACATGCTTGCATGGGAACCCAGAGTTGTATATAGTTGGTCCCATTGGCCCTGTTAACTAGTCTTTTAGTGCAGCCGTATACTATGCTGTAACTAATAAAGAGCTGATAATCACCACAACCTCGCCTCCTCAGTGCATTGAACACATTATATTATAAGTGTGATCCTAAGAACAGTTTCCTTGGGAATAAACCCCAATGAATATAATGCCCATTTTAAAAACAGACCTGTTTAGGACTGCTCCTCCAAAGTCATTCATGGGAAAAGTGTGAGCAACTATCCTAAACAGTTGAGGCTGCTGGAAAGGGTTTATAGATCAAGATGGGTAGCTGTAGGCCTTGAATTCAGCAGGAGATCACAAGAGCACAACTCCTGAACCTTTCTGATGGCCCCCTCCTCTTCCCCACCTACCTTGTCCATTGAATAGTAGGTGCAGCTGCATAACGATCCTTGGATTAGGAGAGCAGGCAGCCAGCCAGCCACCAGGAACTTTGCCACACTTCCAGCAGCCCTCAGTAACTCCTGGAGAAGCCTGTGCCGCCCTTTCTCCACTTCTTATGTGATTCTGGGCAGCAGGTGGCTTGCTGGCCTTTTGACTATGGTGGGCAGGGTGGCCAAGGAGAGCCCCAGGTGAGCAAGGTCTCCTTGGGCTGGCTGGATCTCTAGCCAGCCCAAGCAGGCCTCACTCACCCAGGGCTCTCCTTTCTTGCATCAGGTTGCTTTTTGCTGGTGGTGGGGGGGATGACTAGGCTTCCCAAACCTTCCGCCCTGCCGGGGGACCCCTGGATTAGCAGCCTCATCCCCCGCTCTCCAAAAATGTGGAAGCAGGGGGGGTGGGGGTGGGGAAATGGTGCAGTGTCTCTTTCCTTGCCTGCCTCCCTCCCTCGCAGGCTTTAGGCTTCTCCCTTCCTCCGGGTCACAAAGACCCACCCACTGCTGGCCTGCTATTCGCTCCAGTCCGGCCTCCCTTCGTGACGTGCATGCTGGGACTCGTAGTCCTTGCATCCTCTCCAGCTGCTACAGGCGTCTCCTGGGGGAGTCTGGCCGGTGGAGGGGGGGAGCTCCGCCCCCAGAGGACCATGTGCGTTTCTACATCCAGAGGCTTCAGTCGCTGATTGAACGGCTTCCTCTTGGGATGGGGTGTCTGTGTTACTTTGAAGGAGTTGGAAGCAACTCGTGAGTAGAGAGGCAAATCCCCCTTCAGTGTTGCCAGAAATGGGGGGGGGGGGGAGTCTGCTGAGTACTTCATTATTCTCTATGTGGAGATCGATTCTCATAGGGTATAATGGGAAATTGATCTGGAGGTTTCAGGGGCTCTGGGGTGCTGTTTTTTTGAGGTAGAGGCACCAAATTTTCAGTATAGTATCTAGTGACTCTCCCCAAAGTATCCCCCAAGTTTCAAAACGATTGGACCATGGGGTCCAATTCTATGAGCCCCAAAAGAAGGTGCCCCTATCCTTCATTATTTCCTATGGAAGGAAGACATTTAAAAAGGTGTGCGGTCCCTTTAAATGTGATGGCCAGAACTCCCTTGGAGTTCAATTATGCTTGTCACATCCTTGTTCCTGGCTCCACCCTGATGTCTCCTGGCTCCACCCCCAAAGTCCCCAGATATTTCTTGAATTGGACTTGGCAACCCTAGGGACGACATATACTAATGAGTTTTGCTAATGAGCTCCACTACCTATTTTTCTACAACTCTGAGTACCTGTGTTAGTCTGTCTGCAGCATTAGAAAAAAGCAGGAGTCCAGTAGCACCTTAAAGACTAATAAAAAAAATTGCGGCAGGATATGAGGTTTCGTGAGTCACTGCTCACAAGCAATGATGAGCAGTGAGCAGTGACTCACAAAACCTCATACCCTGCCACAGATTTTGATAGTCTTTAAGGTGCTACTGGATTCTTGCTCTTTTCTGCTGGAAAAGGTCAAGTATTGCTGTTGCTGTGTTTTCTTCCTTTCTACTGACAGATTTATCTCTCCTCCTTGAATCTTTACTAAACTGGTATTCTAGACAGCTTACAAATAAAAGATTTTTAAAAGCCTGTAAAATCAAATCTATTTTTAAGAATGCGAAGCAACTATCAGTAGCTGAACAACAATGAATAATGAAAGCACTTATTAAATAACAATAAAATACAGCATAGTTCTTGGACAACGGAAGTTTTTCATTGCTTCAAAGAAGACTGGATGGCTCATAGCACCAATTGTCAGCTAAACTGGAACAGAAAATGATGGGGAGTTTTTCTCCCCTAATATATAAAAGCTTTTCCAGGACTGTCTGATTGAAGATGCAAATGCATATTTGATTATTCATTTCTTTAGACAATGTGTATTCCCCTCTCCACACCTGCTCAACAGCTCTCATCAATAAAACAAAACCAGGCTGATAAATAAAAATGGTAAAAATAAACTATACCAATAAACCTATATCAATAAAACAATTTAAGACTTTATTTTTTTGTTGATGCAGGTAGGGTCTGTGGCTCTGTGGTAAAACATCAACTTGAGAAACAGAAAGTCCCAGGTTTATTCCCCAGCATGCCCAATTTAAAAAGGCTCTGGTAGTAGGTGGTGAGAAAACTCTCTACCTGAGAGCTGCTAGTATGAGTAGAAAATACTGGCCTTGATGGACTAATGGTCTGGTTCAAAGTCAGCTTCAAATGTGTTCTAGTCAATACAAAATGCCAATAAAAACAGACAATGAAAGCAAGCAAGGGTACGAAAGTATATGAATGGGAGTGTCATTAGTTATGACCTGTCAGAACTTGTAACTTTCCTGTGGGCTATTAGCTTAAGCGACTCCATATTGAAACCAAACACTAACCCAGGCAGCTTTGCCCAAGTAACTAACCAGCCTACATTTGGTGTATGCCTATGCATTTCAAACAAACTGTGATCACTGGAGGCTGACAGATAGCCCAGGGTCAACATCTGCAGATGGCCTTTGAAGCCAGGCCGGCCTGAGCTTTCTCAGCAGGATTCCATCCTCCCTGCCTGATAACAAACCCTGAGAAACAGACTGTTGTCTCCACCCGTGTGAAAGATCGTTTTATTGTTGTCAACAGAATCGCATAAAGTGTATCCAATGCTAGCTTTCATTATCAGTGTTATTCTGTACCTTCAGCTCTGTAGTTCTCAATAAACGCCTATACTTTTGCAACTAAGTCTTGGGCCTTATTTGAAGTTCTGCCAGTTCTGACATGACCAGGGCTCATTTTGTAGAAAAATAGGTGGTGGAGCTCATCCAGGGATTGTTATGCAGCTGCACATATTATTCAGTGGACAAGGTGGGGAGGAGGAGGAGGGGCTGTCAGAAAGGTTCAGGAGCTGCGCTTCTGTGAGCTCCTGCTGAATTCAAGGCCTGGTTATGAATGTTTTATGCTCCTTTTACCTGATTGTAATGGTCTTTGGCTATACACAACAGATGTTATTGGTACCTTGTTTATTTCAAGGGAGTTTCTAGCTATAGAGGAATAATCCTGTATTATCATCTCTATGCTGAAGAAGAATGTTCCAGGAAATTGTTTATTGCTCAGTTTTGCTAAACTTGTAAACTAGTTGTGAGCCCTGCCCCACCCTCCAGGGCTTTTTTGTAGCAGCAACTTCTTAGCAGGAACTCCCATGATGTAGCCAATCCTCCTGGAGCTTACAGTAGGTCCTGTAAGAGCCCTACAAACTCTTGGATGATTGGCTACATCGGGGGTGTGTGGCCTAATATACAAAGGAGTTCCTGCTACAAAAAAGCCCTGCTCGCCCCTATCCTGGGTTCAAAATCTGGCCACAACCGTGCCCTACACAGAAGCCTCTTACAGTCTTGTTAGATCACACCTTTCTCTCCTTTCTTATGTCTGTACTATTTACATGCTATTTATATGCTTGGCATTGCAGGGCTTCAGTTAGACATTACTGACGAAGATATCTTCCATGTTTCTTCTTGAGCCAAAAGCTATAATTGCTTTAGATAAATCAACAAACATATAGACAGTTGACAAATTCTAAAGGAGTCAACTTTAGTTGGTGGCTTGGACAGGTGAAAGGACAGTTTAATACTCAACAGGAATCATTTTGTAGAAAAATAGGTGGTGGAGTTTATCCAGGGATTGTTATGCAGCTGCACCTCCTATTCAATTGACAAGGTAGGTTGTGTTGGAAATATGTATCTGTTCTGTATGTCCTTTGCAATGTTCTAAAGTTCCAGTCATTACAGGTTTAACACTGTGCCTGATTCCCAATTGTCTGCATGACCTGGGAAGAAGATACTGACTGCTGTCAATCAAGGTCTAGAAGTGAGAAAACCTGTTTTGTTTGTTTGGTCAGTTAGTCAGGAGACTTCCTTTGTTCAGGCAGAGAGTTCAAGAAGGAGGAGGAAGTGGTCTTTCATTAATCACATGATCTTCTAGTGTAAGCATGTAGTTCTATAGTGTTTGTTCTTTTATCTCTCAGTACCCTTTCCCTGTAGAGATAAATATGTTTTTGCTTTCATGTTAAATGCTTCTCAATAATTATTTGATCCAGTGATCCATTGCATTGAGATAAAGAAATAGAATTTCAAACAGAATTCCCTAACAGGTAGGAGGAGGGGGAACCATCAGAAAGGTTCAGGAGCTGTGCTCCTGTGAGCTCCTGCTGAATTCAAGGCCTGGTTCTCAATTGTTTTTGTTCATGGAATGGCAAAATATCCATATTTCTTAGAGAGGAATTCCATGCTACGTAGCTCCACAATTTCCCCACTATAGTTTATTATTTTTAACACATTAGAGCCACTTGGGATGCAATTTAAAGAGGAAGACCAGTATGTGTAGAGAAGGGCTATTTTCCTTTTCCCTTGTGCCTTTTCCTGACTGAAAATCACAATGCCCCCAGTTGGAAAAACTATAAAATATCCTTAAGTATTCCTGAACCCAATGTAGAAGTAAATTTGGGTAGCATTTTTTATTAATTTTTTTCAGAGAGAGAGAGAAGGTAGGGGACAAAAGAGGGAAAGAGGAAGGGAAAATATAAATTAATCAATAATTTTCAAATATTATTAGAGGTTATATACAACAAGTAAAAATCTGTGAAATATAACAGTTCAATGCCCCTTCTTTCCTGGAATACTTGTATGCCCCTTTAAATTATAACCATTGTGGTTGTAATTTATTTTTTAAAAGGGAGTCTGGCGAAAAAAATAAAACTTCCTGTAATTTGGAGTTTCACCATGTTTTTCTCTTCAATGTGTCACGATGGTATGTATATAAAGATTTGGAAATATGCAAATTTTGTTTAAATTTGATTAATTGATTAATCAGTTAAAAGCCAAGATGATTAATCAGGTAAAATTCTTTTAATTGGCTGACAGCCCTAATTAATCTAGTCTTTTAAAAAGCCATTTACACCAGTGGCCAGCTCAACATCTCTAAGAGGAAGCTCTTATTATAGTATAATTAAAGCTTCAACATCATAATTGCTTTCCTGAAGTAATTTAGCAAATTCAGTTAGGGAAGTTCAAGAGCAGCAATAAATAAAGCTATGACGATTCTAATGTTCCATCTCGTTCATTGATCTCTATTAGGTATCAATGGCAATAGAGAAGTTCCATATTGTCACTGCTAACTCCTCTCATTGTCACCAGGGTACGCTCTATTAATCAGCTTGATCAGCAAATATGTATGTAATGTATTCTGAGTCGTTTTGTCCTCCTTCAGAGCAGAGTCATGCTGGAAAAACTGCTCCCTACATCCTCGAGCAGACAGCAGAGAAACAGAGGCAGCAAAGACAATTTATCAAAAGTGACGTTAGGGCAGTGGCCCGGAACTGGCCTACCCCAACAAAATCATCAATCATTGTGGCAAAGAACTGTACATCTTCTTACCATGAATAAAGAGCCTTGCTAGTGGGAGAGATCTGGGCCTCAGAAGCATCTGATTTTATAATCAGGGCATATTTTCATTCATCCAATGCCCTGTTTTAACAGAGATTATGCAAAAGGGTGTTTTGTCATAACGGTGGGCTACCTGTGTTGCAGTTATCAGTTTGTGGCCACTAAGGCATCCTTTGCTGTTCATTATGAGAAATGTCAAAAACAACAAATTGGGCAACTGAAAGATGGTCAGAAGCATTTGATTAGTTTATGTTCCCTAGTGTACTGACACATCATCGTTAGTTAGAATAATTACTTAGTGAAGGGCAAGTAAGGCAGGTATCAAAAATTATGCCCAGGGACTGGTTTGTTTCTTTTTAATGGCATTTTCATTGTCTTTTCTAAAATGTAACACACTGAAAAAGCTATAACTTATTTAAACAGACCTAATAAAACACACCAAATAAATTCCATTGCTCTGCCTTGTGATGTCCTGTCCCCTTTCGTAATTAGATGTCATTCAAGCTCCAGGTATGATTGATTAGAACAAATGAGTCATAAACAATTTGGGAGGGGGGGGGCAACCACTGAATTGGCGAAAGAGAAGAGCTCCCAGGTATGAAATTCTTACCTCTGTAGCCAGACTATTAAATTGTTGGATGTATGACATACTTCAAGAAAACAGTGGCTGAGTTTTCCCCAATAGACATGCAGTCTGATCCTATGAGTGAATTCAATGCACAATGCACTATTTTCTATTAAGACTGCATAGAACAGAAGGCTTAAAAACATACTTAATAACACATTCCCTTTTTTATTTAGGAAAAGAGTCACAGTAAGAGATTGAAACATTGTAAACATTGATTCCACTGGATGAGATTCAAGCGTGTGCTTAATTCTTTTCCTGAAATCAACAAGATTACATTTGGCTGGAATCAGGGGTCATTTTGTAGAAAAATAGGTAGTGGAGCTCATTAGCATAGCTCATTATCATATGCCGCCCCCCTCACCTGCCAAAAGCAACCTGATGCAAGAAAGGAGAACCCTGGGTGAGTGAGGCCTCCTCAGGCTGGCTAGCGATCCAGCCAGCCCAAGCAGGACTCGCTCACCTGGGGCTCTCACCCCCCCCCCCAGTCAAAAGGCCAGCAAACCACCTGCCACCCAAAATCACATAAGAAGTGGAGAAAGGGTGGTGTGGGCTTCTTCAGAGGTTAATGAGGGCTGCTGTGGGTATAGCAAAGCTCCTGGTGGCTGGCTGGTTGCCCACTCTTCTAATCCAGGGATTATTGTGCAGCTCCATCTACTATTCAATGGACAAGGTAGGTGGGGAGGAGGATGGGGGCCATCCAAAAGGTTCAAAAGCTGTGCTTCTGTGAGCTCCTGTTGAATTCAAGGCCTGGCTGGAATAATTTCCACTGATTACTATCATAACAATCCTGTGAGGCAGGTTATCACTGATTTTTAAGACATACCACTGAGGCACAGAGTCCTCCATTCTGGCCACACATGTTTATCCTTCCTTTCTTCCAAAGAGTTCAGTTAAGCAGACCTGTTTCTCCCTGTTCCCATTTTAACCTCACAGAAACTTTGTGAGCTGGGCTAAATTAAGAATTAGTCAATGGTCCAAAGTCATCTAGTTACTTTCATGACTTGGTAGGGATTTCAATCCAGTTCTACCCTAGTCCTAGTCCAATACTGATTACTATATTACACTGCCTCTCTGAGCAGGTGCAATGTCATTTACATCCGGCACTAGTCATGACTTAAAAAAATAGAAGAAAAATAATGCAAAAAAAAAATCATACAGTATCATGAAACTTCTAATTCCAGGACACATTATAAATTAATTCTGTACAAAATGTTCATCATTATGACCTTTATGTATTTGCATATAATGTGTCAATTTAATCAGACTGGTCAGGTCCCAATACTTATGCAGCCATTTGTCCATAAGTAGACAGAACTCTTGCTAGAAGGACTCGTATTAGAAAGAAATAAGAATTTTGTCTGCTATAATAAGCGAATGCTTTAGTAACACAAAAACATCTTTTCCTTCACTATTATTCAATTGCTGTTATAAAATAGATATTTTAATATTCATCATTAGTCCTATATTGCATAGCTATCTCATTTTTTAAAGCAAAAGTTATGGCATCACACAAAGGTATGCATAAAATCTTGATTAAGTGACCCTGTCTCCAACAAATTTTATCTTGAAAGTCATAAATCCCAGGCTAGCCTGATCTCATCAGATCTCAAAAGCCAAGCAGAGTCAGGCCTGGTTAGTACTTGGATGGGAGACCACCAAGGAAATCCAAGGCTGCTATGCAAAGGCAGGCAATAACAAACCATGTCTCTGAACATTTCTTGCCTTGAAAACCCTATTTGGTTGCTGTAAGACATCTGCAACTTGATGGCAAAATTATCATCATCAGGGCTTTTTTTTTTTTAACAGGAACTCCTTTGCATATTAGGCCATACACCTCTGATGTAGCCAGTTTTCCTGGAGCTTACAGTAGGCCCTGTAATAAGAGCTCTGTAAGCTCTTGGAGGATTGGCTACATCAGGGGTTTGTTGCCTAATATACAAAGGAGTTCCTGCTACAAAAAAAGCCCTGCCTGCCCCTATCCTGGGTTCAAAATCTGGCCACAACTGTGCCCTAAACAGCAGCCTCTTACAGTCTTGTTAGATCACACCTTTCTCTCCCTTCTGGTTTGATTATACCATTAAAACATATGGTATTTGGAGATAATTAGTTTATTAGCTGGGATGTTTAGTGCAATATAGGTAAATTCCATTCCAGATGTGTATTATCCCATGTGCTATTTTATAACACTTCAACTACACTGAATTCAGACAAGTTGCTTAGTAACTGAGTAAGTGACTGTCAGATCTAATTTAAAAAGAAAATACTTTGTTTTTGGATGGTATTAATTTTGACCTAGCTTTTCAACAAATGCTCTGGAAAACTGTGTGAATGTGGCAGAGAATGTGAAGTGCCAAAATAAGTTGTCAAGATCTTTTTCAGATGTCAATTTAGAGAGAGAGAGAGGGTTTGAGTGTAGGAAGGGAAATGTATTACAAATGCTGAAGTCTTTCTGAATGCATTAAATTTTTCTTTCATCTCCCTTATTCCATGGTAGTATCATGAAAATCAGCAGAAGATGAATTAAAGATCCTAACATTTACACCCATTTTTTTCTAAATGTAAAAGCAGGAATATGTGCATAGGCAACCCCCTAACCTGGATAGACTAGCCCACTCAGAAGCTAAGCAGGGTCAGTTCTGGTTCATGTTTGGACAGGAGACCTTCAAGGAAGACAGGGGTCATGACGCAGAGGAAGGAAATGGCAAACCACCCTGAATGTCTCTTGCCTTGTTATGCTGCTGATGTTGTTATGACAATTTCTAATCTACAACGGGGGGGAGGGGTGGGCTCCCTCTTGGGTATCCTGCCCCCCCAGGGAAAGTGTATGCGCAATACATAGCCTCTCCTTTCCCGGTGTAGTGAACGCCGCGTGGTCACTGTCCGGCTATGCCTGGCAGATGGTCACTGCAATGGCCTCTCCTGCATTACTGCATCCATGGCAACACCTTCCCTCTGGTCCCCCCCATTTCGCACAGAGTTTGCCACGTCATGGTGCGACCGAATGTCCGGCGGTATAACCGGATGGGCAGGCTGGGCTCACCAACCTCGCCAGCCAAGAGAAGGAAAACTCTAACATCAAAACCGGGCAGATAGAGCTCATTAATGTAACACCTACCACCTGGAGGACTCGCTGCCGGCGTCCCGGCTTACTAGGCCATGGCAGATGACCCCAAAGTGAAAGGGTGGAGCCAGTACTGCGCACACTGTGCTTCACCTAAAAATTCCTCTGCGCAGGCTTGAAGGGCATATCCACATCCACAACACACAACACACAAAGTCCTGCAGTGATGGGCAAGGGGCGAAACGGCAGGTGGAAGATGCCACTGGAAGCCACAGTCCCAATCCTGCATGTAGGTGGTTCAGGGTATTGGTCGCCTGATGCTGACCCGGAGACGAAAGCATTTTTCGGCAGCACCCTGAACGACCAAGCAGCCTTATCTAGGGACAGCACTGCTTGCTCCACACGGAGAGGGGCCTAGAAAAGGTGGCCTAAACAAAGCTCGTCTCCCCCACCCCAGTTGGCTAGCCGCGGCCAACGGGCATCCTTACTTGCGGTCAAAAAATAACAACAAAGAAAAGGCATGCACCTGCCTCACAAAGTGTGCAAAGACTAAAGCTTGCATGTTGGAACATCAGAACCATGCTTGACACAGTACACAGTGGTCACCCTGAACAACACTCTGCTCTAGTTGCCCACGAACTTCTCAGGTTGAATATTGAAATAGCAGCTCTCAGTGACGTCCGTTTCCCTGAGGAAGGTAGTCTTCAAGAACATGGTGCTGGCTATACCCTCTACTGGTCGGGTAAGTCAAAGGCTGAGAGCCGCCTTTCTGGCATTGGCTTAATGGTCAGGAACTCCATTGCCTCCGAACTCGAAAACCTGCCAACAGGTCACTCAGATCGCATCATGTCCATGTGCCTCCCACTTCAAAACAAGCAGCATGCAACACTCTTCAGTGTGTATGCCCCAACCCTTCAAGCAGATCCTGCAGAAAAGAACAAGTTCTATGCTGATCTACGCAACCTCGTACGGAAGACCCCTACAGAGGACAAGGTGATCATCCTTGGCGACTTCAATGCCAGAGTAGGTAAAGACTCGGAAGCCTGGAAAGGAGTACTTGGCAAACCCGGCATTAGCAACTGCAATGATAACGGGCGCCTCCTGCTAGAATTCTGCACGGAGCACCAGCTCACCATCACCAACACTATCTTTCAGCAAAAGAACAGCCTGAAGACAACCTGGATGCACCCACGGTCCAAGCACTGGCACCTTATTGACTACATTCTGGTGCGCCAGAGAGACCTTCGAGATGTCTTACACACCCGAGTAATGCCCAGTGTGGAATGTCATATGGATCATCATCTTGTATGTTGCAATCTCCGTCTTCACTTTAAACCCACACCCAGGAGAGGAAAAATCCCTTGGAGGAAGCTTCAGGTTGGCAGCCTTCAGTCAGCCAAAGTTAAAGCTGCCTTCCAGGCAAAACTCCAGTCAAGAATTGAGGACCCCAGTTGCCCCACAGACCCTTCTCCAGAAGCACTCTGGGAACACCTAAAAACTACCATCCTGTCGATCTCTGAAGAAGTCCTCGGGTTCTCCACAAGGGAGAACAAGGACTGGTTTGACGAGAACAATCAAGAGATCCAAGAATTACTAGCGAAAAAGAGATCTGCCTACCAAGCACATCTTGCTCAGCCCTCCTGTCCCGGGAAAAAAGCAATCTTTTGCGCTGCATGTAGCAACCTCCAGCGCAAGCTTCAAGACATTCAGAATGAGTGGTGGACCAAGCTTGCAGAGAAAACCCAGCTGTGTGCAGACACTGGTGATTGAAGAGGGTTCTACGAAGCCCTGAAGGCAGTATATGGCCCATCATATCAGGCTCAGAGTCCCTTGCATAGTGCAGACGGCCAAGTGCTCCTCACAGACAAGGCATCCATACTGAACCGGTGGTCGGAGTATTTTCAGGTTCTCTTCAGTGCCAACCGCGTAGTTCAAGATTCAGCAATCCACCTCACCCCACTTCAACCAGTGAAAACAGAGTTGGATGAGATCCCCACCCTAGAAGAGACTGTTAAAGCCATCAAGCAACTGAAAAGTGGCAAGGCAGTGGGAGTTGATGGAATCCCACCAGAGATCTGGAAGCATGGGGGCACAGTACTACATAGCACACTTCACAAAGTACTTGTCACCTGCTGGGAACAAGGCAAACTACCACAGGACTTTCGCGATGCAATCATCATCACTCTACACAAGAACAAAGGGGAAAAGTCAGACTGCTTCAACTACTGGGGGGGTTACCCTGCTCTCCATCGCAGGCAAAATCCTTGCCAGAATACTCCTGAACAGACTGGTGCCCACCATTGCAGAAGAACTCCTCCCAGAGAGCCAGTGCGGCTTCAGAGCTAACAGGAGCACCACCGACATGGTATTTGTTCTCAGGCAGCTCCAAGAGAAATGCAGGGAACAGAACAAGGGTCTATATGTGACTTTTGTCGACCTTACCAAAGCTTTCGATACCGTTAGCAGGAAAGGCCTGTGGCAAATCTTGGAACGTTTAGGATGTCCCCCAAGGTTCCTCAGCATGATCATCCAGCTACATGAAGACAAGCGAGGCCAAGTCAGACACTGCAACGACCTCTCAGAGCCCTTCCCAATAGGCACAGGTGTAAAGCAAGGCTGCGTTCTCACGCCAACTCTCTTTACGATCTTCTTTAGCATGATGCTTCAAAGAGCCGCAGTAGATCTAGATGATGACGATGATGTCTACATTCACTATCGCACCGATGGCAGCCTGTTCAACCTGAGGCGACTAAAGGCTCACTCCAAGTCAATGGAAAAACTTATCCGAGAGCTACTGTTTGCTGATGATGCTGCACTCGTCTCCCACTCGGTATCAGCTCTGCAGCATATGATGTCCTGCTTTGCAGAGGCTGCCAAGCTATTCGGCCTAGAAGTTAGTCTGAAGAAGACAGAAGTTCTCCACCAGCCTGCACCCCAGGAAGATTATCACCCTCCCTGCATCACTGTGGGTGAATCAGTTCTGAAGACAGTCCAGCAGTTCAGCTACCTGGGGTGCATCATCTCCTCAGATGCCAAGATCAACAGGCTGGCAAAGGTAAACCGTGCATTTGGCTGACTGCACAAAAGAGTGTGGATCAACAAGCATCTGAAAAAAGGCACAAAGATCAATGTTTACAAAGCGGTTGTGATGACAACCCTCATCTACGGCTCCGAATCATGGGTTTTATACCGTCATCACCTGCGACTCCTTGAGCGCTTTCATCAGCGCTGCCTTCGCACCATCCTCAACATCCACTGGAGTGACTTTGTGACCAACACTGAAGTCCTCAAGAGGGCGGAGGTTACAAGCATCGAGGCACTGCTGTTGAAGACGCAGCTGCGCTGGGCAGGGCATATTTCTAGGATGGAAAACCACCGCCTTCCCAAGATTGCTCTGTATGGCGAACTTTCCACCAGCCATCGAAATAGAGGGGCACCAAAGAAGAGGTACAAGGACTCCTTGAAGAAATCCCTTGGCACCTGTCACATCAACCATCACCAGTGGTCTGACCTAGCCTCAGATCGCAAAGCATGGAGGCACACCATCCACCAGGCTGTCTCTTCCTTTGAGAACGCACGCATAGCTGGTCTTGAGGACAAAAGGAGATTGAGGAAGAATCGCACTGCTACAGCAGCAACCCCAAATCAGACTTTTCCCTGCAGCCACTGTGGCCGGATCTGCCTGTCCCGCATTGGTCTTGTCAGCCAACAGCGAGCCTGCAGCAGACGTGGACTACTGCACCCTTCTTAAATCTTCGTTCGCGAAGTCAAGCCGAGGGAGAGAGAGAGAATCTACAACATAATGCTTCAACATATTCTTTCTCAAGATTTAAAATTAATAGAAAAAAAATTCCTAAATTTTTAACAAAGCAAGAAGAAAATGTGACCAATAATGTCACTGATAGATGCATACATGATAGAAATATGATAGAAAAATTAATGATTTTATAACCTATCAAGGCATGCTAAATTTGCAAGGAAAGATCAAAATGTGGCAAGCAGTAAAAAAAGAAGGAAAGAAAATGCAATGGCTGGTATATCTTCAATTAATTTCAAAACTGAAAGACGCTGCTCATACTTATAGAGGACAGATAAGAGACTGGGGCATAACTAGCAGTGGAGCAGTAGGGATGACACCCCTTATCACATTTGCAACACCTCTACCCCACCAAGGGCAGGTCTACACCTTTGGCTTCAGGCCAGCCATGCTAAGTTCTGTGGGAGCAGTGGCAGGGACTAGGCAGGACAGTGGCTGCGGTAAGGACTCAGTAGGACAGCAACAGGGATCTAGTGGGGCAACGGCAGCAGGAGGGACTCAGTGGGTCAACAGTGGCAGCAGGGACTCAGGGGGGCTGTGGTGACATCAGGGACTCTGAGGAGCATTGGTGGTGACAGGTTGTCAAGTCCCCTTGTTTATGATCCTCCTGTTGCAGTGAATCCTGTTTATTACAGTAACAGTAAAAAAATATTGCATAAAACCATTGGCTATTGCAATTTCAGTTACAGCAACATACAAGTTAAAAGCATTCAAGAACTCCAAAAATGAATACATTGCATTATTCAAAATCTTATTTACATAAAGCAACCCTGTGATTCCATAGTCAGGCTCTAATAGTCCGGTTAACAACATCATTTTACTGTCTGCTGGAAATTGCCTTTGCCCTGATTTTACTAGCAGCCAGAGCAAAAAGTGCTACCTTATAAGAAACTGTAGAGTCAGTATCTGATAATAAAAAAATATTAGCTTATCCATATCAGAAGCCATATACAATTGATTTGTTATTTCAAACAGAAACTTGAGTCTAGGTTCTGAATACAGTGGGCAAACCTTAACATAATGGAAGAGTTCCTCCACAGAAGTTTTGCAAATACAGATATGCTGTTCCGGAGGTGTTTTAGAGTATTGCCCCAGGAGGTTTTCTGTTTCATGGTCTGAAACCGCAGAGCTGTAAATGTTGATCTAAGTTTAGATGGTCCTTCTTTACATTTTTATAACTTGGGGCAGATCTTGTTTGAACAATTAAGGAATAGTCTATTATGGCGTCCCTGTTAAATACCCATTGACACAAATCTTTATTATTTCCTGAAGCTCACAATAGATCATCTGGAATTGTATAGCAAGAAATGATGTAGTTAACAAAATCAGAGCAGATTTTATCCTTACTTAATACTAGGTAACGGGCAGCCCAATCCAGACAAGTGGCAGCTGGCTGTGGCGTAGCTGCCGCGCCGCTAGTAGACTTCCTGAGGACTTCGGCACGCTGGAGCGTGGGGAGGGGAGAGGTGTAGCTTGCCGTGAGGGAGACGGTCCCATGGCAATGCCACTGGCGTAGGCACACAAGGGAGGTGGAAGCACCCAGAGGGGAGGGCCAGCCTATCCCCCCATTGGCCAGTCCTGGTGCATGCACCATGGCTCATGACAGTCAGGGATGGGGAGAGGCGGCCCCAAAGAGGCTGGCAGCCATCCCCAACCCACCCTAAAACAGAGAATGGAGCCAATGATGGGCAGAAAAAGGCAAAGGAGAGACGTCACACCAACACAGAGAGGGAACAGGAGTGAGGCCAGCATGAGCGCATGAGAAGCCTGGCTTGGTGGTGAGGTGGGGGTGGAGGCGAGACAGGCCTGTAAAGTATCACAGAGAAGCCATCAATCTCCTCACACCCTCCCGCTGTCAGAGACTCTGCCAATGGCAGGCAGACAAGCAGGAAGTACCAAGTACCCCCCACCCAAAGACCCCCTGTGTTGCCCTGCCATGTGTACAAAACACCTCCCCTGGGGGCCACAGAACTCAGAGTGCGAGTGCATCAGCCGCAGAACTCTGAGTCCACTTCATCAGCCCCCCCCCCTTAGTGCCCTGCGCACAACAGCACTATGGGGTCGCGTAGGCTGTCAGCCCTGGCTGGCTGAGGGGCAGCACTCCCCTCCCCTGTCCAGCCATGCGGGGGGCAGCGTGGTTGCTCATAGACTGTTCCCCCACCTCCAAACCAAGTCTGCTCACCCTCCCCGGCATTCTCTTGGAGAGACCACTGATGGGGGGGGGGGTTGCCCAGGGGACGTGCAGCAGATGCCAAGCAGGAGAGACAACAGAGGGCACAGCTCAGACTTTATTTTTCCAGAACAGAGTGCAACAGTCTCCCTGGCGTGCTCTGGGCAGTCTCACCGTGGGTGGGGTTCCATTCCAAGCACTGGGCAGAAACAGCTTAGGGAGTGGGGGGCGGTGGAGCAAACACATACAGAAGCCTCTGTGTTGGAGTCCCACCTGTAAAACGGAGATAGAGATCACCTGTAGGGGCGGCGGCTGGAAGAGCAGGCTGTGTTTCAGCTGGGCACTCTCTTAAAGGGAAAGTCTCTGACCCACCTCTGCCACACACACACACCGTGCCCTGCCAGGGGTTGCGGCAGAGGGCAGACCAAGGGAAGGAAGCAGGTGGCAGCAGAGGGGAGCGGGAGTCAGCAAATGCCCCCTGCCAGAGCCCACTGCCTGGTTCAAGTGCCAGAGACGCTTGCACACCAAGCGGTCAAGAGTGAGGTGAGGGGAAGGCTCGGGGGGGGGGCAGTGGAACTTACCCAGCCATGGGCGACAGTCCTCGCATGCAGAATCTCCGGGAGCCCGGAACCTGTGGAGACCTGGAAACAAGAGCAGTTAGCCCCAGGGGAGAGACCTCACTCTCCCCCTTGCAAGTCAAAGATTTGAGATGCGCAGTGCAAAACCCATCACCAACATGCCTGCCTGTCCCTCACTCTAAGTCTGTATGGCCAGGAGCTCGCTGGCAGAGCTTCCCACCACACGCTCTTTCCCCTAACAACTGAGTTGTGCGAGGTCGGAGCAGAAGTATTTCTAGGAGGGGGGAGACCATTTCTAGTATTTCTAGGAGGGGGGATTGGTGAGGCCATCACGCTGGTCCCTAAGGGGTTTGTGAGCGTCTGCAGCAGCAGAGGTGACCTTTGTTTTTGGTTTCAACGAGTGCCTATGGCATTGCTGGCGTAACGTTGCATGGGGGCGTATCCTGGGCCAAACTGCTCAGGAAGCCACCTAAGCCTGGCCACGCCCCCAACTCCACCCCCTTTTCCACCTGAATGCTGCACTCCGCCACACTTCCACCCACGCTCGGGCACAGTTCTCAGGCACCACTGCCCTTGGGCGGAGCGGCGCTCGGGCGGCCCCCTGCCCACGTAACTCCCCTCTGCTGTGGTGGCGCCGGTCGTACATCGATGCAAACCCTTCCTGCGCCCAAAAGGCTCGTCTGCTCCCAAAAGACTTTCCACCCCCCCCCCCCTCTGGATTGTGCTGTTAGTTTGCCAAGTGATTCCATTTGTGCCAATTGATATTTCTTCTGAGATTTCAATACAGCTAGATGTATGCATGCCTTGATTGATGGAAGGCCAAGTTCGGCCCTTAATAGGGCAGGTGGCGCTCCTTTTGGAAGAGCCAAAATATGCTTTAGAAAGGAGTTCTGCATGATCTCCAGACTCTATATTGTTTGATCTTTCCACCCCCAAAGCTCAGCACCATATAATATATGTGAAATCACTTTGCTAACTAATAGTTTGAAGGCCGGATCTATAAGAAAACCTCCTTTGTTGTAATAGAAGTTCATAATAACTCCAATAAGTTTGTTTGCTGAAGCTTTCAAGGATGCTAAGTGGGCATTCCAGCTCAGGGTTTCACTGAATATTAAACCTAGGGTATTTATAATTTTTGCACTGTTCTATAGGAGTGCCTTGTATGCTCCAAGAATACCTTTTGGGCTTTTTCTGAAATACCACTACTTTGGTTTTGGTGTAGTTAATGACAAGTTTTTCTTTAGATCAATAGTTCCCAAAATTATCCAAGAGTTTCTTCAATCCATTCCTGGTTAAAAAAAACTAAGACCCTGTCATCTGCATATAATAAGATGGATATTTTTGGACGGCCTATTGTTGGTGGGACAAATTCAGGGCTGTTTATTGCTTAGTTCTGTTTAGTATCTCTTGTGGAATGTTGGTTTAGACTGTGGAGGTGAGAAATGAAACCTAACAGCCTGTACCTCCTTTCAGTCTGAACCAAGGCCAGCTCCCCCACCTCTGAACATACTATCTACTGCAGCCTGTTATGTAGTATTATTGATGTAGCCTGTAACTTTTGTAGTTTGAAATGCCTTCACGCCTTGCATGTGGTGCGCTATTAACTGCCAAAAACTGTCTATATAACTTTTCCATGATTTGCCCAGGTCAGTTTCCACACTGATCCGTGTCTGAAGTATACCGTGATGCTTTCCATTAAAATGCTTATTTGAATTACAAGCCTCTTTTATTGAAGCACTTGGGGACTTGACACAGGGATTCAGTGGGGACCAGGGCAGTGGTAGCAGGGATGCAGCAGGGTGGTGGCAGGGAATTGATGGGGAAGAGATTTGACAGGACAGCCTGGTAGGGATTGTGACCAGCGGGCTGGCAGCCACTGTATGGGGTGGGCAAGAGGCACTGCTGACCTCTGACTGCAACTAGCATAATATGGGCAACCAAATGGAAAGCTGAAGAGTGCCCAAACCGTGAAAACTGGAGAGATAAAATGGCAGAATGGCCAAACCAACCAATTATATAAACAGAAGACCCATCAAAGAATTGGGAAAGGGGGATGGAAATGGGAAAATTACTATGCTTACTATAAGTAAAGATGAAAAATGAATAATTTGTATTAGCAATTGAAATGCTCTTTACTATTTCAGTTATCAACATAAAGTTAGCACAGGCATTAATATAGTTGTATTAATATAATTAAGGGTTGTTATAATGGCATAAATATAGGTATTTCTTAAACAATGCTACATTTTATGAAATAATGACATAAGAACATAAGAGAAGCCATGTTGGATCAGGCCAATGGCCCATCCAGTCCAACACTCTGTGTCACACAGTGGCCAAAAAATAATATATTTATTTGGCCACTGTGTGACACACACACACACATATATATATATATACACCCACACACACACACGCTGTGACTAATAGCCACTGATGGACCTCTGCTCCATATTTTTATCTAACCCCCTCTTGAAGCTGTCTATGCTTGTAGCTGCCACCACCTCCTGTGGAAATGAATTCCACATGTTAATCACCCTTTGGGTGAAGAAGTACTTCCTTTTATCTGTTTTAACTGGACTGCTCAGCAATTTCATGGAATGCCCACAAGTTCTTGTATTGTGAGAAAGGGAGAAAAGTACTTCTTTCTCTACTTTCTCCATTCCATGTATTAGCTTGTAAACCTCTATCATGTCACCCCGCAGTCTACGTTTCTCCGAGCTAAAGAGCCCCAAGCATTTTAACTTTTCTTCATAGGGAAAGTGTTCCAACCCTTTAGTCATTCTAGTTGCACTTTTCTGGACTTTTTCCAATGCTATAACATCCTTTTTGAGGTGCGGTGACCAGAATTGCACACAGTATTCCAAATGAGACCGCAGAATCGATTTATACAGTGGCATTATGATACTGGCTGATTTGTTTTCAATTCCCTTCCTAATAATTCCCAGCATGGCGTTGACCTTTTTTATTGCAATCGCACACTGTCTTGACATTTTCAGTGAGTTATCTACCATGACCCCAAGAAATCTCTTGGTCAGTCTCTGCCAGTTCACACCTCATCAACTTGTATTTGTAGCTGAGATTCTTGGCCCCAATGTGCATTACCTTGCACTTGGCCACATTGAACCTCATCTGCCATGTTGACGCCCACTCACCCAGTCTCAACAGATCCCTTTGGAGTGCCTCATAATCCTGGTTCTCACCACCCTGAACAATTTAGTGTCATCTGCAAACTTGGCCACTTTACTGCTCACTCCCAACTCCAGATCATTTATGAACAAGTTAAAGAGCATGGGACCCAGTACTGAGCCCTGCCGTACCCCGCTGTTTACCGTCCTCCACTGTGAAGACTGCCCATTTATACTCACTCTCTGCTTCCTATTAATTAGCCAGTTTTTGATCCACAAGAGGACCTGTCCTTTTACTCCATGACTCTCGAGATTTCTAAGGAGCCTTTGATGAGGAACTTTATTAAAAGCTTTCTGGAAGTCAAGGTAAATGACATTTATTGGATCTCCTTTGTCCACATGTTTGTTCACCCCCTCAAAGAAATGTAACAGGTTAGTGAAGCAAGATCTTCCCTTACAGAACCCATGCTGAGTCTTCCTCAATAACTTGTGTTCATCAATGTGCCTACTCATTCTGTCCTTGATAATGGTTTCTACCAACTTTCCCAGTATTGAAGTCAGACTGATTGGCCTGTAATTTCCCGGATCTCCTCTGGAATCCTTTTTAAAGATGGGGGTGACATTTGCTATCTTCCAGTCCTCAGGAATGGAGGCAGATATCAATGAAAAATTACATATTTTTGTCAGAAGATCCACAAGTTCAACTTTGAGTTCTTTCAAAACTCTTGGATGTATGCCATCCGGACCTGGTGACTTATTAGTTTTTAATTCGTCTATCAGTTGTAGGATCTCCTCTCTTGTCACCTCAATCTGACTCAGGTCTTTCAACACCCCTTCCAAAATTAGTGGTTCTGGAGTGGGCAAACACTTCTCATCTTCCACAGTGAAGACGGAGGAAAAAAATGCATTCAGCTTCTCAGCTATTTCCCTATCATCCAATAATCCTTTCACCCCTTGGTCATCCAAGGGCCCCACTGCCTACCTGGCTGGTTTCCTGCTTCTAATATATTTGAAGAAAATTTTATTGTTGGTCTTTATTTTTTTTTGCAATATGCTCCTCATAGTCCCTTTTTGCCTGCCTGATCACAGTCCTGCATTTGATTTGCCACAGTCTGTGTTCCCTTTTATTAATCTCACTTGGACTAGCTTTCCACCGCTTAAAGGAGTCCTTCTTACCTTTTACAGCTTCCATTACTTTGTGTGTTAACCATGCAGACCTTTTCTTATACCTGTTTGTGCCTTTCCTAACTTGTAGTATATAGTTTATCTGAGCTTCTAGGATTGTAGTTTTAAATAGCCTCCAAGCTTCCCCAAGGGTTTTGACTGTATTTACCTTTCCTTTCAGTTTCCTCTTCACATGCCTCCTCATCTCAGAGAATTTACCCCTTTTAAAGTTAAACGTGGTTGTGCCGGTCTTTTTGGACAACTCCCTATTTATACAAACGGTGAAATCAATAACATTATGGTCACTGCTCCCAAGTGGCGCAATCACTTTTACATCTCTCACCAAGTCTTGGGCATTACTTAGGACCAAATCCAGGATCGCCCCACCCCTGGTAGATTCTGCGACCATCTGCTCCATAGCACAGTCATTGAGAGCATCAAGAAATTCAATCTCTTTCTCTCGACCAGAACACATATTGACCCAATCAATCTGCAGGTAGTTAAAGTCACCTATTACAACACAGTTTTTACATTTAGCTGCTATCTTTAATCCTTCCATCATATTATAATCATCCTCTATCTTTTGATTTGGTGGGCGATAACAAATTCCCATAGTTAAATTTCCTTTTTCGGCCCTCTATTTCAACCCAAAGCATTTCTAGAAGGGAATCTAATTCTCTGACCTCAGTCTTACTGGACTGTATACCCTCTCTGACATACAGAGCCACCCCATCTCCAACCCTTCCCTCCCTATCCTTCCCATATAACTTATATCCAGGAATCACCATGTCCCACTGATTCTCCTCATTCCCCCTAGTTTTTGAAATTCCCACAATGTCTATGTTTTCTCCCAACACTAAACATTCCAACTCACCAATTTTACTTCAAACACTTCTAGCATTTATATACAAACATCTATAATTTCCCAGGCAAGCTAGGCCCGCAACCTTCCTCCTGCCGCCTCGAGACTTTGGCAGACAGTCCATACTCATTGGATAACTCTGATCCATTACCCGGTAGAAAAGTAACAGCTAACCCTTCATCTCTATGAGATGAGTCCTCGCGAACCAGAGACATTTCATCTCCTGTTGGCTTTCCTCCAAAGGATTGGTGAAGGGGGTGTTCGACGAGTTAATACCAGGAGGCAGACGTTGCTGTCTGATCAGCCACTTTAAATCCGGAAGGAAACAGCAGCGAACATATAGAACATATAATGAAATAATCAATGTTAATAATAGTAACTAATGATAACAAATGTTAAGTTTCAATAATAAGCATAGGATGTAGAAATTACTGAATATTTGTTATCTTAAAGGCTTATGTTCTATACCTTTTTGATGCTATTTGTTCTTATGATAAATAAATAATAGGTAACTATGATACTTATATTCCTCTTCTTCCTTTTTTTTCCTTCTGTACCCCTATTTCAGTTTATAATAATAACAATATTGGGGGTGGGGAAGAGTTTTTATAAAGTGGGTAGAGTGAGGTAGAGCTTTTGCTCAGCAAGGTTTCTGACTGAACACTAGACATTTGATTGGCTCTGAAGAATTTTTAAAACATTGCTTTGGCAGCAGCTGCCACAAAACCACAAGAATCTTTACTCTGTCACTGAAAGCAAGCTGCAGCAGCCATCTTGTGGCTGATTCTGCCTTCTACAAGGCTCTACCTCCTCCAAATGCTAACAGCTGTTTTGTGGCAGCCATTTTGTGGCTTTGCCCAAATGCTGTGTCAGAATTCTGAAGATGTCAATTGGCTTAAAAAGGCTGAGGACCCCACTGTAAACCAATAAGATTCACAAAGAGCATGGCCATTTATGAATAACCAGAACAGAAGAGCCCTTAAAAGAGAGAGAGAGAGAAAAGAAACCAAATTTGATATGCTAATTTATATTTACCAATGTAGATTTATGGCTATATTTATGGCTTTACCACAGAGATTTTGAAATTCCTAGAGTGTTATGCTTGTGTAATAGTTTTAAACATGTAATACCTTATGACATATAACTTAATTTATGTGGGAGAACTATACACGCAGGTTATTCTTTTGGATCTCTGCTAATAAAAGTGATGCATTGTGACAATGAAAAATATTCATCCTCCATTTCCTCCACACTTTTATCTGCTTCAATGTACATTTTAACATTACATATGACAGATCATTTCATAGTTATTTATCTTACAGCTGACAGGGAAAGGAACTCATCCCACAAAAAAGGATGAACATTTTCCCACCTCAGAGTTGTATGCCCACATCTCCAAATCAATATAAAACTCTTTTGATCATTAAAACTGCACATTACATATTTATTGCAGTCCTCCTTCACTTGCCATTGTGAATCGAGACACACCAATAACCACACCTGAATATTAAATTTAGTCAAAGGGTGTCCCCAGGGGTCATTTTGTAGGGGGGGAGGTGCAGGAGCTCAGTAGCATATCTTATTTGCATATGCCCTGGGATCTGTGTACAGCGAGAAGAGAACTCCCCACTGCATACAGACCCTGGATGGAGGTTCAGGAACTGTGCTCCTCTGAGCTCCTGTTGAATTCAATCCCTGGGTGTCCCTGAAAATCCTCTTCTTTCCATCTTTCTTTTTCCTGTTTAAGGAGCAATGATTTGGGTATCAGTACAGGCAGAGACCCTTCTGGATGTTAAAAGACCTCTCAGAATTTTATACTGTATAACACAAAAAAAGAAATCCTAACCAGTTTCACTTAGTCATCCACAGTGGGGCTTACTCTCGAGAAATTGTCCTGAGGAGGGCACTGGAAGTTTACCATATTTCCAGCACAAATTCAGAGGCATCCCAGGCAGTACATATTGTTTTAAAAAGGAGAATTCCTTGTGAACAGCTTGGGCTAGGTCTAGGCTTGCCAATCCCCAGGTCCCAGCGGGTGTTCTTCCACTTTCCCAGGCTCCTTCCCACCCCCAATCAGCTGGCCGGCGGGGGGAAGCCCTGCCCCCAGAGGACCATGTGCCTTTCCACCTCTGGAGGCTTCAGTCTCTGATTGAAAGGCTTTCTCTTGAGATGGTGTGTCTGTGTTACTTTGAAGAAGTTGGCAGTAACTCGTGAGTAGAGAGGCCAATCCCTCGCTTCAGAGTCGCCAGAAATGGGGGGGAGGGGGGAGGGGAAACATCTGCTGAGCACGTCATTATTCCCTATGTGGAGATCAATTCTCATAGGGTATAATGGGGAATTGATATGGAGGCTTCGGGGGCTCTGGAAGAGTTTTTTTTTTTAGATAGAGGCACCAAATTTTCAGTGTAGTATTTAGTGCCTCTCCCCAAAGTACCCTTCCAAGTTTCAAAATGATTGGACCAGGGGGTCCAATTCTATGAGCCGCAAAAGAAGGTGCCCCTATCCATTATTTCCTATGGAAGGAAGACATTTTAAAAGGTTGTCAGAACTTAAGAACTTCAAACGGATCCCATACTTGGTTACAAAGCTAGGATTTTATTAGAAAGAACTAAGCACTGGAAGAGGCAAGATAACAGTGATGGCGAGAGCCAGCACCAACTCAATTTTATACACGTAAAGCAAACATCTCACAAAGCCACAATTCACACCGTTACAGGCACATCTGTCTTCTCACCGTCACTATCAGTAGAGAGGATGCCTCCCTACTCCGAAGGCCATGCTGTTCGGCTTCAAAGGGTCCCAGTGTGAGAATGTGCAGAGACATAACATAACTCATTCTACAGCCCCAAATATTTTGGATACCAGTGGGGCAAGGTTAATTACTATTCAAGCACTTTGGGTTAAACAAGGGTTACAACATGGAGTCGGTTTGGTTCAGTAACAACCTTTCTGAATTACAGTGAGAGCACAATACAGCATTGGTTGCATTATAAGAAAGCAGCAGTAAAGATACAAGTTCTGACAAAGGTGTGCTGTCCCTTTAAATATGATGGCCAGAACTCCCTTGGAGTTCAATTATGTCTATCACACCCTTGTTCCTGGCTCCGCCCCCAATGTCTCCTGGCTCCATCCAGGTCTGACTGAGACAGTAAGCTCAGATGCGTTAGGGCATTTGTTTATTTTCCCTTCACCCTTTTACTGTTTTATGCACCTTGTTTTGTTATCCTGCACTGATCTTTTAATAAACCTTTTTGTTGTTGTTCACTCTGCCTGGTCCTCACACCCATTATTTGGCCTAAGCTAAGGGAGGCCTGGAAGGGCTTGGGAGGGTACTCTGGGCCTTCTCAAGGGAGACCCTTAACCCAGAGTGGTGACAGTAATTGGTAAGACTCCTCTGGGTCATGACAGTGTGTTTGAAAGAAGGACAGGGAATGGAAAGGAGAAAGACTCACAGAACGTTTAGTCTGTTGGTTGATGTCCAGCATAGCTTATGACAGTGAATGTCAGAAACTGGAGATTATAAACAATGTGTTTTCTAAGCAGTGAATGTTGATACTCATTTTTAATGGATACATTACATAAAGAACAAACCTCTATATGAGCATATTTTAGTCAGGGTATTTCTTCAGTGCATGATGTACAAAGCAGGACACACTGCAATTGTTCTGTGTTAATGATTTCTTCTGAAGAAAGAAATCTTTGGTGTAAGAAAGAAAGAGCCAGTTTGGTGTAGTGGTTAAGTGTGCAGACTCTTATCTGGGAGAACCGGGTTTGATTCCCCACTCCTCCACTTGCACCTGCTGGCATGGCCTTGGGTCAGCCATAGCTCTGGCAGAGGTTGTCCTTGAAAGGGCAGCTGCTGTGAGAGCCCTCTCCAGCCCCACCCACCTCACAGGGTGTCTGTTGTCGGGGAGGAAGGTAAAGGAGATTGTGAGCCGCTCTGAGACTCTTCGGAGTGGAGGGCGGGATATAAATCCAATATCTTCTTTTTCTGAATGAAATACTAGTTCCTAATAAATGTGTATCTATTAATGCACAGTCAAGGTAACTGACTGTGCAATGCTAAAGAGAGTTATACCCTTCTAAACCCATTAATTTCATTGGATTTAGGATATAGCTGTATTTAGGATTGCACTGTAAGGGCATTCTAGAAGCCCACTCCAGTTTAACATTTAAGGAAACAGAATGAAGGGGTGTAGCATGCATTGTTCCACTTGAATCGGGAATGGTGAGCATGAGGAAAACCTGGCACTATAGTGTGTTTGTTAAAAGAAAATTCAGACTTGGGCAGATATAAGTGATTCTAATTTTCACATAAGGTGTGCACAATTACAACAAAGATTAGGAGAGGCAGGCTATGCTAGAGTGCCATCTGGAAGTGACATCACGTCTTCCCAAACTCTATCCTCCCCAGGCACTGCCCCCCAATCTCTTGGTATTTATCAAGGCAGTGTTGCAAACAGCGATTTAAATATGGTTAGACTACAGTAAGTAATTAGAGGTTTACATGGAGTAGATAAAATCGTCAAAACTGGGAATCTGGAAGCACGAATGCATTATGTTCAAGTTTCACACACAAGAGTTATCTTGACCTCCAGCAAAATTTTATTTGAAGTGAAGGATAGTAAAACAAAAGGAAGAATGAAAGGGGGGGGGGGGAATCACAGATGCACACAAACACCAGCAGGCCTCATCTCATACCCTTGGTATACCATATACAGACAACATCTAGGGATGCCAGTCCTCAGCTTGTAATCTTCAGCATTACTGTCTCAGAACAGGAAGTGACATCATGACACTTAACAAGAGTCAATATTTTCAAAAGAATCTGTGTGCCAGTAGATTATTGTGTGTGTTTAATTTAGAATCAGCTTTTCTCTTCCCCCCCCACCCCACCCCCCACTTAAATACAATCTAGTTGAGGGGACTAATTCACAAAACATTTCCAACAAAAAGTTTCTATTGCATTTCTTCTTGGTCCCAAAGCCTTTCTTGGTGTCAAACTCTTCCTTCCCGGTAGAAGAAAAGTGGATCCTGTTGTACAGTGTGTTTATTATACTACTTTACCTGCTGTTTTAATTGTTTCTTTGCTGCTGCTTTGTATTGTGTTTAATTTTTGATACTTTGTATGTTACCTTTGTAAGCCACCTTTGTAAGCCACCCTGAGGTTTAAAAAAAAGAACCACCAGAAAGTACAACTCAGAAGTGGCTCAGGTCTGAAAAGTGTTTATTTGGGGTGTAAGAACAAAGAATCTAGAACAGGAATACTTTTATGAAGCATTTCTAAAAGCTTGGGCATAAAGTGTGAGCAAAGTTTTGACTCCTAAGTCAATTGAAGTGACAAGAGCACTACTATACACAATCCTATTAAGGTATGTTTCATCTATTGCCTTATAAAGAGTGAAGCCTGGGGTTTTCAGAGCAATTCTAAGCTGGTCTACTCAAAATCCTACTCAGGTCTATTCAGTGGGGCTTACTCTCTGGAAAGTGTCATCAGAATTGCACTGTTTATCTCCAGGAGAGGAACAGAGTCACTTTCTTTATGTTCTTCCACACTTGGGATAACTGTGGGCCCACTGATTACAGTATCTAAGAATCTCCACTTCTCCGTCAACAATAGCTGAATGGTGAGATAAACATAAAGATGATAATGCTGGCTTTGTAGTAATAACTGTCGGGAGATTAATATTAGGACACCACCTGGGAGACAACTAACATTGAAAATGCAGGCCAAGGTGAAAAATTAATTTTGGAATAAATAAGGATCTCTGTTTTGTCTAATCTCCTTTGCCATTTTGGGACTTCCTGGAAAGAACGAAAAGAAAGCTCATAAACTAGGCAACTGTTAAAGTTGACAAGGAAAGGAGGAAAGGTCCCTTGTGCAAGCACCAGTCATTTCCGACTCTGGAGTGATGCTGCTTTCACAACGTTTTCACAGCAGACCTTTTTATGGGGTGGTTTACCATTGCCTTCCCCGGTCATTACACTTTCCCCCCAGCAAGCCGGGTACTCATTTTACCAACCTCGGAAGGATGGAAGGCTGAGTCAACCTCAAGCCAGCTACCTGAACCAGCTTCTGCTGGAATCGAACTCAGATCATGAGCAGAGGGCTCCGACTGCAGTACTGCAGCTTTACCACTCTGCGCCAAGGGGCTTTTCAAAAGTTGACAAGAGTGGATGGTAAATTCAAAGCTACTTCCCCCTCATTTTTTCTACATGAAGTAAGAGTCCTTGTTAGTAAAAAAAAAGAAAAGAAAAGAAATGGGTTTGGTAACAGAATTGATAAACCAAATAAACATGTCAAGAAAAGCCCTGCACCTAGTTACAGAGGTGAGGTTATCATGCATCAAAGAGGAAGCCATGAATATTCAAATTCAGAATTTATTTTACTTTCGGAATAGCTTCATTGAAAACTGAATACATTCATAAAATCAGTGGTTATAATTAAAAAGTAAATAAAAACAACAGCTGAAAGCTGTCCTGAAGTATCTAAAAGAACCTATGAGAATTAAGATGTTGAACCCAGTATATTGTAATGCATATGAAACTCTTATTCACAATTTTATTTGAACACAGAGGCATACCGCAGGGTCTTTGCTAACAAGTACATTAATATCAACAGGAGGAATCTTCTATATGCAGGAGTCTTCTATGAATATAAGAATGCCTTCCAATAACAGACTAACAGTGCAATCCTAAACAGAGTTACTCCAGTCCCTTTGGAATCAACAGGTTTAGACTGGAGTGAGTTTTCTTTGGATTGTACTCTTTCCATGAATGGAAGAGTTCTCTTTCAATAAAAAAGCACCTTTACATCCAGTCCGTTATATTTATGTAATAACTTTATCCTTTATTCATGACTTTATCCTAAGCCAGTATTTCCTTCAGAATCTAAGTAAGAGATTGTTTCTTTACTCTCAAGCTATTGTAGTGCAATTTGAACTCAAGTTGGAAGGAAGAGCCAAATTCAAACCAACACATATATAGGGAACACACAGCAATAAGCTGTCACAAGTTCCTTTTGTCTTGAGGTTATTGCAGTGTCTAGTGTCTGTATTTGAATAAAAATATTCAGGTTGTAAGCATGTACTCAGACACTGACATGTGAAAACTTTTTGTTCTGTTTATCTCATATGTTGTAACTACCTCTGCCTTTCAGATATTACTATTTGGGAGGGTGAAAGCCTGAGCTGGCAAATATTCAGATCTATGTAGAGGAAACCTCCCATGTATATTTGAATGTAATGATGTGAAGGTACAGTCCTTCAATGAGCTCTTCAACAGTTTCATATTGCACTTATTTATTTACTTTGTTAATTTGGAAAATGTATTAAATTATTATTTATTAAAACATTTATAGCCCACCTTCCCTCATGGCTTAAAGCAATTTACAATCCATAATTTAAAGCAGACCTCATTTGGGGCAGGAGCTCACAGGAGCAGAGTTCCAGAACCTCTAAATTTGACTGTGCTCTTTCTTACCACCACCACTACCCCAAATACTTTCCTCTGGGCTCCATTGTTCAAACCCCTGAACTCTAAGATTTGAGAAACTTTCTAATATTTTCCCCCACAAAAAAGGGAAAATAACCAAAACATACAAAGCAGACATGGAAATCTCCATCATACCACTATGGCCGCATAGAAGAAAGTAATTTAAAAAGTATGATGGGAGTAAGGTTTTGTTATGGCAATTATATTTCAAGAAGCATTTTAAGGTAGATACTGAGCTGATATAATTTAGTATAGCTTCTGATGATGTCAGGAGCATGTGGCATATGCAAATGAGCTCTGGCACCTCTTTTTCTATAAAATGATCCCTGATTTAAAACATCAAATAACAGTACCATCCTCACTGAACACACCTGAAGGTGTCTTTAGCTTTATACTAAATCAGATTAGTAGTCCCATTGAGGTCAGTATACTGACAGTAGCTCTCCAAAGACTTAGGCAGAAGTCTGTCACATCATTTCCTAACTGGTACTTTTTAACTGGAAATGCCAGGGACTGAACCTAGGAATTTCTGCATGGAAGCAAGGCTCTTCCACTGAGTCACATCCACTCCTCTAAAAGTTTTGATGAATATTATAGCCTCCACAGCACCACCTAAAGGTTTCCGATGGCACTTTTCCTGCTCAAGGTGGCTAACAAAATTAAATGCTACAAAATCACCCACAATCAGCCATAAAATGAGCCATTAAAAATAAGCAAGGGTATTAAACAGCATAAAAACATCCTAACAAGAATATTCCTTGTGTCATTACTTTGTGAACTATATTTTTTGTCCATCAATAAAACGTTTGGGCTGTCAATCAGGGTCATCTAGTTGAGCTGTCAGTACAGCCTATGGGAAAGGCGTTGTATAATCTCTGGATATCCTCCATCATATTCGCATTTCCCCTTGCCTACTGTAATGCTGCCAAGATCCCACAATCCTTTGTTAATTTTATGGAGACTGGCTTTCTTTATGCAGAGAAGTATGTAGGTATAATGATACAGCAGTGGTCAGAAGCCATTTATAAAGAGCCATGCTATGTCAACACTCAGAATATAAAATCAACAAACAGCCAAAATAGAGAGTCTATTTACATAAAATATGCAGATGACTAATAATCGTCAAGTTGATTACTTACATAACATCATCACCACCACTAAAGTACATAACATCAAGTCACAACACTTATGTACATGCCATACGGCAATTGAGTAGCAGAAGTGGTTTACCACTCTCCTCTTTAGTGCTCCCCCATCCAAATACTGACCTGCTTAGCTTCTGAGATTTGCTGAGATCAGGCTACCCCATGCTGTCTGCCTTCTCTCCCAGCAAGGTGATAATACATAAAGTTTCTACAGCCCACACACAGTCTCATATAAATATACATGAGAGTACCCTGTGCTATTGTTTATGTGTACTGGGATAAATCTGTACATGACTGGCATTACTGAAACCTGCTCCCCTTTATTATTTCCTTGTCTATAAAGCATTTCTAAGAAGCCCTTTAGTCCCATAAAAATCTTTGCCATACCCCTGATATACTGTTTATTCTAGCCTCCCTCTGCAATATTCCTTAACTTAAAGAATTCATTTTTAAGAGCCATATTTGGTTCCATACTGAGCTGCATTTCATCCTAGAACTCTAAGATGCAGACCCCAGTTCTACAGTATCGTTCTTTTAAATAACTGTTCTTTTAAATAAGAGGATTTAGAAAGCAAATCCACACATACACAAAATATCCTGTTGATCTGTGCATGACAGAACCCGCTTTCTCTCACCCACTAAGGTTCTCTCTAGCCTGCTTATTAAGGCTGTGCCCTTTCTCCTTTAAATAGTTTTAAGTAATATCTCCTGGAAAGTTCTGCTGGTTGACTAGGAAAAGGCATCTAATGCTACTGTTATTGTGTCAAAAGAAAGAAGAGAGAGATTAGAATAATAATGGTAATGATTAGCTTTCTCATTTGCTCTTCAGCTGTTTAGCTGTCTTTCACTGGGGAATATGCTTGGCAGGTGCTTTAGCAACCTATTGCTTTGATTTTAAATATTGGATTGGAGGGCCATTTTTCAAGTAAAGATGCAGTATGATTATTGCCTACTGTAAAACAGTGATGTGTGGGCATTTAATTACTCATTCATATCCACTTATTGTTCTTCACACATACAGGCCTGCTCTCTGCTCAAAGTTAAATCACTCTCAGGGGATAGCTAAGTAGTCAATGAATAGTCGGTACGGAGTAGTATTATTTTAGCAGAGAAGAATAAAGGCATTCTCTAATGACAGGGTTGACAGAGATATAGGCACTAGGGATGGGGACAAACTTGACCACAGCCCTAAATGTAGTAGTAGTAGTACTTTATTCACGGTCATCCGACCAGCTTAATACAAACAAAAACAAAATCATAAAAACAAACCCATCACCTCTTACACAAAATTCCTCACGCCAACTATTGCACATATTGTTAAAACTCATAACCAAGATTTAATGCAATAAAGATTGATTGATTGATTGACCACTAAATGAAGCAAGGTCCTGTCTGATCACTCTGAACTGTAGCAAAGGCATGCCCAGTTCTTTGAACCCTTACGAAGAGCTGGCTGCATCTTTTCCTCCTAACTTCTTTCCCCCATTTGTCTGCCTAACTGCTGGGAGCCTTGACTTTCACATGACGAAGGTGGTTTTGACATGACTGACAGCTCTGATTGTCCATGAAGCAGGTAGGAGCTACTAATGGTACTTCCTTTGCTTCCTCTTCCCATCAACATGTCTTTTTGAAGGGAAGTATGAAAGTGTTAAAAATATATATAGGCTAGTCTCCTTCAAGAATTTCCACAAATGAAAGAAGCTGTGCCCACAGAGTGTGACTTTCTTACCTCCCCCTCCCACTGTAGCCCAAAATGCTTTCTGCTGTTTCTGGCAGCAACGTTTCCAGGGAGCTTTTGGGACTGCAGTGGGAGATCAGAAAACTGAAAGCCTTCCATCTGCAGAAATGGTGTGGCAGATCTAAACCAGAGATTTTGAACTACCTTCTCCAGCCCGTGTGAGTTCTCTTCAAGTGAACATTTGCAGGAGCTTTTGGTGTGTTTATTAAATCTGTAAATGCTTTCAGTTGCTCCCAATCAATATTTCCATGTCTGAGTTAGTTGCATTTTGACTCAGCATTTAAAATCCTAGGTGGACACATTGCAAAAGACTGCTGTGGTGCAACAACAGCACAACATCCACCAACATCTGTCTGTCACTAAGGCCAAATCAGGTATTTTCACTTTGAAACCAGTGTACCCTCTATGTTGAATTAGTGTGAGCTAGTTTTAGCCTCCAGCTCACACAATTTGTCCTAGGTCAGGAAAAATGGCCCCAGAGCAAACTAATTTATGCAGTAGCTCACAGCTTTAACGCCAGTAGCCCACAAAGTAGAATCCTTGCTCACAAGACCCCTCAGGTTAGAGAGAGTATTGTTTGAAACCATTACAGCCTATTACCAGTCATTAGTAAGGATTAGAATTGCCAACTCTGGGTTGGGAAATTCCTGAAGATTTGGGGCTGCAGCCTGGAGAGAAGATTTGGGGAGGGGAAGGATCTCAGCGGGGTATAACTTCCATAGAATCCCCTCTCCAAAGCAGCTATTTTGTCCAGGGAAACAGACCTCTGGAGTCTAGAGATGTCATTCTGAGAGCTCTCCAAGTCCCACCTGGAGATTGGCAGCTCCACTAAGGATACATATAAAGGGAATTATAAACATGGCCTAATATTAAATATGACATATCAAAAAATGTCTAAATATTCTCATGCAATTTTGTTCAGTTCTTCACCGCAGGATCAGGGCAAAGAATGTAGCTAGCATGAGCCTGTTTTCCCCATCTAGCTATTCTAGTCCTATTTGTGAAGCTGAGAGAGGCAGGCAGGTATGTGGAAAGAGACAGCTTTCTCTTCCTCCAGCAACTCAAGCCCCCAAAGCTGTCTGTTCAAGTGCCCATCTCTGCAGTAACAATTTTCTTCCAGCTCCATAAACAACTCCCATCTGGGCAAGCCTAGAAGATACAGAATCTAGGCTATTCCTGTCTAGCCTTGTCCAAAGATAGCTTCCTGTTCTGCCAGTGCCTGAAGCACAGCAGACTTGGCCTAGGCAAGCATCAGCAAAACACTTTCTTAGCTAGCTTTTCATAATACTAGTGGTGATCTTGTTCCCTAGGGGGTGGTTGGCATCTCTTGAAAAAGCTGAGGTGGTTTTAGGTGTGCCTGAAATAAGGAAGGGTGGCCTCCCAGCCCCATTGTGAGGGAAAGCAAGGCAAGGCTGTTGTGAATGAATAAAATACAACTCTAAAGGTCTGTTTTTAGTCTCAACATAGCAGTTCCCTTAGCATACTGAAACAATATGGTAACAGAGAGATAGACAGTAGTGAACAGTCAGGTGATTTGCCCATTCCATCTGAAAGTCAAACACCCAGTGAGTTTTCCATTGGTTCTCTGCCATTTGAATGGGAGATGATTTGCCGCCTGGTGTTTATTGATGCTAAACGCAGGCCAGACCGAAGGCTCACCTACCTCTCTGCCTGTCGGCATGCAAACACCAGCCCCTGAAAAGGCCAAGTCTGAGAGAGCTGCCTTCTGGCTTTTCAGTTGTCAAGGAGCAACTGGATGACCGCAGGCGAGGCTGCATTATTTATAAGGGAGGCAATGCAACTCAAGCAAACCTTTTTTAAAGGGTGGGCAGATGTAAATCCATGCTCTTTATCGGTCTTGCATTTTGCAGATCCCTTCAAGGTAAGCATGAATAATGTACATTCCACTGGCTGCATATTTTCTCGAAATTATATTGTCAAAGAATAAATGGACTATTTGTCCAGGACTGAGTTAAAGAGGGCATGCTTAGGTGATGGAAGGAATCTTTCTCTTTTTTCTTTCCCAAGTAAGCAATTAGCACGTGAGAGTTTGTTCTAAACTGATCTGTGGTCAGTGGACGACTGGAGAAGCTGTTTTAATAGCTGTGGGTCTTTTAAATGGGCCATGTTCATTGAAAGATGACCAACTGACTTTATTATTCTTGTTAATTGAGTTGCTGCCTGCCTGAAAATGCATCTCAGCCAAGAAAATGGCTATACCATTTAGCAAAAATGAGAAAAGATGTGCATTCATTAAGGAGCTTTCTCATTTCATACTATGGTAAAGGGAACCTGGCTGCCACGACATCTGCAAAGAAGGATGTGTGGGTCTGTTTTCAAACACATTAGAAAATTAATCTTGAAGGATGCAGTTTTCAAACAACGTACTGGATTGCAAAGGATGTTGCCATGGTTCTGACTGGAAGAAAGACCACCCAGCTTGAAAAGCCAGGTCTGGTACACTCAACTTCCACACCTCTAAAAAGAGCACCGATGTAGGGAGAGAAAGAGAATGAAAAGGAAGAAGAGCCCAACTTTCTCTGGTCCAGAGCTCTAGTCCCAGTGTTCCAATTTCACAGGGGATTCTAACAGCAAAAAGAAGTATAATAACATCAGACTGATTGAAGAAGTATAATGTCATCAGTTATCCCACCGTGTACTTTCTCGCCTCACTCTTACACTTGTTGCAGATGGATATCCAAATGTCATGGATAACATGAGTGGTGGGGATATGGGTATAGAAGAGGCTGATCTCATCAGTTCTCAGAAGCAAGCAGGGTCAGTATTTGAGTGGGAAAGCACCACGGAAGACTTTGCAGAGCAAGTCAATGGCAAACCATCTCTGTTTGGTCACTTGCCTTGAAAACCTTATGGGGTTGCCGTGGGTTGGATGCAACTTGACAGCACTTTACACACATGCACAGAACGAGCAGTAGTAATCTTCCAGTTCCCTATAATATGAAATGCTCCCTATAGTATAAAATAGAGCCTGGAAAAGTGTATTATGAAAAGAAGTATTCTACCCCATCTTTTTAGCACAATTACAACCATACCAGGACCCAATCTGGATCAAGGACAAACAGGGAAGATAGAAGGGTTTTTAATATTTTCCTCCTCCGTGCAAATCAAGGTCAGGTTCCCTCAACTGTCATAGTTCTTTTTTAAAAGTAGCTGTCATTGAACCTCTATGGTAATGCAAGAGGGGGTTAAATTCCCTTCTTGCATAACCCTGATCCAAATACAGCATTCACATGGTTGTAAGTTTTCCTTAAAAGCCTGATTGAGTACTATTATATCCATCACATCTGGTTTAATCTTAAATGTTTAACCCCAAAAAACACAGAGGCCGTTTTCCCACTCACGTTTTACTGGCGCCACGACCATCCTGACGCCGGCGAATCTGCCTGGATTTCGCATCAGAAGCTCCGGCGCTCCCAGAAGCGCCGGCTACTTCCGTCGCTAAGCCAGCGCAAACGGAAATCACAAAGATGCAGGAAAACGTTTGCGCTGGCTTAGCGACGGAAAGCGCCGGCGCTTCTGTTGCGAAATCCAGGCAGATTCGCCGGCGTCAGGATGGTCGTGGCGCCAGTAAAACGTGAGTGGGAAAACGGCCAGACTGAAAAGAGTACTCTTGAATTGTCTCTGCAAATTATTTTGCCACAAATACCATCTCCACCAGTTAATACTTAATTGTCCTTTGGGGGGAGAGAAAGATATGTATATATATATAAAAAAGGTTGCATTGGTTTTGCATTAGAAAAAAAGAAACATAAAATAATATGACAATACAGTTAGATTTCTACAAGAGAGAAACCAAATTGAAATGGGGATTTGGGGTTGAAGTCACAAGGGCGAGAAATTAAAAAACCATCCCTACTGATTTTCCCCAACTGAGGAAATAAAGAAAATAAACAAAGAAGGGAAAAGATTGGCTATGACACAGGGTAAAAGTACTTTTTTGAAAGAGAGCCAGCTTGGTGTATTGGTTAAGTGCACAGACTTTTATCTGGGAGAACTGGGTTTGAATCCCAACTCCTCCACTTGCAGTTGCTGGAATGGCAGCCTTGGGGCAGCTATAGTTCTTCCAGAGCTGTCGTTAAAAGGGCAGCTTCTGTGAAAGCTCTCTCAGCCCCACCTATCTCACAGGATGTCTGCTGTGGGGGAGAAAAGCAAAGGAGATTGTAAGCCATTCTGGGATTC
Source organism: Heteronotia binoei (assembly GCF_032191835.1). Classification (NCBI taxonomy): domain Eukaryota; kingdom Metazoa; phylum Chordata; class Lepidosauria; order Squamata; family Gekkonidae; genus Heteronotia; species Heteronotia binoei. The sequence goes on from NC_083223.1 coordinate 36,415,963, forward strand.
AGAGTGAAGGATGGAATATAAATACCATATCATCTCCTCCTCCTGAAAAATACATTATAGGATATTTTCCCTCATCTGTTTTTTTCAGGGACAGAGAAAAGGCATAGATAATGTCTGAAAAGTGAGAGAAATTTTGCTTCTGGACTTCCTGGACTGACTTTCCCCCAGTCCTTTCCCCATCTTATACTGGAGATTTTTGTATGATGTCAAAGTTTCTGGAAGAAGATCTGCTTCAGTCATAGAAACAGCAGCCCTAGGTGATTAACTAAAACTGAGAAGGTAGCCAAAAGGAGTATTTGCAAAATTTAAAAGAACCCACTCTATTACTCTGTGAGAATTTTTAGTTGATTCATCATATTGATCAGTCATTGACAATTTGCAACCCTGCTTTCCAGTCATATATCTTGGATTCTGCATGTGACTGATATTCTTGTTTAAGCACTGCATTTATAAATTTGAGACCTACTAAATTGGTATCAGAGCTTCAGTTACTGAGGAGGTAGTTCCATTCCTGAAGCAAGCATCTTTGGGTAGGGGCCATGGCTCAGTGGTGAAGCATCTGTTTTCCACGCTGGAGTTCTCAGGTTTAATCCCCAGTTTTCCAGTGAAAACAACTTCTTCAGACTCTGGAGAGTCACTGCCAGTCAGAGTCAACAATAATAACCTTGATAAACCAATGGTCCAATTTATTATAATGCAGCTTCCATGTTATCATTCTTTTGTTCAATATTTGGGGTTGATTTGCACTGAAGGCATTTCTTCTTTAGTATAATTTAACTCAGGCTAACTGATATGTATATCTCTGTCTATTGATCTATCGATCTGTATCAGCTATTGAAAAGGATCACTGCATTGAAAATATGCTGGAAACATCAACAAGATCCATAAAAAAATTGAGGAAGACCACAACAAAGAAACATGAGTTGCTGTTGCCCCAAGCAAAATGTCAAATGGACAAATCTATCTAGACATGGCAGTATTTTTTTTTAATCCTGCCGAGATGCTTTTCAGTCAGATACACTAGATAAAAAAATATTACATGAAAAGCAAAAGAGGCTGTGTGGGAATAAATTGTATAGCCACATGATCTAAACTGGATTAAAAACTATTTAATTTAATTGCAATATATTTAAATATCATAATTAACTATATTTAAGTCTGAAATAGGGTTACCAAGAAGCTGGTGTGACATGGAGATCTTCTAGGATTGCAACTGGTGTTCAAACTATAACTTTCCTGGAGAAAATAACTGCTTTAGAGGGTGGAATCTGTGACATTTTACCCTGCTGAGGTACCTCCCCCCCCAAAAAAAAAATCTCTGAGATCGTATTTCTATGCTCATAGCTTACTTGACTCTATTCTCTTCGATATACAGAGCACCAACTATCTATGCTCTCTTAGATATTCAGAGCACCAACTAGGGTTGCCAACCTCCAGGTAGTGGCTGAAGAACTCTCTGTAGATTACACCTGATCTCCAGGTGACAGAGATCAGTTCCCCTGAATAAAATGGCTGCTTTGGAAAGTGGTCTCCATAGCATTATACAATACTGACATTCCTCCCATCCTCAAACCCAGCCATCCCCAATCTTCAACCCCTAAATCTCCAGGAATTTCCCAACCCAGAGCTGGCAACTGTAGCAACTACACTTCCCATTCAGCTTTCCCTGTCCTATCTATAGGTATTATAACAGTATCCCATTGATTTCTCCCACTCTGCCAGAGTTCTGATATGCCCACTAAATCTATAGTGGCATTTAGAATTCCAGTTTCCCCATCATGGCTCACAGTTTTCTAGTATTCATATATAGTACGGTGCCAGGTTCTCCTTGGCCACTGGTAGGGGATGGGAGGTAGAATTTCCAGATCCTGGTTGGTAAACTCCTGGAAATTTGAGTGTGGAGCCTTGGGAAGACAGGGACATCACTGAGGTACAATTACATCAAGCTTACCCTCCAAAGCATCCATTTTCTCTAAGGGAACTGACCTCTGTAGTCTGGAGGTAAGTTGTAATTCTAGGGGAGGTTGGCATCCCTGGTATATAGTATATCCCTTGAATATAAATTGTATCTAGTTTCTCCACCTAGTTTCAAAAATCCTTGCCCCTTACCATTTTCCATCCCCTCAAATAACTGCCATTTATCATTCACACTGTCAAGATCTAGATTACTTTAAACATTAACCCCATCATCCCTTAGGAATGAATGAGTCAACTCAAGCCGTAGTTCCAGCTAGCTTTCTTGTTGAGTTCAACATAAATGAGGGATCCATTCTTCCACAGAGGTCCAGAAATACGTATTCTTCTGAATTTTATCTGAGATATTTGCCTATCAAAAATAAAGACCAGAGATCTCCTTTTTGGTTAGTCTCTTCATAAGGAGAAGTCTTTAATCATTCATTTGTAGAACATCTGAATAGAATTCTGCCCTGCAGGCATTTGGCAAAAAAACTGTGGGGCAACATGTTAATTACCCAAGTACAAATGCAGCTGTTTGAGGCCTACACTGTGAATTTTTAGATAAATTTTAAATTAAAGTTCTCACTTCATGGGAAAGAGTGGAGAAAGAAAGGCCTCTTCCTATTAGATTATGTTCCTGTTCAGGATATAATTTTACAAATCTTAAAAGTCTCTGGGGTACTTTCTGGGAATTAGATAATGTAGCCTTTGGAGATTTGAAGAACATCAGTAATTGATGTTATATTCACTTTCATGGTCTCCCATGACTTTAAAATGAGAGAGGGGAAGGCTCCAGGTATGCAGTTTGTATTAAAACACTTGATGAAAATGTACAATAATATAATGATTAAAGATAAACAGTTGGCAACCCATATTCCTAAATGTATCTCTCTGTGTGAGGCAAAGATGGCAAAGACTTCTGGATTTCCTGGATTCAGAGCTCATTTTCATAAGCAAAGCAGAAACAAGATGAAAGTTTGTCATTGCTTGAGTGAGGTCTTGAGTGGGAAAAATAACTGGTTCCTCAAAAAGGGCCTAGCAGAGAGGTACCATTTGTCTGGCCTTGCCACCTTAACTATTTTTCTTTCCATCGCACAACTGAAGAAACACCTACCTAAGATGGAGGCTGTGATTTAACAATAAAGCTCCACATAAAAAGAGATGTACAGCAGAGACAAGGTAAAAAGAACTCATGTGGCTAAGGTACACCTATTAATGCTAGCTAAACTGTTCAATGTGTCAGGGTAAAAATATAGTGCTCCCATAAACTAGGGAACTGTTAAGGAGGTTCAAGATTAATAACATTTCCATGTTTGTTTGTTTTCCAAACACGTCCTCACAATAGGGTTGCCAAGTCCAATTCAAGAAATATCTGAGGACTTTGGGGGCAGAGCCAGGAGACTTTGGGAGTGGAGCCAGGAGACATTGGGGGTGGAGCCAGGAACAAGGGTGTGACAAGCATAACTGAACCCCAAGGGAGTTCTGGCCATCACAATTAAAGGGACAGCACACCTTTTTAAATGACTTTCTTCCATAGGAAATAATAAAGAATAGGGGCACCATCTTTTGGCTCATAAAACTGGACCCCCTGGTCCAATTGTTTTGAAACTTGGGGGGTATTTTGGGGAGAGGCACTAGATGCTATACTACAACCTTGGTGCCTCTACCTCAAAAAATAGCCCCCCCCCAGAGTCCCCAATACCCACGGATCAATTCCCCATTATTCCCTATGGGAATCGTTCTCCAGAGGGAATAACAGAGTGCCCAGTAGACATTTTCCTCCCCGCCCCACATTTTCTAAAGCAGGGGGAGGGCCTCCAAACCAGGGAATCCCCTGCCCCTCCCTCTCTCTCACACACAAATACTTACTGGTTCTTGTTCCTGCAGAACTTTGCTTGCTCTGAAAATGAAAGCAGTGGTAAGCAGTGGGGTGCCGCAGAGCTTGGTACTGGGTCCCATGCTCTTTAACTTGTTCATAAATGATTTAGAGTTGGGAGTGAGCAGTAAAGTGGCCAAGTTTGTGAATGACACTAAATTGTTCAGGGTGGTGAGAACCAGAGAGGATTGTGAGGAGCTACAAAGGGATCTGTTGAGGCTGGGTGAGTGGGCGTCAACGTGGCAGATGTGGTTCAGTGTGGCCAAGTGCAAAGTAATGCACATTGGGGCCAAGAATCCCAGCTGCAAATACAAGTTGATGGGGGTGTGAACTGGCAGAGACTGGCCAAGAGAGAGATCTTGGGGTCGTGGTAGATAACTCACTGAAAATGTCAAGACAGTGTGCGTTTGCAATAAAAAAGGCCAACGCCATGCTGGGGATTATTAGGAAGGGAACTGAAAACAAATCAGCCAGTATCATAATGCCCCTGTATAAATCGATGGTGCAGTCTCATTTGGAGTACTGTGTGCAGTTCTGGTCGTCGCACCTCAAAAAGAATATTATAGCATTGTAGAAAGTCCAGAGAAGGGCAACTAGAATGATTAAAGGGCTGGAGCACTTTCCCTATGAAGAAAGGTTGAAACGCTTGGGGCTCTTTAGCTTGGAGAAACATCGACTGCGGGGTGACATGTTAGAGGCTTACAAGATAATGCATGTGATGGAGAAAATAGAGAAAGAAGTACTTTTCTCCCTTTCTCACAATACAAGAACTCGTGGGCATTCGATGAAATTGCTGAGCAGACAGGTTAAAACGGATAAAAGGAAGTACTTCTTCACTCAAAGGGTGATTAACATGTGGAATTCACTGCCACAGGAGGTGGTGGCGGCCACAAGCATAGCCACCTTCAAGAGGGGTTTAGATAAAAATATGGAGCAGAGGTCCATCAGTGGCTATTAGCCACAGTGCGTGTGTGTGTGTGTGTGTGTGTGTGTGTGTGTGTGTGTGTGTGTGTGTGTATATATATATATATATATATATATATATATATATATATATATATATATAAATTTTTTGCCACTGTGTGACACAGAGTGTTGGACTGGATGGGCCATTGGCCTGATCTAACATGGCTTCTCTTATGTTCTTATGTTCTTAAAGGAAAACAAAGAGAGAGGCTGTTCTCTGAAAAAACTGTTACTGACCCTTTCCCATGAAGCCCTTCCTGTTTCCTGCTTCCTGCTCAGCCCTAAAGGCACACATTTTAAAAATGGACCTGTTTGCAGGTTTCTAAACTTGCAGGAGTTCTAAAACTACATGTTGACTGTGGGGCTGGGGCTTCCCCCGCTGGGACCTGGGGATTGGGAAGCCTACCTCACAGTCAGGCAAGTATTACTGTTGTAATATAGGAAACAGCTTGTATATCATTTGTTGTGTCCTAGGTTCAAATGGAGAACTGTTACTTTTGGAGGGAAGCTGAACAAGCCAAGCTTGTACTCCACACCAGGGTTCCAGAGAAGGCCTAAGCGTGCCCAATCAAGGGAAGGATTGAAACATAAGTAGCCAATCAACATCTAGGCTCATACTGTACCCTGATAGGCCCTTAGACCTCTGTAAATAGCCAATCCATGTACATAGTTAAGGTCCAATCAGAAGGGGGCAAGAATTGTATAAAGGAGCGGGAGGTTTGAATAGAGCTCAGTCTGTGTTGGTGTTCCTGAAGTAAAGCTTGCTGAAATCCCTCTCCGACTCTGGCCTCTTACTGCGCCGACCCCAGTACTTTACATCATTCAATGCTAAGCATAAGAACAAAAGAAGAGCCCTGCTGGATCAGAAAATTGATCCATCTAGCCCAGCTTCTCTCTGACACCAGATTCTGGGAGGCCAGCAACAGAACATAAAGGCCTAGGCCTTCTTCATAAAGATCCAATATTTCTAGCACTGGTTTTCAGATATTTACTGCCTCTGACTTTACAGATTCCCTTAGTCATCATGGATAGTAGCCACTGATTAACCTAGACTTCTTGAATTTATCTAGTTCTTTTAAAGTTGGTTGCCAAATTCCTGGCTATTAAGGGTAAGGGCAGCATTTGAGTAGGGGAGAAAGCTCAGCAGGGATGTGATGCCCTAAAGCCCATCTTCCAAAGTTGCCATTTTCTCCAAGGGAGCTGATCTCTGTAGTCTGGAGATTGGCTGTAAATCCAGGAGATCTCAAGGACCCACCTGGAAATGGGTAAGCCTGGTTTAAAATCATCTACATCCACGGCATACCCATTATTTATTGACTCAGAAAATTCATAAGCTGCCACTCCAGAGACCTGCTTGAACTGACAAAAATACAATAAAAGCATACAAATAACAATGAAACAATGATCAATAATAAAATCAGCCAATTAAAAAAAGGACATAAAAACAGCACAAATGCATTCAGCATGCTGCAATCCCCAAACAATATTTATCAAACAAACCTTGTGATTAGAAGCAGCCTATAAACCCCCTCAGTTAAAAGCTTAGATAAAATGAAATGTTTTGGGCTGGCACATAAAGGATGATAAAGTAGGTTGGGTGAACCTCAAGGTAAAGGGCACTCCAAAGGTGCGGAAGTCGCAGCCCATGAGAGTAAATATGTGTGTACGCCTTACATTTATACTCTGCATTTTTGCACAGTGGGGTTTACAGTAGGCTTCCCAATCCCCAAGTCCCAGTGGGGGATCCCCCAGTTTTACAGGCTTCCCTCCTCTCCCAGCCAGCTGGCCAGCGGGGGAAAGCCCCACCCCCACAGTCAACATGTACTTCTAGAGCTTTGGCAGGTTTAGAAGCCTGCAGACAGGTCCGTTTTTAAAATGTGTGCCTTTAAAGTTGAGCAGGAAGCAGGAAACGGAAAGCACTTCATGGAGAAGGGTCAGCAGCAGTTTCATCAGAGCACAAACCCTCCGTTTGTTTTCCTTTCATTTTCAGAGCAAGTAAAGTTGTGGAGGAACCAGACTCAGTAAGTGTGTGTGTGTGTGTGAGTGAGAGAGAGAGAGAGAGAGAGGGAGCAGGGGATTCCCCGGTTTGGCTTTAGAAAGTGGGGGGGGGGGGAGGAGGGAAATGTCTACTGGGCACTCTTATTCCCTATGGAGAACGATTCCCATAGGGAATAATGGGGAATGGATCTGCGGTTATCTGGGGTTCTGGGGGTGGGATGTTCTTTGAGGTAGAGGCACCAAATTTGCAGCCTAGCATCTGATGCCTTTCTTCAAAGCACCCTCCATGTTTTAAAAGGATTAGACCACGGGGGCCAATTCTTTCAGCCTCCAAAGAAGGTGCCCCTATCATTCGTTATTTCTAATGGAGGGAAGGCATTGAAAAGGTGTGCAGTCCCTTTCAATGTGATGGCCAGAATTCCCTTTGGAGTTCAATTGTACTTGTTCTAACCTTGCTCATGACTCCACCTCCAAAGTCTCCTGGCCCCACCCCCAAAGCCTCTTGGCTCCACCCCCAAAGTCCCCAGATATTTCTTGAATTGGACTTGGCAACCTTAGTTTCAGGCCCACATTTAAAGTGTCATGAAGAAAGTGCCCTCAGAATGTTAGCAGGAGGCTTGCCCACACACATTTTGACATTTAGAAAGCACAGCCTACTTCCTTGCCAACACAGGAAACAGATGGATTGGAACAATTAGGCAGAGACTCAAAATGGCATCTGAGACACAATATGAACCTTACACATGGGGATAACATTGAAACGTTTTGTGTTTTAAGCAGGTACTGTGCATTCCATTATAGATATGTGCCCTTTAAACTTTCAAAGTTATATTTTTAAAAGGTTTTCTCCCCTCCTCAACAGGAATCCATCATTACTCTAAAGATAGCAACTTCATCAATGTTGGCAGCTTAATAATAGTTCCTGACCTGCTTGCATAGTGTGGGAAATGACAGCAGGATTAATTTACAGAGAATCTGCTTGCATAACCGCCAAAACCTTGCCTAACCAACAAGTGACTGAACCAACGCAAAAGTAAACAGAGTAACGAGAACATTAAATAATATAATGAGTCTCTATTGAACAGCTGACATTTGGAGCAGCGTCTCTTTTCACAAAATTCTTCCTAATGAGTGGGCTTTTTGCAGGTCTATTGTTTTAAATGAAAAGGAGGTGACGTCCTGTAATTGTTCTCTGCTGTATTTGAAATGCCATTCTGTATTATCGTCAAATGCTATTGTTCCCAGCTCTATTTTATATTAGGATTCACTCACTTTGGTATTTTTTTTCCCATACAGCAACAGTATTTGTGCTAACAACCCCATTTTTCTTTTCTTTTTTCCCCCGTCCCACATCTATATCCTGTTTTGGAACACTCCTTCCAATCTGCTGATAGTCTTGCACAGAGGAGGAACCAACTTTCATGATTCTAGAACAGGATACCCAGTCAGTCTCATTGAGCCTCTGGAATCTTGAGAATGGGTGCAGAAGCCACCACAAATGGCTGCGGTGGTCAGAAATACTAATTACAAAATGGCTGACATTGGGTACTTGGCCAGTCACAAAATGGTGGGAGACTACAAGCAGAACATTCTTGTACAATTTTAGGAGAACATTCTGCTTGCAATCTTCCACCACTTTCTTAGTGGATGCCCTCTGAGACACAAAGATGATGCCTCCCAGGTTCATCTAAAGCACCTACTGAATCAATGAGGTAGAGGAAAATCAGGAGTGGCTATTTGCTTTTGGAAAGAGGTGATGAAAAGTGCTGTCAAGTGGCAGATGGCTTATGTTGACCTTGTAGAGGTTTAAAGGCAAGAGATAAACAGAGGAGGTTTGCCACTGCCTGCTTATTGTGTGGCAAGCCTAGACTTCCTTGGTGATCTTCCATGGCAAGCCTAGACTTCCTTGGTGATCTTCCATCTAAGAACTGACCAGGGACAACCTTGTTAGCTTCTGAGATGTGATGAGATCTGGCTAGCTTGGACCATCAAGATCAGGGCAAGAACCAAATTCGCACCAGGAAACTCATCAGTGGCACCATAGTGCTTGTGGTTACTACATTGGGGATCACTGGTCTGAAGACTCACCTTCTCCTGGAAAAATTGTTCTTAAATAATGCACACATACTCTCCAGAAACCCATAGCTACTACACCTGCTCTAGCTGTGTTCCTGCTTTTGAAGGGAAGAATCTGGACATGTAAAGCTCTGAGGGTATACTGAGCTGACACGTTGCATGTCTTAAATGAAACCTATGAATTTGCCTCAAGTTGCAACAGTCATGAGTTGGCCACATGAAAAATATACATGCAAAACTCAACATGCATTATTAGCCCTTGGGGAAAGTAGTTTTTCTGTTTATGCCACCAGTACTCAAACAGTAGCCTAAGCAACTGAGGACAGCATAGAAGAATAGTCCTTCTGCTGATGCTGCTCACATCCAACAAACCCCTTTATCTGAATCTTCATGCCAGTCATTTATACTCATTTTTTTTTCAATAAAAAAAAAAGTTCAAGAAAGTAAACATTTTAGAGGAGGAAGAAGAAACAGATGCATTGGTCCAGAACCTCATAAGTAGGTTACCTCCTGCTTAAACAAACATTTAGAACTGCTGTTTTGTTGTTTGGGCCCTAAGTGGGTGTAATAGAACCTGCATTTCAGTATGAAAACTGCACATAAAACATTTTTATAGGCAAGGAAAAGATAGGACATAGGAGGAATAGTCTGGGAGATGTGTTTAATCATCTGTGGAGTGACCTGCATAGCTAAAGGGGTTGTCTCGGCAGACCAACTGCAGTTTTATTTTATGTTCTTCTGTAAGTATTAAGGGTTACCACTGTTGCAATCAAAACATTCTAAAAAGGCATTCCATCCAGCATTAAATGAGAAGTGGCAAACCCTGATACTTTATGTCTGTTTGCTCAAACAGGCATCTCTTTATGTTTGGGTATAGGTGATGTTCTCTTGATGTGGGGGAATGGATCAGGGGCCATCTGCTATGCTCCTGCTCCACAGTTCTATTATTTTCTTTCAAGGTCACTCACACTGAGGGGGAGCACGATATCTAAAGGCATTTCATTGTCCAAGAAAACAAAAACCTCTCTTTTTAAACCAGTATTTTTAAAAGTCTTTTAAATGCTACCAAAATTCCAGCTGAAGCAAATCAACAGCCAATACATGCTCCAAAGGGAAAATGCAGGGTGATTTATAAGACAGTAAAACATTTTTTCTAGCTAATTGCCTTATGACTTGAAGCAATGCCTTTTATTTTTAGCTTTGATCTTTTTTTTTCTTTAAGTATCTAATACTTGAAACCCACCCTCCAATTTGCATCCCTCCGTTTTGTTTACTGATCACAAATGCCTATCAATGTGGCTGGAACTACACTTGATTTAATTAGCTTTCTTGAGGGCTGCACAAATGAAGTTGGAGATTCTGTAATGTGACAGTATGTAGGCCACCGCAACAATTTGACTTTTGCTTTTTAGTAGAACCCTTTAAGTAAAGATGCCTGGTGAGTCGTTTCTATCAATAATTGAAAAGTTGTCAATCTTGTCTTTATTTAGACACCCACCTGAAGTCACTAATTGTAATGTTAGGTTTTGATGTGGGGGGGAAAAGTTCCCTGCATTTTTTTTTTTAAAGATTTTTAAAGCTCACAGTTCGCTGGGAGGAAACCCCATGGAATAAACTGGGAGATACCTCTGAGTGGACCTGCGTAGGACTGCTCCCTTAAAGACCCAAAACTGATTATGTGTAAACTGCAGGCTTCGGATTCAGTGGAAGCTCACAGGAGGACAGCTCCTGAACCTTTCTGAGAGTTCTACTTTTTTCTTCCCACCTTGTCCATTGAATAGTAGGTGCAGCTGCATAACAATCCCTGGGTGAGCTCCACCACCTATTTTTCTACAAAACGACCCCTGGTAAACTGTAATAACAGATCATCAAGATCAATTTCCATAATTTCATTGAGTACTTTTTAATATATTGTCAGTTTTATCAGGAGATTCAAATGAAGTGCATTACACTAATTACTGCCACCTATCCAGGCCGATCTGACCAATTTTATTCCATTCTCCTTCTAACTGATCATTGCAATAAAATTGCTGTCAAGGTAGCGAGATTCTGTGCCCTGGCTAGTTTACTCAGACAGAAGACTGCAACTACTTCTTTTAAGTAATTTTAAATATATATATTTTAACAATTATATTTATTTAAGTATATAGCTGTATTCAATGTCTAGACATGTTTAGATGTCTAATTAATGCATTTGTTATATATTATTGTACTCATTGACCTAACGTCTGATCTTGGATTGTAATAATACACTTGAACGTGAACATAATTTCATAACTTGAACATAATTTCATAACAACATAACCATCTATAAATCTCACAGTAGTGAGTGGAGAGGTTTTAAGTTAGGTAGGGTTTTGTTTAATTTTATTTTGCAAAACTTTGAAGATAAGGTTATTTGCTATGGTAATTTATTTTTAAAGAGACACTTTAGATATTTAGGGCACAATCGCTCTAGGATTTTAAGAGTTTAATATCAAGTGATATTGCTTATAAGCAACATCATTTGTACTTGAAGTCATATTGGTCATGAGCCTTGATGTCATAGATTGCATTTGGGGGTCCTTGTAAAAGGGGCTGCACTCCTAATGTACACATATGAAATGGTATCTAGTCTCCCCCCCCCTTTCCTGTGCTCACTATATTTCAATTAAAGTATGGCTTTATATATAATTTATTTTTCTCCCAAGCAGTTCAGTACTTGAGACAGGTATCCACAATACAAGAGCAGTATAAAAACAATTTGATAAAACAATAAATACTGAAACAACGCAGGGCTCTTTTTCTAGCAGGAACTCCTCTGCATATTAGGCCATGCCCCCTGATGTAGCCTATCATCCTGGAGCTTACAGTAGGCCCTGTACTAAGAGCCCTCTAAGCTCTTGGAGGATTGGCTACATAAGGGGGCATGGCCTAATATGCAGAGGAGCTCCTGGTAGAAAAAGTGCCTTGAAACAATGTATCTAAAGTACATATTTAAAATAGTCTTAAAATGTCTTTTGTCCTTATCAACAAGGTATTCCCCCTTTGCCTAGGCTTCAACTACCCCCAAAATTTTCCAGAAGAACTTTATCTTAGGCTACTTCCCGTGTTATCCAGAGCAACTCTGTCTTAGAGCCTTGAGATGACACTAATCTCTCTTTATTTATTTATCAAATTTATACCCCACCACTCCCTCAACAAGTGAGTCTGGTTACATCAAAGCAAAAAAATAATTCAATAAACACTATTAAAAGCAATAATAATAATAAAATACAATTTAAAAGTGATTATATCAATTTCCTATTGAATAAGACTGCACCAACAACCCAACAGTAAAATGATCCAGTGGAAACAATACAAGAATCACAAGACATACACAATGACTAATTAAAAGCCTGTTAGGAGAGCTCTGTCTTGCAAGCCCTTTGTAAACTAACAAGATCTTGCAGGGCATGTGCCCTCTAATACAGCATTCCACCATGATAGGGCCATCACCAGGGTATAGCCAGGATTTTTTTTTAGGTCAGGGGGCTTTTTAAAAATTCAGAGGGCACTCAATTTTTTAAAAAGTCCCCTGAACTAAAAATGCAGGGCTAGTGGGCTAGGTCTTCCTGCTTCTTGCAGCTGGCAACAAGCATGGATTGCCATTACCTCTCACCTGCCTGTCCTGCTTGGCTAAGCAGAATGGGAGAGTGAGGTGGGGCTGGCTCCTAAGTTTGGGGGGGGGTGCTCATCAAGAAGTCAGATGTGGGGCCCCCAAGCCCCCCTCCATAGCTACAGGCCTGGCCACCATAAAGAAGGTCTTCACTCTGGTAGAGGAAAGATGAGCCACTTGAGGACCAGGCAACACTAAAAGATTGTGTGATGATAGGCAGCTATGCCCCTCCTTCTGCACAGCCTAGCCTATCTACACCTGCTGTGGTTTCAAGATCACAGAGGACCACAGGCTGATGCTGCTCCATGAATGGCGTGCACATGTGGGTCACATTAATAACTGTAGTTCAACATCAAGGGATTCAATTGAGGAGTTCTTCAAGGACTTAGAGTCTGGAGTGGAGCCCTATTGCCACTGGGTTATTGTACTGCCTTCTAAAACTTATATCCTTGTTAACCCAAGGTGTTTCTTGAGTAAGATCTTTGTGAATCAGTAAAATCTGACTCACAAATTACTGCAAAAGCACCTGAGCAGCTTTTTTGGCAGCTTTCCTCCACTTCATAGAGTAATACCAGGATGAGGCCACCACTGAACAGAGTGAATTATGTTTTATGGTACATGCATTACCAGAATGGTATAGGAAGAAGCCATTATGATCGAGTTCCAACACTATTTTAATAATGTATGAACCTATTCTAATGGGCCCAGCTGCTCAGATAATTAGTAGTGGTGAGTGCCATCAAGTCACAGCCAACTCACAGCCTATCGGGTCACCAACACAAGAGAGCAATTCTGCATTTAGCAGTTGCCTCCTTTGTGTGCAGGCTCCTCACAGGGGCTCTTTTTTCTGGATTCTGCATTGGCATCTCTGGAGTGGAGCTGCATGTTCCCTGCTTGCTCCCTGCCCTGCACAAAGCTGAGAGCTGAGAATGGAACCAGGACAAAGGCTAATGCCGAAACAGAGGTGGTTTCCCATTACACGCCTTTGACCCTGGACTTCCTTGGTGGTCTCCCATCCAAATACTAACGAGAGCTGACCTGGCTTAGGTTTTGAGATCTGATGAGATCACACTAGCCTGGGCCATCCAGATCAGGGGCCTTGCATCTCAGGAAAGAGGACAGCAGCCTTTATTTGAATTGTTCTGCAGGCTGCAGTTCTAAACACATTTACTTAGGAGTAAATAGTTAAATGGAGTCTGCTGGGACATTCATAGAAGAAAGTATCCATGGTACAGTATGACTCATTCTGCATGCCTAAGAGAGCTTTATATTTATGTTGCTGAAACAGTAGCATCTCCCCTCTCAGTCCCCTGCATGGAAGGGGAAATTTCAAAAGCAATTTGGATTATGGCCTGAGGAGTTCTCTCGCTCAATGAACAAGAGTAAAAAATCCCACTGGGCATGTCTAGTGTGTTTTACAAGCTGCCTTTGGAATCTAGTCAAAGAATACAAAGTCCAGCAAAGTCCTCTCATATGAATGTACAGAGCTGCTGCTTTATACTGAGTCAGACTTGTGGTCCATCTAGCTTGATATTGTCTATTTTCTGGGATCAAAGGCCAAGGATGGTTTTCCCCAACCCCCATTTCCTGACAGGGGTAGTCTTAGTGATTCTAGGGCACAGGGCAAAAGTCCAGGATATGACCACAGAATCACTTGCACTCCACTGACAGCCCCTCCTCACTAGGGCCAAGATAGGGATGGTCTCCATCCCTTGCAAGGTAGGCAGGAGCCACCACTGCCACCAGAAGCCACAGTCTAAGCCCCAGAATGGGGCAGGTGCAAGTGGCAACAGGATCCTGTTCTTGTTTGTGTTTCCACTCTCCTTGGGGGCTGTGTGGGGCCAAGGGCAGTTCCCTGTATTGCCCATTGGCTAAGACCAAACCTTTAACTGGTGAAACAAGGAACAGAACTTTCTCCTGTATATGAAGCATTCAGTTATGGTTCCTCTCCACTATACTATGCAAAGTACAAGCCAACAGCTGATGACTCTTACAAGACTTGGTTACCGATGATTTTTTTCACAAATAAAATGACAAATTGATGCCAATTTCTAGGAACACTTGCGCACATCTGTGTAACTACCCACCCGAGTGTTCTTTTGCTGCAGAATAATTATTTTTTTTCTTCTGAGCTTTTTTCCTGAATGTGAGGAAATCACACTGGCTGGCATTTCCCATTTGAATAGGAACAGTGAGTGAATGTTTCCATTCCAAGAATGCAACATATTCATTCTATCTGCCATGAGATGCAAATGCGCAGTATCAGTGTCAAGTAATAAAATTAAACTGTATTGTACTGTACTAGCTTGTGTGCTGGGACTGCATTACCACTACTTCTCTTTGTCTCTCTTTGCCAATAGCTCATTATTTCTGACAAGAACTGGTTATTTGGAAGTGGCATAATTTGTTAAGTTGCCTGTGCCTTCCCGGTTGAAGCATCAGTCCTTTTTCTCCATTTCCAAATCTATAATTAGTTTTTTTAAGAGTTTCACTGCTCCATTTCAAAAGAGCCGTGTATTCTCCCATTGTACGGAATACGTAGATCTTAGAATCAAAGCAGGATACTTCATCGTTTCATTTGCATGCAAATACCAAACATTTATTTTGCATTTGTATATAATTTTAATTTCCTTTGTTCTGCCCCAGAAACAAAGAATATAAAATAACCATTTCTGCTTAAGAGTTCTTGGTCTGATTTTCCGTTCAGTGTCTAGAAATTCATATGGATGCCCAAGTCCTATGAACATATCAGGACAATTTAATAACTTTTTGAAGTGTGCGTCTGTGAGTGTGTTTCTGTTTGACTGCATCATAGATGTTTTCTTTGGTTTACAGAAAGAAACTGGCTGAACTTTGGTGACCTTGTTTAGTAGGGTGTGTGTGACACTGTTCAAAGAGGAAGAAGTTCCTAAGTTGCTTCTCTGTGAATTCTGCCCCCAAAGTGCTTCCAGGGTAGAAATTCACCCTAACAATGTAACTAGGGTTGTAATGCTATATTGCTCATTGAGACTGTTATGTCTTAATATGCATACTGCATAACTAGGAATGGGGATGAACACTTTTGTGGTTCAGTTTGGTTTGTGGTTTGTGGCTGAAACAGAAACTGAATGATGAACTCATATGAATTGACCTGTCCTTTGCATCTGGATCCCAGGGGTAAATTTCTGGCCATGATTTTAGCTAATCTACAGTCCTTTTCTGATTAAAAAAAATAGTTTATATGCTCTTCATTGTGGTACCCTCTGTTTCCTACAGATTAGCTCTCTTTGCCCTGGTTGCCAGGAAGATCAGAGTGAACTTTGTTCCTAAGAGTACCTCCAACTGCATTGTTTTAGTATTATTGTGCTGATTGTATGCTGAGGTTATAACATTTTAACTTTACCTGTCTTTGCCATATGAACCACAGGGGTGGTTTGCAAACTTAGCCAGTTTCAATAAGTTTGTGAGCCATTTAAAGTTTATCCCTCTGCTTTCTATTCCATGCTGCTTTCTGCTCCCCATGAAAAGCCACAGGAAGCAGAAAGCAAGGGGCCATTTAAACCAAACA
The DNA here is from genome assembly GCF_032191835.1 of Heteronotia binoei. Lineage (NCBI taxonomy): Eukaryota > Metazoa > Chordata > Lepidosauria > Squamata > Gekkonidae > Heteronotia > Heteronotia binoei. The sequence goes on from NC_083223.1 coordinate 36,432,019, forward strand.
GCTGAATGAGAGAGAGCTCCCTGCCACTCAGTTGCTTGGTTTAAATGGCTGGAAGCCATCTAAACCACTGCTTTCTGTTCCCTGTGAAAAGCCATGTGGTACACAAAGCAGGGATTTAAATGACTCACAACCATTTAAACCAAACAGCTGAGTGGCAGGAAACTCTCTGTTTTCTATGATTAGTGCCCTCTACTCTTCATGAACCACCATGAACTATATTAAAATTCATGACAGTTTTTCAGTTTGTAAACATCACTCACAAACCACAAACTAGCCAAATTCATGAACTTTAGTTCTTCATCAGCCCATCCATTATGTCAAGCATGCATATTTCTGTGTGCCATGATGGTTCCTTAGACAAAGAGCAGGTCACCAGTCTCTACTACCTCCCCCCCCCTCTCCTTTACAACCTTTGGGCAAGTAATAAATCCATCTAGCCCAAGAATGTTTATGCTGCAGCCTGACTGGTAAAGCTGTGATGTGCCTCTCTCCCAGCCAAAAGACTGTTTATTGAGAAATATCGATGCTTGACACATATTCATAACAGTGATAGCATTTATGTTAGATTCATGTGGATAGTTGTTTTGGTCTGAGGCAGCAGACCAAAGTTTGACTCCAGTGGCACCTTTAGGACCAATGAAGTTTTATTCTGGGTGTAAGCTTTTGTGTACTTGCACACTTCTTCAGATACACCGAAACAGACCTCAAAATAGCTGTTTTATTGCAAAGGAATTTCAGAAACAGACTAGAACAGGAGAATGCTGAGTTACAAGTTATTGCAATTCTTAGAACAATGGAACCCCCAGGACTTAACAGAGGTACCACTGGGCTCAAGCGTTTATGCTAGATGGTGTTTTCATTATGCAGCTAGGCCACATATTCAGAGTTGTTTGACCTCCCTTAGGGCATGTAACATGTAGAGTAAGATGTGAAGCCATACAAAAGAATTCTGGATGAAGCAGGCTGTGATTATGGAAGACAGAAATTCATGGTAAATTGGGCAGCATTGAAGGACTGCCAGTTTCTTGGTGAAGAAGCTGAATTTCAGCACATGGACAGCTCCCAGGCAACATTCATTACAGATTCAGTGAAGAATTTATTTGTTTGTTTCATTAAACTATTTATAAGCCCAGCTTTCTCCTAACAATTCAGGACCCAAGAGGGGCAGCAAGAATAAATACAAAATGCACTAAAAGGGTATATAGCAAAATATTAAGTGCATTTAAAGCATTTTGCATTAAAAGCCATAACTATAGAACACATTTCAAACTGCATTAAAGTAACTAATACAAAATCACATTGTTCGCAGTCAGAAAAACATTTTTTCTTGTCCAGAGTCAGAATGTCTCAAAAAGTTCCCCCCTCCCCCAGAAAATAAACTTGTTTTACAGCATTGAAGGGAAACCAGGGATTAGAAGTCCCCTTAGTGTCAGGTTCTGTGCAGCTCTCATCAACTCAGCATCTTTTATTTGAATCAAATAGGGACTTTATTGAAAAGATACATTTTCACAGCAAGGCATTTCTTGTTAGAACTGACCTCATAAGCTAATGTCAGATACTTATATCTGACATTAGGTATGGCAGTTAATGACATTAGCAATCCAAAGCATGGAAAAGCAGCAGCAAAACATTTAAAATATCTGTGCTCAACCCCCCCCCCCCCCCCGCACACACACACAGTTATAAAGTGTCTTTTCTTTGGAAATGAAACTCCAAACCATTCTTTCCAGCAGTTCTAATAAGGCACCTGCTTTTCAAGGTCAGAGAGAATCAAGACAGTCTCTTGTGAATCTGCTTTACACTCCATTCCATTGTAAGATTACATGTATTAAACAATGAGCAAAGCCAGGCAAAGCAAAATCATAACTGATCACCAAAATACATTATGAAAGGCAACAGAAAGGCAATATCATGTTACACATGTCCAGCACTGGAGATTAGCTGACATAAAATCATTGGCAAGAAACCCTTTCTTGACACCTAGCCCCTTTTGCAAGGCTGTTATATAAATATGGGGCAACCACCAAAAAAGCATGAACCCAGACTGTTGAAGCATACATCATATGTAAAAGAGGCACAGATCTTTCTTGAAGAAGGAAAGTTGCTGCACAGGAACATGCAGAGACCGGCAGTCCTTCAAGAATGTGAGTCCCAGTTCAGAAAGTATTTTAAAGTTGAGCACCAGCACTTTGAATGGACCCAAAAATGAATAGCTAGCCAGTGAAGAGATAACAAAATAAAGTAATACAGTTTGCCTCTGATAAAAAGGGGCTTTTGCATTTTTGCACCATTTGAAGTTTCTGTATCATTTTCAACAGACCCTTGTAGAGCATGCTATAGTGATTTAGCCCTGGTGTTACTGAAGCATGAATATACTGAAGCATGGATATACATAGCCATATACATAACCATATATTGTGTGTGTGTATATATATATATGCTTCTGTATATTCACACACACACACACACAAGATGGGAGATGTCACAGAACCTTGTAACCTCAACGTCAATTCTCAAGGGGATGATTAATCTTTTATTGAAATTTTTTTGTGATTACTCTGATAAAAAAGACTGAAGTCATGTCAATACTGCTCCACCTAGACCTACCTAGCTTTTTAGGCAAATCAGCTGTGTGGCATGGTCCACTGTTTCAAAGGCTGATGAAAGATATTGATTTATTTTATCCACCTGAAGAAGGAGATCATCCACCAACACCATGAAAGCTATCTTTCTTCCAAATCCTGTCCCAAAGCCAGATTGAAAAGAGTTAAGGGCAGATGACTCACCCAAGCACTTCTGGAACTGTTCTGTCACTAACCTTTCTCAAAAAGGGAAGTTTTGGATAGGTCTATAATGAGCCAAAACCTGCTAAACTATAGCTGCCTTCTTGAATAGTGAATTCCTGCCCTGTGAATTGAAGGATTTTACAAGTGAGCATGGATCAAATCTACAAGTCATGGCCTTCACTCTTCCCAGACCTGGTCAACTTTGATCAAGTAAAAGTGCATTTCTTAAAGAAGCCACTATCTGGTTTGTAGTGTGGTCTGGATTATCCTGCCAGATATGCTGAAATCTAAGGAAAAAATTGTGGACTCCAGTTAAAAAATTCTCCAGTGAAAAGGATCAGCTAGTGGGTGATGTGAAGGACCTCTGTCTGAAACCCTGGATATAGTAAGACAGGGCAATGCTGACCTCAATACTCCAATAGTATTCAGTATATAAAACACCTTACATGCAGAGGATCCCAGGTTCCATCCCTGGCGTCTCCAGCAGATGTCAATTGTTCATATCACTTACTAGCTGATCCTTTGACTCAAACCTTGAAGAGCTGCTGCCACTCAGAATGAACAGTATTGACCTGCAGAGACCAAAGGTTTCACTCAGTAAAAGGCAGCTTCATATGTTGTTCTGTCTCTTTCAACTGGCAAAAGGGCTTGGGCCCGGCCATTCACACATATATCAAACCATTATGTTAAAATATTAGAAAGGAAGCATGTGATGGGAATTAGATATGTTCCTATAAGTCATGCATTTAATCATTGATTATTTTCACACCCTCATAAGAGAATTCTCAATCACTGCTAATTGTTAAAACGCTTAAGGGATAAAACAGAGTTAACTGCAAACACTCTTGGTTTGATTGAAACTCTCTATGCTCTGTGTAAGCCTCACCAATATTGCTAACTGCGTTGCTTTCCTATAATTATTGCTGAAATCAAAATATTTTCTCCCTGCAAAGGAAAACAATTATGAGCTGCTATAAAATGGTTAATTATATCTTAACATAACATTACCTTGAGGTGAGCCTTAATGCTGCTTGCTATCTCAATGTATATTTCAATAAAGATATTTGGCTAGGAGCCACATAAACCATCTTATTAAAGAGCAGTGGAAAACATGGTTGTTCCAAATCTCAATAAACTACCAATTTGTTATCAAGAGGAGTGACAGAAAACCATTTTGGGGGAAAATTAGAATACAGTAATTGCTAAAAAGGAAAGTCTTGGGGGCTCTGTCAAATGATTGGTGCCATGAAATAATGTCTTAACTTCAAATTTAGGTGTTCAAATTTAGCTGTTCAAATTTAGAACAGCTAAGAAAGCATCATCTTTGTACCTATATGAAGCAACCATTTCAAAACAGCTTCCTCTATCATTGGGGAATGCTTGGCCTGAAACCTCCTAACATTTTGTAGAACTTTCCAATATTTTGTGATTGGGTCACAAAACCCATGACAACCATTTTGTGACACCCCACCCACCCATGGCAGCCATTTTGTTGTGGCACTATTTGTTCTCAGAATTCAGAAAATGATTACAGGCTTGACATTAGGAATCCTTGTAGTGTCATACCAAGTGTGATTACAGTCTGTGTTGACTGACCATGCCTGTTAGGTTAACAATGCATGATGACTGGCTGACATTTCCTCATCAAGGCTTCATTGGAAAGTAAACTTACTCAACTGAAGAGTAAACTTAGTATGAACTTAATTGCTGAGTCTAGATCAAAATAGGAGATGGGATGGAGCAACGCCATGTTTTCTCATCAATCAGGACTAAAAGGTAAAGATAGTCCCCCATGCAAGCACCAGGTTATTATTGACCCATGGGGTGACATCACATCACAACTTGGCAGGTTTTTTATGGGGTGGCTTGCCATTTCCTTCCCCAGTCATCTACACTTTACCACCAGCAAGCTGGGTATTAATTTTACTTACCTCAGAAGGATGGAAAACTGAGTCAAACTTGAGCTGGCTACCTGAACCCAGCTTCTGTTGGGATCCAGCTCAGGTCATGAGCAGAGCTTGGACTATAGCGATGCAGCTTACTACTCTGTGCCACAGGGCTCCTTCAATCAGGACTAGAGGCTCTTTAAAGAAGAAAACCGAAAAATATTGTTCAATGGGCCCCATGGTAACTTTCCATGAGAAAACAGAAGAGGTCAGTTTTTGCTAATTCTTCCCTTCCATAACAGACCTTCAACTCTACCCTCACACTGTTTCTGGGGTCCCCCCATACAGCATTTCAGCAGGAGATGAAGAAGGAAAATCCCTTCCATTAGCAAATGGATCTAACCCTTTGTTTTCTTTCAGTGCTAAAATGAGATCACATTTTTCTACCTTTTGTTTGGTGGATATCCCTCTCACATTTTTTTCTAAGTACCAAGGCATAACAGCTTCCAAAAGGAAAAAAAAAGTTATTTGAAATGAAGTTAGCCAACAAAAAAATCTTATCAAATTAGCCATTTTTATTTTTCAGCTGAAAAAATGGGTGACTCCCTCGTTTGCAACCTATTTGTCCCTACTAAGAAACTGAAAACAATTTCTTTAGAGCTTGAGCTGTCATAGTCTGTTGTTGTTGTTGCTGCTGCTGCTGGTGTGTGTGTGTGTGCTTGTGTGCTTAAGGCCAAGCCCTGTTTCTACCTTTGGGTCATATTTCATAGGACCACTCACCCATTTATCTTGACAGTTGTGGGCACTGAGATAAACCAAAGCATATACCTAACCAACAGAGTTTGAAGAATCTGAAAGAGAAAGACAGATGTTCAAAAGCAATCATCACTTTTCCAATTTAATTATATCAACATGGAACAAACAAGTGATAAATCACATCTTTATGAAGCAATAAGGCCTGGGTGCTATATTTTTGATACAGCAGTGAGACCTGTCCAGGAAAATATAGCCTGTTGCCCAGGATACCGTGTGCTCCATAGGAGGTTGCACTAATCCAATAGTATTTTTGAAAATGACTCTATTCACAACATGCCTTTGAAATCCACTTCTGTTTCAAAAGCAGCATGTCATGTTGAGTCAGATGCTGTTCTTTGAGGGTGTAAAAAACATTTTCAATCCCCTTAAGTTTACAGAGCTTTCTTTTTTAGATCCTGGCCTTCTCTAGATCCTAGGGTATGTGAGATTCTCTCAGCTAATGTTGGCTGCTGTCAGTTGTGCATTTAAAACATGTGGCATGAAGAAATGATGGGGCTGACTACCAGCAGCCATTATGTGAGCATGAGAAATAGGTTCACACCAAGGAGGCTGTGGGTATGATCCAGTGCCTCTACATGGAACTTGTATACATTTTTCAATCTGATGCAATTGTTCTTATAGTAGTTATTCTTCCTGTTGTTTACAAGACTGTCCTTTTTTGAGTAATTTTTCCAATGACCTTTACCAAAATGCTGACAAACTCCATAAGGGAAATGATTGTATTAAGGGCAAAGAGGAGAACTTTCCTGCTCCCCCCTTGTTGTTCTAGCCATTCACATTTGACTGTCTAGGACAAGTTACTCATGAGAGTTATGAGAGTTTGCTACTCTGTTGCCTATACCATCGGTTGCCCCTTCCCCTCAGAGTGATCTGTCATTTGAATTTTTTATATTCAGGCCACTGAATGACTACACCTAAAGTTGCACTATGTGCTTCCTGCCTCTGCCATTTGATGTTGATGTAATGCTGTTGTTTTAAATTGTATTTATTGATTTTATTAGATGTGACTGGTTTTTATCTGAATGTGATCCGCCCTGAGCCCGTCTGGAAAAGGGTGGAATATAAGTGAACCAAATAAATAAATAAATCTATGCTACACTGGCTATTCATGCTACACTGCTGTAGAATTCGTGGTCAGTGTGCCTGGCTAACTGAGCTTACCAGAAGAGGTGACCATTGCAGAAAGTGTGAAGAAAAGCCCAGACCACCAGGAGCAAAGTTAGGCCTGCCTTGGTTCAATTTCAGGCAATGTTCTACAATATTCCACTTTCCTTTATCACAATGATGAGTATATATTAGCTATAATTCTTAGTGAATTAATTCATAGTATGCAAATGCAGTTGAAAATTGCATCATTTTGAGCTGGCTTTAACAAGACTGGTTTTGTGAGTGCCTTTGGGATTAGCAGTTTTGTGTTTACAACATTATGTATTCACAAAATACTCCTCCAGCTACCCAAAGGCACAGACCAAATTATATTCAAATTACAATTGATCTTCAGACCACAGATCAGTCCCCCAAAATGGTAGCTTTACAGTGCAAACTCTAGTATATCACAGTGACCAGGCAAAATGAAAGTCCTAAAGAGATTACAGGTACTGGATGCTCTAGTATTACCATTTCTCATTTGATATACTATAGATATTCAGAGAAAAAAATTGTCACCTATAAAGCCATTGAAGGCCAGCACTGATTGGCGCTTGAGAGAGGGATGAGATTGTTTTTAGCTGGTGTGATGCCTATGGGTCTACAGAGTTAATTTTTCTCCTTAACACCAAGAAAAATCTGAAGAACATTTTGAGAGCTGTTCTTTGAGGGTGCTTCACCATATGCAAAGCTTTTTTTATGTCGAATGGATCATAACTGGATAGGCACTAGCCCAGCACAAATCCTTAGAATCAAAGGGTTAATCTGATACATAAAACACATACATGCGGAAGCCAACAAGTGATGTAATGTGAGAAAAGACCGCAGGGGAAGTGATGTGAGGTTGGTAATTTAAAATTAAATATTGAATTCTGATGGGTATAAGAGACCTCACAGGAAGAAGAGACATGACATCACAAGATTGAAAATATCACATCTTGCTAAACCTTCTCCCTAGTCCAAGCATTCACCTTAAAGTTCCAGGAATTTCTCAAACTGGATTTGGCTACCCTACATAAAGATTTTTTTTTTAATTGGTAGCTTTAACATTCAGCACTTTAAAATTCTGTGGGCAATTGCATTTTAGATACAACTGTTCCACTTGAAGACCACAATTAAAACATATAGCTACTATTTTTACCATAAATAAACTAAGGCAGAAATGCCAGTTGCCATTATTTTTAAAAGGTGAGCCAAACATCTGACTGTTTTGTAGTCAGCCCTTGGGAAAAGATGAATTCCCTTGCCAACTAAGTTTGTACTGAAGTTCTCAGCATTCCTGCTTATAATCCCTTAGTCACAAAGAGCCTAACATACCTGCATAAAGCATGGTGGGTCATGCATATGTTCAGTCCCGAAGTGTCAGAGATTATAATCTGATGTTAGATTGGGAAGGGAAGGGGACAACAGGGACTAAATCCAGGACTCTGCTACCCCTCTGGGGTGGCTGATGGTAGTTGATCACAGCATCTAGCTGGGCCAGCCCTGATATAGGGGAATCTGCTTCTCACTCATATGGGAACCTGGTTGGAACACAACACACATGTCTTCCAAGGAGTATATGCAACAGACAGATCTGAAAGGTGTTCTTGCGGTCTCATTTAAAAAAAAAAAGAATTCACATCTATCAGAAAACATTTGTTTCATAATGCTGCAGGATCAAAAGGGAAAAAAAGAATAATTCAATTTATTAGTTTGTTGTGGGAGGAGGCATTTTGATGGAAATGATAATATATTCCTGAAAATCCTCTCCAAGGGTATAATTCTAGCATAACTCTTAGAAGAAAAATAAAAATGCAATTAAAGTGGACGTAAATTTCAAAATGATGCACAAATGCAATAACCGAGCCAGAGAGTCGAGTAAAGTAATAAAAGCAAGCCAAAAATGAAAAATAGCAGAACAGCTTGTTTCAGCAGTGCCAGCCCCAAGGATTACTGAAATCAATAAAGGGATTGGAGAAATTCAAAGGGCAGTGGGGTGTCTGTAAAAATATCCCAGAATTTCAGGGAGGAAGCTATAGAAGATTGGATACTAATAGCGTGGCTATATATCTGAGATATAAAGCTTTAGAAGTTAGCAAGAAGTTTTCCTAAATTGAACTATATGTGTGTTTTAAACACTGAAACAAAAAACCATGTTATCATTTAACTCATAGAAAGAGTAACACTTAAGCCTGACATGTTTAATTACTACTTTTGTAAACTGGTGGTATTTATTCTTAGGACAGATGCAAGAAGAATGCTTGCTTGGTGCTGTCCATTTCCAATGACTTAAATATGCAAATATTTCAATTAAAAGTAGAATTACTAACCAAAACGCTATAATTTTTAAGCCTGTTCTAGTGCCATAGCAAACAACAAAGACAGTGTCATCCTAACCAAAATGACACTCATTTACAGGGGTCGTTTTGTAGGGAAAAAAGGTCGTGGAGCTCATCCAGTGATTGTTATGCAGCTGTACCTACTATTCAATGGACAAGGTGGGAAGGAGGAGGTGGAACTATCAGAAAGGTTCAGGAGCTGTGCTCCTGTGAGCTCCCACTGAATCCGAGGCCTGCTCATCTATATCCATTGAAGTCAATGGGTAAGAAGGTATAACTGAGCTTAGGATGGCACTACCAGTTCCTCAACAGTTCATCTCTTCCTACTCTGTTCTAAGCATGTCATTCCATGCACAGGTACTCTACCACTGGACCTCCTTCTCTGTCAGCAGCCCTCCCACATAGGGAGAGCTCCCCTTACAGGAGGCTTGTGCATACTGATGGCATGCATAGAGGAGGAACTGGATCAGACCTAGATTTTTTACACCTATTATTTAAAACTCATATCAAACAATATATATATACTTCAAATAACAGTTTAAAGACCAACATATTGATTACATTACATTTTTTGTTGGCAAGAAGCTGCATCACCATATGCATGAAGTGGATACTTAAGATATTAGAAATGCATGTAAACCAGGGATCAATAAGGAATCTTTCTGTCTTCCGAGGTGAAATTAAAAGATAGTGGGATTCATTTTGAAAACAGAAACTCCACGAATATGTATGTGTATACATAGGTGGCACAAAGTCTCAACTGATTTATGGTGAACCCATTAAGGGGCTTTCAAGGCAAGTGAGAAGCAGAGGTAGTTTGTCATTACCTTCCTCTGCAGAATCTTCCTTGGTGGACTTCTATCTATGTATCAACCCTGTTTATCTTCCAAGATCTAACAAGATCAGGCTAGATCATGGTGACTTCACTTCCCAGAAATACCATAGATGAATGGTTGTTTCAGAGGGTGAATGATAAGTACATAAAACCTAGCAAGTTTCTGTCAACAAAGCTGTCTGTGCAAGCTCTTTTGTGCCAGAACTAAATCTGCATAACACTACATCTTTCTGGACTATAATAGTCATGGCATAATAAGAACAAATATGGGTTATCATGTTTTGAGAAAAGCACCATACTATTTATAGTTCCATCCCCTTGGACCCAGAAATTTTTTTGCATGATTTCCATAACTCCACATTGTTCCACTCACAGGTAGTCTTTTCCTAATATATTGACATCACATGCTCTCTCTTTGGTTTAGAAGCTCAAATCATGATCCTACACCCTTTATGTTCAGTTCAAAACTCAATCTGCATATTCGCCTCTTTTATCCAAATTGGTTCCCATGCTAAGGTATATCCTTTCAGTATCTTTTCTCATTTGAGGGGGAAAAAAACATTTGTTAACGCAAGAAGAGCCTTACTGGATTAGAACAGTGGTCCGTCTAGTGCAGCAACTTGTTTCATACAGCAACCAAACCAGGTGCCCTAGCAGGACTAATGAACTGGATATAGAGAACAAGGCCTCCCCCTGATACTGCCTCCTGTCAAGCATGCTATTTCTATGTACCTAATAGACAGGCCAGATATAAAGCAGAACACCAATATGGCCTATTCCTTCCCCTCCACCACCACCTTTGCAACAAAAGGGTGCATAATAAATCCATCTGGATCCAGAATGTTTAGGTTAACATTACAGTAACTGTGTAGAGTGCCTCTCCCCCAGATTCACACAGTCAGGTCTTATCGACTCTCAGAGAAAGTGTGAGAAAGGGAGATGCTTTTATTAGCTTGCATTCCTTAGCCATAAAAGAGATACTAGCTAGTAGTCTTTGAACCCGTAACTCAAATTGCATCTGTATGTTATCCTTTTGAAGTTATCTGTATGCCATCCTTTTGAAGTTTTCCTATAAGTAACTATTCAATGCTGTGTATATCATTACTTCCAAGGATTCCGTCCTTGACTAAGCTATGGAGTTTTACAATAAAGCAACTTTTGATTAAAAGAACAAAAGCTTGATTATTAGGAAATATTGATGCTTGACATTTTGGAAGTAATCCTACTTGGGGACTTAACCGAACTGGCAACTTTCTGACCGTAGAGAGAACTCCAGACAACTTCAGAAAAGTTCCCACCACTCCAGAAAGACCACTGGGTGAAGTATGAGGAGACGGTGCCGGGGTGAAATCACCTCCGTGGCACATCCTTGGCACTCAACAGGGAGAGGGTCTTCCTTGCACATACAGCAATTGTTCATCTCTCCTAAAGTATGGGTCCCCAGAACATCCACCTCCTTGATGGATGAAGCACCAGCTCGGAGAGAAGCGATCCTGGCACTGCCCTCCATGCGTTCGAGAGCGGGGGAAGACAGCAACCAGGGCACTTCGGAGGCGAGTGGAGGAGATGGCTGGGAGGACAGAGAATGGCCCTGCCCAGAGCCAGAACCAGATGAGGAGGAAGAAGAAGAGCGAAATTCTGACACCCAAGATTTCCTCCAAACAATGAGAACGGAGATGGCAGAGATGGCCAAGGGGCTAAGAGATGAAATGCAAGCCAATGCTACCTTCATGGCCCAAGAGATGAGGAGGCGGTTGGAGAGGGCGCTACAACCACCTGATCCAAGGGGAGAACAACTACCTCCTCCACCGCCTCTGGTAATACAACAGCCGTGACTCCCACCACCGTTGCTGCTGCTACCTCGCGACTACAGGAGGGGTCGAGACTTGGACACCTCCTTTGACGGAGACCCCGAGGAGGTGGAGTATTTCTCGATCAAAGCTAATAGCTTCATGCATTATTGGGGGAACACCTTCCCAGACGAATTTAGCAGAGTGGACTATCGGGTCGAAACTGAAAGGTGCCACCAAAAGATGCTACATGAGTCTATACGAGACTAGAAGCCCGGAGCTAGACACAGTAGCTGCATTCCTTATAGCTCTACTGACCCAGTATGAAGATCCACTACAAGAAACGAGAGCCCTTACTGCACTGAGGGACCTACAACAAGAATCCAAAGCAGTGCAAGAATACACTGCAGAGTTCCGGGCAAACACGGCCAAGATACGAGGATGGAATGAACAAATGAAGATAGAGCAATTCCAGCGTGGCTTAAATGTGAGTGTGCTGGATTGGGCTCTTCAACAAGCTCACCCTACCATGCTGGTAGGGTGGGTACAATTGGCAGGCGAAGTCAAAACGAACATGAAGCGGATGGCCCTGCAGCATCAACAGCAGCAAGGGGGAAAGGGGGGACGTGAGTCTCGGTTGGGGGCAAAACCAGATGGGATAAAGGCAAGCCAGGCTGGGGAAGTTACCAAACAAGCTACCCCCAGATGTTGCTTTCAATGTGGTGACCAAAATCACTTGACTGCCAACTGCCTGGAATGACCTCGAGCCCCCCCCCCTCACTCTGAAACCCAGCGCACCCAAGGCAAAAAAGGCGGATGGTCAGGCAAAGGAGTCAGCGAGAGGGAGCACTGCATCCATAACTTCCCACAAGGAGGAAATTATCGTAGTAAACAAGCTGGGAGAAATGTCCTGGGAAGATGAGCCGGCAGGAAACGAGGACGACCTGCCCTGAGAGGTGCCGAGCAGCAGGTTGTGGAATTAATGGCACCATTGAGGGTGAGAATAACAGGAACGTTGTTTTTCATTCCATTGACTTTGTTAAAACCTAAACTAAAAAGATTTATCCATGCTAGAGCTCTGCTCGCTTCGGGGTGTACTAGAGACATAATCACGCCCAAGTTAGTGGAAGCCCTGGGGCTCCCTAAGAGTCCATTACCTCACCCCATACAGTTCGAGCAAATGGATGGAATGATAATGCGAGGGGAACCATGCACCGAACAGACCCAAGAAGTGCCAATGGGAATAGAGGACCATTCGGACACTGAACTATTTGTAATAGCTCCATCATCGTCCTTCGACATTGTGTTAGGAGTAGGATGGCTAGCCAAACACGAACCCGACATAAAGTGGGGAGATCAGATCATAGACTTTAGAGATAAGAGGTGTGAGCACCACCACTGGAATGGGGATTGGAGTCCGGAATGGAAAACTATGTTTAACCATTGAAGAAATAAAATCGATCCCTAAGGAATACAGGGAATACAGGGACTTTGCCTTTCTGGGCAAAGTCATAGAGAGGGCTGTGGCGTTGCAGCTACAGAGTTTCCTGGATGACGATTCCACTTTAGATCCATTCCAGTCCGGCTTCCGCCCGGGCCATGGGACAGAGACAGTATTGGTTGCCCTCTTGGATGATCTCCGGCGACATCTGGACCGAGGCGGTGCGGCGGTATTGCTGTTGTTAGACCTTTCGGCTGCGTTCGATATGGTCGATCACCGGCTGCTGACCTGCCACCTCGCCGACGCTGGGATTCAAAGGCTAGCCTTGCAGTGGCTTTCCTCTTTCCTGGAGGGTCAGGGACAAAGGGTGGCGATTGGGGGAGAGCTGTCCCGGAGACACCTACTTAACTGTGGGGTGCCTTAGGGGGCAGTTCTCTCCCCGATGTTATTTAACATCTACATGCGCCCCCTTGCCCAGATTGCCCGGAGGTACGGGCTGGGTTGTCACCAGTATGCGGATGACACCCAGCTCTATCTACTGATGGGCTGCCGGGCTGCCAATGTCCCTATAAACTTGGACCGGGCGTTGCAAGCTGTGGCAGATTGGATTAGGTCGAGTGGGCTGAAATTGAATCCAGCGAAGACAGAGGTCCTTTGCCTAGGGCGCAGTGGTCCGGAGGGAGGGATCTCCCTTCCAGCTTTTGATGGTGCGTCACTGGTACCAGTGCGCAGGGTCAGGAGCTTGGAAGTGGTACTGGAGTCTCCCTTGACAATGGAGGCCCAGATAACAGCAACTGCCAAATCCGCCTTCTTTCATCTTAGGCGGGCAAGGCAGTTGGCTCCCTTCCTGGAGCGCAATGACCTGGCAACAGTGATCCATGCAATGGTCACCTCGAGGCTAGATTAATATCCTCTACATGGGGCTGCCCCTGTGCCGAACTCGGAAACTGCAGCTAGTGCAGAATGCAGCAGCCAGACTGCTATTGGGCCTACCTTGGTGGGAACATGTGCAGCCTAGGCTGCGGGAGCTGCATTGGCTGCCAATTGTTTACCGAGTTCGTTACAAGGTGCTGGTTATTACCTTTAAAGCCCTATATGGCCAAGGACCTGCCTACCTTAGGGACTGCCTCTCTCCATATGTTCCCCAGAGAGCACTATGATCCAGTTCACAAAACCTTCTGAAAGTACCTGGGCCTAAAGAGGCCAAACTAAAAACAACTAGAGAACAGGCCTTCTCTGTAAAAGCACCCCAATGGTAGAACCAGCTGCCGGAAGAGGTGCGGGCCCTGCGGGATCTTGGCCAATTCCGTAGGGCCTGCAAAACTGCCCTCTTCCGGCTAGCCTTCTAAGATGGAACTTGGAATAAACATCACGCCATCATTAACATTAACATAACTGAGATAATAGCACTATTAGATTATATTTTTAGACTGTTTTTAGATTATTTAAATATTTAATTATTATCTGTATTGAATTGTATAATCTTGTTTTATTGTTTTAACATGGCTTTTACCATGGCCTGTAAGCCGCCCTGTGCCTGCCTCGGCGAGGAGGGTGGGGTATAAAAATTATTATTATTATTATTATTATTATTATTATTATTATTATTATTATTACGAGTGTTTAGTGAAGAGGAAGCCAATGAACTCCCCCCCCCATAGATTAAAGTTTATTTCCTTTTGTCCAGCCTGAATCTACCGCCCATCAACTTCACTGGATGCCCCTGCGTTCTAGTGTTTGGGGAGAGAGAAAAAGTTATCTCCACATTCTCCACCCCATGCATAATTTTGTTGCATCATTCTTCTTTAGCAGTCTTTTCCCAAAACTGAAAAATGCCATATGTTTTAGTCTTTACTCATAGGAAAGTTGCTCCAATCTCTTAAGCATCGTGACTGCTTTCTTATATTCTTTTTTTCATTTTTAATATTATTTTTGAGAAATGACAGCCAAAACTGTAATGAGGTCTCACAACAGATCTATATAGGGGCATTACAATATTGGCACTTCTGTGTTTCAGATCCTTTCCAAATAATCCCCACATGCTGAATCAGCATTTTCATCATTATCCTACCACTACCAACCAAAGATTTCTGTTAGTCTTGGCCAGTTCAGAGCTCACTGGCATATATTTGTGGGTAGGATTTTTCCTTGTTATATGCATCATCTTGCATTTACCTACACTGAATTTTATTGGCCATGCTCATCTCCACTCACCCAATTTAGAGAGATCTTCCTGGAGCTCCTCATAATCCACTTTGGTTTTCACCATCCATCATCTGTAAACTTGACCACTATACTGCTCATCCCCAATTCCAAATCAATGAACAAAGTAGCATTGGTCCTGATGCCAATCCATGTGAGACCCTACTGCTCATTTCTCTCAATTGAGAGAACCTTTCTATTCCTACTGTCTGCTGCCTTTTGCTTAACCAATTTTTTAATCCATAAAACGACCCTCATCCCATGATTGCTAAGCATACTTAGAAATCTTTGGTGAGGTACTCTGATTAAAAATTGTGGAAGTGTGTGTATATAACATCTCTAACTGGCTCACCCTTATCCATATGCTTATTGAGGTGAAAACATACAAAAATTTTTAACAGATCTTTTATATTAATCAAATGTAATATATCAACAATTAATAATTTCCACTGAAACCAAAGGGATATATTTCCCACTAACAGTGCAAACATAAGGACAATTTCCTGGGGGTAAGCCCATTGAATAGACTTTTGTAGGATTCAGAGTAGACGTACTAAGGATTGTTCTCTAAATGTGTTTTAGATTAGGATCTTGTGTAATACAGAGCATGAAGATCCCTATATTCTTTTGAATTACCACACTTCCATTCAAGTGAATACGTTTGCCATGTAAACATCAGTAGTGTGAATGATAAATTTCTTTTTATGATTTGTTATTCTCAGAGGAAGAAGGTTTGAAATGGAATACTGTTTTTAACATATGCAATAAAACAGATTTTTCTTTTATTGACAATTTTTTTTTTATTAAAACCAGCTGGAGATCAAAATATGCGGTACAGAAGAAAACACAGGCAGATGGGTATTAGCAAAATAGATGTACACTGCAGACTAATTAAAATTATCAGAACTCTACAAAACACAAACAAAATGAGAAAGGTAGGAAAGTTTGATGAAAGATTTATAAACCCTCTTCAGATGCAGAGCTGTCCTTGATCTTGGTCCAAAGATATATGTATGCAACAGAAGGCTGCACTCTTGGTACCACACTCAGGGGTTCCCTTCCTCTTGCCACAGAACAGCAGAGACCTTTTCTGCTATGGAAAATGGGGAACAGGACACTGGAATTGAGTCTGGCACCTGCTGACACTCTGTTGTCCAAGACCCATGTTCTCCAAACTGACAACATACCTGCATATGACCTATTATTCTTTGCCCAATGAGTAGGACACAAAGTCCCAGTTTCAAAAGCATAGCTGTGTTAGTAGCCACTTGATTTCTGTTTTTCTTGCCAAAGTTTATTGCTTAGATTTATCTTCTTTTCTTTTTTAAGAATGCAATTATTCACATTGGCTTCAGTGGGGTGGCACTTTTAGAGACTGTGTAATGTGTACTTAAAAGACCATACTTTCTCTCTTGAACATATGAAGCTGCCTTATACTGTCAAGATCAGTATTGTCTACTCAGACTGGCAGCAGCTCTCCAGGGTCTCAAGCTGAGATTTTTTCACACCAATTTGCCTTGACCCTTTTTTGGAGATGCCAGGGATTGAACCTGGGACCTTCTGCTTACCAAGCAGATGCTCTACCACTGAGCTACCGTCCCTCCCCTCTTCCTCTCTCTCTCTCTCTCCTTCTCCCCACAATTGCAGATGGGGTCTGAGAAGTAAGAGAACTTGTTGAACCTTCATGACCCTTGCCTTTGATAAAAGGGAGTTAGCCACAAAGTGCTCATTTCTGAGCATACAATAACTCTGTTCAGTTTGTAGCCTCAGGAAGCAGTAAGACAGAGAGTATTAGAAATTCTTATGAGCTCAAGTTTATTAATCATTTCCATGTGGCATTGCAATCACTTGGTGAAGCAATGGCTGTGCATCTTCCATCAGATGTACACCTAAAATAATGTGGCTGTGTGCAGGGCCCCTTTTTGTTTGATACGTCACACTTTTTTCAAGGAAAAGGAATTGTGCAAAGTTGGTATATAATGTACATGGGATTCCATGTGGTATAATTTTTTGTGTGCTCGTTAGATTCATGTTAGATTGAAGGCATGTGTAAGGGAGGAATCCTCTGTCACAAGAATGCATTTAACCTGAGTCAGTGTCTAAATCAGAACCACAAATTGGATGATTCATCAGAATACATAGCTACACTTAGTAGAGTTGCCAAGTCTCCAGCTTCCCACAGCGGGGGACTCTCATATGCAGAGTATGCATGTGATGTGATGTCACCTGAAAGTGACATCATCAAAATGGTGCTGCTTATGCAGGGCCACTCTAGGCATTTCCAGGAAAACTATGGTTTTCCCAGATGATCTAGCCATTTGGGAGGTAAAAACTCTATGGTACCTATGCACCATAGAGTTTTTACCTCCCAAATAGCTAGAGCATCCAGGAAAACCATAGAGTTTTCCTGGAAATGCCTAGAGCGGCCCCACATGGGTGCCACCATATTTATGACATCATTCCGAGTGACGTCATCACGCCAGCGACATTGGGGGAGGTTCCCCCCACCGGCCCAATGTGGGCTGGTGGATTGGGAACCTCCCAGCGGGAGAACCCCTGCCCAGATCTGGGACTTGGCAGCCCTAACACTTAGCCAGAGTTCTATGTATTTGTGAAACGATTTCATATAGGTGAAACACTGGGACTATAGGCCTACCTCAGGCAAACAAGGTTCAATTCTTTCATTCACAAACTAAAAACAGTATAAGAAAACCACACAATCAACAGCATAAAAATATCAATAAGAAGACATAGAGATAAGGCAGGTTATATAACTTTACAACTGGCTGAATCAATCACTCTGTGGAGTAGGGTTGCCAGGTCCAACTCAGAACATACCTGGGGACTCTAGGGGTGGTGCCAATAGACTTTCCCATTCTCTAAAATAAAAATGCAGCAGTGCAGTTCCCCTGAATACAGTCTTCATTTCTTCCTCACCCAGCAACTGCACTTCCAGTAAATGAAAGTGAACATGCACCTTCACAAAGCAACCAAAAACAATCAGTTTGCAATCCCACACTTTTGTGATCTCGTTGGGGCAATTTACTAACAGAGTTGCCAAATGCAACAATCTGCTGTGTTTCTACCAGCTTCTTCAGAATAACACAGGAAAATGGAAGAAAAGAAAGATCTACTCTAGAAGGTGGAGTTTTTATCCATCCCATAAATCAGGTTCCAGTTTACTATCCATTTAACTATGCAAACCATTTCTGAAATTATTGCAGGGACTATGCTGTATTCCTATCTCACACACTTACAGGAAAGATCCACATGACTCTGCCTGCTTGCCCTTCCTGATGCAGTTTACACATCCAGCTGAGATTTAAAGGCACAAACACATTCTGAATCACAAAGAGTTTGCAGGCATCTTCTAAACCTGTGGAGATCAAAAGACACATCCTTGCTGTTGCTGGTTGGTGGCAGGGTGGAGCCTGCAAAACCAGGAGATCCCCTGCCCAGACCTGGAGGCTGGCAAGCCTACTGTGGTGCCAACGGCCAGCCCTGTTCCCCCCTTCCCTCCAACAAGCAGCTTACAGAGCATGGATCACCATGGCTACATCACATTTTTAAAGAAATGCCATATAAATTGCACATTAAAAATTTGTACCCAATAAATCTCCACAATGAACAATGAAAGAGAACAGAATGCATTGACGAAAGTATAAACAGAGAACACTTTCTCATCCCTAACAAAACTGAATGGTCATACTTCAGTCAGCTACATTAACCAATATTAGATATATTATTAAACCAAGCATACATACAGAAGCAGTGCCTCAGAAATGTTACCAGTTCCCCTCCATGCAGTCCTAAACAGCATTATACTCTTTTAGGCTCCTTGATTTAAATGGAGTTAGAACGGTGTAACTCTGTTTAGGACCATGTTGTCAGTCTCCTTTGAAAGTGTAGACCTAGGTGGAGTCTATCTGAAATGCAAGTCTCAAAAGCATCTTTTGACTGTCGATGCTGCTCTTTACATAGCAAAAATTGTTCCATTCTTATCAGTTTTTTGAGGTTTTTGTCTTTGTTTACTTTGCCTTATGCATAATGCATATCCATTATCTCAAGGATGTTTAAGTATGTTGGGAGCCTATATGAAGCAAAATTAATTCTGCCAAGTTTAATGGCAATTTTAGGTAAGCCTTGCAAAGTGGAATCTATTCAAAAGATGGCAATTCCAAAGAATGTGTCCCTCAAGTGCACCAAATACGCCATCAAAGTGAGTTAGCTACCAATTAGCTTTTACATGTGGAACAAAGGGCATTATGTTCATGTATAACAATAAAAGCTTATTGATGTGTGTGTCTACTGCCTGTGAACAACAGATCACATAAATTTGTCATTGATGCTGAGTGTTTTTCAATGGATTTCTATTATTCAATCACCTCTCTGAAATTGTTTTGTCTTCCCTGTTTAAACAAGTTCAAAAGTCTCTTCCAGCATAAAACAGGGGTTTTTTGCAGAGTGTGAACAATGAAAAGAAGTTGTGATTGTAATAGTAGGGGTCAGAAAGAAAATATACCTTTAATGAAAGCCTTTTCAAATTCCATTCCACCTGGCTCTTCTGCTCTCAGCTGAAATGGTTTCATTTCACAGGTATCTCAGTCTTTTTCCTTCTGGATACACAAGAGATTCCACAACCCAATATGGAATATGTTTTTTGAGGGTTATTTGGGGGGTATCATTTTAGTGAACTGCAGATTTGTTCCTTTGCAAAACAATTTCTATGATACACATTTCCTGTTCCTTTAGTTAATAAACACAGCTGTTGAGAGCCACTGTAGGTCCCCAGACAAAGATTCTCTCTAGAAATCCTGCACAATCAAAAAAAAAAAAAATAACATGGGAGAGGTCTGGCAAGAACTGTTGGGCTGTTATTATTGCTCAATAATGCCTTGCGTAGGCTCTTAGGGTGATCCAGGCTCTATCTTACTTTCTTTCAGTGTTATGCCCAAACCATGAATAAAAGTTAACTCCTTGTTTGTTTAATTTCTGTGTGCTGTGTGTCTCAGGGCAAGAAACACACACACCAGTGAAGACCTCAGTCTATACTTATTTTTGGATCTGAATAAATGGTGGCAATATGTGAATGAGCCCCAATCCCCAGTAACTCAGGGGACTGGGTAAAAACCAGAATAGCGTATTACAGAAACTTGAGAACAATATTTTAGAAATGAAAATGTGGAACTCTCATGCTTTTATGAACTCTTTCCCAGCCAAAATGCCTCTGCAACACTCCAGATTGGGCATTAAACAGATGATAGTACCACAAAGAACAGTGGGAGGATATGTTACAGATACTTTAGAACAATATTTTAGAAATGTAAAAAGTGAAATGTCACACCTTTATAAAGGTGGAATAAGGCAACTCAGCATGCCTGAACATTGGGGATTGTTACATTGCTCTAGATGTGAATATGTTTGTTGCATTCACACTTCCTGTACCCTTTGGGAGCGTCTTTCTATTAAAATACCATTTCTGCCTCACAGGTGTTTTGTTAGAATTTTGATAGAAGTGGGATGGGGGCTGAAACTGTCTTGTATGCCATGCTGAATTACCTTTGCTGGAAAATGGTCAATAAATAGGGTGGCCAACCACCAGGTGGTAGCCGGAGATATCCAGGGATTATTTCTGATCTCCAGATGGCAGAGATTAGTTTCCCTGGTGAAAACGGCAGCTTTAGAAGGTGGTAGAAGACCCTGCTAAGGTCCCTCCCCTCCAAAAATGTCATGCTCCCCAGGAATCTCCAGGAACTTCTCAACACAGAACTGGCAACCCTACAAATAAAAGAGTGAAATTTCAGTGTTTATATGTCTAACATATTGTTTTCAGTGTCTTTAATATATCTCACTGGGTTTTTTTTTTTTGCAGAACTATTGTTTGTAGTTCTGGGTGGTTTTTTTGCAGAACTATTTGTATTCCTGGGTGTTCTGGAGGCATTTTGGTCTGGAAAGGGTTGATAGAAGTGTGAGAATTAGGCCTGAATGAGCACTTCTAACATTTTCAGGCTGGGTTTGGGGGCTTTGGTCTTGTGTGCCTTCCTACCCTTGCTGGCTAGGTTGATTCACTGCTGATTGCTCTCTCTCTCTCTCCTCTCTCTCTCTCACACAAACACCTACTGGCTCTGGTTCCTATACAAAGACATCTAAAATGAAAGCAAAACAAGCAGAGGGACTGTGCTCTCACTCTCTCTCACACTCAGTGGGTCTGCTGCTGGCCCCTCCCAATGCAACTTTCACTTCCTGCTTAAATTTAAAGGCACACACACACACACACACACACATTTTAAAACAAGGTGTTTGCAGGCTTCTAAACCTGTGAATATTTAAAGGTGTCTGTGGGCAGGGTGGAGCCTAGAAAACTGGAGGTACCCCCACTAAGACCAGGGGATTGGGAAGTCTACCTAAGCTAGAAGTGTTCGAAGTAAAATTGGTGAATTGGAATGTTTAGTGTTGGGAGAAAACATAGACATTGTGGAAATTTCAGAAACTTGGTGGAATGAGGAGAATCAGTGGGACACGGTGATTCCTGGATATAAGCTATATCGGAAGGATAGGGAGGGAAGGGTTGGAGGTGGGGTGGCTTTGTATGTCAGAGAGGATATACGGTCCAGTAAGACTGAGATCAGAGAATTAGATTCACTTTTAGAAATGCTTTGGGTTGAAATAGAGGGCCCAAAAGGAAATTTAACTATGGGAGTTTGTTATCACCCACCAAATCAAAAGAGAGAGGATGATTATAATATGATGGAAGGCTTAAAGATAGCATCTAAACATAAAAACTGTGTCATAATAGGTGATTTTACCTACCCACAGATTGATTGGGTCAATATGTGTTCTGGTCGAGAGAAAGAGATTGAGTTTCTTGATGCTCTCAATGACTGTGCTATGGAGCAGATGATCTCAGAACCTACCAGGGGTGGGGCGATCCTGGATTTGGTCCTAAGTAATGCCCAAGACTTGGTGAGAGATGTAAAAGTGATTGCGCCACTTGGGAGCAGTGACCATAATGTTATTGATTTCACCGTTTGTATAAATAGGGAGTTGTCCAAAAAGACCGCCACAACCACGTTTAACTTTAAAAGGGGTAAATACACTGAGATGAGGAGGCATGTGAGGAGGAAACTGAAAGGAAAGGTACATACGGTCAAAACCCTTGGGGAAGCTTGGATGCTATTTAAAACTATAATCCTAGAAGCTCAGATAAAATACATACCACAAGTTAGGAAAGGCACAAACAGGCATAAGAAAAGGCCTGCGTGGTTAACAAACAAAGTAATGGAAGCTGTAAAAGGTAAGAAGGACTCCTTTAAGCGGTGGAAAACCAGTCCAAGTGAGATTAGTAAAAGAGAACACAGGCTGTGGCAAATCAAATGCAAGACTGTGATCAGGCAGGCAAAAAGGGACTATGAGGAGCATATTGCAAAAAACATAAAGACCAACAATAAAACTTTCTTCAAATATATTAGAAGTAGGAAACCAGCCAGGGAGGCAGTGGGGCTCTTGGATGACCATGGGGTAAAAGGATTACTGAAGGAGGATAGGGAAATGGCTGAGAAGCTAAATGAATTTTTTGCCTCCGTCTTCACTGTGGAAGATGAGAACTTTTTGCCCGCCCCAGAACCACTAATTTTGGAAGGGGTATTGAAAGACCTGAGTCAGATTGAGGTGACAAAAGAGGTCCTACAACTGATAGACAAATTAAAAACTAATAAGTCACTGGGTCCGGATGGCATACATCCGAGAGTTCTGAAAGAACTCAAAGTTGAACTTGTGGATCTTCTAACAAAAATCTGTAATCTTTCATTGAAATCTGCCTCCGTTCCTGAGGACTGGAAGGTAGCAAATGTCACCCCCATCTTTAAAAAAGGTTCCAGAGGGGACCCGGGAAATTACAGGCCAGTCAGTCTGACTTCAATACCGGGAAAGTTGGTAGAAACCATTATCAAGGACAGAATGAGTAGGCACATTGATGAACACGGGTTATTGAGGAAGACTCAGCATGGGTTCTGCAAGGGAAGATCTTGCCTCACTAACCTGTTACATTTCTTTGAGGGGGTGAACAAACATGTGGACAAAGGAGACCCAATAGATGTTGTTTACCTTGACTTCCAGAAAGCTTTTGATAAAGTTCCTCATCAAAGGCTCCTTAGAAAGCTTGAGAGTCATGGAGTAAAAGGACAGGTCCTCTTGTGGATCAAAAACTGGCTGAGTAATAGGAAGCAGAGAGTGAGTATAAATGGGCAGTCTTCGCAATGGAGGACGGTAAGCAGTGGGGTGCCGCAGGGCTCGGTACTGGGTCCCATGCTCTTTAACTTGTTCATAAATGATTTAGAGTTGGGAGTGAGCAGTGAAGTGGCCAAGTTTGCGGATGACACTAAATTGTTCAGGGTGGTGAGAATCAGAGAGGATTGTGAGGAACTCCAAAGGGATCTGTTGAGGCTTGGTGAGTGGGCATCAACGTGGCAGATGCGGTTCAATGTGGCCAAGTGCAAAGTAATGCACATTGGGGCCAAGAATCCCAGCTACAAATACAAGTTGATGGGGGTGTGAACTGGCAGAGACTGACCAAGAGAGAGATCTTGGGGTTGTGGTAGATAACTCACTGAAAATGTCAAGACAGAGTGTGTTTGCAATAAAAAAGGCCAACGCCATGCTGGGAATTATTAGGAAGGGAATTGAAAACAAATCAGCCAGTATCATAATGCCCCTTTATAAATCGATGGTGTGGTCTCATTTGGAGTACTGTGTGCAGTTCTGGTCGCCGCACCTCAAAAAGGATATTATAGCATTGAAGAAAGTCCAGAGAAGGGCAACTAGAATGATTAAAGGTCTGGAGCACTTTCCCTATGAAGAAAGGTTGAAACGCTTGGGACTCTTTAGCTTGGAGAAACGTCGACTGCGGGGTGACATGATAGAGGTTTACAAGATAATGCATGGGATGGAGAAAGTAGAGAAAGAAGTACTTTTCTCCCTTTCTCACAATACAAGAACTCGTGGGCATTCGATGAAATTGCTGAGCAGACAGGTTAAAATGGATAAAAGAAAGTACTTCTTCACCCAAAGGGTGATTAACATGTGGAATTCACTGCCACAGGAGGTGGTGGCGGCCTCAAGTATAGCCACCTTCAAGAAGGGTTTAGATAAAAATATGGAGCACAGGTCCATCAGTGGCTATTAGCCACAGTGTATGTGTGTATATAAAATTTTTTGCCACTGTGTGACACAGAGTGTTGTACTTGATGGGCCGTTGGCCTGATCCAACATGGCTTCTCTTATGTTCTTATGTACGCTGCAACTGATAGGTATGTGAGAGGGAGAGAGGGAAGGGAAGTTGACTTTAAATCTCCAGAGGAAGAAGGAAGGAGTGACTGAGGGAGCTGTGTATGCATGTGTTTACGTGTGTGTAAGTAATCAAGGCTGCGGGGGGGGGGGGGGTGATGGTTATAAAGTGGTGGTGCAGGGTGAGATTGCTTATGCATGTTTCCTGGGAAGCAAGTCTCTTGGATCTCTGCTCTGGATCTCCTATGCCTGGCAAGCCCCTTTTCCCTGCTCAGAGGAAACACCTCTCCTATAATCTCCTCCTTTCTCTTGCAAAGCCTTGGCAGTGGTCTAAAAGTTGAGAACCAGACTGGGAGTTTAGGGGCTGCTTTGTGTGTGTGCAAGCTCAAACCTCCCCCCCCCTCCACACTTCTGAAAGAATCTGCCAGTCCTTGTAGGAATGCCATTGTTGGGAGTGAGAGTGTTGGATCAGTTTTTGAGTCTACAAACAAATTAAAAAAAACCTTTACTGAAGGACGCTACAGCATTGGTTATATGTATTTTTGTAAATTTAGCAAACAATTGACTTCAGTCTGATTTTCTCAAATGCATATCCTACTTTTAAATTATTGGAGCTACATTTTTTATGTTTGCATGGATAAGTGCATGCATTGCCTAACAAGCTTGCTCAGGGGTCGTTTGGTGCTGGAGCTCATTACCATAGCTCATTAGTATATGCTGCCCCCCCGCCCCGCCTCAGAAAGGTTCAGGAGCTGTACTCCTGTGCGCTCCTGCTGAATCTGAGGCCTGAGCTTGCTAAAGCACTTAGAATCATAGAGTTGGAAGGTACCTCCAGGGTCATCTAGTCCCACCCCCCTGCACAATGCAATAAGATCCAGAACACAAATTGTTGCATGTGAATATGACATATTTTAATCCTAAAATAACATCAAATATAGGTAATACCTGTTCATTCTCATAAATAGAGGTGAATGGTTATCCATAATTTTAAATATCTATAGTGCTTTAAATGGTATTTTCCATGTGAGCTTTTTTCCATGTGGGCTTTTTCCATGTGGGCTTTTTTCCATGTGGATATTTTTCTGTGTGGGCATCTTCCATGTGGGTTTTTTTCATGTGAGCATTTATAACTGTTTTTTTTCTGTGAGCTTTTTCCTGTGGGTTTTTTTCCAGTTACCAGTTTGGTGTAGTAGTTAAGAGCGCAGGCTCTAATCTGGTAGAACCACATTTGATTCCCCACTCCTTCACATGCAATTGCTGCTGTGACCTTGGGTCAATCACAAGTTCTCTCAGAGCTATTCTCTCAAGAGCAGTTCTCAAAAGAGCTCTCTCAGCCACACCTACCTCACAGTGTGTCTGTTGTGGGGAGGGGAAGGGAAATGAGATTGTAAGCCACTCTGAGACTCCAAAGCTGAGAACAGACGGGGATTCTGGGGCAGCTGGAAGGTGTCCCAAATTGGGACATCTCAAAAAGAGCCATCCTGGAGCCTCTAGATGGTCCCCAGCAACATGGCCCCAGCCCGTCTATTAGGTGGCTGGGTGCCTCCACATGGGAAGGCGCCCTAGAAGCCGGATTCCCTTTTTTCCCCCTTGTAGAGCAAGCACTTGTGCACACAAGCACACCAGTGCTCTGACTGGTTTCCTTTAAAAAAAACCTCCCCATAACAGCTTGGAATGGAGTGGCAGCTCCAGACCGCCAAGTCGCCTCACTTGCGCCCTTCCCCACCAGACGGTGGGGAGGCGACTGACGGCCGGCTCAAATATTTGCTACCACTTTGAAAGTGGTAGCTTTTTGAGCCAGTCAAAGGATCTTAGAGGATGGGGTGAGGACAGGAGGAGGATGGCCGGCAGATGTTGCCGTCTGCACATATTTTTGGGTTGACTTCAGAGGCGTCTCTGAGTCGACCCAAAGTGTCAGTCTGTAAGCAGCCTATGTGAAGTGTGGGGTATATATTCAGTCTCTTCTTCTCTCCTTATGCAGTTGACCTTATCTTATTTCTGATAGTCTGGATTGCATGAGGCCAATGGTCCAGCTTTACCCCAGAATGCCTCATGCCACCATGTTCTCCATAGTGGTGGGCAAATGCCTTCAAAGTCCTACAGCAGACTTTAAATGACCTTCTTCACCCAACACACAACTAATATGTGGAGCAGAATATGGTGATGGCTATTAGTTTAATAGCTTTAAAAGGTGATGTGCCAGATTCATGGAGGAGACTTCCATCAGTTTCAAGTAACCACAATTGCCTATGAGACCTCCATGTTTTCAGGCTATACACTTCCCTACCTGGAAAGCAACAACAGGGGACGGCTTTGGTCTATGAGCTCCAGCTTTAAGCTGTCCAAGATGTGTTCCATCTCTGACCAGGTGCCTTGGAATGCTCACAGTAGGAACAGATAGGCCAAGACAAGATGCAAGACTAGATGCCGTGTCTAGAGTTGCCAAACTCCAGGTAGGGCATGGAGATCTCCCAGGATTAAAACTTATGTCCAGGCTATGTAAGTCATTTATTCTGGATAAAATGCTGCTTTGGAAAGTGGACTTTATGGCATTATAGCCCACTGAGGTCCTTCTCCTTCCCAACCCTATCATCCCCAGGGTCTACCCTTGAAACTTTCAGAAACTTCCCAACTCAGCAGTCCTAGATGAGCAAAGCATTTCTTATGTTAGACTTACTAAAGCATTTTCTGGTCATTTGACAAAGGAGAAGTTTTCAAGGCCCAGCAGATGTAATATTTGAATCATTCTGAATCATTGTTGTGAATTCCAGGAGTGAGAAATCTCCATTATAGCATGACTTCATATCAGAGATCCCAACAAGAACTGGCTCTTGACCTTTCTTGAGAAATCTCCATGATAGCATGACTTCATATCAGAGATCCCAACAGGAACTGGCTCTTAATTAAAAAGTTTTTTCAGTTACTGAGAAAGACATACCATTGTTAATGAGCAATAATATAAATTTAACAAAGATTGTCTAGGATTTTAAGAATATGTAGAACAAAACAGGAGTCAATTGTACCTTTAAGACCAACTTAGTTTTATTCAGAATGTAAGCTTTCGTGTGCATGCACACTTCTTCAGATGAGGAATGAGGTACAGTAAACAGAACCACATATAGCTGGTGGGGTTTGGAATGCCAAGTGGTACAAAGTTAAAAACCAATAGCAGAATAGTAAAATTAGTTGGCCCCCTCCCAGCCGAACGGCAATGCCGCTTTTAGGCTGGGGGCTGGGTTTTGTCAGGCTCTGTAACTCTATCATACTGAAATTATAAAATGCTAATCAAATGGACTTTTCTATACTAACCCCTAGCCTTTGTAATATTGAAGTCACCATGCATATCAAAGGGGACGTTTGAAGTGTTAACTTTGTTTAGGTTGTAAAGGGAGCAAAGGAATGTGACCGTTAATAGATACCACCGCTGGCCAGCATCTTCCCAGAGGCTAGGAGATAAGCAGAAGCTCTCGTGTGAAAGTTTGCACCTTCACTCCCTGTTGTTTTGAGAATAATGTCTTTGTTCAGATATTGCTTTGATGTAGATTCCATAAGACCCAGAAACACCCCTGCCAAGGTATTAGTCTCAATTTCTGTTTCAAGCTATGAGTTTCCAATAAAGTATTACATTGTCTCAAATGAATACAGCCTTGAGTCTCCATCGCCTGACAGGTTTGCCCTCCCGGAAGGAGGGAAGGCTGGCGTTCGGCTCCCCGTCAATGCGGGAAGCTGAGGGGCATGGCATCGGGGCTATAAAGCCCCGGCCCTGCCCCGAGCAACACAGCTCTCAGCCCGCCCTCCCTCCCTATGCAGTACAGGTTTTTACCAGTTGCCTTATTAGGGGCCAGGTAGGAATTTTTTTTCATTTTCACTGGATTGGCATAAGTGAATTTGTTTTTTGCCTACCTTGTATTGTTGGTTAGTGTAGCAGTTTGGGGTGGAGTTGTTAGTTTGGTCGCTTGGCAGGATGAGGTATTGGCTACAGTATTTTAGGGGAGCACCTATGGCTCTGCACCAGTTGGTGCTGGTGGTCTGTACGAACTGCAGATGGGCTTTATGGCTCAATGCTGGGAGTGCAGATCACAACAAAGCCTCACCTGGGCGGATCCTTCCAGTGGGTTGGATGCCGGCCTAAGAGGAGGTGGAGTTTGGGCCTGGCTGCTCAGCACCAGCCAGATGATATTCGGCTCGTGCTGGGGGCAGGATGGCTTGCCCTCCCAGGACAAGGCGGGGTCCTGGGTTTGACCCCAGGGCTTGTCCTGTTAGGCCTAGACCTCTCGCTATTCCAGCTCATTCAAGTTATGTTTAATAAAGCGGCCCGGTTTTCATCCAACACTGTGTCAGCCTCTTCATTCCGACTGGGGGGGGGGGGCAAACAAATTCAGAAAATCTTTGATCTGGGTTGAATTAGCATGGGAAACCATAAAACAGTAACATGTCAGAATGTGAGAGTGCCTGTTAATTATTCTATTGCTAATAAACCTGAGTCAAAAAGAAGGTATTTCTTTCCCAGAAGTTTTTCCTCTCCAACTAATTTACCTTTTAACATTTAACATAAATATATACATCATTCTAGTTTGCCATTAGGAAAAAATACATTTAAATATAGTAGAAGATGGGTTTAATATATGTAATAAGATAAACAGCCAATATCCCTAGTATGAGTATGTCAATACAAAAGCATTATTCTAATACACTATCCTAAAAGAAAAATACATTGGAATACTGTGGATATATCCCTACTTGGTGAAAGTGGGTTTAGCATATGTAATAGGATAAAAAAACAACAACATATCTATTCAGTTCTGGGGAGGTGTTTGTTCCAAGTTGCATAATAGTTGTAATTCAGCAATTCCCCTCTCCATTCTGTTCTTGAAGTTCTGAGAGTGGGTTTAGCATCTGTAATGAGATAAAAACCGCGGGCCGCGGAGCTAAACAGAGAGCGGCGGCGGGTGACAGGCGACGTGAGCTGCAGCGGCTTGTTGGTCTGCTGTGGTGCCAAACCGAGCCACGCCGAGCTGCAGAATTGAGCAGAGAGCGGACGGCGCCCGCACAGCGAGGAACGAGCCGAGCCAGCCAGAGCCGTGGCCGTGGCCGAGCGTGGCGGAGGCAGAGACTAAAGAGCTGAGCCGGGAGCTGGAGGAGCCGAGCTGTGGGCTTGAGCTGGGGGCCGGAGGAGACCGAGGAGAGGACTAGTGAGGGGTTGTCGGTGGCGCCAACCACAGTATCAACCCTGGACGAGCCGCGTGCGGCGGCAAAATCTGGGACGTACCCCCCCTCCCTCCCCGGTGTGGGAGTGGTTGTAGGGCAGCGCGCTGGGACTCGACGGGGACTCGACTGGTAGCCGAAGGGCCCGGATAATACCGAAAGGGGCCAAGTTGAATTGCGGACTGGGGCGGAGCCTGTGTGACGAAGGGGACGCGGGGGGGGCTTATACCCCTCTGGGCCCCCCAAGATAGCGCAGTGGGTCTCCCGAGTCTATTGGCCGGCTACATAGTCACCATAAAATCATCCCATCGACCCACCCTATCGAGCTGTCTGCTTTTTTAGCAACCCCCCCCCCCCTACCACTTTAAAGAACAAGCTCCACATGGAGTCAGCATGCCTGAAGATAAAGACAGTGAAACGGAAATAAGATCATGGCATCTTATAGACTTCAGCACTTTAAAAACTACTGCACTTTACTCAATTGTTTACATCCTTTATATCAATCCCCCACCCCAGCAAATCTAAACTGCCAGTTAATGATATGATAGGTTGGTTTTATAGGCTATTTAAGAGGTTGATCATTGGCTAAAAGGGAAGTTGATTAGCAGCAAGTTAATTAGGGTAGAATGTATTGGGAGGGCTTTTACAATTAACGAGCTTGGGAATTAAAAAATTGATTGGTGGCAAATTAATTAAGGAAAGATAATTATTGGGAGGGTTTTTACAATTAATGAGCTTTTAGATTAAATTAATTTGATTTTAGCTAATGAGGGAGAAGTTAGATAGGAGTTAATTAAATAGCTAGATAGTAATTGGCAGATTAGTTTTATTAATTAATATAAATAGATAGATTGGCTGGAAGGAGGGGTGAGGAAGAGAGGGTAGCTTTAACGGTTCCATTGGACTAGGGAACATTAACAAGAGATGACTGGCCTAGGGATTCCAGTACTCCTGGGGAGGGGAAGATACGACGGTGGGACGAGGCAGAATCATAAGGGAAGGAGACCGAGACACAACAGTGCTCGACCCCCTTCCAGCCTTCATCCCATCCCGACGGTGACAAGTAGTAGGGCCAGGCTGAATTACTCGCCTCCGTCACTGGTGTTATGCAATGCCAGGTCCATTAATAAGAAGACCTCTGTCCTGCGAGAGTTTCTGACCGAGCAGGACATGGACCTGGCTTGCGTGACCGAGACCTGGGTGCGCGAGGGGGAGACGGTAGCTCTCTCCCAGACCGTTCCCCCGGGATACTCGGTCTTCCACCAGTCACAGACTAGCGGGCGGGGGGGAGGGGTGGCACTTCTCATAAGAGAGGCTTACTCCTTTAGGGCTCTTCCGGCCCCAGAGATTCCAGGCATAGAATGTGTTGGCCTGATGTGGGATGTTGGGGAGGGGTTGGCGATCTGGCTAGTGTACCGACCGCCTAACGCACCAGCCAGCGCCTTACCATCCCTGGTGGAGACCGCGGCGGGCTGGGCGTTGGAGCACCCAAGGCTTTTGGTCTTGGGTGACTTCAATGTCCATGCTGACGACGCGGCCTCCAGCCAGGCGACGGACCTGGTGTCATCCATGGCGACACTAGGACTCTCCCAGGTTATTACAACGCCCACTCATCAGGCGGGACACATGTTGGACCTGGTCTTTGCGGCCGGAATATCAGTGACTGATATTGCAATGGAAGCAGTGCCATGGTCAGATCACTTTGCCCTTAAGGCTCGTATGGGGGTGTCACCCAAAACCTGTTTAGGCGGAGAGCGTATTTTTGCTCACCCGCGGAGCCTGATGGACCCGGAACGGTTCCTAACGGCCCTTCGGGACACCTGGCCCGCTGGCGACTCCCTGGATGATCTGGTAGAGTCCTGGAATGATGGGCTCTCCAGGGCCATCGAGGAGGTCGCACCCAAGCGCCCTCTGCGTCCCCGCTCGAAGCCGTCGCCCTGGTTCAACCAGGAGCTGCGGCAACAAAAGCGAGGACTCAGACGACTGGAGAGGCAATGGCGGCGTACTCGAGACGAAGTGACCCGAACATCTTATAGAGAGAGTTTGAAGGCCTATGAGATGGCAATCAAAGCTGCAAAGAAAGTGTTCTTTGCGGCTAAGATTGCGTCCGCAACTTCGCGCCCGGCACAATTGTTCGACATAATTAGAGGACTTACAACGCTGCCGCAAGGCAGACTAAATTCTACTGAATTGGAAATAGGCTGTGAGGCTTTTGCGAAATTTTTTGTGGATAAAATCGCGTCACTCCGTCCCGACCCCCCTGCCAATTTTGAGACAGTTAGCGAAATCGAGGCCCCGAGTCTGTCTTCGGATTATATACTGGACGGCTTTAGCCCCCTCAGCCTGGAGGAAGTTGACAGGATTCTCTTATCTGCTCGCCCAACTACTTGTAAACTGGACCCATGCCCTTCCTGGCTTATTAAATCTTGCCAGGGTGACCTTAGATAT
This sequence comes from Heteronotia binoei, assembly GCF_032191835.1. Classification (NCBI taxonomy): domain Eukaryota; kingdom Metazoa; phylum Chordata; class Lepidosauria; order Squamata; family Gekkonidae; genus Heteronotia; species Heteronotia binoei. The sequence goes on from NC_083223.1 coordinate 36,464,177, forward strand.
CCTATACGGGATATCGTAAATAGATCCCTGATGGAAGGGCATTTTCCAACGCCGCTCAAAGAGGCCGTGGTCCGCCCCCTCTTAAAGAAACCATCTTTAGATCCGGCCCAATTGGCACACTATCGGCCGGTCTCAAATTTGCCTTTTCTGGGCAAACTTATTGAGAGGGCAGTGGCGATGCAGCTACAGACCTTCCTGGAGGATGCTTCCGTCCTTGACCCATTTCAGTCCGGCTTTCGCCCGGGACATGGGACGGAGACGGTGCTGGTCGCCCTAGTGGATGACCTTCAACGGCATCTGGATCGGGGCGGCTCGGCGGTGCTGATGTTGTTAGACCTGTCGGCTGCGTTCGACATGGTCGACCATCGGCTACTGAAGGGTCGCCTCGCCGACGCGGGGATTCAGGGGTTGGCCTTACAGTGGCTTTCCTCTTTCCTTGACGGTCGGGGACAAAGGGTCGCAGTTGGGGGGGAGCTGTCCCGGAGGTGCACACTTGATTGTGGTGTACCACAAGGGGCGGTTCTCTCCCCGATGTTATTTAACATCTACATGCGGCCTCTTGCCCAGATTGCCCGAAGGTACGGGCTAGGGTGTCATCAGTATGCTGATGACACCCAGCTCTATCTACTGATGGACGGCCAGCCGACCTACGCCCTGGAAAATCTAGATCGGGCATTGCATGCCGTGGCTGAGTGGCTCAGACTGAGCGGGCTGAAGCTTAACCCTGCGAAGACAGAGGTCCTTTGCTTGGGTCGCCGCGGCCCGGGAGGGGGAATCCCCCTACCAGCCTTTGACGGTGCGCCGCTGATAGCGGCGGACAAGGTCAAGAGCTTGGGGGTGTTATTGGAGCCTTCCTTAAAGATGGAGGCTCAGATAGCAGCCGCTGCCAAGTCCGCGTTTTTTCACCTTAGGTGGGCAAGGCAGTTGGCCCCCTTCCTGGAGCGCGACGACCTAGCAACAGTGATCCATGCTACGGTCACCTCGAGGTTGGACTACTGTAATGCCCTCTACATGGGGCTGCCCCTGTCCCGAACTCGGAAATTGCAGCTGGTGCAGAATGCCGCAGCCCGGCTGTTATTGGGCCTCCCAAAGTGGGAGCACATTCAGCCGGGTCTTCGGACTCTGCACTGGCTTCCAGTGATATACCGAGTCCGGTACAAGGTGCTGGTCATCACCTTTAAAGCCCTATATGGCTTGGGACCTGTCTACCTGAAGGACCGTCTCTCCCCGCATGTTCCCCAGAGAGTACTGAGGTCGGGATCACAAAACTTCCTTACTGTCCCTGGGCCGAAAGAAGCCCGCTTGAAAGCTACAAGAGAAAGGGCCTTCTCTGTTATGGCCCCTACATGGTGGAATCAGCTACCGGAAGAGGTGAGGGCCCTGCGGAACCTTGTTCAGTTCCGCAGGGCCTGTAAAACAACCCTCTTCCGGTTAGCCTACACCTAGCTTGAGAATTTTAATGCAACCTGCCAGATCTCTGTATATATTGGAATATTTATTAATTTTATGGTTTTATCTGTTTTATCTGTTTTAAAGTTATTCCCTTACATGTTTAAATATTGTTTAATTTATGTTGGATCTAATGCTGGAAGCCGCCCTGAGCCACTTGTGGGAAGGGCGGGATATAAATTCTAAATAAATAAATAAAAAACTAATATCCCTGTTCAGTCCTGAGGAGGTGTTTGTTACAAATTTCATAATAATGTGTTTTCTAAAGATGGAATCTCCACAGAACAAAATGCTGGGTGGATTGCAAGTGAGATTAGAAACTGGGAAAGATAGGCAATTATGTCTCAAGATCCATCCCTAACTATTCTACATTCATAGAAATAGCACAAATCAATCACAGTGTAGAATGGGAATAAGGAAGAAGCAAGTAAAATGCTTCTGAGTATAAAAGAGAAAAAAATAAGCAACACATCTGTGATAGCAGATTTTGATCCCAACAAACCCACAGAAGTGAACTGCAGACTTGGTACACTGGGATGTAAGCAGACCAGTAACAAATACAGAATTGTGATATTTGCCCATGGAAAGAAGGCAGGACCTCAGTGAATGAGGAAGGAGGAGGTAGTTTTGACCTCCACTGCAACCTCCTGTTCTTGAGGCCACTATATTGAACCTCCAAGAAAGATTTTTCATGGCACACAGGAAACTATAGAGGGAAAGAAAAGGTAGGTAGGGAAGATTTGCTTTTCTCAGTTCCCTGAGAAGATTTTCCCTCAGAGCATACCCCATATGTGCTATGGAGATCAATAACAAATCAATGTAGAACTTTTTTTGGGGGGGGGGCAGAAGAATATTCTTTTCTCCTGGTTGCCCTCACTTCATCTTCCCAACCATGTTGCCTGGATTTTGTTTACCACATGTGGGCACTTCAGAATTTCATATAGAAGATATAGAAAGAACTATCATATAAAAAACAAGGAACAAGACCAAGAAGCTGCAAGCTAGTAGGCAACTGGGTAATTTTGTTCAATAAAGTTATTTTAGTATTAGAAGTAATGAAAGGTCTCCAAGCGACAATACAGAAACACCTTGGTGGTTTTTTTCTCCTCTTACAAAATGTCTAAACTTTGAAACTCCTGTTAAGCTTCTTTTCACTATTGGCAGTATCATTTGAAGCCTTTCAAATAAAATTTCAAACCTAGCAGAGGTTAAAAAAAGAAAGACAGATAGAAACTTAAGGGTCAGCTTCCTTTCCCCACAGAATAAATGGATTGGATATACTGTCAGAAGAGAACTGCATTGTTCTCACTCTAGATAAACACTAAAATTAGCTTGCCATAGGGTTTCATTTGTGTTTGTGACAGATCTGTTTCTTGGTCCAGAACACCCCAAATAATTTCTGAGTAATCCATGACAGGTTAAAAAGTTGGGAAACATTCTGAGGAGAAGTAGGAAATTTAAGTTCCAATGTGGAATACAGTATCATTCTTTGTGGGTTTTCTCATTCCCTGTATATGGCTGTGCTCACTCTCATGAAAACAATGTACTCTCTCTCTCTCTCTCTCCCCCTCACACACACATACACAGAAACGTTAGGAATATTGGACTCTAAAGCAGCAATCTGTTCCAAGCAAAATGCCTAGCTGAAAATGTTAGCACTCTTTAAAAAGGTAAAGGTAGTTACCTGTGCAAGCACTGAGTCATTACCAACCCATGGAGTGACGTCACATCATGATGTTTTCTTGGCAGACTTTTAATGGGGTGGTTTGCCATTGCCTTTCCCAGTCATCTACATTTTACCCAAGCAAGCTGGGTTCTCATTTTACTGACCTTGGAAGGATGGAAGGCTGAGTCAACCTTGAGCTGGCTACCTAACCTAGCTTCTACTGGGATCCAACTCAGGTAGTGAGCAAAGCTTGGACTGCAGTACTGCAGTTTACCACTCTGCACCACAGGGCTCCTGTTAGTGTCTTACAAGAGCAGTAATCTACGCAAGTGCAAATTAACCTATGGATGGGATCAGGCAGGCTTTTTGGCCCACCATAGCCACCCTCCACCCCTAGATTTAATGAGTACAATCACACACACACATCTGCCCCTCACAGCCAGCTATCCTTATCCCATCACAGGATGGGCTGGGAATGGAATAAACAGCCACTGGAAACTTCCTGTCAAGCGCCGATATTTCTCAATAACCAGTTCTTTGTTTTAAATCAAAGTAGTTTTATTGTTAGAAACTCAGGAGCTGTATCAAGGACACAAGCCTTGGGAGTAATGACGCACACACAGTTATACAGTTGCTATATAGGATATCATCAAAAGTTACCATACAGATGCATACTTGAGCCGCAAGTTCAAAGGTTACTAAACCACTATCTATTTTATTACTAAGTAATTTCAGGCTATTGGAAACATTAAACATTCTCACACTAGTCTGGGAGAAGATAAGGGCTGTCTGTGTGAAATTGTGGGAGAGGCGACTTGAAGGTAATGCCAGCCAGGCTGTAGCATAAACATCCTAGGGCTAGATGAATTTATTACTTGCCCACTGGCTGTAAATAAGGGGGAAGAAATAGCTAGTTGGTGACCTGCTCTTTCTCTAGGAAAAACACATTACAGAAATGAGCGCGCTTGGCACTTCCCAGTAGCAAACTCCTTGCTGCATCTCCATGGTGTAATTCCTGCCATCTGAATGGCCAGGTGCACCACACACATATTCTGCATGTACAGAGCATATGCGTGAATGCTCCTCTCAGTGCACATGCAGCCCGTGCCTGGCATGGGCACTCGCTGATCACTGCAGTGCTCCTCAACCTGGGGTGACTTTTTCGAAGCCAAGGTGCCACCATGGCTGAATCCCTGTCTGATTGTATCCTATGAGTATGCCAAAAATTCTTGGGATAAATACTTCATTCTGCAAATAGAAGAGTGAAATAGAAGGGCTGTAGCTCTGTTGGAGAGCATCTTTTTGGCATACAGAAGGCCTTTCCTAACATCTGAAGAGCTCTCCCTGAAACCGCAAAAAGCTGCTGCCAGTTAGAATAGACACTGGTTTTTGATAAACCACTGATCTGCATGTTCAAGCTATGCACAAATATTTGTTAAAATTCATTTGCTTCAGTAACACTGAGATCTTATTTTTCTAATAAATAATCAAGGATTTCCAGTTTCAGATTTTTGAACAATTCGCTTTTCTGGTCCAGTGTTCAGGGAGATATATTTCATTACATGATAAATCTAATTGCATGAACTGATCCCCTCATGAGTGATCAAGCTTCAGATTCATTTGACATCAATAGGCGGTCCAGCAAAGCTTGATATACAAACATGAACATTTCCCATATACTGTGCACAAAAAGGGGGGAGGCCAAACGGACCTGTTCAAGCTCTGAGAATTCATATCAATCTGGAGAGGAGGACTAAGGTTGATGGAGTGGGATTTCCAAATGGAATAGCCTGCCTGAGGAGGTCAGGAGGGCTCCAAACAATGTATCTTGATTAAAATTTGAGGCAGGCTCCTTATCCAGCCTACTAGCCACTGAGACCCAGTGTGGTGTAATGGTTAGAATGTCATGTTAAGATCTAGGAAGCCAAGGTTTGAGTCACCACTTTGCCATGGAAGTGTGCTGGGTGACCTTGGGCCAGTCACACACTCAACAGAGTTGTTGTGAGGATAAAATGGAGGACAGAATACTGTAAGACCCTTTGGCTCCCCTTGGGGAGAAGAGTGTAAATGTAGTATAAATGTAGTAATCAATAAATCCTTGACTACTTTTATTGACTTTTCTCTCTCTTTTGTGTAGTCTAAACTGGAGTGCTGGTTTGTTTGTTTGTTTTTAAACATTCACACAATGGTGTACATTAGTTGTCCACATTGTAGGTTTGCCCCATCCTCAGTATGCTTCTTCCCAAATCTGGACTGATTCTGCAGTAGCAGTCCGCCTTCGGGCTTCTGCTTGCCCCAGCTCCACCGATCAATTCCGCACCTGTTGCTATGCCGCCATATTTTGACCTGCATCTCTCTCCAATTTTCCCCGCATCTTCCTGATCTCTAAAAAGCAAGATGAATTGGAGGGAGATGTGGAGGAAGATGTGGGTCAAAAGGCAGCTATGCAACAACTGGTGGGGAATAAACTGGTTGAGCTGGGGAAAGCAGAAGACTGAGGGTGGAGCAACTACTACTGTGGAATCAGTCCTGTTTTACTACAGACTTTCCTAAAACAATGCTGTCCAAGAATGTCAGCATTCTGTCTGGGTGGGACAGCGTGCATTTTTTAAGGTTCTGCCCCTGCCCCTTAGCACCATTTTCCTATCATTAATTAATTGAATTGATTATTATTTTGTATCTTGTGTATTTAAGTGCATACAGGACTAAGCATATTTAACCAATTATTTATTAACGTTAGCACTTTAAATTTTAGGAATTAGATTTTAGTATTGTGCTAAGTAAGACTTATTTATTTACTAATCAATTCGGAAAGATTGGTGAACTGGATAATTGGGAACTGAGGACAGGGGTGGGCTGGGGGTCTGTGCTGTGTATTCAAGTTAGTCAGTTGAACTTTAATACAACCACCAAAGAATAGGCTTGGGATGTCCGGTCAGGGGATTCCAGTGCTCCTGGGGAGGGGAAGATATGACGGTGGGAATGGACAGAGATACGAGAGAAGGAGACAGAGACAAAACAGTGCTCGGCCCCCTTCTAGTCTACTTCCCATCCCAACGGTGACAAGTAGAGGGACCAAGAGAAATTGCCCGCGTCCGACACTGGTGTTATGCAACGCCAGGTCTATAAACAATAAGACCGAGACCATCAGGGACTTCCTGCTTCGGCAGGATGCTGACCTGGCTTGCGTGACCGAGACCTGGGTTCAAGAGGGAGAGACGACGGCACTCTCCCAGATGACTCCCCCAGGTTACTCGGTCTTCCACCAGTCGCGGATTAGCGGGCGGGGGGGCGGGGTGGCGATTTTCATACGGGAGGCTTACTCCTTCCGGGCCCTCCCGGCCCCAAAGATTGACGGTATTGAGTGTGTCGGCCTTGCGTGGGAAGTCGGGGAGAGGTTGGCGATCTGGCTGGTGTACCATCCGCCTAACGCACCGGCCAGCGCCTTACCATCCCTGATGGAGGCGGTGTCCGGCTGGGCGTTGGAGTACCCGGGGCTCGTAGTCCTGGGCGACTTCAATGTCCATGCCGATGACGCGGCTTCCATTCGGGCGATGGACCTAGTGTCTTCCATGGCGACACTGGGACTCTCCCAATTTGTCACGACTCCCACGCACCAGGCTGGGCACACATTAGATCTGATCTTTGCGGCTGGGATTAAAGTGAACGAAATCGCAACGGAGGCGATACCATGGTCGGATCACTTGGCCCTCAAGGCCCGTATGGAGACGCTACCTCAACCCTGTAAGGGCGGAGAGCCTATTTTGGCTCGCCCGCGGAGCCTGATGGACCCGGAACGGTTCCAAATGGCTCTTCGGGATCCTTGGCCCCCTTGCGATTCCCTTGATGCCCTGGTTGATGCCTGGCAAGATCGGCTATCTGGGGCAATCAACGAGATCGCACCCCGACGTCCTCTGCGCCCTCGTTCAAGGCTGGCTCCCTGGTATACCTCGGAGCTACGCCGGTTGAAACAAGGACTCCGACGACTAGAGAGGCAGTGGCGGCGCACTCGTGGCGAAGCGGCGAGAACATCCTACAGAACGTTTATGAGGTCGTATGAGATGGCAGTCAAGGCCGCGAAGAAGAAGTACTTCGCGGCCAAGATTGCGTCTGCAAACTCGCGCCCGGCGCAATTGTTTAAAATAATTGGACATTTAACTACGCTGCCCCAGGGCAGACCAAACGCTAGTGAATCAGAAATAGGCTGTGAGGCTTTTGCGAGATTTTTTGCAGACAAAATCACGTCACTCCGCCAAGACCTGCCCATCACCTTAGACACAGTACATGAGCCCGAGGCCCCACGCCTGTCTTCTGATTTAACTCTGGATCATTTCGACCCGCTCAGCCTGGAGGAAGTTGACGGAATCCTCTCCTCTGCGCGCCCTACAACTTGTGATTTGGACCCATGCCCCTCCTGGCTAATTAAATCCTGCCTGAGGGAGCTAGACTGTCCTCTACGGGACATCATAAATAGATCCCTCTCGGAGGGGCGTTTTCCATCATCTCTGAAAGAGGCTTTGGTCCGACCCCTCTTGAAAAAAAGTACAGCAGACCCGGCCGAATTGGCAAACTACCGACCGGTCTCCAATTTACCATTTTTAGGTAAAATAATAGAGAGGGCAGTGGCGTTGCAGTTGCAGAGCTTTCTGGATGACGCTTCCATCCTAGACCCTTGCCAGTCCGGCTTTCGCCCGGGCTATGGGACGGAGACAGTACTGGTCGCCCTGGTAGATGATCTCCAACGGCATCTGGATCGGGGTGGTGTGGCGGTGCTGATGCTGCTAGATCTGTCGGCCGCGTTCGACACGGTCGACCATCGGCTACTGACCTGCCGCCTCGCCGACATAGGGGTGAGGGGGTCTGCCTTACAGTGGCTCTCCTCCTTCCTCGAGGATCGGGGACAAAGGGTGGCTATTGGGGGCGAGCGGTCCCGGAGGCACACACTGGACTGTGGAGTGCCCCAGGGGGCAGTTCTCTCACCAATGTTATTCAATATCTACATGCGCCCTCTTGCCCAGATTGCCAGGGGATACGGACTTGGGTGCCATCAATACGCAGATGACACCCAACTCTATCTGCTGATGGACGGCCGGCCTGACTGCGTCCCTGAGAATTTAGACCGGGCCTTGCAGGATATGGCAACTTGGTTGAGGAGGAGCGGGCTGAAATTGAATCCAGCGAAGACAGAAGTCCTTTGTCTGGGTCGGGGCGCTCGGGAAGGGGAAATACCTCTTCCGGTCTTCGACGGGGTGCCGCTGAAAGCGGCGCACCGGGTTAGGAGTCTGGGAGTTTTACTGGAGCCTTCATTATCAATGGAGGCCCAGATTGCAGCCACCGCCAAGTCAGCCTTTTTCCATCTAAGGCGGGCAAGGCAGTTGGCTCCCTTCCTAGAGCGCCAAGATCTGGCAACGGTACTTCATGCAACGGTCACCTCGAGACTGGATTACTGTAATGCCCTCTACATGGGGCTGCCTCTGTACCGAACCCGGAAGCTGCAGCTGGTGCAGAATGCGGCGGCTAGACTGTTGCTGGGGCTTCCTAAATGGGAGCACATACAGCCTGGACTGCGCGAGCTGCACTGGCTGCCAGTTACATACCGGGTTCGTTACAAAGTGCTGGTCATTACCTTTAAAGCCCTATATGGTCGAGGACCTGTCTACCTTAGGGACCGTCTCTCCCCATATGAACCCCAGAGAGCACTGAGGTCAGCCGGAAAAAACTTGTTGACTACTCCCGGACCGAGAGAGGTGAAGCTGCAATGTACCCGTAACCGGGCCTTCTCCTCTGTAGCCCCGAGCCTATGGAATCAACTTCCAGAGGAAATGCGGGCCCTGCGGGACCTTGAACAATTCCGCAGGGCCTGCAAGACCTTCCTCTTCCGACTAGCTTTCGTTGACGAAGGAAGAAATTGTTAATGATAACCGCCATCCTAAAGAACAGTATTAGCACTTTTATTAACTTAATTAACTAATTTTAAACCTAATCAGAATTTTAATGCTTAAATGTAATTTTGTGTTTTTTGCTTTTTGTATAATTGAAATTTGTATGATGTTGTTAGCCGCCCTGAGCCTGCCTCGGCGGGGAGGGCGGGATACAAATAAAATTATCTATCTATCTATCTATCTATCATTCCCTGGAGCTGCCATTTTCCCTGCCCATTCACCTGAACATTTTTAGAGGGCTTTGTAAAAAAAAATAGTAATTGTTATAGCACTATAACATAATACTACAGCACTATATCAACTATTTTTAAAAAAAAACAAAAACACCTTGAAAACCCCTTTAGTGACATAGTGGTAGAAAGCTACAAAGGAAATATGTGTGATGGAAAAAAGTGCACAGAAACAAAATATTTCATTACAGAAAATAAATAACAATGTGCCTCTGCACTTAATTTTGTTTTTTAAAAAGTCTGAACCATCTAATCTTATTTCTGTTAAACCATAGATTGGAATGCCATTAATGTTATTTAATTATTTTACAGTGCATATTAATGAAATATCTAGATAGAATAAAAATATGGGGTTGAGCATATTGTTACTGAAAGGTAAACATAGGCAATGACAAGTAAAAGTGTACTAAGTACTCAGCACATATGTTTCTTCTGCTTCCCTGAAATGCACCAGTTCCTAACAAGCTGAACATCTGTGTTCACGGGCAGAATGCAATTTCCCCCAAAATGTAATTATTCATCCTAATTTTTTTCTGCTTCATCTCTGCATAAAATCCTTAGATTGTTGATTATTTTGAGGAGTTTGTTGGAATATTGAACATCCACCTGTTTTAATCATGTACATGGGTCACCTGGCATGTTTCTGTTGCCTGAAATGACGAACGTAATTTGTACAATCAGGTTTCCAGAATGAAGAAATTCATTTTGCAAACAGGCAAGTGATTTCTATGATTACTTTTAAAGAACAGTGACTTACATGCATATTCTAATTCAGTATAATTTGTTCACTTGAATAAATGCAATATGCAAAGGCAGGCAGAGGAAGTATATAATGAAAGATGCTGGCTTCAGAGTTTGTGACAGGACTATATAGATGGTGACCGTGAATAATCTTCTGAACCCAGAATAACTGGAACTTTCAAAACAGCCTCTCAAAGCTCCAATATGTGTTCATCTTGATAGGTAACCTCCATGGGGAAGCTGGAGATCTCCTCAGATTACAGTTGATTTCCAGACAGCAGAGATCAGTTCTGCCACAGCAGGGTTTCCCAAATTTCCGCTCCCATGGTCGAGTTATGTTTATACTGCTCCTTCCTGGCCCACTAAAATTTGGGGGTGGAGTCAGGAGATTTTGGGGATGGAGTTGGGAAACAGGAAATAATGTCTCTCCACCTGGCAGGGAGAGGGCAAAGGCGGGCAATCTACCTCCCCCCCTTTTAAACACCCCGCTGGGGTGTTTAAAGGGGGGGGAACCTAGGAGCTCCCTTTGCCATCTCCCCACCTGGTGGGGAGATGGCAAAGGCAGGTGATCTGCCTCCCTCAATTTAAACACCCCACCAGGGTGTTTAAAACTGGGGGGAAGCCCAGGAGCTCCCTTTGCCATCTTCCGGCCTGGGAAGGAGAGGGAAGAGGGAAGAAGAAAAAAACATAGCACAGGAAAAAACTGGTACTATCAAGCCTTAGGAAAGGAAAGGCCCCTGTGCAAGCACCAGTCGTTTCCGATTCTAGGGTGACGCTGCTTTCACAACGTTTTCACGGCAGACCTTTTTACGGGGTGGTTTGCCATTGCCTTCCCCGGTCATTACATTTCCCCCCAGCAAGCTGGGTACTCATTTTACTGACCTCAGAAGGATAGAAGGCTGAGTCAACATCGAGCTGGCTTACCTGAACCAGCTTCCACTGGAATCGAACTCAGGTCGTGAGCAGGGGGCTCCGACTGCAGTACTGCAGCTTTACCACTCTGTGCCATGGGGCTCTTAAATCAAGTCTTAAGGAGCTATTACATCCAGAAGTAAGTTCATTTGTCATGGTGAGACTTTTGAACCAAGCACATTTTCACAGAGAAAGCAACTTCAGATTCTGACTAAAAGTGATCTTCTGCTCCAAAGTGACAGCTGCCTGATTTAATGGTTGCTTGTCAGTCTTAGTTTTATGCACACAGGTAAGTTTCAGGATTTTTTTTTTAAACCTAGTGGTATATTTTTAAAGAGAGAGAAGGATTTTATTCCAGCATAAACCTTTGTGGATGCCAGAGAATTTAAAGAAGTGGGCTAATTCACAAAAGTTTAAAACTAGAGTAAAATCCTGGCAGTTTAGAAAATAAGATGCTTCTGTTCCAGCTTTCATGAATATCAGAGCATCATCTGCTGGCTCAGAGCATCCTTAAATAAGTTCTGAGACTGCTGATGAACATCACCTTCACTCACTTGAGGGGGGGCGGGGGGTTAGAACAAAAAGAGATGGAATTGAGGCGTGGGGGAGGGAGAACCCTGATGGGGAAAGAGTAGGATTTTTAGAGGAGGAGAGAAGAAAAAGTGAAGAAAAATTTTAAAAGGGGAGGAAATGAGAAGAAGAAAAGAAGAGAGGAGGTAGGAAGGCAAAAAGCAATACTGAAGGAGAGGATGGAAGTGAACAAGAGAAAGAAAGGAGGGCATTTGAAATGAGGTTGCAAAAAAAAAAAAAGAGTGGCAGGTGCCTGTGTGAGACTTGGTGGAGACTGCAGCCACAAGCCTGTGAGAGGGGCAGCTCTGGATGGGATAGGGTGGCCAGCAGCAAGAGACTTGCCTGGGCAGGGTATTAACAGAAAAAAAAAAAACACAGAGAGAGGGCAGCTGGCAGAGCAAGATTTGTCCTCCTTCCCTCCCTCCCTCCCTTACCCACCACGATGACCCCAGCCTTCCCTCCCTGCCAGTGGCGTAGCTAGGGCTTTGGGGGCCCGGGCCCCAAGATTTATGTGGGCCCCCCTATGTGTGTGCACGCCTCCAGAAACAGGATATGATGTCACTTCCGGTGATGTCACTTCCGCAAGATGGCCACCACTTGCGAGGGAGCCCTGCTGGAAACAGGAAGTGATGTAACTTCCCCAAAATGGCCACCACTTGTGGGGGGGGAAACAGGAAGTGGTGTCACTTTGGGGGCGGCACACCCCCCCCCCCAGATGGCACTGCTGGTGCGATCTAGGTCATGTGATTGATAACCTGATTACCCCACCACACCATGTGACAGGGAGAAATGCCACAAGCAGCCTGCTGGCCCAGCTGTTCCCCTTGTGCCCTGAACTTGTGGGACTTCTATATTAAGCAAGCTTACAAGAAAAACAAGGAAAACAAAAACAGGCATACTGATGTGGTTTTCAACAAGCAAAGCTATAAGGAGGTCCCCATGGAACGTCTAATCACTTAGATTTTCTCCCAAGCTAGGATTTCACTTGCCTTTATGCTAGTTGCTACTATCAGATCTTTCCAGGGATCCCTGGATGTCCCATAAGTAAGAATAAGCCAGTCAGCTATTTGTTAAATGCAGTTCTTTATCTATAACTTATAAACATATAGATACACACAATGCAGGTTAAGATGTAACACATTACTGTTTCAGATGTTATGGAATAAGAATCAATTAAGGGCCTATCTGAGGGGTAGCTCAGACAGTGTCAGGTGACCACTAGCCAGAACTTCAAAGTCCCTTAGTAGCTCTGCCCTTTTATACTGTTCTGTCCAATGGGGTCCGGGAAGCCCTCTTGACTGTAGTCTATCAGGCACTCCTTGCATATCTCTGGCTCAGTGAGTATTTTATACTGACAGTGCCAACTCTATGTGTTGCTTAGGAGGCCTAGGGACTTAAAAGGGGCCTTTCCTATCCTTTTAGAAGGACAGGCCTATATGATTTTATATATGGCTGTATAATTTAAATGGCTATATCTGTTATGTAGGTGCATATAGCTTCGATTTACTCAAAGCACTTCAATGTATATGTAAGGCAAGGCTGAGACTCAGTATATCTCTATACCATAGCTGTAATGTAGATAAGCTAACCTAAGAGTATGGTGTTGCCCTTTCAACTTTCAGGCACTTCCTGGCTGGGAGACTACTTCCCTGTATCTGATTTCTCTGTAGGGGAATTCAAAGGCTGTATGTTTTAGTTGTCAGGCAGAGCACCTCTCCTCCACAAAAAAGCTCAGCTTTGCAGGGTTTGGCACTGCTTCCATAGCTGCTGTATCAAGGGTGGCCAAACTGTGGCTCGGGAGCCACATGTGGCTCTTTCATACATATCATATGGCTTGCAAAGCCCCATTGGCCAGCTTGGAGAAGGCATGCCTCTTTAAATTACTTCTCCAAGCCAAGCCAGCTGGTGGCTTGGAATGAACTTAAAGTTAAAGTTGCTTTCTTTTCACTTCTCTCTTCCTCCTCCTCCATCTATTTGCCTCCTTCCTTCCTTGTGGCTCTCAAACATCTGATATTTATTCTATGTGGCTCTTACATTAGGTAAGTTTGGCCACGCCTGCGGCTGAATAATGCACTTTAGCAATTATTTGCAAGTGGATCTTGCCTTTTCGAACACAGTAAACATGCAAAATAGCATTGATAATGCATTATTCAGTGTGTGTGAAAGCACTGCTGATTTGCCGTCGTCTTCTACTGTGCCCGGGGCATTCCTTTCCTGTTTTCCTGCCCTAGTGATTCTCCCTGACTCAGGGGTGGCTGTCTTTGTTTCATTGGTTTCGGCTAGGGGCAGGATGCCAGCAGGGCTCTTGCAGCAGGCACAAGTGACTTGGTGGCAGCAGCTGCCAGAGGCTCCAGTGGCGCAAAAAGCCACAAGGCTGACAGGCCGAAAGATGCCTTTGGGTTTGGGCACCACACTGCACGCTCCTTCCTCTCCGCCCATGCAGTGTTAACAGCTCCTCATTGGGAAGGACCTGGAGAGAGATTTCTATGGCCATGGCAGGGGTGGCTTAACTGCGGCTCAGGAGCCACGTGTCTCATTCACACATATTGTGTGGCTCTCAAAGCCCCCACTGACCTATTGGCTGGCTTGGAGAAAGCATTTGTCTCTTTAAATCACATCTCCAAGCCAAGCCAGCAGGCAGCTTGGACTTGGGAGAATTCATCCAAAGTGAAAGTTGCTTTCTTTCCACTTCTCCCTCCCTCTCTCCATCGATTTGCCTTCCTTCCTTCCTTCCTTCCTTCCTTCCTTCCTTCCTTCCTTCCTTCCTTCCTTCCTTCCGTCCGTCTTGTGGCTCCTCAAACATCTGATGTTCATGTCTTGTGGCTCTCAGACATCTGTTTATTCTGTGTGGCTCTTACATGAAGTAAGTTTGGCCACTCCTGGTATATGATCCCCTATATTGCTGGCTGGGGCTGATCCCCTATATTGCTGGCTGGGGCTGATGGGAGTGGTAGGCAAAAAAAACATCTGGAGAGCTGCCGTGGGCCACCCCTGCAATTAGATCCCTGTGTGTGTGTTTTGGGTTGCCACGTGGAGGTGCAGTGAAGCCCCCTTGGCGACGGGGCTGCTGCGGGGGTCCTGCCCCACGGCCCCCTCAGATCTCGGGGACGCGCGTGTGGGACCTTTTCCACCCAGCTGTTGGCTGAAATGCTCGGGAACTTTAATTCTGCACCCCGTGAGCCTCTTCACTACCCGGCTGTTTGGATGGTGTTTACTGACACTACCTGGTTCTCCTCTTTCCTCCATGTTATGCTCTGTGATTTGCTGAGCTGAATAGCTCCATGACCTGAAGCCTTCGGGACAGATGGTGAATATCTGGACCAGGTTTTGACAGAAGGAGATTGTATACCGACACGGATCAGGAGGGGATTAACTTTTGGAACTCACTGCCACTGGATGCACTGATGGCCTGCAGCTTAGATGTCTTCAGAATCAGATTAGTCTAATCCATGGAATAGAACTCCATCAGTAACAGTTCACCATGATAGCTAAATGGAACTTCCATGTTCAGAGGCATTGTATCTCTGAAGGTCAGTGGGTGGGGGAGATTTTGGCCTCTGTGTCCCTACTTGTGGGTTTTGGGGGGTATCAAGTCGGCCAGCGTGAGGAACAAGATGCTGGACTAGGTGGACCCCAGGTCTCTGCAAGCTGTTCTATGTGGCAGTGCTAACATATTGGATAAACATCTGGAGCAGAGGTCCATCAGTGGCTATTAGCCACAGAGTATTGATGGAACTCTCTGTCTGGGGCAGTGATACTCTGTATTCTTGGTGCTTGGAGGGGGCAAAAGTGGGAGGGCTTCTAGTGTCCTGGCCCCACTGTTGGACCTCTTGATGGTGCCTGGTTTTTTTGGTCACTGTGTGACACAGAGTGTTGGACTGAATGGGCCACTGGCCTGATCCAACACAGCTTCTCTTATGTTCTTATGTTCAACCTGGTAACTGTTCTTGGCAAAGGGCATAGAGTGGTGTTTGGTAGCTGGACTGCTCTGGGACTGCCCGGCACTTGACTAGGGAGAGGCCAGAAGGGATGCTGTGCTTTTTGCAGTAGAGGACCGCCCCACATAATTGTGCACAGCTGTCTGCCGTCTTTTTTAGCAGGGCTGAGACAAATTTAGACCGGGAAAGAGAAAGAGAAGCAGGGCAAGCGAAGGGGCACCTTCTCTTGAAGGATATGGGGAGCTGGTATGTGGGAAGAGAAGGACTGGGAGGGGCTTCTTAAGAAATAAGCTGTAATGATAGCGTGTGGGACTCAGCATGGTGTGGGGAAAGGGGGCAGAGGGAGGGAGGGTTGCCAACTGGCCTGGAGAAAGATGCCTTGTCCCTTTAATAGAGGCTTAATGAGATGTTATTTACCAGGTGACTTTATCGACCTGCATGTCATGAAAAGCTGCAAGGGCCCATTTCTACACATACACCTCTATTAAAGGAATGGGATGTTTTTCTCCAGGCCCACTGGCAACCCTTCAGTCCCCTTTTGTGATACTGGAAGTCAGAGTTCTCCAATGCAACTGATGGGCAGAAAGAAAGAAGCCCCAACGTACTTCGAGGTTTGTCCAGTCTGAAGAAGAAGAAGCAGATTTATTCCCCGCCCTTCTCCCTGAATCAGAGTCTCAGAGCAGCTCACAATCTCCTATATCTTCTCCTCCCGCAACAGACACCCTGTGAGGTGGATGGGACTGAGAGGGCTCTCACATCAGCTGCCCTTTCAAGGACCATTCTGTTGGGGCAGAGTCTGGCTTCCCCTCCTCCCTCCAAGGTTGCCATCGATGGGGAATGTGGGGTAGCATAGGGTTGCCATCTCCAGACTGGGAAATTGCTGGAGATCTGGGGATGGAGCCTGGGGAAGATAGGGACCTCAGTGGGGCACAACCATCAAGTCCACCCACCAAAGCATCCCTTTTCTCTAGGGGGACTGATGTAGTCTGGAGATGAGCTGTAATTCCAGGGGATCCCCGGGTCCCACCTGGAGGCTGGTGTGCCTAGCTTTCAGCCCAGCATGTGGTCTCTTAAAATCCTTGTTATGGCCACTGGACAGACTCAATTATTTTTCACTGCAGCCACGTTTCAATCCGCCTCCTTCTACTATCTTGCAGCCTTCTTCGCTGCAGGTTTTGAAAAGCCAAAAAGCGGGCATGTTTCCTGGCTACTTTAAATAAGCAATCGCTATGACAGATCTCATTTTCAGATACTACTGAAGCTGTGATCAGTGCTACTAACCGGGAATACATTTAACCTTCCATCTCCCAAAAGAGGGCATTTTCATCAGGAGGGACACGCGCACAAAAGAGGACATGTGTCACGTCCCCCCCACACCAAAAATAAAGCCATCTGGTCACTCACCCCGTTCTTAAAGGGGGGGCGCCCCTTCGGCGAGAGCCCGGGGAGTGCGCGCCTGTCTGCTGCAGGCCGGCTCTCCTCCTCCCCCCCCGCCTCCCTTCCCTTCGTGGGAGCGCGCTCCTGCTTCCGCCCGCGCAAAGCAGCCACGGCGATGTGGCTCTCCTGGCCGGGAAGCCCCGGCCGGAACACGCTGCTGCAACTCTTGGCGGGGACCGGCGGGAGGCGCAGCTCTTGTTGAAGCAGCGGCGCCCCGGCAAGTGAGAGAGTGGTGTTGCCTGGGGCAACGGCGCCTCGGGCCCCGGGGGCGCGCGCGGGCGCTGAGGAGGCGCGTCCCGCCCGACCCCAGTCAGTCTGCCAGTCAGGCCGGCGGTTGGCGGTTGCCATCCCCTCCCCTCCCCCCGCCGCGGGAGATGCCCGAGAAGGAGGCTGGTGCGCACAGCGCCTTCTGAGGCGAGGGAGGAGAAAAAGCGACGCGCCTTTCCCGCGCTTTCAGCCCAATTGCGTGAGAGAGAGGGGAAAAAAAGGGGGGAGGGGGGAAGGGAAGGGAACGAGGAGCCCCGACGTGCGCGCGCCCGCCACACCCCCTTCCTCCGCCGTGCGCGCGCTCTCCCCCTCACTGTCGGGCGCCTCCATGCTTTTTCTCCCCCCCTCGCAGCGCAGCAACATACACGGTCATTGTTTGGGGGGCCCCCTTGCCAATGCGGGGACCCCCAGACCTGGGGCGGCCCGCCCTCCCCGCCCCCCCCCTCCCTACGCCACTGCTCCCTGCCTCCTTCTTCCATGCTGGGCATTGAAGGTGCTCTCAGCACCCAGAGGGATTGCCACCTCTCACCTACAGCTGCCGGGCTAGGCTGTACTGCTGCTCCCATGAAACCCGCTTGGCTGGGAAGGAGGCAGCTCAGTTTAATGGGGACCTTTGAAACCCTCCCCCCCCAACACATACACTGTCACAAGCGGCCTGCTGCCTCCCTGCCAGTCACGCTGTGTTTCAGACTCCAGACACACAAACACACACACACAGAGAAGTGCACCTCTCACGCTCCACACACACAAAAAACAGAAGCGCTTCCTGAGGGGATAAATGAGCGAGCTGCTTCGATGAGCGTTGACAGGCCATGCAAGGCAAGAGGCTCCGAGCCTGCATCGCCACCTCCCTTCTTCTCCTAACTTTCCCTTTCCTTTGTGGGGCATCATGCGCAATGGGAAAAAGCTCTGCACTCAGTCCTGGGAAGGGAACAGGGTGAGCGAGCGTGAGACGGCTCAGCTTAATGTGGGAACCCTTCAGACCCCCCCCCCCCCCACATACACTCTCACACAGACATGGCCCCGCTGCCTCCCCGCCAGTCATGCTGTGCCTCTCAGGCTCCAAACACCCACACAAACACATGCACAAAAAAAAAGAGGGAAGGAGGCTGCAAGGTGCTGCTGTAGAGAGGCTGCAAGGAGCTCTGCTCAGCCAAGAACAGCAGCACTTCCCACCTTCTGCCCACAGCCCAGCCATGACCTGGTGTCCAGACGTCTGGGGCCCAGGGCCGGGTCATGACCCTGCCAATGGGAAACACTGCCCTAGAGAAAATGGCTGCTTTGGAAGGTAGACTCTATGGCATTATTCTCTGCTAAAGTCCTTTCTTAGGCTTCACTGCCAAATCTCCACATATTTCCCAAGTGGAAGTTGTCAGCCCTATTGACAGGCCACAAATTGTGCAGATCAGCATGAAAACTGGCCTTAACAGAAAGAATTGTGTGTTCCCTGTTATTTCACTTTTCACATTTCTGGCTTATACACTTCTGGGACTGATGAACTGGATTTTTTTAATGGGCTGCTGAAATCTCTCAGACTCTTTGTAGATTGTTCTAACACTAAAATATGACTGGAGGTTTTCCTTAGCCTCTCCATCAACTGTACCTTTCCCTAGACAATTTGGGAGGTCCTCCAACCTAAAGAGCCTTTCTCCAATTCAAGTGGAATCTCCTTAGATTGAAAACTCCTTTGTTGGAGGAAGCACCAACTGCAAATGCAGAAGGCTCCTTCCATTGACAAAAGCTCAGGAGAGTAAAGGTTGCCAATTTTGGGTTGAGAAATTCCTAGTATTTGAGGGTAAAGCCAGGAGAACATGGGCTTTGGGAGGAGAGGAATCTCAGCAGGCTATAATGTCAAAGACTCCATCCTCCAAAGCATGGTATAATGCCATAGGTCGTTTGCGCACTTACCTTATTCCGGAGCGACGTCCCTCTTCACCGTGCAGCGTCTGCGCGGATTTCGCACTACTTGCTCCGCAGAACCCGGAAGTCCTGCAGCTTTTGCATCGCAAATGTAAACTGGTTTTTGGCGGTTTACATTTGCAACGCAAAAGCCGCAGGACTTCCGGGTTCTGCGGAGCAAGTAGTGCGAAATCCGCGCAGACGCTGCGCAGTGAAGAGGGACGTCGCTCTGGAATAAGGTAAGTGCGAAAATGACCATAGACTTCACCCTCCAAAGTAGCCTTTTCTCCAGGGGAATTAATTTCTGTAGCCTTCAGATCAGCTGTGATTCTGGAAAATCTCCAAGCCTTGGCTCAATCATCAACCAAAAGGGAGACTGCAACCAAGAAAGCAGAAGGAGACTGAGACTGGAAAAGGCAACCATGAAGGAGATAGAAAAGATTCTTAAGTGTAGGGATGTGTCACTGGTGACCATGATCAAGTTAATTCATGGCACAGCATTTTCCATTATTATGTACAATAGTGAAAGTTGGGCAATGAAGGCCTTTGACATGAAGAAACTGGATTCATTTGAAATGTGGAAGAGAGTTTTATGGATACCATGAGTCACCAAAAAGTCAAATAAATGGTTTCTAGTTCAAATCAAGTTGAACTCTCTCACCAGAAGCTAAAATGACTAAACTGAGGCTATTGTACTTTGGTCACATTATGGGAAGACAAGTCACTGGAAAATACAATAATGCTAGGAAAAAGTGAAGGCTGCAGGAAAAGAGGACATGCTATAAGCTGTAAGTGACATGATAGCACTTAACACACATACAGTAGGGATGGGCACGGAATGCAAAAATGGTGGTTCATTTCATTTCATGGTTCACTGGGTTGCCTGATTCGGTGGTTGATTTCATTTCTGTGCTTCCTGCCTTTCTTTGCATGCATGCAAAGAAGTTGAGGTCTAAGTAGTAGGGCAGATTTCCCCATGGTTATGACACTTGGCTTGTTTGTCAAAACAGTACACCTTCCTGTGTTTGGTTTATATCTCCTGCCTTAGCTCTCTCAGGTAGCTTCCACAATGGGTTAAGCAGAAAAGCTCATTTTGATGGGGAATATGACATAATGCTCATTCCAGGCCCAATTTATGTGTTCCTGGAGCTTTCCAATTTAATATTCATTTTTTAAAAACCCTATTTTTCTTCTGTTCAGATGAGAATCTGCAAACTGGCACCTTAGCCATTGATGCCCTTTTCTCCCTGGTTGGAGCTCAAAGCAGCTTAGAATATAATTCTGTCCTCCTCCTTTTCCCTACAACAACACAGTGAAGTAGGCCAGAATGAGCGTTTGATGGGCTCAAGGTCACCAAGTAAGCTTCAATGATAGATTCACACCTAGTCTCCCATGTTTCTAGTCTGATACCACTACACTACACTATGCCAGCAATCTTATGCTGTACTGCTACAGCAGAACTTGGTAGAGAAAGGGAAGATGAGGGGGAAAGGTCAGCACTGCAGGGGATGGGGGGGTGGCTCCAGACACAATTACTGTCATTTTTTTTTTTAGCAGAAGCTCAGAAAAAGCCATTCAGTGAAACAGGATATTAAATCAGTTGAACCTGTTGCTGTTTGCTGTGAATAGAATATTGGAAAATATTGGCTGCAATATTGAAGAGTGTTGATTGTGAACCAAATAGTTGGAGGAAGGATACCAGGTCTTTTGAAGTGTGTGCCAGGCTTGGACCTTCCTTCGTTTGCTTTTTTTGTTTCTGTGAGCATTTTTTGTGCATATAAATAAGAAAAAGACTGAGCAACTGTGCGTGATTCTTAGTTTTCTATTATATGAAATTGACATCAGGTGTGAGAAAGAGGCTTTGCCCCCCCCCCCAAGTCGGAATGAAGAGGCTGACGCAAAGTTGGATAAAAAACGGGCTGCTTTATTAAACATAACTTGAACGAACTAGAATGGCAAGAGGTCTAGGCCTTACAGGACAAGCCCTGGGGTCAAACCCCAGACCCCGCCTTGTCCTGGGAGGGCGAGGCACCCTGCCCCCAGCACCAGCCCACTATCATCTGGATGGTGCTGAGCAGCCAGGCCAAAACTCCACCTCCACCTAGGCCGGCATCCAACCCTCTGGAAGGATCGGCCCAGGTGAGGCTTTGTCGTGATCTGCACTCCCAGCATTGAGCCATAAAGCCCATCTGCAGTTTGTACAGACCACCAGCACCAACTGGTGCAGAGCCATAGGTGCTCCCCTAAAAGACTGTAGCCAATACCTCATCCTGCCACCGCCAATGCCAAGCCTCTGCTTAGGCATTCGAGCCTCACCAGGCAGCCCAGAGCTGACCGCAACCCCCTCCTTAGCTCTTCCCAAAAAGGCCCAGTTTCCCAGTTTAGATAATTGAACCCCATCCGACCCATACAGGCCAGCATGCGCGACCCATATGGATGGATGGGGAAGGAATATGCCCAAGCTCCCTTTTGTGGCCATTTGCAAGGCTCTATTGGCCTTGCGTCTGGCGCGTTCAATTCCCCCCCCCCTCTGATACAGGGCAGGCTGCCAGACCCTACGTGGCAATATTGCTGCCCCTACCAAAAGGACCCTCGGCCATCTCCACTTGATGGCTTGGAGATCCTCCTGTGCTTGCAACAAAAAGGGGGGGCTCCCCCTCATAAAACCACAGTCATTACCACCCAGGCGGATAACCAGGATGTCTGGAGGAGGCGCCCTCCTCTCTCGGAACAACAGCAGCATGATACCCAGCTAACCAGGCCACGGCAACCAAGCAACTCTGAGAACATGCTGTGTACCCATTGGCGGTCTCCTAGCCTGGTGGGCTGCCCAGAACACCATACCGTGCCTGCAGATGAGAATTCAACGCCTCTCACTACGAGCCACAGCACCTGAAAAACAGAAAAAAGGGTCACATCCCAGAAAAAAAAAACATGCCAACAGGCAACCAACTGCCAATAGATCCCCCATAAACAAAACTGAATAATGTGCGCCCCATGCCTGCAGTCATCCAAACCCTATGGTGAGGAAGCCGCAGGGACCCCATGGCGTCACATAGGTGCCGAATGAAGGTTAGGGGCCAAACCAAGGGACCCTGTTGTCAAGATCGACTAATAACGACTTAAGACTGGGGGATCATGGCCTAAGCAATAGGCCCTGTTAAAATCATAATGGATCCACTGCTGCTAATGTTCTACCTTAGTTGCTCCCCTTCCCCCCTTTTCTTATTTTGATTTGTAACTGGTGTGAAGGAATGAGCCGGCGCCTTCTCAGGGCCTGAGGTGGGAGGAAGCCTTGCATAACAATTCAAGAGCATTTGTTGGCTATCGTCTAAGAAAGTATCTAGTAGTTGGGTGTGACTGTTTCCTCCTGTAACCCCTGCCCCCCGTAGGAATGTTTTTGAAGTGTATCTTAAAACCCATGTATCAATGTATTGGTTTCATTCTTAGCAAGCTAGAGGCTTGCACCAGAGTACCGGTTATCAATAAATGAAGACTTAGTATCAACTTTGACCCATTCTTGAATTCGTCAACTTGACACCTAGGTCCTTGCTACAGAATCCTAAATCCATGAAGAAACATCCATCAGATAGGTCCTATCTGCCATCAGGGGGCAATTTTCCAGCAGTCGCCTACGTTCCTTCAGACAAATGGGACTGGGTCCCTTCTCCAGGCGGCTGCTGATTACCACCCCCCCCCAGGGCGTTTGGGGCCAGCCTTTGTTCCTGACTTAATGCAGGCTGAAAAGGCATGAGGCCCCCCACACAGCGGGCACTCATGTTTGAATTTACAGGCTGTCCTGGAACACATGCCCTTAGATGTAAATTCCCAGCAGAGCAGCCTGGGTTGAGCCGACTGGCCCGCCGCACTGTGAGCACCTGCACTGCTCAGTTGCTTATGAACCAGGTGCCCACTGTCGGTCCTGAGCACTCCTCTTTGCAGGCTGCTTCCCCTTGGACTAGGGCCCTGAGCACGCCTCTTTGCAGGCTGCTTCCCCTTGGAAGGGCCCTGACCCTTCTTGGGCGCCATGCCAACTAAATTACGCCCCCCAAAAAGAGACAGGCCCCCAGAAGCAACAGCAGACCCCCAACCCGCTACTCCTAAAACTGGACACAACCACCGCTGCAGAAAAAAAATGGGGTGCCCCTTGCACCTGCTTTAGCCCCCTATATAACCCACTACCAGATGAGGGGGGTGGAGAAGGAGAAAACAGAACCCCAGCACCCCCTCAACTACCCCTATCTCCATAGGCAAAAATATGAGGGTGGGGGTGGGGGCAGATGGGGGGGGCCTCCAGCCTAATTCCCTTCCCCAATGCCCCTGCCACAGGTCCGCACCACCCCTTGCACCAAACCAGCTGCCCACAGAAGCCAGCTCAGCCCCGCTTGCAACACCTGTCGCTCGCCCGCGCTCCCCAGCTCCGGCCCTAAACTGAGGGGGGGTGGGACAAAGCACTCCCTGGCTGCTATTGCCCTCACAACAAATGGAGAGGGGAGGGGGGGCAAGCCCAACTCCCACCTAAACCCCCCTCTGCCAAACTAAACAAACTAAGCAACCCTCCCCTGAGGCCAAAACCCCACTGCCTGGGCTGGCTATCGGTAGCCGGAGCTGTATGCTTCACCCTTAATGCGCCGCGCTACAACTTGCCCCGTGCCTGGAAGGTAAATTGACTCAGCCCAATTGGAGCTACACGCTCTCAGAAGATCAACATGTCGTGCTGCTGCTCGCCCTGCGCCGTCCAGGAATGAGGTAATTAGCCCCGCTCATGCTGCGACCGCCGCTCGCACGTGCCTCCGGCTCCGGCCCTCGCTCCCAGCTGCAAGCAACGCAGCTCTCCTCCCGAGAGCCACCAACGAACTGTGTGTGCTAGGGTGGGGCCAGGGCTTTATAGCCCCAGCACCACGCCTCCTTAAATCCCCATATGGCCAGGAGCCGATGCCAGCCTCCCCTCCTTCCAGGAGGGCAAACGCGGCCCCCAGCCTGTAACTGGCGTTGCTGGTCTGGCTGGGAGGGGGCTGACTTATTGACATGGAGCATCATGCTTACTCTCCAGTTCTCCTGTCTGTGGGACTCTTTTTTGTTGCACAGCCTCCTGGTTGGGCCTGGAGAATTATGACAGGTGACAGAGATTAGCATCCCAGGAGAAAATGGCTGCTTAAGAAAGTAGATTCAGCCTATACTGAGCCAAAGATTTATTTTAATTATTTTTTTTTTAAAAAAAAACCTTTTTGGTATTTTCTGGATATGTTTTCAGATGGATATAGAACCCAGTATTTATTCAGCTATCAAAAAATGACTGACCTGAAAAATCCTGAAAATTTTCGGGACCATTTTTAACATCTTCTGGATGAACTCGCCACTTTGATAAGTTCACTTGCAGGTGTCACACCCTGGGATGCAGGCAGGGAACGAGACACAGTCCCAGACAGGGTATAAGTTGAAAAGCAGAGGGAAAACCACCAGGGCAGCCAGTCTGAGGTCAGAGCCAACACAGCAGAGCAGAATAGGAACCAATAAAGAACAGTGTCCCCAAACACACCAACCAATAGCCAAGTCATTCATAGCTGGGAGTTCAGGAGCCGAAGGATCAGGTTTCAAAGCCAGCCGGGGTGGATGCACATCACAAGATTAGATACGTTGCTTCCACAAGGAGATCAGCCCAGAGCAGGGGGCTAAATGGCTTGCTGCCACTGTTTCCAATTAACAAGCGGCCAGGCTCCTGTTAGAACTCTGGGCTGAGGGAGCACATAGCTCTCGACCGCACTTCTCAGCGCCTGGTGGCCCGATCCTGCTGAAGTCTCTCTCGAAGATGAGTCATCTGCAGGGGTGAGTCGGGGGGGGGGGCTCTGTGCTTGTAGCCACTCAACTGCAGGGAATGAGGGCAGCAGTGGCCAACTATCAGTTTCTTCCGAGGGACCGGCCGCTGTGCTGTCAGCTGTTGGTTCTGCTGCAACCAGCAACTCTGCGGCCAGCAGTTCCCCTTCATCATCACCCACGGCAGCAGGCTGCAAAAGACATTTAAAGGGATTGCAATCCATTTAAATGCCTTTCCCCCCTCTATTTGAAACAATGGAGGATGAGGGACCTGCATATCTACGGGACCGCCTTTCTCCATATATCCCCCAGAGAGCACTGCGTTCAGGGGCAAAAAACCTACTCTCTGTCCCCAAACCAAAAGAAGCCAGGTTATGCGTGACAAGATCTAGGGCTTTTTCGGTGGCAGCACCAGAGCTTTGGAATGCCCTTCCAGAAGCCATACGGGCCCTGCGGGATCTGTCTGCATTCCGCAGGGCCTGTAAGACCGAGTTGTTCAAGCAGGCCTTCAATGCTTGACGAAAAGACGGCTGCCACGGGACATTACACAGAATGCCGGTGATCACTGCTTGGAATTTTAATGCCGTTTATAATGTATGGATCCAGCACTATATAATGGTTTTAAAAATTGTAATATGTTTTTAAACTGGAAAATGTAAATTATGGTTTTATATATTTTATTGGTTTAACGGTGTAGATATGATACTGTGAGCCGCCCTGAGTCCGCTTGCGGAGAGGGCGGGATATAAGTCAAATGTAATAAATAAATAAATAATAAATAATAAATATGTTGGACAGTTCAGTTTAAACCAGACAGCCCAGCAGAACTGTGCTGTGGGGAGAGTTCTCCATGCAGGATCAGTTTTTGGGTGGGCTCTCCTGGACAGCAATGAGGAGCCAGCCCAAGATCAGAGGGGGCAGTGGGAACTGGCAGCCCCGCACCGCATATCAGGAAATACTGATTTTTTTTTTGGTTCAATATACCCGAACATGAAAAATACTGGCAGCTTTTTGCACACCCCCAGTAGACTCTATGGAATCACATCTCCATTGAGCTCCCTGCCCTTCTCAATTTCTACCTTTCCCTGACTCCACCCCCAAATTTCCAGAAGTTTCCTGACACCTTAACTGCCAATCCTAGCTGTTGTCATGGCAGGGTCATGCTGTTGCTCCTCATCTAGAAACAGTCTAGTTCTGGCCTTGAAAGTGGTGCAGTGTCACCTGCCCTGACGTCACATGACTTTTTTTTTACATCCTTAAAGCCTAGTGGTCCTATGCTGTGGTGTTCTAGAAAGGTTTAATGCCACTGATCCAACCAGAGACACACTTTGAAGTTCTATTGATTTAAACAGAAATAACTAATAGCACAGTCCTAAATTATACCTTTCTATGTCCTGTTTTCAAGGCCTGAGTAAAGCTTTTAATGATAGAATGTTTTGGAGGTATAGGGTTGCCATAAATCAGAAGCAACATGACAGCACATAGCACAAACTTTCATTATAGGGACTTACAAGGGTGTAACTCTGTTTAAGAATGCACTTTTAAAATCTCCAGTTGAAATCAATGTGACCCACAAGTGTTCAGCATTAACTGGATTATACCTTTACATCTTAATAAACAAAAACTACTGCCTCTTATTGAGTTGAATCCAACTTTTTTCAGGGGGGACATTCAAGGAATGGGATATAATTGTAGCTTAGTTTAGTTAGTTAGTTAGTTCATTGGTTTTGACATTTCCCACTTAGATGATGGGTTTTATGTCAACAGCATGAAACCTTGTTGCTTCAGTGTCTGAAAATATGGTATACACATTTTAAATAAGTAAAGCAAACTTTTGAAGCAGCTCTATCTCCTGTTCTGTTTTTTTTAGTTAGTTTGTTTTAGATTAACAATATAATTATGTTGTTTTGAACTCAAAAATGCAGAGCAAAACTTGGAGGATTTTTTTAAAATGTCTGTTATTAAAAATGGCAGTTTTAAGTTGTTTTTAATTGTTACATCTTTCTGTACTAGAATCTCAAAAACCCTTGGGGATTTAGTTACAGGAATAGATGGTAAAATAAAAATAATCAAAAAGCATATACTTAATGTAAAGAAATGTACCCCAGACTTAAATTTAAAAAAAATTAAATTGGTGATACGAACTATCTCCTGTGACATTTGCATAGAAATGGCCTCAATTGCTATATTTGGGAACAGGGTCCACAGTCTTCAAATTGGTATGTTTTATTAATCACAGTTCTTAAAGATACACAGTGAGGGGTGGGGGGGCAGGAAATAAATAATACATACAACAGAAATGGCCTTGAGATGAGTAACTGTTCACTTTATAAATATTACAAGCCTTGCACGCTCCCCCAGGTAAGAACATAGCATTCGACACATTTAATGATGAGCCAAAAGGGGGAGAAAACCAAGAAAGAGGAGCATTTTAATTTCATGTGGGAAGGAGCTTCCAAGTTTGGTTCAGTAAAAGCAGTCCCAATAGTTTTTCGACATCCAAATACCATTAAAGTTTATCCATCATTACCGGAAAGTGAATCATGCAGTAATAGCTTTGTTTTCATATTATTCATAATGAGATCCATCTTCTGTGAATCATCAATATATTTAAAACCCGACAGTTAATATTTCTGGATCATCATCCCATTTGATAAAATGCTGCTGCTAATAATATCAATGATGATTGCTAATGGTCTGTAACCAAGACTGTAATACAGCTACAATCCTTCACTGATAATGCAGTTGGACTCCTTATAATGTGTTCTCTACTGTGCTAGAGTAGTGCATGTTGTTAACCCAAGTCACATACAGTCACCTCCAAAGCAGCACTGGCATGGACTCAGTGTGATCCCTGACTGGTTGGACTCATTCATGTGACTATCCCCAGGGAATAAAATAGTCCATAAATAAAATGGCACCGACACAGCAACAGAACTAATGTCAGGGGAAAATGAAAGTAGTAAACATTTACAGCACGTAGGAGGATTATTTTGGCTCCCACCCCTGAGCTCACTATTTTTTTGTTCCATAGCTGAAACATTTAGTGCAATCCTGTTATACAGTTCCCATAGCTAAATCCCTATTTAATTAATTAATTGAATTTATTATACCACCCATTCCCTAAGTAGAGGACAGGGCAGTATACAATGAACTTAAATCACAAACACTAGACAACAATTTAAAAAATTAACATCCCAGTAAAATTCACAATAGCAATACAATTCAAATGGATGGCAGTCAAATTCCAGTTGTACTACTGCCTTGTGGGGAGTGGGGGTCGAGCCAGTCAGGTGGATACCATCACTGTCCTCAATCAAACACCTGGCAGAACATCTTTTGTCTTACAAGTCGTGCAGAACTGCATCACGTCCCACAGGGCACAGATGTTACTCAGCAGAGAGTTCCACCAGGCTGAGGCCAGGACAATAAACCCCCTGGCCCTGGTTGAGGACAGCTGGATAGCTGTCAAGCCAAGGACCACAAGCAAGTTCTTATCAGCAATGCTCTTCCAGGGGTATTAAGCATTAGGCAAACTTCACTGGAATGTACACACAAGAAGGAAGGCTGAGGAGGGATTCGGAGGAAGAATGAGTGATTCATGTTCTATTTTTATGCTTTCAGAGTAAAGTCAAGCAAGGACTGACATCTCCCCCTGTAAAGAGAAGTATGTGCTTGAGTTATGGTTACAGCTCATATGTGGAGGCAAGGCACCGTCCTTCCTTCAGCTATTACACAAGCAGCGTGAAACAAGGAAGTGCAAATTACTCACTTTTCTTGCTTGGTTTCTGTGGAATAAGTGAAGCCACCCCTGTTCAGGTGACAATGGCTAGGGGATAGGGCCAGACACTTTTGTCTGAACAAGTTACTGCAGAACAGAATTTACTCTACATGAATCATCCTTCCCATTCTGGATGCAGAAGTATAATTTACACCTCTCTGAGGGAAGTTCAACAAATCTGTCCCACAGCAGGGGGTCTACGTTTGAATATTTCATCATTCACTTTGCGCTCGCCTCCTCTCCCCAACACCTCATTTTCCCTGTACTTCAAAACACATACACAGAAAAGCAAAATTTAAAAATTCTGCTTCATGTCTCTGCTTTTGTTTATTTTCTTCTCCTGTTTTTCTCCATTTATCTCTCTAATGCAACTACTAATGTACTTCAGAGCATGCCTCTAACACAGGGGTGTCAAACATGCAGTTCGGGGGCCAAATCAGGCCCCTGCAGGGCTCCTATCAGGCCCCCAAGCAACTAGCTGTCATCTGCTTCCTTCTGCATCACAGCTTCCTTTGCAAGGCTTGCTCAATTGCACAGGAGCTACAGAGCAAAGCCTCAGTTTTCTCCATTGGCTGAGGCTCCTCTCTTGGGGAGGAAGAAGGGAGGAATGGTTTGCTTTGCCAGGCTCTCTTAATTGTACAGCAAAGCTACTGAGCCAAGCCTCTCTTCCTTCTATTGGCTGAGGCTCCTCCCCATCCTGGTCCCCTGTGGAAGGAAGGAAAGAGCCAGAGATTCCTGTGCCCAATTTCCTGGATCCCATGGGAGAAATACAAAGAAAGCATCCTTAAGACCAATGAGTGCTAACTTTTTAAGCATGTTTTAAGTTTTTTAAAAAAAAATTATTTGTGTTTTTTTGTGTTCTTTATAAAATGTATATCCCTGCTACCTAATCTTAAATAGGCACACACATGGCCATCTGTGCTCAGCTCAACCCAACATGGCCCAGTCCCTCAAGGTCTCATTTATTTCAGATCCGGCCCTCATAACAAATGAGTTCGACACCCCTGCTCTAACATGCTAAATAATGACTTCAGAACAGGTAGGAGACCAAGAGGTAGAGATATCTGGAAGGAACGTTCTAGCTTAGTTTGGTTCTTTTACTCACACATCTACACTAGATGACTGTTGTCTGAAAAGCAATTCACTTTTTAGTCACTTTCATTTTATGTTTAGCGCAGCAAGCATCGTCATATGTACACTGTAGAGGAGATGTGTCAAACATTTGTTAGGAGGGTCATGCATGCCATAAAATGTAATAAGAGGTACCAGAGGTATAAACTTTATAAAGGTGATTTCAGATGTCAAATGGCAATAGCAGGTGAATGACAATTAGCAGGCTTGATTGGATTGGTATGATATGCAGGGCGTAGTAGGTGGTACCAACATTGGTAATAAGACAGGAAACCTAGTTCTCAAATCCATCCTGGAGGATTCAGTCCAGAAGGCTGCAAAGAATAAATGGACATAAGCCTGACATTAGAAACCAGAACATTCAGTTGCTGACCCAAGAGTAGCAGTGCTCTTACAAAGAAATTTTAAAGGGAGATTAGACAGAGAGACTGCTGAATTGCAATTGATAATGAAACTCAAGACAATGCATTGTCATGGACTGAACTGAGAGTTAGTTTTCCTGTCTCCTTACCAATGTGTACTATTATCATTTGACATCTGAAATCACCCCACTCTCCAAGTATTCTAATTCCTAATCAGGGTGTTTTGGAAATAAAATAAATCCAGATAGGAAGAGAGAAATCTATTTTTAAAAAACTTTTCAGAATAAGCCAAAATAATTTCCTCAATGTACATTGTGCTTGTCAGAAGAATCCATCAATCCACCCACTTCCTACCCTCCCTCTAAAGAAGAACTGTGCTTGCATACAAAAACTTATCCCTGGAATAAAACATTGTTGGTCTTGAATCTGCCATCTTGGGACTCTCCTTCTTTCCCTTACTCCCAAAAAGAGGAAGAGCAGCTCCAGAGAAGGAAGCAGAAGCTCTGTGTGTGTGTGTGAGAGAGAGCGAGAGAAAGAGAGAGCTGATTTTGTGTCTCTCCCACACAAAGCAGGAAGCAACCATGGAGTTCTGTGTGTGTGTGTATTAGCAAGGGGGAGGGAGGCAAGAGAAAACAGAAGTAGAAAGCAAATAGCCAGGGACAGATCTAAGGGGAAGCAGAGGCGCTGCCGGAGGGGGGGGGGGTGCCAAATTGGGTATGGAGTCCATTCTATTCTATGGGCCTATAAGATAGAATGGACCCATAAGGGGGTGTCATTTTTTAATTTTGCCCCCCCCCCCCTCAAAAAACATGTAGATCTGATCCTGCAAAGAGCCACCGAGGAGTTGTAGGAAAAACAAGCTGCAGTGTGGCTGCAGTAGCAGCCCTGGGAAAGGAAGCAGAAGAAGGAATTTACTTGGAACTGGATTTGAGCTTTGTGCAGGCTGAATCCATCCCATGTACCACATGTTTGATACCCCTGAAGTGTAGAGGAAGCCATCTCATTCAATTATCCAATTCTTCTCACCAAAATCTTATTACTTTTCCAAATTTATCTTGGCAACTTGCTGATGGGATGTTAGGACTCCATAATAGGCTTATACAATTTGTGATCCAACATGTGCAGGTTCCTTTTTGTTACCATGATCTGCTCAAGATATCTTACAACACTAAAGGGAAGTCACAATAAAATCATGAAACCTAAAAATAACTAAAGAAGCATGCAAACAAAGTTAGAGTCCCATGGCACCGTTAAGACCAACACAGTCTACAATGTGGCTACCTACCTGGATCTAAAGAAGCATGCCTGGGACTGAAAAATAGGAGTGTAATTATCATGCTGGCAGGGCATACATGGAGATTTGGGGGTGGAATCTGAGGGGGGGGGGTTGGGTTTGGATAGGGGAGGGAACTAAAAAGGCTACAATGCCATAGAGCAGACATTTTCTCCAAGAGAGCTGTTTTCTGGAGATCAACTGCAGTGGTGGAAGATATCCAGGCCCCACATGCCCTGCTTATGTCTTCCCCTCCCTAAACCTTGCTCTACTCGTGCTCTACCCCCCAAATCTACATGAATTTCCCAACTTGGAGTTGGCAACCCTATCCCAGTTTAAGTCTTTGGCACCTTCAGCTAAAAGACTCAGGCAATGTGAAAGACTTCTGCCTGAGACTTTGGAAAGACCAGCCAATTGAAGAGCCGGTTTGGTGTAATGGTTAAGAGCAGTGGGCTCTGATCTGGAGATCTGGATTTGATTCTCCACATGCAGCAACTGGGTGACCACATTGAATCAGTCACAGTTCTTTCAGAACTGCTCTCTCAAGAACAGTTCTCAAAGAGCTCTCTCAGCCCCAGCTCTCTCACAGGGTGTCTGTTGTGGAGAAAGGAAGGGAAGGGGATTGTAAGCCACTCTGAGACTCAGAGTGAAGAGTAGGATATAAATCCAAACCTCCTCCTCCTCCATCTTCAAAGTAAACCATATCAACCTTCACAGATAGCTTCATGTGTGCATAGACTTTTCTGGAGTGCTATAACAAACAGGTTTCACAAAAGTATGTTTAAAAAACTCACCTCTTTTTGTTTGCCCAAATTGAATAACATGTCAGTCTTCCCCTATTCCCCACCCCCTTATCTCAGTCATTTAAAAGTTTTTATCCACCAGAGAGTTGGGGGGGGGAGGGTAAGAAGGGCAATGAAACTGGGGTAGGAAGGCCTCACCTAGGCAAAAGTTGATGGCATTTCAATAGAGATGAGAAAGTGAGAAAGGAACTAAAATGTACTGAAGTTCTTCAAAGGCTGGTTTGCTGAGGGAATATTGATGAGGGCAAGCTCCCAGTGGGAAATTGGCCAGCTTACTGAGGAGAATTGATTGAACAGTTCTGTAATGCAAAGTGTAGTCGAGAGAGGGAGAAGCAGTGGCTCCCTTGTTCTATACTTAGAAGTATGTGTGGGGGACTGTGATAGTTATGTCAATTAGTGCAAATGGGGGTCCCATATGAGCAGTGATTCCAACTGCAGGACATTATTCATTCAGTGTTAAAAGATTTCAGCTTCCCATCAATCTTCCCAGAAGCACAGACTTCTGCAGAGTGTTGCTGGATCACACACATTTCTATTTGTGTTTCATTATATTGCAGGAAATGTTTTTCAGTAAAGAGAGTGTCTCACAAGATGTTAGAGTTAACAACCTCAAGGTGACGCCTCAAGTTCTCCTGGAATTATAGCTGATCTCCAAGCTACAGAGATCAGTTTTCCCTCTCCAAACTCTCTTATTTTCCAGGCACTGCCTAAAAAACCTTCAAGAATTTCCCAACCCAGAATTGGCAACCCTAGAGGATGCTTTTTACCCTCACAGTATTGTCATGACCCTAACAACAAAGATTCCTACAACATAATGGAGTGGATATTAGAATGAATAGCAGAAAGGAAAAAAAAAAACAGTATCCCTAATAGAGGTCACCTCCCAAACTAATCTATCAAATCATGACTTTGCTTCCATTAAAAGAATGCCCTCTGTTTTGGTTATAGTGGTGGCCATTAGTTTAGATAACTCTGAAAGAGGATTATTTAAATTCCTGGAGGATAGATCCATTAATATTCTGTACCACATCCCATGGAGGAACTGAAGGCTCACCATTGCTTGGAGAATACTTTTCAAACTATTAGAAACTGGTCATATGTTCATGTGGACTGGGACTGGCTTCCAGTTAACTGATTGCCCCCCAAGCTGGAATAAAGAGTTGGATACAACTGCATTGGTATTAATAATAGGCCACTTTATTAAACATAATAACCACCAGTAAGGGCACCCAAATGCGGCCTGGTCAGGGCTAGGGGTCTCAACAGACCGCTCCCCTGCCATTAGTGGGTGAGAGACCCAGCCCCAGCCGAAGTTGTGTCCCACAGCTCCCTCCAGGCTGGCCCAGCAGGGAGGCATGCCCCAGAGGGCCCAAATCCCAGACGCACATCTCGTTGGAAGGCACCCTCTATTCAAGCCCCCTGGTTGCAGGTAACAAATGATCCCCCAAGGGCAACGCTATATCCCCAAAGGGTAAGGCAGTAAACGGAACTGCCCCATATGGAGAAGGGTTCCCCAAACCCCACATAAAGGGACCTGTCATGCCCTGCTGCCCCAGGCCTGGCCACATTCCACCTATGCCAACCTTCCCATTTGGCCAAGCCCAGTTGGACAACGCACCAACGCTCGTGGGGGAAGCAAACCCCAAGCCCACACCCGGGATGCCCTGCCCACTAGGCGAAGCCTGGCCCCAAGGCCCCCATTGCCAAGCAGACCCAGCATACAATTGAGAAACATCCCCAACCTTACCAACCAATCTAGCAGGCACCAGTGATGACCCCGCTCCAGCCAAGCCAGCCGCAGACTCCGATCCACCGTCTGAACTGCCGAGACCCATGGTACTGCCAGAGAATACACCAGACCTGCCCTCAAGAATTGACAGTCTAGTTAAAACATTTGCCTGCAGCGCCCTCTTAGAAACCTTGCCCTTCTCCCCTCCCTCCAAAGGAGAAATACCAGTGACCTGTTCTAGCGCCCGAAGCCTCTGCATAATGTTATTACCAATGGCCTCATCACCTTCCTCGTCAGAAGAGGACAAAGGGGGTGGAGGCCTCTTAGCCGAAGCCTTAGGGGCCTTTGGCGCCGTTTTTTTACCTTTAGACTTGCCAGACCCCTTACCCCCAGACATTCTCAACTACTAAAAATGCTCACAAAAATGGCCACAACAGTGAGAAGAAAGGGGACAGGAATGCTTTCAAAATGGCCACTTCCCCCTGAAGAAAAGAACAAAAGCCCTTTCCAAATGGCCGCCTCCCACAGGGGACAGGAGCCCCTTCAAAATGGCTGCCTTCCCCCTGGAAGAAAGGAACAAAAACCCCTTAAAATGGCTACTTCCCCCTGAGGAGAAAGGGAACAGAAGCCCTTTCAAAATGGCAACATTACCCCAGGTGGTACACCCATCCAAACTCAAGCCAGAGCCAGCCTTGCTTAGCTTTTACGATCCCCCAGATCAGGCTTGCCTGGGCTGTCCAGGTTAGGGGCACAAAATCACCCCTCCCTCCAAACCCCTAACAGGGGTCAAAGCCACCACCAAAAAAGCCCCCTCTCCCTTCTAAGGAGGGGGATAGCCAGCCACAACAGTAGCCCTTTAAACTCAAAACAAACAAAGAACAATTCCTGCCGCCTGAGTGTGATCCCATGCTGCTGTAAATGACCCATTGCTGGAAGAACCTCCCGGCGTCAAGGCCACACCACCCGAATCCCTCGCCGCCGCCAAAGCACGCCGCTCATGAGCCTCCCGACGCTCTTACAAGCCTCCCCCGACGCCGCACAACAAGAGACAGAGCCAGGCTCAATGGAGCACCTCCATGCGCTCCCAGCCTCGGCCCAATCATTCGGCAGACTGCAACAGAGAGCGGAGGTCTGGCCGTTACACTGGCTTGGCCCCGCCCCCTGAAACTCACACCCAAACGGATGACCGTCCTCCCATCCTCCCAGGGAGGCAAACAATGCCTCTGTAGCCTAGTAGCTTCGCTGCAAGCTGCAAGCATACGAAAGAGCTGAGATATTTTTTACAGGATCCCTAATTACAGGGGACCTTTGCTTTTCCTAATTAGCTATATGGCTTCAGGTTACTTGGGCAGACTTGAGATAAGCAGGGTACAGCAAACCTCATAGGAGGAAGGAAATAAGGAGGGATAGACAGTTCCATCTCAAATAAAGGTGACAGACTTTGATCTGTATCATTCTCTGACTTCTGCCATTCTCCTCCCATAAGCTCCCCAGAATATTGACTGTTGCTACCATTACTAACTTGGATGTCAATGTTCTAGTTGCCTAACTCAGATTTAAAAAGGTAAAGGTAGTCCCCTGTGCAAGCACCAGTCATTTCCAACTCTGGGGTGACGTCGCATCATGATGTTTTCACAGCAGACTTTTTATGGGGGTGGTTTGCCATTGCCTTCCCCAGTCATCTACACTTTCCCCCCAGCAAGCTGGGTACTCATTTTACCAACCTTGGAAGGATGGAAGGCTGAGTTAACCATGAACCAGCTACCTGAAACCCAGCTTCTGCCGGGATCGAACTCAGGTCATGAGCAGAGCTTTCAGACTGCAGTACTGCAGCTTTACCACTCAGATTTACATACCTTTAAAAACCTACTTCATAAAGAATACTTGGATTTTTTTGAAAAATATATTTAATAACCCTAGCTTTCTTTTGTAGTTATGAGAATGATAAGCAACAAAAATATAATGCAAATCTTTTCAAACATTTTGCCAACTTTTCTCATTAAAGCAACATTTAACTAGAATTCACCAAGTTTACCATCACAATAGATAATTTCATCTTTTTTTATATTAAGTTTAAATAATTTTTTTTTCTGCATTCATTTTTCCCAAGTGTGGGATGAGGTTGAACTCAAATGTTGCTTGCTTATGCTACTAGAGATTTTTCCTCTCCTTTCATTGTAACAATATGATCTGATTATCTCTTTAATGAAACAAGAGAGGTAATCAGTCCAAATTTGGGGGGGGGGGGGGGTACACATACACACACACACGCACGCACACAAAAATGAAATAATGATGGGATGATTGAAGATACTAGAGAAGATAAATGGAAAATATACACAAAGTTCCAGTTCCTGCAACAGAAACTTTTTTAAAAAACTGGACCCAGCACCAATTGTTGTTTTACCACCATGTTTGTAAAGAGCTTCTTTCTCACTCATGTTGTGCTATGCTGGTGGTGGAAAGTGCTACCAAGTCACAGATGACTTAGGGCGACCCCTATAGGATGTTCAAGGCAAAAGACGTTCAGAAGTGGTTTGTCACTGACAGCCTCTGCATAGTGATACTGGTATTTGTTGGAGGTCTCTCATCCAAATATTAGCCAGGGCTGACCCTGCTTAGCTTTCAAGATCAGACTAGAGCAGTTTGGTGCAGTGGTTAAGTGTGACCACTCTGAGACTCTGTGATTCAGAGTATAGGGTGGGATATAAATCCAATATGGGATATAAATCCAATATATTCTTCTTCTAGCCTGAGACATCCAGATCAGGGTTCTCCAGGGCTACTGGTAGCCAGTCGCTGTGGTAACAAGTGCTATAAGTCTGAATCAGCCACATGTGATGTTGCCATTTTAATGCACACTTCAGTGCATTTTGAAGTCCCCCCTGCTGAGATGATGGGTATTTATTCAGGTCTGCTGAAGGGGGGAGGGACTAAGCATAAAAAAATCACCAGGCCCAGGTTTTTCAGGGAATTCTGGGAAGCTAGGCTACCCATCTGCAAAGCAAAACAATGTCAGCTGGTCTATAATTTTGGGGGACTTCAATTTATAAAATACAAAATTACAATTTAAATAAACAGAAAAATACAATATATATAACCACTTCCTGTACTAGCCCCCTGGATCTGCTGGCCCAGTAATGATGAGCCATAGCCTAGGTTAAGAGCCAAGTGCCTTTGGGCTTGCATCAAAGGTGAAAC
The DNA here is from genome assembly GCF_032191835.1 of Heteronotia binoei. Lineage (NCBI taxonomy): Eukaryota > Metazoa > Chordata > Lepidosauria > Squamata > Gekkonidae > Heteronotia > Heteronotia binoei. The sequence continues at coordinate 36,501,322 of NC_083223.1, forward strand.
CACTCCCAGGCTTCAAATACTTGCAGCAGAAAGGAAAACTGGCAGAGATGTTCCCAAGATAATTCCCCTGTTTTGGAACTCCAAAACGATTCCTAATCTGGTCCAGTCCATCCATCCCAGTGCTTGGGCCCAATTTAGATGGGGTTCTACATCATCACGCCTTCCCTTGCTAGCTTTCCTCACCCACTTTTCAAAATTTACCCCTTGACATTTTGTGGGGGCATCCCAGCAACAGGTCTCATGTTTAGATAGGGTTGCCAAGCAACAGGTGGGACAGGGGAATCAAAAGCAGGAAGCTTCCATGAAAGCCAGCCTCCAAACAAAAGCAAAGCATACAAATTGTATAAACAATAAATACAGTATATTCTCAGATAGACAACTCCATCAGTCCTTAATACAAAGCAAGGAACGTGTTCACCAGAAACCAATTCTATTTTCTTTCCCCAAATTAATGCCAAATAACAAGGAAATCTAGGTGAAGTAAAAGATGATGTCAAACTGTCCAATATTTCTTGATATGTGCAGCCAGCAGTCCAGATAGCAACAAGGTCGTACTGGTGCCCTTGTTTCACATTTAGCTTCCTCAAGCTTGTCACAAATAATTCTTTCCACCGGGTAAGAACTCCAACAACTTTCAACAATGCATAACACTTAAATCAGGAGCATTGTTGAAAGTTGTTGGCGTTCTTACCCAGTGGAAGGAATTATTTCTGAGAAGCTTGAGGAAACTAAATGTGAAATAAGGGCACCAGTATGACCTTGTTGCTATATGGGCAGCTGGCTGCACATATCAAGAAATATTGGACTGTTTGACATTTTTTACTTCACGTGAATTTCCTTGATGTTATTTGGCATTACTTTGCTGAAAGAAAATAGGACTGGTTTCCAGTGAACACGTTCCTTGCTTTGCATTAAGAACTGATGGAGTTGTCTATCTGAGAATATACTGTATTTATACAATTTGTATGTTTTGCTTTTGTTTGGAGGCTGGCTTTCACGGAAGCTTCCTGCTTTTGATTCCCCTGTCCCTCTTTTGCCGTGGTTCTCTGTTTTCATTGCACAAGCTCCAGGTGGGGTCTGAAAATCTCCCAGAATCACAACTGATCTCAAGAGTACAGAGATCAGTTCTCCTGGAGAAAATGGCTGCTTTGGAGGGTGGATTCTGTGGCATTGTATCTTGTTGACGTACTTCCCCTCCCCAATCCTCCCCTCTCCAGGCTCCACCCCCAAATATCCATGAAGTTGGTGTTAGCGACTCTGTGTTGAAGACTCCAGTGTTTCTCCATTGTCATTGAAAAACATGGTATGTGTAGTTCTCCTGAATTTAAATGTCTACATATGGCAAGAAAAGTCACTTACTCTTTTGAAAAAGTGGACAGGAAATTATACAAAGTGGGCTGGATATCATAGAGGAAGAGAGAGAAGAACACATCTGGTTGATGTCTGATTCTCTTTTTTACTCCTAATTCTTAATCTACCATTCATTCCCAACAAATGGATGGTGAACTTGTTGAAACATCAAGAATACCTATAGACTTTCCCATGATGTCTGACAATATTAGGAGAGAAAGAGAAAAGGTGACTGAATAAAGACAGTTCCCAAATAAAAAGTGGGATAGGAATATTTGACAGTTCTTGGAGCCATAGCTTTGAGTATAATCCATTTCTATTTCTTCCTCTTTTTCTCTCTCTCATTCTCTCAGTTGTTATTGAATGAGCAAAGCAGACAGTGATCAAAAGTGCCTTTTCCGGATGGAGCCATCTGCCATCGCTTTTCTCAGCTTAATGATTTTGTACCCAGCAAGCCGTTCAGTCGTTCCTGGAGGCAATATTGAAAATGATGTCCAACACTGGAGTTCAGCACACACAACTTTTTCATCCACTGCAATTTCCTCTTGCTCGTTAGGACATTAGAGAAACATCAGGCCGTGATTCACAGCTTCTTTTTTCAATGATGTTCTGGAGATAAGATAATGGACATTTAACTGCTTCTGTTTCTGTTCCCCAGATATCCAGCAGTAAATGTTGGTCCTGGTTCAACAATAGCTACTGTGCTGTGCTTAAAGATGTGATGAAATGCAGCTCAAATAAGCATTGCCCATCCTACATGCCTACCTGATCACTGTGCTGGGCTGATGCAGTGCAGACATAGAAGCTGATCATCTGGGCAATGGTGCCTCCTACACCAGTCAGCTGCATGGCCCTCACAGTTTGTGAAAATCAGAATTGAAGATAGCAATAGTCCCTTAGGGCTTCCATTTGACCTTACCTATCCCAGTATGTGATCCACCCTATGGAGGAAGCAAAGTTATATGTACACCATCCATTATCTGGAGAAATGGTACCATTTCTATCTGTTTTTATCTGTTTTATCTATTGTTCTCTATTTATTGATTTTAATTGTTTGTTTAATTATGTTGTTTAACACCCTGAGCTCTCTGAGAGAGGGCAGTCTAAAAATTTTGATGATGATGATAATTGGCAGTCATGCCTGGTACATATTAAAAGGCTGGCACACTGCTGTAATTTATTCAGTTGCCTTACTTCTATATATTCTGAAAAGGATTTATTTTATTTTGTTCAGATTTAATATATTAATTGTTGCATCATTATCTTAGAAGGCTTAAAAAACATAATTAACTAATGGAATTTGATGGCCCAAGGGATGCCTGTAGACACAGGTACAAGTTCCTGACAAGGATTTGATTTCAATCTTGTGATTCAGCTTATTAATTTTCCTAATATTATTGTCATTACTGATGAATGGCTAATTGTCCCAAGCATATTCATATACCTACTATTCCATCGTTCCATGTATTCATCTATACATTTATGCACATATATTCATGACTGCACTAACCCCTGTATTATAGTATCAATATTTAAAAAGGTAAAGGTAGCCCCTGTGCAAGCACCAGTTGTTTTCGGCTCTGGGGTGATGTGGTTTCACAACGTTTTCATGGCAGACTTTTTACAGGATGGTTTACCATTGCCTTCCCCAGACATTTACACTTTTCCCCAAGCAAGCTGGGTACTCATTTTACAAACCTCGGAAGGATGGAAGGCTGAGTCGACCTGGAGCCAGCTACCTGAACCAGTTTTCGCTGGGATCAAACTCAAGTCGTGAGCAGAGGGCTCCGACTGCAGTACTGCAGCTTTACCATTCTGCACCTCAGGGCTCCTATCAATATTTACCAACCTTTAAAAATATTAATTATACTTTTTGTATGAATTTATGAAGACTATGAGTGGTAGCACATAAGGCCATAACTGAGGGCAATTTATTGTGGTAAACAAGGGCCTAATCTTGTCTCTGTCAAGCATGGTAAAATTCCAATGGTAATTAATGGTTTAATGGCCCTCCATAAAAGGGGTCTGTGAAGTATCATGGAGGACTGAAGTAGTTTGACACTGTTATTCTTACCCCTCCTCCTTTCCTGCTTATTGCTGTGAAATAGAGTAGAAGGAAACGAAACTAACAAGATAAAGAGTATTCACACCTTCCCATGCATTCCTGGTTGGGAGTGTGAAAGCAAGGACGAGATACTGATAAAATTGTGAGAATGTAGACATTTATGATAGTTTATGTGCTAGAGAGCCTTCCTAGCCCCCACCTTTGGGAACCCTTTGAAGTATGCCTTAAAAGAAGTGTATCAATGTATTGACTGTATCACTCTCAAGAACCTGTCTCAAGAAAGCATATCAGTCTATCAATAAACGTAGTTTTGTATCCACTTGACTCATCATTGAGAACTGCATGCTTGACATTTTGAGAGGGATCTCAAAAGAAGTTTAACGGCTCTGGCAACTTTGTAACTGGATGGCTGAAAAGATTCCAGAGAGCAGTGAACTTCCAGAACCAGAGGAAGGGGCGAGAGCACCAACACTACCGTGGCATGTGCTGGATGCTCGGAGAGTCACGGGGAAAGGCTCACCTCTCCACATTCAACAACTCTTGGTCACCCCTCATCAGTGGCAGCCACGCACGTCCACCACCACGATGGATGAGGCCCTAGCACGCAGAGATGCCATCCTAACCAGGCACATGTGCCAGGTGAAGATGGCTGCGGGGACTGACGAGGCGGCTGAGCCCAGAGAGGAGGGGAGCGCAGCCGCGACCTGCTCAGAAACTGAGCCTCCCCTGTTGGAAGTGGAGGTGGAAGGAGCCCCAGGATCATCAGACCCTGGGGAAGAGGAAGATGAAATCGCCTGGGAATTCTGTATGATGGTGAGGAAAGAAGTCAAAAGGGTCGCCAAAGGGTTGCGGGACAAGATGCAAGTGATGACCATTGTCATGGCTCGTGAGTTCAACAGGCAGATCGAATGCATTCTGAGACCAGCCGACCCTCCGAGGATTCCACAAGCGCCCGCGGCTAGACCCTCAGCGGTACCACCCCGATCGCAACCAGCAGGACCACTGCCTCCCCGTGAAGGAGGCTGTGGTAGATAGCTGGAGGCCACCTTTGACGGGGATCCCGAGGAGGTGGAGTACTTTACCATTCAAGCTAACGGCTACATGCATTAATAGGGGAACACATTCCCCGATGAGTTCAGCAGAGTCGACTACCTAGGGTTGAAGCTAAGGAGGCAGCTAAACATTGGTATGCAAGTCTGTACAAGGCCATGAGCCCTGAATTGGACGACATGGCCACCTTTCTCCAAGCACTGCTGATGCAGTACGAGGAGACTCGAGCATTAGCCACCTTGAGAGACATTCAACAAGGGTCCAAATCGATTCACAAGTATGCGGCAGAGTTCCGTTCCAATGCAGCCAAGGTGAGGGGGTGGAGTGAGTTGATGAAGATCGAGCATTTCACCCGAGGGCTGAATGCAAATGTTCTGGATCATGCCCTACAACAAGCAAGGTGATAGGGTGGCTACAGCTGGCAGGAGAAGTGGAGACCAACATGAAGAGGGTAGCTTTACAACGCCAGCAGCAGAGCGGAAAAGGTAGCCGGGATCTGAAAGCTGGAGTGAAAACAGAGGCGAAGAAGATCCAGGTGGGGGGGGGGAGGAGGAGGAGGGAAACCTCCGATGACCCGCAAATGTTTCCGCTATCCAGATTGGGAATCAGAGTCATCATGAAGTACAGGAGATTTTAGATTCGAAATTCAAACGTGGAGTCTTGTATTATTTGATTAAATGGAAGCATTTCCCGGCCATCCAAAATGAATGGATGGCAGAGCAGGATGTCATGGCACCTGATTAGTAAATTTTATAAAGCATTTCCCCAGAAACCCCAGCGTTAATTAAAGGGGGGGCAGTATGTCAAGCATGGTAAAATTCCAATGGTAATTAATGGTTTAATGGCCCTCCATAAAACGGGTCTGTGAAGTATCATGGAGGACTGAAGTAGTTTGACTCTGTTATTCTTACCCCTCCTCCTTTCCTGCTTATTGCTGTGAAGTAGAGTAGAAGGAAATGAAACTAACAAGATAAAGAGTATTTGCACCTTCCCATGCATTCCTGGTTGGGAGTGTGAAACATCTGGGGAAAGCAAGGATGAGATACTGATAAAAATTGTGAGAATGTAGACATTTATGATAATTTATGTGTTAGAGATCCTTTCTAGCCCCCACCTTTGGGAACCCTTTGAAGTGTGCCTTAAATGAAGTGTATCAATGTATTGACTGTATCACTCTCAAGAACCTGTCTCAAGAAAGCGTATCAGTCTATTAATAAACGTAGTTTTGTATCCACTTGACTCATCATTGAGAACTGCATGCTTGACAGTCTCCCTGGGAACAAAAGATAGGTACCAACTGAAAATGTCTGCGAAGCTGGAATGTGACCTTGGAGAAAAGCAACACCATGGTCGGGAACTAATTCAAAGACTTTTGAGCAAGAGAGAGAGTTAGGTGGGGAAAATGATGAGCCTTTGACCTGTAACCTATATCTGGATTGTATTTTTTACTTATTGTCAGTCTGGCAAGACAAGTAATCTTGCATACACCTGCTACAAGTGTTTGCTATTTGATTCGTCATTAAAGCTTCTTTTGCACCTACTCAAGAAGTCTTGTGATAGATCCTGGGCAAAACCTTACATATACATAAGTACATATGTACTGTCAAGTTGCAACTAACTCATGACAACTCCAAGAAGAGGATTTCAAGGTAAGTGAGAGGTAGAGGTGGTTTGTCACTGCTTTCCTCTGCAGAGTCTTCCTTGATGGTCTTCCATCCAAATACTGCCCTTTCTTAGCTTTCAAGTTCAGATTAGATGGAGCTATACTGTGCTGCCTTCCCTCCCATTCATAAACATAGATGGTTTTAAGCGAGTAGGTCCATCAATGGCTATCATTCATGTTGACTAAAAGGAACCTCCATAGTGAAAGGCAGTAAACCTGCTAGGAGACAATATCATTCATATACCTTGTTTGTTAATGCAGGATGTCATGGCACCTGATTAGTAAATTTTATAAAGCATTTCCCCAGAAACCCCAGCGTTAATTAAAGGGGGGGGGGGCAGTATGTCAAGCATGGTAAAATTCCAATGGTAATTAATGGTTTAATGTCCCTCCATAAAACTGGTCTGTGAAGTATCATGGAGGACGGAACTAGTTTGACTCTGTTATTCTTACCCCTCCTCCTTTCCTGCTTATTGCTGTGAAGTAGAGTAGAAGGAAACGAATCTAACAAGATAAAGAGTATTCGCACCTTCCCATGCATTCCTGGTTGGGAGTGTGAAACATCTGGGGAAAGCAAGGATGAGATACTGATGAGATACTGTTGCCCAAGGGAAGGTCCGGCCCTTCCCAGCCAAGCCGGCTTCGCCGGCGTTCAGGCTGGGGGCCGTCTTTGCCCCCTCGGAAGGAGGGAGCAACAGACCGCTTGGCCCTGGCTCATTCAGATCGATTTATGGGCGTGGCGTCGGGGCTATATAAGCCCCGGCCCCGCCCAGAGCTCAGGCAGTCCCGTTTGGCTCTCTGAAGGAGAGCCACGTGTAGGAGCGGTTTACTGGGCTTCGGAACGGCGAGGGACGGTTCTGTGGCCTGGGTTGGAGCGTCGACAGAACGGAGCGAGCGGTGGTGGCAGCAGCAGCGTGATCGGCTCGCACAATCGGCGGCTTCGTTTTTTCGGCGGTCTGTTGTTCGGTGCTCGGGCTGTGGGCCGGGAGCGCGTGCGGTGCTTATTTATGGGGAAGTTTGTCGCTAGGGCGGCAATAGGCTGGTTGTAAGGGCGCAGCATGGGCCGAGCTCAGTCCGCGGCGCATGCGACGGCCAGTTAACGCGGCAGCTTCGGGGTGCCAAGGAGAGGCGCGGCGTGCTCAGCACAAGGGGTCATTTTAGTATAGTGCTGCGAGGCGCATTTAAAGTCCGTCGAACGCGGTCAGCGGCGCACGCGGCGGCCAGTTTGTTGCCCTTAACAGCTTGAATAGCTGTGGGTCACTGGCAAAAGCGTGGGCGGTGGTCATTTGGCTGGGTGGGGGTCTGGCCTTCCTGGGGCATTCCCAATTGGAGTGGGGTGCCACTGGGGGGGGTTAGGATCACAGCTAACACCAGGGGAAAAGCGCGTTGCGCTGGCCTGTTGCTCTCTGTTCCCCGGGACCAGGGAAGCGCGCTGCGGCCTTCTAAGAGGGCGGTTCGCTTGCGGCGGCCATTTTGAGGCAGTTGCCTTTCATTTGGGGGCGGCCATTTTGTTCCCTTCAGGGTGTTTGGCCCACAATTTCTGTCTTGATACCTGGATCTTGGGGGTTCTTGTGGGTTATTAATATTGTCCCCCCTCCTCCTGACAGGCCAGGTTGGCCCTCTTTCTCTCTTGGTTAGAGGAGGCACTGCTGTGCTGGGGCTTGTGTTTGCACGGCCTTTTAATCTGCGCCCCACCCCCACCCCCATTTTAGCACCCCTTTGGCCATTGTTATTTTATTATAGTGCGTCGAGGCGCATTAAAGGGTTACCGATCACGGCCAGCAGTGCACGCGGTGGCCATTTTTATTTGTATTTAATCTTAATGTGAGAGATGCCATGGGTTGGTGGGGCAGAGGAGCTCAGGTTCAGTCCCCGGCATCTCCAGTTATAAGTTGGAACAGTAGAGGCGAACAGGCAGCAGGCAAGGGTGAGATCTCTGCCTGGGATCCTGGAGAGACACAGCTGGGCTCAGTAGAGAGGGATGGTGGCTCAGGGGTAGAGCATCTGCTGGGGAAGCAGAAGGTCCCAGGTTCAGTCCTTGGCATCTCCTGAAAAGGGCCAGGCAAATAGGTGTGGAAAACCTCAGCTTGAGACCCTGGAAGAGCCGCTGTCAGTTGGAGAGTACAGTGCTGACTTGATGGACCGAGGGTCTGATTCAGTATAGGCAGCTTCATATGTTGCCATACTGATTTCGGCTGGTAAACCCTGTTCAGCGAACCCATCCACCCCTCCTCAGGGTATTGTGACGGCTGGCATACATTGGGGGCCGTTTGGGACCGGCTTCGCCTTATTCCGCCTCCACCCTTCCTGTTACGGCTTGGGTGGGTCACATTGGCATACCTCAGTGGCTATTTGGTTGCTGTGGGGTTATCTTGGTCACCGTTGTGTGTACCGCTTAGTGCAAGGGCAACACTATGGCTCCCAAGAAGGGTCAAGGAGGGTCCCAGGGTAAGCTGCCTGCCCGCCCGTCTCGTGGGCGGGGCCTGCAGCCAGGTCTAGGTCCAGCGGAGGTGCAGGGACAAGGGGAGTGAGTCCGGTTGCCATCATCACTCAATTGGAGGCGTTAGAACAGTAGAGGGTCGCTATTGGGGCTCCCATATGGGAGGGGCGTCGCCGCGCTTCGGGGCGGTAGAAGCATTTCACTTTTGAAGCAGAGATGCTGGCTTGACTGTCTGCCTTACAGGGTGGTGTGGCAGGGCCGGCCCCATTGCCAGAACCGGAACATGATGACGGCCCGGGCGGACGCCTGTCGGGCGAGCAGGTGAGCGGCGGTGTGCATGGAGGTGGTGTACCACAGACTCCGGATGGTGTGGGGACTCCCTCGGTTTTGGGGTCAGGTATTGCTGCACCAGACATCGGGGTGGCCTTCGGGGACCTATTCGAATGCCCCCCTTCCCCCAGGGACGGGGGGGGGGGAATTAGGGCGCAGGGCAGTCTGGAGCACCCGCTATGCGGTGGGGTTCGTGGCTGCCTTGGGCTTGGGCTCTGCAGTGTTCTGCCCCACAAGGGTCTGGTTTGGTAGCGTTGGTTTCCAGGCACTCGGTCAGCAGGCGGTCCCGGCGGTGACTCCTGCTGTTCCCACAGGGCCGCCCCCCCCAGGGGGTTCTGCCTGGGGGCGGGCGGCAGTATGCACAGATGCATGGGAGGTGGCCGAGTGGGCAAGGAGGCAGGTGGTTTTACCCTCCAAAATCCTTATGCCAGTACACCTTTACACATACTTCCATATGGCGACCCCTCGTTGCCTCTGTTAGATCATTTAACGGCTGTTACACACACACAAAAAATCCTTCGTGGAGAGTATGTAGCCGTGTTCAGCCTACGTTATAGAGAGCTCAAAAAGTAGAGTAAAGACGAGCTCGGCGAGAAGGGAAAAGAAAAACTAAAACGTAGAAGGGTGGATAGGATGTGGGCAAATGAGTTTGCCCGGCTTTTAATTTATGCGGGCATCATTGCTAAGGCGCAGCCGGCTAATGCGGCTGCTGTGTTTCAGTACATGCATATTATTTACTGGTTGCAGCATGGCTGCAATATGGTGAGGCCTTCCACATGAGGGCCACCGCCAACCCGTGGTTTCCATGTGACCAGGTTGGCCAGCAGCTTGGGGCTGCCGTTGCTGGCCGCGGCAAAGTCTAATGTGGGGGATAGGTCCGATAGTGGACACTTGGCACAGAAGCAACAGTGGCAGCTTTATGCAAGGGCCCGCCTCATGGAATGCCAGCTGGTTCATTCCCGGCCGTTACGCTGGGAGTTCGCTTCAAAGGGAGTGCGCCCCAGAAAGCCCAGCAAATTCAAACATGAATGCCCACTTTGTAGCGGGCCTTACGCCCCTTTCCACTTGCAGCAGGTCGAGGTCTTGGCCTGGGGGTAGGGCCACAGTGGCGGCGGAGCCAGTTAATAAAACCCTGGAAAAGGGGCACAGCCCCTTTCGGCTGATGGTGTTCAATAGTTTATTGAGAGTATACCCATGTAAAGCAGATGGGCAATATTTGTGGTCCCTTATTAGGAGCCTGGGGCCCCCTGTTTGGCTTCTAACCTTCGGTCAGTGGTAGGTCTTGAGCACATAGTCAGGGCCAAGAGCGCCAGGGAGTATCAGGAGGGCAGGGTCCTTGGACCCTTGATGTGCCGCCTGTATCCACATCGTGGGTATTTCCCTTGGGGGGGTTGCTTGGTATCCTGCCCTGCTTTCGAGCGCTTCAGTTCCGTTGTGGAGTGGGCGCTTCGGGGCAGGACCGGGCTTAATGACACGGTGCATTGTCTGGGTGACTACCTTTTTGTTGGTCCTGCGGGCACAGGGCAGTGCGCCAGGCTGTTACATTCCTTTCAGGACTTAGCCATCGAGCGAGTATCGTTGGCGTGTGAGAAGACTGAAGGGCACATTTCGGTGCTTGCCTTCCTAGGCATTTGGCTGGACTCACCCAAATGGGCTTCTCGGCTGCCGGAGGCAGAAGTAACGGATTTTAAAGCCTGGTTGGCTGCCCTGATGTGATAGCGCAAGGTTTTGCTGCTTGATTTGCAGTTGGTGGCCGGTCACCTTAATTTTGCATGTAGAGTGAGGGTACCCGGTAGGGCCTTTTCTTTGAGGCGGCTCGGTGACGCTATGAGTCAATTGCCCCTGGATCTTTGGTAACTTGGGAAGCTGAAGCCGGTAGGGACATTCAACTGGCTTTAGGGCCTAGTACCGGAAGGGCTTAGGATAGAGCGGTTTCCCAATTCCAGGTGGATAGGAACCGCTACGCTGCAGGATGGCTGGCCGATCTCAGCGGCTCATATTAGGTAATTCTGTGGGTTTTGGAAAGAGAGAGATCTGGGGTTGAGCATTATTGAGGGCTGACTGGCGGTGTTGGCCTTTAGTAGTAAAGCTCATGGGTTTGTGGAGAATACCCCTTAGCAGAGGGGCATTCGATGGAGCGGCTTCCCAATTCTGGGCAATTGGGGGCATCGCGGGACTGCTGGATAGTTGGCCGGTCCCGTGGCACATGTTATGCAGTTCCCCTTTCGGGGCCACTCTGATTCATGCAGCCTCGTTGATGGCCCTCTCTTTTTTGGCACTATGTTTAGCGAGCCGGTTATGCAGTTTATGACTGATACCGCGGGGCAGGCGCCCCAGGCATGGTTGGCCTGTGGCGGTTGGCAGCTATATATATATAAAAAAAAAAAACGGGTGCACCCGATGGTCACCTAGGGGGTAGTTTTGGAGGGCGACGGTTTTATCGCCAGTTGGTCATTACCTGTTCTGACAATTCTCTGTTTTTCAGGTGCTGTGGCTCTTAGTGAGAGGCATTGTATTCTCATCTGCAGGCGCAGCAAGGTGTTCCGGTTGGCCCATTAAGACGGGCGCTCTCCAACAGGCACCCAGCTGGGCTTCAGCGATGGGGCAGTTGGGGAATGGCTGGGTCGTCGGGGCCTGCGTTGGCCTGGGATTAGGCCATGGCAACGCGGAGGGAGGAGGGCACCTCCTCCGCACATCTTGGTCATCCGCCTGGGCGATTTCAGGGGAGCACCTATGGCCTAGCACCATGTGTGCAAGTGATCTGCGAGAACCGTAGATGGGCTACACGGCTCAATGCGGGGACTGCGGATCACGGGACAGCCTCACCTGAGCGGATCTTTCCATGGGGGATTGATGCTTGCCCAGGTGGTAAATGGCTTGGGGCCTGGCCGCTCAGCAGCAACCCGACTCTGGCGGGCTTGTGCTGGGGGCGGGGTGGCTCGCCCTTTGGACAAGGCGGGGTCCGGGGGTGACCCCAGGGCTTGTCCTTTTTGGCTGGTCCTAGTATGGTCAGCTAACTCGCCAGACGGGAGTTGGAGGTGCCCTTGCATTTGGGGGCTTAGAGCGCGCTAGGCGCAAGGCCAATAGGGCCCTGCAGGAAGCCACGGAGGATGGCTTGGGATTTCTTTCCCTCATCTGGCCATGTATAGGCTGGATGGGGTTCATTTCAGAGTTGGGTAACCTGGCCTTTTTCAATGAGATATGGCAGGGTTTGCAGCCGGTTCTGGGCCGTCCGTTGGGGCGCTAATGCCTAAGCAGAGGCTTGGCATTGGCGGTGGCTGGAGGATGTTTTGGCCACAGGGTTTGCAGGGGAGCACCTATGGCCTTGCACCATTGGTGCGGGTGGTCTGTAGGAACCGCAGATGGGCTACACGGCTCAGTGCGGGGAATGCAGATCATAGAGAGCCTCACCTGGGTGGATCTTTCCATGGGGGATTGATGCTAGCCCAGGTGGAGAATGGCTGGGGGCCTGGCCGCTCAGTTACAACCTGAATATGCCGGATTTGTGCTGGGGGCAGGGTGCTCGCCCTTTGGACAAGGCGGTGTCCGGGGGTGACCCCAGGGCTTGTCCTGGTTAGGTCTCATCCCTGCCAGTTTACAGGTTAATTAATTATTCAATAAAGCGGCCCGGTTTTAAACCCAACACTCTGTGTCTGTCTCTTCTTTCCAACTGGGGGGGCAAGGTCCGGCCCTTCCCAGCCAAGCCGGCTTTGCTGGCGTTCAGGCTGGGGGCCGTCTTTGCCCCCTCGGAAGAAGGGAGCAACAGACCGCTCGGCCCTGGCTCATCCAGGTCGATTTATGGACATGGCGTCGGGGCTATATAAGCCCCGGCCCTGCCCAGAGCTCAGGCAGTCCCGTTTGGCTCTCTGCCCGCCCTCTCTTGGCAGTACAGGTTTCAACCGGTCGCCTTTTAAGGGGCCAGGTAGGAATTTTTTCATCTTCACACAATTGGCCCATGTGAAGTTGTTTTTCGCCTACCTTGTACTGCCTTATAGTGATAGATCATTTGAGGGAGTTTTTTATTTGGTCGCAGGCTGGAGGATGTTTTGGCCACAGGGTTTTCAGGGGAGCACCTATGGCCTTGCACCATTGGTGCGGGTGGTCTGTAGGAACCGCAGATGGGCTACACGGCTCAGTGCGGGGAATGCAGATCACAGAGAGCCTCACCTGGGTGGATCTTTCCATGGGGGATTGATGCTAGCCCAGGTGGAGAATGGCTGGGGGCCTGGCCGCTCAGTTACAACCCGAATACGGCGGGTTTGTGCTGCGGGCAGGGTGCTCGCCCTTTGGAGAAGGCGGGGTACGGGGGTGACCCCAGGGCTTGTCCTGGTTAGGTCTCATCCCTGCCAGTTTACAGGTTAATTAATTATTCAATAAAGCGGCCTGGTTTTAAACCCAACACTCTGTGTCTGTCTCTTCTTTCCGACTGGGGGGGCAAACACAGCTGCTGGACTAAATGGACCACCGGTTTGATTCAGCAGCCCTTTTCTTATATTCTTATAGATGACATCTAATATGACTTTAACAGAGAAGGGCTGTTGCTTTTTTGTACTAACTTTGTAGACCTCTTAGAAACATTTGGTTGACCATTGTCAAAAATGTTATCTGGTCTATATGATCTCTAGACTTGACTTAGCAGGGCTTTTTATTTTATTTTATTCTTTTTACTGTATATTAAGATTTCCTGGACTGAGGTAACTCTGCATAGGATTGCACTGTTAATTTTTTAAACAGGTTCAATTTGACAGCAGATTAAAAAAAAGACCTGTTCAGATCTTCAAAAAGTATATAGGCTCAAAGTGCAGGCCTGTGGATTGTGTTCACTTTCTCCAATAGCCATCTGTTCACATAATAGGTGGAGCAGAGCCTACATGTCTACAGCTCATCCATACAAAGGCTCCATCCATGTGATCTGGGTGCCTGCATTTTTGCACTGTTCTTGTTCATAGAAGAATGGGATGTCTGTAGACATTGTTCCAAATTTGTATGTATGCATGTCACTGCAACCCTGATCTTCCCCTTCCTCATATTATGACACACTTCTTGAAAATGAAACTAAGGCTACAGTCACAAGTCATATTAAACTTGACAGCCTTTAATTGCAACTATCTTTTATGCTTTATAGGACCTGACTCAGATAATGTTGTTGTTGTTAATCAAAATTTTGACCGCCCTTGAAGGTCCAGCTGAGAGTGGTTCACAACAGATCGCATTTCAAAAACAGTGAAACCATTTTGTCAGCATTCATTTTCAACTTGTTCATCATTAGCCATTTAACAACAGTGGTCATGCATTGGCTCAGAACCTCTACAGCATCACTGGGGAATTTGGATTAAAAAAATATAGAGCTGGGTGTCATCAGTTTATTGATAGCAAATCTTCTCCAAAACAGTGGATGATTTCTTCTAAGCCATTTTTGCAGAAAATAAAGGCATTGAGGAATAAAACGGAGACCTGTGGAACCTCACAGGGCAGGTCCCACACTGATGATCACTAGTCTTCAACAGCAATCCTCTGAGTCTGGCACACAAGGAACAATTAAAAATAATCCAGAGCATTTCCCTTAATCCCTGCTTCTGCCCCTGGAAACTTTAACAGATAAATGCTGGTATAATATCTTATTAGTCTTGAAAGGGCAAAAGACTCCTGTTTATTTTTACTGCATGGCTAACCCTCTGACTTTATTATCAGGGTTTCGGTGAGAGAGTGGACATGTTTTGGCACAGCCTTACAAATCTGTAATGATATCCTGGAATACATCTGCCAACTCCCAATCATTTCTGCTTTTAGAAAAAGCCCAAGGGATGGCTTTTTAAGAAAACCTTTGGGTGAAGTTTTCTGGGCTTTATGATGGGACATGTATCTGCATGCAATGTCAGTCAACTGTTGCTTCTGTGTACAAGAAAACTGTTGGCTCTGTATACAATTCTATATGTGAAAGATTTTAGTCCAATGCAGTTAGCTGCTGTGAGCATTTTGGAAGAGCAGGGTGCAAATGTTTTAAAACAAATGCATTTCTCTAAATTGCAGATTGTGTTCTTTCTTGAGGAAGGGGCAGATCACCTCTTCAAATGTGTAAAAAAAGTATTTTAACTCATAGCATCACATACTGCTGATAGGTGTGAATTTACAGCATGGAAACATATACTTAGTATGGATGGGTACCAACTGGAAAAATGGAGGTTCATTACAGGTCCATAGTTTTGGGATTTTCATGAACCCCAAATCATGAACCTCCAATGAACTCCTCCATTGAATGAATCAGTTCATGGTTCATCCAATTTGGCAGTTTGGCCCCATCTCCGGTGAGCTCCAAAGACTTTGGAGCCCACCACTGGGCCTTTATAGGCCTTTGGAGCTTGCTCTGGGAGTTCTGAAGGTAAAGCCTTATATGCCTTGTATGCATATAAGGCCTATAAAAGCCTTTGGACCTCACTCTTGGCTCTCAGTTGGGCTGCCCAACCCTTCAAAGGCATTTAAATGCCCGCAGAGCTCACTTATAGTTGTGTAGCCTGACCTGGAAGTAAGCTCTGAAGGCATTTAAATGCCTTTGAAGCTTACTCGGGTCGGGCCACAGAGGGTCAGGCCACTGGGCTCTAGTGGCATTTAAATATCTTTCAGAGCTCACTTCTGGTCAGGTTCTGAAGGTATTTAAATACCTTTGGCACCTGCACAAACCCTCCCTGAACCTTCTGAACCTTTATGGAAGTTTGTGAAGTTCAGGGAGGGTTTGTGGGAGGCATGTTCTCTCAAACCCTTGGTTCAGGAACCATAAACCAGCCCAGTTCATACTCTAACTGGGGTTCATTTGTGGGTTCATGCCCATCCCTAATTCCCAGTTACAATTTCTTTAAAATAGCTTTGATGTTTATCAATGCATGTATGTACATGAGGAAGTTCTTGATGGCAGCAACCTACCAACTAACTTCCATCTGAGCTAAGTTTGTCTTCCTTCCTTGTGGGTACTTCCTTGTGGGTAGTGCCACAAACCACTGGGCAAGAACCACTGGGCCTATTACCCTTAGCTCACAGCCTAGGGCATTTGTTGTGCAGTGTTGTTGATCAGAACCAGCCTGTGATTGGAGTTATTTTAGTCTGTTTTGCTGTTTAATTGACTTTTCATATTGTATTCTAGTATTTTTATGTGGGTTTTCATATACTTCTTGAGTTAAGGTTTGCCAGCATCTAGTGGGGCCTGGAGTTCACTCAGAATTACAACTGATCTTCTGATTTTAGAGATCAGGAGAAAATGGCAGGTTCTGAGGGTGTCATCACATTTCTGCTGAGCTCTCTTTCCTCCCCAAATTCTCCCCTTTCCAGGCTCCTCACTCCTCATCTTCGTAGGAAATTATCTCCACAGATTTCACAACCTGGAGGTGACAACCCTATTTGAATCTCTTCAGGGAGAAAAGCAGCATGCAAGTTCAGCCAATAAACGAGTAAACATGGGATGAATGAGGAAGAGGCAAATAGACTGCAAATTGTAGAAAACCTGCCCCACACAAAATCTGAGTTCAACAATGGAACTTCCTTAGTTGTCTTTTGAAAGCAAGGCCAGATAATTCAGACCTCCTTTTCCAAGTATAAGAGGAAAGGTGGCATGATAAAGCCCTATTGTGTCGGATCTCAAAAACTAAGCAGGTTTGGTGTTTAGCTGGGAAATCAGTAAGGAAGACTCTGCAGAGAAAGGCAATGGCAAACTGCCTCTGTGCCTCACTTGCCTTGAAAGCCTTGCTGCAGTTTCCAAAAGTCAGTTGTGACCTGATGGTACATATGTATGTAATCCAGGGACAGATTTGTATGAAGAGATCTTTGGAAGCATCCCTCATATCCACAAGGAGATCTGCTTGCATGGCCAAAAACTCTTCCATCTCCCAGAGCACTGTCTGAAAGACAGAGTGATCTCCCTGAAAAGATGGCCACCCTGTTCTAAAGAGTCCTATTTGTGGGTAACTGTTGATGACACACCATACAGCTTGCAAGACTTCAAATTAGTATCTAAGAGGCAAAGTGAAAACTAGTCTGCTCGGCACCATGGCAGTATTGTTAAGCACCTCTGTAGACATCATGCGGAAAACGAATCCTCTTGACATTTACTCATAACAAGCTGTCCTCTTAATGAGACCTTCTTAGAGTGATTTCTTTCTGTCTTGAGTATCACTTTATTGTTTCCTTACTGTTCTTATTCCTTGTTTACCGAACATCAGCTGCCTGCCTGGCTTTTATATAAAAATGAAGGTGTTGGCCTGATTCTTACGTCTCACACTCCAGTGTAACCTGATGAAATTCCAGAGAATTACTCCTGACCAACTCTGTCCAAATGAACAGTGAATGAATATACTTCTTTCCACAATTGCTGCACTATTGGATTCAGACCCAATGCTGTAGGTTATTTGAAGAATATCTTGTGCATTTCTGGAGTTCATGGCCTACCATTAAGCTTTAATAAGAGTTCAGGCTGAGCAAGGAATGTATCAGAAGTCCCTAAATTAACTTCCATCAGTTCTCCAGACTATTGTCCTTAGAGAATTTGGCAATTTACTTTCCTTTTCTATGGGTAGCAAGGTGGTGTGGTGGCATTTGCTCTTCATTTCAAGGCTGAGGGGTGAAGTGCAGGGCCTGAATGCCCAGCAAAGTAGTCTGACTGTCGCTTTCCTTATGTGTGTCTTATTGTTAGCTAAAGTGGGTTGACCTTCCGTAATGTGACACATGATAGGAGAAGTAATGCGACAAGACAAATCAGACAGGGCACCACTGCACGGGAGATATATGACACATTTCATCCGAAGCAAATGTAGCTTTTAGCAAAGGTAGCGCTTCAAAAGTCACTTTTCACTCCAGTCTTCAAATCTTTGACTGATCTGAAATTGGTGGTGGTGGTGGGGGAGATAATGTGTTGTCATCACTGATATTTATACGTGATGCATATTTCAAAGGATCTTTAAAATCAGGAATATGCAACATAAAATTTGAGCTAAGTATGGATGTCTGATAATTATGTTCTCAGATGTATAGGCAGAAGTATAAGGCAGTGATTTAGGGGTACCATTTTAGATTTGCACAACTTCAGCCGCTTATTTAGTGTGCCAACACATGCCATTTTGGAAAAGGGCAACAAAAGATCAATATGCATGAATGTAACTGGCATAGTTTTTAAAAAATATATTTTTAAGACTCTTTTGGGGTTCAAACCTACAGCCAATGTTAATGCCACTGTGGGAGCGCAAACATTCATCGACATTAGAAGACAGCTTACCTTGATGGTGCACCCAGAGGCATTCTGCTGCACTGTGGCAGGGATTTTTTTTGAAGCCTGTATAGAATGTTGTCCCTTAGAATAAAATAATGAGGCACACTGCATTGATTACCAACAATGAGAGGCAGCTTTTAAAGGGGTTCAGCTACAGAGTGCTGAAATGAACATTAAAGAAAGGTAAAAGTAGTCCCCTGTGCAAACACCAGTCGTTTTCAACTCTGGGGTGATGTTGCTTTCACAACGTTTTCACAGCAGAGTTTTTACGGGGTAGTTTGCCATTGCCTTCTCCAGTCATCTACACTTCCCCCCCAAGCAAGCTGGGTACTCATTTTACCAACCTCGGAAGGATGGAAGGCTGAGTCAATCTGGAGCCAGCCACCTGAACCAACTTCCACTGGGATCAAACTCAGGTCGTGAGCAGAGGGTTCCAACTGCAGTACTGCAGCTTTACCACTCTGCGCCATGAGGCTTTTGGAATGAACACAGAAACAGATATACGTGAGTACTGCATGGCAAGAGAGAAGCCATCTTCAGAGGAAAGTTCCAAAACAATTTTTTTTTTACCATTTAAAACATTTTTAATCACAGGTTTCACCCCCTCAAAGACAGTTACTAGCCAAGATAGTTTATTAAACCTTGCTAATTAGCTCACTAACTGCATGTGGGTGGGCATGGGGGAGACCTTGCTGTCATCCAGAATGTTCCACAGACACAGCCCAGTGATTGGTTGGAGAGGATCAGGAGGTCCATGCCTGCACTTCTGTAAAGTGTAGTCTATTATGTTAGGCCTATCCCTTTCCCTTACCCTATTCAATCTCCATTTTCCTATACATGTTGCCTGCTTTGTGTCATGTTACACCTACAGAGAAGGATGCTGCTGTAAACTGGACTTTCTAAAGTTATGAGAAGTGACCATCTAAGCTGCTAATTTGTAAGAAACTAAGCAACAGTACTACATTTCAAACTCAGCCTTCCATCCTTCCAAGACTGGTAAAATAAGTACCCGGCTTGTTGAGGGTAAACTATAGCTACTGGGGAAGGCAATGGCAAACCACCCTGTAAAATATCTGATGTGAAAACGTCATGGTGCAATGTCACCCCAGAAACGACTGGTGCTTGTATATATATATGTGAGAGAGAGAGAGTTTTTCTTATTTTTTGTGAACCTGGAACTCCAACTGAAACTGTATCATTTTAAAAAAATGCATAATAGAATTCTGCCTTAAAGGTGTGTTGTTGTGAGTTACTGAACCAAACCCAGGGTAAACTTGGCTATATAAAGAGAGCCTTGTTGAAGGGTCTCAGGTCAGAACAAACTCTCAGGCCAAGGTGCGTCAGCCTTGATACCATATTTTCCTTGGCTTTGGGAAACCCACTGATTTCTGTCTGATTTGATGCTTCTGGGCAGGGCTGGGCAAGGTCCCCAAGAAGCAAAAAAAAAAATGGCACTGGCAGAACATGGGGGGCTGACAGGTATTGGTGGAACACACTGTCAACATGGAAGCATTGCCTTGGTGCTTTTCCATGTTCACAGGGTTTGCTTCCTGTCTGCCATTGTGCAGTAGCCTTGAGAGGCAAAGGAGCTGGTGGAGTAGCTGGCTGGGTGTTGGTCCAGTGTTGAGTGACTGATGACTGGACAGAGCTTTGGATCAGGTCGAATTGTTGATAAAGCTACAGGGAGGGGGAAATAGTAGAACACTTAGCAGAAAATTCAAATGAGATTGGAATTTCCTTGAATATTTTGGCCAGGCAAATGTTGGGCTTATCTCAGAAGGAAGATTTCCTGACCAGAAGAATTGCTGGGCAATCTGTTGCTTTCAGAATGAAGGAACCCTTCCTTTGCCCCAAAGATGGTATCACAACAGATGGCAAATCAGCTGTTGCAGCTTCTGCAACCTGCCAACTTTAAGAATGCCATGCTGCTTTATTTTACAGCCACCTTCACACACGTCAGAAATGAGGGATGTGTGACTATCTTTACAGACTATGAAAACATTGGAAATGTCACTCCATTGCACAAACTGTGTATAACAATTTATTAGTTTCTTAAAATGAAGTTGAGTAGGATTGGAGAGCATTTGTGAAAATCAGACTTCAGGAGCAACATTTAGAGGCCTTTTTTAACGAGAGAGAGAGAGCTAATTTCATTTTCCCCAGCAAAAGAATGAAGAGGGGTAATAATGCTGGTGAATTCCAATTGGCTTCAGATCAGGGGTATCTCTATGTACCCATCAGCAGGGGTCTCCATCATATGTTCCCCATCAGCCATAGAATGCAATACTTTACTTTCTATACAGTAGTTATTAGTTACTCTAGTCCCTCATATGCAATAGGATTGCCAGGTCCAACTCAGAAAATACCTGGGGACTTTGGGGGTGGAGCCTGGAGACTTTCCCGTAAACAAACAAACAAACAAATATAGCAGTGCAGTTCCTTTGAATACAGTTTCTATTGCCTCATTCTCTTTTTTGCCTTCAAAGGACTTTCCAGCAGCTGCACTTCCATTATATGGAAGCTAAATTTGTCATACTTCCACAAGTCCCTTGTCAGGCTTTGGCAGCATTTCTAATCATAGCTTTATAAAGGGACACACACACTCACAAAGCAGCCAAGATAAACACACAGTTTGCAAGCCCACACTTTTGTGATCTCAGTGGGGAAGTGAAGTCTCATCCCTTTATGGGATCCTTCCCCATTAAAAAAAAAAAAAAAAGACCATCCCAACTCAGTGAGAAGTGTGCCAAGTTTCCCACTATTACCTGAACATGCCTGCAACACAGTTGCAGACACCTCTCTGGACCTCAAGCCCAGGATTTCAGGTTGCATATACCTTCCCTAAAAATTCCCAGTCTCCTTCCTTTTCCTTTTTATCAAGTGCATCCTCTTGCTGATGTGTGTGTGAGTGCAGGTATGATTACTTAGGGAATTAGCTCTCAGGTGCTTTGTGTAGGTTCTTTATATTTTTACATTTATTATTTTATTTTATATATAATTAAGCTATTTGTTTGTGTTCACAGTCACCCTCTCACTTTGTTCATATTTTTTTTTATTGTGGGGTGCCCTTCCTGAGGTCCACCCTAGAATACACAGACCAAGATCCTGTGTTATTCCTTTCTGGAACCATTCTAAAGCTAATTTTCCAATGCTGTTCCTCCACCTGAGTGCCTGGCTGTGGCTGCTTCTGCTTCCTCTCCTGATGCAGTTTCTTTGGCTGCCATCATGCTCTTCCTTTCCTGCTTCTCTCACCCTCCCATGGTGGTGTGCAATTTCCAGCTGGGCCAGAAAGGGTATGATCAATTATCATATCTACCAGCACCAAAATTCAAATTCAGAATGATGATCCTTTGGATTCAGAATTCATTTTTTTAAAACCGAAGATGGACTTCCTGAATATTTGGAATTCCGTGCAAATCAATAGGGGAAAAGCCATTTTCCACTAAGTACAAGGCAAACTTCTTTTCGAGGATTTCACTCAGCTCCCTGGCCTTTTCCCAGTGTCTGCACCAATCCCAAAGTGCTAAGCAAATATGCCCTTTCCAAGCATTGCTGATGGCAGTGAATGAAATTAGACACACACACCCAAGAGTCTTCCAAAATGGCTTATAAAGCATAATGTAAACCATCATGTACTTTGAGTGGGAGAAGGGAAGCCAATCTCATCAGATATCCGAAGCTAAGTGGGGCTGTTACTTGGCTGACAGACCACCAAGGGAGATTCTGCAGAGGAAGGCAATGACAAACAACCTCTGCTTCTCAATTGCCTAGAGAGCCCCATGCTGGGGTTGCCATATGTTGGTTGTGACTTGTACTTTGGATAAACTCTCCCTTGGCTAGTCACCTCAATCTGGTGATTTCCTGGAAGTGCCAGACCTCCAAAGCAGACAGCTGCCCCCTCATAGAAGTCTTTCCTGCATATTTCCTTGGAGGGGATAGCTTGATACATACAGAGTGACTGAAACATGAAGCTCCATGTAGGCATCGGAACAACTGTAGAACTCCAGATCATAGGCACAGTTTACAAATAAGGTTTCAACTAGTGAATGCAGCAGCTGCTCTTTAGCACTCTAGAAGTAAAGTGTAATGTGCGAATAAACCTTTAGTTTGTTATATTTTTTTTCTTTTGCAGGAAATCTTCTCTGCTCAAGGTTATATCTACTGACAGTTGGCAGCATGACTCAGTATCAATGTAATCTCTTTGTCTGCCTCAATACTCCCACTGACCTCAACTGCTATCTTCCTTCTCTTATTTTTCACAAAAAAGAATTTTCATTATGGAAAATGAGGACACCTGTTTTGCCATGGGAAAGGGGGATTTTAGCCACTGAAACAGATTTGAGCTCACATTCGGGGAGTTTAGTGGTTGAACTCTACTTTGTGCTGTTTTGGGTTTTTTTTTAACTTTTGCTTTAAAAACTGTGTTCCACACATGTCAGTCAGTCTGATGTGGGGAAAGACAACCCATCACTACCTCCTCCACTGACATTCCACACAGCACTTACAACATCAGGCAGCTCATGCTGGCTGAGAGATTTGCCAGGACAGAGGCAGTTTTCTACATGGCAGAACAGCATGAGGAGAATGGAAGGCAGAAAAAGAAGTAAGCTATGCCACTGAGCTTTTTGATCCTAGAACAGACCCAGAACATAGGGAATCACCAAGGACCTCAGGCATAGACTCTGGATTCTGCTTCAACCTTTACATTGTATGAAAACATGATTTCCTGGCTCCAGGATGAGCAGGGGCACCAGGAACTATCCTCCAAATTCCCCTCCACCACCTCAGTGGCCTTGAGGAGAGCTTCACAATCCATCATGATAAACTTTTGCACATGACAGTACTGCAGATAATGAATTTATTTCAATATTCATACTCTGCTTTCCTCCTCAGTGGAGACTCAATACGGCTTACAACTTTGTTCTCCTTAATCCTCACAACAGCATCCCTATGAGGCAGGTTAGACTGAGAGAGAATGACTGACTTATGGTTAGCCAGCATGTTTCTGCACCTGAGTGGAGACTTGAACCTGGGCCTTCCTCATCTTTGGCCAGCGTTTGAACCACTATAACACATGACATACATTGTATGTATGAACACCACAAATACTGCATAAAAATAACTGTACTTGTGTACAAGTTATTGAGTCAATGCATCAGTCTACCAAACCACAATGAAATGTGGAAAACGACTCTGACAAAAATGTCTGGGTAAGAAAGAGTTAAACAGCCCTTTTCCTTTCTCCCAATTTGATGCCACTTGCAGCTGCTTTACATGATTAAAAAAGGCCCTCCATACCAGAGAAGAAATTACAGAACTGGATTATCAAGTATTTCTACCATAAGTACTGAAGAATCTGATTCTCATCTTGAAAATTCTAGCACCGATTGTGCATTAAAAATATATATAGTTTATCAAAGGCAAAGAAATGTTGCTTTTAAATATATATACACTTCAACAGGCCTTCAGATGCAGACAAAAAACCAAACACAAAAGAGAAAATTGTATTGTGCTTTAATTCACTCAAGGAGAAATTCCTTCAATTGCAAATATCTCCCGCACAGAATGTAAAACAACTCCAGAAAGATGTGTGATTTCACTGGATGTGAAGAGTTTTCCTTCAATTAATTAAGCATTATAATACTCCTGACTGGGTATTGAGGGCTGCAGCTGAGAGCAAACACATTGTTACTGCTTGAGATTTAATAATTCTTTTCTTCAGTCAGTGTTTTCAGAGTAGTTAGGCCTTTCAGTGTATATAATCCAGGAACCACACTGGCATTTATGTGAATTGCTTTTTTCCCCTCTCACTTAAATAAATGCTTTTGTTTTCTTTGAGATTGTACAGTTTCTATAAATGCAGAGTTTTTCTTTTGTCTATTATACCTTGACTTCCTACAAAGATGTTGGCTGGAGTTGCACAAATGAAAGTGAACAGTGTGACATAGTAAGAATTATGGGACTATGTGCCACACCCCTCTTCTGCGTATAAAGGCAAGGACACGGACGCACATCCTCCATGAACACACAAAGCTATCAAGCCCGGTATTGTCAGCTCTGACTGTCAGCTGCTGAGAGACCTCAAGTACAAGACTTTCACATCACCTGCTTCTGGACCCTTTCACTGAAGATGCCAAAGATTCCACATGGTACCATGCATATGTGGTCGCAGAACCATAGGTTTGTACAGTCAAAAAGAGTTATAAAGAAGTTTTCACTTTATCTGAAACATTTCTCAGACAAAATTAAAACCACATATAAATCTGCAGGGTTTTTTTTTTAGCAGCAACGCACAGGAATGCAGTTCCGGCTGGCTTGGCATCAGGGGGTGTGGCCTAATATGCAGATAAGTTCCTGCTGAGCTTTTGCTACAAAAAAGCCCTGCGTGAAACAATGGTGACATCATGGGTGTGGCCTAATATGCAAATGAGTTCCTACTGGGCTTTTTCTATAAAGAAAGCCCTGTACATCTGTGAGACAGCTCAAGTTCCATGGACAGAGGCCCACCCTCAGCCACCTTCATGGCAGACTCCTGTAATCTTCTGTATCAGAACTAGAAAGGGTTTAAATTATCCTGTTCCTTCTCCTATCCTCAAACTGTCTCTGTGTCACCTTCTCTCTCAGCTAAGCTTCCTTCTTGAGCTCAGCCTGTTTATCCTCCTGGACCACCCTTGGGAGAGATTCTTTTTATAGACCCAATCTGCTTTCCTCACCTGCTTTTCGGAGGTCATAAACCTGGAGGAACAGCTACCTTCCTCCCCCTCCATGCAGACTGCCTGCCTCCGCCTAATCACCCCAGAGGCTGCCACACCACCTTTCTCCTTCTCCACTTTGCTAGGCTTCAGCCCCAGTTAGGAGTCTCACCTCCTCCTCAGCTGCACTATTGTTGTACAGATCTATGCTTCTGAATGTCCTTGGCCAATAAAAGACACACAGCTGAAGTCCGGGTGAGGAGGAAGGGGAAAAAAATGTTTATTGCATTAACTGGGGAGTAGAACTATGCAGAAGCTCTGTCTGAGCCGTGATCACCATTTTCAACTTGTCCTGGCTGCCCTCTGTCTTTGCATAATGCCTGACAGTTACTATCACCTTCTCAACCCTGCCTAGCCTCAGGACCAGTGACCAGTAGGTGAGTGCTGGAGACCTTCAGCACACTCTGCTTACTCATCCCCAGATCGACTGAATCAGGGGCAATGTCCTGCTCCTGACAAAATCTATATAAAAGAACTAGAAACAATTAAAACAAAACACGTACACTCATAAATAGGAGGAAGATGATAATCAGTGAAGCGAATGCCGAACAAAACAGAAGTCTTCACCAGCTGGGAGAAGACAAAAATATAAAGGGACAGGGGGAGGGAATCCCACAGTCTTGGTGCCCTGACTTTGAGTGTAAGCTGGACAGTGCTGATATGCTCACACATATACCTGTGACTAAACACCC
This sequence comes from Heteronotia binoei, assembly GCF_032191835.1. Lineage (NCBI taxonomy): Eukaryota > Metazoa > Chordata > Lepidosauria > Squamata > Gekkonidae > Heteronotia > Heteronotia binoei. Next base: position 36,526,914 of record NC_083223.1, read on the forward strand.
CAGCATGTCCTTTGAAACAGCATACTAAAGCTTCATCCAGTGAGTAAATTTATTTCCAAGGAGGAACACAAGCATATTGTTTCAAGCCTCCCATTAGCAAAATGTCTCTATTTTTCTTCTGTGTTGTGGTTTGTCCCTTCTAATCTTCCAGATGCATACCACAAACAGCAATGCAGGCACAAAGGAGAATGAGGTGAAGCTTACTTAAAGGCATCCAAATGGAATTAAAACTGACAAGTGTGCTGGTATAGATGACTCTTCAGATGCCTCACGTATGATAATTTACCCTGCTTTGAACACAAGGGGTGTAATAGTTAATGGATTTTCCCCTAGTTTTCAGTTCTTAATAGGCAAATAAGTAGCCAAGCTGTGAAAAATCACAGATCAAGTGCAAGTCCGGAAAAAAATTCATGTCTTTGTAATTTCTGGGATAATTATTTTCACATTGCTAAAATGCTGTAATTTAGACACAGATTTTCTCAAAATAACCCCTAACAGGCAGGGCTGTTTGCTTGTAATTTGTGTAATGGTTTTTTAAAAGCCTGTGACTTTGTTATATTACCAGGAAAGAAAAAGAACATATTTTCTGGAGGAATCCTTGAAAGGCTTAGGGATAACATCAACAGTAGAGATGGGCATGAACTGGCTCAAGAACCTATGTCTGTGATTAATTTTGTACAGTTCACAAACTGCAGCCTAGCCATGAACCTCCAAGAGCTTTTAAGGCAGTTTGTGGGTTCATGGGGACAAAAAGCAGGGGTTTAACCCCGTTTTCTCTTTTCTGCAGCTGAAACAGCTGAGGGAGGGAACAGCCTGCTCTTGGCCACTTAGCTGTTTAGATCAGAAACAGCAAAGCATCAGAACAGGGTTTCTTGTGCAGCCAGCCAGAGTGCAGCTAGCCCCTGGAGCAGGGGCGTAGCTAGGGCTTTCGGGGCCCGGGGCCCAAGATTTATGTGGCCCCCCCTACGTGTGTGCACGCCGCCGGAAACAGGAAGTGACGTCACTTCCGGTGACGCCATGCCACCGCTGGAAACAGGACGTGACATCACTTCCTGTGACATCATTTCCCCCCGCGCCACCTGCCGGAAACGGGAAGTGACATCACTTCCTGTGACATCATTTCCCCCCGCGCCACCTGCCGGAAGCAGGAAGTGACATCACTTCCTGTGGCATCACTTCCCCAAAATGACATCATTTCCCCCAAATGCCACTGCCAGAAACAGGAAGTGACTTCACAGCACTTCCTGTGACGTCCCCAAAAATCCCCCAAATATCACCGCCGGAAACAATTTTGTTCTCAAATCCTGTATATACTTCATCAGTATATGGGATAAGGCACTTTCTCAACTGTGCTGCATAATGCAGCCTATTTATTTTGTCCTGTTTGCTCTGTTGGCTCTATCTGCGCCACCTTCATCACTTTCGGGGTGTGGATCCCCCAGTGGGGTGGGCTCCCGACTCCCTCCGCTGGCTGTTTCTGATAGCCCTGCGCCCCCTCTTTCATTTGATATGTGTCCCGTGCGGGTGCCACCCTCCCGCCGGGAGATGCCGCAAAATGAGCCCCCTTGAGGCTTATGGCGGCAGGGCTCGGGCGAAGCGAGCTAGACTGCTGTTCTTTTGAGGGGTTATAGAGTGTTTCGAGCCCGTCCCTGTGGCATCGGTCCCATCGTTGTGGGACCCAGGGGGGCGGCGCAGCGACCCACCGAAGCAGCCTGTCACTAATAACACAGGTCAAGATGCAGGACAGGAACCCGGAAGTGACCGACAGGCTGCTTCAGCGGGCCGCTGCGCCGCCCCCCTGGGTCCCACAACGATGGGACCAATGCCACAGGGACGGGCTCGAAACACTCTATAACCTCTCAAAAGAACAGCAGTCTAGCTCGCTTCCCCCGAGCCCTGCCACCATAAGCCTCAAGGGGGCTCATTTTGCGGCATCTCCCGGCGGGAGGGTGGCACCCGCACGGGACACATATCAAATGAAAGAGGGGGTGCAGGGCTATCAGAAACAGCCAGCGGAGGGAGTCGGGAGCCCACCCCACTGGGGGATCCACACCCCGAAAGTGATGAAGGTGGCACAGATAGAGCCAACAGAGCAAACAGGACAAAATAAATAGGCTGCATTATGCAGCACAGTTGAGAAAGTGCCTTATCCCATATACTGATGAAGTAAATACAGGATCTGAGATCAAAATTGCACCAGAAGACACAAACACAAAGCTCCCTTACACTGAATCAGTGCTTGGGTCCACCAAAGTCAGTATTGTCTACTCCAGGGGTGGCCAGAGTTGCTTAACAAAAGAGCAACACAGAATAAAGGTCAGATGTTTGAGAGCTGCAAGACATGAACATCGGATATTTGAGAGCCCCGGAAGGAAGGAAGGAAGGAAGGAAGGAAGGAAGGAAGGAAGGAAGGAAGGAAGGAAGGAAGGAAGGAAGGAAGGAAGGAAGGAAGGAAGGGAGGGAGGGAGGGAGGGAGGGAGGAGGGAGGGTGGAAGGAGGGAGGGAGGGAAGGAAGGAAGGAAGGAGGGAGGGAAGGAAGGGAGGAGGGAGGGAGGGAAGGAAGGGAGGAGGGAGGGAGGAAAGGAGGGAAGGAAGGAAGAAGGAAGGAAGGAAGGAAGGAGGAGGGAGGGAGGGAAGGAAGGGAGGAAGGGAGGAGGGAAGGAGGGAATGAAGGAAGAAAGGAAGGAGGGAGGGAGGGAAGGAAGGAGGGAAGGAGGGAGGGAGGAAGGAAGAAAGGAAGGAGGGAGGGAAGGAAGGGAGGAGGGAGGGAGGGAAGGAAGGAAGGAAGGAAGGAAGGAAGGAGGGAGGGAGGGAGGGAAGGAAGGGAGGAGGGAGGGAAGGAAGGAAGGAAGGAAGGAGGGAGGGAGGGAAGGAAGGAAGGAGGGAGGGAGGGAAGGAAGGGAGGAGGGAGGGAGGGAAGGAGGGAGGAAGGAAGAAAGGAAGGGGGGAGGGAGGAAGGAGGGAGGGAGGGAAGGAAGGGAGGAGGGAGGGAGGGAAGGAGGGAGGAAGGAAGAAAGGAAGGGGGGAGGGAGGAAGGAGGGAGGGAGGGAAGGAGGGAAGGAAGAAAGGAAGGAAGAAAGGAAGGAAGGAGGGAGGGAGGGAAGGGAGGGAGGGAGGGAAGGAGGGAAGGAAGGAAGAAAGGAAGGAGGGAGGGAGGAAGGAGGGAGGAAGGAAGGGGGGAGGGAAGGAGGGAAGGAAGAAAGGAGGGAGGGAAGGAAGGAAGGCCGCCCCCTCCCGCCAGCCACCCCCCCCGCTTTCGGCCCCCTCCCTCCCTGCCCGCCCTCCTTACCTGCTTCCAGGGCGGCGGAGAGGCCGGCGGCGGCGAGGCCGGCGGCGGCGAGGCCGGCGGCGGCGAGGCAGCGAGGCCGCTGGAGGGTCTCCAGCGACCAGCGCCGGCTTCTCCGACGCCCTCCCCGGCCTCCGCCTGCACTGGAGGCCCGCGCGCGGGGCCCTGCGGTGGTCGCGGAGCCGGGGAAGCGTCGGAGAGGCCGACATTGGTCGCTGGAGGCCCTCCAGCGACCAGCGCCGGCCTCTCCGCCGCTTCTCCGGCCTCCGCCACCGCCGCCGGGCCCCGCGCGCGGGCGGGGAAGGCGGCGAGTGCAGCCGGCTTCTGAGGGGCCCCTTGGCAATGCCAAGGGGCCCCCCAGACCCCCCAGACCTGGGGCGACCCGCCCTCCCCGCCCCCCCCCCTCCCTACGCCACTGCCCTGGAGCTTGTTGCTCAGGAAAGCCCCTTTAAACAGCTGAGCTGCATGGAGCAGACAAACCGAACCACAAACCAACATGAGCCAGGAGGTTGGTTCACAAACCAAACTGGTTCACAGTGGTTCATGACCCCTGCTTTCTGCTCCCCACCAAAAGTACTGGAGAGCAGAAGGCAGGGAGCTAAGTGGCTCTGAGTCCTTTAAATTCCTGCTTTCTGCTCCCTACCAAAACTAAAAACAGTAGAGAACAGAAAGCAAGGATTTCCCCACAAAATGTGGTAGGGAACAGAAAACAGAGTTTTAAATGGTTCAGAATCACTTAAACCCCTGCTCTCTTGTCACAGCAAAAACAAAAACAAAATAAAACAGCTGAGAAGCTTGGAACTATTTAACCTTCCGTTTTCTGCTCTTCATGAATTGCCATGTGTGGCCATGAACTGCCTTAACATTTGTGGAATTTTATGGCTGCTCTTCAGTTTGCAAACTTTTGTTTGTGAACCACAAACCAGGCAAAATCCATCATGTCCTTACATTTGTGAGCTGGTTCATGTCCATCCCTAACTGTGACTAAAAAATAGTTTCTGAGGTGCAAGCCTTACTGGACATCAGATCGTCTGTCTTGGAAATGGAACCTTTCTTCTCTTGAGAGCCAGTTTGGTGAAGTGGTTAAGTGCATGGACTCTTATCTGGGAGAACCAGGTTTGATTCCCCACTCCTCCATTTGAAGTTGCTGGAATGGCCTTGGGTCAGCCATAACTGTCACAGGAGTTGTCTTTGAAAAGGCAGCTGATGTAAAAGCTCTCTCAGCCCCTCATATCTCACAGGGTGTCTGTTGGGGGAGGGGAGGTGAAGGAGATTGTGACCGTTCTGAGACTCTGAGATTCAGAGTATAGGGCAGGATATAAATCCAGTATCTTCCAATATCTTCTTCTCTTTCCAAATGTGGGAGGATTGGAATTATTATTCAGATGGGAGGTTTGGGGCAGGGCTGTACAACAGAGTTCCTTTGTAGAGCTTGTCAGGCCATTTGAGTCTTGGCCAAATAAATGAAAGTTTTCTGGTTGCTCCTATATTGGCTATTTGAAGGCCATTTTTAAAGCATTTGCTATTTATTGGATTTTTTTTCTGGTTGTTACCTGTGTCAAGTCCTGACTTGTCAGGAGAAAGGCAGGCCTAAAAATGTTTTTAAAAGGTAAATGAGTATAGAGAAAGGCAATCTGCACATATCCAGCATCATTAATGGATGGGTTTATTTTGTAAAAGTAATCCTGGCACCAGATGTAGAGATTTTGGGCAGATGAGCCCTATTTCCAGTTAAGCGCTGCCTCTCATGTATGAAATTATAGTACATTGGTGGAAAGTATTGAAGTCACTGCCAACTTATGGTGACTTCATAGGGTGCATTCAGACCAGCAGCTTCATGCATGTGGGAAGCATTGCAAATCCTACCACCCCAAAATGTAGGGCTGTCTTAATGCATGGGCCTGATGGGCACTTGCCCATGGGCCCCACAAGCATAGGGGGCCCATACTAATCTATGTATGATGCTGTACTTATCGACCACTTACATTTTTATTCTGTGAGTAGTTGTCGTAGGGGCTCAGTACACTGCTTTGCCTGGGGCTCATAATGCTGTTAAGATGGCCCTGCCAAAATGAAGTGGACAAATCCCGATCACACATTCCCACACGAGACATCCATATATCATATGGGGTACACATTGGCACATTCACAATGTTGTTGCATGCCATCCCCCTTAGGACAGTTTGGGGGGTTTTCCCCTTACATTTTTGTGTAGCCATACACATATGCACTCATCCACTTATCTGCTCAATGGCAGTGATTTTTATCAATAGAATACCAGTGAACGCCTAGAGCAGATTGGCAGATTCACACTGCCAAACTGCCTTGCTTGCGCACTCCCTTGGTCAGACACCAGGAAACATGGGAGGAGTGTGGTAGAAGACTTTACTATCACTTCTCAGCTGGTAGTTATTTGATGTGTCTCAGATACCTCAGAGAACAGGGTGAGTGCAAGGACAAAATGGGTGGCAGCTGTACATGTCTGACCTTGACTTTGTGATCCACCTGGGGGAAGTGCCTATGTTGGCCCAAATCACCTGTCTGAATCCAGCCATAGGGTTTTCAAGGCAAGAAGTTTAACAGAAGTGCACCTGGACTTCCTTGGTGGTCTCCCATCCAAGTATTAACCAGTTATGATGATGCTTAGCTTCTGAGAGGACAGGGCAACTCTACATAAGAGATACACAAATACAGTTGTTTTTCTATTGCTTTTGTATGATACTTTTCATTTTGCCCATTGCTACTTATGTTTCTGAGTCATTTGCTTCCATTCTGTTATTTTCATGCCATTTATGTACAGTTGACATCAAAACAAGCATCAGGATTTTTTTTATCTGAATATTTTAAGACTTTATTGAAAAGATAAAACAAACATCAGTTTCAACAGCATAATGATCCCATAATGATTCGATTCATATAACTGGGAGAAAAGACAAACACATTTATTTTCATACCACTTCAGAAAAGTCCTTTCCCCCAATGATAAAAAAGTGTTTTAAAGAAATTTTGTAACATTCTTAGAACTAATACTTACAGTAGCTGCAATACTGCACTAGAAAGTCCCAAAATGTTGCTAAATAAAGCATTTGCAAAAAGAAATCAGCTCTTTTGTTGCAGTGTATTTATTTGTTTACATCTGACTTTTCAGCCATGATTGGTTCCCAAAGCAACTTATTAAAATCCAACACAAAGATATAACATACAATATTAGGGGTATGTGAAGGGTAAGTGAGGGCACAAAGGGAAATCCTTCTGACCCTGGCAGTTGATAACTTGGTCAAGGATCAAGGATGTTTCCTGAAGATGGAGGAGGTTGAAGGAACCTGAGCAAACCAGGGTCAAACCAAATGAGATGCTGAAAAATTCATCATCAGATCGAAAACATATTTTTTTTCCTGCCATGAAAGGCTTCAGTTTGGGCTGTAGCCCAAGTTCAGGGAGAGGAGGATTTAACTTCCCCATCCCTGTTCTGTTTTCCTTACCTCATATCATCCCTCAGAGCTGTTACTTACCTCACAAGGAGGGACATACAAGTTGCCTTATGTATATTCACACAGAGTAAATGTGTGAGGGTTATAGTGTCAGACTATGACTAATAAGACGCTTGAGGCTCACTAGATGACCTTGGGCCAGTCTCCCTCTCACTGCCTAATCTATCTCACAGGATTTTTGTGAGAATAAGAAGAAAGGAGATCACATTCAGTGCCCTGAGCTCATATACTACACTGAGTTTCATGGATGAAGGGCAGGATTAAAATAATGAAATAATAAAATAGCAGCATGAGGGAGCCATTTGATATCATGAATATTGGGCAGAGGAAAGAGTTACTGTATTTTCCTCCATGTTGTGGTTCCATTCCAGGCCTCCTGTGGCTTAGGAAAATGTGATAGAGGCACAACCACTGATCTTCTGAGTTATCATCTGGCTTGATTCTCAAGGATTAGCTCTGGTTACAATGTGATTATGCAATAACCTCCCCAGGGAGTTGTGCCTAACGTCCTCACTTTTAATCCTCAGGAGTCAGCTGAACATGGTTTTATTTAGGACCACATTAGGTTATGTTTACTAGTAGTCATGAATCATCATTTTTAAAAAATATATATTTAATGCATTTTTTCTATGGAATTCACTGCCACAGGAGGTGGTGATGGCTGCTAGCATAGACAGCTTCAAGAGGGAATTGGATAAACATCTGGACCAGAGGTCTATTAGTGACTATTAGCCACAGCGTATTGTTGGAACTCTCTGTCTGGGGCAGTGATGCTCTGTATTCTTGGTGCTTGAGGGGTGCAACAGTGGGAGGGCTTCTAGTGTCTTGGCCCCACTGATGGACCTCCTGATGGCGCCTGGTTTTTTGGCCACTGTGTGACACAGAATGTTAGACTGGATGGGCCATTGGTCTGATCCAATCTGGCTTTTCTTATGTTCTTATATATTTTATCTTTGTATAGGCTGCTTTGAGTACTATAAGGAAGAAAGGCAGCTAATACATGTTTTAATTGAATAAATAACTATTTACCCATCAAAGCAGACCTTCTGTCAGTCTGGAAATTGCTGTGTTAAACATGAATATCCCAGATTTCTGTGTATTACGGAAGGAGCCCCTGTCCCAAACAAATTTAAATGAGTAATTTGGGTGGCACAGATAAGTTTTTTTTTTATTATACTTCCCATTTCTCTTCCATTTCTGGAGTACTGTTAAGTTTACCTTCTAGGTAAACTAGCGAATGGTCAAATCACAGTATGCCTTAACTTTTAAAGAAGGTTGCCTTGGTGAAAACCATAAAGGTTACTGGAAAGTGGATGTGTTATCGTGTAACGTAAGTCTTTGCCAGGAGATATGGCTGAATAAATGGGAAATGGGGGAAATGGAATGGCAAGGAAGTAATCAAGACAGGTGGGGTTCTTTGCACATACTAATAATCACAGTGGTGTCTATGGTTGCATCCTAGGCTATAACCTGAGGCCATGCTGTACTCAAAGCACTAGTTCTGCCCCTCTTAACTTCCATTTCAGACAGATTACATATTATATGGTTCCCTCTGATAATGAAAAAAGCCTGCTGATTTTGACTAGCAAGCCTTAGATTATATGCAATTTGCTTATCAATGAAGACCTCTTCTAACGAGGACGCACTGTAGCATATTTCAACAGCTTGGCTCTTGCATGCAAATGAACTTTCCAGCAGATAAAGCTCCTGAGTTTAGCCTCTTTCCATGCCTTCCCTTTACTGGCTTTTGGGTGTTTTTTGCTGGTGCTTTGATTTTTTTTAAATACTGCTACCTGCAATTCACAGCCTACAAACTGCTATCAAAAGTCTCCAACTTAGATCAACCTTTTATTGTACTCGAATCACATGCTCATCCACCTATAAATGAACAGCTGGCTCTTTCTTGACAGATTTTTTATAGGTACTGTCAAGTCTGGCTTTAACTCTGGCTCACTCAAAGAGCATGCTGGGTAGAACCAAAGTGTAACCAAATGCTGCTAGCTAATTCTCCCCTGTTCCCCCCTCCCTTCTGTAGAGAGTGTCCCTGCTTTGAAATGGTGATGTGTGAAAAGTCTTATCTGAACCTTCTCAGCTCAGGCCCAAGGGAGACAGGAAGCCTGGGAGTATCAAGGCCATGGGCCTCTAATCAACATGAGAATGTATTAGTAACATCTATGTGTGAATGTTCCCTTTGCTAGATTCCCTGGCCCATAGGAATCCCTTTGAAGTGTTCCTTATATGCAATGTATCTATTATACGGTCTTCAGTCTTTTCAAGCTCTGGCCAAGGCCGCAAGTAACCAGCATCAATAAACTAGTTCTTTGTATCTACATCGACTCGTTATTGAATCTGCAGACTTGACAGGCACAAGGAGGACATTAAACTGATACCTAAAATAGTAATTGATCTCTCTCTTCTGATAACAACTTTCACTCTCTAGACAACCACTCTGCAATTACACTTTTGGACAATATTCTACAATGACACAGTGAACATACAAGTACCTCATAATATTATAAACCCCACATCACATGTCTATATTCTTCCCCCCAGAACACACATAATGTTCATCATGTATGCCTCCAGGATACATGATGAACATTAACAACTGTGCAGATGCAAAGCAGTACATATATTTGAAATGTACCTGATCTAAAACAAAGCACAATTGGCCCTTGATGACCAAGGGCAAACATGATCTAAATAACCCAGTACATTTTGTGCGTGCATCCACAGCAGCTAGTTGGACAGCCGCCATGCTGATTGCCTCCTACTACACAGGTGCAAAATTACTAGGAATGCTTTTGATTTGAAACAGTGAGCAAACCATCTTTGTGACCATGTGATGTGCTTGACTTGAGAGGAATGGGCATAGTGAGAGGAGTACAGCCCTTACCTGGAGACTTTTGAACATCAGTTCTCCAAAAGGTGAATCATCTCTAATTTTGAGCTTCTGTCTACAAATGATATTTTCAACCAAGTTTTTGCCAATATTGAAAAGCAAGCTGTGATGGGCCATAGCTTTGTTCTGCTTCCCCATGTATTCTGTTTGCCTTGATGTGGGCAAAGCCCCGTGGAAAGAGAAGGCTAAGAACACATCACAACAGGACTATTGACAATCTGGGAGAGAAGCAGTATGGTCCATTTGGCAAGAAGCATCCCAGTGATCATGACTGTCTGCAGTAGGGATGTGAATTCAGATTAGGAAATGTCTGGAATTCATTGAATAAATGTCATATTTTAATTTTATATTATTAAAACTTTTATACTCTGTTTTTCTTCAAACTGGTTTACAATATATAGTTAAAACATCAAATGATAAGAAAGCCCCAAATCCCCAACCCCAACCAAATAAAACTTATTCTGAATATTTCTAAATCCAAATTGTACCACTCTTGGTATTCTGAATAATTCTAGAACTTGGAATCCCATTGTCTGTTATAGAAAAATGGTTAGTCCCTAGCACACAAAACATGTTCTCCAAATGGGATGGCACCAATGGTGGTGAAGGCAAGGAGCTGAGCATCCCCTCATCAGTGTTGCCATGGTTTTTATAACCCAGATTGCTTTGTTTTGTTAAGCAAATGTAATCCTAAGCAGTTAAACTCTTCAGAATCAAAAGGCTTTACAACAGTGTAACTCTGTTTAAGATTGCACTGTTCACAATTCGGGAGTCTAAGAAAATTAGAGAATTTGTGGAGATCCTGGCCAACACGGTCAAATGTGCTGATGAAACCCAATCCAGAAAATTTCCCATTGGAATCTTCCTTTTTTCAAAGTTGGAATGCTTTGTTCTTGGTTGCATCCCCCTTAAACAACACTCCTGTCTCCTTGATAAAGCATCAGCACCTCCTGATTCTTTAGCATGCATGTAGGCTGCAACAAAGCTATGACAGATGGCCATGATCTCTTTGGAAAAATGAGCTCAGCCATCTCGTTATCCTCACCTGCTTGCTATTTTCTCTTTAGTCGCCTATTAGGTGATCAGCCCTTAAGCCTCCATTTGATACCAATCACAGCTAATTTAATGATGTGTTCATGTACAAGGGATTCTAGCTTTCTCAGGTAAACTTCAAAAGCAATTGCTAATTTTCTTCGTAATTTGCTTGTCAATTGGCGAGATTTTAAATTAAACTGCACAAATTGTTAACATATTGTTCTCTTCTGCAGAGTGAACACTGCATGGCCTGCAGGAGCTATGAAGCATGCCATATAACTCCATAACTCATGGCTGGATGCATTATTCTTATCTTAATGCTAGTAACCCAGAATGAAATTCTGGCTCCATGAACATAATTGAGGCTACTTTTCAAATGGCTCCCATAAAGCAGGATTATAGATAGGCAGTATATAAGCAAAATGAATTTGAATCATTGGACGTCGGGCCAGTTCACCTCCCCATATTAGACTTCTGTGTATTAACCAGTCATAGAAGCTGAAGTACATTTGTCTTCTGGGCAGGAGGAAGCATTCTCTCCCCATGACATTATCTTTTGGCACTGGACTGGTTAGCTCTTACACATTTCTTCACAACAAATGACTCATCAGGGCATTAAACACGTTGGTATTTCTCTGTATATAACAAACCAGATCTCAGCATGTCTTTTATTTAACAAGACAAACACTGGAAAATCTCATGTATAAAGTTTCTATAAGAAGAATGAAAGGGAAAGAGATTATAAGAAGTTTTTTAAAAAAATCTTTCCAATTTTACCAAGGTGGACTTCCAGTTTTGCCAAAACAAACTTGCCATTTCTGTGAGTAATTTTTTTTTTATCCCACTCATTTCTTGATCAGTAACGTCATCAGTATAAAAATAAACCAGTGTGATTTTTTTTAGTGATTTAGCTGGTACCTTACATTCAAATGAATTAACAAAATAATAATCAAAACAGTACAAATATACTATCAAAACAGATGCGAATCATCAGAATAAGATGAACATTTACCCATACAAAATGAAACACAAACTGAAAGCACAAATACGTATATATGTTAAGTGCCATCGAGCTGCAACTTGACTGACTTATGGCAACCCAAGCAAGCTGCTTTTATGGCAAGGCAGAAAAGCAGAGGTGGTTCACCATTGCCTCCTTCTGCAGAGCCTTCCTTGGTGGTTTCCCATCCAAGAACTGACCCTGCGTAGTTTATGATACGACAAGATCAGGCTATACCATGTCAGCTTGCCTCCCAAAGTCCAAATACCTCCTTAAAAGAATCAGTTGGGTAGCTGTGTTGGCCTGAAGCAGTTGGTCTGTTGGTCTGAAGTTTTATTCAAGGTAAATAAAACTTTGTTGGTCTTAAAGGTGCCACTGTTCTCAAACTTTGTTCTGCTCCTTTACAGAATTCATGTATCTTCTGGAATATCATTCCATAGCTAGGGCATCACAATAGCCTGCTTTGTACTCCAGTGCATTTGATTTCTGCTTATTTGAAGCAAGGTACATACAATACATGGAAGCATAATTCAACAGAAGTCCAGTGGCTCCTTAATGACTGGCAACATTTATCCAGGATAAGCTTTTATGAACCAGAGCTCACAGCATCAGATGCATGCAGTGTACATCCACAGGAGATATGGACGCATGCTCAAATGTAACACATGCTAGAGTAAATGTTGTGAGTCCTTAAGGTGCCATTTGACTTTTGCTAATTTTGCAGCAAAGTGACTATTTCTCTGAAAGTATTCATATGGAAGCAGACACTGACAATAATGAGCACAATACATGAAGCCCTGCAGCTCTGTGTACTCCATTCATACAGTGGGGTTTATTCAGCTTCACGGAATAAAATGGTGATTGCATGGCTAATGTACTGCCTAGGGTTTTGTAGTGTTTTCAAAAGGAGAGCAACTCTGCAATTTTGCTCCAGTACCATGCAGATGGCACAGTTCTCTGACAGTATAAAGCAGGTCCACATGCTAAGTCAGTCACTGATCTGGGCCAGCTAACCTGAGGGCACCTCCTTCCACATGACCATGGTGACTTCACGGTGGCCTGCTTACCTTGAACTGGTTATCATCATCATCATCATCATCATAAGAAAATAAGAAGAGCCAGGGCTTTTTTTGAGCCAGAACACAGCTCTGGCTGGCTTGGTGCCAGGGGGTGTGGCCTAATATGCAAATGAGTTCCTGCTCTGTTGAAAAACACTGGTGATGTCAGGGTGTGTGGCCTAATATGCAAATGAGTTCCTGATCAGCTTTTTCTACCCAAAAAGCCCTGAGAAGAGCCCTGTTGGAGCAGACCAGTGGTCTATCTAGTCCAGTATTGTGTCTCACATAGTGGCCAATCAGTTCTTCTGGAGATCCAACAGCAGGCACTTATAGACCTATCTATCTGATCCCCTTTTAGATCTGTCTGAGGTCATCGCTACCTTCTCTGGCAGTGAATTCCACCAAAGAAGAAGAAGAAGAAATTGGATTTATATCCTGCCCTATATCTCAGAGCAGTATCTCCTTTACCTCTCCCCCCCCCCCCCCACAATAGACACCCTGTGAGGTAGTGGGTCTGAGAGAGCTCTTACTGCAGCAGCCCTTTCAAGGACATCTCCTACACAAGCTATGGCTGACCCAAGGCCATCCAGCAGCTGCAAGTGGAGGAGTAGGGACACTTAACCATTATACCAAATTGGCTTCATGAGAAGGTAGAATTCTCACTCCATGTTGCTGTACCAGCTCAGACTCACTTAGACTAGTTAGCAGCAGAATATAGTGACAGCCAAAAGTCATGCCCATCACTCCACTTCAGTGGCCACTCACCTACCTGTTTGGTGTCCAAAGTGGCTACCTAGCTCACTTGAGTGGTGAACCAGCCCTTGCACTGATGTAGTTTTTCTTTTAAAAAATTGAAAAAGAGAACTTGTGAAAGAAAACATCCTTTGTTTAAATGCACTGTTTTCGGCAGCTGGGCATGGAAGTATCGCAATAGATTATTTTTCCTACCACAAAGTTAAATTATACTTTAAAAATGTAGTTGAGGCTGGGTTAGAAATGAGTTCAGAACAAAACTGGACTCTTTTCTAATCGGGCTCAGAATGTGGTAATGGCCATCTGGTGACAACTGAGGTATAATAAAAAAGAACCCCTCAAAATATTAAATATTAACATTACCCACCCTGAGCCTACTTTGGTGTGATGAGCAGGATAGAAACCCCCAAAATAAAATAAATTAAAAGGAAAAGACCTTTAAATGAGAAGAACACACAGCAAGTCAGTTATTTATGGCTCAAAGGACAAGGCTTGAAATTGAAGAGCAATATTGTATATTGGGATGTTTAAAGATGTCTCTTTCCCTTTGTCCCTTCTTCCACTCCCTTGTTTTAAAGTTTTGTGTTGCTAAAGCTTAATTCTTCTCTGGGATTCTGCACAAAAGCCGTGACAGATCCCTAATCTCTGTGCCAGAGCTACAGTACTAAAGTAGTTTATTTTCCAATCCTGTTTCATCCCTTTTGCTCCCTTGGGTGAACCTTCCTTCCCTTCTTCCTTCTCTTTTGCCTGCAAATTTTTTTGTGCCTTCTGTGACCTGAATTAACCCACACAATGATCATTTGCTTTTAACAGTCATTGCATAACATGGATCATAGCAGGCCTGATGATATTTTAACACTGTCATGTCCATTTAGTATGCTGGTTTTTTATTTACCTTATCAATTTTGTTGATAAATGCAAAAGGAAATCAGGCTGTTTATTTTCCATCAGATATAGTCTGAAAATAAAGTTAATTAAAAAAAAAAAGCTCTTGAATCAAGGGCAAGAACTTGGTTTATAGTGCTATGCAGCTAGGGGAGGACCATGAAGCATCCCCCTTTTCGGGAATTAGGGGTCTGGCAGAATCAACCTTTGGATTTGATGACCCGGGGTAGGTCATCAAATCCAAAGGTTTTGCAGACCATCCTGGAGGCTCGACTAGAGGATGCCTTCCATTGAGACATGCGTCTGGTGGTTGGGCCCTCTGGGGTATGCCTTCTTGCTGGGTCGGCCTGGTGGGAGCTGTGTCACATGTCTCCGGCTGGGGGCTGGGTCTCTCGCCCGTGAATGGCAGGGTAGCGGTCTGTTGAGACCCCTGGCCCTGACCAGGCTGCAGTTCTGGGTGCCCTTGCCGTTTTCATTATGCTTAATAAAGTAGCCCATAATTTCACCAACACTTTGAGTCCGACTCTTCATTTCGACTTGGGGGCCAAGGAGTCATTCCTTCTTTCTTCAAATGCCCATTTTTGAACCACTTCCACATGTTTTTATCAATTATTATTCTATGTCTTCCAAATATTGCCCATGCAAGTGCTTCTCCTTCCAGTTTTTGTGTGTAGTGTGTAGTGTTTATGTTTATTTGATTTATATCCTGCCGTCCCCATTGAAGCAGGCTCAGGGCAGCTCACAATGTATAATAGAACAACAATAAAAACATTTAAATTAAACATTAGATTAAAACAATTTAAAACAATGTGATGCTAATTCTATATAGTGTAAGGATGGCATTCAGTGATCTTAAACATCCATTTATATCTAATATCTCAGCGGTGGTCATCATTTCAGTCAAAAGCTAGTGAGTGGTACATTATCATAATCTTGCAAGTTTTGCAATCTATTGCTTCTAATTCTGCTTGTGTCCAATCAATCATTCTAGCTGTGTATCCTAGAACTGGGACTGTCCACGTGTTAACCGCTTTTACGATGTTGCCTTCATTTAATTTTGTTTGCAATATTTTTTTCACTCTTTGGTAGTATTCCCTGGTTGTATTGGTTGCATTTTTCTTAACAAGGTATGTTTGATGTTTTCAGCTTCCAAAATGTCAAGATATTTGTATGCCACCCCCCCCCCCGACACCCCAAACAAAAGACCAGTGTTTTGATGTTGTTGTTATTTGGCATCTTGATTTCTTCTTGTTCCTCCCTTCAATGCTCATGTTGCACATTTGTCAAGGCCAAATTCCATTGCTATATCTTTGCTGAATATTCAAACTGAATTTAGAAATCTTCTGAGGATGATTTTCCATACATTTTCAAATCATCTATATACACTTAATGTGAAGGCTGTGGGCATGTCTTTGAAAACCGGTGTCCTACATCTGTGCTGTTGAGAATAATGGTGAGTGGTATCAGGACAAGGACAAAGAGCAGGTGATAATGAGACTCCTTGGAAAATTCCACATTTGATATCAACTGTTCCAATTTCTTCTCCATTCACTATCATCCTGATGTTCCATTTACTCAATTTTTTGAAGTTTTGCTGAGACCTACCATTTCTAGTGTTTTCAAATTCCATGTATGAGGGAGTGAATAAAATGCCTTCTTGTAATCAATCTGAGCAATATTCATGCCGATTGCTGTTGTTGTTGTTGTCATCATCTTTCTCCATGTTGCAGATTCCGGGGGTAGTACATGATGCACCAAGTTTTGTTTGCAAACCTTTTGGAGATATTTATACACAAGACAAAGCACTGTAAAATTGAAAAGGTTTCATTATGTCCCTCTCCACTCTGCTGCAAATGAAATCACTTCTTGAATATTGAAGCACATTTCCACTCTTAATTATATGATAGATTATTATCACTTCCAACTCGCTCAGAGGTTTTATCTCCTTGGCGAGATCCATTTCCCAGCTCTCTTCTGCTAGGTACCACTTATTTGCTTCTTAATAATTGAAGCAGAAGACTGGTATTCAGAGCTCATCAGTCCACTTCATCTTGCCCATTCAGCATGGTCATCAGAAGGTGCTAACTATCTTTTGCTACATATGATTTTTTTTTAAAAATCCTGCAAATTGCATTGGAATGGAAACATAGGAAGATAACTTCCCCCCCGCAAATTCTACTTTAAATTGAAAGTTAAAGGCAATTCAGACTGAAAATAATACTGAAATAATACAGAATTGTTTTCAGACTGAAAATAGTACCTGGCTGTTCACAAGCAGACAGCTATGAAGCTCCTACTCTCTTCTACTATGCCTTCCTATCTTTGCTTCTGCTGTTGGTCTTTTTACATTCAGTCAGATTATCAGTCTACCAAGGCCAGTATTGTCTATTCCAGGGGTTCCTAACAAGGTGTCCATGCCTGCTGACACCTTTCTTGGTGCCCACTAAGTGCTTCTAAAAGGTCACAGGGCTTTTGCCCAGTTGGGCATCTGATTTACCATTAGAGATCTAAATGGTTGTGTGATTTAGAACTTCTGAGGGTGGAAAATGTCGAGCTGAGCTGCTTCTCATAACGGGAGCAGGCTGGAACTTCTGTTCGGGGTAGTGGAAGGCAAATTAATGCCTACTGCCTACTTTTCTCAGTCAGAGATTAGTCCAAGATACGCACAGGAAAATTTGAGGAGATTTACCTTGGCTAAAAGGGAGTCCCGGGGGGGGGGCTCCTTTGAGGCTTTGAGGGGTCTCAGGGAAGAGTTGCATTTTCATCACCTGCAGAAGTTCTCAGAGTCATTTATTTGACATAAGCTCAACAGAATCCTAACCTTCTTGGACATTGCTAAACATCTAAAGCTACGCAAGACCAGTGGGAACTTGGATAATTGGAAGAGAAGGTACAGATTACTAAGCTTTCATTCTGGGACTATTTACAGCTTAATGGAATAAATTTAAAAGGTGAGAAATGAAAATCTAGAAAGTTTGAAAGAAGAAAGGGAGGAAGAGGTGAAATTTGGACTTTGTAAATATAAAGGATAATGCCAAACACTGGAAAGGAATTTATTGTTTGGTCTACTTGCGGTTTTGAAAAAAGAGCACCATCGTCACAGACCTGCAGCACATTCAAGCAATACAGGAAGTATGTCAAGTATTGTGAGATCTCCTTACTAGGGTAAATGAGATTTGGTGGCAAGTAAAGCAGGAAGTAGTAGATGGAAAACCTACTCTAGGAATATAACATCATTGAGAAACATCAGCGGCCATTGCTTGGAGGTCAAAATTAAAACAATGTTTTTAAAGTGTTCAGGACATTAAAAATTGTTGGAATTAATTGAGAAGAGGATAAGAAGATAAATATTATTGGTCATATTATTTGTGTGGACTTCAGACATTTTTAAAAGGGGAAAAAATTGTAAGGAGCAGCAAAAAGTCGCGACCGCCATTTTGAAAGATTTAAAAACTTTAAAAATAAATATCTTGATTTTGGGAGCTTGGAGGATGGCAAAATTAGGCTTGTTATAAAAGGCAAGTCCTATTCTTTTGAATCTGATAGTTGAAGTTGAAATTGGTAAGGTCAAATTTTTGCTATTTTTAAATGTCAGAACACAAGCAACCCAGTACTAGGGCTACTTCATTGGAAAAAATGCAGGACCAATTAGAGGCAATGGAGGCCTGAATGATGAGAGGCATGAGAGAGATGATAACTGAATCAAAAAAAGAAATTATTGAAAAGATTAAAAAAGATATGGCAGATCTCAGAAAGGAAACAGAGGAAACATCTAAGAAGGTGCAGTAGGTAGAAGGTAGAATGAAAGAATATGATTCCACCTTGTTGAAAATGCAAGAAAAAGTGACAATCCATGACTGCAAATTGATGAAGACTCAGATACATCTGAGAGGAGTACCTGAAAAGGAAGATGGTGATCTAAAAGACTATATATATGACTATATGTATAGAGTGAATTCACTTTATGCCAAGAAAAATAACTTACCAAGAGATGTTGTTATAAGATTTATGACAAAAGAAATGGTGGGAAGGATCATGAATAAAAATTTTGAAAAGACATTGATAGTGGGAGGCAGCAGAGTAAGAAACATGAAGGAGTTGCCAAGGCAAGTGATAAATGATAGAAGAACATATAAAAAATTGACAAAAAAATTAAGAGACAATGGAATAAGGTTTAGATGGATAATACCTGAAGGTTTGAGTTTTGAACTTCAGGGGAAAAGAATTACAATTACAAATGTACAGGATATGCGTAGATTTTATGAAGAAAATAAAGAATTTGCACCATGATGGATTACAAATTATTGTCTTGGAATGTAAATGGACTAAATTCACCACAAAAAAGAAGGGCAACATTTAATTGGATTAAGAAACAAAATTGTAATATAATTTGCTTACAAGAAGTGCATATTAAACAAAAGGATTATAAATTTTTATGGAATAAACAATTGGGAGTAGATTTTTTTTCATTGGCTGAACAGAAGAAAAGGGGAGTGATTTTTTATATTAAACAAGAATTAGAGCCAAAATTAGTGTTTAAGGATAAAGATGGAAGATTTGTAGCAGTAGAATCAATATTAAATTGAAAGAAAACGTTGTTATTGGGACTGTATGTGCCTAATGGTGCAAAGGATGCTTTTTTAAAAGACATTATACAACAGCTTGATAAACTGACCTATGACCAAGTTTTGATAATGGGAGATTTTAATGGAACAGTTAAGAATTCATTGGACAGATCTGGAGGGAAAAAAATAATACTAAAGAAGGAAAATTGCCAATTTTTTTTTTTTTTGAATTGGTTAAACAAGAAAATTTGGAAGATATATGGAGGAAATTTAACCCTGAAGTTCAGGACTATACTTTTTTTTTCAGCAAGACACAAAACTTTTTTCTAGAATTGACATGTTGTGGGGAACTAAAGATTTAGGTCTTGTAACAAGGAAAATAGAGATTTTACCTAAAATTGGGGCTGATCATAACCCAATAATGTGGATTACAAAATTGTCCAAGAAGTTGAGAAGATAGAGATTGAATGAAGATTTGCTAAAGAATAAAGAAACAGTGACATATTTAGAAAATGAAACTGAAGCCTTTTTCCAAATGATTGACAAAGAGGACATGGTGGATTTCCAGATGGTCTGGGATGCTTATAAAGCAGTAATGAGAGGAATGTTGATTACTTTGAATAATAAGGACAAGAGAGTAAAAGAGGAACAGATGTTGGACATTCAAAATAGAATAAAGAAAAAAGAAGGGGAGAAAAAGGCCAGGGAAAAAGAAAATTATAAGGGAAATTACAATATTACAAACTCAAATGAGACATTTGTTAAATAAAGAAGTGGAATGGAGTTTGAAAAGATTGCAGCAGAAAACCTTTGAGGGAGCAAATAAACCGGGAAAGTATTTGGCTTGGCAATTGAAAAAAAAGAGGGAAAATAAAATTATTAATAAAATTGTGGTAGATAGAAGAGAAGTGGTTACCCAAGAGGGAATAAAAAGAGAATTTTTAAGTATTATGCCAAATTATTTAAAGGTGTTAAAATAAATAATGAGAAGATGGATGAATATTTACAAAAGATAAAAATAGAGCCCTTAACTGAAAACATGCGAAAAGTTTTGAATGATCCAATTGAAAAAATAGAAATTGAAGCAGCAATCAACGCAATGAAAAATGGAAAAGCTCCTGGGCCAGGTGCATATACAGCTAAATTTTTTTAAACTTTCAAAGAGGAATTAATACCAAAGTTGCAGAAGTTGATGAATACGATAAGAATAAAAGGGAAAATACGATAAGAATAAAAGGGAAAACATGGAAGGAAGCTACTATTTCGTTGATACCTAAGGAAGATAGAGATGTCACAAATGTAAAAAATTATAGACCAATTTCGTTATAAATAATGACTATAAAATGTATACAAGAATCTTGGCAGAACGGCTTAAACAACATTTGATAAACTTTATAAAGGAAGGTCAAGCAGGTCTTCTTCCCAAAAGGCAAATAAGAGACAATATTAGAACTGTTGTAAATATTGTAGAATATTATGAAAGATATCCAGAAAAAGAAGTGGCATTATTCTTTGTAGATGCAGAGAAAGCATTTGACAATTTAAACTGGGACTTTATGTTTGCAGTAAAATGGAAAAAATGGAGCTTGGAGAAAGCTTTATAAGAATGATAAAAGCAATATATTCTGAACAAAGCGCAAGGTTATGTATAAATGCAGATCTTACAAAAGATATGAAATTCAGCAAAGGTACAAGACAAGGTTGTCCACCTTCACCATTGTTGTTTATAATGACTCTTGAAATATTATTGATGTAGATACAAGAAAAAGATATAGAAGGATTAAGAATAAAAGGATTCACTTACAAATACAGAGCTTTTGATGATGATATAATGTTTATAAATGAAAACCCCATACAAGTTACACCTCTGTTGTTAGCTAAAATACAAGAATATGGGGAGTTGGCGGGACTTTGTATTAATAGAGAAAAATCAAAAATGCTGTGTAAAAATATGCAGATAAACAAGCAACAAGAATTGCAGAAACTAACAGGCTGTGAAGTCACCTCCAAGGTAAAATATCTGGGGGTGGAGATAACAATGAAGAATATTGATCTGTTCAAAAATAATTATGAGAAGTTATGGCGTAAAATGGATGAAGACATGCTAAAATGGAACAAGCTCAATTTGTCATTGTTGGGTAGAATAGCTGCAATTAAAATGAATATTCTACCAAGAATAATGTATTTGTTTCAAACCATTCCTAATGTGAAGGATAGTAAACAATTTGATAAATGGTGAAGAAAAATTTCAGAATTTGTGTGGGCTGGGAAGAAACCAAGGATTAAAATGAAAATTTTGACAGATGCAAAAGAGAGAGGTGGATTTCAATTACCGAATTTAAGATTATATCAGGAAGCAGTTTGTTTAGTGTGGATAAAAGAATGGATAACGCTGTTAAACAGAAAACTTTTAGTGTTGGAAGGTCATGGAAATAAATTTGGCTGGCACGCATATTTGTATTATGGAAAAAAGAAGATGGACGGTTTTTTCTCTCACCATTATATAAGACATAATCTGTTAAGTACATGGATGAAATATAAGAAGTATGGAGATGAGAGAAGACCGTTATGGATAGTACTGGCGGAAGTAATAAAAATAACAGCTGAGATAGGGGAAGAAAAGTGGTTGTCATATAGTCAATTATTAAAAATACAAAGTGGCAAAATAGAACTGAAAACTGCTGAAGAGTTGAATAATAAATATGATTGGTTTCAAATGCAACAAATAAAAAGCTTGGTGGAGAATGATATTAAAACTGAAGGAATAAGGAAGGAGCAAACAGAAATGGAAAAAGTTCTGCTTGGAGACAATGATAAGTTAATTTCAAAAGTATATAAATTGCTTCTACAATGGTTTACAGAAGATGAAGTAGTGAAATCTCAAATGATTAAATGGGCAATTAATGTGAATAAAGAAATACAGATGGAAACTTGGGAATATTTGTGGAAGAACTCTATGAAACTCTCAACATGTCAGAATATTAAAGAAAATTGTTTTAAGATGATGTATAGATGGTATATAACTCCTAAAAAAATGGCAAAGGTGAATATGCCAGACAGATGTTGGAAATATAAAAAGCATGAAGGTTCTTTCTACCATATGTGGTGGACTTGTGAAAGAGCTAAAATGTTTTGGCAGATGATTCAGCAAGAGATTTCTAAGATCTTGGGATATGAATTTAGCAAAGTTGCAGAGACTTTTCTGTTAGGATTACAAATGGGAAAATTTCCAAAAGAAGACAGAACTTTAATCTGGTACTTGCTCTCAGCTGCTAGGACATTGTATGCGCAGTTGTGGAAGCAAGAAAAAATACCAGAGAAATGGGATTGGATTGTTAAAATTATGACATGGAGTGAAATGGGTAAATTAATAAGAACTTTAAGAGACTATGATTTAGAAGTATTTAAGATGGAGTGGAAGAAGTTCAGAAGATATGTAGAAAAAGAATGGAAAATAAAAGGACATTGGACAATCTTTGATAATGATTAAGTATAAGTGGGGGGAGGATATGAACTTTGGTTCTTATTAATTAGGGGTACCTTTTATAATGATGTTTTGAATTTAGTACACCGGCGGGGGTCGAGTAATGGGGGAGGGGTAGGTTGAAAGTAATATATGGGATAAAAAAGTAGTTATTAATGATATAAGAAATTGAATATATTGCCATATATTACTAATAAAAATTGTTTGAAACCAATAGTTGTGTGATTTAAAAATATATATATACATACACAGACACACATGCACATATATATAGTATCAGTGGCAGCTGCCACCACAGTTTTATTCTGTCCCTCACTCCCCTTTCCAAGCGTATTTTTTAAAATTACCCCTCTTCTACCCTGCACTTGGGCTTCCTCTGTATATTTGGTTCCATCTCACACAGTAGCCATTTTAGGTTGGCTTTGCCTCCCCTGGCAGCCATTTGTGGTTGCATCCACCACCTTGTGTCAGAGTTTAAAAGTTTAGACTCCAAAATTACAAAGTCTTTTCGAGATGGTACATGATTCCTCAAAAACTGTATCACTGTAAGTCGGTAAAACCACCAAATTGCTGGAAGCAATGTGGGGCACCTGGTTCATTTTTGCACTGTTGGTGGGAATGCCCAACTATAAAGTGCTTCTGGAACAAGGTTCTGCCAGTCATTAACTGTATAGCTGGAGCTACTATTCCTAATTCTCCAGAGTCTATACTCTTAAACTTTTGGGGAAATACAGAAGTTACTAAATTGCGACAACATTTAGTGGCTTCATTAATACTTGCTGCAAAAATTGGAATAGCTCAATACTGGAAGAAAAGGTCTGCTCCAACTTTTAGAAAACGGGTTATAAAAGTATGAGATATCCTTGTTTCAGATAAATTGGCATCACAAATACTTACATCTGATAGCCCATTGTATAAGTCAAATTTTGAAGAGAAATCGTTTCCCTTTTTTCAATACGTAACTTCTCAGAGGAAGTCATATTGTAAATTACCAAGGAGATATTTGAATTTTATTTTCATTAGGGTTTGTAGAATCTTTCAGGCTCAAGTGCCGTGTTCTATTGGAGAAAGTTTTCCTTCCAGACATTTCGTTCTCAGCTGCGGAGAACATCCTCAGTGGCGTTGCAGCCGGAGCAGGCGCTCTGACCTTCTTGGCTGCTGTGCATTGAGTGGGGCCAGGGCTGCTGGAGAGCTGCTATTTATAGGCTGGAGGGGCTGTGATGAAAGGGCAATTGGTTTGTGGATGTGCCCATTGTTTGGTGGGGCTTCCTGGAAGGAGCAGCCCTGGCTCCACTCAATGCACAGCAGCCAAGAAGATCAGAGAGCCTGCTCCAGCTGCAACACCACTGAGGATGTTCTCCGCAGCTGAGAACGAAACGTCTGGAAGGAAAACTTTCTCCAGTAGAACATGGCACTTGAGCCCGAAAGATTCTACAAACCCTAATGATGTTACAAGCCGTGAAAACCTGAAATCTTTGAATTTTATTTGTTATTGATTGTCTGATGGTTTATCTGTATGGCTAAACTATGTATGTATTATATTGTAGTCTTGCTCAATGTTGTTTTAGTTTTGCTTTGTAATATTGAGGGTTTTTTAAAAAAAATATTTTATTTTTGTATTACTTTTGAGATTTTAATAAACTATTTAAAACTAAAAAAAAAAAATCCCTACAGGCTCAAAAAAGGATGATGACCCTGATCTAGCCTGAGGAGAGACTCTCCTGGATCTTAGATGGAGATCTTTCAGATTGCCTACTACCTGGTCCTTTTAACTGGAGATGCCAAGGGAATTCCCAGTAGATTCTGCCATCCCTCTCCCTCTCTGGCTCCTAACTGCCCCACCCAAGCATCTAACTGTCTTCCCAGGGGTTCATACCAATGGCTGGCCCAACCTATTGCTATTTGCATATGAGCAGCCAGCTAAATTACACCAGCAAGACATTCTAAGCAGAATTACTATAATATAATGGGTTCTTAGGCATTGAAGAGGCGAGGTGGTGGTGAATAACAACTCTTTATTTGGTACAGCATTGTAGATGGCTGCACAGTAAAGGACTGAGAACTGGGCCAACAGGGCCAAACTTATATACAACTCCGGGTTCCCACGCAAGCATGTTATTGGATCATTCAAACCAGTGGGAGCTTGTGATTGGTGTAGAGCAGCAGAGATTTGGATCATGCTGCCCATTGTTCCCAAGTCCTCAAGCTCAGTCCATATGGCTCCAATGAGCCAGGCAGGAACACTCTATAGTCTTCAGTTGAATCCACATACATAACAGTTACCCTCTCTGTTGAAGTCATTGGGCTTAGAATTACATGAATCTTGTTTAAGACAGCCTGGTTATCTCCTCAATAAGATTCTGTCAATTTTCAGGGTGGCCACAGATGGAACTCAAGAATGTAGGGCAGGCTATGAAAAAAAGATAAACTGGGGTGGGGAGCTATGCAGGAGGGGCTCGAGAAGAGAATTAACAGATGAGAGGGTTTAAGGGAGAGGCAGGCTATTAGAGTGCGTGTGTGCAGGCATGCATGCATTTATATTGCACTTGTCTCCCCTTTGAGAACCCAAAGCAGCTTACAGACAAAAGAAAGGAAAGGAATACAACAGGGAAAAATAAACAACTAAGTTAAGTGGGAGAGGTTTCTAAATTCTAAGCAGGTCTTCTCCTTTCTGTCTGCTAGAAGATCCTCCTTGAAGGTCTTGATTTCTCTAGGCTAAAAGCCAAAGGACAAATGCATGTTGGCTCATAACTCTGGACATAATGAGGCTTTAAGAAAAGAAGCAAATTCAGCCAGATGGTATTCAGCTGCAGACAGCTAACTAGCAAAATCCTCCCAACTTTTTTCCCAGCCAGAAAAAGAAGTAGTTAATGTTTGTTTGGAGGAACTGAGAGGGAGGGGGTTCTGAAAAGGTAAGACTACAAGGGAAGATAAAAAGGCAGAGCTTTTTTGTAGAAAAAGCCCAGTAGGAACTTATTGCATATTAGGCCACACCTATGATGTCACCACTGTTTCACACATGGCTTTTTGTGTGGAAAAAGCTCAGCAGAAACTCATTCGCATATTAAGCCACAGCCCTTGATGCCAAGCCAACCCAAACTGTGTTTTTATGCATTCCTGTTCAAAAAAAGCTCTGGAAAATGGTTTATGATGAAAGTAAAAGAGAAGATGAACACTATAACAGTAGAGGCTCTAAGTTGAGCCTGAGGGGAGGGGCTGAAGAACATCTGAGCCACCTTCATAAGACCTGGGCTGAGCATTCGTCCCTCCCCTTTATGTAGGTAAATTATAACCTAGGTGTGGCCAGAAGTGCAAGTTTTTGGTGTGAGCTGAAAGGCAAAAAACGAAGGGCTCTGGCTCTTGGCTTTTTAGCCTATGACTCTATAGGACCTATGCTGGTAAAACCAGCACAAACTCACAATGTCCTCATGGCTCATCACTGTTGTTATGTTTGTACTGGGGGCCTGATGGATTGTATTTTTTAAAGGATGTGGTTTATTTGTATTTTACTTTGTTCGCTGCTTTTAGTCCCTAGTGTTTCAGGGTCCATAAAGATTACCAGAATGAGAAACAATTCAAAACATTTTATATGAAAAGTTACTGAAATGTTGTGTCCAGCAATCACCAAGCTTTGTTCGGAAACAAGCTATGGTCATATGATCTTAGAGCATTTCCACAAATTGCCAGTTCCTTAGCACTGTAAAATATAAGGGGAGTATCTCTAAATCATAAATTATATCACTAAAATGTGATATAACCCTGCCACATACTCTCACTCTTCTACCATGGGAACAAAATCTTTGGCACCTGCTATCACAGAACATGAGGTCAAGCCCAGCAGAACTCTAGTTGATATTTATATGACTGAGAGCCAGTGTGATATAGTGATGAAGAGTGACAGACTACTATCTGGAAAACCCAGATTCAAATCCCTTCTTGTGCCATGGAAGCTCACTGGATGACCTTGGGCCAGTCACATACTCTCAGCCTCACTTATCTGACAGGGGTGCTGGGAGGATAAAATGGAGGAGAGAATGATGGAAGCCACTTGGAGAGAAAGCTGGAGTATAAAAGAATTACATAAATAAACAATCATTTCCCATCGCATACCAGTCTTCATCAGTCACCAGAACACTTTGTTTCAGACATGGCTTCCTCAATGACCGGTAGAAAAATAAAGTATGCCTTTCCTTTACAGTATCATATTACTGTACAGCTTATTAAGAAGCTTATCACATTGCAACCTAACTTAGAAATCATTTGGGCATTATGTGATTGCTTTTTTCATTAAATATTTTATTACAAACAAATCCCCTCATTATTAGACTGTTCTGACTTCATGATAACCATCCTTAAAAACACATTGTTTTAACACTTCGTTGACTTTCAATTTTGCTGGGGGATGGTTCTGATAACACAGGCTGAATTTGAAAGTGGGCAATCCAGATCTTATCAGCATCTGAAAAGACGTTCTTTTTGGCGTTGACATTCAAAGCAGGTCTATCACTTGTGAGGCTTGTCTAAAGCATCGACCTAAGCCTGGTCTAAGGATTGCAGTGGGATGGGGCATACACAGAACAAAAGGAGGTGGTAGAATCAAGCCTTAGATTCAGTGGGAGGTCACAGGAGCACAGCACCTGAACCTTTCTGAGAGTTCCACCTCCTCCTTCTGAGAGTTCCACCTCCTTGTCCATTGAATAGTATGCGCAGCTGCATAACAATCCCTGGCTGAGCTCCACCACCTATTTTTCTACAAAGTGACCGCTGAGTAGAATACTGTGATGATATAAAGCATTAAACCAGCTCACACTGCATGGGGGAAGGGATCATAGATGTTTGCCGGGGTTGCCAACTCAGCAAGGAAATCTGCATGTGCTTTCTTTCTGACATGTTTGTTTTCTGTCTGCAGCAAGTTTGTGTGAGAGAAAGAGCACTGAAATATTGCTATTCCCCCCCGCTTCAATCTCCCTAAAGCTATCACTACATCCACTTGCAGTGAATTCCACATTTTATTTTCCCCCTGTGAAGAAATACTCCCCCTCTTCCAAACATGGGTAGAGCTATTTCTATGAGGAGACCAATTTTTTGATCAGTGTCGACCAGTATTTAGAATAAGTACATACTTGATAAGCTTTCTGAATTTCCCCCTAAACAGCTCACGCATGTTTGGAAGCCTATGCAGAGCTCTCTTTATCCTTCAGCATGTCTCTCATATAGAAGAGGCATACAGAGATTAATGGCATGTCCCAACTTTTTCTGCTGCTGCTTGCCAGCTGTGCTGCTGTTCCAGATTAAAGTCTGAATCGGCCAGCATTCCCTCAAACTAGGCCTGCTATAATTGTTTTGCTGTGGTGCTACATAATTTCAGCAATGGCTAATTTAGTATGAAAGCAATTATCATTCCACCTCAAACAGCTGTCAGTTAACATCTCAGGATGAGGTGGCAATTTGTTAAATTCATTCCAAAATAATCTGGAACAAAAAGCCTGCTTTCTGTGCCTGTCTGGGTTTTAGGACAAGAGAAACATTATTTTCCCCCTATTGCTTGTAAACATGGGAGGAGACCAAAGATAGCTGAACAAGTAACATACCCAAGGAGAATTTAATTTCCAGGTATCAGGGATCTGTTGCTATCACACTAGTTAAATCTGAAAGCAATAGATGGGAACCCTCCCTCTCTCCAGGATCTATGCTTATAGGTAAATTTGTTGAATTACTCATAAGGAAGAGCAATTATGGTAACAGCCTGGAACAGACTCATGGAATGCGGCCTATGGTTATGAGTAAACAGGTTTACTCAGTTCCAAAGTGAATTCTATTTCATTTCAGTTCAGTGGAATTTACCAACTAGTGTGCTTAAGAATTAATCTTCATTTGTTAATACAACCTTGTAATTTGAGGGAAATCTTGGCTGCATTGCTCTGGGTCCTTCCTTGGGAAAAGAATACTCTTTTCTTTATATCTTTCTAATGTATGCATTTGCATTCTCTGTGTGTGTGTGTGTGTGTGAAGTGCTGTCAAGTCACTTCTGATTTATGTGTCCTTATGAACTAATGACCTCTAAGATGCCCTATTGTTAACAGCCTTGCTCAGGTCTCGCAAAATGTGGGCCATGGCATCCTTCATTGAGTCAATCCATCTCATGTTGGGTCTTCCTCTTTTCCTGCTGCCTTCAACTTTTCCTAGCATCATTGTCTTTTCCAGTAACATGTGCTAGTGTTCAGACATTCCTGATAACAATATGGGTGCAAGCTCTCATTTGGCCTAGCACGTGTTGTGATTGTCAAGTCTGCTTTAACTCTGGTCAAGCCTGCACTCAATCTTTGGTTCAGGAGAGAAGCATCCTGGGTAAAGCCATACTATATGCCAATGCTGCTAGCTTGAACTCTCCTCACCCCCCCCCCCTCCTTTCCTTTGTTATGTAGTTGTGCTTTGAAATAGGAATATGTGAAAGAGATTATCGGGCCTTCTCAGGCTGGGCATCGGGGGAGATTGGAGCCGAAGAGATGCTCAAGGCCAAAGCAGGTCTGAGAACGAAATTGTAACATCAATGTGTGAATGTGCCCTGCATAGTACCCCTCCCTCAAGAATCCCTTTGAAGTGTACCTTATTTGATTGCCTTCTACTGTATGATCTTTAGTCTTTCAATCTCCTTGTAGTCGAGAACCATGATATCAATAAACTAGCTACTTTGTTATCAACAAGGACTCGTTATTGAATCTGCCAACTTGACAATGATGGCATCTATGACATTTTGCTGTCCTTCAGAGGGTTTCCCTTTATCTTCTTCTTTGCTAAGCAGCCCCTTTCCCCTTTTAATTTGGTTTTCCCTAGATGTCCCACCAAATTGTTTGAATCTATATTGTTAGATGCTGACCTTTTTGTCCTGGTTTGACACATGACAGGCTATTGATAAATAAAAACATATTGATAATTAAAAACATGACAGGCTATTGATAAATAAAAAAAAATATGTTTTATTTCATTTTGAGGGAACATGGTCAAGTAGGAATCAGGTTTAGGACTTAGGAAGAAGAAGAAGATATTGGATTTATAGCCCACCCTCCATTCTGAAGAGTCTCAGAGCGGCTCACAATCTCCTTTACCTTCCTCTCTCACAACAGACACCCTGTGAGGTGGGCGGGGCTGGAGAGGGCTCTCACAGCAGCTGCTCTTTTAAGGACAACTGTGAAAGCTATGGCTGACCCAAGACCACTCCAGCAGGTGCAAGTGGAGGAGTGGGGAATCAATCCCGGTTCTCCCAGATAAGAGTCCGCACACTTAACCACTACACCAAACTGGCTCCCCTATGAGGTAAACAAGCAACAGGAATGAGGTTACTTTGTATAAAAATAAATTCCAGATAACAAGAAACTGTTTCTGTTATTCAGACAGGTCTTTGGAACTTGAGGAGAGAGATTTCTTGGCAGTTTTTCTTACATAAACTTGCATAAGCTTATTGGTCTAGCAGACACTACAGTTGGTGTAAGTAGGAACATTCATACAAGTTCCAGTTTCCTTCCTTATCCACCGGCTATGAATCACCCCCATCTTCTAGGAGCTGTTTCCATCAGATATGTCAGAAATGGGCTAAGCTTCCCACTTCCCTAACTCAGGATCCTTCTTGATACTTTTGATACAGTCTGCTTTGCTCTCTCACTGTTAACTGTAAGTTCCTGACTCCCAACTGACCCTCTCAGCTGATGAATTCTATTTGAATCCCCTATCACTCAAGGTTCTCAGGCCAGATTAAAGCCTTAACCATTTACTGTCTGCCACAACAAATTTTAATTTAATTTAATTTTTATTTATACCCCGTCCTATCCCACAAGTGGACTCAGGGCAGCTTACAACAGTAAAAACAAACATCAGAATTAAAATATCATAAAACAGTTTCAATAAAATCAGAGCAGCATACTACATTCTTTATTAAACAGGTTCCATTGAACAGAATAAAACAGAAATTCAGTGGCTCCTTAAAGACTAACAATTTTTAGTCCAGAATGAGCCAAAGAAGTAAGCTCTAACCCATGTAAGCTCATGCTAGAGTAAATGTTGTTAGTTTTTAAGATGCCACTGTACTTCTGCTTTATTTTGCTAGACTAGACAAGGGTCAGACTCAATGTGCGACTGAATAACAACAAAACACTGACCTGAATGCTAGAACCTCCCCAGCGCAACATCCCTGGCATGATGATGTCACCTTCAGGTGATGTCATTGTGTTGGGCACGTCGCATGCTGATGAAGCTCTTTGGAGGCAGGGATCTCCCTGCTGGTCAGTTCCATGCCAGTGAGTTGGGGGCCCCCAAATCGGGGGGAAACCCCACCCTCAGTGGGAGCTTGGCAGCCATAGGGCCAATCCTGCTTAGCTTCTGAGATCTGATGAGACTGGGCTAGCCTTGGCCATCCAGGTCAAGACTGCTGAATCACATGGCCACACAAAAAGGCTGATCCCAATCTTATTTCCAGTAAGGTCTTATGGTTTGCACATTGATTCTGCTCCCCTGGAGTAATTAATATTCAAAAATAATATTATTCTGCTGTCACAAATGCTAATGAAATAGCTTACATGTTCTGATTGGTGTGGAATTCAAAGGAATTCACTGCAATTTGCAGGGCATATTTACTGCCAGAAGCACTGGCAGATAATTACATCTTAGGTATCATTTTGGCAGGGCTTTCACCATGTGCCACCATTAGCAAAGTGTGCCACCAGTACCTGGCACAGAGAAAAAAGTGCACTTCTTTGACATTGCTTGAAGAAATAAAGTAAGGTGTTTTAGTAAGTAAGGTCATTAGAAAAAATGGCAACAAAATATATGTACAATATACAACTGTATGTGATTATTGTGCTGAAGCTGTAAAGCCCTGTTTGCAAGTTACAGTGAATGCATATACAACCTGCATACGCCTGTTTGAAAGAAAGAATCCATGCACCTTTATTTTACAAATGAAACCATGGACAATTACCTGGATATATGAGAGGTTTCATATATGTATATATATATGTTGAATATATAACAACACATATATAGAAAAATTAACTGTACACATATTCTGTGTTCAGTGTGACTTGTGAGCAGGACTTAGTCTTTAAGGTGCCACAAAACTCCTTTTAAAAAAACTACAACATGACTATTCTCTTGAAAAGCAGAAATATATTTTCACATTCAGGCTATGAATCCAGCCATATTAATAGCTTTTAAACCCAATTAATTTAAATGAAAAAGATCCAATCACAAATTCAATGCTCCTTCATTGAAATCAGTCCAAGCTGACATAGTGGCTAGAGTGCTGAGTACATTATGAAGATCTGAGTTTGAAACAGTAGTTGAAAGTGTCAACAAGTCACAGCTGACTTATGATGATCTCCACGGCTTCTTTTTTTATAGAAAAGCCCAGCAGGAACTCATTTGCATATTAGGCAACACCCCCAATGCCAGGCCAGCTGGAACTGTGTTCCTGTGCATTCCTGCTTTTAAAAAAGCCATGGTAAACCGTTTTCGCACACAGCTCACCTCGCAGTCACAATCCTGTTCCCTCCGCAGCGTCTGGTCAGATTTTACCATCTGCACCAAAGTCACAGGAAGTGCCGCAGCTTTTGCGTAGCAAACGTAAATCGCTAAAACCCAGTTTATGTTTGCTACGCAAAAGCCGTGGCACTTCCTGTAACTCCAGCACAGATGGTGGAAAATCTAACAGACGCTGCAGAGGGAACAGGATTGTGACTGCGAGGTAAACTGTGCAAAAACGGTCGCAATCTCATAATAATAATAATAATAATAATAAATTTTATTTGTATCCCGCCCTCCCTGCCTAGGTGGCTCAGGGCGGCTAACAACATTTTATGCATTTACATTGATAGATAAAAACTTCAAATTTAACAATTAAAAATTAAACATATAAAAACTCGTTAATAGAATTAAAATACATAATTTAAGTTAAATTAGATATATCTGGCAGCAATAAAGATATTCTGGCGCTGGTTCTGCCTGTTTAAATAGTTCCAAAGTAATATAGATGGCGGTTCCTTTGTTCACAGCATTCAGCAGTCAATGTCAATATACGCTTGTTTAAAAAGGACGGTCTTGCAGGCCCTGCGGAACTGGTCAAGGTTCTGCAGGGCCCGCACTTCCTCCAGAAGCTGGTTCCACAGTGCAGGGGCCGCAGCTGAAAAGGCCCGTGCTCTGGTGTTTTGGAGCTTGACCTCTCTCGGCCCAGGGATAGTCATTTTATTTTTTCCAACTGACCTCAGTGCCCTCTGGGGTTCATATGGGGAGAGACGGTCCCTTAGGTAGGCTGGTCGGCCATATAAGGCTTTAAAGGTAATAACCAACACTTTGTACTGGACTCGGTATGTAATTGGCAGCCAGTGCAGTCCGCGCAGCCCCGGCCGTATGTGCTCCCATTTCGAGAGCCCCAATAGTAGCCTGGCCGACGCGTTCTGCACCAGCTGCAGCTTCCGGGTCTGGCACAGAGGTAGCCCCAAGTAGAGGGCATTACAGTAGTCCAATCTTGAGGTGACCGTTGCATGGATCACTGTTGCGAGGTCGCGACGCTCCAGGAAGGGGGCCAACTGCCTTGCCCGCTTCAGATGGAAGAATGCTGACTTGGCAGTGGCTGCTATCTGGGCCTCCATTGATAATGAAGGCTCCAGTAAAACGCCCAAACTCTTTACCTGGCGCGCTGATTTCAATAATGCGCCGCCAAAGGTTGGGAGAGCTATTTCCCTTCCTAGGGCGCCGCGACCCACACAAAGGACCTCTGTCTTCGCTGGATTCAACTTCAGCCCACTCAACCTGAGCCACGTCGCTACAGCCTGTAAAGCCCGATCTAGGTTCCCCGGGGCGGAGCCGGGCTGGCCGTCCATTAGTAGATAGAGCTGGATGTCATCTGCATATTAATGGCAACCCAGCCCAAACCTCCGGACAGTCTGGGCAAGGGGGCGCATATGAATGTTAAACAGCATTGGGGAGAGAACTGCTCCCTGAGGCACCCCACAATCTAGTGTGTGTCTCTGGGATCGCTCACCCCCAATAGCCACCCTTTGTCCCCGACCGGAGAGGAAGGAGGAAAGCCATTGCAAGGCCAACCCCCCAACCCCAATGTCGGCGAGGCGGCGCTTTAGCAACTGATGGTCGACTGTGTCAAATGCCGCCGACAGGTCTAATAACATCAGTACCGCAGCGCCGCCCCGATCCAGTTGCCGCTGAAGGTCATCCACCAAGGCAACCAGCACCGTCTCCGTCCCATGGCCCAGTCGGAAACCAGACTGGCATGGGTCAAGAATGGAAGCGTCATCTAGGAACCTCTGTAGCTGCAACGCCACTGCCCTCTCAATGATTTTACCTAAAAATGGTAAATTAGACACCGGACGGTAGTTCGCCAATTCGGCCGGGTCTGCTGTACATTTTTTTAAGAGAGGCATTGGGAAATGCCCCTCTATGAGGGATCTGTTTATGATGTCCCGTAAAGGACATCTAAGCTCCCTCTGGCAAGATTTAATCAGCCAAGAGGGGCAAGGATCCAAATCGCATGTTGTTGGGCGAGCAGCGGAGAGGATCCCATCAACTTCCTCCAGGTTGAGTGGGTCGAAGTGATCCAGTACCAAACCCGAAGACAGGCACGGAGCCTCAATTTCGCTCACTGTTTCCAAGGTGGTAGGCAGGTCTTGGCGGAGCAATGAGATTTTATCTGCAAAGTATTTTGCAAATGCCTCACAGCCAATCTCCAATTCTCTAATATTTGGTTTGCCTTGTGGCAATGTTATCAGGTCCCCAATTATTCTAAACAGTTGTGCTGGGCGCGAATTTGCAGATGCAATCTTGGTTGCAAAGTAATTTTTCTTTGCAGCCTTGACTGCCATCTCGTAAGACTTTATAAATGTTCTGTAGGATGTCCTCATTGCTTCGTCCCGAGTATGTCTCCACTGCCTCTCTAGTCGTCTGAGCCCTTGTTTCAGCTGGCGCAGTTCCAAGGTGTACCATGGGGCCAGCCTCATACGAGGGCGCAGAGGGCGCCGGGGTGCTATTTCGTCGATGGCCCTGGTTAGCCGGTCTTGCCAGGTCTCCACAAGGCCATCGAGGGAATTGCTAGTGGGCCAAGGATCCCTCAGGGCCGTTTGGAACCATTCCAGGTCCATCAGGCCCCGGGGGCGAGCCAAAATAGGCTCTCCGCCCATACAGGGTTGGGGTGGCGTCCCCACACGGGCCTTAAGGGCTAGGTGATCCAACCATGGTACCGCTTCTACAGCGATATCATAGAGTTTTCAAGGAATGAAACAGATGAACAGAGATGGTTTCCCATTGCCTACCTCTTCATAGCAACCCTAGACTTCCTTGGAGATCTCCCAGCCAAATACTAATTGGGACCAAACCTGCTTAGCATCCAAGATATGACAAGATTAGGTAAGCCCAGGCAAAACATGGCAGAACAGCCCTACTGACCCACATACCCTGTTTTGACCTGTCCTCCATGGTGTTTGTGCACCAGCAGCCATCTAAGTCTCTTCCTGGCAATCTGCTACTCTCCCAGCTTTCCCAAGCCAAGAAGGGGTTTTCTCTTCCACTTCTGGCATACTTGGAGCCACCCTCTGGCTTTTGCAGGAAGTACCCACTGAGAGGACCAGGGCTTCGAGCTTGCCTTCCCTGCATTGCGGTTTTAAGGCTCCTCCTTGTGTCAGTGTCTTCTGCTACCCAGTGTCTGGTTACCATGGGAACAGCTTAGTGTACTTGCACACCATTGGGGGATTAGTGACTTGCTAACTGACTGTCCCTGTTCTCCTGGCGCCTATTTTAAATAGTGTGTTCAAACAACAGAGTTCTAGGTGGTAAAGAGAACAACTTCCAGCATTAACAACTATAAAACATTTATTACAAAGAAAATCCTTACTGAGCCACAAGGCTTACTTTGTGACCTTAGACCAGCACCATCTTTCAAATTAACTTAGCTCATAGGATTACTATGAAGATAAAGAGGAGATCAGGTATGCCACTTGAGCTTCTGTGATGTGGAATGAAACTAGAAATAAATAAATTGACTGGATTTGAAAGTGCTTAGCTGGGACTGCAATGCTTTCAGGGATGTAGCAGTTTGCTTACTTCCAAAAGAGTAATTCAGCGCTCATTCCCAAAGTTGTAGTAAGATATCATCATATAAGGAACGCTGTATTATGCTATGTTACTTACTTAAACAGTTTTCTTTGGCTGTCTGTCTGGCTTCAGTTTTTGGTATAAATTCAGAACATATCAGCAAAGCTGTACAGGTAATATGAAAATCAATCTTCTCATATTAAATGGGTACTGTTGGTTTGTGTGATAAATCCCTGGCTTCTTGGAAGGATTGAAAGCCAGCTATTCAAATTCCAGAATGAAGACTTTTCTACTGAATTTTTGTCTGTTCAGTTGTTAGGCATCCTTTTTGCAATTCCTCACCCTTGGCAGCAGTTGTGAGAACCAGGTACAATCAAATCAATGTGATTTGCTTTGAAGTAAATGTGCTTAGGATCAGATTTTTTTTTTTTTGTAGAACAATTTTTATTATTCAGCAACATTAATCAATAATCATCCAAAAATAAACATCAAACATATTGCATCATATTTCCCATCTCCCTCCCCCCTTTTTGTGACTTCCCCGGAGCATTCAACTTAAAATATAAAAAGAATAAAAGGTAATATTAACCTTTTAAGAACCTTTTAAAAACACTTATAACTATAATAAAATACAAATAAGAACAAAATTACTTATTACTATTATTTTCTATCTTAATTAATTGTCTATTTATAATATTACTATACTTAATTTTTGGTGTTATCTATCTTAATTATCGTCCATTAAGCCCAATCTTTATATGCAAAGAACACTGTATATTTCCATAATTCTACTTTATCTATAGTTAACACTTTACATTAAAAAAAAAGATAGAAAAAAGTTAAACCACATGGTAGTTTATTTTGTTTCCACAACTGCGCATATAATGTGTGTGCAGCTGAAAGCATGTACCAAAGCAATGTTCTGTCTTGTTTCGGAAAACTTTCCATTTGTAATCCCAACAAAAAGATTTCAGGTGCTTTCTTTATATTGTAACCCAAAATCTTTGAGATTTCTTGCTGAATCATTTGCCAAAATTGTATAGCCTTTTCACAAGTCTACCACATGTGACAGAAAGATCCTTCATGTTTTTTACATTTCCAGCATCGATCAGACATCTGGTTATTTATTTTCAAAAGTTTCTTAGGAGTCATATACCATCTGTATAACATTTTAAAAACAGTTTTATTTAATATTATTACATGTTGATATTTTCATAGAGTTCTTCCATAAATATTCCCATTGTTCCATCTGAATATCTTTATTTATGTTAATTGCCCACTTTATCATTTGAGATTTAATCACTTCATCCTCTGTAGACCATTTCAATAATAATTTATATACCTTTGAATTTTTTTTTCATTATCGCCAAATAGCATTCTTTCCAGTTCAGTTTGATCTTGCCTTATTCCTTCATTTCTAATATCCTGTTCAAGCAGACTTTAAATTTGTTGCAATTGAAACCAATTATACTTATAATCCAATTCTTCCACTGATTTTAATTCCACCTTGCCGCCTTGTATTTTTAGCAATTGTTTGTTTGTTATCTGTTTTCCTTCCTCAATATCAGAATATAACTTTATTACTTCTGTCGGCACAATCCAAAGCAGTTTCCTCTCATCACCATATTTCTTGTATTTCAACCATATCTTCAACTAATTGCTTCTTATATAATGATGTGAGAAAAAACCATCCATCTTACTTTTCCCATAGCACAAATATGCATGCCAACCAAAAGTATTTCCATGGCCTTCTAATGTTAATATTTTTTTTATTTAATAACATTATCCATTCCTTTATCCACACCAAACAAACTGCATCATGATATAATTTTAAATTTGAAAACCTCCCCTTTCTTTTGCATCAGTCAAGATCTTCATTTTAATTCTTGGTTTCTTGCCAGCCCATTTGAATTCTGAAAGTTTCCTCTGCCATTTATTAAATTGTTTATCTTCTTTCACTATTGGAATTGTCTGGAACAAGAACATCTTAATTGCCGATATTCTACCCAGTATAGACAGGTTTAGCCTATTCCGTTTTAATAAATCTCCATCAATTTTCCGCCAGAGCTTTTCATAATTATTTTTGTATAAATCAATATTTTTGTTGTGATTTCTACTCCTAAATATTTTACTTTAGAAACCACTTCACATTTTGTTAAATTTTGTAATTCTGCCTGTTTACTCTTTCACATATTTTTACACAAAATTTTTGACTTTTCTTTGTTCACATAAAAGCCTGTCAGTTTACCATATTCTTTAATTCTTTAATTTTTTGGAGCAGCAACGGTGTAACTTCAGTCAGGTTTTCATTTATAAACATTACATCATCTGTAAAAGCTCTGTATTTGTAAGAAAAACTCTTCAATTTCAGACCCTCTATCTCCTTGTCTTCTTGGATTTGCATAAGCAATATCTCTAAAGTCATTATAAATATCAATGGGGATAGAGGGCACCTTTGTCTTGTTCCTTTACTAATTACCATTTTCTCTGTCAAGTCTGTGTTAATACAAAGTCTTGCTTGTTGGTCAGTATATATCGCTTTTACCTTTCTCTCAAAATCTTCACCCAATCTCAATTTCTCCATTACTGCAAACATAAATTCCCAACGTACTTTGTCAAAAGCTTTCTTTGCATCAGCAAAGAACAAAGCCACTTCTTTTTCTGGATGTTTATATCAATTACTGTTCTGATATTGTCTCTGATCTGCCTTCTGGGAAGAAACCCTGCTTGCTCTTCTTTAATAAAATTATTCAAATGCTGCTTCAGGCATTCTGCTATTATACTAGCATATATTTTATAATCATTATTAAGTAATGAGATTGATCTATATTTTTTTACATTTGTGGCATCTCTGTCTTCTTTTAGAATTAATGAGATTACTGCTTCTTTCCAGATATTAGGTAGCTTCCCCTCAGCTCTTATAATGTTCATCAATTTCAGAAGCTTTGGAAGTAGAGTCTCCTTAAAAACTTTATAATACTTTGCTGTAAATCCATCTGGACCAGGAGCTTTCCCCAATTTTATTGAATTAATTGCCACCTCTATTTCCTCTTTTTCAATCGGGTCATTTAACATTTTCTTCATATTTTCAGTTAAGGGTTTTACATTCATTTTCTGTAAAAATGTCTCTATCTTTCCTTTATTCACCTCGTGGCTTTTAAACAATTTTGTATAATATTTATAAAATTCTCTTTTGATTCCTTCCTGATCCACAATTTCTTTGTCTCCCAAAATAATTGTATCGATAGTTTTATTTTCCCTTTTTGGTTTCATTTGCCAGGCCAAGTATTTTCCTGGTTTGTTAGCGCTCTCAAAAAAATTTTGTTGAAGCCTTTTTAAGTTCCATTCCACTTCTTTATTTAGTAAATGTCTTAATTGTTCTTGTAGAATTGTAATTTCCTTTGAAATTTTCTTTTTCCCTGGCCTTTTTTGAGTTCCCTCTCTCTCTTTCCAATTTCTTTTTGTAGATCCTTCATTTGTTTTTCTTTAGCTTTTTTATCCTTATTATTCAATGTGATTCAAATGCCTCTCATTACTGCTTTGTATGCATCCCACACCATTTGGTATTGGACATCATTATTTTCATTTAATTGGAAGAAAGTTTTGGTCTCTTTCTCCAGAGCCTCTACTACCTCTTTTTTCTGCAGCAAATCTTCATTTATCCGCCATCTCAAAGTCTTTTTAGTGTCCTTCGCAAACCACATTATTGGGTTGTGCTCTGCACTTATTTTAGGAAGAATCTCTATTTTTTTTGTTATCAACCCCAATTTTTTTGTAATCCATAACATATCACTCCTTGAGAAAGAGTTATGTCTTGCTGAAAAGAATGTATAGTCTCGCACTGTAGGGTTCATTTCTCTCCAGATATCCACACAGTTTTCTTGTTTAACTAGTTCAAAAAAAGATTTTGGTAATTTCCCTTCTTTATTTCCCCCCCCAGATCTGTCCAAAATATTCTTAACCATTCCATTAAAGTCTCCCATTATCATAATTTGCTCATATGTCACTTGATCAAGTTGTTGCATAATATCCTTAAAGAAAGAGTCTTTAGCTCCATTAGGAGCATACAATCCCAATAGCAAAGTTCTTTTGTGGTTTAACATCACTTCCAGTGCAATAAACCTACCATCATCATCTTTAAAAATCAGTTTTGGTTCTAAGTCCTGCTTCACATAAAAAATGACGCCTCTTTTTTTCTCCTTGGCCAATGAAAAAAATTCCAAACCTAGTTGCTTATTCCATAAAAAATTGTAATCCAATTGTTTAATATGTACTTCTTGCAAACAAATAATGTTACACTTTTGCTTCCCAATCCAATGAAAAGTTGCCCTTCTTTTTTGTGGTGAGTTAAGTCCATTTACATTCCAAGATAATAATTTGTAATCCATCATGATTTTCTGATTTTAATCTGTACCCCCAAATGCTTTATTTCCCATCAAAAATTTCTCCATATTTTGCACACTTGTGATGGTACATCTCTTCCCTTTGTATTCAAAACACACACCTTCTGGAAGAATCCATCTATATCTCAGTTCACTCTTTCTCAACTGATCAGTCAGGTTTTTTATATAGTTTTCTGTCACTTAAAAATTTCTTAGTAATTCTTTCATGATTCTGACTTCACTGCCCTCCACAACCAAATTACCATCATATTGTTTACTTAAAATTCTACCTGCCAGGTCTCTTGTTACACATCTTACTACCACATCCCTTGGTGGTTTATTTTTCCTTGCATACTCTGAATTGATCCTGTAAATACAGACATAGAAATAGTTTCTTCAGGGTCATCACCAACAAATTCAGCAATAATCCTTATTATGTATGTTCTTAAATCCATACCATCTTTTTCAGGCACCCCTCTCAAACATATCTGATTCTCCATTAATTTGCAATCTTGCAGTATTGCTTTTTCCTGCATTTTTTTAATAGTGGAATTCACTGTATTAATTCTTACATCATGGTCTGTCACTTTATCTTCAACATCTTGAATTCTTTTTGATATTGCTTTAACTTCTTTAGTGAGGACTTCTATTTTTTTTTTAAAATTCCTTCTTACATTCACTTACAGATTCTTTAATCACCGTCACCAGTCTTGCTTCCATGGCATCCATTTGTTCTTTTTTCAGATTTTTTTACTTCTTCTAGTGTCTTGGCTCTTGTCTGTATCTGTTTCCCTGGCTTTTGGGCTGACATTACTGCCTTCCCATTGTAAATATAGGCACTAAAGTTGATGTCACCAAAGTTTTTTAAAACTATACAGTCTTACAGATTATGACATGCCCTTTCAGATAAGCCCAAAATCGCTGTCCTCCTAAGCTCCAAAGCCAAGATATTAATTTCTAAAACTTTAAAAATTCCAAAATGGCGGCCGTGTGATTTTTCCTTTATTTTTCAAAAAAAAATTCTTTTTCTTATAGATTGCTCCCAGATAGCTTTAAATCACACAGTCCAGTATATTTAATCTTCAAACGTTGATATTTATTGGCTTCACTCTTTTTAACTGTCCCGTTCTTTTTTAAAAAAAAAAAATTGCAAAAAATTACCTTCTTATAATGGCCGCCAATGTTTCTCTATGGTTACAATCCTAGAGAGGCTTAGGAGGCTTATTTTTTTTCCCTTCTCTTAATGGCCACCACTTTCCTTTCTTGCCACAAAGTCTCGTTCTCTATGGTAAAAAAAGTCTCGTGATATTTCTATGATGTCACTTCCTGTGACGTCTTGTTGTTCTGCAGTTCTCTTCTAGTATCGGAGGGGGTAGCTGACCACAGGTATGCATAACATACCCCTTTTTTAGCCGTTACTTTAATTTTCTCAGTTCCAATTTCCCCCCACCCCCTTTTTCTTTGTTTTGGTGTCTTATATTAGTATCCAGACCTTTATTTTTCTTCCAAATAAATCTTAATTTAGTCCCAGAGCAATAGATAAAGATCTTTACCTTTTTAAGCCGTGATCCTTCAAAAAGCACCGGTCAAATTCCATTAGATATTAATTAGTCCCAAAGAAGCTGACTCATGATGAATTTAAGTCGATTTAACGACTCTAGATATCCTCTGTAGACGTTGGAATGCAATTCTTCTCCAGAGACTCTTCAAAGCAAAAAAGAAACCCCGGTGGGATTCCTCGTCAGCCAAAGTAAATCTCAGAATTTTATAAGCATGTCTTGGCCACCTTCTTGCCTAGAAGATGTGGACAGCAGTCATTAAAACACCTTCTCTGCCCAGAACAGAGGGTCTGGTCTGCTCCTCACTGAGAAGCACATCAATCCTCCATGAAGCCAAAACTGGAAGCCCAGGATCAGATGTTTTTTGTACATTCCTGTCATGAGTATAAGCCCAGCTGATCTCAGCCAAAGCTAACTGGCAGTGTTCCATTCCTGTCATTGAGATTGTTACCTTTACATCTGCAATTTGCTCCAAAAGTTGAACAAAGCCTTACTTGTTCATTATATCCTGATGTGCAGTATTATTTTAGATTATCTAGATTCTTACAGAAGTTTATTGTGACACAAAGGAGCTGCAGCCTTTGGCCAATAAAGACCATTAACAAGAGTTTAGTTTTGTTCTTCCAAAATAATGTTACGGAAGGGGATATCGTACTCTTGGTTAATCTGAAATACTTTGTTTCATCATTGCAATTGGTGACTATATGCTGTTTTATATTGAGTCAGATCATAGGTTGAGCTAAGCATGAATTCCACATTCTTATTAGCAGCCGTACTACAAGGTTAGGTCAGAGTTCTTCCCCACCTAGCAATCTAGCATCATTATAACTTTTCTTTTCTGAACTGGGCCCTAGAATGTGATTAAAAAATTTCATACAATGTAGCTGGGGACAGATGGGGTTTTCTTCTGAAGAAAATCTGAATTTTTAAAAAATACACATACCCATACATTGGGGATTAGCACTCCAACCCCCCAAAACATTAGAAGCTATATCTGTAGCTTCAATAGAAGAATGCCTTCTCAGAGCTCACAAGACTATTTTGAGGGTTGCTAAGCAATCCTAACCATAATGTTGAGCTTTCCAACTCTTGGTTTCTATCAGTCAAAAAAGGGAGGGAGACTAAAGAAAAAATTCTTTCTTGAATGGCTTGAAGCCATTTAACCCCTTGCTTTCTGCTCCCTGCCACTTTTGTGAGGAACAGAAGGCAGCGTCATGAACTAACATGAACTGGTTTGGTTCACAAATTGACATATCAGTTCATTGTTTGGTTTGTGGTTCAGCCAAAAACTGAACTGAAATGCAAAAATGCAGTTTGTGCCCATCTCTACTTACCATTTGGTAATAAAGATAATCAAGCTTTTCCTGGGTGAGAAGGCTCATTCAATAAGAATTTGGTTTAGGGATGAGCAAGTGTTCCCT
The DNA here is from genome assembly GCF_032191835.1 of Heteronotia binoei. NCBI lineage: Eukaryota > Metazoa > Chordata > Lepidosauria > Squamata > Gekkonidae > Heteronotia > Heteronotia binoei. Next base: position 36,569,827 of record NC_083223.1, read on the forward strand.
ATTTTATTTCTTATTATATTCATTTATAATTTTGTTAATAGTTTCAGCTCTCCATTTTTCATGCTGGTGTCTTAGATTCATTTGAATTGTTCAGTATTTATACATACAGTGGCTTGGCTGTTGTGGTAAATGCTTACAAATGGAATGCATTTCCATTAGCAGAATAGGGCTTCCTCACCTCTTCCTTCCTGTTGTATCCAAAATTCTACTTCTGTGGGGTCAGAGGAACCCTAGGAATCCCAGGAAAGGGAGGCTGGAGGTCTGCAATGTGACAGGGAAGTTGGCAAAAATTACTCTTATTTTCCATTAGTGGAAACTTATTGCAGGATCTATTGCAGGATCTATGGCCGCTTCGAGCTCTTTTCGGAGGAGCGGGATATAAATGTTCAGAAATAAATAAATAAATAGTTATATACATCATCATTTATATGTATAATGTACTTACAACATGTGTGTTTGAATTATTAATACATAAGTGGTTGAAAAATGTGTACATTTTACAGGAAACAATTGGTGCAATCAAACAGAAAATGGGGACAAAATGAAGGCTAATGGATTTGATTTGCCCAGGAGAAAAGTGAAGCCACCAGTTAAAATTCTCTTTTCAAGCCCTACTCTCTGTACTTCCATATTCTCAGGTACAGTTTGTGTGGTGGCCCAGAACAGAGCTTTTTCAGTGGTGGCGCTGCCTTCAATGAAGAAGTTGCATCTTTTAAATCTATTTTATTGTCTGCTTCTGTGCTGCCTTTAGTGAAGGAGTTGCATCTTTTAAAACTATTTTATTGTCTGCTTCTAGCCTGAGGACTTTTAAAAAATCAATATTATTTTATAATGCTTTGTTTGTTTTTGGGGCTTTTATGCCCTGGCTTGTTTTTGCTGGCATGCTTTTATTGACTGTTTCTATTGTCTTCATTGATTTTGTTTTATTGCTTTAGTACTGAGCCAGTTTGAAAAGTTCTGCAGAAGTTGCTTACAAGTTGCTTACTACTTGCTCCTTAGATCCTTGCCTCTTGTGGCTAGTAAAATTATGCAAAGAACAAATAAAAGGGGGGGATGTGTGGACTCAACCCAAATCTAAACGGTGTAATAGAGGGTCAAGCTTCCTATAACACAATTCATAAACATGTATAATATTTAATATAAAGCATACACAAAAATTAATTTTAAAACATATTGTCTGAATATCAGACTGCGTAAAATTTGCAAACCATATACGATTTTACATACACATTTGATGGACTTCCAATCACCACAATAACCATGTGTGTTTCAGCCCCTAAGGGCCTTCCTCAGTGGTCCATATATAAAATGTTCAAAGACACACATCTTTGAATAAAAATGATAGCAAGCCAGGTGTTGCTTCTTATATGATGTTTGGTTAATTAAAATTATATAAAGTCATACCTGGATAATCCTGAAGACTTCATCCACACATCAGAATATTCACCTTATGTTTCTCTGGTAGAGTATCTAATATCTCTGGATGTGAGGTTGCTTACTACTGGATGTGAGGTTGCTACAACTCAAAAGTTGCTTACTAATCATTTTTATGAATTGTGTTATAGGCAGATTGACCCTCTATTACACTGATAAAATTATGCCACAAAGTGGTAAATGGTCCTTTGAGACAGATTATTAATTTTTCTCACACACAAGGCTGTTACATCAACTCCCTTAAGGAGGTGATTGTTAGACCTTTGTTAAAGAAACCCTCATTAGATAAAAAGGAACTGGCCAATTACCACCCAGTATCTAACCTACCTTTTCTGGGGAAGATAACTGAGCAAGCAGGTTTTTCTGGATGAGACATCTGTCTTGGACCCTTTTCAATTGAGCTTTGGGCTGGCTTTGGGACTGAGGCAGCACTGGTTGCTTTAACTGATGATCTCTGTTTACCTCTGGATAAAAGCATGCACTATCCCACTTTCTGGATTCTGAAGTCCAGTGGTTAAGGGGGAGTTGGCTAAAGTTGAATTCATCCAAGATGGAGGTCATGTGGCTGAGAAAGACTGAAATGCTAACTTGAGGATCACTCCTGAGACTTGATGGTGTCTAGGTGACAATTGTAGACTCTTATAAGGGTCTTGGAGTGTTGTTGGATTCTGCACTATAAGTGAATAAACAAGTGTCTGTGTTAGCATGGTCAGCACTTTCTCACCTGTGCCAGGCCCACCAGTTAGCTCCTTATTTGTCTGGGTTAGACCTTTCCACATTGAGCCATGGAACAGTCACCTCCAGATTGGACTATTGCAATTTGCTTCTATGTAGGTTGCCGACTGGAACATTATGGCCAGCTCATATTACTCCAGTTCTTTAGCAGCTGCACTGGCTACTAATTACTCCAGATCTCATTCAAAATGTTAACCTTCAGAGCCCTTAATGATCTGGAACCCTCATACTTTTGGGACTCTCTCCCATTACAAGCCCATTCTCACTCTCCCATTACAAGCCCCCATGCTCCCTTCAGTTAGGGCTGAGTTCCATAATGTCTTTGGGACTGGCATAAATGGGGTCAAGTAATCTCATTAGTCCAAAGTTTTATATTGAATAAATAATCAGCATCGATCTGTGCCCAATCACTCCACATATATTATTAAGCAAGTTGTTTACTAAACATCATTTTACAGTTTTAAAACTTCACTAGGAAATGCATTAAATTGTAAAAGAAAATGAATCTCAGGAATTTAGTGGGGGGGGGGGCGGAAGGTGAGCAAAGTTCATTTAACTAAAATCCTGCTAGAGGGTGTGTGACTCTGAAAGATCAATTTTTTAGTTAGTGGAAATTATGCATTGATATTCAGGCTTAAAGCCTCTGCATCTAATTGTGGGGTATAACAAATCTGACTCCTTGTATATTTATGAAACATTCAATACCCCTTTAAACACCACTTTATTAGTTTTTTTTTTAAAAAAAAGCATTGCAAGTTGCAATATACACTTTGAAACTATCAATACTAGATATATAGCATAAAGTTCAACATTTAACTCTAATTGAAGTGGCAGCACAGTGGGAGAGCAGTGAATAATTTTATGACTTCAGGGCAGGAGAAAGCTGGCTTATAAGAAATTGCCTTTTTAGTCATGAATCTTGTCTATTTTTAAGGGATCATGATTTATTAAGTAGGCTGCAAAGCAAGGGATCTATCTATTTATAAGTAACATTTTTGCCTCTCTTCATCCTCTCCTTAAATGTGAGAATGAGAACAGAGAGACAAGTTCACATTTTAGGCCCAGTTTTAATATTATAGTGGTGAAGCAAAGAAAAATTTGAGCCACAAGCTCTGTTGTGCTCACAGTTCCATAGATCAAGACAGAGCTAGATTTGAGTCCAGTGGCATCTTAGAGACCAGCAGGCCTGTAGCTAAGGGGGGCCCAGGCGGGCAGGCCTCTACCTGTATGGCCCCTCCACTGGAGAGCCTCCAGTGGCTCCAGAGCAGCATTGGCATCAGGAGGAGGCAGCTGGTCACACAGCAGGCATGGAGCTCAGAGATGGAAGCAGCAGCAGCAGTGAAAGAAACACGGCTGCAAAGGAAACACAACTGAGCTGAGGGGGGTGGAGGGGAGGGCAAATTCAGCATAGGTGGGGAGTACGGAGAGTCCAGGCATGTCTGCGGCTGCTGCTGGTGGCCTTCTCCTCCAAGGGAAAGGGAAAACAACTTCATGCCTTTTAAGTACTTGAAGATGATGATCACGTCACCTCTCAGTTATCTCCACTCCAGGATAAACATCCTTAGCTTCTTCAACCTTTCCTCATAGGACTTGGTCTCCAGTCCCCTCACCATCTTCCTTGCCTTCCTCTAGACACATTCCAGCTTGTCTATATCCTTCTTAAATTGTGGTGCCCCAAACTGAGCACAATACTCTAGGTGAGGTCTAACCAGAACAGAGTAATGCGATACCATCACAGATGTGATGTGAACCCTAGACTTCTGTTGATTTAGCCCAAAATTGCATTTGCCTTTTTAGCTACCATATCATACTGCTGACTCATGTTTCGTGTATGGACCACAAAGACCCCTACATCCTTTTCACACCTACTACTGCCAAGACAAGTCTCCCCCATCCTATAATTATGCATTTAATTTTTCCTACCTAAATGCAGAACTTTACATTTATCCCCATTATTTTTTTTTCCTTTCAGTCCAGTTTTTAAGCCTGTCAGGATCATCCTGTATCCTGACTCTATCTTCTATGGCATTTGCTATCCCTCCTGATTTAATAACATCTGCAAATTTAAAACATTCCCTTTATTCTTGCAGCCAGGGAATTATTTTGCATTTTAGGCCACACACCCCTGGTGTAGCCAATCCTCCAAGAGTTTACAGTAGACCCTGTTATAAGAACCCTATAAGCTCTTGAAAGATTGACTACATCAGGGGTGAAATTACATCTGTGAGTTCATTTAGTACCCTTGGATGCAGTTCATCTGCCCCTGAAGACTTAGTTTCATTTAAAGAAACTAGGTGTTTATGCAGATCATAGGCTGCAACTTCCTTCCCTCATCTTGTGTCTTTTTTTGCCATGTTGAGTACTATTTCCCTCACAAGAGAAGACTGAGGAGATGCAGGAATGGAGCAGTTCTTCCCTCTCTTCATCATCTGTTGCAATTTCACTTTCCTGTCCCCTCAAGGGGCCTAACATGTCCTTGCTCTTTTTCTTACTTTGAGCATAAGAAAAGAACCTTTTGTTGTTGTTGTTTTTAGCATCTCTCACCAGCCTAAGCTTTCCAAACTTTTTCCCTGAAGGCACTGGTTATTTGTTTATATTCATCCTTGGTCATAAGGCCCTCCTTCTGTTTGCTAAATTAGTCTTTTTTATTTCACAAGTTTTTAGAAAGCTGTTAATGGAGCCACTTTATCTTCTTTAGGCTTCTCCAGTTTTTTCCTTCTCATAGGAATCATTTATGATTGTGCCTTCAATATTTCACTTTTAAGAATCTCCCACCCCTCTTGAACTCCCTTCTCCTTAAGTATTTCTGGCCATGGGATTCTGCCCAGCATAACTTTGTCAAAATTTGCTTTCCTGAGGTCCAACTTCTATGTCTGACTACATATAGCTTTTCCCTTCCCCAAGACTGTAAATTCCAAAATTACATGGTTACTACTGCCCAGGGTCCCCACTACTTTCATCTTGTCAACCAGTTCTTCCCTGTTGGTAAGAATCAAGTTCAAGAGAGCAGATTCCCTTGTTTCCCTCTCCACTTTCTGGAAAATGAAATTGTCAGCGAGACAAGTCAAGAATTTATTTGATCTTTCATTTTTAGCAGAGTTAGACTCCCAACAGATATCTGGGCAATTGAAATCTCCCATGACTACTCTGTCCCAATTCTTTGAGAACTTTGTAATCTGTGTCTATCTCATCCAAGTCTTCTACCTGGCTTGGTGGGGTACAGCAGACCCCAACCATAATATCACTGTTATTTCTTACTCCTTTTGTTTTTTTTCCATAGACTCTCAACTGAACTTCCATGCTCAGATTCACATATTCCCTCACAAGTATATACCTCCTTTACATATAACTTGACTCTTCTATCCTTTCTTGTTTGTCTGTCCCTTTTTAATACATTGTATCCCTCAATTCTAATATTCCGATTGCTTGTGTCATCTCACTGAGTTTCAGTAATGCCTATTAGATCATAATCCCCTTCCTGTATTAGAGATGACAAGTCTAGTTGGCACACTTTAGATTCTACCCCTCTCCGTAAGGAATCCCCGATTACCAGTACATGTGTATACTGGGGAACAGAAGTTTGAGTGTTCTCATCCACAGGAGCCTGAGAAATTTCCTTCAAGCTTCAGGGAGGCTGGGGAAGTAGCTGTTGTTCCAGACAGTGGTCCAGAATAAATATCTATGGGGAAATCCTGGAACTGATTGCTAAGCAACAGATGCTCAGAATGTCTCCTGATTGTCCTGTTTCTGAGGGTTACCTTTTCCCATGAACCCTCCTCCTGTATTGGGTACTCCTCCATTCACTGAGGTACCTTCTCGCCCTGTCAAGAGAACTCTGTGTTGTCTGTTCACCTTCCCTTATAAACTGAAGTGTGGACAAGTGTGCCACAAGTCCCTGTATCTTCTCCTCTAGTAGAGCTACCAATTTACACCTGCTGCAAGTGTAATTTTTACCTTACCTTACCTAATTGCTGTTACCCTCAGGTACGAATATGAACATGCCACAGACTTCATGCATCATTTCTTCTGCTCCTTCACCAGTCATGCTGCTGCAATCCATTTTGAATTTCAAACCCAATCCAAATTTGTTCTATTTATCTTCTACCTCCCTGATAGCTCCACTGTCAAACTGCTTCTCAAGACTCCTTGTGAATAGCTACTCACCTTCCTACAGGGCCCCCAGGCCAGACCCACCCACCCCCCAGGGCAATAGGCCTTGAGCTCTCACTCTTCATCTTGCACGGAATGCTCATGCCTCTGGTGAGGAGGAGTCTTACACAATAGAAGCTTCACCCAGCAGAGGGAATTCCCTTAATACCAACCAAAAAAGTGCATTTGGGTCACAATTGACTTATGCTGATCCCATCTTTCGATATTTCAGGCAAGGAGAGAAGAAGAAAAAGAGTTAAACCAATTTCACACTAGGCTTGTTCCAGGTGGAGAGCTGTTTTGCCCCCAACGCTTTTTTCTGTTTTCACACAAGTTGCTGTGGAGCTGTGAGTTGGCGTGCCATTCTCCCACAGCAAGCAAGATCCTATTACAAGGAGTTTCTGCTTGCTTTGGGAAAGCCACACGCCAACTCGCAGCTCCTTGGCAGCTTGTGTGAAAGCAGAGAAGTGCCAGGGGCAAACAGCTCTCCACCCAAAACAAGCCCTAGTGCAAAATCAGTCTTAGTTTTTATACCTCATTTTTTTCTACCCTAAGGAGTCTCAAAGTGGTTTTAAATTGCCTTCCCTTCCTCTCCCCACAACAGAGCTCTGAGAGAACTGTGACTGGCCCAAGGTCATCCAGCAAATTTCATATGGAGGAGGAATGGGAGTCAAACCTTGTTCTCCAGATAGAGTCCACCATTCTTAGCAACTACACCACACTGGCAAATGATGAGCAGACCATAGCAACCCCAGTCTTCCTCGGTGATCTCCCATCCAAGTACTGAATGTGGCCCACTCTAGTTAGGTCCCAAGTGCTGATGAATCCAGGCTAAATTAGGCTATTCGGGCTGCTTAATCCCATAACTGTAATTCAAATTATCTTTCCCTTCCTATTTGCAGCAGCTTTTTAACTTGAGTGGATCAACATTGGGCAACCCAGTCACAGATCTCTCACATACCATGAAGAGTAGCCCTAGGAATGAACCTTGGAGACAGGCTTTCATTTGATGCAGAGCCTTCTGGAGATGTGCTTCCCAGACTCTCTCTAATCTAGACAGAGAATCTAGCCAGAGCTGCTCAGTCTCTGCAGGAGACCTTTGCCAGCATGCTCTTTTCTGAGCCAAAGGCAGATGGTTTGGAGCTAAAAGGCTGAAATGTCATGAGACTGCAGTCATTGTGAGAATACTAAATTCATGTTCATATTACGTGCAATTTGAAGCTGGGCTTGTCTATAGCATTATAGATATGGGAACCCCTGCAAGAGATCAAAATCCTGGAACCACAATCTTAAGCAGGAATACCCTCCTCCTTCCCCATTTTTCAGTTGCACACTTTGTTTACTCACATCTCTGGATTCTGCATCCTGTAAATTGAGTCTGTCATATCATAAACACAACACACCCATTTAAACTCTTGATTTGTCTCTTTTGTTACTGTACACCCCTCAAAAAGAGATCAATACCAAAACAAAGCAGGTATAAAATTCTGCTGTGCAGATTTGTTGCTTTTTTTTTTCCCTCGGCACTTTACAGTGACACAAATGACTGCTCAGTCTCTAGGACAATGTTGAATTGGAACCATTGACTCTGTTGCAATTTACAACCTCTTCCCTATAATTGGATCTGTAATGACAGTTTTTTATGCCCATGTAATGACATTGAGGAATGCAACAGAATAGACAATTGGCTGCTCACAAAGTGACTCACTTTCAGTATGCACAATGAAATTTTAAGCATGCACAATGTAGATGAGTGAGTTAAGTTTTAAAAGATGCCTACTTCATAAACATCTGCATAACTTTCAAGACACTGAAATAAGCAGCTGACTGATTATACATTCTGGTGCATTCATCTTTTCTGCACACTGTGGGAAGAGGTCAGGTAGATCAAATGTGGAAGGGCAAAGAGCATCTGTCTCTTTCTGTATGCATTCATTGTCCAGATGTAAGAAAGGTTATGTTTCCTGTCAGCCTGATTTTTCACTCTGTTCTTAAAATTACATAGGAAATATAGGCAAAGGTGCTTATATTTGGCCTAGGTGCTTATATTTGGCCTAATTATTGATCTTTAAAAAAAATTACTATCAGGTGTGAAAATTATTTAGTAAAGAACACCACAAGACAGAGGAATCAGTCCTAATTTATGAACTCATAATCTGACATGTGTGTGTGTGTGAGAGAGAGAGAGAGACTACTGGAATAAAAGGTTTGCATTGTTATAAATGGTAATATAATACCTGTGATTTTCTCAAAAGTATCATTTTCATATATATAGCAACATTTGTCATTCTTCTACAGCTAATCTAATCCCATAAAACAAGCCACTGTAATGAGTGACCAACCGTAATGGCCCTGTCTACTTCCCTCCCTCAGAGGCAAGATCCCACCCCCCCCTTTCTTTTACTTTACTGACTGAGCTGCCCTAGTAATGTGTTTCTTCTTTGCTAAAGAACTCCAGCTGTCCAACCCTGTCACAGTGCAATATTTTGGTGTTGGCTCAGCCCAACAACCTGAGGGAAGGATCAGGAGTCCCCTTTAATTTAAACAATTTAAATGGCACTCAAGATGTTTTGAAATTCAAAATCACATTTTATTCAACATAGGTCAGATGAAATCAGGGGTTAAATTTCTGAAGTAACTCAATATAGATAACTCTGAGGTAAAAGCAATACATGTGCAACTTTAGTTCTTATGTTTTCAGCTAATAAGAGTTTTTAAGCTTTTCACAGTGACTTAAATCTTTATGTTGAGAGGCTTTTCTTCCAGTGTTTTCCAAACACTTCAGTGCACCTTCTTTGAGTATTCTCTAATTATTTCATTTTCCAGAAGGCTGGTTCATTCTTTCCAATATCCAGATCCCTTTTCTTGAAACACCAGTAATCATCTTGAGTTTACAGACAGTTTTTAACCACACCAGGCCAGGGATCTCTGCACTCTTCAGAGCTAATTTTCTGTTTGACTGGGTAGGGAAATTCTCCTCTTACTATAGCGTTTTGGTCTACTTCCCAGGGAGCTGAGAAAGCCACACTCCATGGGTGGAAGTACTTGCACCTGTGAACATGCTATACTGCTTATAAATATATGCTGGATGGGTTGAATTATGCTTTGCAGGTCACTGTATAGGCCTACATTCCAGTGTTACAAGAGGAAGAAGATAATATATAAACAGAGATAATTAGTGATAACATCTGTAGATTTCTGTATTAGTGATCAACAGTGCCATCCTAAACAGAGTTGGTAGTGATGGAAAGTACCATCAAGTCACAGAGAACTTACAGTGACCCCTTAGTGTCTTCAAAACAAAAGATGTTCAGAGATAGTTTGCTATTGCTTGCCTCTGCATCATTACTCTGACCTTCCTTGGTGGTCTCCCATCCAAATACTAATAAGGGCTGGCTGCTTAGCTTCTAATAAGTTTGGGCTAGCCTTGGCTATCCAGGTCAGGACAAAGGCTCCTGGGGAGGGGAAGATATGACGGTGGGACGAGGCAGCATTATAAAGGAAGGAGATCGAGACACAACAGTGCTCGACCCCCTTCCAGCCTTCGTCCCATCCCGATGGTGACAGGTAGTGGGGCCAGGTTGAATTACTCGCCTCCGTCACTGGTGTTATGCAACGCCAGGTCCATTAATAATAAGACCTCTGTCCTGCAGGAGTTCCTGATTGAACAGGATATGGACCTGGCTTGCGTGACCGAGACCTGGGTGCGCGAAGGGGAGACGGTAGCTCTCTCCCAGACCGTTCCCCCAGGATACTCGGTCTTTCACCAGTCACGGACTAGCGGGCGGGGGGGCGTGGTGGCACTCTTCATACGAGTGGCTTACTCCTTTAGGGCTCTTCCGGCTCCAGAGATCCCGGGTGTTGAATGTGTTGGCCTGATGTGGGATGTTGGGGAGGGGTTGGCGATCTGGCTGGTGTACTGACCGCCTAACGCACCGGCCGGCGCCTTACCATCCCTGGTGGAGGCCGCGGCGGGCTGGGCGTTGGAGCACCCAAGGCTTTTGGTCTTGGGTGACTTCAATGTCCATGCTGACGACGCGGCCTCCAGCCAGGCGATGGACCTGGTGTCATCCATGGCGACACTAGGACTCTCCCAGGTTGTTACAACACCCACCCATCAGGCGGGACACATGTTAGACCTGGTCTTTGCGGCCGGAATATCAGTGACTGATATTGCTATGGAAGCAGTGCCATGGTCAGATCACTTTACCCTCAAGGCCCGTATGGAGGTATCACCCAAAACCCGTTTAGGCGGAGAGCGTATTTTAGCTCACCCGCGGAGCCTGATGGACCCGGAACGGTTCCTAACGGCTCTACGGGATACCTGGCCCGCTGGCGATTCCCTGGATGGTCTGGTAGAGTCCTGGAACGATGGGCTCTCCAGGGCCATCGAGGAAATCGCACCCAGGCGCCCTCTGCGCCCCCGCCCGAAACCGTCGCCCTGGTTTAACCGGGAGCTGCGGCAACAAAAGCGGGGGCTCAGACGACTAGAGAGGCAATGGCGGCGTACTCGAGACGAAGTGACCCGAGCATCTTATAGAGAGAGTTTGAAGGCCTATGAGATGGCAATCAAATCCGCAAAGAGAACATTCTTTGCGGCTAAGATTGCATCCGCAACTTCGCGCCCGGCACAATTATTTGACGTAATTAGAGGACTTACTATGCTGCCGCAAGGCAGGTTAAATTCTACTGAATTGGAAATAGGCTGTGAGGCTTTTGCAAAATTTTTTGCGGATAAAGTCGCATCACTCCGCCCCGACTCCCCTGCCAGTTTGGAGACAGTTAGCGAACCTGAGGCCCTGAGCCTGTCCTCGGATTATATACTGGATGGCTTTGACCCCCTCAGTCTGGAGGAAGTTGACAGGATTCTTGTATCTGCTCGCCCAACAACTTGTAAATTAGACCCATGCCCTTCCTGGCTTATTAAATCTTGCAAGGGGGACCTTAGATATCCCGTGCGGGATATCATAAATAGATCCCTAACGGAAGGGCACTTTCCAACGCCACTTAAAGAGGCTGTGGTCCGACCCCTCTTTAAAAAGCCATCTCTAGATCCGGCCCAATTGACACACTATCGGCCGGTTTCAAATTTGCCCTTTCTGGGTAAACTTATTGAGAGGGCAGTGGCGAAGCAGTTACAGACCTTCCTGGATGACACTTCCGTCCTCGACCCATTTCAGTCCGGCTTTCGCCCGGGACACGGGACGGAGACAGTGTTGGTTGCCTTAGTGGATGACCTTCAACAGCATCTGGATCGGGGTGGCTCGGCGGTGCTGATGTTGTTAGACCTGTCGGCGGCGTTCGACACGGTCGACCATCGGCTACTGACGTGCCGCCTCGCCGACGCAGGGATTCAGGGGTTGGCCTTACAGTGGCTTTCCTCTTTCCTGGAAGGTCGGGGACAAAGGGTCGCAATTGGGGGGGAGCTGTCTCGGAGGTGCTCACTTGATTGTGGTGTGCCCCAAGGGGCGGTTCTCTCCCCGATGTTATTTAACATCTACATGCGGCCTCTTGCCCAGATTGCCCGAAGGTATGGGTTGGGGTGTCACCAGTATGCTGATGACACCCAGCTCTATCTACTGATGGATGGCCAGCCTGTCTGCGCCCCGGAAAACCTTGACCAGGCACTACGGGCCGTGGCTGAGTGGCTCAGACTGAGTGGGCTGAAGTTAAATCCTGCGAAGACAGAGGTCCTTTGCTTGGGCCGCCGCGGCCCGGGGAGGGGGATCCCCCTGCCGGCTTTTGATGGTGCGCCGCTTATGGCGGCGGACAGGGTCAGGAGCTTGGGGGTGCTATTGGAGCCTTCTTTAAAGATGGAGGCTCAGATAGCAGCCGCTGCCAAGTCCGCATTTTTTCATCTTAGACGGGCAAGGCAGCTGGCCCCCTTTCTGGAGCGCGACGACCTAGCAACAGTGATCCATGCTACGGTCACCTCAAGGTTGGACTACTGCAACGCCCTCTACATGGGGCTGCCCTTGTCTTGGACCCGGAAACTGCAGCTGGTGCAGAATGCCGCGGCCCGGCTGTTATTGGGTCTCCCAAAGTGGGAACACATCCAGCCGGGTCTCCGGACTCTGCACTGGCTTCCAGTGATATACCGAGTCCGGTACAAGGTGCTGGTTATTACCTTTAAAGCCCTATATGGCCTGGGACCTGCCTACCTGAAGGACCGTCTCTCCCCACATGTTCCCCAGAGAGCACTGAGGTCAGGAACACAAAATCTCCTCACTATCCCCGGGCCAAAAGAAGCCCGTCTGAAAGCCACCAGGGAAAGGGCTTTCTCCGTTATGGCCCCCGTATGGTGGAATCAGCTGCCGGAAGAGGTGAGGGCCCTGCAGGACTTGGCGCAGTTCCGCAGGGCCTGTAAGACGACCCTCTTCCGGCTAGCCTATACCTAGCCTACATTTAGCTAGGATAACAACTTGAGGAAACTGGCCAGCCATCTGTTCATAGGAAACTGAATTACTCTGTTTTAATGTTTAACTGCTTAAATTATTTAACTGTTTTATATTTGAAATTGTTTACTTTTAAGTTTGATTAATTGTTGGAAGCCGCCCTGAGCCATTCGTGGGAAGGGCGGGATATAAATCCCAAATAAATAAATAAATAAATAAATAACACCTGGTATTCCCTGGCTGTCACCCATCCAAGTACTGATCAGATCTGACCCTGTTTAGTTTTCAAGATCAGGCATGTTTAGGGTGGTATGTAAGCAGAATTATACTGTTCTAAGTCCATTAAAGTCAATGGGCTTAGAAGGGTGTAAGTCTGAGTAGCATGGCTCTGTAAACTTCAAATCTGGTCTACCTTTCTGGCATTTCTAATGATCACAAATGACTAGAGACGTTTTGTTTTTTGGTCTTCTAAGATGAATCATCCACTAGCTAGCCCTAACTAGCTTCTGTTTGTTACTAAGTAAGGACAAAGCTTGATCTGACTTTTCAAACAATATTATTTCCTTATATACAGTCCCAGATGACTTACTTCAACCATCAGGGAATAATAATGGGTATGGGACTGGGTGTATAATGGGGATGCCTTAATCAACAATTTGTTAATCACTCAGACAAAATCTGTTCCATGATATAAAGCAATAAAGAAAGACCATTTAAGAGCTTCATATTTGGCAGACATTACTGCACACAATCTTAGACTAGAATTTACAGCATTATTCTTTCAGGCTATGCCAATGGAACTACTCACTGGACAATATCTAAAAATACCTCAGGAACAACACATCTGTTTTTGTGGAAATTCTGTGGGAGATCTTTTTCATTATGTTATGGTCTGCTTGTTGTACTGAGATCTCAGAAGTAAAATTTTGACTAGGATAACAGATCAACTGTATAATTTTTCTGACATAGATAAATTAATATTTTTGCTATCAGATGTGGACTCCTATGTTTCTAACATGGTGGCACTTTTTTCATTAGGAACTAGGAAAGTCAGAACAAAGGTGGTTCTTGTGAAAGCAGTTAAATGAAATGTATTATCCTGTAATGTATTTTGTATTTCTTGAATCTGACTGTGAATCTTTGGAGATGGATGTTTGTATTTAAAAATTCAAGGTAATTAGTACATTTGAGTGTGAAAGTGAATATTTATTGATGGACACTATATTTTAAAATTTTAGTATGTTTTTAACTTGTAAAAGCCAATGGCCATATACCTGACTGTGGTTTGTGGTCCACTAGCTTGCCCTGTTTCCTTTGGTGCTACATAGAACACACACATACATCACAAAAATGTTTTCTAGTTCTAACAGCTTTTCCTCATTTCCTGCTAACAGCTCTGCCTGAAGCTCACTCCTAAAGTTGTCAACATCTGCTTCGGGTTATTTATTTATTTCCCATTGCAGAAAATTGGCAGTTCCAATATCCTTAAGAGGTGGATAATTGTAATTATCTATGATGCTGTGTAAATGGTTTTAATGGCTCAGCAATTCCAGAGGCCTTGATCTATATTTATTTATTTATTTGCTCAACATGTTGTCTGCACTTGCAACATACAGTTAAACTTTGTGTGTGTGTGATTCTTCCCCCTCTTATTGTTCTTGTTGAGTGATGAGTGTGACTGAGTATTTAAAGCAAGCTATGAATGTATGATCCCAAAGTTTCCAAAAATTCACAACACATCATTCTGCATACGTGGGTTTTCAGTTTGAGATGCCAAGGTCGAAGTTCATTTCATTTCATTTTTCTCTTTCTTTCATTTCTTCCTTTCAAACCCTCTTTCAAGCCTACATGAAATCTGACCTACCATGGTAGCAGTCCATAGGGTGCTAAATTAACCTCTCTCAGTTCTTGCGGTTCCCTGAGTCTGCAGCTTCTAGCCTTAGCAGGAGGGCTTCTCAGTAATGCTGGTTCAGAGGGGTTGTCTTCTGAAACACAACTGCATCATTAACTATTTCAAACAACCTAGATCTGAACTGACCTAACGCACACATATGCCATCAAGTTTTAAGAGACTTGTGATGATCTCAGCAAGGGGGTTTTATGGCAAGTGAGAAGCAGAGGTAGTTTACCATTACCTTTCTTTCACTTGGTGGTCTCCCAGCTAGGTACTGACCCTGATTAGCTTCTGAAATCTGGTGAAATTGGACTATACCATGCCACCTTGCCTAATAAATGAAGAAATCAAACCTTTCTTTAACTAAGCTGTTGCTCAAAGGTCGAAGAAGTGTTGGTTTAATATCCTACTCTTCACTACCTGAAAGAGTCTTGGAGAGTCTTACAATCACCTTCCCTTCTTCTGTCCACAACAGACACCCTGTGAGATAGACGGGACTGAGAGAGTTCTGAGTGAACTGTGACTGATCCAACATGATGACTCAAACTTGTATGCAGAAGGCCCCAGGTTCAGCCCCTGACATTCCCAGTTAAAAGTGTCAGGTAGTAGAACATGTGAAAGACCTCTAGCTGAGATCCTGGAAAGACACAGCCAGTCAGAGCAGAAATATTAAACTTGATACATCAATGATCTAATGTAGCCAACCTCTGGGTAAGGCCTAGAGATCTCCTAGAATTGCAATGGATCTCCAGATTACAGAGATTCGTTTTCCTGGAGAAAACAGCTGCTTCAAAGGGTGGATTATGTGACATTATAACCTGCTAAGGTCCTTCCCTCTCATGGATTGCTGTCCCTCTCATGGACTGCTGCCTTGACATGGCAAGAGGGCTTGTGCGGTTCAGTGAGGCTGTGGGCTATGCCATGTAGGGCCATGCAAGATGGACAGGTCGCAGCTGAGAACCCAGACAAAATGTGAAACACTGGTAAAGGAAATAGCAAACCACTCCAATATCCTTGCCAAGAAAACCCCATGGACAGTAACAACAGGCTAAAAGATACGGTGCTGGAAGATGAGCCCCTCAGGTCAGAAGTTGCCCAATATGTTACTGGGGAAAAGCGGAGGGCAAGTCCAAGTAACCACAGAAAGAGTGAAGCGGCTGGGCCAAAGCCAAAAGGACGCTCAGCTGTGGATGTGTCTGATGGTGAAAGGAAAGTCCGATGCTGCAAAAAACAATACAGCATTGGAACATGGAATGTAAGATCTATGAATTAAGGTAAGTTGGATGTAGTCAAACAAGAGATGTCAAGACTGAACATTGATATCTTAGGAATCAGTGAACTAAAATGGACAGGAATGGGTGAATTTAACTCAGAGGATCACTACATCTATTATTGTGGGCAAGAGTCCCGTAGAAGAAAATCTATGGCCTTTATAGTGAGGAAGGCAGTAATGGGATACAATCTAAAAAATGACAGAATTCGGCCCCGCCCTGGCCGCGCCGCAACGCGGCTGCGCGCCGCGGGGCCGTGCTTTGCAGCCCTGGAGGATTGGAGGCAGCTTTCCCAGGCATCCGGGGACTTTGTTGGGGCGGGGGCTGAGGCTTTAAGAAGCCTCGGCTCCTCCCTCCCGCACGCAGTTCGCGGAGTCGTTTGACCAGAGCAGCAGCATGCTGCTGACTTGCTGGTCCAGGAACTGCGTCGGGACTCGGGCCGGAAGGCGGCCTGGCTTACCGTTTGCCGGCTTCTCCTAGGCTCGTCGAGACAGCACGCGCCCAGCAGCGTCCGGCCCAGAAGAGGCCGGGAGGCATCCGAAGCAGCGGGAGGCAACAGCTGATCGGCGGTGCTCCTTTCCTGCTGCGGAGGCTCGGCGGCGGTGCGGTTTGACGGAGCGGGCCTGGGGGAGGGCCTGGGGATTGGCTGACTCAGTGGAGCGTTATTTGGGACCCGGGAAGTGGTTTTAGTTGGCCCAGCTGATTGGGGGTTCCCCCTTTCGGTGTTTGACGGCGTGGCCGGCCTGGGGGCCTGGGGAGTGGGCCACTTTAGACACACACACCCCGCCCACCAACCCGGCGTTCTTTATCCCTACCACAGCTGGGGTCCGCGGGCGTGGCAAGAGGGCCGGGGAGCTGTTGCTGCAGGAGCAGCTGCCGTCCCTGTGGGGCTTGTCCAGAGGGGCTGTTGGATCCTGGGCCTTCAGGGCAGAAGTACCACTAGTAATTTGTGGCTGTAGGTCTTGGCTACTTTGTTAGGTGGGTGGAGGACACCCCCGCCTCCCTCCTGGATTGCTACACCTTCTGCAGCTTTTCCTACTGTTCAGCTTTGTGAGCAGGAAGCTTATGATTGCACTCCTGCCTTCAGTAGCACCAATTTTATTGGTTTGGCTGCCGGCTCTGGCTATGGCACCCAAGAAAGGGCAGGGCCCTTCCAAGGGCAAGCAGCCGGCCAAGGCCGCTGCTAAAAGGAGGAATACTGATCCTCCTGCTGAGGACCTCGATAGCTCTGTAATACGCCAGGCTATTTTGGATAGGGTTCATGTTATGGAGGAGGAGCAAGCGGCGTCAGGTTCCCAGGCTGTATGGCCTGGGCGCCATAGCGCCACGGGAAGATCAGGGACGCTTACCTTCGAGTGTGAATTGCTTGCCAGACTTTCTTTTCTGCAGGAAAATATGGTCGCCAGATCCCGAGTGGACCCTCCACAGGATCCAGACTTAGGCCAAGCTGCTGAGTCGGGGGGTGATGGCCGTGGCCATGAAGAGGCAGACGATCAGCAACCGGCGGAGCCACCCCTGGCCGTGGCAGTGAACCCCCCTACAGTGGAAGGTAGGGTCACATTGCCTCCACAGCAAACACACTGGCCTTGGGTGCCCTTCTATCCCACCGCAGTCTGGTGGGTATGGTCATGCCCCCGCCCCCCCAAGGGCGGTCAGGGGTCACCCCCAGCGGTACCTGGGCCTTCCTGGGCCGTGGGTGTTGCCACACCGGGGCGTGCTCTGTTCCCTTCGGCGGCTTGGGGCCAATATCCACGTGCGGCCGGTGGGGCGCCAACTACTGCTGGGTCTGCCGCACCCATGCCGGCCACAGGAGTTTTACCTTGGGGGGGGCCACGTGCCTGGAGCTTATCCTTTTGAATGGCCTGCTGTGCCTTGCGCTCCTTGGGGATACCATCAGAACCCTTATGGGTCTGTGCCACTGTTATCCATCCCGTTCGGGGATCCAGGGATGCCACTGGGTGATCATTTGACCCCGGCTACAAGGGACAAGATTCTGAGGGGGGAGTACGTCGACGTTTTTAGTCTCCTGTATAGGGAGTTGGAGAAAAAGAGCAAAGAGGAGTTAGACGAGAAAGAGAAACTCAGGAGACGGAAGGTGGATAGGACCTGGGCCAATTGGCTTCCAGGTTTCCTCATCTACGCCGGGGTCATTGCCAGGGCCCAGCCGGGCAGAGCCGCTGCATTGTTCCAATACTGCGACATCATCTACCAGGCTTACTCCGATTTTGCGGGGTAACCTGGTTACAGTATGATGAAACGTTTCGCATGCGGGCGGCCATCAACCCTTTACTGCCCTGGGACCAAATCAACCAACAGTTATGGTTGCAATTGATGGCCCCGGCTAAACCAAATTTTGGTGATAGGGCTGACAGTGGGCATTTGGTCCATAAACAGGCAAGTAACCCAACAGCCCGCCTTACAGCAGGTCAGCCGGTTCAACCCCGGGTGTTGGGAGTACACCTCTCAAGGAGTCTGTTCCCGGAAAGCGTGCAAATTCAAGCACGAGTGCCCACTATGTGGAGGTTCACATGCCTTCTCGGCTTGCAGCAAGGCAAAGCTGAAGGGCGGGCACAAGCGCCCCGGCGGCGGGGGCGGTTCACAAGCACTGGGTAAAGGGTCCCAGCCCCATTCGGCTGAAGGTTCTTGAGCACTTCATTGCCAATTACCCAAGGACTGCGGACAGGTGTTATTTGTTGAATGGGTTTATGTTTGGTTTCCGGATTCCGTACATGGGGCCTAGGGTTCCCTGCACGGCTTCCAATTTGCGTTCCATCGTTGGTTTGGAACATGTGGTGAGGGAAAAAATTTCAAAGGAATGCACGGAAGGGCAGGTGATTGGCCCTTTCAAAGCGCCCCCCGTCCCCAATTTGAGGGTTTCACAGTTAGGCGTAGTCCCTAAAAAAGCCGCGGGGGAGTTCCGGCTGATTCATCATTTGTCCTACCCCGCAGGGGGATCGGTCAATGATGGCATTCCTGATCACCTATGTTCGGTTCGTTACACGACTTTCGATCAGGCCGTTAAGGTTGTCCGGGGTTGCAGGCCTGGAGCGGAAATGGCAAAATGCGACATTAAGTCGGCATTTTGGCTGTTGCCGGTCCACCCGGATGATTTTGAGTTGTTGGGTTTCCACTCTGAGGGCAGTTTTTACGTTGACAGAACATTGCCCATGGGGTGCTCGGTGTCTTGTGCAGCCTTTGAGCGTTTCAGCTCCTTTCTGGAGTGGCTGGTCAAGCACAGGTCGGGCCGCAATGAGGTGGTGCACTATTTGGACGATTTTTTGTTCGTTGGCGCCCCCGGGTCGGGTCGTTGCGCCAGGCTCCTCGACTTATTTACTAGGTTAGCGGGGGAGTTGTGTGTTCCTCTCGCCCATGAAAAAACCGAGGGCCCTGCAACTCGCATCACGTATCTGGGCATCGAGTTGGACACTGACCTGCAGACATCGCGTTTGCCTGACGATAAAGTCCACCAGCTAGATGCATTGAAGGCGAAGCGCAAAGTGTCACTCCTCGAGCTGCAGCAGCTCGTGGGACACTTAAATTTCGCTTGCCGCATTGTCGCCCCGGGCAGGGCATTTGTCCGCCGTCTGTGCGATGCCATGTCGCACCTGCGTCTCCCTCACCACAGGGCCAGGATAACCGAGAGCATGCGCAGAGACCTGGAGGTTTGGGAGCGGTTTCTTGACGCATACAATGGGGTGTCCTTCTGGAGGGAGGTCCTCAAGGTCGAGGCCGACCTCCAAATTTCATCTGATGCCGCCGGTGCCTCCAGTTTCGGTGTCTTCTTTAGAGGGCATTGGTGTGCGGAGCCCTGGCCAGAGGATTGGCACCGCTCCGAGATTTGCAGAAATTTGACCTTCTTGGAGTTCTTTCCGATTGTGGTGGCGGTTTTTCTATGGGGTGAGCAATTGGCCAACAGGGTCGTACATTTTTGGTGCGACAACCTGTCAGTGGTGCACGTGGTCAATGCATTGACTTCAAAGTCCAAGCCTGTCATGTCGCTTGTTCGGGTGTTTGTGTTGCGTTGTCTCCAGCTAAATATTGTGTTTGTAGCCAAGCATGTGCCGGGTGTGAATAACGGGGTAGCGGACGCCCTGTCTCGTCGACAGATGGACCGGTTCCGCCTTCTCGCCCTGGAGGCAGATTTCCACCCGTCACAGATGCCTCCCCATCTCTGGCAGCTTGGCAGGCCGAGGCCGGGAGGGCAATCCTTTTAGCTTTGGCTCCAAGCACGCGAAGGGCTTACGAACGTGCAGCGGCGCAGTTTAAGGCATTCCGTCAAGCCTCGAGGTCGGGTGAGGTATGGCCCATCCCGGTTTCCCATCTGATGCAGTTTTGCGTATTGCAGAAGTCCAAAGGTATGAAAGTTAAGTCTATCAGAGGGCAGTTGGCGGCCCTGGTGTTTCTTAGTAAAGCCCAGGGCTTTCCGGCCACAGGGGATGATTTCAGAATTAAGAAGATGCTGGAGGGTTGGTCTAGGGAGCAAGCGTCAGGAGCTGACACTAGACAGCCTATATCCCCCGCTATTCTGCGAGGCCTGGGCAGTGTTTGGCCGGTGGTCTGTAGTTCCGGCTACGAAGTTACCTTGTTTCATGCTGCTGCGCTCACAGCCTTCTTTGGTGCCCTACGCGTGAGCGAGCTAGTTCAGGCTTCGTGACGGGATACTAAG
Source organism: Heteronotia binoei (assembly GCF_032191835.1). Lineage (NCBI taxonomy): Eukaryota > Metazoa > Chordata > Lepidosauria > Squamata > Gekkonidae > Heteronotia > Heteronotia binoei. The sequence continues at coordinate 36,590,371 of NC_083223.1, forward strand.
GACACCGCCTTGCAGAGCAGCGATGTGTCTTTCAAAGGGGAGCAGGTCCTATTTCGGGTCCGCCGGTCCAAAACGGATCAGCTTCAGAAGGGCACGACGATCAAGCTCGGCCCTTGTTCTGAACCCGGGCTTTGTCCGGTCCAGGCCCTGCGGGAGTATGTTAGAGCCCGAGGAACTGCCCGGGGCCCCTTTTTCCAGCACGAGTGCGGGGCCCCATTGACGAAGTACCAGTTCTGGGCAGTCACTTCCCGGGCCCTGGGCAAGTTAGGACTGGGTGGTTTCAGGTTCGGCACCCATTCCTTCAGGATTGGGGCGGCGTCGACGGCCGCAGCCAAGGGTTACCCTGGACCGACCATCCAGAGGGTAGGGCGGTGGAGGTCCGCCGCCTACCGTTCCTATGTGCGCCCGTTGTTGCTCCCCTAAGGGGGGAGTTTCTGGTTGCTCTGTTCTAACTATGTTCTTTCGTTTCAGGTGCTGTGGCTCGTCATGGGAGGCTGAGGATCCTCATATGCGGGCACAGCATGATTTTCTGGGAGGCCCACTTTGCGAGAAGATCGCCGCTCGGGTCTCAACTTGGGCTGGGCGAGTGGGCTACGATCGACTGGCTTGGGCGCTGAGGGCTCAGATGGTCTGGGCTGTTACCGTTGTTTGTTAATAGGTCTGGTCCCCCGCCCAATGTTTTGGTCATTCATCTTGGTGGGAATGACTTGGGCCTTTTGCAGGGGAAGGCCCTTTCCTTGCAGGCGATTTCGGACTTGCGGGTCATTGTGAGGAGATGGCCTGGGGTCCGGATCATTTGGTCTGCAATTTTGCCTCGCAGGAACTGGCGTGCCTCTTGGAATCCTGCTGGGATTGAGCGGGCCAGGAGGAAGGCTAATCGGGCCCTGAGGTTGGCCCTTGAGGGAGGTCTGGGTACCTTCCTGCCGCATCCTGGTATTAGTGTTTATAGGGCGGAGCTCTATCAGCCAGATGGAGTACATCTGTCCGATGAGGGAAATCGGGCCTTTCTGTTTGAGTTACGGCAAGGTCTTCGGGAGGCTTTAGGCCTCCCGGGGGTTGCGAATGCATAAGCAGAGGCTTGGCATTGCGGTGGCGGAATTTTCAAGGAATTCTGACCTTGCTGGTGAGCACCCTGGCCTGGGCACCTGTTGTGCATGCGATCCGTAGGAAAGACAGATGGGCTTCACGGCTCAATATCCTGGAATATGGATCGGGTCCATGCCTCCCTTTGATTGCTCCCCCCCCTTTCTGGTGATCGGGGCGGGGATAAGGGGAGGGCATGTTTGGTCTGCCGCCCGGATATAGCCACATTGGCATGGCTAGGACCGGGGGTTGGGTGCCTCGCCCTTGTAGGACTTGGTGGGGTCAGGTGTGACCCCAGGGCTCGTCCTCTCGTTCACCTTGCCTAGTTTGTGTTTATTTCAATAAAGTGGCCCATTTCCCAAAAGTTATGTGTCTGCCTCTTTATTCCGCCTGGGGGTGCAATTCGGCCCTGCCCTGGCCGCGCCGCAACGCAGCTGCGCGCCACGGGGCCGTGCTTTGCAGCCCTGGAGGATTGGAGGCAGCTTTCCCGGGCATCCGGGGACCTTGTTGGGGCGGGGGCTGAGGCTTTAAGAAGCCTCAGCTCCTCCCTCCCGCACGCAGTTCGCGGAGTCGTTTGCCCGCCCACCCACCCTGCAGCAGTACAGGATTATGCCGGTCGCCTTATTAGGGGCCAGGTAGGAATTTTTTCACATCACTTAATTGGCCTTTGGTGGTGTGTTTTTCGCCTACCTTGTACTGCCAGTAGTGGTGTGGTTTGTTAGGTAGCTAATTTGGCCACTTTGCGGAATTTTCAAGGAATTCTGACCTTGCTGGTGAGCACCCTGGCCTGGGCACCTGTTGTGCATGCGATCCATAGGAAAGACAGATGGGCTTCATGGCTCAATGTCCTGGAATACGGATTGGGTCCATGCCTCCCTTTGATCGCTCCCCCCCTTTCTGGTGATCGGGGCGGGGGTAAGGGGAGGGCATGTTTGGTCTGCCGCCCGGTTATAGCCACATTGGCATGGCTAGGACCGGGGGTTGGGTGCCTTGCCCTTGTAGGACTTGGCGGGCTCAGGTGTGACCCCAGGGCTCCTCCTCTCATTCACCTTGCCTAGTTTGTGTTTATTTCAATAAAGTGGCCCATTTCCCAAAAGTTATGTGTCTGCCTCTTTATTCTGCCTGGGGGTGCAATGATCTTGGTCCGTATCCAAGGCAAACCATTCAATATCACAGTAATCCAAATGTATGCCCCAAGCACTGATGCAGAAGAGGCTGAAGTGGACCTGTTCTATGAAGATCTACAATGCCTTCTAGAATTAACACCAAAAATAGATATCCTCCTCATCATAGCAGACTGGAATGCCAAAGTAGGAAGTCAAATTTGACCAGAACAGCTGACAAGTTTGGCCTTGGAGAACAAAATGAAGCTGGGCAAAGGCTAATAGAGTTTTGTCAAACTGGTCATAGCAAACACCCTCTTCCAACAACCTAAAAAGCGACTCTACATGTGGACATCACCTGATGGGCAGCACAGAAATCAGATTGATTATATACTCTGCAGTCAAAGAGTATGTAATCAGCAAAAACAAGACCTGGAGTCAGCAAAAACAAGACCTGGAGCGGACTGCAGCTCAGATCATGAGCTACTCATGGCAAAATTAAGGCTGAAACTGAAGACACACACACACACACACACACACACACACACACATATATATATATATATATATATATATATATATATATATATATATATATATATATGTCATGGCCATCTTTGCATGAAACATTCCCTTGATTTCACCAATCAAGAGAGACATATATGTGTATGTGTGTGTGTATATGTATGTGTGTGTGTGTGTGTGTGTATGTATGTACACACATACATATATTGGCCACTGTGTGACACAGAGTGTTGGACTGGATGGGCCATTGGCCTGATCCAACATGGCTTCTCATGTTCTTAAAACAGGCGAAGCCATTAGACAAATCAAATTTGACCTTGATCACATCCCTTATGAATATACTGTGGAGGTGAAGAATAGGTTTAAGGAACGAGAGTTGATAGACAGAGCGCCTGAAGAACTATGAACGGAGGTTCGTGACATTGTAAAGAAGGCAGCAATCAGCACCATCCCCCAAAAAAAGAAATGCAAGAAAGCAAAGTGGCTGTCTGATGAGACTTTACAAATAGCTGAGGAAAGAATGAAAGCGAAAGGCAAAGGTGAAAAGGAAAGATTCACCCAACTGAATGCAGATTTCCAGAGAACAGCAAGGAGAGATAAGGAGACCTTCCTTAAGGAACAATGCAAAGCAGTGGGAAAATAACAGAATGCGAAGGACAAGAGATCTCTTCAGGAAAATTGGAGAAATCAAGGGAATGTTTCGTGCAAATATGGCCATGATAAAGGACAAAAATGATAGGGACTTAACAGAAGCAAAAGAGATCAGAAAGAGGTGGCAAGAATACACAGAAGAATTATACAAGAAGAATCTCAATGTCCTTGATAACCATGACAGTGAAATTGCGGATCTCAAGCCAGACATCCTGGAGTGTGAAATCAAATGGGCTTTAGAAAGCATTACTAACAACAAAGTGAGTGGAGATGACAGTATCCCAGTTGAGCTATTCAAAGTCCTAAAAGATGATGCTGTTAAAGTGATGCACTCATTATGTCAACAAATTTGGAAAATGCAATAGTGGCTACAGGATTGGAAAAGATCAGTTTATATTCCAATCCCAAAGAAGGGTAATGCCAAGGAATGTTCAAACTATTGCACCATTGCACTCATTTCACATGTCAGCAAGGTCATGTTAAAGATCCTACAAGCTAGGCTTCAGCAGTATGTCCATTGGGAACTACCAGAAGTTCAAGCTGGGTTTCGGAGAGGTAGAGGAACTAGAGATCAAATTCCCAACATTCGCTGGATTATGGAGAAAGCATGGGAGTTGCAGAAAAATGCCTATTTCTGTTTAATTGACTATGCTAAATCTTTTGATTGTGTGGATCACAACAAACTGTGGCAAGTCCTTAAAGAGATGGGAGTACCAGACTACCTCACATGTCCCCTGAGATACCTGTATAAGGGTCAAGAAGCAACTGTCAGAATAGGATATGGAACAACTGATTGGTTTAGAATAGGAAAAGGAGTGCAACGAGGATGTATATTGTTACCCTGCTTATTTAATTTATATGCAGAGTACATCATGTGGAATGCTGGCCTGGATGAAGCACAAGCTGGAATTAAGATTGCCGGGAAAAACATCAACAACCTCAGATATGCAGATGATACCACTCTAATGGCAGAAAGAGAGGAGGAACGAAAGAACCTCTTGTTGAGGGTGAAAGAGGAGAGTACAAAAGAGACAGTTTGGTGTAGTGGTTAAGTGTGCGGACTCTTATCTGGGAGAACCGGGTTTGATTCCCCACTCCTCCACTTGCACCTGCTGGAATGGCCTTGGGTCAGCCATAGCTCTGGCAGAGGTTGTCCTTGAAAGGGCAGCTGCTGTGAGAGCCCTCTCCAGCCCCACCCACCTCACAGGGTGTCTGTTGTGGGGGAGGAAGGTAAAGGAGATGGTGAGCCGCTCTGAGACTCTTTGGAGTGGAGGGCGGGATATAAATCCAATATCTTCTTCTTCAAAAAAAAAGTAGGCTTGAAACTCAACATAAAAAAAAAAAAACCTAAAATCATGGCATCCAGTCCCATCACACCTTGGCAAATAGAAGGGGAAGACATGGAAGTCGTGACAGACTTCACATTTCTGGGATCCAAGATAACTGTAGATGGTGACTGTAGCCATGAAATTAAAAGACGATTGCTCCTTGGGAGGACAGCTATGGTGAACCTGGACTGTAGAGACATTACCCTGCCAACAAAAGTCCATATAGTCAAAGTGATGGTATTCCCAGTAGTAATGTATGGCTGTGAGAGCTAGACCATAAGGAAGGCAGAGCGTAGAAGAATAGATGCTTTTGAGATGTAGTGCTGCAGAAGAATCTTGAGAGTCCCTTGGACTGCAAGAAGGTCAATTCAGTTAGTCCTAAGAGAAATAAATCCTAACTGTTCCCTAGAAGGTCAGATGCTGAAGCTCAAATACTTTGGCCACCAAATGAGAAGGTGGCACTCCCTGGAGAAGATCCTGATGCTGGGAAAGACAGAAGGCAAAAGAAGAAGGGGATGGCAAAAGATGAGATGGCTGGGCAGCGTAACTGATGTAACTAACGCAAATTTGAGCAGACTTTGGAGGATGGTGGAAGACAGGAGGGCCTGGCGTGACTTTTTCCATGGGGTCACAAAGATTCGGACTCGACTGTGTGACTGAACAACAACAACAACAAAAGGTCCTTCTTCTCCCCAAACCCTGCCCCTCCCCAGGATCCACCTCCAAGTGCCTAGGAATTTACCAACACAGAATTGGCAACCTTACAGTGGTCTGGCAGCTTCATGTATGTTCATGTTTCTGAAACTATTTCCTATGTTGACGTTACTTCATTTTCTTCCATTGATGTTGTTTTACCTACTGCTTAATTATTGCTCCTCAGTACTTGAGACCATTGATCTTTCAAGTTTCACTAACATGGGAGGCCACGGTATACAGTTAGCGAGTTGCATTTGGCTAAATAGGTCATGAGCTGTGCAAATCTGATCTATCCTGAGCTTCTGATAAATCTACATTGATTTTTCAAAGTCTGAACAAGCCATCAGCAGACAAAAGCGGTCACAAAAGTCATCAGTTGATTCATCTGCTAAGACTTCTAATGAGATTATGTTTGTGTGTTCATATTTCTGGTAATATTTCCAATGTCCTACTTCAGTTGGCATCTGGTTTAGCATATTTATTTGACTAATTTAGTAAACAAAGCTTTTAAAAGTATGCTATATTAATTTCCTAAGTATCTTGAAAATTATCCCATTTGCCAAAAGTAATTGAACTGAAATATTTGATTATGAAAAAATCAGTATAATTTATGTTAATTGTTAATTGTAGCTGACAAAACTCAAATGGGGGCACTGAAATAGGAATGTACTGATAGACGTGACTTATGACAATAAAAGGTGAGCCCAGACTCTTCAACATTCAATTGAGGCCCATCCTGAATTCTTCCCTGCTCTCTCATCCCTGCTATCCCCGTTTCTTCTGAATTTATTCCATGGTGGCAAGTAGACTGAGGATACTACATTGCTCTAAGTTCCATGCAACTGAGCTACTGCTAAAAGATGCTTTATTTATCTTTTATGTGATTTCTATCCTGCCTTCAGCCCCATGATTTAAAACCACTTAAATCTAATGGCAGTTTAAATACAAAAACATTTCAAACTTGCTGGTGACCCAGATAATTTCATACACCTGAAGTGCATACTGTGCAAGAGCCAGGGGGTAATAATCACCATCAGGGACATAAGAATGCTCAGCATAGGCAAGTTCAAGCAGGGGAGACTGATACAATTAGACATCCAGTGCCTCAACTGAAGACCTGGTGGAACAGCTCCATTTTGCAGGCCCTGCTGAATTCTAAAAGATCCCATAGGGCTCTCATCTCTAGTGGGAGCATATTCCACCAGGCTGGGGCCAAAGCTGAAAAGCCCCAAGTTGAGTTTAGGTGGATGTCTTTTTTGGCCAAGGATTCAGATTAGCGTAAAGCTCTTTGGAGGACAAATGGGGTGAGGCGGACCTTGAACCTGATCCAGTACTCAACTGGTAGACAATGCAGCTGGCAAAGCATTGGCTGAATGAGCAATGACAGAGGTGTTGTAGTCAGCTGTGCCACTGTATTTTGCACTAGCTGAAGTTTTGAGGTCAGACTCAAGGGCAACCCTGCATACAGCAAGTTACAGTAGTCAAGCTTGACCACTGCATGGATCATTGCAGCCAAACTGCAGGAACCAATTGCCTGACCAGCTGAAGATGGTAAAAAGCTGACTGGTCACAGACATGACCTGGGCCTCCATGGAAAATGAGTCAACCAGAGTCACTCCTAGGCTTTTCGCCATCTGTGCCAATGTTAGTATCACCCTACCAAGGGTTGGGGGCCAAATTCCCGAGCCTATCCTCCCATGATTCAGGTACAGGACCTCCATCTTAGATGGATTCAATTTCAGATGATTCTGCTGCAATCAACCAGCCCCAGTCTCCAAAGCCCTAGCCAGAATATCTGGGGTGGAGTCTGGTCATCGATCCACCAACAAATGCAACTGGGCGTTATCAGATACTAATGACAGTCCAGCCCAAACCCTTGGAGTAACTGGACAAGGGGGCACATCTAGATGTTAAATAACATTGGGGAGAGGGTCACCCCTTGTGAGACACTGCATACCAAAGGGTAACATGGTGGGGGGGAACCTTTCTCAAAGCACCATTCTCTGTCCCCCAACCATGAAGGAAGGAGACCAGCCATTGCAAGGCTGTCCCACATATCCCCATGTTGGCGAGGTGTGGGTCATAAGATTGCAATCAACTGTGTTAAATGCTGCTGTTAAGTCAAGCAACAACAGCAGTGCTGACTCAACTCAATCCAGGTGCCTCCAGAGGTCATCTGTGAGGGTGATGCCATCTCCACCCCACAGTCAGGGCAGAAGCCAGACTGGAATGGGTCCAGGATGAAGGAATCATCCAGGAAAACCTGAAGCTGTTCAGCTACTACTCTCCCAACTACCTTACACAGGAGCTGAAGGTTTGACACTGGGCACTAGTTGGCTAGGACCAAAGAGTCCAGACTCAAAATAGCTTTTTCAAGAGCGGTCTCACCACTGCCTCCTTTATAGTCCCTGTGGAAATCTCTGAAGTCAGGGATAAATTGATAATCTTTCCCAGGGGAACTTGTATTCTGTCTCCACTGGTCTTTACTAGCCATGACAGGCACATGTCCAGGAAACAAATTATGGGCTTCACAGTTGTCAGGACCCTGTCAACCTCTGGGAGGCTGAATTGAACTGGTCCAATATTGGACCAGAAGATGGCCAAGGGGCTTCCAGTTCATGTACTATATCAATTGTGGCTGGCAAGTCCTCGTGGAGTGACAAGACTTTGTCTGTGAAGTAGTTTGCAAAGGCCAATTTTCTAATATTTTAGGCATCCTTTCAGAGGAAGAAGTGTTTGAAGCAGGAAACTTCCTACTTTTCACTACTGTTGTTCCATCAGTAAGTAACTTTGAAAGACAGTGTAGTGCCCTACAATACTGGTTTATGAATATGGTTCTTATGTCTCAGGGGTCTATGTCCAATTTGTGTCTCCAAAGGAGCATCTTGGCACAGACATGGGGGGATCACAGTGTAACTCTAGAACATAAACTCCTTCACTGAAACTGACTGGCAATAAATTTGAGTGTCAAAAGGATCCTTCTTCACACAGTATACAATTAACATATGGCAGTCTCTGCTACATAAACAATGACATGTTAACAGCTATTAGGTTTTCTTAGCCACTATTGCTAAATGGCATCAGCACAACTAAATGAAACATCTGAATACTAGTAGCTAGGTACAAACCCAGGATTGTTCCTGGGGGCATCTGTTGGGCTGCTTTTGGAATCAGGATGCTATGTTAGATGGATCTTTTGTGTGACCCAACAGAACTTTCCTTATGTTTTAAGGTGTTGAACCACAACCCCCTGTCTGCAAAAGTAATCACAGGAGACAATATAAGTATGAATGCCTAGCCAAATGGAAGAAGATGAAGAAAATGTCTGACTTGAAACTTCCTGCCCAGCATGAAAAGACTGCCATACGAGAACTGTTTTCTTTCCCTGGAGACGCTCCATTTTCTACTATTACACACTTGGAAGATGTATCTGAAAATCCAGGCTGTGTAGTGTGAAATGCTAATGTAACCCAAATACATGGACTATATAATCCATAGCCTGGAGGAAGGTCTCTCATCCTCACGTCTGGGAGTGTATTACTTTTGTACTCTTGGATTGATTTTGCTAGTAAAATAAGGTAGCTTTTGCCTTCAATCCTAAGTGTGTATTGCATGCCTGAACCTCTCCTGGATTGTCTATGCCCTGGGGTTCCTTGTGGTTTTGGGGGGGGGGGGCAAGAGGGTCAGGACAATGCTACAAGGTGATATTTCACTGCATACAAATGCAGACAGGAGTCTGCATAATGTGTCTCGATAGCATCGCCTGCCTGAAAACTTTGCTTCTTTAGTGATGTTAAAAGCAGCTAGATGAGAGGCTGGCGATTGGCAAGAATAGTTCCTTCGGCTTAAAAGATTAGAGGGTTTATCAAAGTCCTGTAACAGGGAGGAAAGTGGATGGCTTGCCAGCCCACCTGCTGTGCCCTTTGTAGGCTTGCTTTTGGTCTTTTTTTCCCAGTTTTGTCTTTTGCTAGTAGTATACTAGATATGCTTTAACATGCTTTAACTTATAAAGCAGGATGGAGAAAACTTTTTTTAAAAAATGGGTGGTATTGTCGGTCAATTTCCAGTCTCAAAATAATTGATGCACCTTTCCACACTCATCTGTTTACCATTTTCTCGAAGGAGTAAACCAGGGGTTCCCAACATGGTGCCTGTGGGTACCATGGCACTCACCAAACCCTTTCCTGGTGCCCACCAAGTATTTTTAGAAAGTGGGTAGGGCCAGGTCAGATACTTGTTCAGTAGGGCATATGAATGGCCCCTGGAGTTCCGATTGCCTGGGCAAATAAAAATAACATTTCAGGGACAGCTCCCACCATAGTGTTGGTTTTATTCTCTCTCCCCTCTTTCCCATTGTATGTTTTAAATCACCCACTTTTGCTCCCACCCCACTCTGTGCATGGCCTCACCATTTTGTGGGTGGCTCCACATCGTGTAGCGGCCATTTTGAGTCTATGCTCACCATCCTGTGTCAGAACTCAAAGTGCCCACAGTTGAAAAGGGCTGGGGACCCCTACAGTAAACATTTTGACATCTTTATGACAGTTCTATAGAATCACAGATCTGGAAGAAGCACTAAACAAAATCCCATCCAAGCCAGTGCAAGAAATCTAATGTTGGGTGGGGTTTTAGTGCCTTGTTTTTAATGATGTGGTTTTTAATGCCTTGATTTTAGACTGTCGTTTTTATCAGTTGTTTTCATGCTGAAGTTTTATTATATTGTACTTATTTACTTAGGAGCTCCCTCAAACAGGTCTCTAAAGAAGTGGCACATACATTTTCTCAAGAAATGAAACAAAGAAATATGGCTGTTCAGCCTGTACTTGAAGACTACTCTGCCCATCTCCCCATCATCACCTGTGTTTTTGTTTGCATTAGAGGTCATCTTGGAAGCTGTATTCCTGAGAGTGAGGGGTACTTAGGTTTCAAATAACTAAATAACTGAAGGAAAAACATTTTATAAAGCTGTCCTATAGATTATCCTAAAACAGATTATTGTCAGCTGGAAGTCCATTGACATCTTACACTCTATAACAGAACCCTCGACCTCTTCCCTATGTTAAGATGGAACCTGTACCATACCTGGACTTAATTAGATCTTAATTTTGGTGAGGGGAAAATCTTTGGCAAGCTACATCATTAATTTGGCAAGCCTCTTTCCTTCTGTTCTCTACAAGCCAAATAACTTGTTAAGCCTCAGGTTGTTTTGTTCTTTAAATAAAGGTGAAGCTAGAGGGTAGTGGAGCAGGCTGAGGAAACCCATCTGTTGTAAATTCCATAGGCATGCTGTGCAGAACTTGTTAAGCTCAGAAACTCTAAAGCAAAGAAGATTTTGGTGAAGAAAAAGAGGAAAATGCTTCCAGAGAAGTTTCAGAAGAAAAAGGTTGTGTTAACTGGCTGATGATCACTGTTGTTAAATTGAGCCCCTTGGGATATCACACAATTTGTCAGCTATATGGGAGTCTTGTTTTTTAACAAGGCTTTGTGAATTACTTGTCTCAAAATTCCATCCTCCCTGGGCTGAATTCTCTGATACTTTCTTTGCAGGAAGAGCCATTACATCATTTAGCTAGTTGATTAGCTACAGAAAGTCAGAGAAGAGAAAATACCATTTTCAACGCATGGGCCAGATTCAAAGCCCTAACACCGCTGAGGCCAAAAGACGGAACTAATGCTATTGCTTGTCCTGTGGACAACACCAGAATGACACTGGAAATCTTTGTAAAGGAAAACATGCTCTTAGAGCTTTGTGTCAAATTGGAAGAATGATGCCCAACACATAATAAACACTGCTGGTTTCTTCAAAGAACAAAATGTACATGTTTTTCAAATATCAGGAAAGACAAAATCTTTAAGGTGATTAGATAGGAAGGTACGGATGGTAAAAGAACAGTCCGATGCTGCAAAGAACAATACTGTTCATGACTGTTGTAAGCTGCCCTGAGTCCACTTGCGGAGAGGGCGGGATAAAAGTCTAACGTAAATAAATTAAAAAATACTGCATCGGAATGTGGAATGTAAGATCTATGAATCAAGGTAAGCTAGATGTGGTCAAACAAGAGGTGGCAAGACAACATCGACATCTTGGGAATCAGTGAACTAAAATGGACGGGAATGGGTGAATTTAACTCAGAGGATCACTACATCTATTATTATGGGCAAGAGTCCTGCAGAAGAAATGGCGTGGCCTTTATAGTTAACAAGAGAGTGAGGAAGGCAGTAATGGGATACAATCTAAAAAATGACAGAATGATCTTGGTCCGTATCCAAGGCAAACCATTCAATATCACAGTAATCCAAGTGTATGCCCCAAGCACTGATGCAGAAGAGGCTGAAGTGGACCTGTTCTATGAAGATCTACAATGCCTTCTAGAATTAACACCAAAAATAGATATACTCCTCATCACAGCGGACTGGAATGCCAAAGTAGGAAGTCAAATATGACCAGAACAGCTGACAAGTTTGGCCTTGGAGAACAAAATGAAGCTGGGCAAAAGCTAATAGAGTTTTGTCAAACTGGTCATAGCGAACACCCTCTTCCAACAACCTAAAAAGTGACTCTACACGTGGACATCAACTGATGGGCAACACAGAAATCAGATTGATTATATATTCTGTAGTCAAAGATGGACTGCAGTCAAAGATGGACAGTCAGCAAAAACAAGACCTGGAGCTAACTACGACTCAGATCATGAGCTACTCATTGCAAAATTCAAGTTTAAACTGAAGAAAACTGGGGAAACCGCTAGGCCATTCAGGTTTGACCTTAATCACATCCCTTATGAATATACAGTGGAGGCAAAAAATAGGTTTGAGGAACTAGAGTTGATAGAGTGCCTGAAGAACTATGGACGGAGGTTCATAACATTGTACAAAAGGCAGCAATCAGCAAAATCCCAAAGAAAAAGAAATGCAAGAAAGCAAAGTGGTTCTCTGATGAGTCTTTACAAATAGCTGAGGAAAGAAGGACAGCGAAAGGCAAAAGTGAAAAGGAAAGATTCACCCAACTGAATGCAGATTTCTAGAGAACAGCAAGGAGAGATAAGGAGGCGTTCCTGAAGGAACAATGCAAAGCAATAGAGGAAAATAATAGAATGGGAAGGACAAGAGATCTCTTCAAGAAAATTGAAAAAATCAAGGGAACATTTCGTGCAAAGATGGCCATGATAAAGGACAAAAATGGTAGGGACCTAACAGAAGCAGAAGAGATCAGGAAGAGGTGGCAAGAATACACAGAAGAATTATACAAGAAGGATCACAATGTCCCGGACAACCATGACAGTGATATCGATGACCTTGAGCCAGACATCCTGGAGTGTGAAGTCAAATGGGCTTTAGAAAGCATTACTAACAACAAAGCAGGTGGAGATGACAGTATCCCAGTTGAGCTATTCAAAGTCCTAAAAGATGATGCTGTTAAAGTGATGCACACATTGGCCGTTTTCCCACTAGCGTTTGCTCCGTCGTAGCGCCCCATTTACCTCCGGATCTTCTCTTGGATTTCCCACATGCTGCTCCGGCGCTGCGGTTTGCTCCGGCGCTACAGGGATTTTACGCCGGAGTATGTTTTCCAGCATGTTGCCGGAGTTTCCGAAAAGCTCCGGATCCACTCCGGATCCACTCAGCGGAGTTTGCTGTGGGAAATCCATCCACGCCGGATCGACTGCTTTGTGGGCGTCACCCTCCCCCTTTTCCGTCCTCCCACCCCATCCACCCTCTTGGCCAATCATCACCCTTTCGCGGCGCTTCCCCGAAGTGCCGGCGCGTCCATTTTTTTTTTAAAAAAAGCATCTCAGTTTTGCGTAATAGCGATATTACGAAATAACAACCCCTCCCGGAATAGCCTCGTTTGCAGTTTTTTTTTGCAATGTTGCGCTGTCTCTCCGCTGTTACACCATTTCAACAGTGGATGCATTAATGTTTTTTTATTTTTTTCTTACTTCACTAAACCGGTCATTACGAGTGATGTTTCGTTACTTCGTAGTTGCGTTACAAATAACACATTTCGGCGGATACGTGATTATTGATAATATGCATTATTATTGGTAGGGTGTTAGGTTTGCGAGACTCTGATGGGTGCTATGGCGAGGGTCTCGCGAGAATTGCGGACGATACATTATAGTTGAGGGTGTTGGGTCTCGCGAGAATTGCAGCTGCGGAGCTAGAATCAGGGAATCGCCCACATCATGCTGCCGATGCTAGTGGCCAATCATGAGGCGAGAAGCAGCTGTCGTCACAATTTGCAGGAGCCGAACAGAACACTGGGAGGAAGAAGGGACAGATATTGCTGGCCGCCATTGAGCATCTTACTCCCGCCACCGCACAGCAGGTCCGTTTAAGAGAAGCTTGACTTTTATCTTTTATCGCAATAGCGATACTTCGTACCAACGAAACTACAAAACGTAAGTGGTTGGCCGGTGATAGGGAGCCATGGGGAAAACCTTAATGAAACCGCCCCTAGATGAAGGGAGACGTTGGTGTTTGGCACTTATTATACCCGCGACACTCCTCCGCCTTCTGCCTCCCTCCCCCCCCCCCCCCCCGCTTGCGTGGTACTGTTGATTTCTCTGCATTGCTATAGGTTCAAGCGGCGTGAACCCAAGCAGTGCGTTGCAGGAACAGGAACACAGCCAGGTTTTTACTGATGGACATCCAGGCGAGGAGTCATTTCGGGGTAAGTGCGGCCTGCAGTGCTTCTGATAAGTCTTATGTGGAATGTGAAAGCTTTCAGTGGAACTTAGATGCATTGCCCAGCTTACAATTGCTGAGCCATTGACCCTGCGTTTCCTGCTTCATGTATGAGCAGAACTGCCCCTGAAGACATGTTATAGCACAGATTTTTAAGGTAAGCATGGGCTTTGCGGCACTAGCCATGGAGAGGGATGAGTGTGGTGTCAATTTCAATTCCAGGTGACTTTGAGGAGGAAGAAGGGTGCTTTATCCAGAGGGGAGGACCTGGAAAGCCGTCTGGATCATGAAGATGCGATGGAGTGCTTTGACCGAATGCTAGCTTCTGAAGAACGCTGGTTCACTTTGCGGGGAGAGCGTGACACAGGCTTGGTAAAGAATTTCGAGCAGGCCTCAAGGTAGACTGTGGATGTTATGAGGGCAGCTGTTGATATGCTAGGCAGCATTGCCCAAATTTTTAGGGAAGGTCGGGCACAGGGAAGGGTGGGTGAGGCACCAGCCACTGCAACATCTCCTCCATATGCAGCATCTCCAACTCAGGTCGTGATCAGAGAGCTTGGACTGCAGTACTACAGCTTTACCACTTTGTGCCACGGGGCTCCTCTAGTATCTCTGGTATTTTATGGCACAATGGCCTGGCCTGACGAAGTGATATTTGTGTCAGATCCAGCCCTCATTCCAAATGACTTTGTCACCTCTGGCCTAAGATAAGTGTTTGTCAGGTGCTAAAGACTGCTAGTGTGAGGGAGTTCACCACCTAGGCAGCTGATTCGACTGCTGAAATGGTGACCCATTAGGGTTTTCAAGGGAAGAGCCATTCATAGGTAGTTTCCCCTTGCCTGCCTGTGTCACCACCCTGGTATTCCTTGCTGGTCTCCCATCCAAACACTAACTAGGGCTGAGCCCTGCTTAGCTTCTGAGATGGAACATCAGGCTAGCCTGAGCTGCCCAGATCAGGGTGGAAACCTAAAAAGTGTGTGTGTGGCGGAAATCCTCAGAATGTGTCAGAAGTCCTGATTTTTTGAACTGCACGGATGTCCTTTAGAAATTAAATATCGTGTTTTTTAAAAGTCTATTAGCTTGGAACCATAGGGCTCAGTACGAAATAAGGCATAGTGGGTTTTGGATAAGGCTTTTTCTTCCTCCCTTCCCCCGAATTCTTTTTCTGCACTTGCTATAGTTGCTTCACTTGCCAAGTCCTTTTTCCACACATAAGTGACTTTTGCTTTAATCAGGGAGGCCACCTGTCTTTCAAGAAGATCCCTAATAAAGTCTGAATGTAAACCATTTGAACCCTTCACAAGCCAAGATATCAGCTTCTCCTTGAACCCACCCAAAATACATTGGGAAACCAATTTATAAATAAATTGGCAGCTTCACCTAAAATGTGACTGCAGCGAAACTCATGGGCCACTGCCTTCAGATATAGCTTGCCCGGTTTTGGCAGAGCCTGCTGTCTCCTGCACCCTGCTCAAGTGGCAGTGTTGCGGCTTCCCGTAGGGGCAAGATGATGTTATTTCATTGATTACATGTTGTGCATGTTGTTATTGATGATGTTATAATAAAGTTATGTTTTGCAAAGGTCCCAGCTCGGTGTTTAGGTAAAGAAAAACGATATCTTAAGGTTTCAAGATTAACAATGATTTATTACAAATGACAAACTTATATACAACTTTAAACATATATACAACTTCATTCCTCCAACCCCCCACCCCTGGGCCGCTCCTGCCTCCGGACATGCCGCTCCAGGGCGTCGATCCGGCGTGTGAAGGCGCTCACTGGAATTTAGAAAAGAAGCAAGTAAGTGCAACGCCCTCAGTAATGTACGCACAGCAGTCCATCACTCACAAGAACCACCCATCCTGCAAAATAGTGAGCACTCACACGCTGAGCGGCAGAGGGCCTCCAGCCGGGCGATGGCCTCCAGCGGTGCCTCCGGTGCTGGGCGCCGCTCGAGGGCCTCGATTCTTTGGGTCAGGGACTCAATCTCCGCCGCTGCTGGCCGCCGTTCGAGGGCCTCGACCCGTTGGGTGAGGGCCTCCATTTCTGGCGCTGATGTGCGCCGCTCGATGGCCTCGATCCGGCTAATCAGGGCCTCGAGACGGGCAACGGTAACCTGTGCTTGCTGCACCGGCTCCTCCACCACTGAAATGCAAGCACACCATGCATGCACGTTAGAAAATTATAGGCATGTGTGCATTGTATAGCACATACAATGCACACATAGCATGTGTGCATTGTATAGGCATGTGTCCATTGTATAGCAACATTAGTTCGCAGTGCCCTGAGAGGCAGCTCAGCAAACCCACCTGCCTCTCTGGCCGGATCACCGCCCTCCTCCCGCGGGACTTCTGGGCTCACACCGCCTAAGATTTGCAAAAGTAATCATTAATTTTTTTTTCTGAACGCCCTGCGCACATCGCTTTTTAATGCCTCTAATGTGCAGTAACCCAGAGGTGGCTGCTTTGTCAGGTAATGTACCTTCTTGCTCCTCAGTACCCTGCTGCTCATCCTCCTCTCCCCCCAAGGCTGAGCCTGGCCGCTCTGCCTCGCCTCGTGGCCCTAGAGACAGGTAGTTAGTGCACTCCTGTACTCATCTGACAGGGCGGCTAACAAGGGCTGCAACATCATATTTATTAGAAACTTGCATGCCATGCCTATTGATTTCTATCTGCGGCTCAGCTCAGCGAACTCACCGGCCTCCTCAGCGCCTCCCGCCTCCTCAGCGCCTCCCGCCTCCTCAGCGCCTCCGGCCTGCTGGGCTGCTGGGCTCACACCGCCTAAGATTTGCAAAAGTAATCATTATGTTATTATCTTGAACCCCCTGCGCACATGGCTTATTGATGCGTTTACTGCGCAGTAACCAAGAGGCGGCCGCTTTGTCAGGTAATGTACCTTCTTGCTCCTCCGCACCCTGGTCCTCCTCTCCCTCCGATGGTGGGCCTGGCCGCTCAGCCGCGCCTCGTGGACAGGTGTCAACTAGAAAAAAACCAAACAATGAAACTCATACATGCAAGTGGTGTGAATGAAAGCACACATCATATGTGAAAAATGCACTGTAACCTGCAGGTAATATGTACTGGATCAGGACGGCACATCAGGAAATAGAATGGGGTGGGGGCGGGGTGTTGGATCCACTTAAGGAGGTTTCTGTGATCACCCATGCCCCCCCCCCCCCCATTCCACCAGGAATGCTCAGCAGAGCATAGGAAGGTTTGGGTGTTTGATCCACTTAAGGAGGTTTCTGTGATCACCAATGCCCCCCACCCCCCATTCCACCAGGAATGCTCAGCAGAGCATAGGAAGGTTTGGGTGTTTGATCCACTTAAGGAGGTTTCTGTGATCACCGAAGCCCCCACCCCCCTATTCCACCAGGAATGCTCAGCAGAGCATAGGAAGGTTTGGGTGTTTGATCCACTTAAGGAGGTTTCTGTGATCACCGAAGCCCCCACCCCCCTATTCCACCAGGAATGCTCAGCAGAGCATAGGAAGGTTTGGGTGTTTGATCCACTTAAGGAGGTTTCTGTGATCACCAATGCCCCCCACCCCCCATTCCACCAGGAATGCTCAGCAGAGCATAGGAAGGTTTGGGTGTTTGATCCACTTAAGGAGGTTTCTGTGATCACCGAAGCCCCCACCCCCCTATTCCACCAGGAATGCTCAGCAGAGCATAGGAAGGTTTGGGTGTTTGATCCACTTAAGGAGGTTTCTGTGATCACCGAAGCCCCCACCCCCCTATTCCACCAGGAATGCTCAGCAGAGCATAGGAAGGTTTGGGTGTTTGATCCACTTAAGGAGGTTTCTGTGACCACCCATGGCCACCCCACATTACAGTAATAAGGCAGTAATAAAGAAGGGAGGGGTGTGTGTGGCGTTTTTGTGTTGTGTGTGTGTGTGGTGTTACTCACAATCATGATGACGGTCCTCCCAACGGGGCCGCCCCGCCAACTCCCAAAGACGCACCATGGCGTCATGGTAAGGCGTCCTGCCTGACGCCCTGGGGATACCGCCCCAAGCTTCAAGGCTAGCCATGAAGCTGCAGCGGAGGCGTTTGATTTTTGACCGGCACTGCGCGGCAGTCCGGTCAAACCCCCTCCGCTGCAGCCTCCGGGCTATCGCCGCATAGATGTGGCTTGTGTTGAGGTGGGTGCTGGACATTACATCGGCCGCGTGCCCGCTCCTCTCAACAATAGCGAGCATAGCCAGCACCTCCTCCCGCTGCCAGAACGTCCCTCTCCTTCCCCTGGCTGCCATTTCGAACTAACGCTCTTTCGATGTTGCGAAATAGCAGCCTTCCCTTTCTGATTTGATTTATCCAATCATGTGGAAGGCATATCCTGATTGACAAGGCAAAAACAGACCCAGGCCAGAAACACGTGTCAGAAACCCATGGTGCACCAAAAAACTACCCCCCCCCACAACCACCACCAAAGTAAATGAACGCGGTGCAGTTTATAATGCTCAAAACTTTATTCGCTGTAACGGGAAGCAGCCTAAGTAAACGCAGGCATAATGATAAGAAATATGTAGTATTACTGGGTGGAAGTATCTACTCCGGAACCACTAAGCGGAGTTTGCTGTTGGAAATCCATCTTTTTTTTTTAAAACTTAACAGTTTTGCGTAGTAGCGATATTTCGAAATTAACAAGGGGGAAAAAAAAAACCCCTCCTGGAATAGTTCCCCCCCCCTTCTCCAGTATACATTATACATTATGGTCGATACATTATGGTTGATAGCATGTTTGGTCTCGCGAGAAATTCATGGGTGTTGTGGCGAGGGTCTCGCGAGAATTGCGACCGCTGAATGAGGATCAGGGAATCGCCCACATCACTGTCAATTAGCCAATGCTTGGAGGCTGCAAATGCTAGTGGCCAATCATGAGGCGAGTGGCAGCTATCGTCACAGCTTGTATGAGCCGAACAGGACACTGGGAGGAAGAAGGGACAGATTTGGCTGGCCGGCATTGATCAGCTTACTGCCTCCACCGCACAGCAGCTCCGTGCAATGGCGTCCAGCGGCAGGGCAATGGGGGCTCGTGGAGTTTCTTGGCGGGAGGCAGAAACAGAAGCCTTGTTGTCCATTTGGGTTGAGGATAAGATCCAGAATGCGCTGGCCTCTAACCGCAAAAACACCTATGTCTACGAGGCTATATCTAAGGCCATGCATGCCATGGGACACAAGAGGTCGGCGCTTGAGTGCCGAACGAAGACCAAGGGCTTGCGCGCGGACTACAGGAGATGCGTTAGCCACAATGCAAAGACTGGAGTATCCCCAGTTTACTGCGCTCACTTTGACGTGCTGCACCGCATCCTTAAGGATGATAAGTCCGCGCGTCCCCCCGACATGAGGAGAAGCTGGACGGCGAAGTATTACAAGGCAAACAAGGAAAACTTGCCGCTTCTGGGATCAGATAACATCGTTTCCGCTGACCTCCAAACAATCAACGCCGATGATCTCCGCACGCACACCACTGTGTCACCTCCAGGTGAGTATCAGGGCGATGCAGTGCCCCTGAGCCCTGTACTTTTCTGTGTATGGGGTTCCGTTCTCGCCCCTAAGGAAACCCACGCAGAGGATTCCTCAGTATATATGTGGGTCGCTGTGGGTTCGCCGGTGATTGGGAGGCATGGGGGAAACCTTAATGGAACTTCCCCTAGATGAAGGGAGACGTGGATGCTTGCCTCACTGTACTGTGCACTTATTAGACTCGCAATACTTCTGTGCCTTCTGCGTTAACACTGCTGATTTTCCTGCATTCCTATAGGCTCAATCATCCTGACCACAAGCGATGCGTCGCAGGAGCAGGAACAGAGCCAGGAATTTAGTGCTCAACAACCAGCAGAGGAGTCCTTGCCGGGGGGTAAGTGCCTCTGATTAGTCTTCTGTTGAATGTGAAAGCTTTCAGTGGGACTCGGAATTACTGCCCAGCTTACAATTGCTGACACTGATGCTGCTCCTGAACACATGTTATAGTGAAGAACTTTACGGTAGGCAGGGCTTTTCAGCACTTTGCACGTTAAGGAATGAGTGTTGTATCAATTTCAGGTTGCTTTGAGGAGGGAGAAGGGTGCAGTATTCAAACCGGAGAATCTGGGGATGCTGTCCTCTCGGAGCAGGAAACAGAGGAAGGAGGTATGTTTCGGGGATTTCTGCGTAAACTGCAGCAGCGGTGCCAATGCCTGCAGCACAGTAGTGCAGCTTGTAACATAGCTGAAACAATGGGTGCACTGCCAGAGTTCTCCAGGTAATGTACTCCTTCCATCCTTCTTCTTTCAGATGCTTCAGGAGATCATCTGCCGGTGTCATCAGCACAGCAAAGAAAGGAAGAGAGTGCGCAGAACGAAGCTCAACGTCAGCGAAGGGTTGCCTTGCTTAATAATGTGGCTAAGGAGATGATGATTCAAACCCGTCGGGATCACGAAGACACAATGGAGCGGTTGGACCGTATGCTTGAAGCTGAAGAACGCAGGTTCTCAGTGCAGGGGGAGCGTGATACACAGAACAGGGAGGCTTTTGAAAAGGCAACAAGGGAGACTGTGGATGTTATGAAGGCAGCGGTTGATATGCTAGGCAGCATTGCCCAAATTTTTAGGGAAGGTCGGGGACAGGGAAGGGTGGGTGAGATACCAGCCACTGCAACATCGCCACCATATGCAGCATCTACACCATCCGTCACACGTAGGCAGCTGCACCTGGATTGTGACTGCAGCTATAATCGGGGCACTCTGCCGTCAGATATGGAGTACCCAGTTTTGGCAGAGGAATCTATGCCTGAAAGTCAGCCACTCCTCTCTGTGCCTGAGAGTCACAACCCCACGTCTGTGCCTGATACTCAGACCCTACCGTCTGTCCCTGAAAGTCAGAGCGTCCTGGCTCCTGCACCCTGCTCCAGTGGCAGTGTTGCGGCCTCACGTAGGGGCAAGAAACGATCCTGCACAGGGAAGCAGAGGATGTATTTTGAGCCCTGAAAGCACTCCCTTTGGAACATCTGATGATAACTCCATTGGATTATTGTTAGGCTGCCCCTAAGGTGCACTGCTGTCTATGACAGATGCTTCTTATGTTGCTGTTTTCCAGCAATGTCCCATTCATGGGTACCAGAACCAATGCCCATCAAGGGAAGGTGTGAGTTGCAGGCATTGTTTACATGTTGTGCATGTTGTTATTCATGATGTTTTTTCATTGGTTATACCTGTTTATATGATGTTATTTCATTGTTCACATGCTGTGCATGATGTCATTTATGATGTTATTTCAGTGTTTATGCCTGCACAGGCAGTGTGCTCCTAGCTATTGCTTTGTTCCTCTGATGTTTACGCACTTTTATTAAAGTTATGTTTGCACTTCTCCCTGTTCAGTGTCTAGGTAAAGGAAAACGACACCTTAAGGTTTCAAAAGTAACAATAATTTATTTGAACAAACAACACATTTAAGAGAATGAAACTTTATTCCCCAACACCCCCACCCCTCCCAGCACCCCCACCCCTGCTTTGTCAGGCAATGCACCTTATTCCCTCAGGCCAACCAGCTGAGGACCCTCATCATCCTCTTCCACCAGGGGTGGGCCTGGCTGCTCTACCGCGCCTCCTGGACGGTTGTCGACTGCGGTTGGATATAGAAAAGAAAAAAGTAATTAGACTCATGTGAATGAAAGCACACAGCAGCTGTGAGAAATGCACTGGAATCTGCAGTGCCACTTATTGGACCAGTAATATCATAACAGGGGAGGGTGGCTGGTGGGGGGATCCGCAGAAACACCATGCATTACAGCTCTTTTCTTAGCAATAGCATAAGAAAATGTAAATTTCTTGAGCCTTCTCCTTTATGGTTGTAGGATTGCATATTACATCTAATAGGGGAGGGCTGCAACCACACCTGGATCAATAGCGCTTTTATAACAAACTGCCCATGATCTGTGCGTGTGAGAAAGAAGATATTATATGAACTGCCTGAAGTAGCGCCATTGTTGTGCATCTGATTGTTCAACTCTTTTAATATTGCCTCTTTACTGCCTATGTTATGCTGTTAGCTGCCTCGAGTCTGTATGGAATGGGCAGGATATAAGTATAATGTAAATAAATACATACAACTTCAAATTTTATTTGATTTAACATATTTATAAAAAAATTTCCCAGTAGCTAGAATGTTCAACAGCAAATTAAAATACAAACAATAATAATGAAAATATAAACAAAGCACAAAAAAGCCATAGAACATTTTAAGTAATTTATTTATTTAGTATCCAAATAGTTCCTGATAAGAATGGTTTTACACCAGCAGGGCTTATCAGAACTGGGATGGGTGGGTGTGGGTGGTAGTCTGTGCACAGACCTGGTGCCTCCCCCTGGCACACATCCCACCAGTAAGGCATATCAGAAACTAGAAGGGTGAGGGTGGGTGAATGAAAATATAAACAAAGCACAAAAAAGGCATAGAACATTTTAAGTGATTTATTTATTTAGTATCCAAGTAGTTCCTGATAAGAATGGTTTTACACCAGCAGGGCTTATCAGAACTGGGATGGGTGGGTGTGGGTGGTAGTCTGTGCACAGACCTGGTGCCTCCCCCTGGCACACATCCCACCAGTAAGGCATATCAGAAACTAGAAGGGTGAGGGTGGGTGGGGAAATTGTACTGTACTGCCATAAAGCAGTAATAAAGAAGGAAGGGGTCGCTGCCAGAAAGTGCAAAATCAAAATTCATCCATCCAATCATGGGGAAGGCATTTTATGATCGGCAAGGCAAAAACAGAGCCAGCCCAGGAGCACGTGTAGGACCACCGGTGCACCGAAATATTGCCCCCCCCCCAACCGCAACCAAAGTAAATGAACACTATGCAGTTTATAATGCCCAAAGCTTTATTCGCTGAAACGGGAAGCAGTATAAACAAACGCAGGTATAACGTTAAGGCGATTATACATATAACGGTTGAAACAGCGTAACTTCGCAGCACCGGAAAAGCAGTCTTTCATTCAAGGGCAGCGGCAGCGAGAGCCATGGGGGACGGAAAGCCGAAGAATCATCTCCTTTGATAAATATATTCTGCGACAGCATCCCGCACAGCCCTCCCACTCTCTAACTGCCTCCTGTTTATAACCCTGAAGTCTGGTTCTTCTTGGTCTGGGAGGAGTGTTATCTCCTTATCTGGAATGTCCAGGTTGACCGCATGTCCCTTTCCCTCACAAATATTGTGCAGAGTCACAGATGCGGTCACGATGGAGAAAATACTCCGGTACTGCGCGTTCATTCGCGTTAGCAGGACACGCCAGCGAGCCTTAAGCCTCCCGAAAGCACGCTCCACCACGTTCCTGGCCCTGGCGTGTTTCTTGTTAAAGTGCTTCTGCACGGGCCCGACGGGTGTCCTGTACGGGGTCATCAGCCACGGTCTAAGGGGGTATGCTCCGTCGCCCAATACAAGCGCAGGTATGGTTACATTTCCCAAAGTCACCGTGGGGTTCCCCGGAACCCAGAGCCCTGCATCATTGCCAGAGCAGAGATGGCTGTTCGCGAGAACAAAGGCATCGTTGGTCTTTCCGCTGTGGCCGAACTCTGCATCCACGAAGCGTCCTGTGTGATCAACCGTGCCTTGGAGGATCATGGAGCAGAACATCTTCCGGTTGCAGAACTCCTCCGATTTGCCCCCAGGCGCCCGTATCGGGATGTGCGATCCATCCAGAGCAGCCACCGTATGCGGCATACCGAGCTTACCGAAACCGTCCATAATCTGTAGAGAAATGGAGCACAATGGATCAGGGATATTTCAACTTCCACTGTATTAGCAATAGAGAATCACATCAGGGTCAGATATATCGATGTTACGTTATAACGCAAAACTAGGGAAAAGAAAAAAAAATACACACCGTTCCGATGTCGTCACCGAGGCACACGACCTTTGAGAACAAACGTTTCTCGATGGCTTCGCAGATCTCCATCACAATCCCATGGACGGTGGTAACGCCGATCCCGAACTGCGCACCGACTTCCCGATAGGCGCTTCCGGTAGCGAGGTACCACAGCGCTACCGCGAGCCGCTTCTCAGGGTGGACCGGAGACCTCATCCTTGTGGTTTGCCTTTCCAGCTTGTCCTTCAAAGCGGCATAAATCTCCATAAAGGTCCCTCTGGTCATCCGGAAGTTATCCAGCCATTGCTCGTCGCCCCAGTACACAAGCACAAAGTTCTCCCACCAGCCGAGTTCACGGGGGAACACCCAATACCTGGGCGCGAACCGGATACCGGCAAGGTAGTGCCATCTACGTTGCTGGCGGCGACTGCCACCTCTAATCAGCCGAAGCCGGTCAGACTTCCTAGAGGCGGCCAGAGGTTTCGGTGATCCAAGTCCATGAGCGAGGAGTCTTTCTCCGGCGCGGAGCACTTGGCGCGCGGCGTAGATACACAAAATCAGAATATCCACTGCTGAATAAAGCAGCGCCATAGTCTCGTCATCAGGATTCTCCATTGTGAATGCTTCTGACGATACGAGGCAGTGTGGAGGACGCCGCTGCGGCCAGTATTAAAACAGAACCATCACGTGATTGTTTGCCCGCGAAAAAGGGGATTCTCTATCACGTTGTCGCGTTGTTACGTTGTTACGTTGTTGCGTTGTTACGTAATTACGCAACTAGAATGACGTCTAAAAAAAAATGATTGACAGGGCATCGACTCCAGTCGATGCCACTGGGAAAACGCCGGTGGGAAAACGATTTGAGCCGGCGCTTCAGGGAGGGCGACTCCGCAAAGAGTCACTAGTGGGAAAACGAAAAAAGTGATCCGGAGATAATTGCGCCGGGGAATAAGGGGAGCAAACGCTAAGTGGGAAAACGGCCATTAAGTCAGCAAATTTGGAAAACGCAATAGTGGCTACAGAATTGGAAAAGATTAGTTTATATTCCAATCCCAAAGAAGGGTAATGCCAAGGAATGTTCAAACTATCGCACCATTGTACTCATTTAACATGCCAGCAAGGTCATGTTAAAGATCCTACAAGCTAGGCTTCAGCAGTATGTCCATTGGGAACTACCAGAAGTCCAAGCTGGGTTTCGGAGAGGTAGAGAAACTAGAGATCAAATTGCCAACATTCGATGGATTATGGCAAAAGCAAGGGAGTATCAGAAAAACGTCTATTTCTGCTTCACTGACTATGCTAAAGCCTTTGATTGTGTGTATCACAACAAACTGTGGCAAGTCCTTAAAGAGATGGGAGTACCAGACCACCTCACATGTCTCCTAAGAAACCTGTATAAGGGTCAAGAAGCAACTGTCAGAACAGGATATGGAACAACTGATTGGTTTAGAATAGGAAAAGGAGTGCAACAAGGATGTATATTGTCACCCTGTTTATTTAATTTATATGCAGAGTACATCATACGGAATGCTGGCCTGGATGAAGCACAAACTGGAATTAAGATTGCCAGGAAAAACATCAACAATCTCATATATGCAGATGACACCACTCTAATGGCAGAAAGAGAGGAGGACCTAAAGAACCTCTTGTTGAGGATGAAAGAGGAGAGCACAAAAGTAGGCTTGAAACTCAACATAAAAAAAAAAACTAAGATCATGGCATCTGGCCCCATCACACCTTGGCAAATAGAAGGGGAAGACATGGAAGTAGTGACAGACTTCACATTTCTGGGATCCAAGATCACTGCAGATGGTGACTGTAGCCATGAAATTAAAAGACATTTGCTCCTTGGGAGGACAGCTATGGCGAACCTGGGCAGTATAATAAAAAGTAGAGACATCACCCTGCCAACAAAAGTCCGTGTAGTCAAAGTGATGGTATTCCCAATAGTAATGTATGGCTATGAGAGCTGGACCATAAGGATGGCAGAGTGCAGAAGTATAGATGCTTTTGAGATGTGGTGCTGGAGAAGACTCTTGAGAGTCCCTTGGACTGTAAGAAGATCAAATCAGTTAGTCCTAACGGAAATTAACCCAGACTGTTCACTGGAAGGTCAGATGCTGAAGCTTAAGCTCAAATACTTTGGCCACCAAATGAGAAGGGAGCACTCCCTGGAGAAGATCCTGATGCTAGGAAAGACAGAAGGCAAAAGAAGAAGGGGATGGCAAAAAATGAGATGGCTGGACAGTGTTACTGATGTGGCAAACATGAGTTTGAGCAGACTTTGAAGGATGGTGGAAGAAAGGAGGGCCTGGCGTGACTTTGTCCATGGGGTCGCAAAGAGTCGGACTCGACTGTGCAACTGAAAACACAGATGGCTTTGTGGGATGAGTAAGGCAGCATTCTCAGCTAGGAATGCTAACCTCCAGGTGGAACCTGGGGATTCCCCAGAATTACAGCTCATCTCCAAACTGCAGAGATCAGTTTTCCTGGAGAAAATTGTTGCTTTGGAGGATGGACTCTATGGCACAGTGCCCCACTGAGGTGCCTATTCTCCCAGGTTCTATCCCCAAATCTCAAGGAATTTCCTAAACTGGATCTGACAATCCTATTCCCCATCCCCTGCTGGTGGCCAGGGGGATCTGGCAACCCTATTTCCAGCCCCATCCAATGCTCATGTATTTAGAAGAAAGCTCTCCTGCGTTCAGTGAGATTTACTCACTGTGAATGGGGAAAAGTCCCATGGATGCTGAGCACTGGTCTTATGCTTCCATCATACTGACTGAATGTAAATACAGCTTTCTCTTATAGGAAAAGCCTCAAGGGTGGCAGCAACTAGGCTAAGGGAAGCCCCTGGGGAAGAACTTGTACTTACCAGCATAGGTATCTCTGTCATGTGGATAGGAATGGTTCTCTGGGGGCTTGGCTGAGGAGCAGCATGCCAGGCCAGGTATCTGGAACAGCCTGTAAAAGCAACAATAAAATAAACTGTGAGTAATGGAGCCTGTGCAGAAGAGAGGAAGTTCACCCAGGCATTGAGAGAGAGAACCTCAGTCTGAGGTTCCTCATGGCACAAAAATAAAGATCATCAATTTAATTCCATCTGTAAACTGCAAATTGCAGTCTCAGGCAGTCTCACTTTCCATCAGGATTATTCAGAAGGGCTTTCAAACTGGATCTTTTCTACTTTAAAATGAAAACACGAAAGCAGAAGTCCTATCTGGAATAGCAGAACACAATAGGAAGCTGAAGAGTTAAAAAGGGCCAGTTTGTGTAGTGGTTGAGAGCGGTGAACTCTAATCTGGAGAGTTAGGAGTGGCGGGTCAGCCACAAGTTCTCAGTAGCGCTATTTTCTCAAGTGCAGTTCTCAATGACCTCTGTCAGATTTATCTACCTCACAGGGTATCTGTTGTAGGGAGAGAAAGGGAAGGCCACTCTGAGGCTCCGAGTGAAGGTGTCACATAGCAGGGGAGGGAGGGTCTCTACTGGCTGCCACTACTCTGGTAAGAGTCTGTCTGGGAGGGCCCAGAGTATCGACCCACTCCTGTCTTCCTTATTAGCAAACTCCTTTTATCTGTGATCAAAAAGATTTTTTTTCTGAAATTGCAGCACCCCCTCCAAGTTCTTTTTTTTTGGGGGGGGGGGGTTTCAACATTTTATTATAACATCAATAACAACAAAAACAGCAACAATAGACAACCAAAAAAACAACAAATAAACAACAATTTAACAATAACAACAATAACAACAATAACCACAACAAAAATATTGTTAATAATCCTATATACATTTTATCTTCTGGAGCGAAATTACTAGAAACTAGGTATTTGTAATATTATTGTATCCATTCAAATCCCAAATTTTTTGCCCATTCATACATTGGATACCAAGTTTTCTCACACTCTTCCATGTTCCCATCATTCAATCTACAAGTTAACATATCCATTTCTGCAGCATTAAGAAGGTTTAACATAAACTCTCTTTTAGATGGTATCTGAGACAATTTCCAATATTTAGCAAATAAGATCCTCGCTACTGTAATGATATAAAATAATAACTTTTTCGCTGTTTTGGATATAGGGATTTTACATATATTCAGTACCGGTAAGTACAATTCTGGCACATGAGGAATATTAATCTTTAACATCTTTTTACACCAGAGTGAAAGTTGCACCCAATATCTTTTGGCAAGATCAAAAAGATTTGAGGACCCGGATAGTCTAACAACAACAGGTTTATTATAGCTGCTCATAAACAATAAGTGGTTTGTAAAAAAAAAAAGTGTAACAGTAAATATGAAAATAATAATGGTTGGTACAAAGAAATAAAAACCCTGATGCAACTAACTACACATTCCTTCCTCTAATGCCAATAGACCCATCACCCCTTGGGTAGGGGAACCATCCTGCTGAAGCCTGTATCTAGCTCAGCCTTACAAGACAGTACATACTTCCATCTCTAGCTGCCCTTTTATTGTTTTCTCCCAAGTCCCACCTCTCTTGGCAAGTTATCCCTCCAAGACTGCTGCTCACCCAACCAGAGGGACACAAGGAATCCTGGGAAATGTAGGCCCTGAAGCTACTCTAACATTGGCTTCCCTAGACCCTGTAGGCCTCACTAGGCCTAGAATTATAATTAGGGCTGCCAAACTCCCACTGGAGATGGAGGATCCCCCAGTCTGGAGGCCCCAGCCCACTGGCAGGGAACAGGCCTCAGGAGAGCCCCATTATCATGTGCCATCCCCAGCTTGATGACATCACTCAGAAGTGACATCATTTTGCCAAGGATGGCACACCAGGGATGTTCTAGGACTCACATTAAAACTCTATGGTACCATAGAGTTTTAACATGAGTCCTAGAGCATCCCGGCACAATAACATTACTTTCGAGTGATGTCATTGCATCACGTGTGCTGGAACCTATGTGGTATGTGACAAACTGCACGTTATGAAAGATTAGAAGTCCTGTACAAACAGAGTAAAGGACTGCAAAGGGTTAATTCACAGAAACAGAGAGCTTTGAGTGACAAGCTGTTCCAAGCAATCTGATTGGTTAGCATCAGCTGAGCAGAGAAAGACTTGAGGCATGCATTCTGAGGAGACATATTTCTGCCTTGATGGAGTTGATTTCAGACTTAGCTGAGAGCAGTTTTACACAGACAAAGTGTTGGGGAAAAGTTGGCAAGAAAGTTTGGGCAGTTAGGTGAAGACTCCCATTCAGACTAAGGAAGGGGATAGATCTTCTAGAGAGAGAAGGAATTTCCCTACCTAGTCTAAAAAAGATAATAGCTCTGAAGAGTGCAGAGATTCTACAAACCCTAATGATGTTACCAGCCGTGAAAACCTGAAATCTTTGATAAAATTCATCCTGTTTTCCATTGCAGCCTTCTTTGGCAAGATCTGGGGGCTATGAGTTGGCACCCCCGCCCACCGGAGCCCAAACGTATTCAAGTGAAAGGTCAGAGTCATCATGAGGTGCAGCAGATATTGGATGCAAAAGAGAAAAGAGGGGTGTTGTACTTCCTAGTGCGTTGGAAGTATTTCCCCCCCCCCCCCAGCTGTGATGAATGGGTGAAAGCATCCGACCTCTGGGCCTCCTTCTCCTCAAAAGTTAAAAACTCAAGAGGAGAAGAGTAGTAGTGTTTCAAGAGAAGGGTTTTGGGTACTGGAATGTCTTCTGGATACTATAAAAGTCAGTGAAAACTCAAAAAAAGTGTACTGGAATGTTTGGAATACACTGGAACAAAAACCTCTCAACATACAAATGTTAAGTAACTGTGAATAGCTTAAGAAATATGAGAGTGGATCTGTCAGTAAAGGGAAATAAAAATGGAGGGAAAATCTTGCCTGAGAGAGAGGGAATTGGATGGGGCTATCATATGCCATAGTGGTTGCCATGTCATCAAGGACAAAGGTTCCTAGTCTAGTCTTTCTTATAGTTAATTATTTATGCGACGATGTCTGAAAAATGTGATCCTTCTCATGCAGTGGTCTAGTCCATTCTACCACCTCAATGTTCTGCCTCCTCATTCTGCTGCTGATCTACACCAGGCTTATTATCTATTTTCTAGTAGAAAACATTAGAAGCTTAAGCTTGATTTTCAAGGGAAATGTTAATAAGTTGATATTGCATGCAGAAAGCCAAAGGCAACCTTTGTCAGCTTTGTTATCATCTGAAAGAACAAGAAAACCTATTGCTGCATGTGGTATGAATTGAGATGCAATATCATAAATGTTGTACGTGTAATGGAAGACACTATACCTTAATCATCTCCATAGGCTGAGAATATCTATTTTATCTCTTTTCATATGTATTGCTGCTTTGGGTCCAGCGTTTAGTGTTCCAGCTTGTTTTTGTAAATTTTCTTTCAAAGTCCATTCTTGGTTATACCAAGAATACACATTTTATTACTAACTGGCAAAAAATTTGATCTCTAACATGCAGAGCTTTTTTTCTGGGGGAACACGGTGGAATGGAGTTCCAAAACTGCTTTGTGAAAACAAAATCTGCAAAAAAAAAATAATAATTAGAAGTTCATGAAGGGCACCTGTGTGTTTCTCCTTGCTTTCCCCCTTAAGAGTTCCAGCACCTCTTTTTTCCAGAATAAAAGCCCTTCTAACATGAGACTTCTGAGAGATTTCTATAAGAAGCTTGAAGGAGTGGCTGAGAAGAGCAATCCTACTTGGGGCCACATTTGGGCCTTGTTATAATTGGAGGTAATTTATAGACTTCTAAAGAGATTTTGGAAATTGATAAATAATTAAGAATGGGCATTTGATAGAATTATGTCACTGTGACCTAAGCCTGTGGTCTTCTGATGGTCTTTCTGTCAAGGTTCTGAACCAGGAGAGAGAGAAAATGTGCATACCTCTCTGCACTAGGAATAACTGAGGACTGGGACATGGAGAGAGACGCCCATGGTTCTTTGCTAGCCATCAACAGTTTCCTAGACAGGATCTTCCTATAAAGATTCCTGGATTGGACCTTTTCCTCTACCACATTTATGTTTCTGCTGCTCCCTATCACCAATCAGTGGTAATGATCCTTTACCCCCCCCCCCCCCAGTCAGAATGAGGCAGACACATGTGTTGGGTGAAAATCAGGGCCACTTTATTAATAATGAACTGTGTGAGGCAGGGACGCAGGACAAGCCCAGGGAAGAACCTACCCTGCCTTGTCCTGAGCAGGGCGAGCCACCCCGCCCCCAACACAAGCCATCAAGGCAGCTACCATTGGGCAGCTGGATCTAGGTTGCCCCCCTCTTCCCAGTCTCCCAGTCACAGGAGCTTTACAATGTGAGGGCAACCACTGGCCGGCCTTCCCACGACAGAGAGCCATACAGCCCAGCTGCCAATGAAGCCAACCAGAGCCTTGAATAGGCAGACCCTTGGGTGCTCACTGAAACGTCATACTATGCCCCACCCCACTCAATCCAGTGACCAATTATCAACCTAACTGGGTACCAAACAACCCTAACCAAACAGTGCAAGGTGGGTGAAAAACAACCCAACCAGGGCCAATCAATTGGGGTGAAAAAATTCCTACCTGGCCCCGAAAACTGGCGACCAGCTAATCCTGCACTATTATTGTGTGGGAGGGAGGGCTGAAAGACACCAGGAGCAACTGCATGCTCCTGGGTGGAGTCAAAGCTTATGAAGCCTCTGGAGCCCCGCCCTCCCAGAAACCCTGGATGGGGAGGCAAAAGTGGCCCCCGGCCTTAGCTGCGATGGCAGCGCATCTGGGAGGGGGCCGGATTGTCCCCCCAGTCAGAATAATGAGGCAAACACATGTGTTGGGTGAAAATCAGGTCCACTTTTTTAACAATGAACTGTGTGAGGCAAGGACGCAGGACAAGCCCAGGGAAGAACCTACCCTGCCTTGTCCTGAGCAGGGCGAGCCACCCCGCCCCCAACACAAGCCATCAACGCAGCTACCGTCAGGCAGCTGGATCTAGGTTGCCAACCTCTTCCCAGTCTCCCAGTCACAGGAGCTTTACAAGGCGAGGGCAACCATTGGCCGGCCCCCCCACGGCAGAGAGTCGTACAGCCCAGCTGCCGATGAAGCCGACCAGAGCCCTGAATAGGCAGACCCCTGGGTGCTCGCTGAAACGTCATACTATGCCTCACTTAACTCCAGCCACCGCCAGCACCACACCACAGCTTAGGTGCTCGTGCCCCACTGGGTGGCCTAGAGCTGCTTGAAGCCCTAATTGGATATCATTAAGAAAGGCCCTGTTCCCCAGCACAGATAAGTGAACCCCATCAGCCCAGTAGAGTTCGGCCCAAGCCGCACTAATCTCGGAATGTGGCAGGTATAAATCTAGGCCGCCCTCTAAGGCCTTCTGTATGGCCCGATTAGCCTTATGTCTGGCGCATTCTACCCCCACCAGTTCCCAGGCAGCATGCCACAACCAGCGGGGGAGCATGGCAGACCAAACAATAATCACACTTGGCCACCTGCACAGAATGACCCAGAAATCCTCCACCACCTGAAGCGAGAGAGCCTTCCCCTTCAGGAGGCCAAGGTCATTCCCACCAAGGTGTACCACCAGCACGTGAGGTGGAGGGCCGTTCCTCCTCTGGAATAACAGCAGCAAGAGGCCAGCCCAATGGAGGCCACGCCGCCCCTGCCATTCAATAATGGTCCATTTGCTTAGCCCCAGCTGGGACCCAATTGCTGTCTGCCGGGCTTGATGGGCTGCCGAGAACACGATGCTGTGACTGGCAATGAGAATCTGCCTTCTCCCCGACCGTGCCACAGCACCTAAAATGAAAGAAACAAAACTGGTAACCAAAGCCAACTGGCAATAACTGAACACTCCTTAGCTGTTCACCAACAGGCGAACATAGGAGCGGTATGCGTATGACCACCATCAGCCTAAACGCTGATTTCTGGGCCCGGATACTCCATGGCAGTTGCCATGGAAGCCACACCAATATGGGGACACCCATATGAGCCCCAGAGAGCACTGAGGTCAGCCGGGAAAAATAAACTGACTACCCCTGGGCCGAAAGAAGCTAAACTTCAGAACACCCGGGCAAGGGCCTTTTCAATTGCGGCCCCTTCCCTATGGAATCAGCTCCCGGAGGAGGTGCGGGCCCTGCGGAGCCTCGATCAGTTCCGCAGAGCCTGCAAGACCACCCTCTTCAAGCTAGCGTACACGGACTGCTGAATTATGGTTGTTTATAAAGGGAGCCGCCAAAAATGGTTCTGTTTAAGGACCTATGTTATTATGTAAACTATGTAAACTGACAGAAATTAGCGCCGGAAATACCATCACCACTGCCAGATTAAGTTAAATTTTAATTGTATATTGACTGGTTTTTAATAATGTTAATTTTAAAGCCCTATATTTATTGTTCTGTATGTTTATAAATGTTAGCCGCCCTGAGCCTGCCTCGGTGGGGAGGGCGGGATATAAATAAAATTTTATTATTATTATTACCAATGCGGAACAAGTGGGTCCCGAACTTGACCCTTTCCATTCCCAGTTTTTTCAAAGCCTTTGTGGTGATGGCCCAGAATAGATATTTCATCAATGAAGAGCCATCCCTATGACAAAATAGGAAGCCGACATCCTTTTTTCCCCAAAAAAATTTTATTAGTAACATATGGTTCTAAATTTCAATTTCTTACATCATTAATAACTACTTTTTTATCTATCCTATATATTACTTTCTACCCACCCCTCCCCCCGTTACTTGACCCCCGCCAGTGTTATATACTTAAAATATTAATCAGGGATTGAAGATGATAAAGAAATGGTATTATACACCCATTAAGATGTATTATATCTCTAAATCAGGGAGTAAAAATTGTTGGAGGAAATGTGGAGAAATTGGAACTTTCAGTCACATGTGGTGGGACTGTCCCTTAGTGAAAAAATTCTGGTTGCAGGTTGGCATAGAGATGACAAAGATTATGGGATGGAAAATAAGTATATCTAAAGCAATGGCAATTATTAATTTGGATGGTGTGGGATTAAGATCAAAAGAGGATAGTAAATGGATTAATTTGATGTTAGTAGCAGCAAGACAAGTGATAGCAAGGAATTGGAAAGAAGCTGAGGAATTGACAATTAATCACTGGAGGGATAAAATGAATTATATAATTATTTTGGAGTATTTAACGATGAAGATACGAAGAATGAACGGATTAAAGGTTAGGGAACAGGAGGAGGGGTGGTTTAGGAAGATGGTGAGATATTTGGAAAAGTTTAAACAATTTAAGATGATTGGTTGGTTAATAAGAAAATGAATGGATAAGATGTTTAAATAGAGTGATGGAGTTGTATTTGGATGAAATGTTAATAGTTATAAATTTATGGAATATTATAATGTATCTATGGCCTGGGACTCTCACAGAGGTGGATTGGTGTTGGAATATATAACAATAAAATTTTTTAAAAAATACTTAAAATATTAATATTAAAGGTACCCTTAATTAATAAGAACCAAAATTAATATCCTCCTCCCTCTTGTACTTAATCATTATCAAAAATTGTCCCATGTCCTTTTCCACTCTTTTTCTATGTAACTTCTGAAATTTTTCCACTCCATCTTAAATACTTTTAAATCATAGTCTCTTAAGGTTCTTGTTAACTTGTCCATTTCACTCCATGTCATAACTTTTACAATCCAATCCCATTTCTCTGGGTTTTTTTTTTTTTTTTTGCTTCCACAACTGTGCATACAATGTCCTAGCAGCTGAGAGCAAGTACCAGATTAAAGTTCTATCTTCTTTTGGATATTTTTCCATTTTTAATCCCAACAGAAAAGTCTCTCGGCATCCTCACCCCTAATAGTAGGTACTGCTTAAGGGCCCTCACCGGACAAAGGTCCCGCTGATTGCATGGGCCCAAAATCAGCTCAGAACCTTTCTGAGCCTGGTTCATCTTGGATCACCTGATCTTGATGGTGACTTGGTTGCCCCTGAACCGGATGTCACCCGCCTCCGGGGCCCGGCCCGACATGTCCCCCTTTGAACGGGCAACAAGCTCACTTACCCGTAAGGCCCCAAAGAACGCTGTCAGGGCTGTAGCATGAAAAAGCGTGGCTTTGAATTGTGATGCGCACACCCCTGCCCAAGTTCCATACAGCCTCTGGAGGACCGTAGGGAAGAAAGGCTACCTGGGGTCGGCCCTAGGGCCCCGCTAACGTGTCCACCCTTCTAACATTTTTCTTAATCGGAACTCCCCTGAATAGTTGGGAAATCCCCGAGCCCAGCTTGTAAACACCAGGGTCGCCAATTGGGCTCTTATAGACTTCACTGCCAGACCACGGTCCTTTAAAAACATGCAGTATTGCATAAGGTGGGCCGCCGGGATAGGGCAGGCTTCATGCAACCCTACCTGTGCTCTGAAAGTGTAAACTGGGCTGCCGCTGTTATATGCCAGCCTAGTACTAGGAGCTAGGGATAACTGAATGGCCCTGTCAGCCTCTATTCACCAAGCAGCCATAACTCCTGAGGCATCAGCGCCAGCCTGGGGTTCGCTTCTGGACCCAGATGACAAAACCTCTCATCTGTCGAAGAGAAAGAGCATCCGCCACCCCATTACAGACTCCCGGGACATGCCTGGCCAAGAACAAAATGTTCAGGTACAAGCAGTCCAACGTGAAAGCCCTAACCAGGTTCATATCAGGCCCTGATCTGGAGGTCACTACTGCCAAATTGTTGCACCAAAAATGTACGACGTGGTTGGCCAACTCCCTTCCCCACAACCACACTGCCACCACAATGGGGAAAAATTCCAAAAATGTTACGTTCCGGCAGATACTGCCAGCCAACCACTCCTTAGGCCATTCCTCCGCACACCAGTGCCCATAAAAAAATACCCTGAAGCCAATGGTGCCCGCAGCATCCGAATTGACCTGGAGCTCAGCCTCAATCTTCTTATCCTCCCTCCAAAAGGAGGTACCGTTAAAGGATTCCAAAAACTTTTCCCAGACCTGCAGGTCACTTCACATGCCCCTGGTCAGCTGCACCCAATGGTGTGGAAGCCACAAGGTGCCCATGGCATCACAAAGATGCCACAGGAAAGCCCTGCCAGGGGCCACCATCTTGCATGAGAAATTCAGGTGCCCCACAAGCTGCTGCAGCTCCAGCAGGGAAACCTTACATTGCCCCATTAAAGCTGCTAATCTGGCTTTAACCTTTTCTGCAGGCAGCCGTGAAGCCTCCTGCGTGGTACCCAACTCGATACCTAAGAAGGCCAAAACTGTGCTGGGGCCCTCCTTCTTTTCATGAGCCAGGGGAACGCCCAGCTCCCCTGACAACTGGACGAAAGCCTCCAGAAGTCAGGCACACTGTCCCAACCCGGCAGAGTTGGAGAACAAAAAATCATCAAGTTAATGAACTGTGTCCTCTGACCCCACCCTCCTCCGAAGGGCCCACTGCAGAAAAGTACTGAAATGCTCAAAGGCCGAGCGTGATACAGAGCATCCCATCGGGAGTGCTCTGTCCATATAATATTGGCCTTCGAAAGCAAACCCCAGCAACTCAAAGTCATTGGGGTGAACTGGGAGAAGGCGAAATGCTGACTTAATGTCAGATTTTGCCAGTTCTGCTCCCACTCCACAGCACTGGACCACCTTGACTGCTTGGTCAAATGAAGTGTACCGCACAGAACACATATAGTCGGGAATTGCATCATTCACTGACCCCCCTTTTGAATATGACAGATGGTGAATCAACTGAAATTCATCCACTGCTTTTTTGGGCACTACCCCCAAAGTGGAAACCCGCAAATTTGACACTGGAAGGGCTGCAAAAGGGCCTAAAACTCAGCCCTCTGCACACTCTTTGGCACTTTTTCCCTAACCATATGATCGAGCTCTGTGACTGATCGCAAATTGGCTGCCATCACAGGGACCTGTGGACCTTGAAAGGGAATCCTGAACTCAAATTTGAAACCCTCGAACAGATAGGCCCTGTCGGCCATCTTGGGGTATGCAGCCAGGAGCCGCCTAAGCTCTCTCAGGTTGATGGGGCTGGGCCCCTTTACCAGGATGCTGCGCGGCGTCACCTGGCTGCTTACCTTAAGCTTGGTTTTGCTGCACGCCGAAAAGGGGTGTGCTCCTCCGCACAGCAGGCATTCGTGCTTATATTTGCACATCTTTCTGGCACACACTCCTTGCGACGTGTACTCCCAGCAGAGCAGACGGGGTTGAACCGACTGCCCCGCCGCAGCGTGGGGTGACTGTGTTCCCAGCTGTTTACTCACCAAGTGGCCACTATCTGACCTATCACCTGCATTTGACTTAGCCGGGGACATCAACTGCAGCCAAAGCTGATGGTTAATTTGGTCCCATGGAATGCTGGGGTTCAGAGCTGCATGCATACGGAACTCCTCATCATACTGCAGCCATGCAGCACCCAAAAAGTCCATATACACCTTATATACTATATCACAATACTGGAATAGCGGTGCTGTCCATACAGGCTGAGCACGCAGTATCACCCCAGCATAAATAAAAAAACGGGCAGCCAGTTAGCCCAGTTCCTCTCCACCTTCCTTCTCTTCATTTTTTCTTTGTCCTTATCATCAAGCTCCTCCTTATCCTTTTTCTCCAATTCATGGTAAAGGAGGCTGAATACATCCACGTATTTCCCATGCAATATCTTCTCCCTGGTAGCCACCGTGAGGTGGTCACCTAAGAGCATGGCCATATCCCTGAAAGGCCTATGCTGGAAGGGAACGGACCCATAGGCTGGGGGAAAGCTCCATGACCCTCATAGGTGATAAGGCCAGCCTTGACCCGGGAGCATTAGGTTTTGCTGCCCAATGGCAAAGCGCCCGAGGTTCCCTGCGTTCCAGGGGGGAAACGGGACCCTCCCTGCCCAGGGAACAGCTCTGGACTCCACACAGGAGTGTGCATGGGCCCACCCCTGGGATCCCCCATAGCTGTGGTTGGCAGACCAAAAGGGGTGCTGCCACTGCTCTGTCCCAGTGCTCCCCCAGACCAACCAGGGTTAATTGGGAGATTTGAAGGTGTAGGTAGCCACTGCCCCCATGGCCAAGCTCTGCCCAGACAGGCAGAATTATACCCACAATCCGTGTCCAATGGCGCCACCGCAACCGCTACTGGAGTGCCATGCCTCGGCTGGCTGGGCCCTGGAACTGCGTCCCTCATCTCGCTGGCCGATTCCAGTTGCTCCTCATGTCCTTCTGACAACTGCTCATCCTCCACCTCATGATCCGCAACGTCAGGCTTCCCCTGCAAGGCAGACAAGCGAGCCAGTACCTCCTTCTCAAAGGCTCTCGTGGAGGTCCTGGCTGCCTTACGGCCACTAGAAAGGTTTGAAGCCAAACCCCTGTCCCTTTCTAATGCCGATAGCTGGCCAATGATGGCCTCCCTAGTCATTACTCCCTCCTCCCCTACAGGGGCCTTGAGAGGCCTGTTTAGCAGGCTTCTTCAGAGGCTGCTTACCCTTTTCCACCCCCTGCCCCTTCTTAGGGCTCATTGCCAGGATTAAGTGTCCTAGCTACTGCCCCCAGCCAACCCCAACGTATAACCAAACCGGGGGGGGGGGTGAGACAGCAGCTGGGGGGGGCTGCTAAGGCACCCAGATCGCACTCTCTGCACCAAAGGGAGGGGGGATGGTGTTGAGGGAGGGAAGCCACGCTGCCGTGATTAAACTGCCACGATCGGAGGAAGCCGCCGTGCTGTTCGCGCTCCACTCTGCCACTGCCCAGCTGCCCGCCGCCCTCAAGACCCCCACAGCCGCTCCTGCTTCTCTCGCCAAGGACCCGAAAGCAGCGTCCATGCTGCTCGAAAGATGCTGGAAGCAACTGCATGCTCCTGGGCGGGGTCAGGGCTTATCAAGCCCCTGGTGCCCCACCCTTCTCGAAAACCCAGATGGGCAGGAAGGCCCGTTAGCCTCCCATCTGTCTGGGAAGGCAAAAGCAGCCCCCGGCCTTAGCCGTGATGGCGGCACGGGAGGGGGCCGGATTACCTAATGATCCTTCCTTCCTGATTTTCCTCAGTCATAAAACAGTGCAACAACATATGCATACCCAATAAGGACTCTCATGAGATGAGAAGGGAAGGAGTATTAGTTGTTACAGCTCTTGGGCATGAGTGGGGAAGGTAAGAGACTGATGGAGGAAGCTGGGTTTCAGAAGGCATTACTTGTCCAGACATCACCGAGAACACATGAAGCTACCTTATTTATCCATCAAAGTCAGTATTATCTACTGAGGTCTCAGACTCTGTTTGTTTTGGTTTTTTAAACATCTGCTATGACCTGTCTCTTACTAGAGATGCTTGGAATCAAACCTGAGATCTTTTGCATACCAAGCAGATTCTCTACCATACAAGTAGGAGGATCACAGAAACTGATAAGGCAATTTATAGAGATGGTTTTGATGGACACAAATTTTCTAAATTACATTCTTACTGTACAAATTAGCTCATCCAAAGTGTTTTCAGTTCAGCATTTTGAAACATGATATTATCTGCATGAGGACCAAGCAAGATAACAAAGCAACTAAAATTGGTAAAACTGACCAAGTGGAAAAGATCTCTTTCCTTCCTAATTATTCCAGCATTCTAGATAAACAGCCCAAAAATCTCATTGTGAATCTTACCAATCAAGATTAATACACTGATAGGAACTGCCACAATGATTTTATTTAATAATCCCAGTGGGCAAATTATATAAAACTTTAACAAATAATTTGTCAACATTATATATAAATCTCTCCATTGATGCATATCTTAATCCCTTTCATAATTTCCAGGTCAGTCTCTTATCCTTAATGGAAAAAGTGTATCAGAGCAATATTAAAGACCCTAAATTGTGACAGGTTTATTGCCAGCATCTATATCTGTTCATACAGTACACTTTTCATTTTCAGTGAAAATAACGTATTTGCTAGAGCAGATTTAAATTGGCACCTCTGCTTTCATTACAAGCTGTAATATGAGATTTTTCAGCCACCCTTTAATTTATAAGAACTTTGTGCAAAGAATGTGACTGTTTTTAATATCTATATATCAAAGAATATTGAGAGTTCATACTGGGAGACAAATTATTAAAACAGGACTTATGTCTCAATAGCTAAGTCAGTCTGCTAATTTTGGAGGGGGGGGGAACCTACTAAAATATAATTACCCTGGCTTATTTTCACTATTATGGGTGTTGAAAATCAAAGAGTATGTTTGGCCTGCACAGAAGTAATTAACAAGTTTATTTCAAGTTGTTTTCATTTTAGGGATTAATATGATTTTAACTTTTTTGTTTGTTTTCGCATATTGTCATGAATGTCACTGACAATAGCACAAAGTTGTTTTATGGATAACTTCACAATAATTTGGAAAGGGAAACTGTTTCCAAAAAGTTTTCCAGTTTTCAGTTAATGCTATAACACCGGGGTTTTCAGCCCTATATGGCCAAGGGCCTGCCTACCTGAGGGACCGTCTCTCCCCATATGAGCCCCAGAGAGCACTGAGGTCAGCTGGTAAGCACCAGCTGAATATCCCTGGGCCAAGGGAGGCCAGATTAAAGACCACCCGGGATCGGGCCTTCTCCATTGTGGCCCCACTGCTGTGGAATCAACTCCCGGAGGAGGTACAGGCCCTGCGATGTTTAGACCAATTTCGCAGGGCCTGTAAGACATACCTCTTCAAAATAGCCTTCGCCCATGCCGAGCTAAGATAATGTTGCTGTGTATGTTTTCTTTCTCTCCCCACTGAACTTATGAAGACCTATTTAGCACCTTAATGTTAATTTTAATGTAAATTGTATATTGATTTATGATGATTTTATTGCTATGTATGATTTTATTGTATTGCATTCATACGTTGTGAGCCGCCCTGAGCCTGCTTGTGCGGGGAGGGCGGGATACAAATAAAAGTATTATTATTATTCAAACTTTCTGGACTCAGAAACTGAGATTTATCAGTGGGGGCAGCATGTGACACACTGACCTGCAATCATGATGGGAACTTGGGAAGTCATGTGACAGGAAGTTGGAGAACTAGAATTGTTATATTTCCAGTGAGGGGATGTATGATGCAAATGCATGTGGGACACTGGAGGACCAAGTGGCAGGAGTGGCTGGGCCAAGGGGAAGGAGAGGAGAAAAAGGAGAACCATGCATTCAGACTGAACTGTGCAGATGGTGTGACCATCCTCTCTACTCCTGAATGACCTTGCCTCACCATCCTAGTACTCCTCACATCATGTGTGCAAAGAGGCAAGTGGTGTGGCACCCTTTCGCTCTACACATATTCACTAATAGATGGTCCTTAAAAAAAACTAGCAAAAAATTGTTGGCCCACCTAGTGGCCTATGTGATTAAGACTGCCACTGTAACAGGTAGATTTTTCTTCAGCAGGAGATTACTTGAGTAAAAAACATCTTCAGATATAATTTATCTTGCAACAACATTCTAGTATGAATTGTAGTGCTGAAATTATGTCGGCTCCAGCCCTCACCTTTGTGGAAAATCTTTTAGCTACGAGGTGAGTTAGCCAAGGGGTCATTAAGCCCCAGTAATTCAATCACTGGCAAAGATAAAATATCTTTGTTCCCTACCCCATAATAGTAGGTATGAACATCAAACTGGTATTGAATGGAGAAGTGTGTCCTGTGGAAATGTTATTCCAGTTACTCAATATTAAAAATAAACACACACAGAGAGAATGCCAAACAGCCAAAGCAGTTAAAACAAAAACCTGACTTCAAATGGTCAGTTATACTCAAACATGTTCTTTTTGCCACTCTTATTTACCAAAAAAAGTTACACCTAGAATGGTGGGTTTACATGGGTGCAGCTTTTCTTATGAATACACTGTTAATTTGCATTGGGTTTTTTTTAGGGGGGGGGGGTGTTAAGGGAAAACATGAGCTCTCTTTCCCTCACACACTTCTCTAAGAATGCTATCATCAAATTTCTGACATTTCAAGCTAAGTTTCAAACAGAGTTCCCTCCATTAATATGATCAGACCTGTATATTTATCTGTAGGAAATTTCCAGTGTCTTTACTGTATCAAGTTTCTTTGAGTTCTCTGAGAATTGTCATCCTCTCCATTTAGACAGATTGCAAGATAACTAGACAAACTGATTCTATAGTCTGTCCAGCTGGGAAGGCCATGTTACACTAGGCTCTGAGCATTAACAGAGTGCCAATTAAGCATTATTTCTATATTTTAAATATAGGTTTCCTGTAGTGACAGGTGTCATTTAAGATCACAGTGTATACAACTTGAATCACAAATTTCTGATTGCCAGTTTGGATTACCATTTTCTATGGCTTGCCCCACTAGGTTTAGAGGGGTCACACTCCCCATTGGCCCCTATTTCAAGGGGTTGACAAAGT
This sequence comes from Heteronotia binoei, assembly GCF_032191835.1. Taxonomy (NCBI): domain Eukaryota; kingdom Metazoa; phylum Chordata; class Lepidosauria; order Squamata; family Gekkonidae; genus Heteronotia; species Heteronotia binoei. The sequence goes on from NC_083223.1 coordinate 36,632,614, forward strand.
TCTTATTTAAACACATAAGAGCTGGACAAGATTAAATCAAAGGAGAATGGGGGGGGGGGGATAAGCAAAAAGTGGATGGTTGAAATGAACTTCTACAAGCAGAATAGATTTTAACATGCCAGATGAGTTTGACGTAAATGATATTACACAGATGGTTCTATGCATAAGTAGCCAAGCATCACAAGATGAATGAGGTGTTGTTCCTAGTAGCTGGGTAGTGAAGTTATTTCATATGATGCCACAGATAGTTCCATTTATCTCCAACAATGGTACTCCAGGTGGAAGTCTGTTAGTAACTCTGTAAATTGGTTCAAGGCATCTTTCAATTAATACTCATTATACTTTGCATAATGAGTATTAACTGAAAGATGTCTTGAACCAACTGCAAAGTTAGTAAAGGTATTCTCTTGCTAAATGCATAACTTCTCTTAATAGCATCTCCTGCAAAACAAAAAAAAAGCACAAAACAAACACAACAAAAAACAAAAAAAAAAAAAAAAAAAAAAAAAAAAAAAAAAAAAAAAAAAAAAAAAAAAAAAAAAAAAAAAAAAAAAAAAAAAAAAAAAAAAAAAAAAAAAAAAAAAAAAAAAAAAAAACAAAAAAAAAAAAAAAAAACAAAAAAAAAAAAAAAAAAAAAAAAAAAAAAAAAAAAAAAAAAAAAAAAAAAAAAAAAAAAAAAAAAAAAAAAAAAAAAAAAAAAAAAAAAAAAAAAAAAAAAAAAAAAAAAAAAAAAAAAAAAAAAAAAAAAAAAAAAAAAAAAAAAAAAAAAAAAAAAAAAAAAAAAAAAAAAAAAAAAAAAAAAAAAAAAAAAAAAAAAAAAAAAAAAAAAAAAAAAAAAAAAAACAAAAAAAAAAAAAAAAAAAAAAAAAAAAAAAAAAAAAAAAAAAAAAAAAAAAAAAAAAAAAAAAAAAGCCCAGATCATCACATGGCACAACAACAAACAGCACAAATAACAATAGAATCTGTGGAAAAGATAACAATGCTAGGAAAAGATGAAGGCAGCAGGAGAGAGGAAGACCCATATAAAGAAAGCCATGGAAGCCATGACCCTCAGTTTTGAAGATCTGAGCAAGACTGTTAAGGAAAGGATCTTTTGGAGGACATTAATTCATAGGGCTGCCATAAATTAGAAGCAACTTGATGCCACAACACACAGGCTCAGCAGCACTGACAACACTTCATAATGCGGGACACAGCTTTAGTTAGGAAGGCCACCAGCCTGCAGAAGCAACAACTTCAAGAGTTAACACTCAAGCTAGCTGAAAAAGACAGAAGAGTTAGTCTCATAGTGCAGGCGCTGAAACCAAGAAAACTAACATGCTATCCTTATCTCTAACAGAGATACAACTTTCACTATGCCCTACCGAATCTCTACTATGTTTCTAAGTAACAATAAAAGTGGATGGTTCTTAGATCCCAAATCAGATTCAATCAGTCAAGACAGATGCATAGAATCATAGAGTAGGAAGGGACCTCCATGGCCATCTAGTCCAACCCCCCCTGCACAATGCAGGAAATTCACAAATACATCCCCCTAAATTCACAGTATCTGCATTGCTGTCAGATGGGTATCTAGCCTCTGTTTAAAAACCTCCAAGAAAGGAGAGCCCACCACCTCCTGAGGAAGCCTGTTCCACTGAGGAACTGTTCTAACAATCAGGAAGTTCTTCCTAATGTTCTTTCTAAAAAAATTATTCCAGTAACATATGGTAACAATCAATTCTTGCATTATTAATTAGTTCTTTTTATCTATCCCATATATTACTTTTCTAACCCCTCCTTCCCCTGTTACTTGACCCCCACCAGTGTTGTATACTTAAAATACTAATATTTAAAGGTACTCTTAACTAAAAGAACTCAAAGTTGAACTTGTGGATGTGGATGATCAAGGGGTCAAAGGATTACTGAAGGAGGATAGGGAAATGGCTGAGAAGCTGAATGCATTTTTTTGCCTCCGTCTTCACTGTGGAAGATGAGAAGTGTTTGCCCGCTCCAGAACCACTAATTTTGGAAGGGGTGTTGAAAGACCTGAGTCAGATTGAGGTGACAAGAGAGGAGGTCCTACAACTGATAGACAAATTAAAAACTAAGTCACCAGGTCCGGATGGCATACTTCCAAGAGTTCTGAAAGAACTCAAAGTTGAACTTGTGGATCTCCTGACAAAAATATGTAATCTTTCATTGAAATCTGCCTCCGTTCCTGAGGACTGGAATGTAGCAAATGTCACCCCCATCTTTAAAAAGGGTTCCAGAGGAGATCCAAGAAATTACAGGCCAGTCAGTCCGACTTCAATACCAGGAAAGTTGGTAGAAACCATTATCAAGGGCAGAATGAGTAGGCACATTGATGAACACGAATTATTGAAGAAGACTCAGCATGGGTTCTGTAAGGGAAGATCTTGCCTCACTAACCTGTTACATTTCTTTGAGGGGGTGAACAAACATGTAGACAAAGGAGACCCAATAGATATTGTTTACCTTGACTTCCAGAAAGCTTTTGATAAAGTTCCTCATCAAAGGCTCCTTAGTAAGCTCGAGAGTCATGGAGTGAAAGGACAGGTCCTCTTGTGGATCAAAAACTGGCTAATTAATAGGAAGCAGAGAGTGAGTATAAATGGGCAGTCTTTGCAGTGGAGGACGGTAAGCAGTGGAGTGCCACAGGGCTCAGTACTGGGTCCCATGCTTTTTAACTTGTTCAGCAACAGCAAACAGCAAGCCTTTATTGGCATAAAACAGATCTAGCAGTAGAATAGCAATATAAATAATATAAAATCCTAGATTATAGAGTACATAGGGAGCTAAAATACATGATACATAAAATAAGTAAAATATATATGAGTCAAGTTTAGCCAAATTAAATAATTAAAACAAATAAAATGTGGTCATTCCAGAATCATTCTCTGTCGTATTTCCATGGCCTGTTGGAGAAATCTAGCCACCATTAAAGTTATCTCAGTGCAAGTGTCATTTAAAAGTTTGTGGACTTTGCCTGAATCAGCACAGCCCAACATATCTGCTAAGGTATCTTTCAAGTATATACAACAAATATCATCATAAAGAGGACAGTTCAATAATACATGGGAAATAGTTTCAATACACTTGGAATTACAAAGACAGTGTCTATTAGAGTGCTCAATCCTGTTAAATCTACCAAATAGGATAGCAGATGGTAATGCATTACATCTCGTTAACGAGAACGCGCACTGTTGCTGTGGAGCTTGTAGAGAGGAGAAATACGGCGCTAATTTCCCTACTGAGAGAGGAAGTTCAAAATTCAGCGGGGAGCAAGACTTGTTGGCCAGGCTATATAACATTTGCATTTCAATATCTAGAATTCTGAGCTGAAGTTTCAAAAAAGCATCTTTTAAGGCTAGCATAAGAAGTGAATCTAAATCAATGCCCATAGATTTAAATTTCCTCTCAATAAATACTAGCCAATTTGACAAATTAGATTCTGAGAGCAGTTGATATAAAAGGCTCTCTGAGTCAGAGTGGAAATGTAGCCATAGCCAGTATTTAATTGACATTAGCCATGCTTGTATTTCCACAAGATTCGTCCCTGTTTCTAAACACAAAACTGCATATGGTACGCACTTTGGGAATCCCAGGATTTTCCGTAGGAATTTTGATTGGACACCTTCAATGTTATTATCCAAGGCTGTGATCTACACTGGGACCCCATATAAAAACTGCAGTATCACTTTAGCCTTAAAGATTTTTAGCGCGGCTGGGATAAACTGATTGCCTCTGCTGTAAAAGAAGCGCTGGATAGCTGCAACGCTAACATTGACTGACTTAATTATACAGGTACGATGATTAGTCCAAAGTGTGTTATATTGAAAATGAATTCCTAGGTATTTGTAGTATTTTACTTGTTCTATCTCTTTGCCGCCTATTGACCATTTAGTTGGTTTCCAAGATTTGGAAAAAACAACAATTTTAGATTTATCATAGTTCAATAGGAGCTTATTGTTGTTAAGGAAGGTGATACAGCGAACAAGCAAACGCTTTAATCCAATTCTGGAATAAGATAGTAAGACTGTATCGTCCACATATAATAGTAAGGGAACATGTCTGGCACCAAGTTTTGGACTATGATGGTCAATATCTGACAAAAAGGGAGCAAGATCATTAAGAAAGAGGTTAAACAAAAAGGGGGCCAACACACAACCTTGTTTAACCCCCTTTCTTAATGGGATTTTTGACATAAGATTGCCTGGTAAAGAGCATTTGACTTGACAAAAGTTGAAAGTATATATATATATATTTAATGAGCATAAGAAGTCTTTTTTCAATACTTGTTTGTTCCAGTTTATCCCACAACAGGTCTCTGTCAATTGAATCAAATGCTCCCTTTAAGTCTAAAAAGTCTACATACAATTTCATCTTTTTCCCAATAGTGTATTTGGAAATTAGATGGGACAAAGTATTTATTTATTTATTTTATTCTATAACTTATACCCCGCCCTTCCCATAAAATGGCTCAGGGCGGCTCACAACAAACGATAAAACAATAAAACAAAGTACAAAGTTATTACATTTAAAAAGTCGAAGCATTTAAAAACCTAAAAACTTCAAATTCCTAACATTAAAACTATATAGTATAATTCACAGAAGTCTAATAAGCTACATTTATCCAGTCAGGCGTAGGCTAACCGGAAGAGGGTTGTCTTACAGGCCCTGCGGAACTGAGTAAGATCCCGCAGGGCCCTCACCTCTTCCGGTAGCTGGTTCCACCATGTAGGGGCCATTGTAGAAAAGGCCCTGTCTCTGGTTGTCTTGAGACGGACTTCCTTAGGCCCGGGGATGGTGAGAAGGTTTTGAGTCCCAGACCTCAGTACTCTCTGGGGAACATGTGGGGAGAGACGGTCCCTCAGGTAGGCAGGTCCCAGGCCATATAGGGCTTTAAAGGTAATGACCAGCACCTTGTACTGGACTCAGTATGTTATTGGGAGCCAGTGCAAAGCCCGAAGACCCGGCCGAATGTGCCCCCACCTTGGGAGGATCGAGAGTAGTTTTGCCTTTACAAAAACCCAGCTGTTCCGGGCCAAGAATTTTTTCTCATGTCATCCATTGTTCAAGTTTCCTCAGCAGATACTTAGAATATAATTTACCAATGGTGGATAAGAGACTAATCGGCCTGTAATTATTTGGAATGGCGGGATCTCCTTTTTTATAAATTGGAACCACTATTGAATTAAGCCAGGCTTTAGGAATTATGCCTGTTCTGTCAATACTAGGAAAGAGAGATGTGAGCGGAGTAGCCCACCAATCTGGATCTAACTTTAGGATTTCAGGGGGAATAACATCTGGTGCTGCAGCTTTACCTGATTTCAATTGCAAAATTAGATATTTAACTTCATCAGAAGTCGCAAAGGGCTACTCTGGAAGATCTACCTGAGAAAGTTCGAAAGGTCTAGAAGTGTATAGTTTACTTTGGGAGAACATAGAGAAGAAATATTGGTACCAGACATTGGGGGAAATGGCAGACATAGAAAGGGCATCAACTCTATGGGCACCTGATACAATAGACGAGAATTTTTTAGAGTTCTTTAAGATTATGGCCTGGTATAGCTCCTCCCATTGAAGTTTAGCATAATCATTCTTTTTGCTTATAATAAGCTGGGACAGCTGATTTTTAAGATGAAAGTACTCTGATGGTAAAGACAAAGATCCAGAGTCATGGTAACATCTGTAGGTGTTATGCAACAGAGTTTTAACGGCTCTACATTCTTCATCAAACCAGGGCTGCAGAAATTTTATGTTTCTTTCCTTTTTTACATTTTTTAGGTTTAACATTTAGTGAACTAAGAATGTTAGATACTAGAGAATCATAGGCTATTATTAGCACTGATGAATTCGTTGCGGTGGTTAAAACCCTTCTAAGATTCAAAAGGGAATGGGAATTTAAAAGTAACTGAGCTGCTTGTTTAGTCTGACTATTCCAGCAGATTTTTGGTAAGGATGTAGACTCCAACAAGTGTATAGAGGGATTAAGGGAAGAGTCTGGGGAAGACTCTGTGTGAAGGGTCAAGATAAGTGGAAGGTGATCACTAATAATGAGATCACCTATACAGAAATCTTTTATGTAAAATTCTAGTGAGAAAGGGACAGTAATATAATCAATTATACTGCAACCTTTCTTAGAAATGAATGTAAAATCCCCGAATGAGAAAATCTTTCCAAACCATTTAACCAGACCCTATTGTGTTGGATACAAAATTTGGCAAAGCAAATTCCTGCCAAATTTGAATAGCTATCTTTAGATTGCCTCCTATAGGAAAAAAAAAAGGTGGTAAGGTATCATCTAGATTGAGGTTAAGGGTCTTAAAAAAGATTTTATCATCATTGCCCACTCCTGCATTAAAATCTCCTGCTATTATTATTTCAAAAGAGGGAAATTTGGTTTCCAATTCACTCACAATTACATTCAAACGTTTCCAATGATATAAAAGGGCCAATTTATCTAGGGCAGGAGGGATATATATGTTTACCAAAATCATAGAAAGATTCCCATAAACAAGCTTCAGGGGGTGAACAAACATGTAGACAAAGGAGACCCGATAGACATTGTTTACCTTGACTTCCAGAAAGCTTTTGATAAAGTTCCTCATCAAAGGCTCCTTAGTAAGCTCGAGAGTCATGGAGTAAAAGGACAGGTCCTCTTGTGGATCAAAAACTGGCTAATTAATAGGAAGCAGAGAGTGAGTATAAATGGGCAGTCTTCGCAGTGGAGGACGGTAAGCAGTGGAGTGCCGCAGGGCTCAGTACTGGGTCCCATGCTCTTTAACTTGTTCATAAATGATTTGGAGTTGAGAGTAAGCAGTGAAGTGGCCAAGTTTGTGGATGACACTAAATTGTTCAGGGTGGTGAGAACCAGAGAGGATTGTGAGGAACTCCAAAGGGATCTGTTGAGGCTGGGTGAGTGGGCGTCAACGTGGCAGATGAGGTTCAATGTGGCCAAATGCAAAGTAATGCACATTGGGGCCAAGAATCCCAGCTGTTCATTGGCCTGCAGTGACTGTTTGAGGTGGTGTAGTTCCTGTTGGAGTTGGCTTGATTCACAGATGCATGATGCATGGTGGATGAGGGTTTTTACAACTGTACGTTTTTGGTGAGGATGATGATTGGAATTCTTATTTAGATAGCGGTCGGTGTGTGTGGGTTTCCTGAATACAGTGTGGCTGAGTTTTCCGTCATCTTTCCTGATAATGAGGATGTCAAGAAAGGCAAGTTGACCATTGTTTTCTTTCTCCACGGTGAACTGGATACGAGGATGGACTGCATTCAGATGAATTCAGATGAAGGAGAAAGTTATTCAAAGCAGCCTCTCCATGACTCCAGATGGCAAAAACATCATCCACATGGTACAATTTAGCATACAGCTTGTGCTTCAATGGGGTGCTAAGAACCTCCCTCACTAATTTCACATGTGATATCAGATCTTGTGAGTAGATAATTATGTCATCCAGGTACACCACCACCCCCTTGAACAAATATTCTCTCAACACCTCATTGATAAAGTTCATGAACACTCCCGGCGCCCCTTGCAACCCAAATGGCATCACTAGATACTCAAACTGTCCCATGGGTTAGATAAAAATATGGAGCAGAGGTCCATCAGTGACTATATATAGGTGTGTTGAACACCGTTTTCCATTCATCCCCCTCTTTTATGCGCACTCTAAAATACGCATCCCTCAAGTCCAACTTGGTAAACACCTTCCCCTCCAACACCGTACTGAGCAAGTCCTTGATGAGGGGGATTGGGTAGGCATTGGAGGTAGAGATCCCATTAATCCCCCGAAAATCAGTACAAAGTCGGAGCGAGCCATCCTTCTTTTTCCTAAAAAGGACTGGGGCTGCATGGGGGGTTGTGGCGGGTCGGATGAAACCTCGCTTCAAGTTCTTATCAAGGAACTTCTGCAGTTCCACCTTTTCCGCTCACCCCATTGAGTACAGTTTGGCCTTAGGTAAGGTCTGCCCCAGAATCAGTTTGATGGCGCAGTCCATGTCCCGTGCCCACTTAATCATTTGATATTTCACTACTTCATCTTCTGTAGACCATTTCAAAAGCAGTTTATATAGTTTTGAAATTAATTTTTCATTATCCCCAAGCAGAACTATTTCCATATCTGTTTGTTCTTTTCTTATTTCTTCAGTTTTAATTTCTTTTTCCACCAAACTCTTTATTTGTTGCATTTGAAACGAGTCATATTTATTGTTCAACTCTTTCGCAGTTTTCAACTCTATTTTACCACCTTGTATTTTTAATAGCTGATTATATGACAACCATTTTTCTTCACCCACTTCAGCCGTTATTTTATTACTTCTGCTGGCACTATCCATAACGGTTTTCTCTCATCACCATATTTCTTATATTTCATCTACGTATTCAACAAATTATTTCTTATATAATGGTGAGAAAAAAAAAAAAACCATCCATCTTTTTTCCCCATAGTACAGATAAGCATGCCAGCTGAATTTATTTCCATGACCTTCCAACACCAAAAGTTTTCTGTTTAGTAGCATCACCCATTCTTTTATCCACACTAAGCAGACTGCTTCATGATATAATGTTAAATCTAGTAATTGGAATCCTCCTCTCTCTTTTGCATCTGTTAAAATTTTCATTTTGATCCTTGGTTTCTTTCCAACCCACACAAATTCTGAGATTTTCCTCTGCCATCTGTTAAATTGTTTGCTGTCCTTCACAATTGGAATAGTTTGAAATAAATACATTATTCTTGGTAAAATGTTCATTTTAATTGCAGCTATTCTTCCCAGCAATGACAAATTAAGTTTATTCCATTTTATCATGTCTTCATCCATTTTACGCCATAGCTTCTCATAATTATTTTTAAACAAATCAATATTCTTCATTGTTATCTCCACACCCAAATATTTTACCTTCGAGGTAACTTCACAACCTGTTAGCTTTTGTAACTCCTTTTGTTTACTTGCTTGCATATTCTTACATAAAAATGTTTATTTTTCTTTATTTATATAAAATCTCGCCAGTTCTCCATATTCTTGTATTTTAGCTAACAGCAAGGGTGTTACTTGAGTTGGATTTTCATTTATATACATTATATCACCTGCAAATGATACAGCCAGTTTGGTGTAGTTGTTAAGTGTGCGGACTTTTATCTGGGAGAACCGGGTTTGATTCCCCACTCCTCCACTTGCACCTGCTGAAATGTCCTTGGGTCAGCCATAGCTCTGGCAGAGGTTGTCCTTGAAAGGGCAGCTGCTGTGAGAGCCCTCTCCAGCCCCACCCATCTCACAAGGTGTCTGTTGTAGGGGAGGAAGGTAAAGGAGATTGTGAGCCGCTCTGAGACTCTTTAGAGTGGAGGGCGGGATATAAATCCAAAAACTTCTTCTTATATTTATAAGTAAATCCTTTTATTTTTAATCCTTCTATTTCTTTGTCTTCTTGAATTTGCATCAGCAAAATGTCAAGCGTTATTATAAACAACAATGGAGTGAGCGGACACCCTTGTCTTGTACCTTTACTAATTATCATATCTTCAGTAAGGCCTGCATTTATACATAGCCTTGCACGTTGTTCAGAATGTATTGCTTTTATCATCCTTATAAAGTCTTCTCCCAACTCTATTTTCTCCATAACTGCAAACATAAAGTCCCAGTTTAGATTATCAAATGCTTTCTCTGCATCCACAAAGAATAATGCTACTTCCTTTTCTGGATATCTTTTATAATATTCTACAATATTTACAACAGTCCTAATATTGTCTCTTATCTGTCTTTTGGGGAGAAACCCTGCTTGATCTTCATTTATAAAGTTTATCAAATATTGCTTAATATTGTTGTTCTGCCAGTATTATTGTATATATTTTATAGTCATTATTCAATAATGAAATTGGTCTATAATTTTTTACATTCGTGACATCTCTATCTTTTTTGGGGATTAACAAAATCACTGCTTCCTTCCATGTATTTGGTATTTTACCGTTTAATCTTATCATGTTCATCAGTTTTTGAAGCTTCGGTATTAATTCCTCTTTAAATGTTTTAAAAAACTTTGCTGTATATCCATCTGGCCCAGGAGCCTTTCCAATTTTCATTGCATTGATTACTGCTTCAATCTCTATTCTTTCAATTGGCGCATTCAAACCTTTGTTTTCATATTTTCTGTTAAGGGTGCTCTTTTAATATTTTGTAAATATAGTTCCATCTTTTCTTTCTTTATTTTAACACCCTTAAATAGTTTAGCATAATATTTAAAAAATTCTCTTTTTATTCCTTCTTGATCCACCATCTCTCTTTCATCAACCACAATCTTACTAATAATTTTACTTTCTCTCTCTTTTTTCAATTGCCAGGCCAGGTGCTTTCCAGGTTTATTTGCTCCTTCAAAAGACTTTTGCTGTAATTTTTTCAAATTCCATTCCAATTCTTTATTTAACAAATATCTCATTTGTGTTCGTAATATTGTAATCTCCCTCATAATTTTCTTTTTCCCTGGCCTTTTCCTTAATTCACCTTCTTTTTTTCTTTATTTTTTTTTGAATGTCCAACATCTGTTTATCTTTTGCCCTCTTATCTTTGTTGTTCAATGTTATCAATATTCCTCTCATTACTGCCTTATAGGCATCCCACACCGTCTGGAATTAAATATCTTCTCTGTCGTTTATTTGGAAGAAAGCTTTGGTCTCATTTTCTAGAGATGTCACTATTTCTTTATTCTGTAGTAAATCTTCATTTAATCTCCATCTTCTTGATTTTTTCAACGAATTTGTAATCCACATTATTGGGTTATGATCAGCTCCTATTTTAGGCAAAATCACAATTTTCTATGTTATAAGGCCCAAATCTTTAGTGCCCCACAACATGTCAATTCTAGAAAAAGAATTATGTCTTGCTGAAAAAAAGGTATAGTCCCGTACATCAGGATTAAATTTTCTCCATATATCTTCCAAATTTTCTTGTTTGACCAGTTCAAAAAAAGATTTTGGCAATTTTCCTTCTTTATTATTTTTTTTTGTCCAGATCTATCCAATGCATTCTGAATTGTTCCATTAAAGTTCCCAATTATCAAAACTTGATCATATGTCAATTCATCAAGTTGTTGTGTAATGTCCTTAAAAATATATATCTTTCGCTCTATTTGGCGCATACAATCCCAATAACAACGTTTTTTTTCCACATTCAAATTTATTTCTACTGCTACAAATCTTCCATTTTTATCTTTAAATACTAATTTCAAATCCAATTCTTGTTTAACATAAAAAATCACTCCCCTTTTCTTCTGCTCAGCCAGGGAATAAAATTCTAATCCCAATTGTTTATTCCATAAAAATTTATAATCCTTCTGTTTTATATGTACTTCTGTTATATATGTACTTATATGTACTTCTTGTAGACAAACTATATTACAATTTTGCTTTTTTAATCCAATGAAATGTTGCCCTTCATTTTTGTGGTGAATTTAGTCCATTTACATTCCAAGATAATAATTTGTAATCCATCATGGTGCAAATTCTTTATGTTCTTCATAAAATCTATGCAGTTCCTGTTCATTTGTATTTGTGGTTATTTTTCCCTGAAGTTCAAAGCTCAAACCTTCAGGTATTATCCATCTATACCTCATTTCATTGTCCTGTAATTTCTCTGTCAGTTTCTTGTATGTTCTTCTGTCATTTATCACTTGTTTTGGTAATTCCTTCATGATTCTTACTCTGCTATCTGCCACTATCAATGTCTTTTCAAAATTTTTGTTCATAACCTTTCCCACCATTTCTTTTGTCATATATCTTATGACCACATCTCTTGGTAGATTTTTTTTTTGGCATAGAATGAGTTCACTCTATACATATAGTCATACATATTTTTAGTCTCTTCAGGATCTTCCTCCAAAAATTCTGCAATTATTTTTATTATATATTCTTTCAAGTCACTCTCTTCCTTCTCAGGTACTCCTCTCAGATGTATCTGAGTCTCCATCAATTTGTAGTCATGGATTGCTACTTTTTCCTGTATTTTCAACAAGGTGGAATCATGTACTTTCATTCTCCCTTCTACCTCCTGCACTTTCTTAGATGTTTCCTCAGTCTCATTTCTGAGATCCTCAATATCTTTTTTAATCTCTTCTATAATTTCTTTCTTAGAGGTAGTTATCATGTATTTCATACCTTTCATCATTCTAGCCTCCATTGCCTCTAATAGTTCCTGCATTTTCTCCAGAGAGGTAGCCCTTGAACGGGTTTGCTTATGCTCTGACATTTAAAAACACCAAAAATTTTATTTTCACCAATTTAAAAATTTAACTACCAAATTCAAAAAATTAGAGCTTGCTTTTTCCAACAAGCCTAATTTCGCCATCCTCAGAGCCTCCTAGGCTGAGATATTAATTTTTTAAATTTTTATTTCTTTCAAAATGGCGGTCGCGACTTTTTACTTCCCTTCAAAAATTTCCTTCCTTTAAAAGCTTCTAAAATCCAATATTGATGATAATGTCCAATAGTATTTATCCTTTCATCACCATCTCAATTATTTCCAAAAATTATGTATGTCCCAAACACCTTAAAATTAATATTTTAATTTTGACCTCCTTGCAATGGCCGCCAATGCTTTTCTATGGTATTATAATCCTAGAGTAGGCTTTTCATCTAATGCTTCCTGCTTCACTTGCCACCAAATCCAATTTTCACTGGTAGAGAGATCTCACAATACTTGACGTACTTCCTGTGTTGACTGTGTATGCTGCAGGTCTTTGACAATGGTGCTCTTTTTTCAAAACCGCAAGTAGACCTAACAATAAATTCCTTCTCACTTTTTAGCACTGTACTTTTGAGAGGAGTGAAATAATGAAATGAGCTGAAACAGGAGGAACCAAATGTAATGTCTTAGTGATTGTTAAGGTGCAAGGAGCAGAACTGGGTACAAACATTTAGTAACCATAGCACAGGGGTAGTAGCCATTGTTAAAATGCAGAAACCGAAAAGAAATAACACGGCTGAACAAGCCATGGCAACAGTAAGATTAATAGCAATAGAAATTAATCAGCAGCAAGTACGCAGGCGTAATCAAGTAATGAATATTAACTGACACACCCCACCTCGGGGAAAAGTAAATTTAAATGCACATGCAATGTATGTAACGGGAGGGGTACATATCAAGGAGGGGGTGAAGTAGGCGTGCCGGGTAGCCTGTACCCTCTAAGTACCTCAGCCTATGGGGAAAGGAGGAGGGACTCATCGGCCGGGAGTAAAGGATAAAAGGGTATGTATGGAACTAATCAGGGAGCTCGTTGAAAAGCGACTCCCCTCTTTCTTGATATCAATAAAGTTGTATACTTTAAAGGAGACTCCCGACTGACAGCTCTTTTTCTTTGCATCTCCTGGAGGGGCCAGGGGAGGCAGCCAAATTGTCTCTAACACTTTAAATTTAAAAAGTTCAAATTTCACCTCTTCATCCCTTCTTCTTCCATGCTTTCTAGATTTCCCTTTCCCACCTTTTGAATTTATTCTGTTTAACTTTAAATAGTCCCGGAATGAAAGATAGTAATCTGTACCTTTTCTGCAAATTATCCAGATCCACACCGGTCTTGTGAAGCTTTAGATGTTTAGTAATGTCCAAGAAGGTTAGGATTCTGTCGAGCTTATGTCAAATAAATGACTCTGGAAACTTCTGCAGATGCTGAAAATGCAACTCTTCTCCGGGGACCCCTCAAAGGAGCCCCCCCAGGACTCCCTTTCAGCCAAGGTAAATCTCCTCAAAGTTTTCTGTGCATATCTTGGACTAATCTCTGACTGAAAAAGTAGGCAGTAGGCATTAATTTGCCTTCCACTACCCCGAACAGCAGTACCAGACTGCTCCCTTTATGAGAAGCAGCTCAGCTCGGCATTTTCCTACCCCGCAAGTGTCCAGAAGTTCTTCCTAATGTTGAGCCGGAAACACTTCTGATTTAATTTCAACCCATTGATTTTGGTCCTGCCTTCTGGGGCAACAGAAAACAATTCCACACCATCCTCTATGTGACAGTCCTTCAAGTTCTTGAAGATGGAGATCATATCACCTCTCAGCTGCTTCCTCTCCAGGCTAAATAACCCCAGTTCCTTCAACCCTTCTTCATAGGATTTGGTCTCCAGACCCCTCACCATTTTTGTCACATGTATACTGAATTTTTTTGCTACACCATAGTGTGTAGCCAATGAATTGATGCTAAGCTGATAAAATGTATTAGTAATGTGAAGCTGACTCTCCTGATGAAATTATTATGAATGTTACAGCCAATTAGTATGTATATGTGCCAACATGTGCTAACATGTCATTATGGGTATATAAGATTTTGACCACCCTGAAAGGGGGTGGAGCAGCTTTGTATGAAGCTCTTGGCTTAGCTCTGCTCCACAAGCTATTGAAATAAATTTATTTTTTCTCCTCCCTGGACTTCAGCTGCATGTCTTTTTTTGGGCAAAGGCATTCAGATTACAGATTTATGCAACAATAAGAAAATAAGAAGAGCCCTGCTTGATCAGACCAGTAGTCCAATCTAGTCCAGCGTCCTGTCTCACACAGTAGTCTATCAGTTCCTCTGGAAGGCCAACAACAGGGCATAGAGGACAAGCCTATCCTTCAGTGTTTCCCCCTAGCACTGCTACTAAGAAGTTGCCTCTGAATGTGGAGATCCCTTTTCTTCCATTTTAGTTCCTTTACTTCATGGGCTCCACATGCATTCCTTCTTTCTCACATTTGTACCCACATTCTCAGTCCTGTGGGGTCTCCAAGTTCCATTTATTTCAATGAAAGAACCAGATGCACATGGACAACTTCCTGCATGTACAGCTGTGCTCTCTCCACTGAAGATATGTGCTCCTCAAAATGCACACTGGACTCCTGAATCAAGCACAAGTATTTAATGATGGCTGCAAAGCAATAACTATTTCACAGTAAGCATGCATTTAAGTCTTTTGGGATATATGGCATTGATGCTTAACTGTTTCTTGTTAATTTTCTCAAATCAGGGCCTTAAGAAGTCAAAATATATTTGAGCATATGTTAAGTCATTTCTGCTGTGCCAGTGATTAAATTATCATTGTATTCTCAACTACATTTGTCAGATCAAGGAAATATAAGGAAGTTCCAGTAAATCAAAGCGTCAACAGGAGGCAAAACCATTCTGTCTTCACCTCCTTGGCAGCATAATCAAAACATTTCCCCAAGCAACTTGAATGGCAAAGTCCTTTGTAGTACTTTAGGCTTCATATTTGTTTCAAATCCTAGGCTTCGCTCTTCACAGCAGGCATCTGACTTCCATCACATAAATCATAGATGCTAGGGAAAAATGTAATGCGCACAAGCAGTTCCTTATGACACTTTCAGTAAACAAGCATTTCCCCCCATCATATTTCCCTATCTGAAACAAGAATTAACTACAGCAGGAACTGTGCAACAATGTGGATATGTCACGCATAGCCAAGCTCCATGCATTTGTTGGAAGAACACCATCTACTCTCTGCACAAAGGTGTAATGGTTACTTTTATTGTAAAGCTAGCTTTAATTTTATTAGGCATGCAGAAAATGTGGGATGGGATAACAGCTTTTATTGATAGGTTTTCTCCCCTTCAAATGTGCTCCAAAATGTATTCCAAGCTGCAAGGAGTCTCTGTTTTCAGGACAATAAAAATTGCCATGCTGGGTCAGATCAATGGCCCATTTAGCTCAGCATTTGGTCTATACAGAGATCGGCCAGGCAAATGGCTCAGAGATGTTCCCAAGCCAGGCATGAATAGTGATAGCCACCCACAGATGTGAGCCTCTAGCATCCAGTATACAGAGATATGTGCCTACAGAAATGGATGAGGTACTTGACTGTCATACCTAGTAGAACCATTCCAACTGTATTATTTTCTTCAACAAAGGAAAGGAACAATGCAGTTTTTCATAGCTTATGTAGGTGATGAAATGAGCAAAAGCACAAAAAAAAAAAGTGCAATCCTAGGCAGAGTTATGTCCTTTGAGGTTCATTCATGTCAACAGACTTACAAGAATGTAACTCTGCTGAGGATTGCACTGCTAGTAATTCTGCTTCTGCCTTTCTTCTAGCAACAAACTGACAATGAGGCTGAAAAGTAAATTATAGCCAATAACTCTGCTGTGTTTATCATGTGTCACAAGGACGTGCTACTTCTGTTACAGGATAAAATCAGTGAAGTTTTCTAAAGAAAATTTGCAGGCAAATTTGTCACACAGCCCCCTTCACAAGTAGCGGCCACAACATCATCACAAGGTGCCGCTGCTTCTGCAGCGGTGCCGGGCATGCTGGTGTGGGGGGACAGCAGCAGTTGTCACAACAGGGACGGTGGCCTGGTTACCAGTGGGGTTTGTGGCATTATCCTCCTAATCCTTACGGGCCCATCCCCTTCCATGTCCTTCCATACGGCGACACTGCATTGACCTTGGGGGATCACCTGGCTGCAGCAACCCGGGATAAGATTTTGAGGGGCGAATACGTGGATGTGTTCAGCCTCCTCTTTAGAGAGCTTGAAAAGAAGGATAAGGAGGACCTGGATGAGAAAGAGAAAGAGAAGCTGAAATGTAGAAAGGTGGATAGGACCTGGTCCAACTGATTGCCAGGCTTCTTAATCTATGTAGGGGTAATAGCAAGGGTGCAGCCTTTCCGGGCTGCGGCGCTGTTTCAATATTGTGACATAGTGCACCGTGCATATACAGATTTTGTAGGGGCGGCGTGGTTGCACGGATGAGGCCTTTCGGATGAGGGCCGCAGTCAACCCAGGGCTTCCGTGGGACCAGATTAATCAGCAGCTTTGGCTTCAGCTGATGTCCCTGGTGAAGCCCAATACGGGGGACAGGGCCGATAGTGGGCACCAGGTACATAAACAACAGAGCAGCGCAGGTGCCCGTAGTGCGGCGGGCCAGTTAGTTCAACCTCGGCTGCTCTGCTGGGAATTCACGTCCAAGGATGTGTGTTCCAGAAAGGCCTGTAAATTCAAACATGAGTGCCCACTGTGCGGGGGGGTCTCATGCCTTCTCAGCCTGCAGTAAATGAAAAACAAAGGCTGGCCCCAAATGCCCTGGGGGAGGGGGTGCCCAGCAGCCGCCTGGAAAAGGGACCCAGTCCCATTCCTCTGAAGGTACTTAGGCGGTTGTTGTGTCATTAACCCCTGTCAGCTGATAAGGCATATCTGATGGATGGTTTTACTCATGGATTTAGGATTCCGTATCGGGAACCTAGGGTCCCTTGTTTGGCCCCTAACCTTCGTTCGGTTGTAGGGATGGAACACGTGGTCAGGGCAAAAATAGCTAAGGAGTGTACGGAGGGGAGGGTCCTCGGACCCTTTGACACCCTGCCGGTACCCACGTTATGGGTATCCCCCTTAGGGGTGGTGCCTAAGAAAGTGCCAGGGGAATACCATTTGATACATCATTTGTCTTACTCTAGAGGCAGATCAGTGAACGATTCCATTCCGGAAGTTCTCTGTTCGGTCAGATACACCTCTTTTGACCAAGCAGTCAAAGTGGTTTGGGGTTGTGGTGTGGGGGCTGAAATGGCAAAATGCGACATTAAGTCGGCGTTTCACCTTCTGCCAGTACACCTGGAAGATTTTGATTTGCTGGGCTTCGCCTTCGAGGGGAAGTATTATATGGATAGGGCCCTTCCCATGGGATGCTCAGTGTCCTGTTCCACTTTTGAACGATTTAGTTCCTGTGTGGAATAGGCACTCCGTGCCACGTTGGGGTTGAGTGACACGGTTCACTACCTGGATGACTACCTTTGCGGTCATTCGAGGACCTGTCTCAGGAGCTTGGGGTTCCATTGGCCCATGAGAAGACAGAGGGCCCCAGCTCAGTGCTTACTTTTTTAGGTATTGAACTGGATACCATGCAGCAAGCCTCACGTCTGCTGGAGGATAAAGTGGTGGGTCTCTGGGTCCGATTAGTCTACCTTAAAAGGCAGCGCAAGGTGTCACTGCTGGAGCTTCAGCAGTTGGTGGGGCATCTCAACTTTGCGTGCAAAGTTGTAGCTCCTGGCAGGGCCTTCTTAAGGCACCTATGTGATGCCATGGGGTCCTGCTGCTCCCTCACCACAGAGTTCGAATGACCGCAGGCATGCGGTTGGATCTAGAGGTATGGGAGGAATTTTTGGATTCCTTCAATGGAATTTCATTTTGGCATGATGACTTGAAGATAGAAGCAGAGCTCCAGATATCTTCGGATGCAACGGGGGCCACCGATTTTGGAGTATATTTTAGGGGGCATTGGTGCGCAGAACAATGGCCTGCAGGGTGGTTAGACAGTGGGTTATGTCGGGACTAGGGATGTGCATTCGGCTCGGCCGAGCCGAAAATACAGCCGAATCAATGCTGATTCGGCTGTATTCTGCATTGCCCGCAGCCAAAAGCCATTGCCGCCCATTATGCGGCTCCCGAACACGGCCGCCGTATTCTTCCGAACCTCTATTCGGAAGAATACGGTACGGCTGTCAAAAGGCTGCTCAGTGTGTCAACTTCAATAGAAAAGGCGGGAAGTGGCTTTTGCAGCCTCAATGGAGCTGCTTGCTTAGCTTCCCGCCTCTCCTATAGCCTCCCTGGGATCAGGGAGGGGGGGGAGGGGGAAGAGGAGCCCCAGCAGCCAATCCAAAGCATGCATTTGCAAAATGCATCGCAAATGCATGCTTTGCTGGGCTGTTGTTGTGTACTGTGTAGCTGATGGCCCAGCCATCAGCTACATTGTTATTTTGATCTTTTGCTTACTTGGGTATCCAAGTAAGCAATGTTCTCTGGCCAATCAGAGAGAGCAGTGCTATTTTTTGAAATTGCTCTCTGTAGGGCCAGAGAACCTTTTAAAGGAGTCTTCCTGCTGGACTCCTCCATTGCTGTGTTGGTGTATGTGGTGTGGGTTGGTGTGAGAGAGATTGTGCTGCTGCTGGTGACTGGCTGGCCCTTGGCTTCAGCTCCTGCCTGCTGCTCTCTCACTGCCTTACCACCTCCCTGGACTCAGAGAAGACAAGGTAAGACAGTTTTGGGGTTCTTGTTTTAGTTTTTGTTGGTAAAAGGACTAGAGTCCCTTTACTTGTTCAGATTTGGGTGGGTGAGTGCTGGGTGGGTAGGGTAGCCTATTTGGGGTTGAGGTGAGGTTCTGCTGGGGGTGTGGGGGCCTGGGGTGGGGTGGTTTTGCTAATTTGCCCATATCTTAATTTAGTGAGAGGACTTTTTAAAGTGCAGTGCCCTTTTACTTCTCCTGATTTGGGTGGCTTGGATTTATTGGGGTTAGGGTGAAGGCGGTTTTTTGGGGGGGAGAGTTCCTGTATTATTAAAAGTTGAGTTTTTTACTGTTTCATTGTTTGATTTGTTGCTGCTGTGTTGTGTTGCTGCTTTGTTACTTTTATCTTCAGGTTATTGGGGGGGGGTGCTGTTTGGCCTAATTTTCATTGTTTTGTCCCTCTTTTCTGGTTCTGGTTTTAGGGGTGGGGGTGTTGTTGTTGACTGATTTGGCCTGAGTTTTCTTATTGGTGAAAGGCCACTTTTTAAAATCTTGAGTTGGTTTGCTTGGCCTCTTGTGATTCTCTGGTTTTGTTTTGGTTTTTTAAAATTACATCTGGTTGGTGTGGGGGTTGGCGAGGGTGTGTGTGGGCTGGGTCACTTCCTTGTTGTTATAGAGTGATTTTTGGAATCTGAGTGTGCTCTCGGTTTGGCTAGATTGTGTTGTTTGGGGCAGGGAAGCTGGCACCTGGGTGAGAGACCCAGAGGCAGCAGGCTTTTTGTGGTTTGCCAGCTCTCCCCATGTTGTTTGGGGCAGGGCTGGAGAGCTGGCACCTGTAGATTGTGTTGTTTGGGGCAGGGAAGCTGGCACCTGGGTGAGAGACCCAGAGGCAGCAGGCTTTTTGTGGTTTGCCAGCTCTCCCCGTGTTGTTTGGGGCAGGGCTGGAGAGCTGGCACCTGTAGATTGTGTTGTTTGGGGCAGGGAAGCTGGCACCTGGGTGAGAGACCCAGAGGCAGCAGGCTTTTTGTGGTTTGCCAGCTCTCCCCGTGTTGTTTGGGGCAGGGCTGGAGAGCTGGCATCTGGGTTTGCTGCAGCCAGGTCTGCAGAGCAGACCTTGAGCAGATTGTGTTTTGTACTGCCACGATGTTGGCAACTGGGTTTTTATTGGTGCCAGGCCTGCAGGGTTCATAGATTAGATAGAGGGATGTAGTGCATTTGGGGCCTATAGAGATTCTCTGGTGTGAAGTTAGGTTTGGCTTTGGGTGCCCCAGGAATTGGACCCCCTGGTCCAATTTTTTTTTTGTCCTTGTGGGTTTTGTGTGGGACAGTCCCCTGAAGCTGCACAGCACTTTGGGGGGCTTTCCTCAAAACCTCCTGCTCCCCAGAGCCACTTTTCCCACGACAATTGCAGTGAGGAAGTGGCTCTAATTGTTTTTTTCTCACCATTGGGAGCAGTGTCCCTTTTGGGGTGCCCACAGATGGGTGCTGTCTTTTGGGGCCAGGGGGGTTGCATGCTGGGGAGTCCCCTGAAGCTGCCCTGCAGTTTTGGGGCCTCTCCCTCAAACCCCCCTCTGGCCAGAGCCACTTTCCCCACAGCAATTGTAGTGGAGGAAGTGGCTAATTGGGCTTTCCCCATCATTGTTGGCAATGGGCCTTTTGGGGAGCCCAAAGACAGGGACCCCCTGGCCCAATCTTTTTGGGACTTGGGGGGGGGGTTGTAGGGGAGAGTCCCCTGCAGGTCCCCTGCAAATTTGGGGGCTCTCCCTCAAACCCCCTCCCCTCCAGGCGGCTTCAATTATACCCTATTTGCCATTGATTTCAATGGCCCATAGGGTATAATGATGGAATAGGGGCACCCTCTTTGGGTGCCCCTGGAATGGGACCCCCTGGCCCAATCTTTTTGGGACATGGGGGGGGTTGTAGGGGAAAGTCCCCTGCAGGTCCCCTGCAAATTTGGGGGCTCTCCCTCAAACCCCCTCCCCTCCAGGCGGCTTCAATTATACCCTATTTGCCATTGATTTCAATGGCCCATAGGGCCATTGATGGAATAGGGGCACCCTCTTTGGGTGCCCCTGGAATGGGACCCCCTGGCCCAATCTTTTTGGGACTTGGGGGGTTTGGAGGGGAGAGTCCCCTGCAGGTCCCCTGCAAATTTGGGGGCTCTCCCTCAACCCCCCCCTCCAGGCGGCTTCAAATATACCCTATTTGCCATTGATTTCAATGGCCCATAGGGTATAATAGGGCCGTATATTCGGAAATAGTTGCGCATTACCGTATATGCGGCTATTCCGAATACGGCATTCAGAAGTACAAGGGGAATCCGAATTTTTTTCCCCCGTGTACTTCCGAATCCGTGTATTTCTGAATATTTTTTTTTTTGCACATCCCTAGTCGGGACCTCATTTTTCTGGAGTTTTTTCCCATTGTAGTAGCCGTTTGGCTTTGGGGGGAACAG
This sequence comes from Heteronotia binoei, assembly GCF_032191835.1. Classification (NCBI taxonomy): domain Eukaryota; kingdom Metazoa; phylum Chordata; class Lepidosauria; order Squamata; family Gekkonidae; genus Heteronotia; species Heteronotia binoei. The sequence goes on from NC_083223.1 coordinate 36,654,039, forward strand.
TTGGCCAACCACACAGTCCACTTCTGGTGTGATAACATGGCGGTTGTACATGTTGTCAACTCATTGTCGTCAAAATCAGCAGTGGTGATGAACTTGGTTCGTTCATTTACGTTGCGTTGTCTACAGTTGAACATTCTATTTCTTGCATGGCACGTCCTGGGAGTTTGCAATGGGGTGGCGGACGCTCCATCTCGCCAACAGATGGAGCATTTCGCCAGCTTGCTTCGGAAGCGGCCCCGCGACCAGCTCGAATGCCTCTGGATCTTTGGCAGCTTGGGAAGCGGAAGCCAGTAGGGCAGCCCAACTAGCCTTCGCACCTGGTATCCGTAAAGCCTATGAAAGGGCAGATTTGCAGTTCTGGGTTTTTAGGAGCTTGGTGGGGCTCCCAGACAGCTGGCTGGTCCCGGTGGCTCACATTATTCAATTCTGCATCCACCAGAAGGATAGGGGGTTAGGACTTAAGTCTATCAAGTGTCAATTGGTGGCTCTGGCTTTTGTTAGTAAAGCGCAGGGCCCTTCAGAGGGCACTGACAATTTCAGGGTTTGGAAGATGCTTGAGGGCTGGGCTAGAGAACGGGGGCCGAGGGCGGATGCTTGTCAGCCAATATCCCCTGCTGTGCTGAGGGGGCTTTATAGGGTTTGGCCTGAGGTATGTTCCTCTTCCTTTGAGGCCTCTCTTTTTCACGCTGCCTCTTTGTTCGCCTTTTTCGGTGCACTTTGGGTTAGTGAGTTGGTGGTGCAGTCGAAGTCGGATACTTCTGACTGGGCGCTGGGCGCCAGTGACGTTAAATTTGTTGGGGAGCAGGTCAGGTTAATAGTAAGGCGGTCAAAAACGGACCAGCATCAGAAGGGCTCGGTCATTGTGATCGGCTGATGTGCATCAGCCAAGCTGTGCCCTGTTAAGGCCCTCGAGCGGGATATATCACTCAGGGCTGAGGGTGATCGCCCTTTGTTTCGTCAGGTAAGGTACTGGCAGAGCTGGGATTAGGGGGTGTCAAATTTGGAACACATTTGTTTCGAATTGGGGCCGTGTCCACAGCTGCAGCAATGGGTTCCACCCCCCCTGCTATACAGCGGATGGGCCGATGGCGGTCAGCCTCTTATAGGTCATACGTGCACCCGTTGGTTTTTCAGTGAGTTTGAGGGGGGGCATATTGGCAGTTTGGTTGCCCGTTGGCATGTTTTTTCTAGGTTGTGACCTTTTTTTCTGTTTTTCAGGTGCTGTGGGTCGTAATGAGAGGCGTCAAATCCTCATCTGCGGGCACAGTATGGTGTTCTGGGCAGCCCACCAGGCCAGGAGATCACCAGTTGGTTCACAACTGGGTCTCAGTGAGTGGGCGACAGTTGAGTGGCTTGGTCGCCATGGCCTGCGTTGGCCGGGTATCATGCCGCTGTTGTTCTGTGGGAGGAGGGCGCCTCCCCTGGACATCTTGGTCACCCACCTGGGTGGTAATGACCTTGGGTTTATGAAGGGGAAGGCCCTTTCCTTGCAAGCACAGGAGGATCTGCGAGCCATTAAGCGGAGATGGCCGGGGGTCCTTTTGGTATGGTCGGCAATATTGCCACGTAGGGTCTGGTGGTCCACCCTGTATCCCGGGGGGATTGAACGCATCAGACGCAAGGCCAGCAAGGCCTTGTAGAAGGCCATGGAAGGGGGCTTGGGGATATTCCTTCCCCATCCGTCCATATGGGTCAAGAATGCTGACCTATATAGGTTGGATGGGGTTTATTTATATGAGTTGGGGAACTGGGCCTTTTTGGATGAGCTAAGGAGGGGGTTGTGGGCGGCTCTGGGCCGCCCGGTGGGCACTAATGCCTAAGCAGAGGCTTGGCATTGGCGGTGGCAGGATGAGGTATTGGCTACAGTCTTTCAGGGGAGCACCTATGGCTCTGCACCACTTGGTGCAGGTGGTTTGTACCAACTGCAGATGGGCTTTATGGCTCAATGCTGGGAGTGCAGATCACGACAAAGCCTCATCGGGGTGGATCCTTCCAGAGGGATGGATGTCAGCCTAGGTTGAGGTGGGCCTGGCTGCTCAGCACCAGCCTGATGATATTGGGCTTGTGCTGGGGGCAGGGTGGCTCGCCCTCCCAGGACAAGGTGGGGTCCTGGGTTTGACCCCACAGCTTGTCCTGTTAAGTCTAGACCTCTTGCTATTCTAGTTCATTCAAGTTATGTTTTAATAAAGCGGCCTGGTTTTCATCCAACACTGTGTCAGCCTCTTCATTCCGACTGGGGGGGCAAGTCGGCCGCCTCCCAGCTGGACGGGCAATGCCTGTTGCAGGCTGGGGCCGTGTTTGCCCTCCCAGAAGGAGGGAGGGCTGGCGTCTTCATCCCTGGCATCCGGGGATTGAGGAGAAGGGCATGGCGTCGGGGCTATAAAGCCCCAGCCTCGCCCTGGGATGCGCAGTTCTTTTGCGGCTCTTTACCCACCCTATGCAGTACAGGTTTTACCGGTCTCCTTATTAGGGGCCAGGTAGGAATTTTTTCATTTTCACTGAATTGGCCTATGTGAATTTGTTTTTTGCCTACCTTGTACTGTTCATTAGTGTAGTATGTCGGGTGAAAAGTTTGTTAGATTGGTCGCTTGGCAGGATGAGGTATTGGCTACAGTCTTTCAGGGGAGCACCTATGGCTCTGCACTAGTTGGTACAGGTGGTCTGTGCGAACTGCAGATGGGCTTTACAGCTCAATGCTGGGAGTGCAGATCACGACAAAGCCTCATCGGGGTGGATCCTTCCAGAGGGATAGATGTTGGCCTAGGTTGAGGTGGAGTTTGGGCCTGGCTGCTCAGCACCAGCCAGATGATATTGGGCTCGTGCTGTGGGCAGGGTAGCTCGCCCTCCCAGGACAAGGCAGGGTCCTGGGTTTGACCCCAGGGCTTGTCCTGTTAAGCCTAGACCTCTTGCCATTCTAGTTCGTTCAAGTTATGTTTTAATAAAGCGGCCCGGTTTTCATCCAACACTGTGTCAGCCTCTTCATTCCGACTGGAGGGGCAAAAATTCCCATCATTTTTATTACCAATAACAGTGTTCACTTCAGCAAATAAACTCAAACTCATAAAGCTGGCTTATACTTACAGCATTAGTAGATCAAGGTCTACACTGATACTCTTCACGGTCTCAGGTAAAGGATTTTCAAACCACTTAGTATCTGATCTGTGTTACTGGACATGCTGGGTATTGTATCTGATACCTTCCATGTGCCAAGCAGATATTCTACCTTTGAGCCACGTCCACTCACAAAGCTTTCTTTCCTACCAGTCAATTCAGAGAGTATGAGAATAGACATTTATTTTGGACTCTTTCCCCAAAGTGCCTCTGCTTGCACATTTTATTTCATTTCATTTTAGTTTTTGGTTCATCACACTTATTTTTTTTCTTTCTTTTTGAAGATCCTGGTATACAGAAAATTAATTTCTTGCTTAACTTCAGACTGATGGATCAATGAAGCAATAAAAGTAATATGTTTAAGGCTACAGTCCTAAGTATACCAGCTCAGAATCAATATCAATGGGACTTGCTGTCATTTTAATGTGTTTAGGAAGCTAAGGTATTTTCTGCAATACAGCAGTACTCATAAGTCTTTGCTAGCTGGAACTAATTTTAAAGATAGAATTAAATATTGAATTCAGAACTATGACTTTCTCAAAACAAATGTTGGAAAAAAAAATGTGTGTGTTTTATGGCCATGAAATATGAATTTTATATAAATGATAGGCTTCTTTCCTTGTATGACCCCCAAAAAAAGGTTAAGGAAAGAAAAGGAAGATTGTACAAAGGAAGTGTCTGTAACAATTGACTATCCAAATATAGCACATCATACAGGTGGTTGTTTTTTAAGAGACAAGGAACAAGTTGCTCATTACTGTATCATGAAAGATTTTTGCTAACTTAGAAAACATCCACACAAGGTCTATTTCTTAAAAATAAATGAAAAAATGAATTGAAAGGAATAATATGAAAATTCCTAAATTATCTGCTCCCCATTGACACTTTTAGTCAGGTAACACCATCTTCAAAGTATTTACTTTTATTGTTTCCACTATCTAAACTATGTTGGGTGGCCACCATACATATATCTTTCTCCATTGTGACACCTAGATGCTGGAAAAGGGCCTTCCCCAAAGCTTCTGCTGACCTCAAAGATGGAAGGAACGAAGAGGGCCCAATACCACCCCAACAGAAGGCCAGGGGAAAGGTGCAGGTTGATTTCATTCCATCCACTGGCCATGGGCAGGCAGAGCAGGGAAAGGGCTGGTCTAGGGACCCCTCCACCTCTGATTTTTTATTTTATTTTATTGGATTTATATCCCGCACTTCCTGCCAAAGCAGGCTCAGATGCCCTAGGTGATTGCCTAGGTGTATCTAATGGATGGGTCAGCCCTGGTCACATGATATGAACTTGGTATCAGTTGTGAGACAATTTAAGTACTTTATTTTAACTCAACTATTCAGTGCCTGTGGTTTGTTCAGCATCTCATCTCATCAGTGAACATAATTCTGATAGCATAGTGTCTGGCTATGTCTTGCTTCATTTTGGAGAGAGCTGCCCTGGAAAAAAGAAAGGCAAGATCACCTTGATTTACTAATATAAGTGACAGTTGTATTGTTCATAGATTGAAGCTGTGACCAAACTATCATGGACAGATAATTATAGGCTCCACAAAATGTTTTTGTTTTTAATTAAACTAAAGTACTCAGACTGTGAGCCTTCCTGTCAGTAAGCCATACAAAAGATCAATAGGGAATGAAATTGTGGAAACTGTCAGACAAAATAGGCCTAATTTCAATGTCTCCCCATCTTGCAGGCTTATATTGGTGGTGGGAAGTGCCTTTAAACTGCAGTTGATTTATGGTGACCCCTTGGGGTTTTCAAGGAAAGAGATATTTAGAGGTGGTTTGCCATTGCTTGCCTCTGCACAGTGATCCTGAACTTCTTTGGTGGTCTCTCATCCAAATACTAGCCAAGGCTAACCCTGCCTAGCTGCCAGGATCTGATAAGATCAGGGCCATGGCTTGCATTACTTATGAATTACTCTCTGTATTAAAAAGCAATCAACAGTCATAGCATCTGAAGAAGTGAGCTACAACTCACAAAAGCTCATGCTGGAATAGATGTTAGAGTCCAGTGGTACCTTTAAGCAGGCCTCGGATTCAGTAGGAGCTCACAGGAGCGCAGCAGAAGGAAACAATAAGACTGATTTCTCACTAGGCTTGTTCTGGTCTCAGAGCCCTTTTTCCCCTGGCCCTTCAATCTGATTTCGCGTAAGCTGCTGTGGGGCTGTGACCCCCCCACCCCAGTTTTCAGAGGATCTTTCTTGCCACAGGAAAGAGGCAGGGCAAGTTGCAGCTGTGTGGCAGCTTGTGTGAAATTGGACAGAAATGCTAGAGGGAAAAGGACTCTGAGACTGGAACAAGCCTAGCGAGAAATGGGTCCATCAGCTCTTATAATGTACATGTGATGTTACATGTAAAGTTTACAGGACTGGGAACACTGAAAAGAAATATGTTGACATGTGAACAACGGAAAATTGTAACAGTGGGAAAATGTGGGGGAAAATTGAAATACTAGGGTAGGGAAGGATCCACTGCAATATCTACTATAGAAATTTTTGCTCTCATAACTAAAAGTATTCTAAGGAAAAGTGGGTTTTAAAGATAGATAGTTGTGAGTGCAATACTGAATTTTTTTTTATGGATCTCTGCTTGTAAAATAGATATTTAGCAAATAAGGTTTTCTAAATAACCCCCATTTTCTCCATTTTCCCCTAAAGTACTTGGAAGTAGTTCTGTAAATAATGATAGAATTATTCGATCCAATAGCTTATTTTTATAGGATTACAGCATGCAGTTACTACCTCAAATTACTGGAACAATGAATTTATTACCTAAGGCAAATCTGTCTCTGTAAATGTTTGTAAAAGAAGGTTGGAGATACATTTTGCTGTAGTCAAGGTCCATATGGCATTTCCCGTCATCTACAGCCATTATCAAATTGTACACATCATGGAGTCCATGAAGGGGAAAATGCATCTTTTCTCTATAAATTGTACATGAATTCTTTTATAAAACCCTATGCCTTTGTCCCAAATTCCAAAAAACCCAAAAGAAAGGAAACAGCACTTTAAAGAACTACCTTATACTAGAATCCAGTTGATTGCTACACAATTGCACACATATTGGCTCTGTTCAGAAGTGTGTTTGTGTGTTCAGTCACAGAGCAGGAGTGGGCATGAGCCATTGTATGCATGACTGACAGTTTTTGAGTATGACTCCTATGCACATAAGATGCAGGGTTGGGGGGGATAGTGTGCCCATGACACTGCTGTTGATTGGACATGTGAACAGATCATGCATAATGGGCTAGACTGTTTCATCCCATTCCTTGTATTTGCATCCATGGATATGTTTCATTACTAACTCTATTGCCTATATCCAAGCCCTACTATATAAATATGTTCACTAAAGTCCTTCTGACAGAGACTAGTACCTGCATTCTTAAAACCACAGTATTTATCTGGAGAGGAGGGGGGGCAGCATGGTATAGTCTGATCTTGTCATATCTTGGAAGCTAAGCAAGTTCAGTACTTGGAAGGGAAGACTATCAAGGAAGACTCTGCAGAGGAAGGCAATGGCATACTATCTCTGCTTCTCACTTGCCAGTTTGGTGTGGTGGTTAAGTCAACAGACTAATCTGGGAAAACTGGGTTTGATCCCCCACTCCTCCACATGTCAGCCACAGATCTCACAGAGCTGTTCTCTCAAGAGCAGTTATCTCAGAGCTCTCTTAGCCCCACCTACCTCACAGGGTGCCTGTTGTCAGGAGAGAAAGGGAAGGAGATTGCAAGTCACTCTGTGATTCCTCCTCCCAAAGCTGGCCCTAACCTGTCTGGCACCCTAGGCAAGGATAACTTCTGGCGCCCACGCCCATACACTGATAACATTACCGAGTCACATGGGGGTCACCTAATTTGGCAGCCCCAATTGCCTAGTTTGCCTAGTGGCAGGGCTGGCCCTGCCTCTTCCTCCTCCTCCTTCCTCCTCCTCTTCTTCTTCTTCCCTTGAAAGCTGGGATCACCATAAGTCAGTGCATCTTGACAGCCCTTTATGTACACCTATCTGAAGAAGTGAAGAAACTAGACTGACAATGCCATACAGTACCCCAAATGTCACTAAAGGTGAGGACCAGTTGAAAAGTGACCCAAATGCCACCTGAAGTTGTCACCTAAAACATCTCCAGAATCTTTTCAAAGATCTGCAAATTATCCTACAAGAAAATCTTTGGCCGTTTTCCCACTTACCTTACCCCGGAGTGACGTCCCTCTTCACCGCGCTGCGTCTGCGCGGATTTCGCACAAACTGCTACGCAGCACCAGGAACAGCCGCGTAGTCCTGGGGCTTTTGCGTCGCAAATGTAAACTGCTTTTTGGCGGTTTACATTTGCGACGCAAAAGCCCCGGGACTACGCGGCTCTTCCTGGTGCTGCGCAGCAGTTTGTGCGAAATCCGCGCAGACGCAGCGCGGTGAAGAGGGACATCGCTCCAGGGTAAGGTAAGTGGGAAAACGGCCTTTCATTCTTCTGGACCTCTCTTCTTTACCACCAATGACTAAGAAAAAAATAAGGAAGATTTCATTTGGTGCTAGAAAAATTACAAAAATGGTACCTGGTGAAGTAAGACATAATGCATGAGAAGTAAACATGGCACAACCACAGAAAACACCCTGCCTGTAGTACACTTCCCTAACTTCTAAATGGTAAGGAATATCTGATGAGGAGTTCAGCTGATGGGCTGCTTCATATGGATGGAAAGGCCTATCCTTGCTTATCCCTCCAAGCATAAGCAGCTGTTCAATAACATTGGGCCATATAATGGAAATGTAAATTCAAGGACACTCAAATGCAACAGATTTCCAATACTAATTTTGCCTCCATATCTATTCAGGCAACACTACCAAGGAGCTGAATAACTTCAACCATACTATCAGTGGATGTTCATTTGCACATCTTCTAACATAATATCTTACCATCCACCAACAATACCCTCCTGCCAATAACATAGGTAAGTGAATACAATGGAGGAGAGAAGAATGATGTAAGTCACTTTGGGTCTCCACTGGGGAGAAAGGTGGAGTATAAATGAAGTAAGCATGCAAGCAAGCAAGGGGGTCAAGGAACACAGAGAGTAACAATAACAACAACCCTAACACCCCTAAGACCTGTACTTCAGCCTTTAAGAAAACAGACCTTATAAAAATAAGAGCTTCAAAGGGAGACTTTATTATGAAACCATCAAACTGATGTTTGACCTCAACAGATAGTGAGCTAACTCACAACAGAAAGCAAAGTTCCCCTTGTCTGAGTTTTATATGTATGATTGTTTTGCTGTGTCTGTTGATCACCAGTGATGCTAATCAGGAATGGTCACACCCACTCTGATTGGATTTTGTTCATTTGATTAGAGTTTGCATTTGTTTGTACTGAGTGATATACCAAAGCATCCCCTTGCATTGATTAACCATTTATCTTTGTTTACTTTGAAACAGGGTTTTATTCTTCTTCATTATTGGGATAGGTATACCTGCCTACATTGGTGACTGCTTCATCCATCTGATACAAATTTATTATAATTTAGCATTTTATTTAAAATTACATATATACCACCACTTTACCAGAAGTGGCCAAGGTGGTTTATAACAATGAAATTATACTAGCACAGCTCAGAAAAAGTGCATAGGGAAGGGCATTACATCATCAGATGAGTCACCATCACAGAGACTGTCTGTCGTAGCCATTTGCCTCTCCTCTGAAAACAAAGACAGGCCTTTGATAGTGACCACAGTTTCTGAACTATATGGAACAGACAGTCTTTCATGTACCCAAATCCTGGACTGTGTACAGTTAAAACCAGCTCCTTGAATTTGGACTAGAAATTAACAGAAGTGAAGAGTTTTCAGTGCTGGAACAATACGCTGCCTCCAGCAGATGATCTTGTCTCTGCATTCTCTCCTGACACCTCTAAATCAGCTTTTTTTTTGGGGGGGGGGAGGGAGTCTGAGTGCATGACAGGTAATCTAATAAAGGGTAACAAATCATGGATCACTATGACCAGATCACACCTCTCAGGAAAGAATTCTAGCTGGCAATCCAATTACAGCTAGTTAAAGGTACTGTCTACTATAGAATATTCTCTCCCTCTCCCTCTTTGTGTGTGTGTAGTCACTAAGGTTTCACAATGTTTTTTGTTGAATTTGCTTCAGTAGACTAAGACAATTTACCACTCTGGCACTTTCATTCCTCTTGGCACTGCTACTCATCATGGTGGTAGAATCAGAAATGTCATCTTGGTGTTACACAGGGGAGTTTTCTAATGGAAGGCATACAGAAGTAGGAGTATCTATTAAGGATGATTACATCCCTGCTCCCATGAGTTATGTTGCTGAATTGGTATGGCATCATTTAGTCTTGTCCATTATTACAGCAATCTGTGAAGGGAGATGCTCTGCTGAAGGCAAAGGCCTCGGAGGACAATAAGACATCTGGTTGTTCACAGCCTTCTACCCACCATCTTGGTTGGTGGCAATGCTCCCTTCCCGCAAACATCTCCAACCCATTTTTTCCCCACTCCCACCAGGCTGTGCTCTGCAAAAGTCTTTGTCTAGGCTTGATCAGTTATTAATAACTGTGATGTGGCATGGTTTATTCATAGCCATTTATAGTTTTGCCATATGTTGCTGAAGCACTCATTATTACATTTGCCAACAATCCAAAAGTTGCACTGTGCATCCACTGTTCATATTACATACAGTATCAAAGACAAGGGGGAAAAGTGGTATAAAATGAGAAAAGCAATAAGACAGCTTCAGTTTTGTACTCTCTGAGATTTCAAAATAAGGATCTTAATTGGCTTTAAGACTGGTACCCAATCAAGGAAAGAGCCACTTATGCATATTTTGAACTTGATTTTAACACTCAGTAGTGCTTTTCCCTGGAGTGAGTGGTACCCGTTATTTCAAGAAAACCACTCAAAAAATAAGTATTGTACTATATCAATACGTATAATAGAATGATACTTAATACTTTTCTATCACTGAGTATTAATAGATGTGTTATACTACAGAGAATGCCCCCAAAGTGATGAATGTTGGCAGTTCAAGATACTTTCTTGAATACTTGAAAATAAGGGATACTTCTAAGATTCTCCCCATACAAATGTCAGCATTATAAATTTCCTGTTCTTGTTTCCAGCAGTGATATGTGAGCAATCCACCATTCTTGATTTCCAGATTTTGGTCAGAGCATTGGACATATACAGTTTGCCATGTTTATTGGTGTGTACTGAGGAAACGAAGAGTTTCTATGATTCTGTGACTAAGTGGATCTAAGTTGTTCATATCAAAAGCCCTTTTGTCTTGATGATATATAGACATTGGAGCACATCAGTAAGCCAGAAGAAGAATGGGTATCATCTGAAAACGGTGGCACCATGTGCCAAAATTAATTTTAGAAATGATCCAAGATGAATTGGAAAGCAGAAAAGGCAAAACAATGTGGAATAAAACATGGAATAAAAAAAATAGATTTAGATGTACACCATGGAATTTTGGCACACCATCAAATTTAGGTGACAGTCAGCATTTATTGGTGTATTTCTTAGCTTTTTAACAGGTGAAGGGCAATTTCCAACTTTCACTATAATAAACGACATCAGTTTTTACTGAAAACGTGGAGAAAAAAATCAGATAGCAAATGTCCCTTGCAATGGGCCAAACAATCACTGTGTAAACTGAGTTCCAGGGTGTGTTGAAATGGACGGAATGTTGTATTTATACATGCAAGATCCACTTTCATATTGCTGTGCATTCTTTGGGCATAATGTTGTCTCTTTAACTCCATCTATAGGGCAAATGAAATACAAACTGCAAAACATTTCGCCTACTGATGTAAAGTACAGCAGTAGTTATCAAACTGTGGGCCAGGATCCCAAAATGGATATTCACTTAATTGGAGGGGTTGTTGTGAGACCAGGAGGGAAAAATAGGAAGAACAGGGTAAACTGGAAGAGGAAGTTCTGGGAGAGTCCATGGCAAACTTGGGTTTGCCTCTGCATAATGTGCAAGGCAGCTATGCAATACAGCTTGTTGCTCAGTAATGCTGTATATCTATAAATACTAAATGTGAAAAAAATAAAATATACATTTATTTAGTGTTGAGACTACTGCATTTTCCATAGGGAACAAAAGATCACAAGGAGTTACTTTTCCTGCACTGTGCAAGGGGCTGGACTAGATTACCCTGGAGATCCCTTCCAACTCTATAATTCTAAGTGGATCTTGAAAAATAGAATAAGTTTACAAATTGCCCATTTTCAAAAAGTCAGAGAACCACCCATAAAGAAAATGGTCATAATGATATGTTGATATTACAATTGTCTAGATAGCGGGTTGGGTCTAGGGTTGTCAATCCCCAGGTGGGATGGGGATCTGGAGCAGCACTTCCATGTGATGAAAGTCTAGAGTGTACTTTTTAAAGCTATAAATACTGACAATCACTATGTTATCAAATATATATATCTTTTAACAACATTGAATATTTACAAAAACAACATGAACCGGAGAACAAAACACATATATTTCAAAAGTCCAACAGATCAGGTAAATCCTGAATTTTTTACTGTAGGTGAAAGTTCTACACTCGCACAACTTCAACAGTTGCAGATCTGGACTTCAGCACACCAAATGAAAGGGCAGACTACAGCACAGACATTATCTCCAGATTTTGATCCTCTAATTCAGAGCCAGTGGTGTCAGTTATCAGAAACTGTTAAATAAAATATTGCAAGGGTGCTAATCATTTTTTTTAAAACAAACAATATTGGGTGCTAATCTTTTAAGCATGTTTCGTTTTTGAAAAATCTTTATTGTGTTTGTCTGTGTCCTTTATAAAGTTTATATCTCAGGTATCTGGCATTACATTTGATAGCACACATGGCTCGATCCAACACGGTCTCGTTTATGTCAGGTCCAGCCATCATAACAAATGAGTTTTAAACCCCTGAAGTAAATGATATAACTTGGTCTCATGGCTGCTGTAACCAAAGTAGTCAGAAATCACACGATGGCAGTTTGCAATAAGCTGTACTTTGGTTATCAAGTAATAGTTGGAATTATCTCATTAAAAAGATAATGGCCCTATACATACAGCTCATGTCCATTCATTTTCATCAGTGCTTGAAAGTAGCAGGTTGTCATGAGCCCTGATGAGGAGGAGTTGGAAGGGTTAACAGACCTGGAAGAGTTGCCAGCAAGTTCCTCAGCTGAACAAACAGCAACTGGCCCATCAGTCATTCTCCAGGCACCAGTGTCAGCTGAGTTCTAGCAGAGTCACTGCCATCCAGGGAGCATGCTGATTGAGACTCCCATATAGCTCCCACCCAGGACCTGGAAACCTTGTGGAAGCAACAAGTCTATTCTCTGCCTTGCATCCACGCTCCTTCCTGATCCTGACCTGCTTGATTTCCTTGGCACCCTGACCTTTTGGCTTTTGGACATTGACTTCTGATTCCGGTTTGTGATTCTGCATTGGTGACTTCACTCCTGCTTGACTTCCTGGACTTTGACCTTGGACTGGCTTTGGACTCCTGCCTGCACCCTGAGAACATGACAGATTGTTTCCACCCACACGCTAACTCCACAAGATGGATGAGGAGGGAAGCGGAGGCTCTGGGCAGCTAGCAGCGTTGCTCACTCACAAACAGCACCTCACTTTAAATGGTGGCTCACCTGCAACAGCAGCAGCCGCCACTGTTGCTGCCCCACCCAAGTGCCCAGTGCTTCCCCCAGAGAAGTTCACTGGGAAGGTGGAGGAGTTTCCTGCATTCCTGGCACAGTGCAAACTGTATATTGAATTATGTGCCAGAGACTTCCCCAACAAGATCAAGGTATGCTTCATTGTCCGCCTCTTTAAGGGGCAGGCAGCTAAATAGACTACCCCCTTGCTTCTAGCCCCATCGCCCCTGCTGACTGACTACCAGGGCTTTCTGGATCATATGGCGGTAGCCTTTGCTAACCCCCAGCAAGCAGCCACCACCAATCGGATCATCCAGACCCTGAAGCAGGGTAGGGACTCGGTTTCCTAGTACTCCACCAAGTTCAAGCTTCTGGCCCAAGACCTGGTCTGGAATGAGGCTGCCCTTGTGGACCAGTATACCAAGGGGCTGGCTGACGAAGTCCTTGATGAGCTGGCATGAGTAGATCGACCAGCCATACTGCAAGGCCTAATCACGGTGTGCCTCCACATCGATGGGTGCCTGGAAAGCCGCTGCCAAGCATGAAGCAGGGCATGTCCACCAGGTCCTGCAATGCCTCCACGAGCATGGTCTCTACGCCAAGCTAGAGAAGTGTGCCTTCAACTTAACAGCAGTCGAGTTCCTTGGCCACATCATCTCACCCCATCAGACTCAGATGGACCCGACCAAAGTCAAGGCACTCCTGACCTGGCAGATGCTGCGGAACTGCAAGGAGGTACAGCGGTTCCTTGGCTTTTCCAATTATTACTGCCAGTTCATCCCTGCCTATGCCGATGTAACCATGCCTCTGACCCAGCTCCTCCAGCCCAAAGAGCCATTTCACTGGACTCCAGAGGCAGACCATGCCTTCACCACACTGAAAACTTGCTTCACCACTGAGCCGCTCCTGCATTACCCAGACCTGCAGCTGCCTTTCACAGTAGAGACGACACCTCCTGCATGGCCCTCAGCACAGTGTTATCCCAGCGGGAGGACCCCTCCCAGCTGCTCCAACCCTGCGCATACTACTCATGGCAGCTGATGCCCGCAAAACACAACTACACCATCTGGGAATGGGAACTCCTGGCCATCAAGACTGCCTTCGAGGTTTGGAGGCATCACCTTGAAGGGGCCCGCCACCCCATCCAGGTCCTGACTGACCACCAGAACCTGGAGCATCTACAAACTGCTTGACGCCTCACCCAGCATCAGATCCAGTGGTCCTTCTTCTTTTCCCAGTTTGACTTCCGGATCACCTACATCCCGCAGAACCAGAACCGGAAAGTGGACGCCCTCTTCCGGAAACTGGAGTACACTGTGTCTCTAACGGAGGAGACCCCAACTGGGCTCATCCTTGCACCCTTGGTCTTCGCTGCGACCACGACTCGCTAGACTTTGGCTGCAGACATTCAGGCCAGTCAAGGTCAAGACCCCTGGGCTCAGCAATGCCTCCTGGAAGTGTAAGATGGCCCAGCAGGGGACCTCTCTACTTGTCAAGGTTTCCTCTTGCACTGTGGGTGCCTATACGTGGCTTCGGGGCCCCTCGACTCCCCTCCTGCAGGGCACTTTGGCCAACACAAGACCCTGCACCTGCTCACACGGGAGTTCTGGTGACCTCGCGTCCATGCCAACGTGGCCCGCTATGTTGGTTCATGTGAGGTCTGCCGGCGGGCCAAGGATGTACCAGCCAAGCCTCCAGGGCTTTTGCATCCCCTACCCATGCCTGCAGGACCCTGGGGCACCATCTCCCTGGACTTTATCACCAAGCACCCCAGGTCCAAGGGGCACACTTGCATCCTGGTGATGGTGGACCTCTTCACCAAGATCGCTCACTTTGTTCCATATCCTAAGCCACCCACGGCTCCTGAAACAGCCCAGCTTTACCTTCAGCACGTCTTTCACCTGCACGGGCTCCTGGCACAGTTGATCTCAGACTGAGGCCCCCAGTTCACCTCCCATTTCTGGCAATCCCTGCACTCCAGCTTAGGCACCCAGGTGCATTTGTCCTCATCCCCAAACTAATGAGCAGACCGAACGCACCAATGCCACGCTGGAACAATACCTGCATTGTTACACCAGCTACCAGCAGGATGACTGGGTCGCCTTGCTACCCCTTGCCGAGTTTGCCTACAACAACGCCATACATGCATCCACGCACCAGACCCCATTTGCAGCCACCTATGGGTACCACCCTCATTTCTTCCCCACAGTCCTGCCCTCCACAGCAGTCCCTGCTGCTGATGCGCACCTGCAGGAACTCTGGGCTCTCCAGGACTTGCTCTGAGGGCAGCTCCAACAGGCTAAAGAGGCCTACAAAACAGCTGCCAACCAAAAGCGACAGGTGGGGCCCACACTGAAACCTGGGGACCACGTCTGGCTCTCCACCCATTACCTGCGTTGGCCTGGCCGGTCTCACAAGCTGGACCCTCGCTTTGCAAGGTCTTACCTGATCACGGACCAAATCAACCCCATTGCTTTCCAGCTACAGCTGCCAGCCACCCTCTGTATCCACCCGGTCTTCCACCGGTCCCTCCTTGTTCCTGCTACACCACCAGATCCCATCTGACCACCACCTCCAGTGCCGCCTCCTCCTGTCCTGGTTGATGATGAGGAGGAATATGAGATCCACTAGCTCCTGGACTCCCGAATCCAATGTGGGGACCTCCTGTACCTTGTGGAATGGGAAGGCTATGGCCCCGAGGACCGTTCATGGGAACCCGCGAACAACCTACATGCCCCTGACCTTGTGCAGCAGTTCCACATGGCCTACCCTGACCGGCCTGGCCCCTCTGTGTGTGTGGGGGGGGTGTCCTGCGGGTGGGGATAGTGTCATGAGCCCTGACGAGGAGGAGCTGGAAGGGTTAACAGACCTGGAAGAGTTGCCAGCCAATTCCTCAGCTGAACAAACAGTAGCTGGCTCATCAATCACTCTCCAGGCACCAGTGTCAGCTGTTGATGATCAATCTCCTCCAAGCTCTCCTCCTCCCATCTCAAGAGTTCAAAGAAGCCTCCAGAAAACTTTCAGAGCGAAGACATGAGGCATGCCGATGCTTCAGATCTCTCAGCCCTGAGTTCTAGCAGAGTCACTGCCACCCAGGGAGCAGGTTGATTGAGACTCCCATATAGCTCCCACCCAGGACCTAGTAACCTTGTGGAAGCAACAAGTCTATTCTCTGGCTTTCATCCATGCTCCTTCCTGATCCTGACCTGCTTGATTTCCTTGGCACCCTGACCTTTTGACTTTTGGACATTGACTGCTGATTCTGGTTTGTGATTCTGCATTGATGACTTGACTCCTGCTTGACTTCCTGGACTTTGACCTTGGACTGGCTTTGGACTTCTGCCTGCCTGCACCCTGAGAATGTTACACAGGTTTCTTTAAGCAATAGTTTGGTGCTTGGCCTAAGAGTGGATCTACCCCCTCGCACTTTCCTCCTCAGTAGGAAGAGCCAGCAACCCCTCGTTGAAGACAGCAGGGGGCCGTGGCAAGACATGGAGCCAGGAGGGGGGCAGATGAGGCCTGCAGGGAGATTGCAGAGGGAGCCAGAGGTGTAGGTACTGCAACAGGCAGAGCTCTCGGTAGTGGTGCAGCTTGAGTTCTATTACTTAGCCCTCTGCCAATGGAGGCTGCTTTGGGGGAGGGGGGCATGGCAGTAGCATGGGGAAGAGAGCTGTTGAGGCTGGCTTTGTCAACAGGGAGCCTGTCTCTGGCCCTGAAACCTACAACAAGTTGGGAGGAGGGGCAATGTACAGAGGGGATAGCCATATGCTTCGTAGGCCTAGTCAGGCATAACAGTCTTTCAAAGAAGCTTGGGGTTTCTTATGTTCTTATGGGGCAAGGCCTAGAAGGAAGAACCTTCAGTCAGCACCCCAGTAGACTGTTGGTCAGGAAGGCCCCTTACTTCAAGAAAGGGGATTGGAGGAGCCTGGGGAGACCCCTCATTTAGGATGGTAATTTAAAGGCAGACTGAGGAATGACCAGGGAGGAAGGACCAGATCCATCCCCAGGTGTATATGGGGATGTACATAGTGATGTATAAGTGACTGGGGAGAAAGCAAGGCAGTCGGATAATGTTAACACTCCCAGCTTTACTGAGGGTCTTCTGAAAGGCTGACTGAGAAAAGGCAACCCTGGAGGGTGCTGCAGCTCTGAGCCCTCAGGAATGGACAGTTTTCCCACTCATTTTAACTTAACTGTTTGGGTCTTTTTGTTTTGCTTTGTTTAAATGGCAATAAAATGGATTTTTATTAAAATGCATTATAAATCCCTTCATTTTGTGTTCATTACCAGTCCAAATGTTAATTAAATGGTAACTGCCCCATGAAAAAGAAATCTGCATGCCAGTGTAACAGCCTTTAAATTCATATTTGTATTCAAAGTCTAAATATTTGGATACTTTGGATCTCCCTAGTTGTTTGGTTAAATGTGTCTGTACTAGATTTGAATTCACATTAATTTTATTCATATCTTTGACTTTCACTAAATACAAAGTATAATGGAACATATTAACTAGTCTACTTCAACATTGCTTATTAGTGGGAAAACTTTTTTTTGTGGTCCCAAAAAAATTAGATTAATTTTTTTTTAAAGGAGAGCTATTGAAGTGGCAAATTTAAAAACATGAAAGATAAACCATATTATTTTGCATGGAAAAATGCCACTGAGACAAAAGAATTCATGCATTTAAGACAATTCTTATCAAGCCACATAGTAGCAAATCCCTGTCTGTGTTTCTGTACTAAGCAGAGAACTATATGTGTTCTTTTTTGCAGTGTAAATTATATCCACTAATATATTTGTATATTTAACAACAATGAGGGCAGGGCTTTTCTGGCCTCTTAGTTTTGTCAGTTGTGTGTCTGTATTGTATCATTTTTTTTTCTTTTCTGCATATGTTTTGCTCCCTCTAGTGGTTGCTCCTATATTACAGTACTGTATCTCCATCTTATTTTCCTGCAAATAAGCCAGAGATACAGCAACCACTAGAGAGAGAAAAACAAGTGAAAAAAGGAAAAAATGCAATACAGGCACTCAAGAAATGGAAATAAGACTGGAAAAGCCACAAGAGTCATTGAGGGCATGAGTTGCTGTTAGGCGTATGTATTAGTTGCCCAAGTTCTGCCAGGCAAACTCTGCCATACTGCCTCATCCTCACTGCTATTCAAATGACCAATGGGGGATAAACCGAGGTGGGGGGGCTTATGACACTGTTGCACTATCCAGTTGCCTTTCCGGTTTAATTTTTGTTTGTTCCTCAAAGAACAAAAAATCCCTTGTCTTATTCTTAAAAATGTGCTTGAAATTATCACAAAAGGTTGTGGCCATGTAAACTCAAATCACTATGCAGAGGTCACAATTTGAATCGGAGAGGAAAGCCATGCCAGATTGAGAATGTTTCCAAGTAACATAAGACTTCCTGTCAGGACTGAGAACAGATGGGAGCTGATTAGCATATTTCCTTTGCTAATTGAGGAACTCTGCCTCTGGTTGGGTACTTTGGGTCAGTGAATCTACACGACAACCAGCCTCTGCTCACATCTACCAGCCTTCTCCCCCTCCCCACCCTGACAGTCAAAATCTGTGGAGTAATGCCAAGGCTACTGGGAGAAGAATTTGACACAGCTACTAATAATACACAGCCACAAGGGCCACTTGATCCCTTTGTGCCTCAGCCTGTCTCTGTATGAATGCCTATTATCCATCTCCCTGTAACACCATTATGTAATATTCATGCCTTAATGATGTCCATTCTACAAACCCATTGGGTAGGTGCCAGCAATCTGCAACCATCTAAGCACTACTACATCGTTGCTTTGTTGACCTCTGCGTGTTTTTCAAATCACATGAAGCCCTTGCAGCTGGGACTCATCGCGGGCTTTCCAACTTGTTCCCAATGACCACTGTGCAAATGCCAGCAGATAGCCTCTGTTGTAATTAACCTAGATTTCTTTACAATATCCAGTTACAGAGGCAGAGTACATGAATATTCATGGTCCACGAATCTGAATTAGGAACACTCATGAATAAGTCATTGCCTTGAAAAACAGGCTTACCGTATGTTCTTTTCCATGGTTTCTATGATTTGCCCAGCAGTATTACAATTTGTAATATTAGTTACTATCATAAAGCTTTATCTTTCAGACTCTCATCTCCAGCTGTGACCAAAGCATGGGGGAGAAGATACAAGTGTTTTCATGCCCTCTTAAAAAGTCCATTTCCAGGCGGTATGTACAATGGAGAGCATGTTCCACTTAAAATACTGTTTTTCTTTTACTCAGTCTACAAGAAAGCTACTGCCATGGTTGGTGATCAATATGGATCTTTCCCACTTTTTTTTTTTTTTTTGCATTCCAGAATTACAGGGTGTTTGTGTGAAAAGGGATTGGACAGAATCATCCAATAGGTCAAAATCTTCCGAGAGACTTTTAACTGAAAGTCTCTCGGAAGATTTTGACCTATTGGATGATTCTGTCCAATCCCTTTTCACACAAACACCCTGTAATTCTGGAATGCAAAAAAAAAAAAGTGGGAAAGATCCATATTGATCACCAACCATGGCAGTAGCTTTCTTGTACACTGAGTAAAAGAAAAACAGTATTTTAAGTGGAACATGCACCCTTCTTTCACATCCAATTTAAATGCCTATGGGATGGGCTGCACTTTTTAAAAGTTTCAAAGTGCTGTACGGACAGGGTAAAGAAGTGTGAAAGGTGTGTTCACAGAAACAGAGAGCTTTGAGTGACAGGATGCTCCAAGCAATCTGATTGGTTAGCATCAGCTGAGCAGAGAATGGCTTGAAGGATGCATTCTGAGGAGACAGTCAGGCTGTGGACACACACACTAAATAATTCACTTTGAATCCTTTCCCATGCACTTTCAAACTGGAATTTACTGTGTGAACTGGCAAAATTCATTTGGAAAGTGTATTGGAAGTGGATTGAAAGCACATTATTTAGTGTGTGTGACCACAGCCTCTGATATTTGCCTTGACTGAGTTGAGTACTGATAGTCTGATTTCAGCCTTAGCCGAGAAGAGTCAAGTACTGACAGTTTTTGAATTCAGCCCTGATGAAAGAGTTTAACAGACAGGAGAATGGGAAGAAAGTTGGCAACAAAGTAGACAAAGACAAAATAAAATCCAGTTTCAGGTCAAGGAAAGGGGATAGATTTTCTAGAGAGAGAAGAAAATCCCCTACCCAATCAAACAGGGACTTAGTTCTGAAGGGTGGAGAGATCCCTGGTCTGGTTAGAAACTGCTACCATGCACATTTGTTCAGTGTGCTGTCATTAATACCTATAACCCAGACCCCAGACCAGTCAGGGTCCCTGGGTACAAAATCAGAATGCTTTAACATAAACAGCTGTGTGGTGAAACAGGTCTGGTAGGCATCTCGTTCTACCATGCTGGGCATGGAACTTGCTCAGTTGGCCAGGGTCTCAAGCTGCTGAGCCTCAGTGAGGAGTTCACCTCTTCACCTTTATTCCATCATTCTCCAGCACACAGGCATCCTTTTCACTGCCACCAACAGTTTTGGAGTTACAAGGTATTATTATCTGGTAAGTACTAACCCAGACCTTTGATTCCTCTCTCTAAAGAGATTTTTCTTTAAATCAAGAATCACCCTCCTTCTCCAAACCAATATGGGTTTAGAGAAAACCTTGGCAATCTCCCTTGCTAGAGTTGTTCAAACCCAAGTAGACATCTTCCTACCTTCTATTTGTTTCTTGGTAAGTAGACTGAAAGCTACAATAATGCTTTAGAAAAAAACAGAAAAATAATAACCCAGTGTTCTTCTGATTTAATCCCATTTTTCATTATGAGGAATGTCCTGCTTTTTTCAATGCAAATTATTCAGTTCCTCTCTAGGAGTTTTTGTAATTTCAGAAATAATAAATTGAAAAACCTTTTTGCTTGATCATGCATGCCTAAATTATTGAGGGCCCCAATCTCTTCTTCTCATGATAACCCTACATTTCTCTAACTTCCAAGTTTTTATAGAGCAATTTATAAGATCAGTTTTGCCCCACTATTTTTTATTTTACTGCTCTTTTTATGATTTTGCTGCTCGCTCTTGGTTTAAGTTTTATGCTACTGATTCAGTTCAAAATTGGTTGTTTTTGTTGTTTTAATCTACTGTGATGTAAAAGTATATTAAAACAATACAAACAAATAATTTTGAGCTTAATCAGCAGTGTAAAACTTGAATCAAGAGAAAGGAAAAATAATCTTTTGAAAAGAGCAATTAAATGAAGAACTGCAGGGTAAATCTACTGTATCTACTGTAATGTTATATTGCCCTGACCTGGATAGCCCAGGCTAGCCTGATCTTGTCAGCAGGGTCAGCCTTGGCTAGTATTTGAAGGCAAGACCTCCCAGGAATACCAGTGTCAGGATATAGAGGCAGGCAACGACAAATTATCTCTGCACATTTCTTGCCTTGAAAACCGCACGATGTTGCCATGAATCAACTGTGACTTACCGGCACTTTCCACCACCACCAATGTTATATTGCTGAAAGTTGCCTTGGAAATTATCTATTGAATGAGCAGCACATGAATATTTTAAGGAAGTTAAATTAGTGAGATTACCCACTTGGATTCTGCAGAGGATTTCCTGTCTCTTTCAAGGACTTCCTGATTTGCTGACCACAGACCTCAGATCCTCTTTGTCATCAGCCTCATTTTCATTGCTGTCATTGAGGGTTTTTTCTTCCTTTTTTCTGTCTTTTGCACCATTGATATGCCATGCATATGTGCATGCTATTTATGCACTGTTTTGTCATTTTAATGCCATTTATACACTGGAGAATACAAAATGTTGAAAATGCACAGATTTTTAATGGTCAAAAGTTGGCGCAAGGAAATAGGAAAATAAACATTTATGGTTCCATGTCTCGCTAGGGAGGAACAAAACTGAAGTGAGGATGTTCAGACTGAACGAGCAATGCTGCAGAATATGACCTCCTCCCCAATCTTAAGTCAAAGAAACACCATTAAATATTAACTTCCTGTCCTGTCAACTGCAGCACTGTTCACAACTTTGTACCATGTAGTATCTCTGTAGCTTGATCTACAGTCCATGTTGGTACTCTTGAAAGAAGACAGATCTTCCAATGTGGTGATATTACAAAGAAAAAGTAGCAGTAGTACCAGTGAGGAACGCCAAGTGCATGATGTTGCTTTATGGCCTGTGCTTTTTAACCAGAGAGAACATTTTAGATGATCAATAAATCTGCCATATACCTTTTTACCATCTGATATAATGTTCTGGGCAAAAGGCTTCTCATTTTGAGTACATGTCCAGAACTATAGGTAATATTCTTTCCTGTGGGGGGAAGAAACCAAAAGCTATATTAAGGTTCAATTATGCCTTTATATTTCTGCCTGCCTGCCTTTCGGACTACCTTGCTTCTCTCTCCAGCCTTTCAAACTCCTGAAGTAATCAAATCCATTAGATTTTTTAGCCACTACTCTTGTGTGTGGTTTATTGCAACTAATCAGGGAACAAGAAGCAAAATTGCTTTCAGGGGGTTTTGTGTGCATGTATTCTTTAGGAAAAATAAAGAAAAAGATACACTGAAGCAAGAAGCATAGCCAGGACATAGAATGGCTCATTCCAATACAGCTACCATGGAAGGAGAGAAAGTCCAACCTGATGTGTAGCCTTCTAATAGAAATCACATTCCTCAGTCAGCTACATAGGGATATGCCCATACTGTTCCATGGTACCTGTAATACGAAGCATGAGTCATTCACAGAACTTTCTAGCCCATGTCGGCAATAGCCAACCCAACTTGCCTATTATTTAGCCGCATCATGATTTTGTAGAGCAGCAGTTTATTGTATCAGGTGATGGTAGCTAGTAGTGTTGGATAAACTGATGTGTCTTCTATCTATCACATTTTAATCTCATCCTCCCCAAAAGGGTGCAGAGAAATAGATATGTGATTCTCCCCTCTCCATTTTATCCTCATCTTCTGAGAATGTCCTAGAGAGCTTCATAGCTGAATGGAGATCTGAACTTAGGTCCAGCCTATTGTGTTGTATGCAAGATCTCCGGGAAATTCATGTTCCAGTTAATACCCCATTGATTTTTCTTTAAGCACACTGTGAAACTCCCCCCCCCCCATTTTTATACTTCCACATATTTTTGGTGAGGTTGCTCAATTATTCAAGAACTAATAACTTCCTTTAAAAATAACTTTAAAATTATCTAGAAAGGTAAGAACAGTTTTAGCCCTGAGACCAGGAAAAAAACCCATCCCCCCGCCGAGCTTCAAAACTAAACTCATAAAGTAGAAACTGTTAAGAAAAATTAATAGGTTAATGTTGTACATTTCTCTTGCATTCATTCTGTGTATATACACTGTATAAAACTTTTAAAAGGTCTGATAAAAAGTATTACAGTCTAAAGACTGTAATATTCCCATCTGGAATCTGGTTACTTTATGTGTGTCATACATTCTTGATCTCAGAAGCCTACTATATGCCTTATATGGCATATAGATGGTCTACTAAACCTCTGAAGCACCAGCATCATAAATGGGTTTTTAAGACTCTGAGGATGTAGGGAGTGGCCTTAGAAATAAAAGTCATCCATCAGAATATAGGTGGTGGGGGGTGAAAGAATGCTGAGAATAAAATCAATGAAAGTCAGATACAGATATCTGGTTTGATGGCTTCTTGTAGGCACTCCACCCCCAATGTTTATAATGAGCAACCCCACTTACATAGCTTTCACCATTAAATGAAATGGAAGCAGCATCTGCACTTGCAATAGAATGCATTCACAGACTATGGTTACATACTGGCCAATATGCCACTGGTATCACAAGTCTGACCCCTTCCGTCCAGTTTCCAGATAAGGGTTGTTTGTTTGTTTTAATAAAATCAGGAGGCAATAGGAGAGGGGCTGATTTAAAAAAAAAACGTTTATGGCAAACCAATTTATTGTGTTATACCCTTAAGCAGGCCTGGCATGTGGGTTTCTGCCACCCAAGGCAGAACCCCAATGCATGCCCACCGCAACCTGTGATTTTTTTTTTGCACGCACGAAGCGCACATGTGGGGGGGGGGGCATGATGACATCACCCAGAGGTGATGTCATCACACCAGGCACTCAGTGTGTCCCCTCCCCAGTGCTTGCTAAGTTCGGTGGGCACTGCAGATGGGAAACACTGTTCTTTCTTGGCTTTATTTATTTATTTATTTATTTATATTAAGATTTATACCCCGCCCTTCTCACCTAAGTGTCTCAGGGCGGCTTACAACATGATAAATTAGACAACTTCAGATTGAAACATTTAAAATACAATTAAACTATAGGTTAATAAAAAGCAGGATAAAATAGGATAATTAAAACCGGCGGCCTATAAATACATTTTGTTCCATCCAGGATGTTTTCATTGTCAGTTAATGTCATAGGCCTGCCGGAAGAGGACTGTCTTACAGGCCCTGCGGAATTGCCCTAGATCCCGCAGGGCCCGTACCTCTTCCGGCAGCTGGTTCCACCAGTAAGGTGCCGTTGTTGAGAAGGCCCGGTCCCTGGTGGATTTTAGACGGGCCTCCTTTGGCCCGGGGACTACCAACCGGTTTTGTGAGCCTGAGCGTAGTACTCTCTGGGGAACGTGTGGGGAGAGACGGTCCCTAAGGTAGGCAGGTCCTAGGCCATATAGGGCTTTAAAGGTGATGACCAACACCTTGTACCGGACTCGGAATATTACTGGCAGCCAGTGCAGACCCTGGAGCCCCGGCCGAATGTGCTCCCATCTAGGGAGCCCTAATAATAGCCGGGCAGCAGCGTTCTGCACCAACTGCAGCTTCCGGGTCCGGCACAAGGGTAGCCCCATGTAGAGGGCATTACAGTAGTCCAGCCTCGAGGTGACCGTAGCATGGATCACTGTTGCCAGGTCGTCACGTTCCAGGAAGGGGGCCAACTGCCTCGCCCGCCTAAGATGAAAAAACGCGGACTTGGCAGTGGCTGCTATCTGAGCCTCCATCGTCAACGAAGGCTCCAACAGCACCCCTAGGCTCTTGACCCTGCCCGACGCTGTTAGCGAAGCGCCGTCAAAAGCTGGCAGGGGGTCGGGAGAGTGCCTCCAAGCCCATAAAGCCAAGAAATAACACTGAGTTGGCAATTCCCCTCCCCAGCGCTTGCTGAGTTTGGCGGGCACTGCTGACAGGATTCCGCAGTGGGGGAGAAGAATGGGCAAGGGCGGGCCAAGCATTCTTGCTTGGTCCACCCTTGCTCAGCCCTCTCTCTCTTCAAAGGGAGCTGGCTGGACTGCGGGCAGCAGCCGTGTCTTTCTTCCTTTGCTGGGAGTGGGGATGGGGAGGGAGTCCCCACCCCCATGGCAAGGTGGTGCCCCAAGTGGCTGCCGACCTTGCTGACTCCCACGCACCAGACCTGCCCTTAAGACTTTTGTAGCACTTGGCTTGCAGATGATTTTAACTTTCATTTTCAGACCAAGCTTTTCTGTGCCTTAAGAGCAGCTTTTCTAAATGCTGCAGCTGCCTTGGGCAGGTTTTCCTGTTTCCCACCTTCTCAACCAGCAAGAGGATGAAGCAAACAAGAATTGTACATCTTAGATTAATTTGTATTTTCTCTTCTCTCAGTCCTTGACCCTCTTGTTCCACCTTTTGACCCTCTTACTCTGTCCCTGGACATATGGATGTGACCATTGATGTCTTTGATCTCCAGCCCTTGATCCCACATGGTATGCAGATCATGGGCCAGACTTTGCAACCTCATTGTGCCTTTCAAGAGCTGTAACCATAAAAGAACACCACCCTGCCTTCTGTGACTAGAGGCATCTATTCACAAAAGAGCTGTGTGTTTTCCTTGGGACTAAGGATTTCCACAACTATTCCTTCCCATCTTTCAGTCACATATTAAGGCCCTGAAACTTGGATTAAACTTTTAAACCATCTGCAGGTGGTTAATGAAGGGGCCAAGTGTGGGGTTGGAGCTATGGCTCAGTAGCAGAATGCCTGCTTTACCTACATAAGTTTCCTGGTTCAATCCCATGCATGTCCAGTTTATATGGTCAGGTAGGAGCTGATGTGAAAGACCTCTGCCTCAGAACTTACAGAACTATTGCTACTCAGGAGGACAGACCATAGTGATCTTGGTAGATCAGTAGTCTGACTTAGGATAAAGAAGGTCCATTCAGTCAGGAAGCCTCATTCACCCATCCTCCACCCCAGCAGCAAGCAAAAAAGCATTGCTTCTCCAGCCATACATGACCAACCCCATTACTGTCTCTGTCTGGCTAGAAGCATGGCTGAGCAACCCTGTCCAATGTGCAGGGCACTGTACTGTAAAGGGCCTTTAAAATAACCCCTATATTCTCCTGTAGCATGGCACTGATTATGAACACATGAACTGCCTCATACTGAATTAAACTATTGGTCCATCAAGTTCAGCATTGTCTACTCAGACTTGCAATGGTTCTCCAGGATCTCTGATGAAGTCCTTCCACATCACCTACTACCTGATCCTTTTACCTGGAGATCCCAAGTATTGAACCTGGGATATTCTATCTCAGTGTTCCCTCAAAGTTGTTTACTGTTTTGAGCAAAAATTCAACTTTGTGAGCCAAAAAACCCACTAGCATTAATATGAGCGAGCCTTAAAAATTATTTTTTTTTAAAAAAAAAAATCAGTTTACAAATATACAAACCATACATACATGAAATATAAACTACTAGAAATAAGGCTTACTGTGGGGGGAAATACAAAGAGGGATCTAGAAAGAGGCTCTGAGCGAGCACCCCCCACCCCTGCTGTCTTTCTATCCACACACCCCCAACCACCTCTTACTCTCAACTATCCCCACACCCTTGGCACTCCACTACTCCCCCTAAACATGATATTCACTCACCCCCACCTTTGCTGTCTTCCCCCCCACACACATCTCTTGGCATTCACTCACCCCTTGCTGTCTTCCCACAACTCCCTCTGCTGGAACAGATGCTAGCTTTCCCTACCTCACATGCGTGTGCGTCCCCATGCCTGCATGGGCTCAAAGCCCTGAAATAGGTCCAGAATGGAGATAAGGAAGAATAATTGGGGGGGGGGGATTGCAGGGGGCATGATGACAGTCACACAGATGCTTTGGGGACCAAAGCAGCTGGCATCATTCTCTTCTCCCCCCATTCTCAACAACCCTGTGAGGTAGGTTGGGCTGAAAGTCTGTGAGTGGTCTGAAATCACCCAGTCTGCTTCTGCAGCAAGAACCTGGGTCTGGCTCTGAAGCTCTAACAGCTATATCACACTGGCTGTCACAGGAGGGCTGCTACTCTCTCAAAAGTCAAAATAGGCCCCTGTTGTCAAGATCGACTAATAATGAATTAAGACTGGGGGATCATGGCCTAAGCAATAGGCCCTGCTAAAATCATAATGGATCCACTGCTGCTAATGTTTTACCTTAGTTACTTCCCTTCCCCCCTTTTCTTATTTTGATTTGTAACTGGTGTGAAGGAACTAGTCGGCGCCTTCTCAGGGCCTGAGGTGGGAGGAAGCCTTGCATAACAATTCAAGGGCATTTGTGAGATATTGCCTGAGAAAGTATCAGCTTCAACAGCTAGTCATACACTGAATTTGGAAGTGATCTTTGAAGATTCAATTTCAAGCACTTGAGGAATTCATCTAGTACCTAATCTAGAACCTTATCACCAAATAGTGTAATAATAGGCTGTTTCTATCTTTTCCTTTGTGAGGTTGTATGATATGTTTAAAGGGTGGCATTTCTGAATAATTTCAAACATTTACATGATAACAATCTATTGGTTTCATTCTTAGCAAGCTAGAGGCTTGTGCCAGAGTACCGGTTATCCATAAATGTGGTCTTAGTATCAACTTTGGCTCGTTCTTGAATCCGTCGACTTGACACCTGTCTTTTACTTACAGAACCAAGCTTGGAATACTATGGTTGCCTAGCAACAGCCACTGAAAAAAAACGGAGGACCTGGAGGGATGGGCCAATAGGATGCAAAGGAAGCTTATCCAGACCAGCCATCCAGGCAGCACCACCTGTCAAACTTGCCAACACCTGAGGAGAGACAGGCATTTCTTTCCTCCAGGGAAGATGTGGCCAGGCCGGCAATGAGCAGGAGAGAAGAGCAGACCCAGCCAATGAGACATAAGTACAGTTGAATGGTGATTAACAGGCCAGTGGGTGAGGAGATGAGCATCATGGGCCAATGGGAGAGTCAGAAAGCACCAATACACCAGGGCTTATATATTTATATATAGGATTATTATTTAATATTAGAAGTCATATATTTATGGTTGAGGCAAGCAGATGTCCTCACCCTACTACACCATCCAACTGGCCTCCCAGCAATGACTGCCACTTCATTTGGGGCCAATACTGTTGACATCTTGGGGCAATTTAGGCTGCCCATGATAATTACGCCTCCAGTGCTTATACCATCCATGCCATCTTAAATGATTGACTTAATACATTGGTTTAATTGTTTTAACTATTTTGATGTTTTATTGTTGGTTTTAATGTTTTAGCTTGTTGGAATCCACCCTGAGCCCTTCACAGGAAAGGGTGGGCTATAAAGGGGGGACTATAAATAATAAATTATTATTATTATTAAATGTACAAAATAAAAATTAAAAATAAAAATAAATATGGAACTTATATCAAGTCAAATGTCATTTATACTTTAACTTCTCTTTTCTTTTCTCTGTTTTCCAGAAATTGAAAACACTGTCGATATTAATATTATCCCCATTAGAATATGCAGTTTAATTCTCATTAAATTCTCCAGGTGATATCTAGTCAATTTCTAATCTTAGTTTTGAGGGCATTCATCAAACTAAAGCCTCTCTTACAATCAGCACTTGAAGCTTGGAGAAGATTTAGTTCACTTAATTGTTCTTGTTATCATGTAAATGTTTGAAATTATTCAGAAATGCCACCCTTTAAACATATCATACAACCTCACAAAGGAAAAGATAGAAACAGCCTATTATTACACTATTTGGTGATAAGGTTCTAGATTAGGTACTAGATGAATTCCTCAAGTGCTTGAAATTGAATCTTCAATGATCACTTCCAAATTCAGTGTATGACTAGCTGTTGAAGCTGATGTAGTTGATAACATCAGCTCTACAGTTGGTTCAGAATGGATGCTGTTCAGACTGTCAAAGTGAGCTCCAAAGGTCCAGAATCTTCATGGACAACTTCTAAGGTCCAAAATCTTCAAGATTTAATCCCACCCCCCAAGGTAGCATCCTTCTTCCCTCTGCCCACTGCAGTACTCTTCTTGGTTGCTAGTAAGCCTTTAATGCATGCAGAATTTGTTTTATTTTGCTGCAAAGCAGAGAACCTTCCCCCTCCAACCAGGGGAGGAGAGGAGAAGAAACATGGCAGTGCTTTCCCTCGCCAGACTCTAGTATGGGGGTTTCCCTTCTCCTGGATTACGGAGATCTCCCTCCAAGAACTGGCTGGCATCATCTACTGGACAGAGAGAATTCTTCCTGCCAGTTTGCAAGCCTGGCTTCACTAGCCCCCTGACCTCCACCCACAGCCCACTCAATGGTGCTAGCAGCACTGGGAGACTCATGGAGGAGTGCTGGGCATTGTTGCTGGCCCAAGGCCATTGAGCTGGCAGTTTAACAGCTGAAGTCTTAAAGGACGGCTGGCTGGGTGCAGGAGCATGGCAGTGGGTGGTGCATGATGCCAGGTGGCTTGGCAAGGTAGAAGGTGGTGGGGTAGGCCAGGAAGCAGGCAGGAGCATCTGGTAGTGCCGTTGAATGGAGGACTACTAGAAGGAGGGCTGGTTGGGTGCAGGGGCATAGTGCTGGCCAGCTCGGCAAGGTAGAAGGTGGGGCAGACCAAGAGGAGAGCGGGAACATCTGCTGCTCTCAGAAGAAGGGCTGCTGGAAGGAGGGCTGCTGGGAGTGGGTTGCTCTTTATAGTGCCTGCCTGAGTGGGAGGGTGGGAACACCCACTCCTCTCGGACTCATCACTTTGTGCCAAGAGAAAAATCTGTGCACTGGGGGCCAGAAATCAGTGTGCCCAGTGCAAATAGCTCAGCTTTGCAGGAATACTGTTCTGCATGCCAAGCAAATGCTCAACCAGTGAGTCACAGCCTCTCCCACTGTGTCTACAATATGGTCTTGGACAGAAAGATGGAAGCACAGTGGAAGGCCCAGACTGGATGGTTAGCCACATTCAAGAACACAGTACTGTATAAGAGAAGTCTGGCTTTTTTTCCCCCTTCTGTGATACGTATTATTTAAAATGTCAAGAATACAACCCTTGACAATTTCAGAGCACTTTAAGGAAATAAAATATCTCCTTGGAAAATGAATAAAGTTCAAGAAGAGATGCTCTCTGTCTCAACAAACACTGGGTCAGCTCCAGCTATGCTTAAGTGAAAAAGGAAATGTACTGAGCGGCATTCTGCTTGTGCAAGCAATAACATGAGGGCTGTAGCAACTCATAACTCTTCAAAATACCAATGTACATATGGAGCAATGGCACACACAACAGATGGTTTGCGTGACTGTATTTAATTTGCTTTTGCAATGGTATGAGAAGAAACTCCTTGTTCTAAGTCTTGTGCATGAGGAAGAGATAATGAGAATTACCATTGCTTTAAGTTCAGAAGCAAGCAGACAGTGAGGAGAAATTTTAGTTCAGAGAACTTTGGTCCAGCAATGATGATTCCCATTCAGTCTGAGTGAATACATGTAATCAGCAGGCCTCAGATTCAGTAGGAGCTCACAGGAGCACAGCTCCTGAAACTTTCTGATAGTTACCCCTCTTCCTCCCCACTCACCTTGTCCATTGAATAGTAGGTGCAGCTGCATAGCAATCCCTGGATTAGGAGAGCAGGCAGCCAGCCAGTCACCAGGGGCTTTGCCATACCCCCAGCAGCCCTCATTAACCCATGGAGAAGCCTGTGCCACCCTTTATCCACTTCTTATTTGATTTTGGGCGATGGGTGGCTTGCTGGCCTTTTGAATGCGGAGGGGGCAGCCTAAGAGAGCCCCAGGCAAGTGAAGCCTTCTTGGGCTGGCTGGATCTCTAGCCAGCCCAAGCAGACCTTGCTTGCCCAGGGCTCTCTTTTCTTGCATCGGGTTGCTTTTAGCTGGGGGGGGGGGGCTGTATATGCTAATGAGCTCCACCACCTATTTTTCTGCAAAACATCCCCTGGTAATCAGGATCCTTTTTAAAAACTGTCTGCCTGCAACCAAGGGAATCTTAATTTAGGAGTGAAACTTGCTCTCTTAATTTCAATGGAAATTGTTCAATAGGAGAATTTCCTATCAAATTTTCCCCTTGTTCTTTTCTTTTGTTTAATGGAGGATTTGGGAAAAAATAGAAGTTTGATTATTTCAAACTGATTGTTGGGGGGGGGGGGGGTTGTATTTTGTGTGCATGTTTGTGTATGTGCACACAAATGTGTCTGGAAGTCATTGCTGACTTCTGGTGACCCATAGTGGGGCTGGGAGACGAGGACATTCAGAGAGGTGGGATTGCTGCCAGCCTCTGTGTCCCTAGTATTACTTGGCCCAGGTATTCCAAGGAGATCTCCCATCCAAGTATTTGTAGGCTTCCCAATCCCCCCGCTTTTCCGGGAGACTTCTGGGTTCCCAGCTTCATCCCCCGGTCTCCAGAAATCAGGAAGCGGGGGGGTGCGGGGGTGGAGGGGGGGGGGGAGAACATACCTGAAGCGTTCATGTTGGTGTAGAGCTCCTGAGTCCTGAGCAGTTTGTAAAATTTCTGCCCCTTTAAGGCTGGGCAGGAAGGAGGAAACAGGAAGGGCTTCGGAGAACGGCCCCGCCCTTTCTTTGCTTTTGTTTTCAGAGCAGGCAGAGGGAAGAAGACCAAGTGCGGTAAGTGTTTGTTTGTGTGTGTGAGAGAGGGAGGGGGCAGGGAGGGGGGAATTCCCTGGTATGGAGGCCCTCCCCCTTCCTTTAGAAAGCGTGTGGGGGGGGAGGGAAATGTCTACTAGGCACTCTATTATTCCCTATGGAGAACAATTCCCATAGGGAATAATAGGGAATTGATCCGTGGGTATTGAGGGCTCTGGGGGGGCTATTTTTTGAGGTAGAGGCACCAAATTTTTAGTATAGCATCTAGTGCCTCTCCCCAAAATACCCCCCAAGTTTCAAAACGATTGGACCAGAGGGTCCAATTCTATGAGCCCCAAAAGATGGTGCCCCTATCCTTAATTATTTCCTATGGAAGAAAGGCATTTAAAAAGGTGAGCTGTCCCTTTAAATGTGATGGCCAGAACTCCCTTGGAGTTCAATTATGCTTGTCACATCCTTGTTCCTGGCTCCACCCCCAAGGTCTCCTGGCTCCGCCCCCAAAGTCCCCAGATTTTTCTTTAATTGGACTTGGCAACCCTAAGTATTTGCCAGGGTTGGCCCTACTTAGTTTCCAAGATCTGACAAGACTGGGCTTGCCTGGGCTATCTTCAGCAACTATATATATATATATATATATATATATATATAGTTATAGTTATATATATATATATATAGTTATATATAGTTATATACCAGCTATATGGCGGGCTGCAGAAGTTTACTTTAAATTTGGCTCAAAATGCTGTGGGTATGGATTCAATTATTTCAGGAGCAATATTTCCTGTTTGAATTCCAGGTGACCAGCTTGTTAGAAATGTTTAAAACAGCACAAAAATAATCAGCTTTAGCCCTGCCCTAGATAGCCCAGGCAAGCCCAGTCTTGTCAGATCTTGGAAACTAAGTAGGGCCAACCCTGGCAAATACTTGGATGGGAGACCTCCTTGGAATACCTGGGCCATGTAATACTAGGGACACAGAGGCAGGTAGCAATCTCTGAATGTCCTCGTCTCCAAGCCCAACTATGGGTCACCTGGTGCAGAGTGGTAAAGCTGCAGTACTGCATTCCTAAGCTCTGCTCACAACCTGAGTTCGATCCTGGCAGAAACTGGGTTCAGGTAGCTGGCTCAAGGTCGACTCTGTTGGAGCAAGAATCTACATAAACCCAGTCTGACAGCTACAGTATGACAGCTGGTGATCTAGCTGCCAGGCTAGGTCACAGTGACCTGATCAGCAGACCGGCTTGAGCCGGCAGAAGCCAAGTGATGCAATCTGCTGAGTCAGCACGGCCAGGATTGGCTGCTTGGACTATATATGATCTGTGTGTGCATCACACAGGTCTCTCCCTGTGAGATGGTGGTTAGGCGAAGCACTTTGTCCGTGGAGGTGATATTGTATAGACTGCACAAGAGAGCACTTGTCGTGTATATATGTTAATACACCTTTTGGCACTAGTTGCACGTGTCTGCCTGATTTTCTTTCCTGAAGCCCTGTGTCGGGCAAGTCATCTCCCTCACTCTGCTACTCCCGCTCCGACAGGGTTATGGGCCCAGGGCGGTTCCGCTGCGCGGAGGAGAGAGTTGAGAGTTGAGCTGACTGTGAGTTTGGAAAGAGCCGGAGGCGAGGAACGCCGGTGAAGGACACAGAAGCACCACCGTTCTCTGTTTGAGAGCCAGAGGGACGTCGGCAGCCAGCTGTGAGGAGGAGTCGGCACGATGGCTCAGCAACAGCTTGGAGTAGCCGTTGAGAAGCTCACCTCAGCCAACTACGCGGTGTGGAGCCTGAGAATGCAACACTACCTCAAGCGTGAAGGGCAATGGCTGTTCGTGAGTAACCCCCCTGCTGACTTATCTCCTGCCGAGACTGTGTTATCGGATAAGGCACTGGCCAACATAGTGCTATCTATAGGAGATGACCAGCTGGTTTATGTGCGAGGGAAGGACACTCCCAAGGCTGCCTGGGACGCGTTGAGTGCGGTGCATGTTAGCACCACTGCTGGTTCCCTCATGGCCTTGACAAGGAGGATGTTCCGCACCGTTATGCCGGCTGGAGGGTGTGTGAAAGATCACATCAAACGGCTAACGGACTGTTTCGTTGAGCTGGAGGCAAGAGGCAAGACTGTAGCTCCAGACGACAGAGTGTACATTTTGCTGTCGTCGTTGCCACCTGAGTACACTCCCCTGATAACTTCTCTGGAGACGGTGGACGTAGCGACCCTGACCATGGAATACGTCTGTGCCCACCTGCTTGACTTCCAAGAGAGAATTGCGGCCGTGAGCTGTCCGGGGGTGTCGGCCGGGCAGCGTGCTATTATCGGTGTGTCCGGGAAGACAGCCAAGAATGAGCCAGCTTTTGCTGCTGGCAGGCGTCCGAAGGTGGAGGAAGTGGAGCCGACTGCGTTTGCAGTCCGTCGCTGCTATGGATGCGGGTCGTCGCAGCACCTGCTCCGAGCTTGCCCTGAGAGGGAGAAGAGGCGGGGGCGTGTGCGGCGAGAGCGGAGGACCGCCAGCCCGTGTGAGGAAGCAACCCGGCTGGTCACGTCTGCAGTAGAGAGCACAGGGTCTGCTTGGATTTTAGACTCCGGGGCAACGAGCCATCTCTGCTGCGAGAAGGAGTTGTTGAAAAACATTGACAGTCCTGAGCATAAGTATGTGAGATTGGCTGATGGGACCACTGCCAATTCTGTTTGCTCAGGCAATGTGGAATTTCCTGCACTGAAATGTATGTTGCAAAATGTGTTGTATGTACCCTCACTGCAGTCTAACCTGTTGAGTGTTAGCACACTGTTTGACCAGGGATACCAGGTGAGATTTGAGAAAACCTGCTGCAAAATCCTGGGAGGTGGGGAAAGTTGCTTGTGACAGGAAAGAGGGAAGGTAAACTGTATGTGGTCCAGAGTGATTGTGCCCAGGTGGCTCAGGTGTCGAATGAGCCTGTGCACAATAATTGTATACATTTGCTCCATAGGAGACTTGGGCACTGCGGATTTAGGGCGTTAAAGAAAACCCTGGAGCTTGTGCCTAGTTTGAAAGTAAATCCTTGCAAATGTTACTTGGATTGCCAGGTCTGCAAGAAGACCAAAAGCAAGGCGTGTGCTGTTGCTAAAGAAAGCTCAAGGGAAAGCACACGAGCCCTGGAACTAGTCCATTTAGACGTTATTGGCCCATTGCCAAAGAGTCTGTCGGGGAGGAGATACTGCTTGGTGGCCACCGACGACCACACGAGGTACGCGTGGGTTTTCACCATGGTGCATAAGTCTGAGGTGTATAAGACATTCACCAAGTGGGTCAAAGCAGTGGAGAGACAATTAGGGGTTAATCTCCTAGCTGTACAAACCGACAGAGGGGGGAATTCTTATCTAACCAGATGAAACGTTGGCTGGAGAACAAGGGCATTGCCCACCGTCTGACGAACCCAGCAACGCCCCGAGAAAATGGGCATGGGGCTGTATTGCAGAATGTGATGTATTGCATGTTAGAGGATGCACAACTGCCAATGACCTATTGGGCAGAAACCATACATGCAGCTGTTTTTTTGCAAAACAGGGTTTGGTGTAATACTGTGAAAAATGTGCCTTACATTACTGTTGAACAAGACCCCAGATTTGAGTTCTTTAAAAGTTCTTTGGGTCACGGGCTCGGGTTGGCATCCACTCCACGAGTAGCGGGGAGGGGGATGTCCGGGCAGAGAGCCTAATTTTTCTGGGCTACAAGCCAAGGGCCAGGTGTTATCGTTTCTGCAATAGCAAAAGCAAGATAACACTTAATAAGAGTGCCCAGTTCAATGAAGAAAGCAGCTGGCCAAGGTTGCACTCCTTGCAGAAACAATTTGTCCTGCTGCCAAGTAGCGATAACGATGTTGGAGCGCAGCCCAGAACTCCAGCCAGGAGGTGGCACCCAGTGGGGCTGGAGAAGGTGAGCCGAATGCTGGCACAGAGCCTGACGAGCAGAGTCAGGAGGCAGCAGCCCCAAATGCAGGAACTGGAGGTAAAGTGTGAGAGTCAGGAGGTTCAACACCCAATTACAGGGGCAGAGCAACCAGCCCAGGAGGTGGAACAGAGCAACCCGAAGAAGACAAAGCTGGTCCAAGCACAGGGCCACGGGTGTCTGCCAGGTCCACCAAAGGCCAACGTCCAGCTAGGTACAAGTGTCCTATGTCACTCTGACTGTCAATCCAGACCTCACCCGGATTTGAGGAAATGTTAAAAGAAAAGGCTAAGAAATGGAAAGCCTGGGTGGCAGAGTGCGAGGCAAGGGAGAAGGAGGCTGAAGCCAAGCGTCTGAAAGAGCTGGCTGAACAGTAACACGATGATGTGTTTTACAATCATGATGAGTTCCTGAACGAATTCCGGAAAGGGTTCCGAGCTACGTAAATATGAACTGTAATGTTGCTGGTGGACATGTATGTAAACTGTGTGAAGTGTTTTGGTGCACTGGGTTTAAATAGATTAGGAGGTGTGTTGGAGCAAGAATCTACATAAACCCAGTCTGACAGCTACAGTATGACAGCTGGTGATCTAGCTGCCAGGCTAGGTCACAGTGACCTGATCAGCAGACCGGCTTGAGCCGGCAGAAGCAAGTGATGCAATCTGCTGAGTCAGCACGGCCAGGATTGGCTGCTTGGACTATATATGATCTGTGTGTGCATCACACAGGTCTCTCACTGTGAGATGGTGGTTAGGCGAAGCACTTTGTCCGTGGAGGTGATATTGTATAGACTGCACAAGAGAGCACTTGTCGTGTATATATGTTAATACACCTTTTGGCACTAGTTGCAGCTGTCTGCCTGATTTTCTTTCCTGAAGCCCTGTGTCGGGCAAGTCATCTCCCTCACTCTGCTACTCCGCTCCGACAGACTCAGCCTTCCATGGTTGTTAAATGAGTACCCAGCTTGCTAAGGGGAAAGTGTAGATGACTGGGGAAGGCGATGGCAAACCACCCCATTAAAAAGTCTGCTGTGAAAGCGTTGTGAAAGCAACGTCACCCCAGAGTCAGAAA
Source organism: Heteronotia binoei (assembly GCF_032191835.1). NCBI lineage: Eukaryota > Metazoa > Chordata > Lepidosauria > Squamata > Gekkonidae > Heteronotia > Heteronotia binoei. The sequence goes on from NC_083223.1 coordinate 36,690,663, forward strand.
CAACTGGTGCTTGCACAGGGGACTAGCTTTACCTTATATATATATAAAACTCTGTATAGGATAACACTGGTCCATTCTGCATAGACAGCTTACTTCTGATTTTCAATAAAGTCAAGTCAGTTGGGTTTACTTTGAATGCTGTGCCTGCATTCTACATCTCTCTCTCTCTCTCTCTGATTTCTATTGAGAGTTGCAGTGCATATATTCTATATACCAATGAAAAAAGCCGGGTAGTGTTCTGGGATTGGTTTCTCCTGATTGGTTAGTTTCACACTGGGTGTGCCTTTTGAAATAGGAGATTCTTCCAGCTGAATTTACTGCGGGGTAACTATTAGTGTCCCCCCTCCCCTTTATCAGTAGTCAAGGAGTTTGCTGGAGGAAAAAAAAAAAAAACACTGCCAGGCACTGCTTTAAAAATTTCGTGAGAGCCAATGCTGAGCACTTGGCTGGAGAGGAGGCAGAGACATCAGTGCTTTGCAACCTGAGTTCTCTCCATTGTTATTTAGAAAGGAGATGTTGAGATGGACCAGACTTTTTTAAAAAGGCTGCCGCCACCACAAAATAAGTTCTACAGCATTATTCTCATGTTTGAAATGTTTGTGGTCAGAGTCAATTTAAAAGGAACCCCACCCCCCACAAATACAAAATAGGCCAGCATCCAAACCAAGCAATTACTTTCCTAATCTCCTATTTCAAAAGACAAGCATAGCGTGAAACTGACCAATAAGAACAGACCAATTAGCCTGCCAGGGAAGGGGGAGAATCCGAGGAAACGTTTCTACTTTTAAAGGCTTGGAAGCAACTTAAGAGGAGGGGGGGAATACTTCTGAAAAACCACTTGTAATGTACTCAGTGACGAGACGTGCAGAAGGCAACATACTTTATTAGAAGGTACATCACAGAACAGGGCAACGCGGGCCGGGACCCGCTTTATATACATTCGGCCCGGAACAGCCCTCCAGCTGGCCAGTCCAATCCTGGCCAGTCAAACTTCCCGCCACTGATCTTGATTGGCAGAGTCTTTTCCCGCGCTGCGCAGGGCGACCAAGGGACTTCCCCTGGTCGCCTCTGCTGCATGGCCGCGCGGTGCTTTAGTGAAGCCCAAGACACTACACCACTCTTGAAAACTACGGTGGAGTGACAGCAGAATGCTGGGGAAAGGATGTGGGGAAAGAATGCTGGGAAAAGGAAGGAATTTCAAAATCTGATGGGAGAGTGAGGTGAGTGCACATGTGAATATGGAAGCAGGTTTTTAAAGCGACAGAGGTGGGAGGTGAGAGCCTTAGTAAACACAAAAGCAGAAAGGGCCACTGTGCTCAGGAAACAGCACTTTATGAGATATCCAGTTGCACTCTACATAGCTGCATAAGCATGTAAATAATTTCCCCTGTTTCCATGTATGACTGCTCTGAAGCAAATCAGTCCACCAAATAATTTGTTTCCAGCTTTCTTACTGATAGCCATTATGCTTATGTTGCCAGTGCCTCCTTTGCTCCTCTGAAAAACAAACTGCTCTTTGCACTTTTGATTATATTGCCTTATTCTGAAAAGTATTGCAAAGCTCTGGAGTGTAATAATTTCACCTTGGAGAGCCTCAATTTTTTAAGTTCTTACATAACAATACTCATTTTTATAGTATTACTATACTTGCTAATTTTATTTCCCTGTAGCAATTCAATGCATGCCAAACCTTTTCCTCACAACCACCGTCAGACGAAATTGGAATGGGTTATTATACAGTCCCAATCTCAGAAAATTAAGGTAATTTTTTTAAAAAATCCCTTTACTGCATTTCACATAACCAAATCCATCAGTGCATCAAAGTTTTTATACCAATACACAAAACAAAATAAAAAGTAATATTAAAATCACTATGATGTTCGCTGGATGCCTTTCTGTAAGGTTCTCCCCCCTCCCTGAATAGTTAATAAGCTGAAAGAATACTATCTTTAATGTTCCAAAAGTCACATTTTCAGAGAGATATCTGCTTCCAGCAGAGACAGACTGCCATTTTGGGCAACTGGTAGCCGTGCTGTGCTGAGAGTTGGAACTGCCCACAATGTACTAACTTTCCTGGTTTTTCCTTTATGATAGATCCCCCCCCACTGCAGTAGTCCTTTTTATTCTTCTTTTAAATAGTTTTTTCTTGATTACATTAGTGAGTGTATCATGTTTTTGCGGAGTGCCAAGCAACGTGAGAGTGGCAGGATCATGTTTATGGAACTCAGGCACAAGCATTTTTAACAGCCTCCTGAAATATTGGGTTGGTGGATCAACGATACCCACCAAACACTGCAACCATAGTGTGTCCTCCTGCTGAGCAGAGTACAAGAAGTCATGCCTGCTAAAATTCTATCTTCCTCATCTTTATTAAAAGTACAGGAACCCTGCACTTAATAGCATCTAGTCTCCAGAATAAATGATATTTGAACCATGCCGAACTGAATTTGGCATCGTGAGCTGGAGGGGAAGATAAAACTGTTATAGGATTTGTAAAAGTCCAGGTTAGCAAAGCTTTTTTTTTCTGGGTGCAATGATCAGGATTTTACTGGTCACTTTCACAGTATCTGACACTGTATTAAAATATATGTTCTTAACTTTGATTTTGTTTAATGTTGAATGCTGTTCTTTCAGGTCACCACATCTAATTGTCTTGGGAACAGTATTTGACCTGCATCAGCAGAGGGCATTATTTATGAAGGCCAAGTTGATTAAACGCAAGTACCTCAACATGAATGATTAATGTTTACAATCAGATTTAAAAGGCAAAAAAATCAAATAAGAGTTCAGACACTTCAGCTACTGCAAAATGCAGCTGCCTGTTTACTATTTGGGGCTGGCTGTTGAGCAGAGTTGTCAACTTCCATGAGGGACCTGGAGTTCTCCTGGCATTACAACTGATCTCCAGTCCAGACTACAGAAATCAGTCCCCATGAACAAAACAGCTGCTTTTGTGGGTTGACTCTATGGCATTATGCCCTGCTGAGGGTCCCTCCCATCCCCAGATTCTGCCCTCCCTAGGCTCCACCTCCAAAATCTCCAGGTATTTCCCAACCCAGAACTGGCAACCGTACCTATTGGGGTTTGATACTTTCCTCCAGCCTAAGGAGACTTCCTTCAATTTAAGTGTCTGTTTTGATGGAGAAAGAACCAGTAAAATTCAAAGCAGGCTCCTTGGGCTGAATTATACTGAGCAGAGAAATTGGTTCCCCACCAGTATGCCCATTCAGAGCTCACTACACTGGCTGCCTATTTGTTCCTGGATTAAGTACAAGGTACTGATCCTTTAAAGGCCTTCAGAACCTGTGCACCAGACTCATGAAAGATTGTCTTTCCCAATGTATGCCCAGAGGCCTCTCTGCTGTGCCAAAAAGGCTTTATGGACAGGGTACACTCCACTGGCCAGCGTGCACTCCACTGCTTTCTCTGGCCAGGGTACACTCCACTGCTACCTAGAGTCAGGCTTTTGATTGCCACTACTTTGTTTGCCACAACTTTGAAATAGCTTACCAGGGAAGGTGAGGCAGGCTTCCACCTCACTTACTTTTATAATAGGCTGCAAAACTGGATTATTTGGGAGGGCATTCAGTATGAGCTGAGCAGTTTTTCTGGCCACAATGATTACTGTAACATCTGGGTTCTGCTGACTCTATATTGTATTGCTTTATGGAGATTTTTAATTACCATACTTACTTGATTGTTTTTAATCTGATGTATTGTGTATTTGAGAACCAGATTATAAGTGACATTGAATATAAACTTGTTTGAGTAACTGAAGTGTTTCTTACCCCTTCTGCTGTGCACCCACTGCTGCAGTCACATGTGCTACCATTCTTGTGTTCCCTGGCCACAGGTTTCATGACTGCTTCACTGAGTGATTAAAAAAACAATAGCAAGCAAATGGAATCATAACCAGCTGAACACATGGAGATGCTGTCAGATGTTAAGGTGAATGAGTGGACGGCACAGACATGTGCAACACTGCTGGGAAGATGAACAAATGAAGCCATGGTTACATGTCAAAGGACAATCAGGCAACACTTGATGGAACACAGATACAATATCATTTATATTTCAGTTCTGAAGGTTGATACCCACCTTGTATTCCAGCTGAGTTTAAAGCTATTTTAAATAAATCTACAAACAGAAAAGGCTAATAGTTCCCAAGGGAGGTGGTTGCGTTATCTGTTATGGGTCCTGGGGTTTGTCCAGAAAAATTCATTTAGATACTGTGATGCAATACAAAAAAATCCCACTCAACCTTGCTGCATACACCTCCAGTGAACCTGTCCCTCTTTGGCTATTCTTGGCTACACATGAGTCCAGTTTAAGATATGTCTAACCAGGGCTTTTTTTGAGCAGGAACTCAGTTCCAGCTGGCTTGGTGTCCGGGGGTGTTGCCTAATATGCAAATAAGTTCCTGCTGGGCTTTTTTTGTAACAGATCCAATGAGGAAAAAGCTTGATTGAGTCCCTTCTTCATTCTAGGCCTCTCCTAATTCTAACTTCCTGTTTCTGCCCTAGAACTTGGTGTTCATAATGGTGTGGGGCCATGGCTCATTGACAGAATATCTGCCTTGCATGCAGAAGGTCCCATTTTTAATCCTTGTCACTTCCAGTTAAAAGGGTCAGGTAGCAGGAAATGTGAAAGGCCTCTTCCTGAGACCCTGAAGAGAAGTTTTTGGTCAGAGCAGACTACGCTGACTTTGATGGACCAATAGTCTGGCTCAGTATAAGGCAACTTTGTGTGTTCTTGGCATTCTGAAGGCACAGCTGTAAAACAAAGTTCCAGAGGTTTTGTATCAGTTTTCATGTATTGGTTTTCATGACTAGGGTTGCCAACTCTAGTTAGGAAATCCCTGGAGAGTTGGAGGAGTGGAACCTGGGGGGTGGAGTTTTGGGAGGGGAGGGACCTCAGCAGGGATGTGATTCTATAGAGTCCACCCTCCAAAGCTGCCATTTCCTCCAGGATAACTGATGTCTGGAAATCAGCTGTAATTAAAGAAAATCTCCAGGTCCCACCTGTATTTTGGCAGGGCTTATTTTTTTGTAGCAGGAACTCCTCTGCATATTAGGCCACACATCCCTGATGTAGCCAATCCTCCGAGAGCTTACAGTAGACCCTGCACTAAGAGCCCTTACCTAGTCCACTATTTCCAGGAGTAGCAACCTCCTACATTTTCCTGTTTGGGCAACATCAAAGATTAGACTTCTTTGGAAGATTGCCTCTTCCAGGTCACACTGCATCTCTAAGGCTTGCATTAAACCAGCTTTCCCATGGTGAAAAGAGGAGGGGGTTCCTTTTGGCCACCTGTAAAGATTATGCTGAGGATGACAGGACCAACATGGTAGGCCACATAGGCAGGGGCTGCCGTTAAGGAGGTGCATCAGGCAAGATTATGTGAAAAAGTTGGCTGTATCCAAACCCAGGACACAAAGGCAATCTAAGGCATGATGGCAGGAACCTGGCATACAGAATTTCTCTTTCTCTCTTTTTTAAAGCAGGCAGTAGAAAAAATAAATTTTGTTGAAAAGCCTGTTCTGTATTGCAGTATTAAAATGTAATTTTAATTATCTTTGTATTTTGAGAATAGATTTTAAAGCTTTCATACCTTCAGTTTTCAAGATCCCTCCTTCTCATGCATTATAAGAAAACTATACAGTACATCTCAAGTTCATCAGAATACAGATATATCAGTTTCATGAAATGCATTGTTTCCCCATAATATTTCAAAAATCTTTCTAGTAGATTATTTTGAGCAACGTTTTCTTCGTAATTAATACAGTAATAATGGAACTGATTTCTCTACAATTATAGTTAATTATTTGGGGAGAAACAATAACGTTTTAATTCCATGGGGGAAGGAGGGGGGTATATCGTGTTTTGTGGGGTCAATTCTGATTTGCTACTTCTGTCAAATTACAGGCACGATAAGTTAGTGCTACCAAATCATGTTTAGACATTGTTTTCCCACTCATTACCTAGCCACAGCATACATTATTCAAACTAAGCAATTATCCCATGAAAAATAAATCAGGGTATTCCTATGGGGTTCATTTGTACCTCCAACCTAGCTAATGTCATGCAGTCAATAACTAACTTTGGGGTGGTGGGAAAGAGGAAGTAGAAGTCTTCAGGGAAATTCCTTGTTAAAATAGTTACAATGCCTTGACCAAATTGCTTTAAGCAGCTCCAGTGGTTAGTTAAACAGAGCGTGGGATGGCTACTGGCATGTGAACTACTGTAAATCAAGGTGATCACCTGCTGTTGTGTCAATGTAAAGTATAATATATATAGGCAGAAGATGCCATCCATAGATTGTCTGCAATGCTGCCTCTGATAACATTCTAGCTTGGGTCGTCCAGATGCTAGAAACGTGGGGGGGTCACCATCTGGTATGGCATGTAACAACCACCTAAGGCCAAATATAATGTGTAAGTAAATTCCATATTGATACTCAGAGCTGCCAAAGGAGGGGGAAGTTGTACCAGCTGGAAGAACACTTCCTCGCTGTCAGATGCTTTGGAAAGGAGAAGAGTGAGTTTCCTTTGTGTTCAACATATTAAATAGATAATGGGGCAAAACAAATATCGAATCTAGCATGATAGCTGAGCTACTATATTTCAGTTTAAATCACAGGGCTCAAAATAGGATCTCTACTGTTCCTCATGCAGCGGATTTTCCAGAAAGAATTCTATCTGGAATTATAAAACTTCTAATGGGCACATTTTTCATTAGTTTTTGTAAAGGCAGAATTGTGTACCAGCTGTGGTCAAACAAAACATGAAGCTGCTGCTGAGCATGTTAAGTCTCGTGGAGTTAAATGTGTGTCTATCTCCAACAGAAAATGGGTGTGTGAATTGGACCAGCTCTTAAAATCTGATTTTAATATTTCTATGTTGTCCAGTGTGTAAACATATTTCTATGTTGTCCAGTGTGTAAATATATTATTGTTCTATATTTTATTCTATACCATATTCTACAGCATATTCTATATATTATTGTTCACAGGAGGTATCAAGTTTTGAGAAGTGCACTGAGTCTACTGAACTTTGAAATATGGAATTATATTCTGGATGTCTCCGTTAAGTTTCCTGGCTGTATCCTCAAGTTTGTAGATTATACAAACCATCAGAAAATGCTGAACATTTGAGATAAATCACAGGCCTCACTTTTGTCAACTAATTACATTCAAGAACATTTTAAGAGCTTCCACAGTTCCAAGTGATGAGCTAAAAATATACTTTTTACAACAACAACAAAGCTGAGTAAATTTTAGAATTTCTGCATGCTTATAGCATCCTATTTATCATATGTTCCATAACAGGGATAGCAAACAAAGAAGTACAGAGAAATTAGTGTATTTGAATGGAGTTGCAGAGAGTCAAATTTGCAATGAAGAAGAAATAATGCATTTGTCAGACTAGGACCTGGAAGACCCAGGCTCAGATCTTTATTTTACCATGAAGTTTGATGTGTGACCTTGGGCTAGTCACTCTAACCTACTTCAGGGGGTGGTTGTGAGTCTATAATGGGGGTGGGAGAGTTACGTAGACTAGGAGGTCAGGAAGGCTCCCACTCTCCTGGCTTTCTGGAAACTATGCAAACCTGAATTATCCAAGGGGGCTTTTCTACACATACAATCCGGCCCTCCCCAGCCGAGCGAGCAAACGCCCGCCTTAGGCTGGGGGCCGTTCATTGCCTCCCCTGCAGGATGGAGACAATGGTTTAACCCGCAACAGCCTGGGAGGTGGGCCGCCTTATATAGGCTGGCCCGGCCCCTCGTGGCGCAGTTGCTCCAGGGTTCGTCGGATTGGAGCTGCACTCGGCCGTGTGCGGGCTTCGGGCAGGCCGAGTGAGGCGGCGTCGAGGCAAACGGCGTGGGACGCTTCGTCCTCGGGCCTCTCGGACGGCAGTCGGGCCGTTCATAGGCGGAGCAGCGGGCATCGCGTGCGGCGCTGTTTCCGGCGCCGGGGCGGTCTGTTGTTGGCCTTCGGGCCTTTTTTCCCGTTACTGGTGGGCTTGCTCGCCCGGCATTAGGGCGGCTTGTAAGGAGCCCGCCGCTTTTGGAGGACGGTGGGCGTTCGCCCCCCCTTCTCCCTCTCCCGGTAGTCGACGCAGCGGCGATTCCCACCCCACCCCCCCTTACCCGGCTACAGCTGATCGGCGGGGTTGTAGGGTGTGGCGGAGGGCGGGCGTGCGCGTTTTGCATTAGTCTCGGGCGGTTTTTTCCCTTGCGCCGCGTGTGCGGCTTGTGTTTCAGCCGCGCGGCGGCGAGGCCGTTAGGTGGTTAGCGGTACTTCTCTTGTGGCCTTCCCCGCCCCTCCCACTTCCCCGGCCTTGCGGCAACCGTCGGGCCTTCCACCTGTCCGGCTTGGTGGCTCTGTAGGCAGGGCTTTTAGGCCTTAACGGGCGTTTTCTTCACCCTCCCCTTCACTCCCCCCTTCCCATTGAATTCTTCCTTGGGGATTGTATTGTGATTGCCAGCTAGTGATTGCTGATTGGCTGCTGCGGTGCTTCCTGGGCTCTGACGCCATTCATTCCATTTAGGTCTTTGTATTACTTCCTTCGGGCATGGGGCCTAAAAAGGGGCAGGGCCCTTCAAAGGGCAAGCAGCCCGCCAAGAAGCCGGCTAAGCGACCCGCCCCTGCTGAGCCACCCGCTGAAGAGGCTGATGATGCCGTTACGCGCCAGGCCATTTTGGACCAGCTTACAGCCTTAGAGGGCGAAATGGGGGTGGCGGGTCCCTCAAGGAGAGTCGCCGGGCTCATTGGGTCGGGCAGGGCGGCTACCATTGCTTTCCAGAAAGAGGTACTTGCAGAAAGAGGTACTCCTTACAGGGCCGAGATGAGAGCAAGGATCCAGACCCGGAGGTCCCTCAGGACGCGCCTGGGCAACAGCCAGATGATGTCGTAGTGGTTCCATCGGAACAAGAAGGTAGGTTACCGGGCCAGCCACGTGGGTCGGGTTGGCCTTGGGGCCCGTGGGGTCCAGTCATTGGACCTGGCATGGGTGGGACCGAGCAACACTACTTGCCCGGTCCACAGGGAACAGGCGGCTTCCCCTCTCCGGGCCAGCATTCGCTTTTTGGGTGGCCATTTTCAGCCCATTTTTCCCAAGGGCTGGCTGGATCGGCTTCGGCTTGGCAAGCGTCTCCGTTCCGGGCAATGCCGCCGGGGTCCAGTGGTGGTACAGCTAACCCCCCTGCAGGTGCAGCTTCCCCTTGGGGGGTTCAATCAGGGCACACGCAGCCATCGGGTCCCCCGCAGCAGTGGGGCGGGTGGGGTTTCCCAGCCCCCCCGTGTATTCCATACAGTTCTGTGGCGTTTCACGCCATTCCCTTTGGGGATTCGGCCTTGCCGCTTGGTGATCATCTTACTCCAGCCACGAGGGAAAAGATACTGAAGGGCGAATACGTGGACGTATTCAGCCTATTGTTTAGGGAGCTGGAAAAGAAACCCAAGGAGGAAATGGATGAAAAAGATAAAGAAAAGCTGAGAAAGAGGAAAGTGGACAGATCCTGGTCCAATTGGTTACCGGGATTCTTAATTTATGCAGGTGTAATCGCCAGAGCTCAACCGTGGCGGGCGGCCCATCTCTTTCAATATTGCGATATCATTTATCGCGCATATAGCGATTTTGTTGGCGGGGCTTGGCTTCAGTATGATGAAGCGTTTAGAATGCGGGCCGCGGTGACCCCTGGTCTCCCTTGGGACCAAATTAACCAACAGCTTTGGCTGCAGCTCATGGCGCCGGCCAAACCCAATCTAGGCGACCGATCCGACAGCGGTCACATTGTTCAGAAATCTTCTCACCCTCCTACCGCCCGCGCCTCCGCGGGGCAGCCGGTTCAACCTCGGCTGCTTTGCTGGGAGTTTACCTCCCAAGGGTCGTGCGCTAGGAGGGCGTGTCGTTATAAACACGAATGTCCGTTGTGTGGGGGCCCTCACGCCTTTACGGCATGTAACCGGTCCAAGCCAAAAAGTGGCTTCAAGCGGCCGGGAGGCCCCAGTCAGCAGTCTGGAAAAGGGTCCCAGCCCCATCAAGGTAACGGTTCTTAGGCGGTTGCTGCACGGCTATCCGCGTTTGGAAGACCAAAAATTTTTGTTAGAGGGGTTTACGTTTGGGTTTAGGATCCCTTACCAGGGTCCGCGGGCCCCGTTCCTGTGTTCCAATCTGAAGTCTGTAAAAGGGATGGAGCATATTGTTAGGGACAAGATTAAAAAAGAGTGTGCGGAAGGGCGTGTTTTGGGTCCTTTTCTGGAACCCCCGGTGCCCAATTTACGCGTTTCACCTTTGGGGGTGGTGCCCAAAAAGGCAGAAGGGGAGTACCGCTTAATACATCACCTGTCATATCCCCGGGGACAGTCGGTTAATGATGCCATCCCCGTTGAAATGTGCTCCGTGAGATACACATCTTTTGACAAGGCTGTGGGGATTGTGCGGAGTTGCGGTCCAGGTGCCGAGTTGGCAAAGGCCGACATCAAGTTGGCTTTTCGGCTGTTGCCGGTGCACCCGGCTGATTTTGAATTAGTGGGTTTTTCCTTCGAGGGAGTTTTTTACATGGATCGGGCCCTTCCCATGGGATGTTCTGTTTCTTGCTCTGCGTTTGAGCGTTTTAGCACGTTTTTAGAGTGGGCCTTGCAGCGTCGGACGGGGATGCGCGCCACGGCGCATTACCTTGATGACTTTCTTTTCGTGGGCCCGGCGGGCTCAGGGCAATGCGCCCACCTGCTTAGAGCTTTTGAGAGCCTGGCCGAGGAATTGGGGGTCCCGTTGGCTGCTGAAAAGACTGAGGGTCCCTCTACGGTTTTGACGTTTTTAGGGATAGAGCTTGACACTGTGCAGCAGCTCTCACGGCTGCCTTTGGATAAGTTACAGGTTTTGCGGCAGAGGATCGCCGATGTTAAGTGCAAGCGCAAGGTCACGCTCGTTGAGCTCCAACAGTTAGTTGGCCACTTGAATTTTGCCTGCAAGGTGGTGGCTCCGGGCAGGGCATTTTTGCGGCACTTTTGCGAAGGCATGACTGCCTTACGCTTGCCACATCATTTCACTCGTGTTACCAAGGGTATGCGCGAGGACTTGGGGGTTTGGGAGGCCTTTTTGGAGGGCTTCAATGGCGCGTCCTTTTGGCGCGAGGTCATGTTACTGGAGGCGGAGCTGCAGATCGTTTCAGATGCCTCCGGTGCCATTGGTTTTGGGGTGTATTTCCGGGGCCAATGGTGTGCTGAACCTTGGCCGGCTGAGTGGAGGAACTCCGATTTAATCCGTAACTTGGCGTTTTTAGAGTTCTTCCCCATTTTAGTCGCTGTTTTCATTTGGGGGCAAGCCCTTTCAAACCACACAGTTCAGTTCTGGTGTGACAACCTGTCGGTTGTCCACGTTGTTAACAATTTAACGTCCAAGTCACCCCCGGTTATGCGTTTGGTCAGGGCGTTTACACTACGTTGCCTGCCGCTGAATGTTTTGTTCGTAGCCCGGCATGTCCCTGGTGTCAGTAATGGAGTGGCAGACGCTTTGTCTCGCCAACAGATGGCGCGTTTCCGGCAGCTGGCACCAGAAGCCGACCCTTGTCCAGTGCGCATGCCGGCGGAGCTTTGGCGAGTTGGAGGAGCGAAGTAAGCCGGGCCATTCTGCTGGCAATCGCACCCAGCACAAGGCGGACGTATCTCCGGGCTGCCGGCCAGTTCTCTACCTTCCGAGTGGGCGCGGGTTTAGAAGAGACCTGGCCCCTCCCGGTGGAGCACCTACTGCAATTCTGTGTGCGGCAGCGGGAGCGTGGCCTTTCTGTAAAGTCCATAAAAGGGCAACTTGCAGGGTTGGCGTTCATCAGTAAGGCCCGGGGGTATACTGATTCTGTGAAGGATTTTAGGATTGCTAAGACGTTAGAGGGATGGTCCCGGGAAGGGGGTAGACAGACGGACGCTAGGCGCCCCATTTCCCCGGTTATCCTTCGGGGTCTTCATGCTACTTGGTCCTCGGTCTGTGCCCTAGATTACGAGCAGAAGTTGTTCCATGCTGCCGCACTTACGGCGTTTTTTGGTGCGCTACGTGTATCCGAGTTAGTGGCAACCTCACGTGGCGACGTTTCAGGTAGGGCCCTCCAAGTTGGGGATGTTAAGTTTGTGGAGGGCCAGGCAGTTATACATGTTCGTCGGTCTAAGACAGACCAACGGCAGCGGGGGTGTTCCATAACCTTGGGCCCCTGCACGGAACCCGAGCTTTGCCCGGTGCTTGCGCTCACGCGTTACGTTGCTGCACGCGGTTCTGCTCAGGGCCATTTTTTCTGCCATGAGGACTCCTCTCCTCTGACTAAGTACCAGTTTTGGGCCATCACCTGTAGGGCCTTGGGAAAACTGGGTTTGGGCGGCGCTAGGTTTGGCACCCATTCTTTCCGCATAGGTGCGGCTTCCACTGCGGCGGCAATGGGGTATGGGAGTGATGCCATTCGGCGGGTTGGCCGTTGGAGGTCCGGGGCTTTTCGGACATACATTCGGCCCCTTGCAGAGTAATGGACCACTGCTTCCCGTTGGGTTTTTTCCTGTGTATGTGTTCTAAGTTCTTTGTTTTCTTTCATAGGTGCTGTGGCTGGCCGGAGAAGGATGCGGATCCTCATTTGCGGCCACAGTATTATCTTTTGGGCGGCCCACCATGCCCGTCAGACGCCAGTTGGATCCCAGTTGGGCCTTAGCGAACGGGCCATAATTGAGTGGCAAGGCCGGCGGGGCATGCGGTGGGCGGGGCTCCTTTCCTTGCTGTTCCGGGAACGGAGGGGCCCTGTGCCGGACATTGTGGTGATTCACCTGGGGGAGAACGATCTGGGCCTTATGAAGGGGAAGGCCCTATCGATTCAGGCCCGGGATGATATCATCAAAATCAAGCGGAGATGGCCGGGCGTCCTTGTCCTCTGGTCGGCCATGTTGCCGCGCCGCGTTTGGCAGGCGGCTTGGGAGCCGTCAGGCTTGGAGCGGGCCAGGAGAAAAGCCAACAGGGCGTTGTGTTTAGCCTTGGAGGTGGGTTTGGGAGTTTATGTGCCCCTTCCGGCCATCAAAGCCAGTTCTGTGGAGTTGTACAGGCCGGATGGGGTGCACCTTTCAGTTAAGGGCAATGAGGCATTTTTGGCCGACTTGCGGCAGGGTTTGGAACATGTTCTTGTTCGATGGGGGACAGATGCCTAAGCTGAGGCTTGGCTCTGTCTATGGCGGTTTGTTATGTTTGAACATGTTCTTCTGGGGTTTCGGTGAGCTCCCTTGGCAACACACCGTTTGGGTGTACGGTCTCCCTGGGGTGACCTAAGCTGCACGGCTCAAGGTTGACTTCAGGGAGCCTCGTGATCCCGCCGCTTGGAGTTGTCCACATCCCAGGCTGCACGGCTGGGACGGGGTGGAGCTCAGCGAACGGGATCTCATGCCTGGCTGGCCGGGCCTGAGCCGTTTGGTTGGCTCAGGCTCGGGGCCTTGGGGCTCGCCCAGTTCTCAGGTGAGGAGGTGGTCAGCGGGATGACACCTGGCTCAACCTGACCCCAATGTTTTTTCCCTTTGCCGCAAGTTCAATAAAGTGGCCCTTTTCATCCAACATGGTTGTATGTCTCATTATTCCGAATGGGGGGGGCAATAGTTACTTGGGACTACGGTCTACTCTACTATGAATAACTACTGCTGAAATTAGGTTCCTACTATGGAATTTTGTATCATTTAATGTGTCTTGTTAATACTTATGCTTTGCTTCAGTTCTGTTTTTAAACTTCTGGTTGGTTCTACAATCCTAATCCTATTGCATTGCTAATTGAATGTCCCATCCATCTATTTATTGTATTGACTCACTCTCTGTAATCCACCTTGAATACAAGTGAGAAAGGTGGACTATAACATATTAACATATAAATGGGGGGGGTGTAGAAAAAGGAAGCACCACTCAACCTCTCGAGCCTGGCTGGTGAGCCTTGCTAGTGAGCTGGGCTCCAGGAAGCTACCACCACAGCACATCTCGGTCCCACGAGCCCAGCCAGTGAACCGAACTCCAGGAAACTGCTGCCACAACTTTGGGAGGAGGGCGGGAGCCCTGGCCATCTTAGGCAGTGCTGCACTTCAGTGCACTTCCGCCACAAAACCTGCATATAAATAAATAAATGAATTGGAGGAAGGTAGACTTAAAAAATATGCTAAATGGATAGAAACTGTATGAAGTGGCATGAGACCCTGAATGATACAAGGATTCTGATGCTCACCTTAGATTCATGGCTAACCTATTTTTTTCACTATCTTGAGGCATCATTCTCTTTGACTTCACCTCCATCTCAGAGTTGTTGCAAGGATGCAATAGACAAACTAATTGTGGAAAGTTTAAATATGGTACACAGAGTTGAAAGCATTTCTGGAATGTCCATTCAGGACAGTACCACAATGTTAAAAGTTCCAGTTTTAGATTGGCCACTTACCTGTCCTTGCTGTAAAACTTCTCAAGCCTGGATTCCTAGAGCATGCTAACACAAAGTACATAGGGTTTTCTTTTACTGGGGTCATACACAATTGTCCCCATATCTCCTGCTACATTTTCCTTAGATACATGGATTCACTTTTGCTTCTAGTATATTAACTCTTTCCTTTTCACCATTGAGGTCAAAATAAAATGGGCATCCAGCCGAAATTATACATCATTACCATTTTTGGTATCCGTTAGACCAATATAGCTTGTGATACAATTCTATCTTCTTTTTTTTCAAATTGAATTTCTCTGGTCTGTAAAACCAGCCCTTGGAAGTGGATTGTCCTTTACTTTGCTTCACTGTTTTCTCCCAAAATTAAATCAAAACAAATGGTGACCATATAAATTTAGCTTGTTATTCTCATTTGCATCTGTTAAAACATCTTAATTATTTTGTATGCTAATTTGCTGTTCATCCTCTGTCTATATACATGGACTGCTAACTTCCATTTCAATGTATCTGAAGAAGTGTGTGTGCACACAAAAGATAACACTTTGAATAAAACTCTGTTGGTCTTAAAGGTGCCCCTGGATTCATTCTTCAGCATTTCCTGTTAGAGAAAACAGCAGATTTGGTATAGGCCTTTCAAGTCTTCTAGGCACTCTCTGTTGTTGCAATTAAATTTACTTCAAACACGTTTATTTCCAATGACTTGTGTGTGACCAGCAGCTTGGGGCGGGGGGGGGGGGGGTTGTCATAATTAGCAATTGCATCCCACTGAGGATTTGATGGCTGAATCGCCTTGCCATCTAGGAGAAACCCAGTGTTAAGTGGAAATGTCTCTGTTGGTCTCAACGCATTCCCTACAGGTTATTTGTTCACATCAGAACATCTCCACAGTTTAATGTGATTTAACGCTACAGCCTTTGCAGCAGGAAAGGGAGCACAGCCAGATGAAAGAACTGGGGCAAGAGAGAGCACATGCAGAACTGGAGGATTTGAAGCAGTTTGTGGCCAAGTTAAAAATAGCCATGGTGGTGTCAAGATCTGGCTCTGGAGGAGAGGATAGCAGAGTGTGTAACAAAGAATTTCATTTGGGAACATTGGTCAGAAGGAAAAGAGAGGGGTTAAAGGTATGACATGTGCTGGATGCTTAATTTATTTAATAGAGCACCAGGTGCCATAAGAACATCACAAGAGTCCTGAGGCATCAGATTACTGGTCCATCTAGCCCAGCAACCCATTTCCACAATGGCCAGACAGTTGCTAATGAACAGGGCAGAGAGGCCAAGGCCTTCCTTTAATGGCAGTTGGTGCCTTTTCTCCCCCCGCCCCCAAGACTTGGCTACTGTGACCCATGCAATGGTCACTTCCAGGCGTGATTACTGTAACTCACTCTACATGGCTGATCTGGAAATTCCAGCTGGTGCAAAATATGTTGGCATGCCTATTGATTACACTGCACCAAATTGGCACACATTCGGCCAGTGCTGGGCCAATTGCACTGGCCACCAATAAAGTACTTGATCCACTTCAAGGTGTTGGTACTCACCTTGTGTGGCCTGGGACCAACATACCTTAGGGACTGTTGATCAAGAATTGCTAGTTGTCCCCAGCCCAAAGGACATTTGCTTAGTCTTGACCAGGGCAAGGGCTTTTTCTGCCCTGGCCCTGGCCTGATGGAACATGGTCCTGATGGAGATCAGGGCACTGCGTGACTTACTACCATTCCACATGGTCTGTAAAACAGAGCTGTTCCTCCAGGCTTTTGGCTGAGGAGGTAGGTGTCCACTAAAACCATCTGGCCTCCCCTGCTGCAGCTGAAGCTACCAGCATTTAAAGCCCAAATCTGCCTAAACCTGATGCTTTTATAGGCCCAGTGGTGCTAGATTAAAACCGTGTAGATGTACATTTTAATTATGCTGTTTTAATGTGGTTTTTATTTGACTGGATTTATCTGATGGTTTAAACTGACTGTAATCCACTTTGAGCCCATTCTGGGGAGGGTGGAATATAAATAAATAATGTCTTCTGGCACTGATATTTGGATGTCATCTGCCTCTGAATGTGGAGGTTCCTTTTAGTCTGAGAAGAGGGTTGCACCAGTTACCACAATAAAGAAGAGCAAAAGAAGCCAATGGTGTAGTGAGAAAGCACTACTTGCAGTTTTCGGCGGGGGGGGGGCATTTGTCAAAAGCAAAGGATATTGGTGTAGTGATCATTTTTGAAGCAACACATACTGTACATGAGGACCAGGAACCTTAAAAGCAGTGCCTTCAAATGACTGCAGTATAGCAGCCACTCTCTGTGACAAAGAGAGACAAAGACAGAATAATGTACTCAAATGTATTAAAGAGAGAGAGTGTCCCAAGAATTGTGCAGTTAGCTGTAGGATGCTATGAATTTCTCAGTGAACCTGTTCTATGGACGAATTTACCTTGTTCAACACTGACAATCAGACTATGATCCAATCAGGGATATGTTTGGATTGCACTAAGCAACTCAAACAGTTGTTGAACAAATCTGCAGTAGCCTGTTAGTTAGAAGCCATGAGAGTTGACTTCAGCAAAATTGGGCAGAGATAGAGGCAATTTTTTTTATCTCCAGTTCTAGGTCAAAAAGTAATCAAGACATCTTCAGGTGTTGATATATTTCCAGTGAAGGAAGGAAGGAAGGAGGTAAGACCTGGTAGCTTGATTAATTATAATAGAGGATGCAGATAAGAAGTTCAAAAGAAAGGGTTTACATTCAGTTCAAGGCCGGAAGAAAAATATGGAGCCATAAACAAGGCCACCATTTTGACATTGGATTAATTCTCAAAATACTAACCAAAGCCTTGTACAGTTCATATTTTACAGACCACATCACTCCCCCAAAATTCTGAAGACAAAATGCTTCTCTTCATGAATATAGAAAGATCACTGAAAGCAGAGAGTTGCCCATCCACAAAGACATGGCTGACACAGGTCTATCCAGACTAACGTCTTTTCCCAACACCCAGCAATAAGATCTGCACAAATCATGCAATCACAAAATGTCATTTTAGGGAATGAACGGTTATGAACATGGTTGCAATCAGTTCCACTCAATATCCATAACCTGATAAACACTTGTTTTAATGGGGCAAAATACCAGGACCCGAATGTGATTGTGGTGTAACCTACCAAACTATTCTCCATCTAAGATTTCAGGTTTTCACGGCTGGTAACATCATTAGGATTTGTAGAATCTTTCGGGATCAAGTGCCGTGTTCTACTGGAGAAAGTTTTCCTTCCAGACGTTTCGTTCTCAGCTGTGGAGAACATCCTCAGTGGCGTTGCAGCCGGAGCAGGCGCTCAGACCTTCTTGGCTGCTGTGCATTGAGTGGGGCCAGGGCTGCTGGAGAGCTGCTATTTCTAGGCTGGAGGGTGTGTGATGAAAGGGCAATTGGTTTGTGAATGTGCCCATTGTTTGGTGGGGCTTCCTGGAAGGGTAGTGATAAGGAAACTGGCTGTTGAATGTGACCATTGTTCCGTGTTAATTGCTGGGAGGGTTGGAAGGGGTTTGAAGATAAGGAAGATGGTTATTGACTGTGCTGATTGTTCTGTGGAATTTGCTGGTTGTTCTGAGACTTTCTGCAATTTATAGTCTGTAGGGTGTTTTGCAGAGCTGGGTACCAAGATGGGTGGATTGGTGGATTCTCCATCTGTCACAGGAATGTGAGCACTGTGCTTTCCAGGGAGATGTGATGGATCTCTTTGAATTCTCCTCAGCTGTGATTGAGTGGATTGAAAATCTAGATATTTAGGAGGATTGTCCAATCAGTCTGCATATCCATTGTATCAACTGGTTACATATTATATATTATTATATACTTCCTGTGTGCAACTCTGCCATGTGATAAATAAATAATTTTACCGACCACTATAACTATCTCTTCCTCAGTCCCTTCAGAATGCCTTTTCTAAAATCATTTTTTCCTTCACACAACTCTGAGGTGAGTCCATGGGAAGGACGGTGGCTCAGTGGTAGAGCATCTGCTTGGTAAGCAGAAGGTTTCAGGTTCAATCCCCAGCCAGTGTTCCCTCTATCCTGAGTTATTGTGAGCTAGCTCACAATCTTTTAGTCTCCAGTTCACACATTTTTGTCTCAGCTCAGGAAAAAACGGCCCTAGAGCAAACTCATTTATGCAGTAGCTCACACCAATAGCTCATAAAGTAGAATTTTTGCTCACAAGACTCCACAGCTTAGAGGGAACATTGTCCCCAGCATCTCCAATTAAAAAGGGTCCAGGCAAGTAGGCATGAAAAACCTCAGCTTGAGACCCTGGAGAGCTGCTGCCAGTCTGAGTAGACAATACTGACTTTGATGGACTGAGGGTCTGATTCAGTATAAGGCAGCTTCATATGTTCATTTAAACCAATGACAATACAATTACCACTGCTTACAAGTAACCAAATAAGTACTGCTGTGTGTAGGAAAACAAAATATATACAATACTGCTGTCCTCCAGTCAGCTCCTCCAAAGCTCCCAACAATAAGTGAGTCCACAGACTTCTAAACCAGTTCCAAATGGTGAGGCAGAGAAAGCATATCACAGATATAAACTATCAGCTGAACACCTCTCCTTGGTAATTTATTAGACATTTTGAACACTGTCTTCCAAAAATCAGCTGAACAAGGTTCTGGCTGAAAGTTTTGAGCTGTTGCCAAATGAATGTGTTGGAAACCAGGTTCCATTATTCAGCTGCCTTCTGGAAGAAGACAGTATTTGAAATGTCTAATATCTCCACGGCATCTACCCAAGGCTAAATCTACCCAAGAGGAAAGGGGTAGGGGTGGGGGAGAAAAGAAAGGCAGAGTGATAAGTATTATTTAAATAGCATAACAAGAGTGTGATTAGTATTTTTCAATATTTGATGGTTTTTCCCTCTGTGGTGTTTGCAATACTTTATCCCCATCCATGGAGGCTGCCTGCAGGCCTCTTTCCCTCCCACTATCCCACTGAAGGGTAGAATGCAACAACATTTGAAACAGTTACACACTTATAGGGTTGTGAGCTCTGAGCTTTGAAATACCTGGATATTTTGAGAGTGGAGCATGAGTCTAGTGGGGCGTAGGGAAAGGAATCAAATGGGGCTATAATGCCACAGAGTCCACAATCCAAAGCAGCCATTTTCTCCAGGGGAACTGATCTCTGTCCTCTGAGGAACAGCTGAAATCCCAGCCAACACATACAGATTAGCAATCCTAGGAAAGGTGCATGTTTCAATGAATAATTTAAAAAAAAAATCCCAACATTCATAAAATGAGCATGGTAGGGGAGAAAAAGGTTTGACTTAGACTACTAATCCATAGGATTTTTTTTTCTTATTTGAATGAAAGAGTTTGGGTCTTTTAAACTCTTCCTATGTTGGGAGCGTTGCAATGTGTATTCTCCACTGCTAAAACCTCCACTCAATTCAGCAGTATAAAACTGCTCTGGCTTCCTTAGTGCCTATGGGATAAGGAAGACTTGTAATCCATCAATATAATTATTGTTCTTCTGCTAAAAAAAAAAAAAAAAAAAAAGACTGGGATTTTTCTTTCCCCACAACCACCCAAAATATAAGGTTTTATCAAGATCCAGACTGCAGTCTCCTATTGTTCTGCTCGCAGTTCTAATGTAAGAGAGGAGTTCATCACTTCATAAATTTAAGCAGACTGTATGAGCCCTAGGAATAACCCAAGGCATGAAACAGTAGAGGAAAGGGGTGGGGCGGGGAGAAAAGAGAGGCAGAAAATCTCTCTCATTACTTTGCTATAAAAATCCTAATTAGTCCCCAAAGGGTTTTTTTTTCATTATTATTATAAAATCAGGTGCAGGAGGAACAGGAAGTTTTTGTCAGGCAGACAATGTGAAAAGTAGGACAGTGACAAGAAAGAAGCACAAATGAGGCTAGCTCTTTATTCTAACCAGTAAAATATTTATAAATCCAGAGAGAGAGAGTCTTCCCTAAAACAGGTACATAATACATAGTGTAATACGTTCCCCTAATTGAATTTATCCTTGTAAAATAACACAATTACAGCACGCCTTTGGTACAGGGTGGGAGGAGTGCATCATTAGCGAGATCGTTAATATTTCAGCACAATATTTATATATTGCTACTGTAATAATGATTGCAATACCCAGAGGGAATGGGCCCTTCATAATGCAGGCAACTGAATCTCCGTGGCAGACACTATGGTTCATACAGTGGTAGCTTTATTTATTTGATGACTTTGGCCTTGATTTATCAGCATACTTATGACAATGCACATTTACTCACCCAAAGAATCCCAAAAAATTCACCGTAAGGTACAATTCAGGAATCTAAATTACTACCCTGATCACATGAGGCAACCAAGGATGTTGTGGAATTTCTCATCCCTGTGATTTCAACCCAATGACTGCCATTTTTATTTTGACTTCAAAGCAAACCTGCAATTATTGGTTTTTGTGCCCAGTATTTCCCATAAAATAACTGAGTTTTAACATTATTTGTGAGTGAATACATCAGCACTACTTATTTATGTGATTTTATGTGCAAGCAGAGTACAATTGCAAAACATATAAAACCCCCCAATTTCATATAATGTAAGTAAAAATCTAAAAATCCCAGCTGGTGAGATGGTAACATATAAACCCAGGAGATATAACTATGTAAATCCAAAAAGGACCATTAAGATAATAATTGGGCCCAGCCCCAACCAATAATACAAGTTATCATAATTTGCATGGCTGGATGGGGGGGAGGTGGCTGGTTAGAGCACGGGGGGGGGGCAGATGTGATGGGGCACCTGCCAGCTCAACCAAAGGCCTGGTGGAACAACTCCATTTTACAGGCCCCGCAGAATTGTAATAAGTCCCACATGGCCCTGATCTCAACTGGGAGCATGTTCCAGAAGGCCAGGTTAGGCTTCCCAATCCCCAAGTCCCAGCGGGGGATCCCCTGGTTTTACAGGCTTCCCCCCTCCCCCAGCCAGCTGGCCGGCGGGGGAAGCCCCACCCCCACAGCCATTATGCACCTCCATGAACGATCCCCATAGGGAATTATGGGGAATTGATCTGCAGGTATCGGGGGCTCTGGGGGGGATTTTTTTGAGGTAGAGGCGCCAAATTTTCAGTATAGCATCTAGTGCCTCTCCCTAAAATACCTCCCAAGTTTCAAAAGGATTGGACCAGGGGGTCCAATTCTATGAGCCCCAAAAGAAGGTGCCCCTATCCTTCATTATTTTCTATGGAAGGAAGGCATTTTAAAAGGTGTGCTGTCCCTTTAAATATGATGGCCAGAACTCCCTTGGAGTTCAATTATGCTTGTCACACCCTTGCTCCTGGCTCCACCCCCATGTCTCCTGGCCCCACCCCCAAAGTCTCCTGGCTCCACCCCCAAAGTCCCCAGATATTTCTTGAATTGGACTTGGCAACCCTAGGCCAGGTCCCTGACCACATAGGGTCTTAAAGGTTAGTACCATAACTTGGATCTTAATCCAGTACACAACTGGCAACCAGTGCAGATGGCAAAGCATTGACTGTACAGACACTAATACAGACATCCCAGACAGGGGTTGAGTTGCTGCATTTTGCACCTATTGAAGTTTCCAGATCAGATTCAAGGGCAGTCCTGCATAGAACAATTTGCAGTAATTCAATCTGGAGGTGACCATTGCATGGATCACCATTGCCACGTTACAAAAGGATAGAGAGGGAACCAGCTTCCTGGCCAGCTGCAGATAGTTAAAGGCCAATCTGGTGGAATCAACTGCCAGACGAAGTGAGAGCCTTGCGGAACCTCACGCAGTTCCGCAGGGCCTGCAAGACTGTCCTCTTCTGGCTGGCCTTAAACTGACACAGCGCCTGTATTTAATGGAAGTGGAAGAAGGCTGTTGCCACTGAAATAGCACCAAACTAATATTCTGTTCTTAACTGTTTTAACTATTGAATATCTTGTTTTATTGTTGAATGTGTAATTTTAATACTTATTAATTTTAATTGTTTGTTGGAATTTTATGCTGTGAGCCGCCCTCAGCCTGCTTCGGCAGGGAGGGCGGAATATAAATCAAATCAAATCAATAAATAAATCTGGCAGTGTTTGTGACCTAGATCTCCAATGAAAGTGAGGTATCCAGGATCACCCCCAAACCCCTCACTATTGGCTCTGGTACTAAGCGTAGGGAGTTGGATTCCTGATCTCACCTACCCCCAACAACTCAGATGTAGGACCTCTGTCTCCAGTAGATTTAGTTTCAGCCAGCTCTGCTGTAACCAGCTCTGTGCATCAAACTTAGTAATAAATCTGTTAGTTTTATAAAAAAATATATAATAATAGATCTGTTCCTTGAATGCCCCATCTTGTTGATTGTATTGACTCACTTTGAATAATCTGCCTTGAGTCCCAGTGAGAAAGGTGGACTATAAATAGCATCAATCAGTAAATATACATTGTGCACAGACAATAGGTTGGATCCAATCAGGTTTTTCACTCAATCTTGCCCAATTCCTCTCTTTGCAACAAGCCCCATCTTACATTACATTAATCCATGCAGGTCCCATAATCCTCAGCATAGCTTTCAAAGTAGCCCAAAGACACCTTTTCTTCCCTTTTTCACAGATGAAAAAACTGGCCATATCCAACCAGATAAAAAGGAACATCAATAATGAAAAGCAAACAACTAATGCCAGTGACAAAAACATAAACATGTAAAAAAGAAATGAAATAGGGAATGTTTGCTCATTAAGGTTCCCATTCGCCCACCCCTGGTGGGAGTTCCCCTGATACCAGGGCCTCAAACCTTGCAGCACAGAGATGGCTGGTGGGGGGAGTGCTGCCATCTCTGTCATTGCCCAACATGCCCAGCACAATGATGTCATCCAAAAATGGTGCTTGATGATGTCATCGCGCCAGACACATTGGGTGTGCGCCAAAAAAATAGTCCCCCCACAGGCAGCCAGGTAAGACCTGGCAACCCTGTTGTTCATCCCAACGGATGTGTGGATCTGTGCATGGAAGAGCAGAAACAGGTGTAAGGACAATCAAGGACATGATTGGCATAGGGGTCAGGGGTGGATCAGGGGTGGAATCAGTGGATGAGGAGTGAAATCAGCATGTTGAGGCATGACAAGATAGCTAGGAATGCAGGGAATTGGCAGAGAGGCCAGACAGAGTTCAGAGTAGGCATGTGCACAGAGCAAGAAAAAGAACACAGATGAAAACACCAAATTCAAGAGAGTTAAGGAGCTCTAATTAGAGCTCATTATCATAAGAACATAAGAGAAGCCATGTTAGATCAGGCCAATGGCCCATCCAGTCCAACATTCTGTGTCACACAGCGGCCGAATATATATATATATATATATACACACACACACACGCACACACACTGTGGCTAATAGCCACGGATGGACCTCTGCTCCATATTTTTATCTAACCCCCTCTTGAAGGTGGCCATGCTTGTGGCCGCCACCACCTCCTGTGGCAGTGAATTCCACATGTTAATCACCCTTTGGGTGAAGAAGTACTTCCTTTTATCCATTTTAACCTGTCTGCTCAGCAATTTCATCGAATGCCCACGAGTTCTTGTATTGTGAGAAAGGGAGAAAAGTACTTCTTTCTCTACTTTCTCCATCCCATGCATTATCTTGTAAACCTCTATCATGTCACCCCTCAGTCGACGTTTCTCCAAGCTAAAGAGCCCTAAGCGTTTCAACCTTTCTTCATAGGGAAGGTGTTCCAGCCCTTTAATCATTCTAGTTGCCCTTTTCTGAACTTTCTCCAATGCTATAATATCCTTTTTGAGGTGCGGCGACCAGAACTGCACACAGTACTCCAAATGAGACCGCACCATCGATTTATACAGGGGCATTATGATACTGGCTGATTTGTTTTCAATTCCCTTCCTAATAATTCCCAGCATGGCGTTGGCCTTTTTTATTGCAAACGCACATTGTCTTGACATTTTCAGTGAATTATCTACCACGACCCCAAGATCTCTCTCATGATTAGTCTCTTCCAGTTCACACCCCATCAACTTGTATTTGTAGCTGGGATTCTTGGCCCCAATGTGCATTACTTTGCACTTGGCCACATTGAATCGCATCTGCCACGTTGACGCCCACTCACCCAGCCTCAACAGAACCCTTTGGAGTTCCTCACCATCCTCTCTGGTTCTCACCACCCTGAACAATTTAGTGTCATCCGCAAACTTGGCCACTTCACTGCTCACTCCCAACTCTAAATCATTTATGAACAAGTTAAAGAGCATGGGACCCAGTACCGAGCCCTGCGGCACCCAACTGCTTACCGTCCTCCACTGCGAAGACTGCCCATTTATACTCACTCTCTGCTTCCTATTACTCAGCCAGTTTTTGATCCACAAGAGGACCTGTCCTTTTACTCCATGACTCTCAAGCTTTCTAAGGAGCCTTTGATGAGAAACTTTATCAAAAGCTTTCTGGAAGTCAAGGTAAACAACATCTATCGGGTCTCCTTTGTCCACATGTTTGTTCACCCCCTCAAAGAAATATAACAGGTTAGTGAGGCAAGATCTTCCCCTACAGAACGCGTGCTGAGTCTTCCTCAATAACCCGTGTTCATCAATGCGCCTACTCATTCTGTCCTTGATAATGGTTTCTACCAACTTTCCCGGTATTGAAGTCAGACTGACTGGCCTGTAATTTCCCAGATCTCCTCTGGAACCCTTTTTAAAGATGGGGGTGACATTTGCTACCTTCCAGTCCTCAGGAACAGAGGCGGATTTCAATGAAAGATTACAGATTTTGTTAGAAGATCCACAAGTTCAACTTTGAGTTCTTTCAGAACTCTCAGATGTATGCCATCCGGACCCGGTGACTTATTCGTTTTTAATTTGTCTACTAGTTGTAGGACCTCCTCTTTTGTCACCTCAATCTGACTCAGGTCTTTCAACACCCCTTCCAATATTAGTGGTTCTGGGGCGGGCAAACACTTCTCATCTTCCACGGTGAAGACAGAGGCAAAAAATGCATTCAGCTTCTCAGCCATTTCCCCATCCTCCTTCAGTAATCCTTTTACCCCATGGTCATCTTACCAGTAGCCTCTTCCTGTGTCTTTTTTACAAATGCATATTATTTTTCATTCATTTTATCCTTGTATGTTATCATTTGGAGCCTTTTTTGCCTATTTTCACATCGGATCTTCCCAATTTGTTCAATTTATGGCAGTTTTAGAAGTATTTATAATACAACTGACGGGATGAAAAAAACCATTAAAATTGCATCCACGTAACAAGAAGAATTTAGAAGACAGAATGGGGAGGAAAGGGCTCCTGAGTCTGACTTGCACAAGGGAGATGAAGTGAACTTGGGGGTATTTGTACTGAAATTAAGGATGGGCACAAACTGGATCATGAACCAGTTTATGATGAATTTTTATCAGTTTGTGGTTCAGGAAGTGAAGTTTGTGACAAGTCAACCAACATGAACTTTCCAGCTGTTCATGGTTTAGGGTTGCCAAGTCCAATTCAAGAACTATCTGGGGACTTTTGGGGGTGGAGCCAGGAGACATTGAGGCAGAGCCAGGAACAAAGGTGTGACAAGCATAATTGAACTCCAAGAGAGTTCTGGCCATCACATTTAAAGGGATAGCAACCTTTTTAAATGTCTTCCTTCTATAGGACTAATGAAGGATAGGGGCACCTTCTTTTGGGGCTCATAGAATTAGACCCCCTGGTCCAATTGTTTTGAAACTTGGTAGGTACTTTGGGGAGAGGCACTAGATACTATACTGAAAATTTGGTGCCTCTACCTCAAAAAACAGCTCCCTCAGAACCCCCGAAACCTCCAGATCAATTCCCCATTATACCCTATGAAAATCAATCTCCACATAGGGAATAATGAAGTGCTCAGCAGACGTTTCCCTCCCCCCACCCCATTTCTGGCGAGTCTGAAGCAGGGGATTGGCCTCTCTACTCATGAGTTGCTGCCAACTTCTTCACAGCAACACAGACACAGCATCCCAAGAGGAAGCCTTTCAATCGGAGACTGAAGCCTCCGGAGGTACAAAGGCACATGGTCCTCTGGGGGCGGGGCTTCCCCCCGCTGGCCAGCTGATGGGGGCGGGAAGGAGCCTGGGAAAGCGGAAGAACTCCTGCTGGGACCTGGGGATTGGCAAGCCTATCATGGTTGCTCATGAACAGATACATTTCCAGACAGACTGTCTCTACTCAATCTAAGTGTTTGCCCAACATCCAAGTAATGGGGTGGGGGCAGAAATTGGAAGGCATGAAGAGGAGCATCTGGAGAGATTCCCCGTGACTTTGACAGGCAGTTGTTTCCCCAGAAAGCCTGGGGGCACCCTATTTGGGGGGCTGTAATTTGGAGACCTGGGGGAGAAGGGGTGGGATGTGTATATTGCTTTAAATATGCCATCAGCTCTGTAATGGGGCAGAAGGAAGTGCCCTGGGGGGGGGTGAGGGCATTGCAGGAGCAGATAGGAGGAAGAACGTGCAGGGCCAGTTCACAAGGCAGAAAAGACCTTCTCAAGTACAGGGCAACAGGACAGAGGTCCAGGAGGAAGAGAATGTAAGGGCCCAGTTGAAGAAGGTAGGAAGAGAGTACCTTGCTGGTACTTGCTATGTAATGGGAAGGAAAGTAGTCAGCCAGGCCTGAGTTCTTTACAGTGAGTTCTTTACAGAGACATAGATGGAGTATGTGGTATTTCTAACCAAGAGGCCACAACTACCATTGGCCAGGCCTGGGCAGCCTAACTACTGCTAGCATCAACCTTACCAGAAGATGAAGTGGCCAGAGCTAGGAGGTACCATGACCACTTGAAGGACCTCAGGAGAGTCTAAGAACCTGAGTGAAAGCAGATGGAGGTGATTAGGGATAAACTAACCAGGATGTAGGGTGCCTGTTAACCTTGGAATTGCTGAGTAAAACTGAGCTAAGTAACAACATGGGCACCTTTGACATCTTTTGAATGGTGACTCATCTTTGACCATGCGGATACACCATTGTACATCTTTGGGGGTATGGAGACCCTGGTCAGGGGGACATCACAGTTAGCTACAATTGCCTTTAGTTGAGTTTGCATCCTAAGGCAGGCTGAGTAAGTATTCCTGAAACTGTCTTGTACATTCCAAAAGGACATAAAAAGCACATGATGAAATCCAGCCACAAAGAAAATTTTTCATTATTACATCCTGTCTAGAGATGCCATGAACTCTCCTACTGTTCAAAGTGTGAGTCAGATTCCCACTTCATCTCAGTAGCATCTTCTACAAAGGGAGTGTAAAGTGCACAGGCCAATCATGATTTACTTTATCCTCTTTTCTCTGGAAGCATAAAGTTCAGAGTCACCCAGGGCATGAGGATGCCTGCTCTAATCAGGTTGATTAATTGCCATAGATATTCATAGGCTCTGCAAGAACTATTTCATATTGTATAGGACAATTGATGTCTCTGTGTTGAATTCATTATGCATCTTTCATCACCCTTCCCAAGTGCAGCAAACTTTTTCAAAGAGATTAATTAGTCTGCTTGCCAGTTTTGCCATCCAAATGCAAGCCACTGTTATCATTACTCTTTACTCATGATTTGAAAGTGGCAGCAACAGAGAGTGCTAGGTTTTGTTGTGAAAATGCACTCTCTGACATGACACTGGAATTCATTTACAACAAAGATTTTAACTTTTTTTCTGGTGTACTTTAGAGAATTGGAGTAGGATGTGTTTGTGTTTTAAGTGGCACCAAGTTGCTTCTGACTTATGGTGACCATATGAATTAATGTCCTCCAAAATGTCCTATTGTTGACAGCATTGCTCAAGTCTTGCAAACTGAAGGCTGCGGCTTCCTTGACTGAGTCAATCCATCTCATGTTGGGTCTTCCTCTTTTCCTGCTGCCTTCAACTTTGCCAAACATTATTGCACGCCCCCCCCCCCCTTCAAGTGAGTCTTGTCTTCTAATAATATGACCAAAGTACAATAGCCTCAATTTAGTCATTTTAGCTTCTAGGGAGAGTTCAGGCTTGATATGATCTAGAGCTGACTTATTTATCTTTCTGGTGGTCCACAGTATCTGTAAAATTCCCCTCCAACACCACATTTCAAATCAATCAACTTGCTTCATGTCAGCTTTCTTTTTTTCCCCCTTTCCATATTAAGGCTTTATGTCAGCTTTCTTCAGTGCCCAACTTTCACACCCATATATAGTAATGGGGAACACTGTGGCAAGAATTAACTAGATCATGGTTGCCGGTGACACATCCTTACACTTAAGAATCCTTTCTTTGCTCCTTCATAGCCACCCTTCCCAGCCTCAATCTCCTTCTGATTTCTTGATCACAGTCTCCCTTTGGGTTAATGATGGAGCCAAGGAACAGAAAACCTTGAACAATTTCATTTTTTTCACTGTCCACTTTAAAGTTGTATAATTCCCCATAGTCCTTACTTTTGTCTTCTTTATGTTCAGCTGTGATCTTGCTCACTTTCTGCTTTAACCTGCACCAGGAGTCATTTCAGGTCTTCCATATTTTCTGCCAGTAGTGTGTCAACTGTAGATCTCAATTTTCAGTCCACCTTCATCGAACTCTAATCCTGCTTTCCTTATGATATATTCTGCATACAAATTGAAGTGAAAGGGAGAAAAATGCACCCTTGTCTGGCACTTTTGCCAATGGGGAAGAAGTCTGTTTCTCCATATTCTGTCCTAATAATGGCTTCCTGCCCAGAGTATAGATTGCACATCAAAACAATCAGATGCAGTGGCACACCCATCTCCTTCAAAACCAACCATAGCTTTTCATGCTCCACATAGTCAAAAGCTTTGCTTCAGTCTAGGGAACACATGGTGATTTCCTTCTTACACTTTCTTGTGTGTTCTAGTAACCAATGTAAATTTGCAATATGATCTCTAATGCCTTGTCCTTTTCTGAATCCAGCTTGAACATCTGGCATTTCTTGTTCCATATATGGTAACAGTCTTTGTTGTAAGATTTGGAACATAATTTCAGAATCACAGAATCAGAGAGCTGGAAGGTACTTCCAGGGTCATGTAGTCCAACCCCCTGTACAATGCAGGAAACTCACAAATACCTCCCCCCCACACACACCCTAGTGACCCCTGCTCCATGCCCAGAAGATTGCAAAAAATTTCTAGGATCCCTGGACAAACTGGCCTAGAGAAAAATTGCTTCCTGACCCCAAGTTCCTTGACTTACATTTCCCTGGACGTGTAAGAAAGGGTCACAATAATTAAGCACTGATTCAACCCTTCCTGCCCTGCTTCTCATGATCTGCCTAAATTCACAGAATCAACATTACTGTCAGATGGCCATCTAGCCTGTTTAAAAACCACCAAAGAAGGAGAGCCCACCACCTCCCGAAGAAGCCTGTTCCACTGAGGAACCGCTATAACTGTCAGAAAGTTTTTCCTAATGTTTAGTCAAAAACTCTCCTGATTTTATTTCATCTCATTGGTTCTAGTCCAACCTTCTGGGGCTACAGAAAACAACTCCACACCATCCTCTATATGACAGCCCTTCAAGTACTTGTAGATGGTTATCGTATCACCTTTCAGTCATCTCCTCTCCAGGCTAAACATTAGCTCTTCAGGCTTTTCTCATAGGTCTTGGTCTCTAGCCCCTAACCATCTTTGTTGCCCTCCTCTGGATATGTTCCAGCTTATCTATATGCTTCTAAAATTGTGGGGCCCCAAACTGAACACAATACTTTAGGTGAGGTCTAACCAGAGCAGAGTAATGTAATACCATCAAAGATGTTATGTGAACACCAGACTTCTGTTGATATAGGCCAAAATTGTATTTGCCTTTTTAGCTACCACATCACACTGCTGACTTATGTTCAGTGTATGGCCCACTAAGACCCCTAGATCCTTTTCACACCAACTACTGCCAAGGCAAGTCTCCCCCATCCTATAATTATGCATTAGATTTTTCCTACCTAAATGCAGAACTTTAAATTTATTTTAACCCAGTTCCCCAGCCTGTCAAGATCATCCTGTATCCTGTTTCTGTCCCCTACTGTATTTGCAACCCCTCCCAATTTAGTATCATCTGACAACTTAATAAGCATTCCCTCTATTCCTTCACGCAAATCATTTATGAAGATGTTGAACAAAACAGGTTCTCAAGGACAGATCCTTGAGGCACTCCACTTGTCAGTCCTTTCCAAGAGATGATTCACAAGTACTCCTTGGGTGCAATCTGTCAACCAGTTACAGATCCACCTAATAGCAAT
This sequence comes from Heteronotia binoei, assembly GCF_032191835.1. Lineage (NCBI taxonomy): Eukaryota > Metazoa > Chordata > Lepidosauria > Squamata > Gekkonidae > Heteronotia > Heteronotia binoei. The sequence goes on from NC_083223.1 coordinate 36,721,324, forward strand.
AGGTTCCAAATTACATTATGTGGAACATTATCAAAAGCCTTACTAAAATAAAGATAAACTATGGCTGGTTACAGATAGGTGGTTTAAGCTGCCCTGGGGATGGCAGGCATGCACCCCAAAAAGCATGTTCAGATGCAGACATCTGCCTGCCTCTCCCTCCTGGACCCAAGCCGCATCCGAATTACTGGAAGCCGGCTTAAAAAGGCACCACTTTGAAAGTGGTGCCTTTTCAATGGGGCGCCTTCAAGGTGCCTCCCCTGCCATCTGGATGTCTGGAAAGCACCCAGAGAGCTCTGAATGCTTCCTTGGGTGCCCACAGCCCAGCCCTCTTCCGTGGGCCATCAAGATGCTTCCGGGCGCTCCTTTTCTGGACAGCTCACTTCTGGGTTGCCTTAATGTCACCTGGAGCTGCCCGTCTGTAAGCAGTCAATGTCTGCAGCATTCTCGCATTACTTGCATGAGAAATTAATGTGATGATCCAATAGTTGCTGCAATCTTTGACATCTCCATTTTTTTGGAATCGCAATGTAAATTGACAGTTTCCGGTCTGTGATCTATTGTTTTGTTTTCCATATGTGTTGGCACAGTCTTGTTGAGGTTTTCATGGACTCTGTTTATGCGGCTTGGAACAGATCTATTGATATGACATCTAATCCTGATTATTTTTTTCCTCTCAATTGCTCTCAGTGCAGCTTTCACATCACTTTCTAAAACTGTAGGCTCTTCTTCAAAACATTCTTCTTGGAAAGAATCTGTCATCTTTTCATCTCTTCTGTATAGTACTTTGTTGTATTGTTCCCATCTTTCTTTATTTTGTCCTAGTGATGTATTTCCGTGTTAATCTAGGATTATCTAATATTAGGATGATCAGATTCAAACCTTTGCTCTGCCACGGAAGCTGGCCAGATGACTCTGGACCTGTCCCAATCTCTCAGTCTAATCTACCTCACAGAATGGTTGTTGCTGCTGAGAGGATAAAGTGGAAGAGGGAACCATGTGAAAAGCCACTTTGGGTCCTGATGAGGGAGAAAAATGGGTAGTGTTCCAAGCTCTTTGTGGCATCTAGAGATCTCTTACTGTGGCAATTGATGTCTAGACACCAAAGATAATTTTTTTCTGGAGAAAATGGCTGCTTGAGAGGATGGATTCTATGCTGAAGGCTCTCCCGTCATCACACCTTACCCTCCCCGGGCTTAACCCCCATAATCTTCAAGTGCTTCCCAACCAAGAGCTGGAAACACTAAAAATAGGACAGCCATAAAAAATAAAATGAAAACTATACACAAACCAACAACAACAATCCTCCAAAAGTTTCCCTCCTATTTATCCACTCCAAACCAGCAAGGGAAATCCATGCATGGAAACAGCCATGTGTGGGTAGAACAAATGCCAATGCACATCTCTATCTGGATACATATCCATATGGCATGGAATGTAAGTAGGGTGTGGAAAGACTGACAGAAAAAAATGGCTGGATCCAATCCAATGCTGATCATCTTCCACGAAATGGGCAGGATGGAACATGAAGGGCCTAAATTCACAGATGCATACTGAGGAGTTTATTCATTAGTCCTTCTCTGGACTCTAACAAATCAATTTTGGCTTTTTGTGAGACTAGCCTGTAGGTTCATCCCACATACCATTCCCCCACATCCCAGATTGGACTAGATGACTCCAAAGGTCCCCCCCCCCCGACTCTATGATTTTAGGAACTACGCATGAGCCTTGTGCATATGATGCAAGCATAGAGAAAACTCACATTAAAGGAGGAGGGAATCACTCATTTGTGCCCCTTCAGACTTCTCTTTTGACCAAAAAGGATTAATTCAAACATACTCGAATTTTCTAAAAACAGAAATGGATTGTTGGATTCTGGTTTGAAACTGGGTAGAAAGGAATTAAGATAATTCCTCTCAACAACACTGTGTTCAAACTAGTCTTGCTTGATGTAAACATGGCTAGGCTGGAAGTGGCATGCCATCACTGTGTGGGGGAAAAAACATTCCCATGGCTCACATGGCTCAAGTGAGAGGCCTAAACTGGTGGGAAAGGCTGGAAGCCATACTGAGACTACCAGAGAGGCTGAGGAGAGCCTGCTGATGGCATTTGGGACAGCCTGCTAGCCCTTCACTTGGGGCACTTTCTGCTATCTCTTACCTAGCTAGGATGATTGCCTTAAAATCTCTCAGCATTTTGTATTTACTTCCCAATGGCAGTTATTTTGTGATGGTAATGACTACCCTTTCTCAAAATTCCCAAACTACCCAGAGGCTCAACAAGGGCTCCTGACAGAGACACTGTTCTAAGTCTAAATGGCAAACATATAAAAACAAAGCCAATTTGTGGAACTCCAGTCCCTTCCTTACATGTGATTCCCATATAGAGACAAACTGAACCATGAAGCAAAATTCATCACAAATGTTGCCCTGTTTGTGGTTCGTTGTCGTAATTCAGAAGCTGGGACCAAGTGCGCAGATCCAGCCCACGCACTGGTGATAAGAGAAAGATTTACATCAAAAGAAAAACACACACATGCACACAAGGAGGCGCCTGGAAAAAGTTATCTAGTGTTGCGCAAATCAGTCAGAAGCTTCTCCATAACTCAAAAACTCTTCATTATCTTCTTGGTACATTCTTAGTTCCTACAAAAAGCCCTACAAAAGACAAAAGACCAAAGACCCCTCCCAATACCGAGGGCTGCCTTTTATATCTTTCATGACTTAATAACATGCCACCTGTACCAGCCAATTAATTACCCTGTGTATTCTGCCCAGAGACAGTAGCTCACACATGCGTACAATAAAAACAACAGCAAGTTTCTTTGAGACATAAATCAAACTAGGCTGCAAAACATCCCGTCCAAGTTCTTATCTCTTTCTGTTCCTCAAGCCTGCATTCCAACACACTTCTATGTATTAAACTGAATGAATCCCCACATCTCCTCTGTTCTTATTTATTTTGTCAACTATTAAGACTAAAGGAAAACATTAACTACATAACCTAAATACATTGATTAATGAAGGAATACATTGAATATAAAAACAAGTTATTAGTAATATGAATATCATAATCACTGCCATTACAAAATTTCCCAACTACTCCCAATTTGGAAACCAGGATCATATTTAACCATGGCTTCCTCTATGACCCTTGATTCATTTATAAAAAACAACAAAATTGATTTAAGAAAGATATAAAACCTCATTCTATAAAAATAAAAAATCTAAACCAAGACAATTCTAAAAAACAGTATTCATTACAAAATTCATTTCAATCAGCAAAGCAGCAGTTCGTGAGCTGAAGTTCATGAAGGGTCTTACCATCATGAACTTTCATGAACATTTAAAGCAGTTCATGGTGGTTCATGGATAGAACAGAAAGCTGCAAAAACAGCTGAGTTAATGGTCCTCACTGCTCAGCAGTTTCAGGCTTTTTTGTGCAGTTGTTTTTCAGGCTTTCTGCAAACTCTGTTAAAGTGACTCTCTATACCTGTGTACATGGTTGTATCATATATACAAAGTGGAGAACTCCTGGGGATAAAGCAACCCAAAAGAGAATACACGGATGAGATGGCAAGGATATAACCGAAAGGTTCTGTGATAAACCAGCCTCAAATCTCTAAATATAATACATTGTAAACAATTCTTATCAGAAATGACGAAACCAATTTACAAAACGAATTCAGAATATATATTATATGAATCCAGGGAGGATAGTGAGGTATACTGTGATAAAGTCTACCCTCAAAATTAGCCATTTTCTCCCTGAGAACTGATCTCTGTGGTCTGGTGATGAGCTGTAATTCTGGTGGATCTCCAGGTCCTACCTGGAGGCTGGCATGCCTAATATAAAGCTATGGGGACAAACTGAAGATATACCCCTGAGATCACATGCCCAGTGATAACTACCATATTTTGGAAACAATGGTTTCGTTCCAGTAACATCTCTGCATTCCTTTAGCTAAGGTAATATATACCTTTCTAGTCATCATCCAAGATCTATTGATCAGAGGGGCCCGAAAAGGAATGGAAGGTAGTACATACGCACTTTTACACTGCAAAGGCTCTTTCTAAAACTTTGAAAATCTTGCAGGTGACACTTCTTAAAAATCTGAAGTTCAGGAACGATTTTTTAAAAATGTGTTATAACTTGTGCTACTTAGACTACACAGCTTGGATTCTCCTTCTCTGCACATATTCCATATGAAACAAACGGCGTTCAACTGAGATGACCCACTGAGTTTCACAGTGGGAAGTGTGCATTAGATTAAAAGGATGCATTATCATAGGTGTGCTTGGGACCATAAAACGTAAGAGAACTAAGTACCATACCAAGATATTTAAAGGCTGTTTATTGGCCTTATCGTTTACAAACAGGTGAACAGAGAGAATATGTTTCCAGGCTCTCCAAATTAATTTTCAGCAGTGATTTTGCTCGCAGTGGGGTGATAAGTGACTTGTACAGAATTATAACACACAGAGAAAGTTAACTGTCTGAAAGTAGTTGTACATTTTAAGCTAGGAATCAAACAAGTGCAAAAATAGGTGGCTAAAAAAGAAATGTGGATTTCTCATTATTCCTGTTGATTCCAAACCCTAATCAGGAGGCTGGATAACTTTCCTGATCCCGATTGATGTGAAGACCTGTGAGATGTTCCAGAAAAAGTTACACAGGATATTGAGTCACCCACCCTCCCACCCTTTCCTCTCTGACTCTCACACACACAAACACAATGAGGTTAGATAGATTATGATAATTATGTCAGAAGAATGATCCTTTTGGAGGATTGGCTTGAAGACAACGTGACATGATCAAAGCTGAGGAGCCATTTAAATGAATTTTTCCTCACCATCTGGAATTTTGTTCTACTTAAAAGAGATTCCATACTCATCAAGGCAAACTGGGATTTGAATGAATTAGTCACAATTTAAATAAGTGGTTTCACATGGCACCTGATCTGAGCCTCTCTGGATTAAAAGGCTCATGTGTCCCCATTTCTACACCATAGTGCTATCAGTATTGTGGAAGATTAGAAGAAGGAAATTATTTACTTCATTTATTGCTCTCCTTTCTCCCCAAGCTTTCATTGTTCTCCTCTCCTCCATTTTATGCTCGCAAGAACTCTGTGAGCGAGATTAGGCTGAGAAACCAAGCAGGGCTGATGTAGAGGCAGGCAATGGCAAACTACCTATGAACGTCTCTTGCCTTGAAAACCCTATGAGGTCACCATAAGTTGCCTGTGATTTCACAGCAAAAAATAATAATAATAGAGGAGTAGAGCGTTAAAACATTATCTGCCCTAGGTGTCAAATAGGCCAGGTATGCCACTGCTCCAGTTTGAGCTTTCATGAGTGAGACCTCACTTCTTCAGATGCATTGGAATGTATATCTGTTAGATTGATCATAGAATCAGAGTTGGAAAGTGCCTCCAGGGTCATCTAGTCCAACCCCCTGCACAATGCAGGAAACTCATAAATACCGACCCCTAAATTCACAGGATCTTCATTGCTGTCAGATGGCCATCTGATGTTTTCTATATAAAATCACTGGCTCAATAGCCATTAGGATATTTATATATGCGTGCATATATCTATCTGTCCGTCTATCCATCTATCTGTCCTTTGCTTCCTCCTCTCTCCTCTGCTTTTCTGTCTCTCACTCTTTCTCCCTCCCACCACATATCCTTTTACTCTCTCTCTCTCTCTCTCTCTCTCTCGCCTCTTTCTGCCTCACACCCCTTAAGTCTCTCCCCTCCCCCTCCCAGAAGCAGTAACGATGGTGGCTCTCCAGGAATCGCAACAGATCTCCCATCTAAAGAGATCAGTTCCTCTTAGGGTTGCCAGCTCCAGGTTGGGGAATTCCTGGAGATCTGGGAGTGGAGCCTTGGGACAGTGTGGCTTGGGAAGTGAAGTGACTTCAGCAAGGTATAACGCCATAGGCTCCATCATCTAAAGCAGGGCTCCCCAACCCCCAGGCCACAGACCTGTTAGCAACAGTGAGGCAGCGTGAGTGAGGCAGAGGCACCGCACTACCCCTTCCACCCTCCTGGGACGTGGGCAGACGAAAGAGGCAGTGCAGCCTCACTCCTTGCAGGGGAGGCAGCCTTGGAGTGAGGCAGAGCAGCCCCACTTCTCCTTCTGCCCACCCAACTGCCACACTGCCTCTTTCATCCTGTGACCTTCGCCTACCCCTCATTTATAGACCCCCCCCCACACTGATCAGCTGGGAGGGGGAGGGAGTTTGGCCACTTCTGCCACCAGGCTGCCTAGTGGGGAGGTGTCAAAAGCAGCCCCAGTCCCCCCCCCATATAAAGGCTCCCATGGGGGACAGGGTGAGGGGGCAGCCTGGGGCAGCAGAAAACCCACCCCATCCTCCACTGGTCCGTGGAAAAAATGTATTTCATGAAACCGGTCCTAGGTGCCAAAAAGGTTGGGAGCCCCTGCTCTAAAGGGTGGGCTCTGTGGCATTATACTGTATAGAGGCCTCTCCCCTCCCCAAACCCTGCACTCCTCAAACTTCATTACAAAATCTCCAGGAATTTCCCTGCCTGGAGCTGGCAAACCAAGGTAGGCCTGGCCTTAATGAATCCTTCTTCAAAGGCCAAAATAGGGCTGGGAAGGGTCCTGCCCCCACCCCCTGCTTTTTTATTCCCAGAAATTGAAGACTGGAATGCTGTCATTGCCTGGCAACAGCCACTGAGGGAATCCATTGCTTAGAGCTACGGGTGCTCCTTTTATCATTTTTGGATTCTTTTTTAATCACTCAGTGTGTTTTTTTTGTATTTCACATTTTTTAGGTTTGTAGAAAGATGGGTTTTGCCCCTTCACAGCTCCAGTTACCGGATTTGAGTATCCAAAGATGTGGCCAACTTCACTATTAGCATATAAGATTGTGTGTGTGTGTCTGTAATTGAAAAGAATGGCAGGAGTGGTTTTGAGATACCTTTTCTGTTTACCTTTTCTTCTTTCTTGGCAGTGGGTTTTCAGCACCCTTAAAATACACCTTTGCATTCACCCTCTGCATCTGTTTTTTTTTTCAAGATAAACAGTTTATTGAGCAATCACTGAGTTGCCAAATAGAATATTAATATTCACATACACGCAATAGGCTGCCTTAACAAAGGATGGATGATGATGGTACACAATGTTATTAAAGCTGCTTGGCAAAAAAAAAAAAAAGTAAACAGATTCAATGGAAAACCATGTTGAAGAGGTATGCTGTCAAATACAATACAAATTGTACTAACCTAATATTTAGCTATTTAACACAAAGTTAAGCATGAGATGTAATCTTTGTAAGTCAACGTAGATGAAGTACAGGTGGGCCCAAATTTTTAATTTACGTAATATTTTTTTTCCTGCTACCAAGATGCCCGACACTTTGTCTAAAAGGAAGAACTCCCATAATTTGGAAGCCCAGGAACTGATAGAAGGGGGGGTCAACTGACTTCCATTTCAGTGCTATGGCATGCTTCGCTGCCATGAACATTAAGGAGCTAAATTCATAATGAGGAGTTGAAATGTTGAAGTCATCCCATACATTCAATAAAATTAATTGAGGTGAAAGCAGAAGGATTAGACCAGTTAACCATTTAATTCGAAGTAAGACACTACTCCAAAAATCTGCTATGACAGGACAAAGCCACCAGCAATGCAGGAAAGAACCAACCGTACCACAGCCTTTCCAGCAAGCCAAGGAATAACCTTGGGACATATGAGACAAGTGGACAGCAGTTAGGTACCAGCGTGAAGCCACTTTATACTCTTTAAGAATAATATTCAGACCAAAGTTGTACAAGGAAGAATTACCTTATTACTATACGCAGTTAGATCAACAATAGCCAGTACATGGAAAATTGACAAAACTCCATCCTTAAAAACCTGGTACAATAAACTCTGGAATTTGTATATCCTAGCAAAATCTAATGACAAACTGAAACCATTAAGGGGCTCTAACTACCAATTTGATATCGTAACAGTCTGGTTTTCAATTCTAGAATTCCTACTGTTTTAGAAGTTTTTCATTTATGGTAAATGGAATTTATTTATTTGTAACAATAAGTCTGACAACTAGGCTTGCCAATCCCCAGAGTCGCCAGAAACGGGGTGGGAGGAGGGGGAAGTCTGCTGAGCACTTCATTATTCCCTATGTGGAGATCGATTCTCATAGGGTATAATGGGGAATTGATCTAGAGGTTCGAGGGCTCTGGAGGAGCTGTGCTATGAGGTAGAGGCACCAAATTTTCAGTATAGTATCTAGTGCCTCTCCCCAAAGTACCCTTCAAGTTTAAAAATGATTGGACCAGGGGGTCCAATTCTATGAGCCCCAAAAGAAGGTGCCCCTATCCATTATTTCCTATAGAAGGAAGACATTTTAAAAGGTTGCTATCCCTTTAAATGTGATGGTGCCCATGTTGTTGCTTAGCTCAGTTTTACTCAGCAATTCCAAGGTTAACAGGCACCCTACATCCTGGTTAGTTTATCCCTAATCACCTCCATCTGCTTTCACTCAGGTTCTTAGACTCTCCTCAGGTCCTTCAAGTTGTCAAGGTACCTCCTAGCTCTGGCCACTTCATCTTCTGGTAAGGTTGATGCTAGCAGTAATTAGGCTGCCCAGGCCTGGCCAATGGTAGTTGTGGCCTCTTGGTCAGAAATACCACATACTCCATCTATGTCTCTGTAAAGAACTCACTGTAAAGAACTCAGGCCTGGCTGACTACTTTCCTTCCCATTACATAGCAAGTACCAGCAAGGTACTCTCTTCCTACCTTCTTCAACTGGGCCCTTTCATTCTCTTCCTCCTGGACCTCTGTCCTGTTGCCCTGTACTTGAGAAGGTCTTTTCTGCCTTGTGAACTGGCCCTGCTTGTTCTTCCTCCTATCTGCTCCTGCAATGCCCTCACCAACCCCCAGGGCACCTCCTTCTGCCCCATTACAGAGCTGATGGCATATTTAAAGCAATATACATGCCCCACCCCTTCCCCCCAGGGCTCCAAATTACAGCCCCCCAAATAGGGTGCCCCCAGGCTTTCGGAGGAAACGACTGCCTGTCAAAGTCACAGGGAATCTCTCCAGATGCTCCTCTTCATGCCTTCCAAGTTCTAACCCCGCCCCATTGCTTGGATGTTGGGTAAACACTTAGATTGAGTAGAGACAGTCTGTCTGGAAATGTATCTGTTCATGAGCAACCATGATAGGCTTGACAATCCCCAAGTCCCAGCGAGAGTTCTTCTGCTTTCCCAGGCTCCTTCCTGCCCCCAGTCAGCTGGCTGCTGTGGGGAAGCCCCGCCGCCAGAAGACCATGTGCCTTTGCATCTCCGGAGGCTTCAGTCTCCGATTGAAAGGCTTCCTCTTGGGATGGTGTGTCTGTGTTGTTGTAAAGAAGTTGGCAGCAACTCATGAGTAGAGAGGCCAATCCCCTGCTTTAGACTCACAAGAAACGGGGTGGGGGGAGGAAAATGTCTGCTGATCACTTCATTATTCCCTATGTGGAGATCGATTCTCATAGGGTATAATGGGGAACTGATCTGGAGGTTTCGAGGGTTCTGGGAGAGCTGTTTTTTGAGATAGAGGCACCAAATTTTCAGTATAGTATCTATTGCCTCTCCCCAAAGTACCTCCCAAGTTTCAAAACGATTGGACTGGGGAGTCCAATTCTATGAGCCCCAAAAGAAGGTGCCCCTGTCCTTCATTATTTCCTATGGAAGGAAGACATTTAAAAAGGTGTGCTGTCCCTTTAAATGTGATGGCCAGAACTCCCTTGGAGTTCAATTATGCTTGTCACACCTTTGTTCCTGGCTCCGCCCCCAATGTCTCCCTGCTCCATCCCCAAAGTCACGAGATATTTCTTGAATTGGACTTGGCAACCCTAATGACAACAGTGGCAAGGCAAAGTATTTCTTTGTTAATGCTGTTAAATAATACATAGGTTTGTATTGCTACATAACAAAACAACCAATAAAAAAATTATTGGATAAAAAAATATTCAGAGATTTAGAATTAAGAGGAGGCGAGCCGGATTAACAATTAGGCCAAGTAGGCACTGGCCAATGGGCCCCCGTGCCTTTAGGGGCCCCTGGCCAGCTCCCCCCCCCCCCACTGGTTTCTCCCTGCTTGCAGCATGCACAGCCAGCACGCACAGCCGGCAACTGAGTTGCTCTTTGCCCATCTTCCCTGGTGTAGATGCTTGTGGAGTTGTCACCAAATTTGACTCTCTCTGTCTCTTCCCCACAGCTTAGTAAAAGGAACTTTTAAGAAGGTGTCTGCAGACTGCAGTGGGAGCTGTGGATGATGAAGCGGGTGCTTAGACTCTAAGATAATTTGTGAGAGGCCCCCCAAGATTTTGACTGCCTAGGGGCCTCCACAGGGTTTAATCTGACACTGGAGAACTTCATACTTGAGCCCATTGATCCTCTGTGAGGACACATCCGAAATCTTTCTGCCAGGCTAATTTACAGGGTGATTGAGATACGCCACCATGCTTTAGAAGGAGTGAATAAATACTTGAAATGAAACCTTTAACTTGGACACTGTCCATTTTCAGCAAGCATTTAGTCAGTTAGCTTAGCTCTGAGGATGTGATGGAAAGGATGAGAATCTATAAGATTATGTTATTGCAAATATTCAAACCAAGGTAGCATTAAGTTATGCTTATGTTCTAAATCACATTTTGGTAGCACATCTGGTAGCACAACCTTGCAGTCAGCTTGCTGTCTTGTTTCAAATAGAGGTAAGTCCCCATTGAGAAGTTCTTCCTGAGCCATTAAGTATATAAATGAATAGGAAACTAATACCAGATTTTATTATTCCTTGCCCTTTACACTAAACAAGAGGAAAAATCATAAATAAATTACAAAGTGTAATCGCCACAGAAGCTGCCTCTGGCACTTTTTATTTAGAGTCTCAGTCATCAAAGGGTACTTTATAATGGTGCCTGAGTTGAGGGCAAAGGAAGGTCTCTTCATGTAGACAACGAAGTGAACCCTACCATGGCTGCTGATTATATGACAGGGTGGAAAGAGAATTAGCTTAGAAATATGTTTATACTTGATAGCTTTGTTTTCTAAAACTGATTCTCATTTACATTCTTTTCTGAATGTTCTAGAAACCCAAGAAGTTACAACACCACTGAGCCATGAGTCACTCCTTGGTTCAGACATACCACAAAACCATGATATTTTACAGTTTGTAAAATCAAGATTTGATTCATTGACAGCAACATAAATGCTGTTTCCCCCTGACAAATCCTGATTTCACTGCATTCACTTTTTCTTCATGGTCACATAAATCCTAGTTTGGGAGGGCATGTGGCCTTAGCTTATGCTTGATTAATTCATTATATATTCATTATATGCAGACTTCAGAAACCTCCTCAAAGCAATTCCACAGCAAACACAATACTACAAAACCAACATTATAAATTGTTAGTATTAAAAACAAGCCACTATTAACAAGCCATAGTCATATGAATAACTAGTGAGAAGCCAGTTATCAACCCAACAAACTCATTCTCATGAAAATGTATGGTTCGAATGTATTGAAGGCTAGATAAAGGCAGTGACTCTCCACTCACAGAGCCATTGTCAGCAATAATGCAAACAGCATAAGTTATTACAGTTATAGGAAACAAAAGTGCAGGGAAACTCAAATCTCCACTCCCTGGTCAGTTCTTTCCCAGAGAGTTTGGTACCCAGAAGCACAAGACACTATATCTCCAGGGCCCCATACCTCCAAGGCCAGTAGCCACATTCCCTAGTGAGAATGTGCCATTGCTATGGTAGCAAAATGAGCAATATAACAGTAAAAGCAAAAGTCACAACGTAACAAGCCTAGGTCAGCAGCGAAGAAACAAAGCTTAACATAGTCAGCAGGAAAAGAAATATAACATGGCAGGACCCACCTGACAATAACAGGCTGTCAGTAATGAAGTGGCCACCATTTATACCACTAAATAAGAAATGGGTGGACATATTTTGGAAAGAATTGTTTTCTTTATTACTGGGACCATTGTCAGATTTAATCGATTAGCATGATGCTAAACTGCATTTTTGTTATGTTCTAGTTTTGCTGGACATCCAAATGCTGTCTGTCTGGCTAAATCTAATGAATAGCAGGATAACAAACCAGGATTTTTAAGATGACTTACACAATGGTTTTATCCTGATTTTTGTAACTCTATGTTATGTAGTCAGTAAGTCTAGGTGCAGGAAGCCCAGCTTGATCCCAGTGTACACTGTTTTGCCTTTTAGTTCAACACAGCAAAATGTCCTTCAGAAATCACCATCCCTAGGGCACCGAATTATAGCTGCTCTTCCAATTGTAATCAGATTCCAGGAGCAGTGGGCAACCTTTAAATTCCACTTGATGACTCATCTCCTAGCATCTGTCATGCAGCTGAGATCCATTTCATAGAGTATTGTCCCAATGGTTAATTTATTCTAGAATGGAGGGCCTTTCTCCACAGTAGCCAGCAAATTGGAAAAAGTAGATAGTTTGGAAAATCATGACAACTTAAGTGCTGTTAGACAGTTTCTAATATTGATTTCCCCAATAATGTCCCAACAGCTTGTTTGCCTTCCCTTGAATGTACTGCAACAGTATAAGAGGGACAGTATGATGTTCTTTTGGAAAAAAAAAAAACTTCTAAGCATTCAGGGAACTTGATGATACAGTGGACTGTAGACTACCACTTCAGTAAGCAAAGACTGCTTAAAGATATGGGAAGGCTCTAAAGAGCCTTCCACCAGTTTTAGTAATTCCCTAGGCTGGGAAAAAACTTCTTCCTGCCTTAGGTTGGGTAGATAACAGTAGAAAGTAAATACTAAATTTGATAGCAATTATAGAATTATTGCAAGCAGTTTACAGAATAAGCAAGTTAGAGAAAATAATTAGGCTACATTTACAATGGATTATTAAGCTGTTTAATAGGCTTTCAGGCTCCTTAGAGAATCTTGGGAACTGTAATTCTGAGAGGAGGAGAATAGATATCTTACAAAGAATTGCCAGAATTCCCTAATTACATTTCCCAGGATTCTCTGGAAGTGGCCAGGACACCTAAATTACTAACATAAAGCTGATATAGCTTTGAAGATGAAGAAAAATAAAGTTGTTATCAATGTACTGGAAGCTTTTTTCTACAAAGCTCTACAATAAAATTGTTATTATACTTATCCTAAATCTATTTTGAAAATTCACCTATCCTCTCACTGAATCTGTATAACATATATTAAATAGTGTATAACAGCCAATGTTATCACTAAGCCATGTAATAAAAAGTTACTTGTACACCTATAATCCTGACCTTTCTGCCTCAAAGGGAAAAAATACAATCTAGCCTTTTGGCTGTCCCAGTCTCTTTCCCTTTAGGTGTGACCAGGGATTATTTTGTGGAAAAATAGGTGGTGGAGCTCATCTAGGGATTGTTATGCAGCTGCACCTACTATTCAATGGACAAGGAGGTGGAACTCTCAGAAGGAGGAGGAGGAACTCTCAGAAAGGTTCAGGAGCTGCACTCCTGTGAGCTCCCATTGAATCCAAGGTCTGGGTGTGACAATCTAGGAGAGGTGTTAGTGGGTAAACCCTTTGAGAGCACCAAAAAAACAAATCTATTAGTAATTTTTTTAAAAAAATATATCCTTTATAATATCATCAAATTTTACAACTTTAACAAACAAAAACATACAGAAGATGACAAAATATACAACTTTAGCAAGAAAATAAATCAACTGAATAGAATTAATTTTGCTACACCACTTGAACTGAATCTCATTGGCATTCATTTCTTTGAAATGCTGTAAGTTTTATCTATTAGTGATTTTTGTTAGGGTTAAAATGTAAATGTAGCAGAGAAAAATGCAGAGAAGCAAATGTATTATCTTTAAAAGAGAAAGTTTACTTACTAGTAAAGGCAGGGTTTACTGGGAGTTGAAAATAACAAACAAAATGTCAAGACAGTGTGCGATTGTAATAAAAAAGGCCAACGCCATGCTGGGAATTATTAGGAATGGAATTGAAAACAAATCAGCCAGTATCATAATGCTCCTGTATAAATCGATGGTGCAGTCTCATTTGGAATACTGTGTAGAATTCTGGTCACCGCACCTCAAAAAGGATATTATAGCATTGGAAAAAGTCCAGAAAAGGGCAACTAGAATGATTAAAGGGTTGAAACACTTTCCCTATGAAGAAAGGCTGAAATGCTTGGGGCTCTTTAGCTTGGAGAAACGTCGACTGCGGGGTGACATGATAGAGGTTTACAAGATTATGCATGGGATGGAGAAAGTAGAGAAAGAAGTCCTTTTCTCCCTTTCTTACAATACAAGAACTCGTGGGCATTTGATGAAATTGCTGAGCAGTCGGGTTAAAACGGATAAAAGGAAGTACTTCTTTACCCAAAGGGTGATGAACATGTGGAATTCACTGCCACAGGAGGTGGTGGCGGCTACAAGCATAGCCAGCTTCAAGAGGGGGTTAGATAAAAATATGGAGCAGAGGTCCATCAGTGGCTATTAGCCACAGTGTGTATATATATAATTTTTTTGGCCACTGTGTGACACAGAGTGTTGGACTGGATGGGCCATTGGCCTGATCCAACATGGCTTCTCTTATGTTCTTATGTTAAACAAACAACAATACAGGGAAAGATTTCAGGTTTTCACGGCTGGTAACATCATTAGGGTTTGTAGAATCTTTCGGGATCAAGTACCGTGTTCTACTGGAGAAAGTTTTCCTTCCAGACGTTTCGTTCTCAGCTGCGGAGAACGCCACTGAGGATGTTCTCCGCAGCTGAGAACGAAACGTCTGGAAGGAAAACTTTCTCCAGTAGAACACGGCACTTGATCCCGAAAGATTCTACAAACCCTAATACAGGGAAACATCCTATCTAGCTACTCTGACCTACATCTTAACATAGAGACTTCTAAAACTCCTGTGGAGTGAGATTAGAGCTTCTCAGGCAAAGGGCCATAAAATGAAACTCAATCCTTCATCTCCAGTCCAGCTCCAATGTACTGATTATCCAATTAGATCATCCCAATATAAGCTAATTTTGCATATTCTTACCTAGCTCTGGGAGCAAATACGTGCAGAGTAAACCACTGGCTGTAACCTTAATAGCTAAGACATCAGCATGCATAAACAAGCAGTTAATTATCTGACTTCAGGGAGGAAAGTTGCCCAAAACAAAACACAATAGATTTAATGGGGAAAACCACTTTGAAGTTTATCAATCAAAAAATACCATCCCAAAGTTACTTTATTAGTCCTTCTGTATTCAGTCGGATTTTTTTTTCCTTCAGCAAGAATGGCTAGGATTGCCAACTAAAATAAATAAATAAATGAAAAGGACTTGGAGTAGAAAGAATGATTGATGAAACAATGTGGCTGTTAATACATGGTAGCTTAGGAAATAAACTAAAGAAGGAGAAATCAAATCAAGGGCAGATTTGTTGCTTGCAGGAAAGAAGAAGAAAACTGAGAGAACACTGAGCTAAAAAAGAAAAGTCAAAAGCACAATCCTATGCAAGGCTACTGCAGTCTAAGCCTCCTGAAATTCCTGGCCACTCACTGGAGTAAGTGCATAGGATTGCACTGCATATGGAACACAGAGTGGCAGAAGCTAAGAACAAAAGCCAAGAAGAGAAGACAAAGACCATGTGGGTCTCTGTGTGACCATTTTTTAGCTCAGCGTTTTCTCAGTTTTCTTCTTCTTTCCTGCAAGCAACAAATGTGGGTCTCTGTGTGGGGAGAAATATGAATACCAAAATCAGAGATGGCAGTAAGGAGAATTTGGTTAGTAACAAGGCCAGGGAAAAGCAGATTTCTGTCAACTGACACAGAGAGAAGAAGTGATGACATAAAATTACGTAGCTCTCACTGCGTCTTTCACATAATTGAAAATTCTCACAAGTGTGACTTTAAGTGCTTATAATCTACCATTTGAACATATTACTTTGCTGGTAAAGCCACAAGGCCTGAAGTCCAGATGCTTGCCACTTCATGTATTCTTTTCCACTGTGGTTTGCCATGTGTCCCAGGTCACATGAACCTACCTGATTTTTTAATTCATGGCGCATGCAGCATGGCTTCAGTGCTGAAGGCCTCTTGTTTATGAGATCACACAATACTGAGCAGTGTGCTGAATATTTATTTTCTTGCATTCTTCTCTTTCTTCCTTCCACGGTCTGTTTCTTCGAAGTGCTTTTCATTATCTTGCTGCAAAATTCCAATCTGCCTCCGAAGTCGAGAGTTCTTCTTCCCTTTCTGATGTTGCTCATTTTTGGTCTTCAAACTCCCCAGGGCTGAGGGATTTGCATATGGCTGGCAGTTTGTTTATACGCTCCTTGGGTCTTTAGATGGTGTTGTAATTTGAGTTTGTTTGCAGGTACTTGCATGCAAGGGGAATTGGGTAACATCTAAAGCCTGGATCTAATAAATAGAGATGAATGAGTACATATGTATCCATGTGCACCTCAGGCTTTCTGAACCAGGAAAAATAATTAACCAAGCGCCCGGTGCTCATGCGCCCTAAGGAGGAGGAATCTCTAGGAATGTGAAGTAACAGATCTGGGAGCCACAAAGGATATCTAGGCTAGCTGGGGAAAAATGAATTCCCCTTTTCACTTCAAATGATACTCATTTTCAATCTAATTATCTGTTTTTCCCCCTTCTGATCTTAATCATAGCTGTCATGCTGTGAAGAAAATAATGCCTCTGAAATAATATACAAATGCATATAGAGCAGTAAGAGAAGAATGAGGCTTCCAGAAGGGCCTATTGTTGAGCACTAGAAAGCAACATAAACAACAATGATGCGGTTCATCTAATCTGTTGCTTTACCACAAGGCAAGGCCAAGTAGAAGCTGATTTAAGATGGAAGTGTAAAGCCTGAACTGAAAAAAACTAGAAACTGAAACTGTATATTGGTCATAGCTGAAGAAGAATTAATAATATATATGTCAAAACATATATCAATAATAAAAAAAAGGTCTGGGCAGTTAATGACTGATTGATTGTTTGATGTGGCCACACAAAAGCTTAATGGAGTTTTAAGCATAGTGTTCAGGTCACCAGAAGTCCATACTCTAGTCCATACTAACCAGACCTCATCTGAAGTACTGTGTCCATTTCTGGCTAAGAAACATCACTGTGAACAGGTTTTACAAGAGGAGGAGGAGGAGAAGAGTGCAGATTTATACCCCACCTTCTCTCTGAATCAGAGACTCAGAGCGGCTTACAACCTCCTATATCTTCTCCCCCCACAACAGACACATTGTGAGGTAGGTGGGGATGAGAGGGCTCTCACAGCAACTATCTTTTCAAGGACAACTCCTGTGATAGCTATGGCTAACCCAAGGCCATTCCAGCAGCTGTAAGTGGAGGAGTGGGGAATCAAAGCCAGTTCTCCCAGATAAGAGTCCACACACTTAACCACTACACCAAACTGGCTCTCTGTGGCATACTGTGACTAACAGCCATGATCATCTATGAGCCAAATCTCTGATTTATTCACTTATCTGTCCTCCACCGCAAATGACTGCCCAATCTTTGCAGCACAAAAGATGTGATAGTACAGTTTCATTGCTTTGTAATGAGGGAGGTTTTTCATCTGTGTAGTAAGTGAGATGATTCTACCCAGGGTTACGGTTGGTCAGGCCAGTTAATTAAGTGACCGGGGTGGGGGGACTATGCCTCCCTAAAGCTGTATGAAAATGCATGTGCAAGATATAACATCAGTAACACAGATTTAAATGCTAAACAGTGATTGGTTACAGTCAGGTAGTAAAGGCAGCCTCAGGGATGACTGGTGAGTGGGGTCTGGCCAGCTCAAAAAGGAAACACTTCGGAAGTGGTACCAAAATGCCGAGGTGCCTCCAAGGCACATGAATGCTCTGGAATCTACTCTGGGGCACCTGTGCCTCATCCCTGTTCCGGCAGCAGGCAGTGTGTCATCTGGACACTCCAGTGCACTCCTGTTTCCACCAGCTCACTTCCAGGTCAGCACGCTGCTGCCCTGAGACAACGGTCTGGAACCAGCCAGTAAGACTTTTAAAAATATAGTATAGATAATCACATTTCAGCTGGACATTAGAAGAAACTTCACAGGTGAGAGCAGCTCAGCTATGGAATCAATTACGTAGGCAGCCCTAGTCAAATGCCTCCAGTGTGGGAATCTCTTTAGTAGTGAGTCACCCAAAATGAAGCTTACACTGTTGCATACAATTATGTTCAACATCTGCTGGTTCAGCTCACATCTTGCTGCTGGTTGCTATTAGGGAGCTGATTTTTAACTGAGCTGTTCATAGATATACAAATGAATTCAGTGATCCCTGTTCATATGATTACATTGCCACAATGTTTTTTGCAGCTGTCACTCATATCTGCTTCCACTATGTCCAATTGTTAAATGGCTCATACACAGAAAAGGAGGGAGAATCTGTTTTTGTAGTTGAGACTTACTACTTAGAGGTCTGTGTGAGCCTCTGGTTCTGCTACTCTAGCTAAACTTGAAATGAATTCTAGCAATCAGTTTGTGAATAGGTGCTGCTGACTGCGTAAGCACAAATGCAGACAATACAATGCATCCCTTGTCAATCATTTGATGCATGCCCCTAACTGTGCAGGTGCCAAAAGGGGACAAACTGCAAGTGATCCTGGGCTTGGCAACAGAGATAACTTTAAAGACCCAACCATGATCTCAGAAGATACACACCTTTTCCCTTGTAACTGAGGAAATTTAGCCAACTTTCTTATTTGTTACGTAGTCATGTAGCAAAAGCAGCTATTATGGTCCTTACTGGGAGGAAAAGGTGGAATGTGTTTTAAATTTTGCATGGGTACAAGGCTGTTTGGCACAGTGCTTGGTATGAATTTCAACAAAACCCATCAAGGTGATCCAATCATCATCTTATCTAATCATGTATTCAAGTGAGCTGGATCCAGAAAAGTTTGCCACGGGGTTATGTTCTTCACCAAGTTCTTGACTTTCCTAATGATTATCAATAAACATCAGTAGGCTGATTGTGTGTTTGTCTTGCATGGTATCAGAGCATCATGTGATATTAGAAACCAAAGATAAATAAATAAGCCCATGTATCCCAATCAGTTGTCTTCTAGGAGACTTACAAGCCTAATTATTATGATTCATTATTCAATGTATCTTTCTCCAGTTAGATAATTTTGCTTCTGTTCCTTGTTTCATATCTGATTACATAGAACAGACATTGTCACCTTTTCATTATTTTAAAGCTTTACCTTTCGTTAAAAGAATTACCCTTACACCACAACATCCCAAACAAACTACAGAATATAACTTTTTCTCCCAGACATATTGGTTTGTATCCAACCAAGCATGCAGAAAAAGCACACATTGTATTCTCACATTCCTCTTCATTCCTAAAGCCCCATCTGACCTCTCATCTAGGTGGAATTGGCTGTGCAGGAGGAGTGGAGACACCATTCTTATCCCTCCTCAACCAAGCCACTTGATCTATACAGGTATTCCTCTGTATGGGCCCCACAACCTCTTTTCCTGGGGTTCAATGGGCCTAGAGAATAGGCATTCAGGAAAATTCTGCACTCTATGCACAGATGGTTGGACATAGGCTGTTGGCTCCAGTGTGTTTTCCTCTGGAGCTGTGTCTGGCAATGTCTCCATTGGTGGAATTGTGAAAAGGAACCAGAAGTCAGAAGTGCAGAAATACTATAGACACAAATGAACATTGCCAGCTAGTCTGTTTCAATGAAAACTTAGACATATGACATTTTTTGCCATTTAATGGAGTTTCTATTTTCAAACATTTCAAATTGCTTGAACAGGATCCCTCCATATTCCAAGGTGACACAGACACCCTCCTCAAATTATGCCTTTCTTGTCATGGTTTCAAATGAAGAACATGTCTGGGGAGCTCACAATATATAAAGCTGCCAAAGCTATAAATCTGTCTACACCATTCAAAATTCTACTCTACCGCTCAAACTGGCCTGATGCCTTACTGCTTATGCCACCAAGGAAGCATGCCTGATACATGAACTGCAGACAGAACTGTTTTACTGAACAGCAAATCCTATTAGGCATCATTAAAAGCCTCACTAGCTGACTCAACACTTGGTCAGTCAATGCAAGCAACCAATGTAGCTCCACTGGTTTCTATCAAGTCTCAGTCCCAGGTCCTATATTCTATTTCAGTATTTTATCTCCTTGAGGTTATACCCCTGATGCAGGTAGCTTCTGCCTTGAGAAAATATGTTTCCCTGCTTGGGTTATGCTGTTTGCCCCAGCCTATCAGATTGGCAGCTGCCATTTCAGGAACCTGATCCTTACCTATCTTAGGTAGTGCTATAGTGGCTACCAATTTTCTGGATACACTGTGCAAGGGTCATGGACCAAAGCACTGACTTTTCCTTACCAGGTGAATAGGCTGAAGGTTCAGCTACAGAGGAGGCTGAGCACCTCAGATCACCCAAGAGGAGGAAGAAACAGCTCCAAACTCCCCTTTAACATGCAGGAGGAACCCTAAGAAACTGGGTCAGTTCCCTCACCCTGGGATACAGCCCTGTCTATCTTCTCGGACTTGAAGCCAGAATCCTCTCCCCTGAACCTGCTTGCTGCAGCACCCAATTGGATGGGGGGGGGGGGACAGAACTTGGAAGGCATGTAGAGTGTCAGGCTCTGTAACTCTAATACATTACAAATGTAGAATACTAACCATATGGACTCTTTGTACTAATCCCAAACTTTTATTATGCTGTAGTCAACGTGCATACCAAAAGGGACAGCGAGTGATGTGTAAACTTTGTTGATGTTACCAAAGAACAAAAGAATGCGACCGTTGGTAGATAACACGGCCGCCGGGCATCTTCCCAGGGCAAGATGATAAGTTGAAGCCCTTGTGTGAAAGTTTGCACCTTCACCCCCTTTCATGTTATGGGAATGGGGACTTTGTTTAGAGAAGCCTTTGATGTAGATTCCTTAATAATAGTAACCGCCTGATTCCAGGCATTAGTCTCAACTTCTGTATCCAGCTATGAGTTTCCAACAAAGTATACATTGTTTCAATGAATACTGCCTTGAGATTCCATCACCTGACATAGAGGAGCATCGAACCTTTGACTGTGATGTCTCTAGCTTGCACAGGCAGTCATTTCCCCAGAAAGCATTATCTTGGTGGCACCTTCTTTGGGAGAGCATAACTTGGACCTCACCAAACTTGGAGGGCAAGTAGAGGAGAGTCATGGGAGATCCCTTGCAAGTTTTGTGTCCCTAGCAGGTTGGGGAGGGGGGCATTCTACCAAGTCACAAACCAAATTGGGTCATTTGGCGCAGTTTATGGTTCATGGTTTGTGAACTGGGTATGCCATGAAGTACAAGCCAAACCACATTTTCCTGGTTCATACCCATCCGTACGCACCAAACCTTGTTGAACCATTTGCTGTTATAAATAGGTGTGGTGACTTTAAGAACTAGTAACCTGCTCCTAGAGGGATGTAGCTTGCATCTATACCTCCTTTAGGGTTGCCAGGTCCCCCATGGCTACCAACAGAAGGTGGGGGTAGGGCTGTCAGATCCAGTTGGGGAAACTCCTGAAGATTTGGGGGTGGAGCCTGAGGAGGACAAGAATCTCAATGGGGTATAGTACCATCAAGTCCATGATCCAAAGCATCCATTTTCTCAAGGGGAATTGAATTCTGTTGTCTGGAGATTAGCTGTAATTTTAGGGGATTTCCAGGACCCACCTTGAGCCTAACCTCCTCGTAAGAACATTTAAGGCCACAGTCTAACCTCAGCCTTTGTTGGAACAGCATTTACGCTACCGTCAGCTCCAGTAACTGGACCCTTGTACCTCCACTTCAAGCAGCTTTATATGCATCAACATCTGCTTTACACCAAACAATCATAACTCAGAGAAAGAATTGCCAACTCTTACTTAATGAGCAATATTAGTTCATATAATTCAAAGTGCAAGAACATGGCCAGATCTCTCTCTCTCTTATACCTGGAATAAAATGTTGCTGGTCTTCTTAAAAGTGCCATAGGACTCTCTCTCTCTCTCTTGCCTTTTTCTTCCCTCTTCCTTCCCAGAAGAGGAGAGGGAGGAATCCCCAGCCAATTGACGGAAGGGAGGCTGGGCTTTCTTTCTCTCCTTTGTGAAGCTGGAAATAGGAGAGACTGGGCAAAAGCCAACTCCAATGCTGGAAATAGGAATGAGAAACAGGAAGTAGGCAGACAGCTAATCACAGGCCTCATTGTGGCCCTGCAGGCACCAGATGTGGCCCTCAGGATGTATGACACCCCTGTGAGTAGAATGTGCTTGAGCAGCAGGCTCAGGAAGAAGAATAATTCAAAGAATAAATTGAGTTATATTCTATACACACAAATAACCCAGATTACTGAAAATACAGGCAGTAAGAATAAAAGCACAGTTTGCTTGCTATCTAAAACATTTACAAGAGTTTAGACCTCTCCCACATAGACACATCCTGTCCCATAGACACAGCCCACCTTTCCCATAGCAGGTATTTGGAAAAGAGCATAGCAGAAGAGTGACAATGGCTTGTCCCCTGCTAGTACCTATTTCAAGGGGCTCCTGGAGCAGCAGGAGCTTCTGCTAGACTAATCAGGGAGTGAGATATATTGTAAAGTGAGTTCAGTCATCTCTTAAGTAAGCAGCAACAGTTTATTCAAGGAGAAACAGCCACAAGCAACACAGGCAACTCACTCAATATATACAAGCGGCTGAATAAAGCACGCCTCCTTTGGTTGGCGGCAATCCCTCCTATTGGTCTCTCCAGGATCCTTCATTTGCATTTCCTGTAAGAAATTCCTCACGTCCTGATTGGTCAGTTCTAAGAGAATGGCCAATCAGAATGTAGGCATCAGGTTCCTGGAGATAATGGAAACTCAGACCCCGTAAAGCAGTAGGAACTGTAATCCATAATAGGATACTCATTCATGGAATTCTTTGCACCTAGGATATACAGTGCAGAGGACAAAGGAAGTGGGTGGGATGCAGAGGAAAATAAATGGGTGTCGAACAAAATCGTCTATTGTCCCCCCAGGGTTGACATTTGCTGGAGCACTATGAAGATGGCCATCATGCCATCTATGTGCTGGACCATAACATTTGGCTCTGATACCAACGTAGATGATTCACCACAATTTTTCAGGACTTCAGTACATCATGTAAGGAACATTATATGCATCAGTATCTGCTTTACACCAAACAATCATAACTGAGAGAAAGAATTGCCAACTCTTACTTAACATGTAATATTAGTTCATATAATTCTGGCCACAATTCAAAATGCAAGAACATGGCCAGATCAAAGAGCAAGATACTTTTATAATTTTCTTTTCCTCCTACACCCTTCAGTTTGATCCCTCTCTGCCCTCCAGCTATCATTGGAAACTGACTTTTTTAGTCATGGGAGACCCAAGTTCAAATCCCCACTCTGCCAAGGAAGCTTGTTTGGTGACTTTGGCCCAATCACATACATGTTCATTTCAACCTACCTCACAGGGTTGTTGTGAGAATGAAGTGGAGGATAACAGAACAATGTAAGCTGCTTTGGGTCCCCATTGGGAAGAAAGTGAGGTATAAACTAATCAAATAATGTGTGTGTGATTCCTTTTAGATTAAATCACACTTGTATTTGTTAATTTATGGCAATATATAACTCAAAATTGGCCTATGAAGCATCATACTTTTCACTTATGTTATGCATTAGCTTCATCCTGCTCCAAAGTTGGTATTCCTCCACCGTAGATTATTCACTTTTTGTCTGTCTTAAGATGCGATCAGACCAATTTTATTCATGCTTGTTTACAAGGGTGGTGTGGGGGGGGAAGGTGCAGGAGCTCAGTAGCATACTCGTTTGCATATGCCCTGGGATCTGTGTGCAGTAGGGAGAGAACTCCCCATTGCATGCAGACCCCGGCTGGAGATTCAGGAGCTGTGCTCCTGTGAGCTCCTGCTGAATTCAAGCCTCCTTGTTTATATTACCAGCAGAAAGACTGTTAGGTGAACTAAACTAAGGGGCTAAATCTGGGGGCCACACAACAGGTTTTCTACCAGTCTCCACCCCCAGGTATAAAACACATGGACAAACATGTTTATTTCTGAAAGGCAACTATCTCTCTAGATAGGTGTTGCTCCCTTTGCCTGCAAAATAATAAAAGCCATAACCAAGAAAGGTTCAAGCCAACTTGTATGATTTTGCAGGACAAAACCTATGGTTCATTAGTGTGGACAGCCTTAATGAATGGTGACATGCACAAGGATGTTCCACACAGGAATTGATTCCCAAACATAAAATGAAACCCATGAAATGGCCCTCACACTTCAAGTGGTTGAGATGGTGGCCCCAATTCTTGAAGCGCTTCAGAGGCTTAAACTGCATTCATTCCAATGATGCAATGAAGGACAATGTTTTATAGATTAATCTGTGGGTTGTTGTTGCTAAGAAAGACCAAGATTGCAGCCGATCCTATTTTGTTCAATACGACTAAGTCAAGAACAAAGTTGAATATTTTTTCCTGCCCTTATGAAATGGCTAATAAAAACTCTGACAGGTTGCTTGATTTGATAGTGAAGCAACATAAAAACTGTTATCCATAAGTACAGCTGTTGTACTCAGAGGGGACTACAGCATTTTGTGACAGTTCTGGTTCATTTGCAGTGTGAAAGCAAGGGCCGATTCTAATACTAATTTTAGCAACTTTGATAGGATCTCCAAAACACACTTCTGAGATTGCAGAATGTAACACATTGTAGCTCTGAGATTTCCTGGCTCATCTGTTATTCTGTTCAACTCAAGGATAAAGGACTCAGATGAAAGTAACATCTAAGCCAAAGGATTGCAATAATACCCACTAGTGGGAGTTTTCTCATTGCTGATAATTGAGCATTCTTGGGCAAGACAACAATACCAGTGTTTTATGCTGCCTATTGTTATATATAAAACAGCAAAATGTGAGGCTCAAACCTACAAGAAAAGCAGCACCCACAGACATGAACAGGGTGCCTTCATGTTCAGGGAACTTGTGTAATTAAGTCATTATTTTTCCACACAAGATTAGAACTAGTTGATATTAAAAATCAATGTGAAAACACAAACCACTATAAGTGGTGAGGCTGAACAGAATAGGGACATATATCACGTTTCTTGAACAATACTATACAGAATATGAAAAAGTGCTAGTTTATTGTGTTCATATTTTGCTGCCAAATGAAACCTGTAGTTCTTAGCATGAATTTGGTTGCTTCATAGTGCTGCTAAAGCTGAAGCATAGACTTTCGTTTCTCATATCATTTTTAAATTCTTAAAAACAGTTGTGACAGGAAAACACCCCACCAATGATCTTCAACCAGTAAATTGGGATTAGGGGGGTTGAAAAAAAGAAGTTTTTTTCAGTTTGGGTCTATTGGACCTGGGGGGAAATGGTATTTCTGAAAAATCCCAGATAGGTATTGGGATCTGGGATTTTTCAGAAATCCTGATTTTTTTTTTTTTTCAGGTCTAATAGATTTGAGAAAAAAAAATGCAATTAGCCCCACCCCACCCCTTGGGCCCCTGCAGTGCAGTTTAAACCATGCAGCATGTGAAGCTGGCTCTAGGATCTGAGTGTGGTGGGAAAGCAAGAGAGGATCAACTGGGGTGATGGGAGTTGAGAGCTTTGTGCTGCTTCAGCTGGGGTAGGCTCCTCTTGCCCCAGGCTACTCTTACCTATCTGCCTATTCTACAGGTAGTCAGTGCAATTGGTGTAGCACCAGCCGAATGCACACCCATGCAGGCCATGCAATTAGCAGGCACATTGCTTCATTTTACACTAGCTGGAGTTTCTGGATTAGCCCAAGGGCAAGCCCTCACAGAGCGAATTACAGTAATCCAACTTGGAAGAGACCATTGCGTTGGTCACTGTAGCTAAGTCCTGAGGGGAGACGTAGGGTGCCAGCTGCCTGATCTGCTGGAAATGATAAAAGCCTGACCTAGCAAGTGTGGTGACCTGGGCCTCCATGGAAAGTGAGGCATCCAGGGTCACTCCAAGGCTCTTCACCTTCTGGGCTGGCAAAAGTGGTGCAATGTCCAGGGCTGGGAGCCTGATACCTGATCCCACTCCACCCGGCTCAGGTACAGGACCTCTGTCTTCATTGGATTATGCTTTAGCCAACTCTGTCGCAAATTGCAGTCACCCAGCCACTTTGGTCCCCAATACCATTTCAGAATTCAGATTTGGATTGTTCTCCCACCCTGGAATTCTGAAATTTTGGGGAGTCTACTATTCCTTATATGGGGTTATTTCTGAAGGTACTGGAATTGATATTTTTCAAGTAAATGATACCAAATTGCAGGGAACATGGTCCTCTTTGTCCAATAAATACCCACCAAGTTTCAAGTAAATAGACTCAAGTAGTCCAATCCTACAGGTCCCCTGAAAAATGTGCCCTACTTGTATCCATTATTATCAATGGGGAAAATATTCTATGCTGTCTTCAGAGGAAACACACAACAGTAATCATTGGCCAAAAGCCTCCATATGCAAATGGAATTAACAAGCCCAACACAACCAATGTCAAACCAGAAAATCCTAGCACAACCACAGAAGAACCCAATACATCCAATGTCAAACCAGAGAATCCACCACCACCACCCCCACACACACACACTTTTTCACAGAGTTTGCCACGTCATGGTGCGACCAAATGTCTGGCGGTATAACCAGATGGGCAGGCTGGGCTCACCAACCTCGCCAGCCAAGAGAAGGAAAACTCTAACATCAAGCCAGGCAGACAGAGCTCGTTAATGTAACATCTACCACCTGGAGGACTCGCTGCTGGCGTCCCGGCTTACTGGGCCATGGCAGATGGCCCCAAGGTGAAAGGGTGAAGCCAGTACTGCGCACACTGTGCTTCACCTAAAAATTCCTCTGCGCAGGCCTGAAGGGTATCCACATCCACAACCCACAACATATCAAGTCCTGCAGCGATGGGCAAGGGGTGAAATGGCAGGTGGAAGATGCCACTGGAAGCCGAAGTGCCGATCCTGCATGTAGGCGGTTCAGGGTATTGGTCGCCTGATGCGGACCCGGAGACGAAAGCATTTTTCGGCAGCACCCTGAATGACCAAGCAGCCTTATTTAGGGACAGCACTGCTTGCTCCGTATGGAAGAAGAAGAAGAAGATATTGGATTTATATCCCGCCCTCCACTCCGAAGGGTCTCAGAGCGGCTCACAATCTCCTTTACCTTCCTCCCCCACAACAGACACCCTGTGAGGTGGGTGGGGCTGGAGAGGGCTCTCACAGCAGCTGCCCTTTCAAGGACGACCTCTGCCAGAGCTATGGCTGACCCAAGGCCATTCCAGCAGGTGCAAGTGGAGGAGTGGGGAATCAAACCTGGTTCTCCCAGATAAGAGTCCGCACACTTAACCACTACACCAAACTGGAGAGGGGCCTAGAAACCACTTAACCACTACACCAAACTGGAGAGGGGCCTAGAAAAGGTGGCCTAAACAAAGCTCGTCTCCTCCCTCCCCAGTTGGCTAGCCGCGGTCAACGGGCATCCTTACTTGCAGTCGAAAAATAACAACAAAGAAAAGGCATGCACCTGCCTCACAAAGTGTTCAAAGACTAAAGCATAGAACTTGTTCTTTTCTGCAGGATCTGCTTGAAGGGTTGGGGCATACACACTGAAGAGTGTTGCATGTTGCTTGTTTTGAAGTGGGAGGTGCATGGACATGATGCGATCTGAGTGACCTGTTGGCAGGTTTTCAAGTTTAGAGGCAATGGAGTTCCTGACCATGAAGCCAATTCTTCAGGTGTTCATGATGTAGCAGGTGATCCATCTATTATCCACATCATGGACCTAGGGAAGTGCATTCAGATATTTCTGGCATGCACATGTATCTGAAAAACACATTATTGGTATATTTTGGATATACTCTGATCAATATTTAAATCAATATCCAGATATTCAGAATACTGAGAAAATTCATGGTTGGCATTTTAAGGCTTCTTTGGTTTTACAAGTTAAATTGAGCTTGTGACAGTGTCAAAGTCTCGAGATGGGAGGAGGAAAGTTGCGGGCATAGCTTGCCTGGGAAATTATAGATGTCTGTATACAAATGCTAGAAGTGTTCGAAATAAAATTGGAGAGTTGGAATGTTTAGTGTTGGGAGAAAACTAGACATTGTGGGAATTTCAGAAACTTGGTTGAATGAGAAGAATCAGTGGGACACGGTGATTACTGGATATAAGTTATATAGAAAGGATAGGGAGGGAAGGGAGCAGAATAATGACTTCACCAGCTTAAAGGCCAGTATAAATAAACAGAAGAACCAGGAACAGGAAATACAAGCTGAGCACGAGTGTGTACTACAGCAGGGAACCAGCAAAGGGTAACAGTTATAGAGGAAGATCCAGGTCATCCGGACCTGGTGATTTATTAATTTTTAATTCGTCTATCAGTTGTAGGACCTCCTCTCTCGTCACCTCAATCTGACTCAGGTCTTTCAACACCCCTTCCAAAATAAGTGGTTCCGGAGCAGGCAAACACTTCTCATCTTTCACAGTGAAGACGGAGGCAAAAAATGCATTCAGCTTCTCAGCCATTTCCCTATTCTCCTTCAGTAATCTTTTGACCCCTTGGTCAACCAAGGTCCCTACTGCCTCCCTGGCTGGTTTCCTGCTTCTAATATACTTGAAGAAATTTTTATTGTTGGTCTTTATGTTTTTTGGAATATGCTCCTCATACTCCCTTTTTGCCTGCCTGATCACAGTCTTGCATTTGATTTGCCACAGCCTGTGTTCCCTTTTATTAATCTCACTTGGAGTAGCTTTCCACCGCTTAAAGGAGTCCTTCTTACCTTTTACAGCTTCCATTACTTTGTTTGTTAACCATGCAGGCCTTTTCTTATACCTTTTTTGTGCCTTTCCTAACTTGTGGTATATATTTTGTGAAAAACAGGGGGTGGGGGGACCAGCGAGAAGGTGTTGCCATGGATGCAGTAATGTAGGAGAAGCCATTGCAATGACCATTTGCCAGGCGTAGCCAGACAGTGACCACGCAGCGTTCACTACACTGGGAAAGGAGAGGCGATGTATTTATCCCTTTTAAAGTTAAATGTGGTTGTACTGGTCTTTTGGAGCAACTCTCTATTTATACAAATGGTGAAATCAATAGCGTTATGGTCACTGCTCCCAAGTGGTGCGATCACTGTTACATCTCTCACCAAGTCTTGGGCATTACTTAGGACCAAATTCAGGATCGCCCCATCCCTGGTAGGTTCTGTGACCATCTGCTCCATAGCACAGTCATTGAGAGCATCTAGAAACTCAATCTCTTTCTCTCAACCAGAACACATACTGACCCAATCAATCTGCGGGTAGTTAAAATCACCTATGACGACACAGTTTTTACATCTAGCCACTATCTTTAAGCCTTCCATCATATTATAGTTGTCCTCTCTCTTTTGATTTGGTGGGCGATAACAAACTCCCATAGTTAAATTTCCTTTTGGGTCCTCTATTTCAACCCAAAGCATTTCTAGAAGAGAATCTAATTCTCTGACCTCAGTCTTACTGGACTGTATGCCTTCTCTGAAATACAGAGCCACCCACCTCCAACCCTTCCCTCCCTATCCTTTCGATATAACTTATATCCAGGAATCACCGTGTCCCACTGATTCTCCTCATTCCACCAAGTTTCTGAAATTCCCACAATGTCTATGTTTTCTCCCAACACTAAACATTCCAACTCTCCAATTTTACTTCGAACACTTCTAGCATTTGTATACAGACATCTATAATTTCCCAGGCAAGCTAAGCCCGCAACTTTCCTCCTGCCATCTCGAGACTTTGGCAGACAGTCCATTCTGTTTGTCACCAACTCAGTGGACAACTCTGATCCATTACCCGGTAGAAAAGTAACAGTCAACCCTTCATCTCTTTGAGATGAGTCCTCTCGAATCAGAGACGTTTCATCTCCTGTCGGCTTTCCCCCAAGATTTAGTTTAAAAACTGCTCTGCCGCCTTTTTGATTTTAAGAGCCAGCAGCTTGATTCCATCTGGGGACAAGTGCAGACCGTCTTTTTTGTACAGCTCCCGCTTGTTCCAGAAAGCATCCCAGTGCCTAACAAACTTAAACCCTTCCACCTTACACCATCATCTCAGCCACACACTGAGACTTCTAATTTGGGCCTGTCTCTCCAGCCCTGCACGTGGAACAGGTAGCACTTCTGAGAAGGCTACCTTGGAGGTCCTGGCCTTAAGTCTCCCGCCTAGCAGCCTAAATTTCTCCTCCAGAACCTCACGACTACATTTCCTCACATCCTTGGTGCCAACATGCGCCACGACCACTGGCTCCTCCCCAGCACTTTCTATCAGCCTATCTACTACATTTATTTATTTATTTATTATTTATTTGTTTGATTTATAACCCACCCTACCCCACCAAAGCGGGCTCAGGGAGGCTTACAACACAGAATGCTAACAGTAAATCAGTTTAAAATACATTAATGATTATACAATAAAATACACAAAACTGTAATGTGTAATGTCCGCTACCTTCGCAACAGTCAGGCAAGTCACTAAATGGTCAGTACGTGGTTTTGCCACCCAGCTGTCTTCTTGCCTAAGGATCGAATCACCAACTACCATGACCCCCCCATCACTCCCTGCCCAGGGATGGTTCCTTGGCATGAAAGGATACCCGCTCACCAGCTGAAGAAGAGGTCCCTTCTGAGGGCGCATTCCCCTTATTCTCAGCACTGTGCCCTGTTCCCTCTTGATCCTCATGCTCCCTGGCAGCAATGGGGCTGCTACGTTCAGAGCAGGGCTCATCTAATACGTCCCCAAGAGTCTTCTCCGAGTGCCTAACTGAGTGTCTTTGCTTCTCCAGGTCAGTCACCTCGGCCTCAAGGGTACGAACTTGTTCCCTGAGGACCAGGAGCTCCTTGCATCGAGCACACACCCAAGACTTCTGTCCTGTGGGCAGATAGTCATACATGTGACACTCAGTGCAAAACACTGGAAAGCCCCCACCCCCCTGCTGGCATTCTACCTTCATGATAGCTTTTTTCAAAAATATATAGTCCCCTTTCAAATCCTGTTTGTTTATGTGGCTCCCCTTCTGGAGGGTCAACTTACCTTATTGGGAGCACAAGGAAATTAGGGATCTGGGTTCCTGGTCCTTACAGAACCCCCAGGCTAAGAGCCACAGGCCAAGAGCCCTTTAGCTCTCGCCTCTAGCAAGGCACAGCTTAATAATGCAAAGAGGGTGGGGAACACAGCCACTCCTAATCAATCAGCACAATCACCTTCAATCATCTTCACCTTCAGCCCACTCAAACCAAGCAGACAGCAGTTCCCCAGCAACCACAAACTCAGAATTTTCAGCAGTCACACAAACTCAGAAATTCTCAGCAACTTCCCCAGCTGCTTAGACAAACCTCACCCTTATCTGGTTCTCCCAGTTAAGAGTCCACACACTTAACCACTACACCAAACTGGCTCTCAAAACTAAAAAGTTCTGAATAATCTTCCAAAAGTTCTTAGGGTGTTTCTGTACATCTTGTAGCTTGGGTATAAAAAGTTTACCTGTTCTTCTGAATAATGCTTTCCTTAAAGTTATGTTATTGCCTTCATCATCTTCAGTGTCTCCTTCTATACAACCTGATTTGAGTGTCTAAAGTAAGATGATGCAGTATTATTTCTTCTAAAGAGAGAGAAAGAGAAATAGCATGCAGCTGTAGAGCCCAGGATCCTCACCTACAAAGGTCCTGATTGCATGAATATATTTTTCTATATATCTCAATATCCTATTCATATATTGAAAATGATTCCAGAAGATATTAACACGGAGCCTTCAGAATTTTCATAAGTCATTTCCTGCAGTTGAAATAGAGATTAGTGGAACATTCAGGAACCATTTCATTACAAACATAAAAAGAAAGCATGCTTCTGACATTATCCTCATCCAAGTGTCTTCTTGAATTTTGGCATTTCTGTTTGCCTAGTTTGAAGTGTAGCTGATGCATGATCCTCTATTGTTTCATTTTTTCATCTCTGAATTGGGCACAGAGTGTTTTGTGCGCATGGTGCACAACATTTTTCACTTCTCTCTTCTTCTGATTTTACATGTAGTGCCTCCACGGTGGAATGAATACAGAATAGACATCTTGGACAATAAAGAATGGATCACAGGAAATCCACTTGAGACTGGGCAGATTTATAAATGAATTTTAAAAGAGATAGAGACTGGGCAGATTTTATGGGCTGACCTGGAATTCTAGTATGATGAGGTAAGATGAGATCCTTAGGTAAGGCCATGTCCATTGTTTCACCTCTGCTCAAGGAACAGCAAATGGCCACGTAAGAGAAGTCTTTTAAGTTGTGATACCCAGGATCTGGAACTCTGTGCCCAGAGAGCTTTATAAACATACACACACACCAATTTCAGGCAGCAAGTAAAAACATTCTATATGCATCTGAACTGAAATGAATACAAAAATGAAAGGGGGGGGGGGAATAAATTGATTCTTACACAATTCTATTTTGACTACCCTGGCTGAATTTGACATTATGGGTCATGAGTTGTGCCAACCTATGCTCAATCCACTTATCATTGCAGGTGTTGTACGGCATTACAGGAAGGTATAGGGGGCCCAGCTGATTGCAAACCAATTTGTTTTAGAACGCAGTTGACTTGATCACCTTCCCATTTTATGACAGCCGAAAGATCCTATCAATCATGGCATGGTTTGGATGCTTATTTAGCAAGCTTGTAATTAAGGGCTGCTAAAAATATCACACATGAATATATGGTTGTTTCCTTATTTTTTTTATATTACAACCTATTTCCTTTGCAGAGAAGAGATGAGGTCCATCAATCAAACAGTTGGTTACTGAAGTCATTATGACTAAAAATTAAGACAATTATATACAAATGAATATTAATGATGCTTCCAGTCTAAATTAGGGAGTAGTTAATATTTTTAACAAAAAATGTACAGATCTAGTTTGTCTTTCATCATTATTAGAAAGCAAGAAGCTAAGAAAAGGGCACACCTTTTACATTTCAAATAACCCAATGGATTTTAAATTTTAATAACATTACGTACACTAAACTTTACATACACAGCAGTTTGATGTGTTAATTATGATTGCTCACTTGGAAAATGATCCTATATTTGCTATATCCAACCTGTGCTTTTTATGGAAAATGGTCCCTTCCAAGGGTTGAGCATTTTTGGGAATTTGTTTCTATTCAAAGAAAGATACATCAGAAAACTGAGAATTTATCATGAGAAACTGAATCATGAATTTATTTCCAATACATAAGCATATAATAAGAGCCCTGCTGGATCAGACTGGTGGTCCAGTATCCTTTCTCACATAGTGGCCAACCAGCTCCCCTGGATAGCCAACAACAAGACATAGAGGCCACCATGGTCTTTACCCAATGGAGCCTCCAGGCATTGTGATTCAGAGGTTAACTGCAGTCGGCCTCTGAATATAGAGGTTCCCTTTAGTTACCATGTAGATAGATCCAAGTGGGCAGCCGTGCCGGTCTGAAGCAGTAGAACAAAGTAGGAGTCAAGTAGCACCTTTAAGACCAACAAAGTTTTATTCAGAATGTAAGCTTTCATGTCTGCATGCACACTTCTTCATACGAGGAATCAGGTACAGTGAGCAGAGCTACATATAGCTGGTAGGCAGTGGTTTAGACTGCAAAATGGTACAAATTTAAAATCCAATGACAGAATAGTAAAATTAACAAATTGAGCAAACCTTTGAAACTCATTTTCCTTTAGTTGGATGGGAAAAACTTCTGAGAAAGAAATGCCCTCATTTTGGCCCAGGCTTATAAACAATAGGGTGATTTAACAGACATTCTCACATTTTGACATGTTATTGTTTTATTGGTTTCTCACACTCATGCTCAATTTGTTAATTGAGCCTGAGCCTGCTTCGGCGGGGGAGGGCGGGATATAAATAAAATTTTACATTACATTACATTACATTACATTAATTTTCCTATTCTGTCATTGGATTTAAATTTGTACCATTTTGCAGTCTGAACCACTGCCTACCAGTTATATGTAGCTCTTCTCACTGTAGCTGATTCCTCGTCTGAAGAAGTGTACATGCACACATGAAAGCTTACATTCTGAATAAAACTTTGTTGGTCTTAAAGGTGCACTTGACTCCTACTTTGTTCTTTAGTTACCATGGTTAGTAGCTGCTAGGGATGGGCACCAGGAAACCAGGAAAACTGAGGTTCATTGGAGGTGTGGGATTTTCATGAACCCTGAACCTCCAACAAACTCCTTCATTGGACCAATTGGTTCATCCAATTTGGGAGTTCTGTTTTATCCTGAGTAAGCTCCAACTGGACATTTAAATGCCTTTGGAGCCCACCACCAGGTCAGACCAGCCCAACTGAGTGAGAGTGCGCTCTGAAGGCTTTTAAAGGTCTTATATGCCCTTATATGGGCAGGCCTCACCTGGAGGTGAACTCCAAAGGCCTAGAAAAACCTTCAGAGCTCTCTCTGAAAGTTCATTCAAGTCAGACCACCCAACTCAACTGAGCTCCAAGATTGAGCTCCAAAGGTCTTTAAAGACCTTCAGAGCTTAGTCTCAGAGCTCAATTGGGTTGACCTGACCTAAAGGTGGGCAAATACCTTTGGAGCTCACTTCTTGTTGGGTGGCCTGACTCAGAAAAAAGCTCATTCAGGTCAGGCCATGGGGCCAGTGGTGGATTCTGATGGCATTTAAATGCCTTTTGGAGTTTACTTCCAATCAGTCTCTGAAGGTATTTAAATGCCTTTGTAACCCACATGAACCCTCCCCGAACCTCCATAGGGAGGGTTTGTGGGAGGCATGTTCTCTCAAACCCTTGGTTCAGGAACCATGAACCAGCCAGGTTCATGCTCAAACTTGGTTCATTTGTGGGTTAGTGCCCATCCCTAGTTGCCAGTGATCAGCCAATCCTCCATGAATCTATCAAATCCCTTTTTATAGCTGTCTATTCCTGTGGCCATCAATACATACTCTAGCAGCAAATTCCACATTTTAATCACTAAAAGGACATGCCTTTTGCATTTCAAATAATCCAATGGATTTTAATTTTAATAACATTACTTACACCAAACTTTACATGGTTGTACATCTAGGTTGTACATCTAGGCCAGTGATTTTTAAACTGAGATGTGGATCTATTAGGAATGCTGACTAGGCTCAATAATTCTGGCCACAGAACCCAGTACTAAAATTTAGATCTGGCAAAGTGAATGCAATGCAACTCCCAACATCATAGGGATGCTCAAACATAAGAACTGGGATCTGTGGCCAGAATTATTGAGCCTAGTCAGCATTCCTAATAGATCTACATCTCAGTTTAAAAAGGACAGGTCCTCTTGTGGATCAAAAACTGGCTTAGTAATAGGAAGCAGAGAGTCAGTATAAATGGGCAGTCTTCGCCGTGGAGGACGGTAAGCAGTGGGGTGCCGCAGGGCTCGGTACTGGGTCCCATGCTCTTTAACTTGTTCATAAATGATTTAGAGTTGGGAGTGAGCAGTGAAGTGGCCAAGTTTGCGGATGACACTAAATTGTTCAGGGTGGTGAGAACCAGAGAGGATTGTGAGGAACTCCAAAGGGATCTGTTGAGGCTGGGTGAGTGGGCATCAACGTGGCAGATGCGGTTCAATGTGGCCAAGTGCAAAGTAATGCACATTGGGGCCAAGAATCCCAGCTACAAATACAAGTTGATGGGGTGTGAACTGGCAGAGACTGACCAAGAGAGAGATCTTGGGGTCGTGGTAGATAACTCACTGAAAATGTCAAGACAGTGTGCATCTGCAATAAAAAAGGCCAACGCCATGCTGGGAATTATTAGGAAGGGGATTGAAAACAAATCAGCCAGTATCATAAGTCCCTGTATAAATCGATGGTGTGGTCTCATTTGGAGTACTGTGTGCAGTTCTGGTCGCCGCACCTCAAAAAGGATATTATAGCATTGGAGAAAGTCCAGAGAAGGGCAACTAGAATGATTAAAGGGCTGGAGCACTTTCCCTATGAAGAAAGGTTGAAACGCTTGGGACTCTTTAGCTTGGAGAAACGTCGACTGCGGGGTGACATGATAGAGGTTTACAAGATAATGCATGGGATGGAGAAAGTAGAGAAAGAAGTACTTTTCTCCCTTTCTCACAATACAAGAACTCGTGGGCATTCGATGAAATTGCTGAGCAGAAAGGTTAAAACGGATAAAAGGAAGTACTTCTTCACCCAAAGGGTGATTAACATGTGGAATTCACTGCCACAGGAGGTGGTGGCGGCCACAAGTATAGCCACCTTCAAGAGGGGTTTAGATAAAAATATGGAGCACAGGTCCATCAGTGGCTATTAGCCACAGTGTATGTGTGTATATAAAACTTTTTGCCACTGTGTGACACAGAGTGTTGGACTTGATGGGCCGTTGGCCTGATCCAACATGGCTTCTCTTATGTTCTTATGAACATAATAGAAGCCATGTTGGATCAGGCCAATGGCCCATCCAGTCCAACACTCTGTGTCACAAAGTGGCCAATATATATATATACACACACACACACACACACACACACATACACACCTATATAGACACACTGTGGCTAATAGCCACTGATGGACCTCTGCTCCATATTTTTTTTAACCCCCTCTTGAAGCTGTCTATGCTTGTAGCCACCACCTCCTGTACCTGTTCTGCTCACCAGTCCAGTACACCATTCTCAAGGAGGGGGATTGATTTTTTCCAGCAGCCTGAAAAGCCTAGCTTAACCTAAGCTTGTCAAGGCTTGGAAGCTAAGCAGGGTTGGCCATAGGCAGCACTTGGATGGGACACCACCAAGAAAGATAGGGGCTGATATGCTGAGGAAGGCAAAGGCAAACCACTTATGCTCATCACTTGCCTGGAATGCTTCATGAGTGGGGTCACCATGAATTGGTTGCAGCTTGAAGGCACATGCTGCTGCTGTTCACAGGCTATTAGACCTTGTTTGTGGGGTTATTTTTATATATTAAAACAGTACAATATCAACCAGCAGTGTTTCACATATGCATCTTGTCACACAGCCTAGTGGGAATGCAAGTTCATCCCCAGCCACAGACCTGTTATTGTGTTTACTACTCAGAAGCCAACATCTTCATTATGTCGTATGCTAATTTACTGCTCACCCTCTACCTATATGCATGGACTGATGACTTCCATTCCATTTTATCTGAAGAAGTGTGTTTGCCCACGAAAGCTTATATCTTGAATAAAACTTTGTTGGTCTTAAAAGTGCCACTGGACTCAAACTTTGTTCTGCTGCTGCAGACCAACACAGCTGCCCACCTGAGTCCACCCATAACCCTGGAACTAAGAGGACTTATTTCATCCACTGCACAGCTGCTCAAAGGTGGTGAAGGTGAATAAAGGAAATCAGAGCCTTTGCTCAGAAGTGATCCTGGCTGATGAAACTTGATATATTTGCCACAAAGTTCATGGCATCTGTACCAAAGTCATGGCATCATGAAAAGTCTGTATCTTATGCCATAGCAGAGTTGCTAGTGTAGGTCAAGCTTTTAGGAATTAAATAATTGCCATATTCTCTCCCACTTCTCACTTGTCTACCTCTAATTGAGCAAGTAATTTCAACCAATAATTTCAACAAACAGGAAAAAAAAGATTTAAAAGAGCATAAAAGGGAAGGGGGATATCTTTTAAAAACCTCAGTATGAGCTGTGAAAAGTACAGTCAGAATAAGATATGCCTAAAGTGATTTTCAGAAAGAGCCCTGTGGCACAGAGTGGGAAAGCTGCAGTATTGCAGTCCTAAACTCTGCTCACGGCCTGAGTTCAATCCCGGCAGAAGCTGGGTTCAAGAAGCCGGCTCGAGGTTGACTCAGCCTTCCATCCTTCCGAGGTCAGTAAAATGAGTACCCAGCTTGCTGGGGGTGGGGGTGGGATGTAGATGACTGGGGAAGGCAATGGCAAACCACCCTGTAAAAAATCTGCTATGAACACGTTGGGAAAGCAATATCACCCCAGAGTGGAAAACGACTGGTGCTTGCACCTTTACCTTTAAAGTGGTTTTCATTGGGTTTCTGCTCTTGAACAGTAGAAAGCAGTCAGTCCTGCACAACATCAAGTTGCTCAGTGGATGCCGCCACACCAGACCATGACAAGTCCTCCCTCAAACACCAAAACAGCCCTGGAAAAGAGCCTTCCCCATGCCTTTTATTAGCAGAAACCAAGCCTTGAAGGCTAGCAATACTGCTGTGATTGCCTAGCAAAAGCCATGGAGGGTATTCCTTTATTAAAGCTAAAGGCATTGCTTCTATTATTGGAAGGAGCTTTTTCAGATTTGTAGAAAGATCTGTCTGATCTGTTCATGGCTCCAGTCTTCGGCTTTAAGTATTCACAGATTTGGCTACATTGCTAGCCAAAGAGGAAATGTCCTAATTAGTTGGAGGAATTAGCTTTAAGGAGACAGAGGGGGTAACTGGGATTCTCCACTTATGTATACCAGGATTTTTCCCTTAAGGGAATTCTCAAATAAGCCTGGCAGATGTTCAACCAGAAAGGTTTTTTATTAAAAGAAAACAGAAATGGACAGAAATGCATACACACACTAAAAACACATGCAAGAGCTAACTAAGAGGAAATCAGAGAGGAAAGAGGGAAAACTTTTTTTTTGAAAGGGTGATAATTACCAATCTTGAAGATGTCCACAGAGGCAGCAAAATGAAGAACAAAATGGCCAGCATTTTGTGACAGAAGAGAGTTCAACAAAGCAGGGTTGTATGGATTGCACAACATACACACATTGCTGGGAAGCAGAGTGCTTCTGATAAAGGACAAAATGTGCCCTCTGGTGTTATGACACATTTGCCAGAAAAACAATGACTGTTTTCGCACACAGCTTACCTCACAGTCACAATCCTGTACCCTCCGCAGCGTCTGGTTGGATTCCCCATCATCTGCGCCGAAGTTACAGGAAGTGCTGCAGCTTTTGCATAGCAAATGTAAACCGCTAAAACCCAGTTTATGTTTGCTATGCAAAAGCCGTGGCACTTCCTGTAACTCCGGCACAGATGGTGGGAAATCCGACAGATGCTGCAGAGGGAACAGGACTGTGACTGCGAGGTAAGCTGTGTGCGAAAACAGTCAGTAACTTAATGGGCTTTTTTATGTGAGAGGTTTGATGACCCTACAAGTACCTGGCAGGAAGGGCTTTAGATGAATCAAATTAAGTGTTGTTTAATTAAACTAAATGAGAGCAAGGAAGTGAGACTTGGTGTTGATGGCATTAATCCAAGAGTGAGTCGCTAGGTTTTTGGGAGACCCATTGTCCTAAATTATACATGGAGGGACAGTAGACAGTCAGCTGCTCTTACTTACACTTCTAGACTATTTCTCCAGGCTCATTCCAGACTGGCATCCATTTTGTTCCATTTTGGGTCGGGCAGTGTCCCAAACTTATAAGTTTGAGGTAATACTTTAAGAAGTGTGTTTATGGTTATTGTAGCTATAAACTGCCTCTCAGCAAGAGGAGGGCTCTGAGACTGCTGACAGCATTGAGAATTAAATATATTGATACAGATCTCAATGTAGCAACACAAAAACACCAGAGTATAACTATGATTTCTTTCCATTTTTTTCTTTATGGAATTATCCTACTTCTGAACATAGAGGACATATTCTGCCATGAATGTAAACTAATTTTTAGAATCATTCCCTCCCCAAGGAATTCTCAGAACTGTAGCTTGGTGTGTCCAGGAAAGAGGCTAAATATTTCAAACAGTGAATTCTGAGCATTCCCACTACAAGTTAAATTGGTATAAAACAGATATATCATTATATGGAAAAAACCATCAAGTCACAGATGACTTACGGTAACCCTGTGGGATTTTTTAAGGCAAGAGATGTTCAGAAGTATTGTCTGGCTTCACATCATGATCCTGATATTTCTTGGAGGTCCTTCCAGGGCCAAGTCTGCTTAGCTTCCAAGATCTGATGAGATCAGACTAGCCTGGGCTATCCACAACACAACTATATTGTTATAGATATGCCCAAAAAACCACAGATAATGCTCTGTGAACATGCAGGCTATAGCCTCAAGTTTAGCAAATTTTGCTCAGAATTCTTGTACTGGGGAATGAGGAGAAAAACTTGAATCCAGACAGAATTGTGCACTTAAGCATATTATAAATATGGTGGAAGAGTTAAATTTGCTGTGAGTACAAATCAGGCAGCTTCTGCATCCGCTGCCCAATGAGCTTAAAATGGGGAAATAAAGTACAACCCGCCACGGCTCCCAAGAGCAGTGCCACAAATTAAGCAAGTTCACTCAGAGTCAGTGACACCACTAGTCTTTATTAGAGTCAATCAAAACATCAAGAAATAGTGAGTGCAAATCTTGAAATTCTCCAGAATTGTTAATCAGACTCATTGCCAAGTATCAAAATGCAGGGGGGGTGGGGGGGGGGAGAGAGAGAGATATGGCTGACCCCAAGTCTATAGTTTTCAGCTTTTAAAAAATGAAGATTGGGAAATGTTGCTGGATTAATTGGATTACATGTTGATAGCTACAAATTGGAGTTCAAAATGCACCAGAGGCTTCTAGGAACCAGATGCAAATGTGATTTTTTTTTCTTTTTGAAAACATGAATGCAAGCAGTTTACCATGTTCCCCTCAGTTCTGTCAGCAGCAACTACTTATTCAGTTTGCACAATGCTCTACAGTACCATCTGGTGGTTAAACCCTATGTAAAGTATCAGTACAGCCCCGTGGTGCAGAGTGGTAAGGCTGCAGTACTGCAGTTGGAACCCTCAGCTCACAACCTGAGTTCAATCCCAGCGTAAACTGGTTCAAGCAGCTGTCTCCAGGTTGACTCAGCCTTCCATCCTTCTGAGGTCGGTAAAATGAGTACCCAGCTTGCTGGGGGGAAAGTGTAGATGACTGGGGAAGGCAATGGCAAACCACCCCGTAAAAAGTCTGCTGTGAAAACGT
The DNA here is from genome assembly GCF_032191835.1 of Heteronotia binoei. Classification (NCBI taxonomy): domain Eukaryota; kingdom Metazoa; phylum Chordata; class Lepidosauria; order Squamata; family Gekkonidae; genus Heteronotia; species Heteronotia binoei. The sequence continues at coordinate 36,762,348 of NC_083223.1, forward strand.
TGTGAAAACAACGTCACCCCAGAGTTGGAAACGACTGGTGCTTGCACAGGGGGACTACCTTTACCTTTAAAGTATCAGTGCAGAAGGGATTTGCTGGGGGTTTTTCTCCCTGCAAGATGGTAGCAGTAATTAAAAGTAATTATGCTTGTACACAAATCAGTTTGGCTCATATCTCATTTCCAAGACATGAGCAGGGAAGCGATTATTTGTCAAAGCTGTTCAGATATATCCACATTTAAATTCATTTGTTTGCACAATTACACATTTCTCTAGGCCAAAATGTAAGATACATGTGACGCAGTTAGGGTCACAGATGCCCTACCCAACTTTCAGTCATACATTCATATGGAACTAACCTTTAAAAATCTCCTTTAGTCTTTAGTACTTTTGTTAGTCTTTAAAGGTTAGTCCCTGTGCGAATGTGTAACTGAGAATAAGGTTGCCAAGTCCCCCACGGTACCCCCCTCCCACATTGCTAGAGCGTCCGGGAAAACCATAGAGTTTTCCCAGAAACACCTAGAATGGACGGCACGCGGCATCACTGGTGCAATGATGTTACTTCCAGTTGACATCATTGCACCAGTGATGTCGGGAGAGGTACCCCCTGCTGGCCAAATGTTGGGAACCTCCAGAGCAGTGGAACCCCTGCCTGGCCCAGGGGCTTGGCAGCCCTAACTGAGAATCAGGAACCCCTGACCTGACTTCGATCACATGTAATGTGTATTTGGGGCCTTACATTAGACATTCTTGACACTGTTATTTATTCATCTGCCATTACGTCTGACTTTAAAAGTTATTTTAAGTTAAAATTTAAGCTATGGCATCATTCACCTGTAGTTTATGGTTTGGCTCACTTCCTTTGGTATCTTCTTTTTATTTGGTTGCTTTCTACTTTCTAATTGTAGCACAGAGTTGTAAGAACCTAATATAGTATTTGGATGGTTCATGCTATAACTTTAACCTTTCCAGCAGATCCATGTCTTAATCCACTAGGATCCCTCTCTTTAACCTGCAAGGCTCCTCTGGGCTTCACCTTCTGGTTTCCAATTTTCCTTTCCTGTCCCAGTTCCTGATCTGCCAGGCTCTCTTTGATCTGCCTGCCTTGTTTTTTGATCCTTGTGGCTCCACTGATAGGAGTGGATCTGCAGGATAGATAGGACTTGTCAAATCTCCTGTAATTGTTTACTAGTTATTTGCTATAACTTCACTTCACCCTTCTTTGAATGAATTTAGGGTAGATTATATAGTCCTCACTTTTAAAAATATATTAGAACAATTTGGTAAGGTACAACAATAAAGCAATACCAGCAGCCCAAAGTCACTCAGAGAGGGGTTCTAACTACACCCATCTGCTCTCTCCTCAAGAGTCAAACTGAATTATTACAGGTCTGCTGATCACCAGAAACAGGCCTAATAGAGCCACTCTGTCTTCTTCCTGAGGTAAAAGTAACCCCACTCTGCACACCTTTATAGGCAGAGCTGTACTCTACACTTACCCTCTTGCTGAGACAGAGCAGAAACTGTTAGCTGCTGCACTTCACCCCATATTCAACCAGCTGTCTGCTAACAAGTGACTGGATGGTAGAGCAGCATTCAAATGGGCTAGGGCACTTATTAGCTGTCATGCGTCACAGACCAGACAGCCTCCTTTCTGTCACAAGAAGTTAATGAGATCTGATTGTAGTTTGTATGTTTTTAAAACTTGAAATTGCAAACTGTCTTGAGCCACAAGGGAAAAGAAGAGAATAAATATTTAAATAAATGTGCAAGAAAACAGTGCACAAAAAGTATCTTTATAGAATCATAAAGGTTGCTTTTTTTTAAATGGTGCTTTTAACAAATCACATGTGCTCATAGATAACTTAAAGGGGTGGGGGGAGAGAATGGAATGAAGGAGCAAGAGAAAATCCCAAACAACAGAGGAATGGAACTGTCAGAATCCACTCATCCCTAACTGGGACTCAAAGGGCCTTATGCACTTATAACAATAGGGCACTAAAATTAAATACTAAATAATTACTAAAAGAGTGGAGCAGGGAGAATGGGTAACACAAACACTTGGCTCCCTGATAGGATAAAACTGATGAAGCTTTAACCTCTTTCTTTAATTATCAGTCAATACAACATGTTGGTCCACCCAAACCTTTGCCACATTTCACAGGTAGCAATCCTTCAGTAATAGAGAATATGCATTCTTTTTCCATTTTTTTAAAATAGTTTAAATTCTTTTTTCAGGCTCACTGGATAAAAGGCGCCAGACAAATATGAGTCAATTCTTACTATTAATAGCTAGAAGTCAATACTCCAGCTGAAAGGCTGCCACATTGATAAAAGAAAGTAGGTGATGTTTGTTGCTGGTGGCTCTACGAAAAGTTGTGTGTCTTCAAATCTGAGAAAAGTTATTTTGTTGTGTGAAGATGGAATGTGCTCTCTGTGGGAAAAGAGGGGAAAGAAAGGCCTGCAGCAACACTGAAATTTCCCCCTGCCTGGTTCAGAAAGGAGCACATTTCTGAAATAACTGAGAGGACTTTCTTATAGATACCTGGTGAAAATGCAAAGCACTTGTAAACAGACTTGAAACAGGCGTGGCCTTGATTGTGAAAGTTTTAGATGAATAATGATTTCTATTTCTTACTGGTAGAAGTAGCAATCAGATGTGCTGCAAGAGTGGGCCATTCTTCCTTGGAGGTTTTAAACAGAGGCTAGATGGCCATCTGACAGTAATGAAGATCCTGTGAATTTAGGGGGAGGTATTTGTGAGTTTCCTGCATTGTGCAGGAGATTGGACTAGATGACCCTGGAGGTCTCTTCCTACTCTATGATTCTATGATTTCCAGACTCATGAACATGTTATTTATTTATTTGCATTATTTCTAGTCCACCTCTCTCACTGGGACTCAAGGTGGATTGCCCAGAGTGGGCCAATACAATCAACAAGACAGAACATTCCATAAGCAATGAAATAGGATTTGGGTTGTAGATCCAACCAGAAGTTTAAAATAGAGAAATGAAGCAAAGCATAAGTATTAACATAATACATGGCACTGCTCCTATGGCCTCAGCTGGCAACAAAGGCCAGGATTTTTTTACAATCTCCTTGAAAAGGGTAAGTTGGCAACCTGGTAACCGCCATTCTGGACTACTGAAATACATTCTATGTGAGACTGCCTTTGAAGATTGTGTGTGCGGGATAAGGCAGGGTATACATTGAAATTAAATTAAATTAATTCAAAGACTTCAGTTAGTTTGAGACATGGCAGTCTGCTTATTTGCAGTAGTGAGCTGAGAGCACATAACATCTATGTTAAGAGATTTGTTTCTTAATGTAATGTATAGAACTGCCTTTCAGCTTTAGAACCTTGGTCTTAGAGAAAGCCGCTACTGCTTGTATGGGCAGTGAACTCTTTGATGTTTGGACTTCAGAATATTCATGTTGACAACTCATAATGCCCATCTTCAGTACATGAAATTTATGCCCCTGAGTTCTTGAACAACTCAAACTGTATCATGTGAATCAAAGAACAACTTCACATCCTACCCAACCACCACGCTTTAGTGTTTCTGTTGTTACTCCTATACCAGATAATAACAGTAGATAGTAAGGACATCACTGAAGTAAGTAAGCATAGTACCTGCTTTGCATATATAAAGTCTCAGAAACAATCTTTAGCATCTCCAGTTAAAAGGATCAGGTAGTAGGTGATGTGAAAGATCTCTACCTGAGACCACAGAAAGCCACTGCCAGCCACTGACCTTCATAGACCAATGATCTGAGTCCGCATAAGGCAGCTTCATGTATGTCCCAGTGACTGAAATTCCACTTTGGCAGCATCTCAGAATCCGGGTGAACACTGCAAATGTTAGCTCCTAGGATACCTGACATGTAGTTTGCATTCCCAACTTATCCTATTTTAAGCAGTGGGCACAGTGACCATCTAAACAGCACAGCAACCCATTCGTTATGGTGCATCTACTCACACACACACACAAACACGAAGGATGGATGGACTGCATAGTCAATCAGAATATGCAGCAAACCTACATGTGGTAGGAATCGTGTTGCCAGCTAGAAATCCCTGAGAGCGTTGGGGGTGGGGGGTATGTGGAGAATGCTGGATACTATTTCATATTTTGGAAAAGGAAGTGACATAGAGATTTGAAAATCCCTGCAGCACCCTGGAACATAAACTACAGAAAGTGATGTTCTGTCCCCATCCACCCCTGCCCCCATTGATTCATTTATCAAAGGAGAAAGACAAACACTGTTGTCAGGAATTCCCTGCCAAAAGGTTGTCATCAGGAGATTACCAAAACCTGGTAAATGGCAACAACTCTAAAAGGAATGCTGGCAGACTTTGCAGACTGCCCAGGCCCTGTGTGAACTTGTCAGAGCTACTTGGCAGAGACTTGGCGATCAGTGTAGACATGGTTTGCATAGCTGCTAAGGATCAAAAGTGTTGCTAGGGAAGATGCTGTATAATTGTCATCAGGGCAGTTTGTTTGTTTTACACTGGCTTGTGAGGGCTGCTATATCATATGTTACCCAATAGCAAGCAGCAAATTAGGAGGCTGTTGTGAAGTAACCCAATAATCCATCCAACCAGCAAAAGTAATTTAACTAAGATGGAGTGAGGACTTACTATGGAACAATCTATCACTAATGACTGGAACAGGTGCACAAAGTGTCTTAATAAATCAGTAACCTGAAAGCACATAAATTACTTTGAAGGTTAATGTATTTTCCTCCTTGTTTCCCAAACATCTTGAAGGTATTTTCATGAATATTTCAGACACTGCACAGAAAATCTCTGTTGAATACGCTCAAGGTGCTCAATAAGGAAAGGAATAGAAAGAATGATACTCGCCTGAGTGAAGATCATTATAGGCTGATGCCTTGCAGATCTTCCCAGCAGTGAAACCTACTGAACTATCAACTTTTAAGAGGACTGAAATTCACATTATTAACTCCATTAAAAAAAACAGCTGTTTTCCCCATTGGGGAAATGTATGTAACACACATAGCTCATCCGTACCCAAAAGTTTTCACCACAGGGCAACTAGCAGCTCCCCAGCACAACTTCAGTTTGGGAAACCAGCACAAGGCACAAAGGTTAGGTCCTTGTCTCCCCATTGTCTCCAGTTCTAATTCAAAATCAGGGCCCTGTGCACCTGAGAATTAAGTTTTCACATGAAAATCCAAGTATACAGGGTGGGACCCATAAAAAGGGTATCCTGTGGATAGGTCCTCATAATTTAGGATTACTATGAAGACAAAATGGCAGAAGGGAAAGACCTGCACATTGCCCTGAGCTCTTTGGAGGAAACACAAAATAAAAATGTAATAAAAAATTTGGAAAAAAACCATGGGAGTTAAAATTCTACTAATTGTACTCATCAGTATATTAAATACTAGTGACAGACTATCTGCTCAGCATACAGAAGGTCCCAGGTTCAATACCCAGCATCCCTAGTTAAACTGGCAGTAGGTGATATAAAAGACCTCTACCTGAGACCCTGAAAGCAGCTATGCTGGGAAAGCAGCTGCTGGTGTGACTAGACAATACTGACTTCGGAGGGGGGCTTGTATTTGTCTGCGTGTGTGTGTGCGCACGCACACACACACCTGGAAGTCATGGTGACTTCAGGTGACTGACCACTACTGGGGGCCTGGAGGATATTCAAAGAGGTGGATGAACAAACTCTGCCCCTGTCTTCCTGACTACTGATATTTCAAGGAGGTCTCCCATCCATGTACCTGCCAGAATGACCCTGCTTAGCTTCCAAGACAATACTGACTTTGATGCACAAAGGGTCTAATTCGGTATAAGGCAGCTTCACAAGCTCATGTGCTATTGCCAAACTTAAAATTATAGTTACCATAATATCATCTCCCTGAATATCAAGGGAGCCCGATAGAAGAGTATAGGAGAAAGGTTTCTGTTTAAGTTTATACTGTTGAAAGAGAATACCTAGTGGAGGGGAAATATTACAGTTTTCAATATCTCTTCTCTTATTGTCATACTATGATAAATTTAATAATGGATAAGGAAATTTCCCTTGTTCAGCAAAAAAACCAAATAAATCCTGAAGTAAACCAAACTCTTGCAGCCATTAACTTTACTGTACAATAGTACTAAAGAATATAATTTTTCAAAAATAGATGAAATTCATCTTATCGCACCAGGATGTTGCTGGAAAACTTCATGGCGGGGTTACCCTGCCAACTTCTGAGTTGTCTGAAAAGGCTCTGCTTTTCTTCCAAGTTATTTGAAGCAGGTCCTAAATTTGCAGCAGAGTAAACCTAAACAGCAGGCTCTTAACATAATGAAACTATCAATAAAACAATCTGTTTATCCATCCACAAGGAAAAAAAACACATTAAAAGAACATTAAGGTTGTGATGCAAAACAATAGAAGTGAACAAAAATTAGTTAAGAGCAACACTTACCGTATGTTTTACTATGCAACTTCACTCTGAAGTAAATTTTAAAAGTAGTTAAGGAGAAACCCTATTGTGCCTAGGTGAAAAGTGCCATCTGGTAATTCTTCTTACCTAACTTAAAAGCATTCTTTTATGTCACAATTTTGCTTTTTAGTATCATTTGATAAATTTCATCCCCAATAGGTATATTAAAATAAACAGAGATGAATTTATATTTCATGAATGAAAGGAAATGATATGTCTAGGTAACTGAATTTCAACCCATTGCTCTCCCCTCCTTTGATAATCACAGTCTGACGAAAACGTGACGAGTTGGATCCTACAGCTGTCTTCTGCCAGTGAGGTGTAGTAGCTAGAGCCTTAGACTAGGATCTGTGAGGCTCAAATCTCCACATTGTCATTGAACACAGGTATCTCTCTCAGTCTAACCTACATCATAGGATTGATATGAGAGTAAGAGAGGATGATGCTGGCAGGGCAGAGTGGTTAGAGCAGGGGTGTCAAACATGCGGCCTGGTGGCCGAATCATGCCCATGAAGGGCTCCTATCAGGCCCCCGAGCAACTGCCTGTCATCTGCTTCCTTCTGCCTCTCTCTTGCTTCCTTCTGCATCCCGGCTTGCTTTGCCAGGCTTGCACAATTGCACAGGAGCTGCAGAGCAAAGCCTTTATTTTCTCAATTTGCTGAGGCTTCTCCCTTGGGGAGGAAGGGGGGGAGGGAGAGCTTGCTTCAAAGGGAACTCTTTCCTTCCTTTCTCAGGCGACCAGGAGGAGGAGCCTCAGTCAATAGAAGAAAAAGAGGCTTGGCTTGGTAGCTCTGCTGTGGAATTGAGAGAGCCTGGATTACATGGGAGAGATACAAAGAAAGGGCATTTAAGGCAAACAAGTGCTAATGTTTTAAGCATGTTTTACTTTCAGTTTTTTAAAAAATCTTTGTGTGTGTCCATGTCCTTTATAAAGTTTTATGTCTCTGCTATCTGACATTGCATTTTATGACACACTTGACCTGACCCAGGAAGGTTTCATTTTTGTCAGTTCTGGCCCTCATAACAAATGAGTTCGACACCCTTGGGTTAAAGGATCAGACTAGTGCCTGGGACAACCAGGTACAAATTCCTCTTTCAAGCATGGAAGCCTGCCAAGTGACCTTGGGCCCATCACAGTCTCTGAAACAAATCGACCCTCACTAGGCTGTTGTGAGAATTAAGTGGAGGAGAAAGGGGGTGAAATGATGTGAAAAGCCACTCTAGGTCCCTGATCAGGGAGAAAATCAGGACATCCATTTTTAAAACTAAGCACCATGGAGGAAGAGCAGCACGAAAATGTATAAACTAAATAAGACTCTTTCTCCAGAGAAACACTCCTCATTTGCACATTAGACCACATATTGTTTCACCATTGTTTCACACAGAGCTTTTTTGTGTGTGGAAAAAGCTCAGCAAGAACTCATTTGCATATTAGGCTACTAGGGTTGCCAAGTCCAATTCAAGAAATATCTGGGGACTTTGGGGGTGGAGCCAGGAGACTTTGGGGGTGGAGCCAGGAGACATTGGGGGTGGAGCCAGGAGCAAGGTTGTGACAAGCACAATTGAACTCCAAGGGAGTTCTGGCCATCACATTTCAAGGTACTGAACACCTTTTAAATGCCTTCCTTCCATAGGAAATAATGAAGGATAGGGGCACCTTCTTTTGGGGCTCATAGAATTGGACCCGCTGGTCCAATCTTTTTGAAACTTGGGAGGTATTTTGGGGAGAGGCACTAGATGCTATACTGAAAATTTGGTGCCTCTATCTCAAAAAACAGCCCCCCCAGAGCCCCCGATACCCACGGATCAATTCCCTATCATTCCCTATGGGAATCGTTCATGGAGGTGCATGATGGGTCTGGGGGCGGGGCTTCCCCCGCCGGCCAGCTGGCTGGGGGAGGGGGGAAGCCTGTAAAACCAGGGGATCCCCCTCTGGGACCTGGGGATTGGGAAGCCTATAGGCTACACTAGGCTTCCCAATCCCCAGGTCCCAGCAGGGGATCCCCCGTTTTGACAGGCTTCTCCCCACCCCCAGCCAGCTGGCCAGCGGGGGAAGCCCCACCCCCACAGTCATCCTGTAGTTTTAGAGCTCCTGTAGATTTAGAAACCTGCAAACAGTTTTTAAAATGTGTGCCTTTAAGGCTGAGCAGGAAGGAGGAAACAGGAAGGGCTTCATGGGAAAGAATCAGTAACAGTTTCCTTAGAGAACGGCCCCTCCCTTTCTTTTTGCTTTCGTTTTCAGAGCAAGTAAAGTTCTGCAGGAACAAGACCCAGTAAGTATTTGTGTGTGAGAGAGAGGGAGGGGGCAGGGGATTCCCTGGTTTTGAGGCTCTCCCCCCCTTTAGAAAGTGTGAGGGGGGAGGGAAATGTCTACTGGGCACTCTATTATTCCCTATGTTGAACGATTCTCATAGGGAATAATGGGGAATTGATCTGCGGGTATTGGGGGCTCTGGGGGGGCTGCTTTTTGAGGTAGAGACACCAAATTTTTAGTATAGCATCTAGTGCCTCTCCCCAAAATACCCCCCAAGTTTCAAAATGATTGGACCAGAGGGTCCAATTCTATGAGCCCCAAAAGATGGTGCCCCTATCCTTCATTATTTCCTATGGAAGAAAGGCATTTTAAAAGGTGTGCTGTCCCTTTAAATGTGATGGCCAGAACTCCCTTGAAGTTCAATTATGCTTGTCACACCCTTGTTCCTGGCTCCACCCCCAATGTCTCCTTGTTCTGCCCCCAAAGTCCCCAGATATTTCTTGAATTGGACTTGGCAACCCTAGGCTAAACACCCCTGACACCAAGCTAGCCGGAACTGCGTTCCTGTGCGTTTCTGCTCAAAAAAAGCCCTGCTCCTCTGTTAGCAGAAGCTAGTAGTAGAATTCATATAGACAAGAAGCATCCTATCTTGTATAAAAATATTTCATAAATACACAGTTTAAAAGTCCTTCCAGAGAGGCAGAGAGTATCGCTCCTACTCCTAAATTAATTGGTAACTTCTACATTTTACGGCTCTGGCCTAAAGATATTTGCGATTAACCTTTCTGGCTGTTTTAGTGAATAATGCCATTTTGTATGTAATGAACGTACCCCTATCTGTCAGCAGAGCACACATTATGGCCTAATTAAACCAAATCCTGTAACGAATCAAGACCTCAAGTAGGAATACCTTTCTGGGGCCATTATAACTATCTTTCTGGAGCCATCTCTGGGGCCACACAATGAACACACAGCATAATGAAAAAGCCTATCTGCCACCAACATAGCAATGTTTGGAACTAGATGCTTGTAAAAGGCTTCATAGAAGAAGGGAAAGTGAAGACGGGGGGGAAGATGCACCTTTTGGGCCAGTGTAGGGTTGCCAATTTCCCTGTGTTCTGGAGTATAGAGTTTTCTATTGTACCATAGAGTTTTCCCTCCCAAATGGCTAGAGCGTCTGGGAAAACGAGCCATGTGTATCATAAAATGTAATGCCAGGTAGCAGACATATAAACTTTTTAAATGGTACAGAAACACAATTCAAGATATTTTTTCTTAAAATAAAAAATGCTTAAAATATTAGCCCACTTGCAATATTTTGTTTTACAGTCTCTGATAAATGTCACCTCTTGCTATGAATTATTGCATCAAAAACTACAGCCCTGAGCCCGCTTTGGTGGGGTAGGGCGGGATATAACTCAAATAAAATAAAATGAAATGAAAAGACAATGTCTGCGCTGTACTAGTCTTGAATATGTGCTGTTTAGGTGTGCATATCTGTCAGTTGCAAACCTACTTTTGATTCATTGACATTCATTACAGACATCTCATGGTCAATGTTTTGAGCCTAAAACCCAGAGGAACATGAAGCAGCTGGGCATTGTGAGCTTTTGTACAGAAGTTTCTTCACGTACTAGTCAAGAACATGTGAAGGCACCATGGCACAGACTGAGGGCTATGAGCTTGTCTACAAAACTATAATTTCCCCCAGAAAAATGACTACAACTAGGGTGGCCATAATATCTGCAGGCCAGCCAGGGACACCTTGAGGGGGGAAGGAATGTGCGTGCTTCCCTTCCGGTGACGTCACTTCCGGTGACGTCATGCCACCACCGGAAACAGGAAGTGACGTCACTTCCGGTGATGTCATGCCACCGCCAGAAACAGGAAGTGACATCACTTCCTGCGACATCATTTCCCCCACGCCACCTGCCGGAAGCAGGAAGTGACATCATTTCCTGTGACATCATTTCCCCCAAATGACATCATTTCCCCCAAATGCCACTGCCGGAAACAGGAAGTGACTTCGCAGCACTTCCTGTGACGTCCCCAAAAATCCCCCAAATATCACCGCCGGAAACACCAAGATTATTTATAGAGAGGGAAAGGGGGAAATAAAGTTAAATAAAACTCTTTTTTTACTTTTTTCAAAGTGAGAAGACTAGAGAGAATGGGTTCCACACTGAGAAGCCAGTCAGATTCCAGTGAGACTGTGCTGCATAATGCAGCCTATTTATTTTGTCCTGTTTGCTCTGTTGGCTCTGTCTGCGCCACCATCATCACTTTCGGGGTGTGGATCCCCCAGTGGGGTGGTCTCCCGACTCCCTCCGCCGGCTGTTTCTGATAGCCCTGCGCCCCCTCTTTCATTTGATATGTGTCCCGTGCGGGTGCCACCCTCCCGCCGGGAGATGCCGCAAAATGAGCCCCCTTGAGGCTTATGGTGGCAGGGCTCGGGGGAAGCGAGCTAGACTGCTGTTCTTTTGAGGGGTTATAGAGTGTTTCGAGCCCGTCCCTGTGGCATCGGTCGCATCATTGTGGGACCCAGGGGGCCGGCGCAGCGGCCCGCCGAAGCAGCCTGTCACTAATAACACAGGTCGAGATGCAGGACAGGAACCCGGAAGTGACCGACAGGCTGCTTCAGCGGGCCGCTGCGCTGGCCCCCTGGGTCCCACAACGATGGGACTGATGCCATAGGGATGGGCTCGAAACACTCTATAACCCCTCAAAAGAACAACAGTCTAGCTCGCTTCCCCCGAGCCCTGCCGCCATAAGCCTCAAGGGGGCTCATTTTGCGGCATCTCCCGGCAGGAGGGTGGCACCTGCACGGGACACATATCAAATGAAAGAGGGGGCGCAGGGCTATCAGAAACAGCCGGCGGAGGGAGTCGGGAGACCACCCCACTGGGGGATCCACACCCCGAAATTGATGAAGGTGGCGCAGATAGAGCCAACAGAGCAAACAGGACAAAATAAATAGGCTGCATTATGCAGCACAGTTGAGAAAGTGCCTTATCCCATATACTGATGAAGTAAATACAGGATTTGAGAACAAAATTGCACCAGAAGACACAAACACAAAGCTCCCTTACACTGAATCAGTGCTTGGGTCCACCAAAGTCAGTATTGTCTACTCCAGGGGTGGCCAGAGTTGCTTAACAAAAGAGCAACACAGAATAAAGGTCAGATGTTTGAGAGCCGCAAGACATGAACATCGGATATTTGAAAGCCACGGAAGGAAGGAAGGAAGGAAGGAAGGAAGGAAGGAAGGAAGGAAGGAAGGAAGGAAGGAAGGAAGGAAGGAAGGAAGGAAGGAGGGAGGGAGGGAGGGAGGAAAGGAGGGAGGGAGGGAAGGGAGGGAGGGAGGGAAGGAAGGAAGGAAGGAAGGAAGGAAGGAAGGAAGGAAGGAAGGAAGGAAGGAAGGAAGGAAGGAAGGAAGGAAGGAAGGGGGGAGGGAGGGAGGGAAAAAGGAGGGAGGGAGGGGAGGGAGGAGGGAGGGAGGGAAGGAAGGAGGGAGGAAGGAGGAAAGGAAGGAGGGAGGGAGGGAGGAAGGAGGGAGGGAAGGAAGGAAGGGAGGAGGGAGGGAGGGAAGGAGGGAAGAAAGGAAGGAGGGAGGGAAGGAAGGAAGGGAGGAGGGAGGGAAGGAAGGAAGGAAGGAGGGAAGGAAGGAAGGAAGGAAGGAAGGAAGGAAGGAAGGAAGGAAGGAAGGAAGGAAGGAAGGAAGGAAGGAAGGAAGGAAGGCCGTCCCCTCCCGCCAGCCGCCCCCCCCGCTTTTGGCCCCCTTCCTCCCTGCCTGCTTACCTTCTTCCAGGGCGGGTGGCGGCCTCCCCTCCGGGTGGGTGGGCTGGCCAGGAGGCGCAGCGGCGGCTGGTGCTGCTGGTGGCGCTGCTGGCGGGGCTGGCGGCGGCTGAGGAGGAGGCGGCCGAGCCCACCGACCTGAGGCCTCCCGCCATGCCGCCGCAGGCGCCGCCGGCCCGCCTCCCGCTCCGGCCACCGCCTCCCCCCGCGGGCCTCCAGCGACCAGCGCCGGCCTCTCCGCCGCCTCCCCGGCCTCTGCCACTGGGCCGCACGTGCGGGCCTCCAGCAACCAGCGCCGGCCTCTCCGCCACCTCCCCGGCCTCCGCCACTGCCGCCGGGCCGCACGCGGGCGGGGAAGGCGGCGAGTGAGGGAGGGAGCATCCCCGCGCATGCGCAGAGCCCGCCACACCGCCGCCAATCGCCGTGCGCACACGCAGAGACGCTCCCTCCCTCACTCGCCGCCTTCTCCGTCCGCGCGTGCGGCCCGCCGGCTCTCTGGCTGGCTAAACCGGGATCTCTAATGGTCCCGGTATAGCCAGCCCGGCGGGAATTTGCGGCCAGAATCGGGACTTTCCTGGGCAACCGGGACGATCTGGCCACCCTAAGTCTACAACTCAAAAAAAATACAACTTCCCCCCAAAAAACAACTACAAGAACAGAGAGACAGCCATGTACAGTGGTCAGTGTCAGCCTACTATCTGGAAAGTCTAAATTCAAGACCCCCAAATCAAAGGAAAATGTGAAAGAAAAAATAAGGAAAATTTGCTGGGTAAACCTGGAGTGGAACACACTCTCAGCCTAATGCTGATATTTCTCTTCTAAATAGTTCACATGCTTTCCTATTGAGAAAGACTGGAGGGCATGAGTACAGTTAAAAAGACGAGGGGAACCCAGTTACAAGCCCAACAAAACACTCTCTCTCTCTGTAGCAAGGCAAAACGCTCATACCTTCACTAAAACGCTGCTAGTCATAAAAGCATTCTTTGTAGCTCTCCTGATGGTGGGGGCTGTGCAAAGGAAGCTCTGGCTCTTTCTTTCCTTCCCCAGGGCAGAAGAAGGGGGAGGAGCCTCAGCCATTCATTAGAAAGAAGAGAGGCTTGTCTCAGTAGCTCTGCAGAGTGATTAATTGAGCTTGGCAAACTTAATCAATCAGCAGAGCTATAGAGCCAAGCTCCCTCATTGGCTGAGGCTGCTCCTCCCTCCTCCTCCCTTTGGGAAAAGGGAGCGAGGAGAGGGAAAGGCTGCTTTGCTGCTCTGGCTTATCCCAGGAGAAACACAAAATGGCAACGGAAAAAATCAGGCAAGGGTAAATGAAGCAGATGACAGCTAGTTGCTGGAGGGCCTGATTGGAGCCCTCTGCGGGCCTCATCTGGTCCGCAGGCCATATGTTTGACACCCCTGGTCTAGATTGTCCGCTGCACGCCATTGCCGGCATGATGATGTTGCTTCCGAGTGATGTCATTGTGCCGGAGACGTGTGGGGAGCTTCCCCCCCCCCAGGCCCAATGTGGGCTGGCAAGTTGGGAACTTCGCATGCCGGACCAGGGGCTTGGCAGCCCTAGGCCAGTGTAAGTGTCTGCGTTTTAAGTGATTATATCCTGTTTTTCTCCCTTCTTGGGACTCAATGAGGTCAGACAACAGACTTGGTGAGATCTGGCCCTGTCTCTAATTAATCTGAGTTTGTTTGTAACTGAGAGTTTTGATCAGACATTCCACTATAAGCCACTTCAGCACAATCTCACTCCGTGGTTGCTCAATCAGATTACTGCTGTGTGCCAATCACAGAATGGGCGGTCAGGCAGCTTTTTTTCATCATTTGTCTTTTGATCATGAGCATAAGTGCTTAGAGGAAGCAGGGCTTCAAACGCCTGGCAGGATGGCAGTGGCTGGTGGCCAAAGGGATCATGGAAGGAGACTGCTGATGTGCGTACTTCAGCATGGGAGAACTGCGCGTTGGAGGTTTTCTTAAGAAAAACAAAATTCCATGAGAAACACAGAGAGAGATATGTCTGTAAACTGTAAATAATAAATTTTACAAGTGGTGATTGACAACCCTGGGGTAATTATGCACTTATGCCCCTACCTGATAAAAGGGGGGGGGGAGGCAGATGGGAAGGTTCACACTTCCCAGCCAGCTCCGATTCACAACAGGGGAGTTCTGATATTCAGAAATCTGGGATGAAAATGCTAACAACCATTAAGACCAGACTTTCCCCAATGCCTAATAACTCCACTTCGAAGGCAAGTCAGAATGGGGTGCCAATGACTAAGGAAAGGGAGGCAGATGCTGTCTGAACATGCACTTTAAATCCAGAAGGGGACAGCAATGACTTTGATTCAAAGTGCTCATCCGATCGCAGCCTTTTATCCCACCATTCTCCATTCCCCAGCCTTATTATCCTCACAACAGCAATGCCATGCGATAGGTTAGGCTGAGAGACAGGGACTGACCCAAGGTCACATGACAAGTTGCTGCAGTAAAGTGGGGATTCAAACCCTATTTTCAACATGTCTGCCAAGCTAACCACTGTATCTGTGGCCACTCTGAGGTATGCCCCTCAAAGGGTTGCAATCGCAAACAACAGACTAAACAGCTTATGCACACTAAACATTTTCTTTATTTTCTTTATTTAAATATTTATACCCCACTTTTCTCCCAAATGGAGACCCAAAGGGGCTTACAACATCACCGTCCCCTCCTCCACTGTATCCTCACAACAATCACCCTAGGATGGATCCAACCATCCTCCAAATATCTTTCCTTCAGCTTATGAAAAACAGTTGGCTTTGTACCCCACTTTTCTCTATGCAAGGAGTCCCAAACCAGCTTACAATCCCCTTCCCTTCCTCTCCCCACAACAGACACTTTGTGAAGTAGGTGGGGCTGAGAGTTCTGAGAGAACTGTGACTGGTCCAAGGTCATCCAGCAGCCTTAATGTGGAGGAGAAGGAGTGGGGAGCCAAATCCGGTCTGCCAGCTCTTAACCAGTACACCATGCTGGTTTAAGGTAGAGCTCTTAATGGATGGGTCACTTAATCTTAAGGAAGGCTCCTTAGACTGGAAGACAGCTTCAAACTTCAGCTAAAAGGAAAGATATAAATATTTTCAGTAAACACAAACATGTTGGAGTGGTAGAATCCACCCTCACTGGGAATGAGAAAGAAAGTGACTGGCCGAAGGTCACCCAGTGAGTGTTTATATCAGAGTGGAGATCAGAGTGGATCTTCCCGAGCCTACTCTGACACTGTAACCACTACATCATACCTGAATTTCATCTCGTAAAAGTAAACAATCAAAAACATCATTAATTCCACTACCGTTCTTTGAGAGGATGGGAATATTGTCCCAAATATATTCACCTATAATTTTAAACACACATCAGTACCAGCTGTATCAGGAATTGCTAGGCGGTTTTTACAGCAAAAACAAAGTTGTTCATCTGCAAGTCATTTTGGAGAGGTGGTAGGAAGAGAAGGGGGGAGGGAGAGTGTATGTATTCCCAATATCAATCCTTTGAATCTTCCTCTCCCTCCCCATCCCTCTGAAGAAAAAAAAGGAGATAAAACAAGATTTGTATTTTTCATCTTTCGCTGTTTGCAGAATATCAATATGCAATCAGCAGTTTGGTAGGTGTTGTTTGCAACTAGCAACCAGCAAAGGGTTATTATGTGAATGTGCCAGTCTTTTCCATTTACTCCCTTGCCTCCTTCCATTCTCTCTAGGCTGCTCTTCTTGAAGTTACCAGCGTTCCTCTGGCAAAAAAAGAATACAAAAGAAGTAGGCAAAAAGTAGACTTCCAATGTCTAGAGATAAATCCTTTAATCTTTCATGCCTGAAGGTAAAAAAATAAATAAACTCAGAGTGAACAGCTTACTCTAGAATTAGTTTTGCTGATGCAGCTCTTCTGGTTGTCCATATTGAAAAGGAACACAGGGAAACAGTTGTGCAACTTATTTGAATGTAGCAGCAGCAAACATCATTCTTACTGTCAGAACAACAACAAATTTCTTCCTACTAATCTCTCCAGCTCCCTTTCTTATGTGCTCGAATGGCCTCCATTGTATAAGGAGCTCCTGTTGGATTTCCTTTTACAATCCTTCAAAAAGCTCCTTCATATTTGCTAATGATACTCAATGCGATGCGGAGGTCATCAGCCACCCTAAATGCAGGACAAAGGCTGGTTACGGAGGAACACTACCCAGGTGCCAGTTTGCCACAGCTGCCAACCTTTAGTAGGGAGTCAGTGACCTCTAGCACTAGCCCAAATAGCAGAGAATTTCACTGCTTCCTTGGATGGTCAAATTGTCTCTAGGATGTGGAAAGATTCAACACAAAACTGTCGCCCTGCGTCAGGCTTCTGGTATTAGGGATTGCTCTTACCCCATGCAAGGTGAGGTAGAACCATCAGCAAAAACTGGCTGCCTGAACCCTAGACAGAGCAGGCATAATTCATAGCTGCCACAAACAGGCAGCCAGAGATCCAAACCAAGAATGAGTGGCAGCACCCTCCACCCAGGGGCATTGCAGTTGAGAGCCCCCTCCCCCAAGCATGGATCCTGGGGCAGCTGGCCCTGATGCCAATTGGGTAAAACTGCCTCTGTTTGCAACTTATTGCTCCAGAGGCAAATGTGGATTTTTAAGGGAAAGGACTCCTCGAAGAGCCCCATGGCACAGAGTGGTAAGCTGCAGTTATGCAGTCCAAGCTCTGCACATGACCAGGGTTCGATCCCAGTGGAATCTGGGTTCAAGTAGCCAGCCCAAGGTTGACTTAGGCTTCCATCCTTCCAAGGTTGATAAAATGAGTACCCAGCTTGCTAGGGGTAAAGTGTAGATGGATGGGGGAGGCAATGGCAAACCACCCTGTAAAAAAGTCTGCCAAGAAAATGTCATGATGCGATGTCACCCCATGGGTCGGTAATGACTCAGTGCTTGCACAGGGGATTACCTTTACCTTTTAAAGGACTCCTCAGAGATGCTTTACAGAAAAAGAAAAAGATGGAGCTGAACAGTAATCCAAGTGTGAACCATGTACAGATTTATGTCGATCACTAAAGCAACAGTGCAGGGTGTGCCTGTGTAAGATGTCATGTGTGCCACTTCCTAATAAATGATCTCAACAACCAGAGCTTGGCCTGCAGAGATTTTACGGAATATTAATCAATATGCTGATTTTCATTAATGTTTCTGTTATACAAATGGGCTCTCTTATACTGGCTCTTTAATTGCAAAAAGTTGCTGATAGCTATGGTAAATTGCTATCAAAGACTGATTATAAGCCCAGAATCATAAACTAATGCAACTGTCATCAACAGATCTAGAGTACATATGATCATAATGATCATAATCACATTCCTATTCCAGTGGGGCAACTCACTATGTTCTATAGATATTGTCATTATCTATCACAGCTGGTGTACATTGAAGCTCCTTTTTCCAGAAAATAGTTACATCCAGAATGGCCGCAAAGCATACTCAATTATCTTCTGTATAAGGGTTCATTTGGAAATACAGCAGAACACAATTGAGATCCAAACCAGATTTGATTTTGAGTGTTCTTTCAAAGAAATTCTCTGAGTTTTTTCCTTTGATAAGCAGACATGAGAGGGCCGTGTGCAGCCTGGGTTTATGGCGCAAGTGTCTGGGGGGGCGATCAAAACGTCGTCGAAAAACGATTGCACCCCAGGGATCCCTTTGAGGAGAGAATCCATTAGGCTTTGAAAGACCCCTGGAGCCACACTCACCCCAAATTGCAACCACCGCACCCTAAAAGCTCCCCTGTGGGTCACAATGGTCTGGGCTTCTGCTTCGGCGTCCACGGGGAGCTGCTGGTATGCCTGGGCCAAGTCCAGCTTCCCGAATATTTTAGAACCGGCTGCCAAAATTTAGAACTAGTGCTGCCAAAACGTGACTGACTACAGGGACGGGGTAGGGGTTGTCTTGTAGTGCCTTGTTTATAGTGCACTTGTAATCGGCGCATATGCACACCTCCCCATTCGACTTCACCGGGGTTACTATAGGCGTTTCCCATGCAGCGTAGGAAACCAGTTCTAGCACTCCCTGAGTGGTGAGACGGTCCAGCTCAACTTCTATTTTGGGCTTGAGAGCGAACGGAACTCGCCTGGCCTTCAGCCTTATCGGTCGCACGTGGGGGTCAAGGGGTAAGGATATGGGAGGGCATTTGTAGCACCCTAGGGCCCCATCAAACACCTCTGGGAATTCCCGGCACACATGCTCGAACCCCTGCATCCTCAGCTGCTGCACCCCCACGATCTGAATTCCCAGCGGTCGAAACCAGGCCAGGCCCAGCAGTGTGGTAAGCTGGCATTTGACCACAAGTATATCAAGTTTCCCCCTAAAGCTCTTAAACTCCACCCTCACTGTGGCCCATCCCAAAATCTGAACGGGGTTCTTTTGGAAGTCCTGTAGTATGAAACCAGCTGGTTGCAGCCTGGGCCGGCTACGTGGGCAAAGATTTCTTAGGAACTCCTCCGAAATTGTGGAGATGGAGGAGCCCGAGTCCAGTTCCATCAGGCAGGGGCTGCCCTTGATCCGGATCGATACCTTGACCTTGTCAGGGGTATTGCTGGGCAAGTTCATTACCTGTAGGCTAGTCGAGTAGTCCTCGGTTGAGTCCTGGTTGGTGGACTGGCATCTGTGGGCGGCCTTGGCCCAGCAAGCCCATGCAATGTGGCCCATTTTCCCGCAGTTCCTGCAGTCCACATTGCGGTAGGGGCAGCCCCGACGCTTGTGTGGGTCCCCGCAGCTGGCGCACTTGGTGGTGGCTGGTCTCTCAGTTGCTCGTGGTCGCTGGGTCGCTCTCGGCCCTGTGCCTGGTTGGCGGCATAGCTGGTGTGTCTCCTCATCCTCTGGGTTGCTCTGCGTCGTCTCCTCTTGGTGGATGGCTTCTGCCTGCGGGTTGTGGAAAGCTTTCGTGGCTCTCTCGAACGTGGCGGCCACGTTGAAGGTGCTTTGGAGGGTGAGCTCTTCCCTCGCGAAGAGCTTTTGTTGTAGTCGTTCGTCCCTGAGGCCCCAGGCGAATCGGTCCCTCAGGGCTTCCTCTAGCTTGTCGAAGCTGCAGTTTCCCGCAATTTGGCGGAGAGCGGCCAGGTATTCGGCGGCCGACTCTCCTGCCTCTTGGTCCCTCTTGTGGAAGAGGAATCGTCGGGCAATGATAGATGGTTTGGGCAAGAAGTGCCCGGTAAGGAGTCTGACTATCTCCTCGTACATCTTCTCCGTGATCCTCGCGGGGGCCAAGAGACCCTTGGCGATCTCGAATGTGGCCTCCCCGCAGACGCTCAGGAACACGTCCCTCTTTTGGCTGTCGTCCGTGATCATGTTTGCTCGAAGGTAGCAATCGACCCGCTCCGTGTAGGTCTCCCACCTCTCCGGTTTAGCGGGGTTGAACTCTTCAAGATGACCTGTCATTCTGCCCGGGTTAGCCATGGTGACTGCGGCGGCGGGTGCTTCCATCTCCCTAGACGGTGGGAGGTCTACGAAGTCCCTCTTTGGGAGTTACCTGGCTAGAATCCCATCCTTGTCGCCACTGTAATGTACTGAGTGACGAGACATGTTGAAGGCAACATACTTTATTCGGAGGTATATTACAAGAGAGAGAACATGCGGGCTGGGTCCCGCTTATATACATTCCCCGGAACAACCCTCAGTCAGGCCAGGTCCAATCCTGGCCAGTTAAACTTCCTGCCACAGATCTTGATTGGCGGAGTGTCTTAGCAAGCTACATCCGGAGAACAGTGGGGTTTTCCGCACGGTACATAGACTATGATTTTAAGACATAACATTAAATTTGATGTAGTGGTTAAGAATGGTGGACTCTAATCTGGGAAACCTGGTTTGATTCCCCACATGCAGCCAGCTGGGTGACATTTGGTGCATTCCCACTACACTAAACAATGTATTTTACATGCAGATTTTTACTGTGTAAGAATAGAAAAAATACAAGTGTCAAATACATTATTTAGTATAGTGTGAATGCACCACTTGAGTCAGCCACAGTTCTCTCAGAGCTGTTCCTTCAAGAGCAGTTCTCTCAGCCCCACCTACCTCACAGAGTGTCTGTTGCATAAAGAGAAAGGGAAGGAGATTGTAAGCTGCTCTGAGACTCCAAGTGAAGGCCAGGGTATAAAAACTCCCCCTCCTCCTCCTCCTTTCCCTCCTGTGCAGTTTTCCATAGTGGAAACGGCCTTGTTGTATGATTGCTTAGCAGGCTATATAAGAGCTCCACAGGATACACAGGAGACTTAAAATTAGAGATGTCAGCACTGCTTCAGAAAATGCTGGTGCATTTTAAGTGTAGAACCTGGAGAGGGTGGAGTTTGGAGAGGATGTGGCATCATTTCCTAGTGATGCTGTAGGAGTTTTCCTGGATCTCTATAGTAATGACCACAGAGACACTGGGAAATTCTTTGAGAATCACTATGGATTCCATTTGTCTGACATTTTTTCTCACACTCCTCATTTTCTCAATAGATTGGTGCAGAACATAGGGGTTCACCAGCCATGAGCAGGCAAACAGTGAGTCAAACCTACCTCTAGACAGAGACACAGAGTCTTCACTGAAGAAATATATAAAAAAGAGACCTTTTGTTCTTTAGAGTTTGCTGTCTTGCAGTCAGAAAGCGGTCTGAGTTTTGTTCCATTTTTCTTGCTAGATGCACTATGAAGAATAAGATGTTCTGCACAGCTTTCCTGATCAATTTAATTGAAGGTCTGATTTTAATTGCCTTTGTGCATTAAAATTCCTGATGAGCATATAAGTTGTAGAATATCTAGAAAATGAACTTAAATTAGTACTGACAAGTGGTGACCTGTGAGAAACTCACAGGTAAATTCCTTCACTCGTTCCTACTTTGTCCTCTGGCTTCTGATACCCACACTCAGCCACTTTTATACAGGGCCTTTTTGTAGCAGGAACTCCTTTGCATATTAGGCCACACACCCCTGATGTAGCTAATCCTCCAAGAGCTTACAAAAAAGAGCCTTGTAAACTCTTGGAGGATTGGCTACATCAGGGGTGTGTCGCCTAATATGCAAAGGAGCTCCTGATCAAATTCCACCGCTGCCTGATATGCAAAGGAATTCTTGCTACAAAAAAAAAAGTCCTGCTTTTATCTCATTTCACTTCTACCTCCATCTCTCATCTTTTTCCATCCACATCATACTCCTTCTCAGGGCTTAAAAAAAAAAAAGCAGGAACACACAGGAATGCAGTTCTGGCTGGCTTGGCATCAGGAGGTGTGGCCTAATATGCAAATGAATTCCTGTTGGGCTTTTTCTACAAAAAAGCTCTATAGGAAACAATGGCAGCATCAGGGGGTGTGGCCTAATATGCAAATTAGTTTCTGCTGGGCTTTTTCTACCAAAATGGTCCTGCTCCTTCTCCTCCCTTACCCCAACACAGGTCCCCACCTCCTCCCTGACCTCCCAATGCCCCCTTTCTTCTGTCTGCCGTCTCTGTGGCCTCCTCCCCTTCCTCATTGCTGTGACTGCCCACCTATCCTTCTTCTCACCATTGATATTCATTCCTGAATTTGAATTCCATTTTTTAACAGAAAGATTGAAAATAAATAAAATGAAATTAGGAAAATATATTCTTCTAATTTAATTAGTTTAATGAGTTTGCCATTAATATTTTGTTGTTAAGAAAAGTCATTGTTGGAACCAAGAACACATAGTAATCCCCTTTGAATAAAATGGGGTTCACCTCTGAGTACACATTCATAGGATTGCATAGTGATCTAGTGGGTGGGGGTGAGTGAGTGAGTGATTATTTGATGTTTGGGGGAGCAACTGCTCTGGTGCTTGAGCTCCTCATGGTGGGCTGGATTGGAGTAGTTTGCAGGAGGAAAGGGGGCAGCTTCTCTAGTGGATTGCTTAAAAAAGACCTTCGTGTTCATGTTCGAAGTAAAATTGGTGAGTTGGAATGTTTAGAGTTGGGGAAAAACATAGATATTGTGGGGATTTCAGAAACTTGGTGGAATGAGGGGAATCAGTGGGACACAGTGCTTCCTGGATATAAGTTATATCGGAAGGATAGAGAGGGAAAGGTTGGAGGTGGGGTGGCTCTGTATGTCAGAGAGGGTATACAGTCCAGTAAGACTGAGGTCAAAGAATTAGATTCCCTTCTAGAAATGCTTTGGGTCGAAATAGAGGGCCCAAAAGGAAATATAACTATGGGAGTTTGTTATCGCCCACCAAATCAAAAGATAGAGGACAATTATAATATGATGGAAGAATTAAAGATAGCGGCTAAACATAAAAACTGTGTCTTAATAGGTGATTTTAACTACCCGCAGATTGATTGGGTCAATATGTGTTCAGGTCGAGAGAAAGAGATTGAGTTTCTAGATGCTCTCAATGACTGTGCTATGGAGCAGATAGTCACAGAACCTACCAAGGGAGGAGCGATCCTGGATTTGGTCCTAAGTAATGCCCAAGACTTGGTGAGAGATGTAAAAGTGATCGCACCGCTTGGGAGCAGTGACCACAACGTTATTGATTTCACCATTTGTATAAATAGGGAGTTGCCCCAAAAGACCAGCACAACGCATTTAACTTTAAAAGGGGTAAATTCTCTGAGATGAGGAGGCATGTGAAGAGGAAACTGAAAAGAAAGGTAACTACAGTCAAAACCCTTGGGGAAGCTTGGAGGCTATTTAAAACTACAATCCTAGAAGCTCAGATAAAATATATACCACAAGTTAGGAAAGGCACAAAAAGGTATAAGAGATGGCCTGCATGGTTAACAAACAAAATAATGGAAGCTGTAAAAAGTTAAAAAAAAAAGGACTCCTTTAAGCGGTGGAAAGCTAGTCCAAGTGAGATTAATAAAAGGGAACACAGGCTGTGGCAAATCAAATGCAAGATTGTGATCAGGCAGGCAAAAAGGGACTATGAGGAGCATATTGCAAAAAACATAAAGATCAACAATAAAAATTTCTTCAAGTATATTAGAAGCAGGAAACCAGCCAGGGAGGCAGTGGGGCCCTTGGATGACCAAGGGGTCAAAGGATTACTGAAGGAGGATAGGGAAATGGCTGAGAAGCTGAATGCATTTTTTTGCCTCCGTCTTCACTGTGGAAGATGAGAAGTGTTTGCCCGCTCCAGAACCACTAATTTTGGAAGGGGTGTTGAAAGACCTGAGTCAGATTGAGGTGACAAGAGAGGAGGTCCTACAACTGATAGACGAATTAAAAACTAAGTCACCAGGTCCGGATGGCATACTTCCAAGAGTTCTGAAAGAACTCAAAGTTGAACTTGTGGATCTCCTGACAAAAATATGTAATCTTTCATTGAAATCTGCCTCCGTTCCTGAGGACTGGAATGTAGCAAATGTCACCCCCATCTTTAAAAAGGGTTCCAGAGGAGATCCAAGAAATTACAGGCCAGCCAGTCCGACTTCAATACCAGGAAAGTTGGTAGAAACCATTATCAAGGGCAGAATGAGTAGGCACATTGATGAACACAAGTTATTGAAGAAGACTCAGCATGGGTTCTGTAAGGGAAGATCTTGCCTCACTAACCTATTACAGTTCTTTGAGGGGGTGAACAAGCATGTGGACAAAAGGGACCCAGTAGATATTGTTTACCTTGACTTCCAAAAGCTTTTGATAAAGTTCCTCATCAAAGGCTACTTAGTAAGCTCGAGAGTCATGGAGTAAAAGGACAGGTCCTCTTGTGGATCAAAAACTGGCTAATTAATAAGAAGCAGAGAGTGAGTATAAATGGGCAGTCTTCGCAGTGGAAGATGGTAAGCAGTGGGGTGCCGCAGGGTCCCATGCTCTTTAACTTGTTCATTAATGATCTGGAGTTGGGAGTAAGCAGTGAAGTGGCCAAGTTTGCAGATGACACTAAATTGTTCAGGGTGGTGAGAACCAGAGAGGATTGTGAGGCACTCCAAAGAGATCTGCTGAGGCTGGGTGAGTGGGCGTCAATGTGGCAGATGAGGTTCATTGTGGACAAATGCAAAGTAATGCACATTGGGGCCAAGAATTCCAGCTTCAAATACAAGTTGATGGGGTGTGAACTGGCAGAGACTGACCAAGAGAGATCTTGGGGTTATGGTAGATAACTCACTGAAAATGTCAAGACAGTGTGCAACTGCAATAAAAAAGGCCAATGCCATGCTGGGAATTATTAGGAAGGGAATTGAAAACAAATCAGCCAGTATCATAATGCCCCTGTATAAATCGATGGTGCGGTCTCATTTGGAGTACTGTGTGCAATTCTGGTCACCGTACCTCAAAAAGGATATTATAGCATTGGAAAAAGTCCAGAAAAGGGCAACTAGAATGATTAAAGGTTTGGAACACTTTCCCTATGAAGAAAGGTTAAAACGCTTGGGGCTCTTTAGCTTGGAGAAACGTCAACTGTGGGGTGACATAATAGAGGTTTACAAGATTATGCATGGGATGGAGAAAGTAGAGAAAGAAGTGCTTTTCTCCCTTTCTCACAATACAAGAACTCGTGGGCATTCAATGAAATTGCTGAGCAGTTGGGTTAAAACGGATAAAAGGAAGTACTTCTTCACCCAAAGGGTGATTAACATGTGGAATTCACTGCCACAGGAGGTGGTGGCGGCTACAAGCATAGCCAGCTTCAAGAGGGGATTGGATAAAAATATGGAGCAGAGGTCCATCAGTGGCTATTAGCCACAGTGTGTGTGTGTGTGTATTGGCCACTGTGTGATACAGAGTGTTGGACTGGATGGGCCATTGGCCTGACCCAACATGACTTCTCTTATGTTCTTATGTTCCAAAGCAGCAGCCAGTGGTGGGTTTGCTTTTCTTTGTTTTTTCCTACCACTCATGGCAATGGTGAGCAATGGCAGCAATTAGCAGGAGGTCTGGCAACCCTATACCAGTGCTTAAAAATGAGGCCTACAAGTCCTCTTCAATCAGCCCTGCTTACAACTCATTTCCCCACCCTTAAAAAAGCAAGCTGGCAAAATGAATCCCCTTGAACTCTAATGATTTTCTGAGAATTCTTTAAGAAAACTCAGAAAACATAAATACATGATCCAAGCAAGTTGTGGGGTAGAGCTGCCAAGCCCCCAGTCCGGGCGGGGGTTCCCTCACCTGCGAGGTTCCCAACTTGCCTGCCCACATTGTGGCAGCGGGGGGGAACCTCCCCCGACGTTGCTGGTATGATGACATCACCCAGAAGTGACATCATCATGCCAACAACGTCACCCGGCATTCACTCTAGGCGTTTTGGGAAAAACTCTATGGTTTTCCCAGATGCTCTAGCCATCTGAGAGGGAAAACTCTATGGTAAGATACTTGGCAACCCTATTACTGGGGAGGTCACCAGTCACCAAGGACAGGGTGTATTATTTGCCTTCCTATGACAGCTATTATAAGATGAACATGGCACATGAATGGGACCATTTCATCATCACTTTACCTCATGCTATATTCTTCATTAAAATATTCATGAGTCTTTCAGTGATAGCATCTCCCGCAGACTTATCACTGGTATTCGCATGTCATATTATTTACTGCATGGTCACATTTACAGCCTTGGCATCATCCCACCATCATCCCAGCACCATTTTCTTCCATAGGAAAGACTAACAAAAGTAAAAACAGAAACAACTTTGGTTAATCTTCCTTTTGAAGAACCCCAGACTATGTTGGGTTATGAAATTACCATTTTTGCATCAAATTGCTAGGTATCTGCAGGAATTTGTTTACTGATTTTTTTCACAGCATATTCTCCATATAGGTGCATAAAGACATCTTTTTTGTTAACAAAAGTTCCATTTGTGATCTTCTAAATGTCCTCACTGTCAAGTCTGCTATGGGTTACTCAATATCTGTATTAAGGTTGGTTCTGAAGTGAAGGAGTCTGGGTACTTTACAGTGTACACCGGGGGCTGCTAACTCACTCCCCTGCCCCCTCTCTAGAAATGCCTTTGTTGTGTAACCTGCTTTGAAATGCTAACCTGTGAACATGATAGTGGCGCCTTCCCAGCCTTGTTCTCTGTGGGGAGTATGGGGTGTCAAGACTTCGGTCTGGGAACGAAAGAAGTAGCATCCTAGTGTGAAGATGTGTTGCATAGATTGCCCCCCGTAGGAATCCTTTAGATCCATACTTTAAATACTGGATTAGTGCATATGTGTTTCAGTCCTTCAATCTCTGCCATGGTCCACAGTTCTGATTACAATAAACTTGCTACTTTATCAAGAGACTCGTTATTGAATTCAGCCGACTTGACACTCACTAGAAAAGCATAACTCAATTATACTTAAGTTATTCTGAAAAACGGCTATCAATAAATCTCCACAGCTGCTCTCACTCTCCCTGACCTCCCATCATCGCTTATCTTTGTATATCTAATTTAGAAAGTAAGTCCTCTGTAGAGATACTTGGAAAATTCTACATTTTGTAGTTTGTACAGCATGCATTGGCATATAGTTACATACTTCATATCCAGAAGTTCACAACCAAGTTTTGGTTTATATTACTTAGCATCCAACTGTAAATCAGTATGACAGGCAATGGTTAAAAATAATTGCTGGCACATGAATAGTTGTAAACACCACTAGAATCTCATGGGACAGCTTAGCATAACTTTATAAAAAGTTTACCCTGATCAGTCTGTGCTTCTCTACATTCCCTTCACAAAGGTTAGAATCCTTAGTTGTGCTGCTACTGCCAAGCAAAACCTCTTAGACCTTTCTGAAGCCTTCTTGACTTCCCTAGACAAAGAAAAACACATACCAAATTCTTTCAAGCAAATGGCCTATGGTACATTTTGTTCCTTTCGAAATATGCTTTTATGAAAATGCACAGAGTGAAAACATCAATTCTTTGGGTTTTGACTCGGTAACTCCAAATTAGTATTCATGATGGTCTCTCTGACAAATGGGGTTATTATCAGCACATGCTGTAAACATAAATCAGATGGATATCAATAAAATTGTATTTTTTTTTTGTTTATTTCTGCCCTTGTTTACAGATTCTCTCTCCTCTTTCTCAGAACCCATAAATACCTAGGATGCTTTGAAGAGCATGCCACTCAGGTTATTAGCTTTTTTAGGCTATGAGTGGTAACACTGATCATTTTTTGACAATGTATGCCGACAACAAAGGTGTCCTATTGATTAAACTTTTGTTGCTCTTACTCTCCTTTATGCCTTTCATCTCTTTGCCTCAAGACAAATGTAACCATGAAAGCACCTTATTCAAGCAACTGATGTATACAGCATGTAAGGTCAGTGGTAGCTCATGAGGCAAATAACAGGGAGTAAAAAAATGCTCCACTGCTGAACGAATCAAGGTGGAGGGTCTTCTAAGAATCCCCACCTGAAGACTTCATAAGATGGTGGTAAAGGCATGGAGGCTGCTAAATTAGGATCATGCAAGCATCTGACAGGCTACAGTGCTAACAAACTACACTGGGTGCTTCTTTCAAGACAATAGCTAGTGTGGTATTGTGGTTTAAGTGTTAGACAAAGTTCTGAGAGACCCAAGTTCCAATCCCCACTCTGCCACAGAAGCTCAGGGAGGTCCTTGAACCAGCTACTCTCTCAGCCAACCCAATACACACGTCTGTAGTGAAGATATGATGTTGTAAGCCACTTTGGGCTCCCTTCTAACATGTGGGGTATAAATATCAAATTAAACAAGTGTTCACTAAACAGTCAAATTCCCAAATAGTGCTGAACTGGCAATTCCCTTGCCATTCATACTTTCTGCTAAGGTTGTCAGGGCTCCATTTGCTGTTACCCATTTGTGAAAATCTTTTTACCTCCATCATACCACCTCACAGAGTACAAAAGTAGGAGAACTCAGCAGGAGAACAAAACATTCCCACAATTCAAATAAAGCAACATGTATCACTACTGGATCACTAACAAGCATCAGTAATCTCCCACCAGTTTGTTTCCAGGTTTTGTTCTGTCCTACAAAAAGAGAACATGTTCTAGGTAAGGGCACCAGAAACAAAGCTATAAACTTCAAGTCAGGTGTGACAGATTGCACTAAGAAAGCAGACTATCAAAATACTGCTTGTCTCAGAGAATCAGGGAGTTTAGGAGTTAATCTTCTCTTGAGAGGACAGCTAATGGTCCAACATAGCAGGTCTTCATTCAAATCAAGCCATATTTTGGTGAGCTTTATGTAAATTCTGTATTGTGATTCAGAATAAGTTATTAGCTTTGCCATGGTTATGTGACTTCAGGTTGTCGCATTCAACTGCAGTCACTGCAAAAGAGGCAGGTGCAATTAAATGAAAAGATGTGGAATGAAGCATTATGCATGGATCCAGTGATAGTCATATCATGCAATTACTCAAACTCATTCTGTGCCAGGAACATTTGAGGATTAATTTGAAAATCAAACATTTCAATAGGGATCCTATCAAACATAAGAAAATGAAGACCAGTGGTCCATCTTGTCCAGCATCCTGTCTCACACTGTGGCCAATCAGTTCCTCTGGAAGGCCAACAACAGGACAAAGGCCTTCCCCTGATGTTGCCTCCTAGTACTGGGATTCAGAGGTGACAGGGGTTCCCTTTAGTCACCATGGCTAATAGCCACTGATAAATGAAGTAGAGTGTAACTCATGGAAGCCAGTTCTCCCACCTGTTTCAGAATGCTTCGCCCTCCTGATATTATGCTCCCAGGGGTCAATGCATTCCTGTATGTGTGGAGGGCAATATGGAGATCTGCAGGAGGAAGGAGAATTGGAGAGAATCCTCTTCTGCAAATGCCTTCTGCAAAAAGTAAACAGGGTGAAAATCCATCCCAGAACCACCACTGTATTTCACCCAAAGTAACATTTTATGGTTGGTTTATTTTGACAGAAGTAAAATAAGTTTTTATAAGACTGGCAACATATTTTTGGGGCCATGTGCCTACCTGGAACCAATCAAAATGTTACTGTTGTTAGTTAAGCTGTGCTATGTACCATCCATGGACAGTAGATGTCTTGCTCAGGCTTTGGGACTGGCAGAGTGACCATCTAGGCCAGGGATCTTTTTGAGCCTGTGGGCATCTTTGATATTCTGTACAGTGTGGTGCATGCAACCATAAAATGGCTGTCACAAAATGGCTGCTGCAGGAAGTGAAGCCAGCAGAGGTATGCATTGAGGGGGAAAAAATCATATTTTCAGACCCAGTCTTGGGTGGGACATTATCATTTCAGGATTCAAATTTGTTTGGTTTCCAAACTTGGATCATTATTTTCAATGGGAAAGTGATATAGGTCTGGGGCAACTGTTCATAAAGATAATGCTACCAAATTGGCACACAACACAATCCTCCCTGTGAATTGAACCAAGGGCTTCAGTTCTACATACCCCTGAAGTACAAACTTCTCGGTTCTCTCCACTAATTCCTAAAATGGTTGTAGCACAAGAGCTCCAGTTGACCATGCACATGACACTAAAAACAAACAAACAAAAAATCTACCTGCACTTACAGGGACAACACCAATTTCTTACCTTTCCACTGAAAACTCTGCATTTGTGATCCTTTCTGAGATTGGAATGGCAGCCCCCAGAGTGGAATGACAAACTTTAGGACTGGAATCAGTGCTCTGGGGACTGTCATCCCATCTCAGAGCAGGGTTTATGCAGATCTGGTACCAGATTTTTTGGAACCCTAGGCTAGCCCCTCCCCCTGCCCTAACTTCCTGCTCTGCAGCCCATGCCCTTCTTCCCCCCCCCCACCCACATGACAAGGGGGCTGGACAAGGCAGGCTAGCATGCTGGCTGGCCCCTGAGGTCTCTCTCCTACCTGGGGCAGGCAGATGTACTTACTTGCACCACAGTGGCAGATGATCACCTTCTTGGGTGGGCCACCAAGCACACCTGCCGTGCTGCTGCCCCTGCTCAGCCCTTCCCTGCCCCTGCTGCCTGCCCATAACACTCCTGGTAGGCCACCGGGCTGGATGGTGAGGCAGCGGAGAGGTGGGCAGCAGCAAGGGTGAGCACAGCAGTGGAGGCAGGGGGCCAAGCCAAGAGTGTCCCTGCCCGCCTCTACCCTCAGGTGGTGCACTGGGAGGGGGAGCGCACCTGCCAAGCACACCCACAGCATTCCTGGTAGTCTTCCAGGCTGGACTGCAAGGCAGAGAAGTGGAGAAGCGGGTGGCAGTGAGGGTGAGTGCAGTGGCAGGGGTCCGCCCAACTGTGGCTCACTGGGCCTGGTGCCTGCCTGGCCTGCTGCCCTGTGGAGGAGCCATCTGGGTGAGTCATGGCTGGGGTTGCTGCCAGAGTGGAGCTGGGCTTGATGACAGTAGAAAGGGCTGCATGGGGAGAGGGAGAGGGCAGCTGCCACTCCTGTTGCCAGGTGGTGCCCTAGGCAGCAGCCTACCTGGCCTACTTGGTAGCACCAGCCCTGTGTATATGGATTCAGAGACCATCATTCCACTCAAGGGGTAGTCATTCCAGTTCTTGAGCATAGATTCCAGTCCCAGATGCTGTCATCCCAGAGCAGCCTATCTGAGCCCAGAGGCCATCATTCCACTATGGGAGCTGTCATTCCAAGCCCAGGGCAGGTTTCTCTAAATCATTTCCATATTTTAATTGCAACTTTTCTGTGCTGCTGTAATGAAGCCCATGCGAGTCAATTGGCATTTCTGGATCCCATTATACCCTATGGGCCTTCAGGCAGCCGGCCTGGGGGACTTTGGGGGAGGTGGAGTGACTGTTTTTTAAACACCAAAATTGCAGTGGAATGGGTTCTGCCTGTCCTTAAAAGAACCACCAAATTTCAAACAGTTTGGACTAAGAGTTAGAATTCTGCTGGCCCATGAAAAAGGTCTCTATTTTCCCAGCTCCTGATAAAGCAGCAAGTGAGAACAGGTAGTCTGCAGCTTGCCTTCAATGGTGAGTGGCTGGAGGTCCTCTGTGCTCCTCAATTGCAAGGATCTAATTAGAAGGGGGGAAAGTCATTGTCCATGAAATCAGTAGACTTAAAGAAAATGCTTTCCTGGTAGGTCTCAAACTCAGGCAGAAGAAATTATCAGCACAGATTGGCTGGGGAAAGGGGTTTCATACAGCAACAGACCTGGATTCCAGGAAACCACTGTATCTGAACCAGTCACATCTGTATATATTTTCAGACCATGAATTTTGTTATGCGCACCCCTAGAAGCCAGCTATACAATGGCTGCCACACCTTTCCTGCTGTCATACCATAAAGATTCTGTGGTGGCAGCTGCTGCTGAAGCACTATTTTGTAAAATGTGCAGAGCCAATCAATAGGCAACATGTTAGAGACCCCTGCTGTAGGCAGTGAGGAAATCATAAGACTTGATCCACCACTCACTTTTGCCTAAAGTAAGATTCTGAGTCAAACATGGAGGTCCCCACTTGAGAGAAATGGCTGAAGGAAGCAGAAGCAGTTTTTGGACAAGACTAGCAACATTCTGTGGGACGAGTGGGGGACTCCACATAGACTAACATTTATCTAGAGAAGTTAGCCTCATTGTGTGAGTGTGCCTGCCCACCCTAGATGGCGGCCAAGTACCTGAAAAAAATATGAAATCGCTAAAACACAAAACAAACTGCAAACACATTAAATATGCCGTTCAAGCTGAAATTTCCTTAAAGAAGATACCAAATAAATCAATAGCTTGTAGTTTCTTGTAGCATGTAAGAATAAATGACATTTCAGCAAAAACTGCAGCCTTGCAACCAAGCCATTTCATGCTTCAGAACTTTTTGCTGTCTCAGAGACCAGAGAGGTCCGGACCCAAGCACTTGAATTTGAAATGTTTAGAAATACTGGTAAATGAGTAAGTGTAGATCACAGCCTACCTCAGCACTCCATTTTGCAAAACTGTTAATAAACTGTTTGCTTGTATGTCTGAGACAGCGTTATGTTATGAAGCTTGAAATGTACTGAAGCGTGTTTCAGAAGGGACTTCCGCTCATGACTGGAAAACTGCCTGCTCTCCTCCTTGCTTTGCTCTCTTCCTCAGTTTGAAAAGCATCAAAAGAATGTCACACGGCTCCCAGAGGAAATGCAGGGCTAAAGCTCTGTCTTTTCAGCAAGACAACATCAGAATGTTTTTGTTTCTCTCTCTTTTTTTGTTTTTTAAATGAAACCAAGCCATTTACTCATAGGCAGATGCATGCTGAAAAGAGGCCTCTGTAATATCTCAGGGCTGCTACTGTAGAAGGGCTCCTTTTCAGTAAGACCCTCCTGGGTGGATCTCTCCATCTTGTCTCTCTGTAAATTGTCCAGAATTCTGATCTCAAACTCAGGGTCATTTTCAGTGTTTTCCTGAGTAGCATCTCACCCTTCTAAATCCATTAAAAGCAGTGGGTTTAGCATAATATATTTGTTTACGAAGGCACTGTCAGGTTACCCCAGACTAGTCCAGATTACTGTCTGGGGGAAAGGAGTATATCCTAAGAATACATGAGTTGACACTTCCAGTTATCTGTTTAATGATTTTTGAAATCTGAAGGTTCAAAAGTTCTGAATAAGGGTGATAGATGAAATTCAACATACGATGGATTACAGAATTCCATGTACTGCAGGGTTTTGGTTCCTTCCTGCTCATCACCAGCCCCCCTCATGTCTCCCTTTCCACCCACCCACCCACCAACCTGTTTCCCCCTCCACCTGACTTCATACTCTTCCTTGCTCACAAGCCCTCCCACCATCTCTGCTCAAAGCCTCCTGCACCACATACATGCCCATTCACCAACAGCACTGGCTGGTACATGGAGCTGGTAGTGCTGATGCTGTGGCCATGAGGAATGCTGCCCTTTTGTACCTCCTGCATGCATTTCCCTATCAATGATGGGAAGCTGAAGTATTGATGGTGGAGCGCTTGTAAATCAGTGGGCAGGGATGAGCAGATGGAGTGGAGGCCAGGAAGGTACATGAATGTGTGAGGTGTTCAGTTACAGTGGGCCCCACCAGAAGGTCTGGGCCCTGGCAGTTGCCTGGCCTCAAGGGATGATGATGATGATATTGGATTAATACCCTGCCCTTCACTTTGAATCTCAGCATCTCAAGAGCAGCTTGCAATCACCTTTATCTTCCTCCCCCACAACACACACCCTGTGAGGTAAGTAAGGCTGAGAGAACTCTCACAGAAGCTGCCCTTTCAAAGACAACTCTTCGAGAGCTATGGCTGACCCAAGGCCATTGTTGACTTCAACCATTGTTCCAAGGTAATTGTTGACTTGGAACTGTCAGACTCTGTTCATTGATACTCTTCTTGAATACTGACCACTAACCATACTGATTAATAAAAGATATATGCTTACTAACTCACATTAGTGTAGTAGTGGAAGGGGGGCCAAGTAGGGGGTAGCCCAAGAGTAGCTTCCCAGGAATATCAAAGGTTGTTAGCTGGTCTTTGAAGTAGAAAGTGCCTGGCCGATTCTCACCTCCCTGCTAGAGGCGGCAAGGACTTCGCCACCGGGAAATGTAACCACCAACTGTAGAAGATAAGGGGGAGCCATGTAAAATGTATCACATGCAAAGACAGCCTTTGTTTTGGGAATTAGGGGTAGATGTGAATGCTTTGATGTATAATGTTAAATACCAATGATTCGAACTGCTAGCCATCAGTTCCAATGTCTTTCATGCTGAAGTAACTTTGGAGAATACAATAAATGCAACTTTGTTTCAAATAACTAAGTCTGCTCATTTTGGGAAATTCAGTGAACCTTCGCTGACAGAAATAGCAGCAATTAATAGAGGAGGAGGAGGAGGAGGAGGAGGAGGAGGAGGAGGAGGAGGAGGAAGAAGAAGAAGAAGAAGAAGAAGAAGAAGAAGAAGAAGAAGAAGAAGAAGAAGAAGAAGAAGAAGAAGAAGAAGAAGAAGAAGAAGAAGAAGAAGAAGAAGAAGAAGAAGAAGAAGAAGAAGAAGAAGAAGAAGAAGAAGAAGAAGAAGAAGAAATATATGGCCATAGAATCTGGGATGCAAAATGTCAGGCAATTGTTACAACAATGCAGACTGATAGAATTGGTACATTGGAGAGATAGTGGACTTTCCTTGACTTTGCAATAGACTCGTTTGTTAACAACTTACTTTTAGAATTGGCTATTTTTATTATGATACATAATTGAATGTTATAGATTTTAAATTATCTGTTGCAAGAATTAAGAAACATCAATCCATATACATTTTAAAAAGCATAATGTTATAAACCCTATGCAATGATATGGTCTCTCTGTAGCAGATGTGTATAATGTCATCTTACCTTTAGGTTGTATGCAAGTATAGAAAAGAAAAATTTGCATTGGAAGGAGAAAAAGGCTTTTTTGTTTCTTTTATGTCTTCACCATCTTGGGTAGATAAAATACGGCTTCAATAGGACTTTGTCAGTCTATGGTAATATTAAATACCTCATGTGAATTTCTCAAATGCAATGAATTAGTAAGGAAGTGAGCAAACGTGTAGGATGACATTTATTTTGACAATGTAGATTTGGTTTTCATTATTTATAATACTTTACACTTGTCAATGCCCAGCACATACTTTTTTGAAAAAGCAATGAAGTCAAGTATTATTATTTGTCATTTCAGCCTCTCCTCTGTTAAACCTTTGCGACAAGTGAAGAAGAGAGTGCCATTTTGACTCAAATTATAAAGTGGGAGGATTAGTGAAATGCAGATTAGCAAGTTTATTTTTGAGCAGCATATTTTAAATCA
Source organism: Heteronotia binoei (assembly GCF_032191835.1). NCBI lineage: Eukaryota > Metazoa > Chordata > Lepidosauria > Squamata > Gekkonidae > Heteronotia > Heteronotia binoei. The sequence continues at coordinate 36,797,508 of NC_083223.1, forward strand.
TTCTGTTAATTCCTGGAAGCGGGGTGTCAGCACTTTCCACGCTGCATTTGCTGCAGTGTCCTTTTACTTCTCCGGAGCAATATGTTTCACTCATTCTTAGGGCATAAACTTTTAATACTGCTGTCCTGAGTAGAGCTGACCATCTAAATACAATGTCTTTAAAGGATGTAGAAGGGTATAACTCTGTTTCAATTGTATGGTATCCCAAGCAGACCTCATCCTGGCTTTCTACTGTGTGCAAGTTCTGCGGCATGAGTTATAGCTTTAATTTGTACATGCAGTGTGTACATTGAGGGGAGACTAACTCAAGTTCCTAGCCCAGAGAGACAACAATTGGTTGGAATATTTTACTGAATTTTTAGCTTTAAAAAAGCTTCTTTGTAAGCACAGGAATTTGGATTTTTATCACCTTGTCATCTGGCATTGTTTCATTTGGAAGAACATCTCAAACAATATACTCCATTCAAGGGTCACCTCTTTAACAAATATAATTTTTACTAAATTGTTTTATTGAAAAATACATGTTCTACCTTACCTTTCTAACATGGGTCTTCAAGGCAACTTACCCTCTCTTTTAAAGCGATGCAAAGATAATATATAACTTTTTTTTAAAAAAAGCTAAACAGAACCCTGTTAGTCCATAGTAATTTTCAAGACCCCATGTGAATTTCTCAAGTGCCATGATTTGGTGAGGAAGTGAGCAGACATGTTCTTTGAAAATGTTGTTGTAGTATTTTACTTATGAGCCCCCTTGAGCAGGTCTCTGGACACCTTGATTCTGGGAGTAAAGGGGCCACAGCTTCTATCAACTACACCATAGAATCATTGGCTTCGCATAGAGGTGGATCCTGAATCAGGTGACCTGCCTGCCACTCAATGAACCCCACACCCTCGGTTCATCTATTGAGGTGCTACCATGGAGTGGTGACAACCCTCTTGGTAGCCATGTGGCTGCTGGCTGCTGCATAGTTCCCTTGCCACCTGATGGTGACAGCCCTGCCAACAGCCCCTGAGCTGGACATGCTATAGAATTGGCTCTACCTCAAGACCCCTTAGTGGAGACCCTAGGACTGTGGAATGCCCAAACCACCACGATCTACCCCATGCCCAAACTGCCAAAAGAGCCTGAAGGAATGTTTCTCCCTAGGCTTCTGTCAACACTCCTAAGTCTATAACCGACCAAGCAACTTGTCCCATAAATCCATGTGCCATTCTGAGAGATGTGCTTCATCTGCCCTGTAGAGGGTAGGTAGCCTATAACTGTTGTCCAGGTGGCAAATGACATGCCCACCTAATGAGCCCTCCACTCACAATGCTGCTTGCATATTTTTCTCCTGGCCAAGTCCACTCGGGCAGCTTATATTGCTCCATGCCCTTTGCAGTAGTCAAGGAGACAAGACCAAATCAGGTAGGTATTAAGGAGCCAGGCATGAAGTTCACTGTGATAGAGTGCATCAACACCACCCCTTTCTGAGCTGGGAGATCATTTCCCCCCAGTTGTAATAGCAAAGCATCAGGAGGTCCCTGCTCTAACACCTGACATGACATAGTGGAAAGGAAAAACGACCAGTATATTCCCCAGTGCTCCAATCAAGTGATGCACAAAGAGCTGTTGAGACCTAAGACTTTTCTGCACCCAAATGACATGGTGTACCTCCCTGTCCAATAGATGATGCTGTGACCACACTGATTTGTGCTGACCTGTGGCGGCTGAATGTAGCAGGTGCCATTGGTCTATTGACCAGATGCTTTCTGCTGATAAACCCAGTTCTGAGGCCACCATGGCTGCTCTAAGTGGAAGAAATGAATGACAAAGTCAGGGGGAGAGCCCTGGGACTGCAATACATGTCTGCATCCCGCCCCCCCCCCCCCCCAAATGAAACTTACAGAGGTGGGACCCATCACTATGCATGAAGAGGGTGTCAGTACCTGGGGACATGATCTGGGGAGATTGTCAACCATACAGTGGACCAGACAGGGGCTAGCAAATGCTGGCCCTGTGGCCCAGCTGATCATTTTTTGACTGCTGGAGGCAAACATGGAGCTCGTCACCCAGTGGTGGTGATGATGATGATATTGGATTTATATCTTGCCCTATACTCTGAATCTCAGAGTGCTCACAGTCTCCTTTACCTTTGCCCCCCCACACATGCACACAACAGCCAACCTGTGAGGTAGGTGGGGCTGAGAGAGCTCTTGTTGCAAGCTGTGGCAGACTGGATTAAGCTGAGTGGGCTGAAATTGAACCCAGCGAAGACGGAGGTCCTTTGCCTGGGCCGCGGCGGTTCAGAGAATGGGGTCCCTTTCCCAGTTTTTGATGGGGTGCAACTGGTAGCAGTGTGCAGAGTTAAGAGCTTGGGAGTCTTACTGGAGCCTTCCTTGACAATGGAGGCCCAGATAACAGCTACTGCCAAATCCGCCTTTTTTCATCTTAGACGGGCGAGGCAGTTGGCCCCCTTCCTGGAGCGCAACGACCTGGCAACAGTGATCCATGCAATGGTCACCTCGAGGTTAGACTACTGTAATGCCCTCTACATGGGGCTGCCCCTGTACTGAACCCGTAAACTGCAGCTAGTGCAGAACGCAGCAGCCAGGCTGTTATTGGGACTGTCTCAGTGGGAACATGTGCAGCCTGGGCTACGGGAGTTGCACTGGCTGCCAATTGTTTACCGGTCCGTTACAACGTGCTGGTCATTACCTTTAAAGCCCTATATGGTCGAGGACCTGCCTACCTTAGGGACCACCTCTCTCCATATGTTCTCCAGAGAGCACTATGATCAAGTTCAAAAAATCTTCTCGAAATCCCTGGGCCAAAAGAAACCAAACTAAAAACTACCAGAGAACAGGCGTTCTCTATGAAGGCCCCCCAATGGTGGAATCAACTGCCGGAAGAGGTGCGGGCCCTGCGGGATTTTAACCAATTCCGTAGGGCCTGCAAAACTGCCCTCTTTCAGCAAGCTTTTTAAGACGGAACCCCTGATAACATCAATAACACCGAGCCATCTTATACACAATTTGATTATATTATAATGTTATATTGTTTTATTGGTTTTACTGTTTAAATTATTAATTATATTATATATTGTTTTATTGTATCATGGTTTTACCATGTCTTGTTAGCCGCCCTGAGCCTGCCTTGGCGGGGAGGGCGGGATATAAATAAAAGTTTATTATTATTATTATTATTATTATTATTATTATTATTATTATTATTATTATTATTATTATTATTATTATTATTGTAGCAGCTGCCCTTTCAAGGCCATCACCTCCTGGTGATGTTCTGGTGAGGTCAATCTTGGCCAGAGTGGTTCAGGTGTGATGGTGCCAGTAGCTCACTGCTACAAAAAGCTACAAAAATGCTAATATGAAGGCCACCCAGAAAAGGGTGTCCTCAAATGGAAACCACCAGATCTGAGGGAGGTGTTTAATCAGGCTCACCAAGATATGAGTAATGATGGGCTTGTGCTGATCTGGCCCAGGGGCAGAGCTCTCCTCCATCTTTCCATGGCCCTCTGGGCCAGGAAAGAGTTACAGGTACTGGGTAAGCCAAAGGCGTTGCTGAATAATAATATGGCCACCAATCAAATCCCCATGGTCCTGACAGACAAACCCTTTTGCCTCAAATGTCTCAAGTATTGTAAGTCTAAAGTTTTTGAGACCAGCCAAGACCCAATATGCCAGAATGAAATGTGAAAGTTTAAGAACTCTGAAGCCACCTGCTAATAGGACTGATGCGTTGAGGTAGTGATGGACCTCAAAACTCCTTGGGCAATCAGACAGCTCCTCTGGAAAGTGGTCCAAATGCTTATGTGGGGCTTGCAATCTGGGAAGTTGGTCAGCTCCCCACGTGGCCCCCAGCCCAGGCTGGTCCACCCGTCACTGCATTAGGAACCATACTGGTAGACCTGGAACATAGGCACCCACCAACCAATAATTGCCATCCACATGTGTGGAATCCTCCTCCGAAGATAACTGACTGGAAGTGGAGTCACTGCTGGAGGTGTTTTGAGGCCCTGCTGCTCTGTGCGACTTTTAAATTTCTTTTTGGTGCGGAGTGGCCTCTGAGGAGTGCTGTCGCTTGAAAGGCTGGAGTCACTGGAACCTGCTGGTGAACGCTGCCTTCTCCAGCAGGGGACTTTTTTGCACGTGTGAAGTGCACATGCAATGCAATGACATCACCCAGAAGTGACATCATCGCGCCAGTGATGTTGCACACAGCTGCTCTAGGCATTTCCGGGAAAACTCTATGGTTTCCCCAGATGCTCTAGCCATTTGGGAGGGGAAAAAAATCTATGGTGCCTATTGTACCATAGAGTTTTCCCTCCCAAATGGCTAGAGCATCCGAGAAAAACATAGAGTTTTCCCAGAAATGCCTAGAGCGGCCGCTGTGTAACATCCCCAATGTGGGCCAGCGGGTTGGGAACCTCTGGGCGGGGGAAGCCCCACCCGGACCGGGGGTTTGACCGCCCTAACTGCAGCCTTCCTGGGTGGAATGGTGACCTGACACCCACCTGCTTACAAAGTAACACAGTAATAATAAATAATACATCCCCCATGGGGACAGAGGGAGGCTCCCCCCTGACTTAGATGCTTGGCCTCCTGTATTCCAAGGATGTAGCCAAACAGCAGAATCCTTAATGACAACCCATGATGCTGGCTTATAATGATTCAAAATCACCTGAAGCCACTGTTAGAATAGAAGTACTCATGTCAATCACTGTAAAAAGGGAGGGAGATTGAACACAGACAAACACATGAAACTGCTTTCTATTGAATCAGATCCTTAGTCCATCAAAGTCAACACTAAAGTCCTAGACTGGTAACTGCTCTCCATGATCTCAGGCAAAGATCCCTCACATGGCTCACCACTAGTGCCCCCCAAAACTGGAGATCCTGGGGACTTAATCTGGGACTTTCTGCATGCCAAGCAGATACTCGACCAATGAGCTACCACCCCTCCCAGACCGTCTGCATGTCAAGTAAACCAACTAGAGGCAAACCATGGCAGACAAAGGGGGGGGGGACACAGTGCACCTGGCTAAAGAATTACCAGCTGCATGCACAGAATCCTCCTCCAAGGATGACTAGAGGGAAATGGCGGAGGTGTCCTGGGGCTGACATATAGCCAAGACTTCCGGCCCCTTGTCCCAAGGCTTCCGGCCCCTAACTATGTGACTGCTTGACTGCTGGTTTCATGGTTGACTTACCTGCTTACCTTGAGCCCTGGGGCCACAAAACTGGTGACAAGGTAAGTCCCAACTACATCTTTTCTAAACTAATGAAACACTGGTAAACACATACATTAGTACATTCCCTTTGATCTTGTGGTTTCTTTACAGACCCTGAAATTCTGACATATGCATGGAACATGATCACCTTCAAGGTTGTACATGTTCGTTGCTATGAATCAATCAAAAGCTGCTCTACTCCTGAAGTGAACTGCAAGTTTCACATGGAGCTAGTCCCCCTGAATTCCACAAAACTTATTTGCAAGAGGGTATTTTTGTTTCCTTAGTTCCCTCACCACAATTCAAATTATTAATAGTATCATGTTACCTTTTCTGCTTGGTAATTATGATGATCTTACAGTAAATTTTGTTTATTTGCTTCTCTTTTTACAACAAACATTCATTTTTGTGTTGAATGCTTTCTGGTATATATTAACTATGACCATTTCTACAAATTACTACAATCCTATACAATCAATACAGTGCTGGAGTACATTTTAAAAAAAACTATATTTTTTTTATTTTCAACTACATTTTGACAACAATTTTGAGTTATAATGCAATAACTACAGCAGTATAATACTACAACAATTCATAGAGATCTTTGGGAAAGCATAGATGGGTTACAGCCAATTTTATTTTTGTAATGTAAAGATGTTAACATGGCATTTTGGTGTTTTGGGACTATAAACTTAGAATCATAGAATCAGAAGGGACCTCCAGGGTAAGCAAGTCCAACCCCCCGCACAATGCAGGAAATTCAAAAATACCTACCCACACACACACATCCAGTGCATCTGCTCCATGCCCAGAAGATGGCACTTGTGATACATTTGTATAACTATACCTCTTGTGATATATTTGCATAACTATGGCTTCATACAGACATAACAGCAAACTTCTGTTGGTTTCTTATGGGCATGGACAGAGCTTGTTTGCTGATCAGTTGGCTGGTAGGTGGGAAGAAGGAATGCTACTAACTTTCTCTAAATCATGCCTTTCTTTTTAAACAGTTCTGCCCATTGCAAAATGACATATTACAGGGATATATGGGCTGATAACAGATGGCCAGTTGGGGGCGGCTTGCAGCCGCCCCGAAGAAAGTCAGCCAGAAGAAGAGCACCCCGGAGCTTCTGGACAGCGCTGCAGGAAGGGGCGAGGCTTGGGCAGCCGGGGAGCATGTGGAAAGCTTCCATTTCCCGCTCGCGGCTCCCTGAACGCTTGTAAGGTGCTCTCCTGGCTTCCAGATGGCCGGGTGCTGCCTCAGAGCCGCCCCAGCGAAAAGGGACCACTTTCCAAGTGGTTCCTTGTTGAGGCTGTTGCAGTGTCTCTCAGGACGGGGTAAGTGCTGGACAGGGGCAGGCGGCAGATGTTGCCGTCTGGCCGTTTTGGGGGGGTAAACTTCAGAGGCGTCTCTTGAGTCAATCCAAAGTGCCGGTCTGTAATCAGCCATGGGGGTAGCATAAAAAACCTACTAGTTGACATAATTTGGGCTGTAAATTTGTGGTGGATTACAGAGCAGGAAACATTATCCAATGGTGTCTGATTATGAATGGAAACAAAGAGATTGAAAAATGTAAATCTTGACAACACACAGCTATATCTGATGAGTAAGCAATAAGCATCCAAACCTCTACTTCTTTCTCACACTAAGACTTTGAAACTCTGCCAAGCTTCCCCTATATGTTTCCCTTAATTGTCATTGAGAAGTTGGTTTGAAGCACCAGGTTACATCATATGGATGCTGTATATTTTCCACTCAAATTCAAAAATAACATATTTATTCTGCTCCATTAGTGTATTTTAATAAGCATTGCTTTGGGGACACCATGCCTGCCAATTTAGGTTTATGAGACTGTCAACAGAATTTACATGCCTAGAGAAATGTGATACAACATTGCCAGAGTAGCTGCTGCCTGTCAAATGTGGTTGTCATGAAGAAATAAAACCTAGAGGAGCTCAACCAACACTGAATAGAAGATGACAGAATGGCGTCTCCCTTTTTAAAAGCAAATGTAAAAGCTGGGGCTAGAAGCCATATGGTTCTCTGCCAGAAATTCTCACTTGTGCCATGCCTACTATAAGGCCTGCTGTGTATATATCAGACTTTCTTTAGAAGTTGTACTGAACAGCATCCTCAGAGTCCTAGCATATAGAACCATATGGGAATAGGCTAGATTAGCACCAACTGACTCAGTTTTAGAAATGATTGATTAATTTCTGGCTTTATATTTGAATCTTTTGCACTGTGCTGTTATAGTTAAAATTAGGTTCAGAAGAACCACTTCAGAACAATCCAACCAGGTTAAAAGGTTGACCTCCACATTCTGTATCAGCATGGGGACAAATATGATTATTTATTTGACTTGTTTGTGCCCCTGGGTGATGTACAGGGGCATAATGCCATAAGACAATATACAACTTTAAGATCCAGTATACCTTTTGATAAAAATTAAAAACTAGAATAAAAGAGATCCAAGATGGTGTCCTATAAATTTCTATTCTAGTTCTTGACTATCTGGCCTTTTTTGGGAAACGGGAGAGGAAACTTAAAACAGAATATTGGGGGTGGGGGAGGAAGAAAGGTGCCAGTCAATGAAAAAACTGTTGCTGTTCTCAACCAAAAGCCTGATGGAAATTCTCTGCCTTGCAAGCCTTGCAGAATTGAATAAGATCCCAATGGGCCCTGGTGTCATTTGGCGAAGAGTTCTACCAGGTCAGGGCCAGGAGTTTTATACAGATGAACAGATTTTCCTTATTGTGTTTAGGGTGGCCAAGTCCCTTCACTGCTGTTGGGTCGACTTGGGTCGCTGTTGCTGGGGACTGTTCTCTTGCATGCACAAAGTGTGCATGGCGCAATGACGTCACCTGAAAGTGATGTCATCATACTGGGGATACCATGGCAATGACACTCTAGGACTCATGAGAAAGCCCCATCATGCTGGGGATGCTCTAGGATTTGCAATAAAACTCTATTGCAGGGGTGACCAATGGTAGCTCTCCAGATGTTTCTGCCTACAACTCCCATCAGCCCCAGCCATTGGCCATGCTGGCTGGGGCTGATGGGAATTATAGGCAAAAAAATCTGAAGAGCTACCATTGGCCACCCCTGCTCTATTGTACCATAGAGTTTTATTGTGAGTTCTAGAGTGTCCCCAGCATGATGTCTCTGTGTCAGAACTTAAGAACTTCAAACGGATCCCATACTTGGTTTCAAAGCTAGGATTTTATTAGAGAGAACTAAGTCCTGGAAGAGACGAGATAACAGTGATGGCAAGGGCCAACACTAGTACAGTTTTATACACTAAAGCAAACACTTCACAAAGCCACAATTCACACCATTGCAAGCACATCTGTCTTCCCACCATCCACTATCAGTAAGGAGGTTACCTCCTCGTTCTGAAGGCCACACGGCTTGGCTTCAAAGGGCACCAGTGTGAGAATGTGCAGAGACACACCATAATTCATTCTACAGCCCTAAATATTTTGGATACCAGTAGGGCAAGGTTAATTGCTACATAGGCACTCGGGGTTGTTAAGAGGTTACAACATGGAGTCAGTTTGGTTCAGTTACACTCTGAGCATGAGCAATACTGAAAGTACAAGGCAGGTACTGGTTACATTACAGTGAAGCCTCAGCAATAGTTACAAGTTCTGACATACTGCCCCCCCTAAGTGCCTCCCCCACGGGGAACCAACTTGGGCTTGTGTGGGTACAGTAGGTGAAACCTTTTCAGCAGTTGCGGAGCGGATACATCCTGTGACTTGACCCACTCGTCACAGCTCGGAGGGAAGTGTTTCCATCTGATCAAGTAATACAACTGGCCCCTTTTTACTCTGGAATCCAGAATTTCCTGGACCTCATGGTGACTCTGACCCCTCACTGTCGTCGGAGGGGGCGGCGGGGCCCTGGGATGGAAGGACGTAGCACCAGGGTCTTTCCGAAGAAGGCTGCAATGAAAAACAGGATGGATCTTACTTAGAGACTTGGGCAGGTCGAGTTCTACGGTTACCTTGTTTATGACCCTTTTGATTTTAAAGGGCCCCAGGAACTTTAGAGCAAGCTTGCGGCACGTTTGTGGGAGGGGGAGGTTCTTTGTAGATAAGAAAACCGTATCCCCCACCCTCAATTCCCACTCGGGGGAATGTTTCTTGTCGAACTGCTTTTTGTATGCTTTTTTCGCTTCCTCCAGATTTTCCTGAATACCCTTCCAGCCTTCACGAAGGCCCTCCCACCATTGTTGGCAAGAAGTGGGCTCGGATGGGCTGGCGGGGAGGGCGAGCGTGGGAAACGGCTTGCCCTCGTAGCCGTTAATGATTTGGAAGGGAGAAGTTTTGGTAGAGCTGTGGAGGCTGTTGTTATAGCCATATTCAGCGAAGGGGAGGAGGTCCACCCAGTTGGACTGTTGGAAATTAATAAAACATCGGAGATATTGTTCCAGAAGGCCATTGACCCTCTCAGTCTGTCCGTCCGACTGGGGGTGATAGGCGGAGCTGAGACCCTGTTCAATGCCAGCAAGTTTGCAGAACTCCCGCCAGAAGTTGGCAACGAACTGCGTTCCGCGGTCACTAATGACCTTGTCGGGGAACGAGTGTAGGCGTACAATGTGAGTGAAAAAGAGCTGAGCGAGCTTTTTTGCTGTGGGGAGTTGCTTACAGGGGATGAAGTGGGCTTGTTTAGAAAAAGTGTCGACTACAACGAGAATGACCGTTTTTCCCTGTGAGGGAGGAAGCTCAACAATGAAATCCATGGAGACTACTGACCAAGGCCGGTTGGCCGTGGGGAGGGGGACTAGGTGGCCGGGGGGTTTACCCCCCCTTCGTTTTGCCATGAGGCAAGTGGGGCAGGCGAGAACGAATTCGGAGACGTCTTTTTTGATTTTTGGCCACCAAAACTGTCGGGTGAGTAAGTTGAGCGTTTTGACATAGCCGAAATGGCCTGCTAGGCGACTAGAATGGCAGCGTTTGAGGACTTCTTTTCTGAGGGGGCTGGGCACATAGATTTTGTCATTGTGCAACCAGAGACCGTTTTCAGTCTTAGTTAGGTTAGGTGGACGGTCAGTTTCTAGGTTTGATTCAGTAAGAAACCGGGGTAGAAGGTCTCCGTCTGGAGGGTTGGTTAGTTTCCCCGAGCGGGTGGTGACTCCGCCCGAAATGGCTGACGGGGGAATGAGTGAATCTACAATTTCCTCTCGGAGACTGTCGTGCTGGGGCATGCGTGAGAGGGCGTCTGCCAAAAAATTTTTTGAGCCTGGGATGTGTTTCAACACAAAGTCAAATTTTGCAAAGAAGCCCGCCCACCGGATTTGTTTTGCAGTCATTTTGCGGCGCCCGGTGAGGACCTCGAGGTTTTTGTGATCGGTCCAAATTTCAAAAGGTACCCTTGCTCCTTCAAGCCAGGAGCGCCAGGTTTTAAGGGCAAACATGACTGCAAACGCTTCCTTGTCCCAGACAGACCAATTTCTTTGTTCGTTAGAAAATTTTCTAGAAATGTAGGCACATGGACGCAGCACCCCGTTCTCTCCCTTTTGCATCAATATGGCTCCGATTGCGGCGTCGGAGGCGTCCCATTGAACCACGAAGGGTTTCAACTCGTCAGGATGTGCTAGCACGGGTTCTGAGGTGAAGAGGCGCTTTAATTCGGTGAAAGCCTTTTGGCAGTCCGGCGTCCACGTTAAGCGTGCGCCTGGCTTTTTCGCCTCTTCACTTTTGCCCTTGGTTTTTAGGAGTTCAGTTAGGGGAAGCATGACTGTGGCGAACCCTTTGATGAACTCGCGGTAGAAATTTGCGAATCCGATAAAACTTTGGAGCTGTTTGCGGGTTCTGGGGGGTTCCCAATCCAGCACCGCTTGGACCTTTGCGGGGTCCATTGACAGTCCCTCCCCCGACACTCGGAAACCCAAATAGTCAAGCTCAGTTTTGTGAAATTCACACTTTGCCAACTTGGCGTACAATTTGTGTTTACAGAGGGTGCTTAACACTTTCCTGACTAGCGGCACATGAGATTTGAGATCTTGCGAATAGATAATGATGTCATCAAGGTACACCACCACCCCCTTAAAGAGGAAGTCACGTAGCACTTCATTGATAAAGTTCATGAATACCCCGGGGGCCCCCTGTAGTCCGAAGGGCATGACTAGGTACTCGAATTGTCCTAGAGGGGTGTTGAAAGCCGTTTTCCACTCATCCCCCTCCTTGATGCGGATGCGGAAGTAGGCGTCCCGAAGGTCAAGTTTGGTGAATATCTTTCCTTTCGCTACAGTGTTCAACAAGTCTTTTATCAACGGGATCGGGTATGCGTTGGACATTGAAATCCCGTTTATCGCACGAAAATCTGTGCAAAGTCTAAGCGTCCCGTCCTTCTTCTTTCGGAAGAGGACGGGGGCGGCGTGGGGGGCTGTGGCCGGTCGTATGAACCCCCGCTTAAGGTTTTTGTCCAAAAACTTTCGGAGTTCCGCTTTCTCCGCCCAACCCATGGAGTATAGTTTCGCCTTGGGAAGCTGCTGCCCCGGGATCAATTCAATGGCGCAATCCGTGGGGCGATGGGGTGGTAGCTCATCTGCTTCCTTCTCGCTAAAAGCTAGCCTTAAGTCCCGATACTCCTTGGGAATCGAAGCGACTTCCTCGAGTGTGAGGCAAGCCCGTTCGTTTTGGGGGGGAGCGTGCGGCCCCCATTCGGGGCGCCAGTGGTGGTGTTCGCACCTCCAATCGGGGAATCGGACGATCTGTTCCGCCCACCTTATGTCGGGTTGGTGGCGGGCGAGCCAAGCCGAGCCCACCACCACATCGAAAGAGCAAGAGGGGGCCATTACGAAAGTTTCAATCCCCCAGTGCTCTTCGGTTCCTACCGGGACCGCTTGGGTCTCAAGAGTACACGGTTCCCCCCTCATGGGTCCCCCGTCCATCTGTTGAAATTGCATCGGTTGCGGTAGAGGCGAGGTGGCTAATCCCAGTGCCTCTACTAAGCGGGGGGTAATTAGGTCTCTGTTACACCCTGAGTCGATTAACGCTCGGGCGTGCATGAACCGCTTTAAGTTTGGATTAAGGAGGGTGACTGCCATAAACAATAAACCCCCAGTGGCTCTCACCGTGAGGAGTGCCGGCTGTTGTTGGACCTGCTTTGCGGCACCCATTAAAGCAGGTCGCTGTCGTTTCCCGCCGACTCTGTATCGTCCGACTCTTCGGTTGATTCCTCCACGGCCGTCAGGTCGGTGGTAAAATCCTCGTCAGTCGCCAAGGAAGTGGCGACGGAGCCCCGGCTGGGCTCCTTCGAGCGGCTACTCTTTTTCTTCTTCGGCCCCGAGGCGGCAGGTTTCGCCGAGGGTGGTGTTGCTCCTGCTTTAGCGGGGCAGTTGGCGGCGAGATGATCCGGGTCTCCACATCTAAAGCATTTGCGCGCGGCGGCGGGGGTCGAGGTCGCTGGGGTCTTCCTCCCTTCCGCTTTAGTCGGAGTGTGTTTGGCCCCCTTCTTCCCTAACTGCTGCCGGCGCATCCCCACATGTTGGAGGTTGGTTTCCACCTCCCCGGCCAGTTGGATCCATCCGACCAGGGTGTCGGGTCTCCCTTGGCTGTAGCAGCGGTCGAGGATGTTCGGGTTCAAACCATTGCGGAACGCGGTGTACTTCATGACTTCGTTCCACCCCCGGGCCGCCGCACAATATCCCAGGAACTCAGTAGCATACTCGCGAGTAGTGCGGTTGCCTTGCTCGATGCGCTGGAGGGCAGCGATGGCTTTCTCCTCTCGAAGGGGGTCGCCGTACTGGCGGAGCATCGCGTGCAGGAAACCTGCGACTGTTGCTAGCTCGGGCTTCCTTCCCGTGTAGAGCCCCACGTACCACTTGCGGGCCGGGCCCCTCAGGCGGGACGAAATATGGTTTACTCGGCTGGCCTCTGTCGGGTAGTCGGCACCCCAATGGGTGAAGAACGTGTCGCATTGTATCGTGAAATACTCCACGTCGTCTGCATTCCCGTCGAATGTAATCTTCAACTCCCTGCCCCTGCCGTCGCCCCCCCCCCGGAGCCGCAGGGCCAGGGATCGCCGGGGGTCCCCCTGGGAGCGGGGCCTGGGGTACTGCCGGCGGCGGCACCGGGCCCGGCGGGGCAGGCAGCACCGGGGCGGGTGGCGCCGGCTGCACCGGAACGGGTGGTGCCGGTGGCGCCGGGGCAGGCGGTGCGGGTGGTGGCGGAGCCGGCGGAGCTGGGGCGGGTGCCACCGGTGGTGCTGGGGCTGGCGGGGCCGGTGGAGCCGCGGGCGGTAGCCCCAGCGGCAGACCTCCTCCTAACGGCGGAATCCCCAGGACCGCCGTTTGCAGGGTTCGAAGCTGGTCGTAGATCGCGCCCAGGTTCTGCTGCATGTCCTCCGCCATCGATACGCGGGACCTGTGCACGTCGTCGTGAATTTCCCGCACCCAGTCGAATAAGTCGTTGCGGAGGGTTCGGATCGGGTCGTCCCCACCTCGCGCCCCGGGACCTTCTCCTAGGTCCTCGTCGTCGTCTCCGGTTCCTCCTTCGCCCAACATGCTCCGGTAGCGCTGCTCCGCGGCGTCGATCGCGGCCGTGGACTTCCGCGGGCTCCAGGGTCGTGGGGCAGGGAACGCGTCGACCGAGAAAGGCGCCGGGACCTTAATTTTGCGCCGGACCCCCGTCACCTTCGGGTCGAGCGGCGGATCGTCTGTAGGGGTGGTGGGCTCTCCGCTGTCTGGAACTTTTGCCGCCATCGGACCAGGTTTCCAGTTCAGATAAGCCACGAAACAATGGGATCACTGTTATAATGTCAGAACTTAAGAACTTCAAACGGATCCCATACTTGGTTTCAAAGCTAGGATTTTATTAGAGAGAACTAAGTCCTGGAAGAGACGAGATAACAGTGATGGCAAGGGCCAACACTAGTACAGTTTTATACACTAAAGCAAACACTTCACAAAGCCACAATTCACACCATTGCAAGCACATCTGTCTTCCCACCATCCACTATCAGTAAGGAGGTTACCTCCTCGTTCTGAAGGCCACACGGCTTGGCTTCAAAGGGCACCAGTGTGAGAATGTGCAGAGACACACCATAATTCATTCTACAGCCCTAAATATTTTGGATACCAGTAGGGCAAGGTTAATTGCTACATAGGCACTCGGGGTTGTTAAGAGGTTACAACATGGAGTCAGTTTGGTTCAGTTACACTCTGAGCATGAGCAATACTGAAAGTACAAGGCAGGTACTGGTTACATTACAGTGAAGCCTCAGCAATAGTTACAAGTTCTGACACTCTGGTGAAATGATGTCACTTCCAGGTGACATCATCACACTGGGAACAGCACATGGTGATGGGGCTCTTCAGGGATGGGGATCCTCTGACAGTCTGCTCCCTGCCGGTGGGAGCTTAGCAACCCTAATTGTGTTTCTTTCTTTGTTGTACTTTCCCATGTTAATTTTATTCTTCTTCAATTTATGTTTAACCGAGAGAATTTCTTCTGGAAGGGAAGAATGTGAGGACTTACAGCACTTCCATTCATTTGCTTGATTATTTAGATATTTTTACCTTGCTTTTCTCCCCAAAGAAGCTTATAATGTCATTCTTTCTCCCTCTGTCTTAACCACACAATACCAACCCCCTGACATAGGTTAAGCTGAGAAAGTGTGAGTGGCCCCAGGTCACCCAGCAAGCTTCCATAGAAGAGTGGGGATTGGAACCTGGATCTCCCAGATTCTAGTCAAAGGTTCTAAGTGTTAAACTGCCCCTGTACTCCATATTATCTTCGTTGACAAGCACCTTGATAAAGTGCCACCCCAAAGCAATCTCAATGTGATGGTTTTTGTGCCATGCTTTACTGAGGAACACTTGCTCTCCTGGGAATTGGTAAAATCCTACACATAAAATGTTTTGGATATAATTGCATAGACAATCTCATAAAGTTCCTTATACATCTGTAAAGTGGGGGGAGAGAGATGAGGGACTTAAAGCTGTAGCACTCTTTAGTTGCACACCATTGTGTATGGAAATAAAAGAGGATTTCCAAAGCATTGGTTCTGATTTGGAGCCCATATCAGGTCATTTGGAGCTCTAAAATCTGGAAAGAAATTTTGGAATCATCAGCAGTAAGGTTTTTCCCCTCTCTTTCATTCCCCAAGAACTACACCAAGTCAGTTTGGTGTAGTGGTTAAGTAAGCAGACTCTTATCTGGGAGAACTGGGTTTGATTCCCCACTCCTCCACTTGAAGCTGCTGGAATGGCTTTGGGCAGGGCTTTTTTGTAGAAAAAGCCCAGCAGGAACTCATTAGTATGCGAGGCCACACCTCTGAAATCACCATCATTTGCATACTAGGCCACACCTCTGACATCACCAAAAATGCTATAATATCTTTTTTGAGGTGCTTACAATTCTGGTCACCACACCTCAAAAAAGATTTTTTAGCTTTGGAAAAAGTCCACAAATATATAGTCATATGTATAGCCATCAGTGTTCCCTCTAAGCTGCAGAGTCTTATGAGCAAAAATTCTACTTTGTGAGCTATGGGTTTTAAAGTTGTGAGCTACTGGCATTAAACTTGTGAGCCAATGCATAAATTATTGTGCTCTGGGATCATCCTTCCTGAGCTAAAACAAAAATGTGTGAGCTGGAAGCTAAAAATCTGTGAGCTAGCTCACACTAACTCAGGTTAGAGGGAACACTGATAGCCATCCCAGAAAAAAAATGAATTCTAACACACTACTCGATCACAAGAGCCAGCATGGTATAGTGCAGGGGTGACCAAACTTGCTTAAACTTAAAAGCCACATAGAATAAATGTCAGATGTTCAAGAGCCGCAAAGCATGAACATCAGATGTTTGAGAGTAGAAGGGAGGAATGAGAGGTGGAAAGAAAGCAACTTTAATTTTAAATGCATTTTCTAAGCTGCTGACTGGCTTGGAGAAGTGCTTTAAAGAGAGAAATGCCTTCTCCAAATTGGCTGATGGAGCAGTGAGGGTTCCAAGAGCCACACAACATACGTGAAAGAGCCACATGTGGCTCCTGAGCCATAGTTTGGCCACCCCTGGTGTAGTGCTTAAAGAAAGAAAGAGAAATAAAGCAAATAGACAGAGAAAAAGACTGACTGACAGAAAGAGAGAGAGAGGGGGTGGGAGGGATGGAGGAAGGAGGGAGACAGGGGGAAAGACTGACAGAAAGAGAGGGAGGGAGGAAAGAAAGAAAGAAAGAAAGAAAGAAAGAAAGAAAGAAAGAAAGAAAGAAAGAAAGAAAGAAAGAAAGAAAGAAAGAAAGAAAGAAAGAAAGAAAGAAAGAAAGAAAGAAAGAAAGAAAGAAAGAAAGAAAGAAAGAAAGAGAGAGAGAAAGAAAGAGAGAGAGAAAGAAAGAGAGAGAGATGGGGAGGTGGGAAATAAGGCAAAAAGGGAAAAAGAAATACTGATAGAAAGAAAGATTAAAAGAAATACGGAAAGAGTGAGAAAGCAGGAATCAAAGCAAATAAACAGGGAAAAAGAAAGACAGAATGAATGAATGAGAGAGAGAGAGAGAGAGAGAGAGAAATGGAAAGAAAATAAAAGAAACAGAAAGAAAGGAAGGAGAAGGAATGGGACCAACTCACCTTTAAAATTGCTGTTTTTCACAGGAAGCCTGCTGCACAGCGCAGCAGCACAGCGCCTCTTAACCCCCGCCGGGCCAGCAGAGTGTGGGGAAAGGACACAGAGGCACAGCAGGGCCCCCCAACCCCTGCCAGGCCAGCAGAGGGCGGGAAACAGCTGTGGAGGCACCGCAGGGCCCCCGACCCTCGTCGGGCCAGTGGAGTGTGGGGAAAGGCCACAGAAACACTGCAGGGCCCCCAACCCCCGCCAGGCTGGCGGAGGGTGTGGAAAGGCTGCGGAGTCGCGGCAGGGCCCCCCGACCCCCACCAGGCTGGCAGAGGGCAAGAAAAAGCCACAGAAGCACCACAGGGCCCCTCGACCCCCACCAGCCCGGTGGAGGGTGGGGAAAGGCTGCGGAGGCGCGGCAGGGCCCCCTTACCCCTGCCAGGCTGGCGGAAGGTGGGGAAAGGCTGTGAAGGTGCAGCAGGGCCCCCTGACCCCTACCAGGGTGGCAGAGGTCAGGGAAAATGGCGAGGAGGCGTCACAGGGCCCCCTGACTCCCGCTGGCCGGCAGAGGATCAGAGGAAAGCCAGGCAAGCACAGTTGGGTCCCCTGACCCCCGGCCAGCCAGGAAACTGTCTGGAATGTTATCACTTCATATCTAAAAATCTGAGACACTTTCCCATTCTTGCAGCTTAGCACTATTTTACAGAACTTACTCTGCTATTTTAAAAATATGAAATAAAAGCAAAGGACTTGCAAGGAAGATCTCTGCACCTCCCAACACTAGTTCCTTTTTTCTTCTTCCTGACAGCCCCCATAGCGTCTCCCTGCTTACTTCTCTCCCAAGTTTGTAGAGTGCCCGCCCATCTGTCCCTGGATCCATTATATGGATTTTTTGACCCACATTCTAGGATCTTGTTCAGAATTGAATAGAAAGATAATGGACTGGATCCCACCTAACAGTGCCATCACCACTGAAGCCCCACCACTCTCCAAATTCCACCCTCTCCAAGCTCCACCTCCAAAATCTACCGGAATTTACAAACCCAGAGCTGGCAAAACTCAGGGTGCTGCTTGTAAACAAGGCAACAAAAAGCCAGTGGAGGCACAGTGAGAGTGAGGAAAGAAAAACAACTGTGCCCACAAAACAGACCTTGTAATTGACTAGGAAAATATTTCTATTAAATAAGCATAACAGCATTTAAAAAACATTCCTATAGTTTCATAGCAAATTCACAAAGTCCAGTGTCTCTTAAAGCAACAATGAATAAATTCTTCCTGTGTGACTCCTCATGAAAATTACTTCTCCTTTCCCAAAGTCCCAAAGGCTCCAAAGTTCAAGGCACCAGGAGGTGTCAGTGTGCAGGATTCGGCTCCAAAGCATAAGTTTCCTTCATGTGGTTGCCAGCTGGAAGATCCATGTTCCGCTATACATGTTTCGCAAGCCAAATAACAACGTTTACAAATTGCTCTCAAAGCATCATTTCTATACACCCACTTCTCAAAACATTTCTTCTCATAAAAAATATCCCTATGATATAATAAAGGAGAAGTAATAATGTGGATATTTGGTTACCCTTTATAATGCTATTGAAAAGTTCAGTGTTGTTTCATCACCACACACATAGGCAGTGTCAATTAAGTGTGGATATACAAAATTAACCAGCCTTGTTTATTTATTAGATTTATATATATTTCCATACTTGTAAGTAATAAATCCTTGAACATAATGGTATAACAAGTTTATTTCTTTAATTAAAATGTTTTAATTAAAATCAGTTTCTGAACAAATCATAACTTTCACTTTGAGTTTCATGGCAGCATGAACTGAAACAAATTTGATTTTCTTTCACATTGGCTTATTCCATGATTGTGTGTGTGCCTGTGTGTGTACAGAAGATGGAGAAAATAGAAGCAAATAGGAGGCAAGAAGAAACATGAGCTGTGTTGCATGAAGATCATGGCACAATGCTGCAAGGTAGTATGTAACGTGCAAATTTGGTGGAATTATCTTTATAAACAGCTGTCCAAACACTCCAGTAGATTCCCTAAGGAAAGTAATGGTTGTGTAGCTCTGGAATAATAATAATAATTATTATTGTGTAATAATAATTCAATCCCTGAATTCACAACACAGTGCGTGTGCATGTGCGCAAAGGTGACCAGTGGGAGACCGCAAAGGTGACCAGTGGGAGACCGCAAAGGTGACCAGTGGGAGACCGCAAAGGTGACCAGTGGATGTAAGGACGTAAATACACTCCGCCTATGAAGATCTGTGGCGGGAAGTTTAACTGGCCAGGATTGGACCTGGCCAGGTAAGTGGGTTGTTGCGGGAGATGTATATAATCGGGGACCCGGCCTCGCCATCTTGTCTTTGTGATGTACTCGCCAATAAAGCATGTTGCCTTCTACGAGTCTAGTAACTCAGTATATTACACTGGCGATTAAGGTGGAATTCTAGCCTGGTAGTTTCCCCATCATGAAATCAATGACCCCGCCAGGGACAAAGAAGGCAAGCAGCCCAGAGAGGCAGAAGCGCCACCGCCGCCATGGCAAACACGAGCAGAATGATCAGCCACATCGCAGAGTTCGACCCTTGCAAACCCGAAAGATGGGAGACTTATGCAGAGCATGTCGACTGCTACCTATGGGCGAATGTGATAACAGATGACAGCAGGAAGCGAGATGTGCTCCTGAGCGTCTGTGGGGATGCAACATTCGAGATTGCCCAAAGTCTCTCAGCCCCCGCGAAGGTTACCGCAAAATCGTACAAGGAGATAGTCAAACTCCTGACCAGCCATTTCTTGCTGCAGCCATCCATCATCGCCCGCCGATTCCTGTTCCACAAGAGAGATCAAGGGGTGGGAGGGATGGCTGCCGTCTACCTGGCCGCTCTCCGCCAAATCGCGGGAAACTGCAGCTTTGACAAGCTGGAGGAAGCGCTGAGGAATCGATTTGTCTGGGGCCTCTGGGATGAAAGGCTGCAGCAAAAGCTTTTCGCAAAGGAAGAGCTGACCCTCCAAAGCGCCTTCAATGAAGCCACTGCATTTGAGAGAGCCGCTAAGGCTCACCCCAGCCCTCAAGCAGAAGCCGTCCACCAGGAGGTGTCGGGCGACCCCGAGGAGGAAGAGGCACACCAGCTCCGCCACCAACCAAGAAACAGGCTGAAATTGTTCACCTGGCCACGAGCAACAGAGAGACCTGCCAGCACAAAGTGTGCCAGCTGTGGAGACCCACATAAGCAACAGGACTGCCCCTATCACAACGTGGACTGTAGGAACTGCGGAAAGGTGGGCCACATCACCCGTGCTTGCAGGGCCAAGAAAACCGCAGGTGGCAATCCACTCACCACAACTCGATCAATGCTCACATGACCGCATCGACCAGCAGCCAGGTAATGAATTTGCCCTAACCACCCCAGAAAAGGTCAAGGTGTCGGTCCAAATCAAGAGGGCTCCCTGCCTAATGGAGCTGGACTCGGGATCCTCCATCTCCATAATCTTGGAGGAGTCCCTCAGAAAACTCTGCCCCCATGGCAGGCCCCGGTTGCGGCCTGCTAATTTCGTCCTGAGAGACTTCCAGAAAAACCCTGTACAGATTCTGGGATGGGCCACGGTGAGGGTAGAGTTCAAGAACTTTAGGGGTGTACTGGACATAGGCATGGTCAAGCGCCAGCTCACCACATTACTGGGGCTGGCCTTGTTTAGACCTCTGGGCATACAAATAGTAGGGGTGCAGCAGATACAAATGCACAATTTTGAAAATGTGTGACAGGAATTTCCAGAGGTATTTGATGGGTCCCTGGGGTGCTACAAGGGGCCTCCCATCACCTTACAGCTCGACCCCCAAGTGAGACCAATAAGGCTGAAGGCCAGGCGAGTACCGTTCGCTCTTAAACCAAAAATAGAAGCAGAACTGGACCGTCTCGTGGCCCAGGAAGTGCTTGAGCCAGTATCCTATGCAGCATGGGAGACCCCCATAGTCACTCCCGTGAAGCCAAACGGGGACGAGCGCATATGTGCAGACTATAAATGCACAATAAATAAAGCGCTACAGGGCATCCCATACCCCGTCCAAGTGGTCAGCCAAGTTCTCGCATCCTTAGCTGGCTCTAATGTTTTTGGGAAGCTGGACCTGGCCCAAGCTTACCAGCAGCTCCCAGTGGATGCCGAGACCGCGGAGGCTCAAACAATAGTGACCCACAGGGGAGCTTTCAGGGTGCGGCAATTACAATTTGGGGTTAGCGTGGCTCCGGGACTCTTCCAGAGCATAATGGACTCTCTCCTTAAAGGGATTCTCGGAGTACAACCCTTTTCCAATGACGTTTTGATTACTGCCCCCGACGCCGAGGAGTTCCGCTGCTGTCTGCGTGAGCTACTCCGCCTCTTTCAAACGGCGGGACTTAAGGTGAAGTGGGAGAAGTGCTCTCTAGGGGTGCTGAGGGTGGAGTTCTTGGGGTTCGCTGTTGACGCTGCGGGAATACACCCGATGGCAGACAAGACCAGGGCTATAGTCCATGCCCTGGCCCCCACGTGCAAGGTGGAGCTACAAAGTTTCATGGGACTCTTGAATTTTTTTTCATTCATTCTTGCCCCACAAATCGGCCCTCGCAGAAGCCCTACATAGGCTCCTTGATAAACATGCCCCGTGGGTCTGGGGGGAAAAGCAGGCCACCACTTTTCAGGCAGTCAAGGACATCCTGGTTTCCAATGCGGTGCTCCTGATGAGTCCCTTCCAGTGATTCTAGCCTGCGACACTTCCCCATTTGGGGTGAGCACCATCCTGGGGTACCAACTTCCAGATGGGAGGGAGGTCCCCGTGGCCTATTACTCTAGGACCCTGACCCCCGCAGAGCGAAACTATGCCCAAATAGAAAAGGAGGTGTTAACAATAGTGGCGGGCATGCACAAATTCAACGACTACCTTTACGGCAGGCATTTCATGATTGCCACAGACCACAAGCTGCTGCTGGGCCTCCTCGCCCCAGACCACCAGACACTGCAAATCCTGTCACAGCACGTCCTGAGGTGGAACCAGTTCCTCAACTCGTACACGTATAAGCTAGTACATCACCCCGGTAAAGCAATGGGACATGCAGACTGCCCTCGATGGATCCTGACCCAGCCCCCACATGATGCTACTGGAGACTCTACCGGAGAGGCCTCTCCACGCCGCTGAGGTAGCTCAGGCCACGGGCAGAGACCACATCCTCGCACGCGTTTTTGACTGGGTAGGGAGGGGGTGGCCCACGGGCAAACTGGACGCTGATTTCAGGGCATTTGCATCCATCGCGGCCGTGGTCAGAGCCCTACGGAGGGTCTTTTGCACCCATGGGATCCCCGAGACCTTAGTCATGGACAACGGGACCGCTTTTACCTCCCAGGACTTCCAGGAGTTCCTGAATAGGTACCTCATCCAGCACATACAGACCGCTGCCTTCCATCCAGCCACCAATGGCCAAGCAGAGCTCATGGTGCGTACCACTAAGGAGGCCCTGAGTCGCATAGTACAGGGGGATTGGGACCACCGCCTGGCAGCTCATGGGGAGGAAGTTGACCACTAGGCTAGATAGGTTGCATCCAGGCCAGGCCCCGGACCTCCGCAGTTCCCCTGAAATAAGAGAAGCCGCTAGGGGGTTCTTTCTGGGGGATCCAGTCTACGTGAAGAACTTTGCAAGCAGATGGGAGTGGTTACCAGCCAGGGTGCTGCGGGTCACTGGGTCCCGCTCTTACGAGGTCTCGTCTGAGGGGGGCCAGATCCTCAGGAGGCACATTGATCAGCTGCAACGCCGCACCGTGCCAGAAGATCAGGCAGAGACCGGGGGGAGCAGGGGAGCAGGTAGCAGGGTAATAGCGGTAACACCACCAACAGCCACCCAGCCAGTGCCAGCCATGCTGGCTCTGCGGGCGGAAGAGCTCAGCAGCGGCAGGAGTGACCCCTCCCCCGTGGAGGTGCAAGGAGAGGTCCCGGAGCCGCTGCAGACACCGGACAGCACTCTTCCAGCTTCACCCCACAACAAGGAACCAGCGGCTCCCTCAGCCACAGCAGCCACTCCAGTTCCCCACAGTTAAAACTAAGGAGGTCAAGTAAGGAACGAAGGGCATTGTCTTACTTGAAAGACTATGTTTCTTGAACTGGGGGGGAGGAGTGTTGTGTCTTGCAATTCAATCCATGAATTCACAACACAGTGTGAGTGCGTGCGTGCAGAGGTGACCAGTGGGAGACCGCAGGTCACCGGATGTAAGGACGTAAATACACTCCGCCTATGAAGATCTGTGGCAGGAAGTTTAACTGGCCAGGATTGGACCTGGCCAGGTAAGTGGGTTGTTCTGGAAGAGGTATATAATCGGGGACCCGGCCTCACCATCTTGTCTTTGTGATGTACTCGCCAATAAAGCATGTTGCCTTCTACGAGTCTAGTAACTCAGTACATTACAATAATAATAATAGAATTTGAAACCTGAGCCAGTAATGTCCTACACACACACAAGAATTACAGGAAATACATCTCCTCCCCTGAACCCCAGATACTAAAGTATAACAAACTTTATACCAGACAGCATCATTTTGTGGATGATATGAGCCAGTTTGATGTAGTGGTTAAGTGCACAGACTCTAATCTGGGAGAAGTGGGCTTGATTCCCCACTCCTTCATATGCACCTGCTGAGTGACCTTGGGCCAGTCACAGTTCTTGCTCTCTCAACTTCACCTGCCTCACAGGGTAGGGAGAGGAAGGGAAATAAGATTGTAAGCCTCTCTGAGACTCTGAGTGAAGGGCAGGATATAGATTCAGTCTCTTCTCCTTCTTCTTTTGGGATGGGTTTGGTGCAAGTAAGGAAAAGTGAAGTGAGGTGACTGACCATGCTGAGCTGCAACAGAGAGTAGGATTGCTCAAACACTGGCAACTCAATTGGGCATCCTTTTAGAGGGTATGTGAGAGTTTAATAAGTTACACTGTTCAGTTGTTAATTAATAAACCAAAATTTGGGGACTTCCTGGGAAGGAAAATGCCGAGCTGAGCTGTCTCTCATAACGGGAGCAGGCTGGAACTTCTGTTCGGGGTAGTAGAAGGCAAATTAATGCCTACTGCCTACTTTTCTCAGTGAGAGAAGAGTCCAAGACATGCACAGAAACTTTGAAAAGAGATTTACCTTGGCTTAAAGGGAGCCCTGGAGAGGGTCTTCTTTGAGGCTTTGAGGGGTCTCAGGAAGTTGCATAGTCATCATCTGCAGAAGTGCCCAGAGTCATTTATTTGACATAAGCTCATCAGGATCCTAACCTTCTTGGACATTTCTAAACAAACCTTTGAAAGACCAGTGGAAACTTGAATAATTGGAAGAAAAGGTACAGAAGTTTGTTTGTTTGTTTGTTTTCCATTCCGGAGCTATTTATAGCTTAAAAGGACAAAATTAAAAGGTGGGAGAAGGAAATATAGAAAGCTTGGAAGAAGAAGAAAGAAGGGGTGAAATTTGGATTTTATAAATATAAAGGACAGTGCTAAAAACTGCTAAAAAGTGAGAAGGAATTTATTGTTTTGTCTACCTGCGGTTTGGAAGTAAAAGCAATATCGTCACACTGGAACAGACCTGCAGCACATCTGAGTAAAACAGGAAGTACGTCAAGCATCGTGAGATCTTCATGTGAGTTGATGGTGACAAAGACAGGAAGCAGTAAGAAAAAAACCTACTCTAGCAAAATATACCATAGAGAAACGTCGGCGGCCATTGCTGGGAGGCTAAATTTAAAACACTGCCTTTAAAAAAGAATCTGGGACACTAAAAATTGTCAGAATCAACTGGAAAAAGGGTAAGAAGACAAGTACTATTGGTCACATTATTTGTGGGCTCCTAGGGAAGCTTTAAAAGGAAAGAAAAATTTGAAGAAGGAGTAAAAAGTCACGGCCGCCATTTTGGAAATTTTAAAGACTTTTTTAGTAAATATCTGGACTTTGGGGGCTCAGAGACCAGCGAAATTGGGCTTGCTGGAAAGGGCAAGTCCTTATCTTTTGAATCTGATTGTCAGATTGAAAATTGGTGAGGTCAAAATTTTTGTCATTTTTTGAAGGTTTAAATTTTTTTAAAAAAAATTATATCTTGGCTTAGGAAGCTCAGAGGAAGATGGAATAAAGTTTATTATAAAGACTAAATTTAGATCTTTTGAACTTGATAGCTAAACTTGCAATTTGTGAAACGAAAATTTTTGGTATTTTTATTTTTTTTTCTTTGCCTAAATGTCTGAACCCAAGCAGACCCGACAAAGGGTTCTTTAATTAGAGAAAATGCAGGACCAATTGAATACAATGGAAGCCAGAATAATGAAAGGAGTTAGGAAGATGATAGATGAATCAAAGGAAGAAATTATTACAGAGATTAAAAAAGAAATGGAAGATCTCAAAAAAGAAACTGGAGAAACAGCTAAGAAAGTGCAGGAGGTGGAAGAGAAAATAAAAGTATATGATACCACTTTGTTGTAAATTCAAGAAAAAGTGACAATCCACGACTGCAAATTAATGGAAACTTAGATACGTCTGAGAGGAGTACCTGAAGCAGAGAATGGTGATTTGAAAGGATACATAATAAAAATAATTGCAGAATTTTTAGAAGAAGACCCTGATGGGACCAAAAATATGTATGATTATATGTACAGAGTGAATTCACTTTTTGCCAAGAAAAATAAGAGATGTTGTTATAAGATATATGACAAAGGAAATGGTGGGAAGGATCATGACTAAAAACTTTGAAAAGACACTGATAGTGGGAGGCAGTAAAGTGAGAATCACGAAAGAGCTGCCAAGACAAGTGATAAATGACAGGAGAACATACAAAAAGTTGACAGAAAAACTGAGAGACAATGGCACGGGATTCAGATGGATAATACCCGAAAGTTTGAGTTTTGAACTCCAGGGGAAGAGAGTCACAATTACAAATGCTCAAGAGTTGAGTAGATTTTTAGAAGAAAATAAGGAATTTGCACCATGATGGATTACAAATTACTGTCTTGGAATGTTAATGGACTAAATTCACCACAAAAAAGAAGGGCAACATTTCATTGGATTAAGAAACAAAATTGTAATATAATTTGTTTGCAAGAAGTACACATTAAACAAAAGGATTATAAATTTTTATGGAACAAACAATTGGGAACGGAGTTTTTTTCATTAGCTGAACAGAAGAAAAGGGGAGTAGTTTTGTATATCAAACAAGAATTGGAGCCAAAATTAGTATTTAAAGATAAGGACAGAAGATTTGTAGCAGTGGAGATAATATTAAATGGGGAAAAAAACATTGTTATTGGGACTATATGCACCTAATGGTGCAAAGGATGCTTTTTAAAAAGACATTATACAACAGTTAGATGAGCTGACTTATGATCAAGAATTGTTAATGGGAGATTTTAATGGAACAGTTGAGAACTCATTGGACAGATCTGGAGGGAAAAGAAATGATGGGAAAGAAGGGAAATTGCCAAAGTCTTTCTTTGAACTGGTTAAACAAGAAAATTTAGAAGATATATGGAGGAAGTTTAATCCTGAAGTGTGGGACTATACTTTTTTTTCCTGCAAGACATAAAACTTTTTCTAGAATTGACATGTTGTGGGGAACTAAAGACTTAAGTCTTATAACAAAGAAGATAGCCTAAAATCGGGGCCGACCACAACCCAATAATGTTGATTACAAAACTGTCCAAGAAATCGAGGCAATGGAGATTGAATGAAGATTTGCTACAGAACAAACAAACAGTGACATTTATAGAAAAAGAAACTAAGGCTTTTTTCCAAGTGAATGATAAAGAAGATATAGATTTTCAGATGGTCTGGGATGCTTATAAAGCAGTAACGAGAGGGGTGTTGATCACTTTGAACAATAAAGACAAAAGAAAAAAAGAAAAACAATTATTGGACATTCAAAATGAAAAAAAGAAAAAAAGAAGGGGAGCTGAGAAAAAGACCAGGGAAAAAGAAAATTCTAAGGGAAATTTCAATATTATAAACACAATTGAGATATTTGTTAAATAAAGAAGTGGAATGGAATCTGAAAAGACTTCAGCAGAAATCTTTTGAAGGGGCAAACAAGACGGGAAAGTATTTGGCTTGGCAATTGAAGAAAAAGAGAGAAAATAAAATAATTAGTAGAATTGTGATAGATGGAAGAATAGTGGTTACTCAAGAGGGAATAAAAAGAGAATTTTTTAAGTACTATGCCAAACTGTTTAAAGGTGTTGAAGTAAAGAAAGAGAAGGTAGATGAATATTTATAAAAATTAAAAAGTGAGCCCCTAACTGAAAATATGCGAAAAGTTTTGAATGACCCAATTGAAAAAATAGAAATTGAAGCAGCAATCAACGCAATGAAAAATGGAAAAGCTCCCAGGCCAGATGGATATACAGCTAAATATTTCAAAACTTTTAAGGATGAATTAATACCAACATTGCAGAAGTTGATGAATATAATAAGAATAAAAGGGAATGTGCCAAATACATGGAAAGAAGCTGTTATTTCTTTGATACCTAAAGAGGATAGAGATGCCACGAATGTGAAAAATTACAGACCAATTTCGCTATTAAATGATGACTATAAAATATTTACAAGAAGCCTGGCAGAACAACTTAAACAACATCTGATAAATTTTATAAAGGAAGATCAAGCTGGTTTTCTTCCCAAAAGACAAATAAGAGACAGTATTAGGACTGTTGTAAATATTGTAGAATATTATGAAAGACATCCAGAAAAAGAAGTAGCATTATTCTTTGCAAATGCAGAGAAAGCATTTGATAACTTAAACTGGGACTTTATGTTTGCAGTAATGGACAAGATGGAGCTGGGAGAAAGCTTTATAAGAATGATAAAAGCAATATATTCCGAACAAAGGGCAAGGTTGTGTGTTAATGCAGATCTTACAGATGAAATGAAAATTAATAAAGGTACTAGACAAGGTTGCCCGCTTTCACCATTGCTGTTTATAATGACTCTTGAAATTTTATTGATGCAGATTCAAGAAGAAAAAGACGTAGAAGGATTACAAATAAAAGGATGTACTTACAAATATAGAGCATTTGCTGATGATATAATGTTTATAAATGAAAACCCCATATAAGTTACACCTTTGTTGTTAACGAAAATACAAGAGTTTGGGGAGTTGGCTGGACTTTATATAAATAAAGAAAAATCTAAAATTCTGTGCAAGAATATGCAGATGAATAGAAAATAAGAATTACAAAGACTAACGGGCTGTGAAGTCATCTCCAAGGTAAAGTACCTAGGAGTGGAGATAACAATGAAAAATATTGATTTGTTTAAGAATAATTATGAGAAGTTATGGAGGAAGATATGCTAAAATGGAGGAAGATATGCTAAAATGGAACAAGCTCAATTTGTCATTGCTGGGTAGAATAGCTGCAATAAAAATGAATATTCTATCAAGGATAATGTATCTGTTTCAAACTATTCCTATTGTGAAAGACGCTAAACAGTTTGATAAATGGCGAAGGAAAATCTCAGAATTTGTGTGGGCTGGGAAGAAGCCAAGGATTAAAATGAAAATTTTGACAGATGCAAAAGAGAGAGGTGGATTCCAATTACCAGATCTAAAATTGTATCATGATTTGTTTGTTTAGTATGGATGAAAGAATGGATAACGTTGTTAAATAAAAAACTTTTAGTGTTGGAAGGCCACGGAAACAAATTTGGCTGGCATGCGTACTTGTACTATAGAAAAAAGAGGATGGATGGTCTTTTCTCTCACCATTATATAAGAAGTAATCTATTAAATACATGGATAAAGTATAAGAAATATGGTGATGAGAGGAGACCTTTATGGATAGTGCCAGCCAAAGTGATAAAGATAACGGCTAAAACAGCCGAAGAAAAATGGCTATCATATAGTCAGCTATTAAAAATACAAAGTGGAAAAATAGAACTGAAAACTGCTGAAGAATTGAGTTACAAATATGATTGGTTTCAAATGCAACAAATAAAAAGTTTGGTGGAGAATGATATTAAAACCGAAGGAATAAGGAAAGAACAAACAGAAATGGAAAGAGTTCTGCTCGACATTAATTTCAAAAGTATACAAATTACTTTTACAATGGTCTACAGAAGATGAAGTAGTGGAATCTCAAATGATAAAATGGGCAATTAATGTAAATAAAGAAATGAAGATGGAATTTTGGGAATATTTGTGGAAGAACTCTATGAAACTCGCAACATGTCAAAGTATTAAAGAAAATTGTTTTAAGATGACGTATAGATGGTACATGACACCAAAAAAAATTAGCAAAGATGAACAACAAGATGCCAGACAGGTGTTGGAAATGTAAAAAGCATGAAGGTTCTTTCTACCATATGTGGTGGACTTATGAAAGAGCTAAAATGTTTTGGCAAATGATTCAGCAAGAGATTTCTAAGATTTTGGGATATGAATTTAACAAAGTTGCAGAGACTTTTCTGCTGGGATTACAAATGGAAAAATTTCCAAAAGAAGATAGAACTTTAATATGGTACTTGCTCTCAGCTGCTAGGACATTGTATGCGCAGCTGTGGAAGCAAGAAAAAATACCAGAGAAATGGGACTGGATTATAAAAGTTATGTCATGGAGTGAAATGGACAAATTAACAAGAAAATTAAGAGACTATGATTTGGAGCTTTTTAAGTTGGCGTGGAAGAAGTTCAGAAGATACGTAGAAAAAGAGTGGAAAATAAAAGGACATTGGACAATTTTTGATAATGATTAAGTTTTTTCATTATTATTTTTTAAAAAAACAGTATAATTTTGGGGTTTTTTTAATAGTTAAAGGTACCTTTAATATTTGTTTTCTTTAAGTAAATAACACTGGCGGGGGTCAAGTAACGGGGGGAGGGGTGGGGGAAAAGTAAGATATGGGTAGAAGAATTTCTCTTTTTTAAGTCTTTATAAGATGTAGTTATAGTTTTGCTACCATATGTTACTAATAAAATTGTTTATTACATAAGGAAAAAAATAAACCAAAATTTGGTCCATTTTACTGCCCATCATCTTCATTTCAAGGAGTGGCAATTGAGACTATTTTTCTGATCTCCTTATGAGCATTTCTTTTTTTACTAATCCAGTCCATTTCAGTAACCTTTGAATCTTAGAGCTAAGAGATTTACTGCAATGTTGAATGAACCATGTAAGAATATTATGTCAACAAACTGCTTTCAAAAGTATCTCAGTCATCATTCTGAAAAAGAAAGTATTTCACAAGTTATCGAAATGCTGGTCTAAAAACCCCCACATACTATTCTAGGATTTCACCCCTCACCCAAAACATAGACATGCATAGACATAATTTTACATCTCCACGTTTAAGCAAAGCAAAAACCAGCAGAAACAGCAACACCAACAGAGCTTCCATCACATCCCTGACTCTGACCAATTGTAATCCTGGGAGCCTGCACAGTTCAGTATACAAGCAGGAAAGAATGACCCCATGATGTCACCCATTGTAGAACACATATAGACCCTTCTGCTCAATGCAGAACCACAAAGCTAGTGGGGGGAAGCCATAATGGATTTACTTGGTGCATCTGAAGCTTCCCAGGAGAAGGGTCTGAAGTTCCACTGTGGGAGTGAGGCATTTACACAAATTCCACAATGCTGAACAATATGACATGTTTGTATTGCTGTCCTTCTGAGCAAAAGAAGCATTTTGCAAGGGAAAGAAATGGAACAAACACAATGGAAGAAACACAAGAATCAAAGCTACATCAGCAGGCAGGACCATATGCTCTACAGTTCAGTGGAAAGCAGTAATGTAGTTAGGAAGGCTTAACAAGGTGGCATACAAGGTCTACATTAGGAAGATGTCAGCATGATCACTCTAGTATCTCTGAAGGCACCCTCTGTTTCTCACAGTTCTTTGAGCCTAGGGAACTGGTGTTACAGCATTAGGCACTAAGGGAAGGGGGGTGGGAAGAGAGAATGGAAATGAGGCAGCCATTTCTACTGAGACACCAATAAAAAGGGCTCAGCTCTCTTTGCTTCCCTACCAGAAGGGAAGGTCAGGGAAAGGAATATGGGTGGCAGGTAGGGAATGGTTTGTATCTTGTGCAGGGCAGTGGGAGTTCAGCTCAAACATCTTTGTCATTAGGAACATGATGGAATCCAAAATTTGGATCTGGGCTTGGAAAAGACTATTTTCTGATTTTAAAAAAAATTACAAAATCTCAGTATGCTAAGCAGCATTCCATACTGAGTTAGGTAGAAGTTGACAATCACTGAGATTTACCTCATTATTCATATATATAGGCCAATATAAGGAACAAATGGCTTATAACTTGAATGAAGTGTCGTTGAGGAGCATAGAGCCTGTTTATTGAGGAACAGCATAAATATTTTTTGTGATAGTGAAATGTCACTTTTTTGCAGTGGGTGCTCAGACATGAAGGTCTTTGTTTGTCACTTTTGATGCCAGAGACTGCGCTGGGGATCGCTGAGCATGTGTTCTCTGCTTTTGATATCGATGTTGATTATTCAGTTTTCATTTGACAGATTGGTGTCAGTTTAAAATTTTCATATTGTTCTAGCCTCAATATAGCTGTTGCTAGGATATCTATTTATGTATTTTACCGAGGGCCATTGATAACCACGGTTGCCCCCCCAGTCGGAATGAAGAGGCTGACACAGTGTGTTGGATAAACCGGGCCGCTTTATTGAACATAACTTGAACGAACTAGAATGGCAAGGGGTATAGGACTAACAGGACAAGCCCTGGGGTCAGCCCTATGACCCCGCCTTGTCCTGTGAGGGTGAGCCACCCTGCCCCCAGCACGAGCTCAATATATTATGGCTGGTGCTGAGCCAGTCAGGCCCAAACTTCACCTCCACCTAGGCTAGCATCAATCCCTCTGGAAAGA
This sequence comes from Heteronotia binoei, assembly GCF_032191835.1. NCBI lineage: Eukaryota > Metazoa > Chordata > Lepidosauria > Squamata > Gekkonidae > Heteronotia > Heteronotia binoei. The sequence continues at coordinate 36,829,169 of NC_083223.1, forward strand.
TCCGGCCCGGTGAGGCTTTGTCATGATCTGCACTCCCAGCATTGAGCCGTAAAGCCCATCTGCTGTTCATACAGACCACCTGCACCAACTGGTGCTGAGCTATAGGTGCTCCCTTGAAAACACTGTAGCCAATACCTCATCCTGCCACCGCCACCGCCAATGCCAAGCCTCTGCTTAGGCATTAGTGCCCACTGGACGGCCCAGAGCTGACTGCAGCCCCTGCCTTAGATCATTCAAAAAGGTCCAGTTGCCCAACTCTGATAAATGAACCCCATCCGGCCTATACAAGTCAGCATTCTCGACCCGTATGGCCGGATGGGGAAGGAATATGCCTAAGCCGCCCTCCATGGCCTTTTGCAAGGCCCAGTTGGCCTTGCGTCTGGCCCGCTCTATCCCACTGGGGTACAGGGCAGACCGCCAGACTCCGTGTGGCAGAATTGCTGACCAAACCAAAATAACCCCTGGCTATTTCTGCTTAATGGCCTGAAGATCCTCCTGTGCCTGCAACGAAAGAGCTTTCCCTTTCATAAATCCAAGGTCATTACCACCAAGGTGGATAACCAGGATGTGCAGAGGAGGCGCCCTCCTCCCACGGAACAACAGTGGCATGATCTCTGGCCAACGCAGGCCACAGCGACCCAGCCACTTCACCGTCACCCACTCGCTGAGACCCAGCTGGGTACCAACTGGCGATCTCCTAACCTGGTGGGCAGCCTAGAACACCATACTGTGCCTGCAGATGAGGATACAACGCCTCTCCCTATGAGCCACAGCACCTGAAAAACAGAAACCAGTCACAACCCGGAAAAACATGCCAACGGGCAACATAACTGCGAACCTGCCCCCACGCACTCACTGAAAGACCAACGGGCGCACATATGATTTGTAGGCTGCTGACTGCCACAGGCCCATCTGCTGTATAGCAGGGGGGGGGGTGTAGTCCATCGCTGCCGCCGTGGATATGACTCCAATTCGGAACGAATGTGTTCCAAATTTGACACCCTCTAACCCCAACTCAGCCAGTGCCCTGCCTGTCACAGCCCCAAATTGATATTTTGTAAGGGGGGAACCATCGCTATGGTGAAACAAGAGGCCATCACCCTCCCCCCTAAGCGGTATATACTGCTCCAGGGCCTTGACTGGGCACAACTCTGCCAATACACATCGGCCGATCATAATGACTGTGCCCCTCTGATGCTGGTCCATTTTGGACTGCCATACCATCAGCCAAACCTGCCCCCCTACAAATTTAACGTCACTGGCTCGCAGCGCCCGGTCAGAATTGTCCTTTTTCGACTGCACCACCAATTCGCTGATCCGAAGTGCACCAAAAAAGGCAACCAAAGAGGCCGCTATAAAGGCCAAACCCTATAAAGGCCAAACCCTTTCAGCACTGAAGGAGGTATGGGCTGTGGGGCATCCGCCCACAGCCCCCATTATCTTGCCCAACCCTAATAATAATAATAATAATAATAATAATAATAATAATAATAATAATAATAGATTTTATTTGTATCCCGCCCTCCCCGCACAAGCGGCTCAGGGCGGCTAACAGCATTCTATATATTTACATTAATGGATAAAAACTTTAAATTTAACAGTTAAATTAGCATCTTCCTAACTCTAAAATCGCCAGTGCCCTCAGAAAAGCCCTGCACTTTATTAATAAAGGCAAGTGCTGCCAATTGACCCCTAATTGACTTAAGCCCTAGCCCTCTGTCTTTCTGGTGAATGCAAAACTGTATGATGTGTGCCTCAGGGACCGGCCAGCTGTCTAGAAGCCCAGCAGCACTCCTAAAAACCCAAAACTGTAGGTCTGCCCTTTTCGAGTACTCGGTGCCAATGCTAATCGAATTGCCCTACCGGCTTCAGCCTTCCAAGCTGCCAAAGTTCCTGTGGCATTCGCACTGGCTGTGGATCTTCTTCCAGAGCAAGCTGGCGAAAATGCTCGATCTGTTGGCGAGATAGAGTGTCCACCACCCTGTTGCACACTCCAGGAACATGCTTTGCAAGAAATAGAATGTTCAACCGGAGGCCTCGCAATGTAAATGCACCAAATTCATAACCAATGCTGATTTGGATTATAAAGAGTTGATAACATGTACAACAGCCATGTTATCACACCAGAAATGAACCGCGTGATTGGCCAACTGCTCCCCCCAAAGCCAAATGGCTAATACAATGGGAAAGAACTCCAAAAAGGTGAGGTCACGACAGAGCCCACTAGCCAACCATACTGTGAGCCACTGCTCCATGCACCAGTGTCCCCAAAAATATACTCCGAATCCGGTGGCGCCCGTCGCATCCGAAGATATCTGGAGCTCTGCTTCGATCTTTAAGTCATCATGCCAAAATGAAATCCCATTGAAGGATTTCAAAAATTCCTCGCACACCTCTAGGTCCCTCCGCATGCCTGCGGTCATTCTCACTCTATGGTAAGGGAGATGCAGGGGCCCCATGGCATCACATAGCTGCCTCAAGAAGGCCCTCCACGGAGCCACAACTTTGCATGCAAAGTTGAGATGCCCCACCAACTGCTGGAGCTCAAGCAGTGACACCTTGCGCTGCCTCTTAAGAGAAGCTAATCGAACTCACCGCTTTATCCGCAGGCAGCCGTGAAGCTTGCTGTGTGGTATCCAGCTCAATGTCTAAAAACGTAAGCACCAAGCTGGGGCCCTCTGTCTTTTCATGTGCCAGTGGCATCCCGACCTCCTGCGCCAGGCCCTCAAATGACCGCAATAGCCTGGCACATTGCCCGGACCCCGCAGGGCCAACAAAAAGATAGTATTGCAGGTAGTGAACAGTATCACTTAACCCCAATCTGGCCAGAAGACCATTCCATAAAGGAACTAAACTGCTCAAAAGTGGCACAGGATACTGAGCATCCCATGGGCAGGGCCCTGTCCATATAATACTTCCCTTTAAAGGTAAAGCCCAGCAGATCAAAATCCTCTGGGTGTACTAGCAAAAGGCGAAATGCTGACAATGTCGCATTTTGCCATTTCAGCCCCCACACCACAAACCTGAACCACTTTGACCACTTGGTCAAATGAAGTGTACCTGACCAAACAGAGAACATCCGGAATGGAATCGTTCACTGATCCGCCCCTGGAGTAGGACAAGTGGTGTATCAAACGGTATTCTCCTGGTGCTTTTTTAGGCACCACCCCCAAGGGGGATACCCGTAAAGTGGGTACTGGTGGAGCCTCAAAGGGGCCGAGGACCCTCCCCTCCGCACACTCCTTGGCTATTTTTGCCCTCACCACATGTTCCATCCCTACTACGGAACAGAGGTTAGAAGCCAAACAAGGTACTCTAGGTCCCTGCTATGGAATTCGAAATCCATAGGTAAAGCCCTCCAGTAAATAAGCCCTATCAGCCGCCAGGGGATAATTGCCCAGCAACCGCCTAAGTACCTTCAGTCGTATGGGACTGGGTCCCTTTTCCAGGTGGTTGCTGGTTACTCCCCCCAGGGTGTTTGGCACCCGCCTTGGGTTTAGATTTACAGCAGGCTGAAAAGGCGTGTGACCCCCCTGCACTCATGTTTAAATTTACATGCCTTTCTGGAACACACGGCCTTAGATATGAATTCCCAACATAGCAGCCGGGGTTGAACCAACTGGCCCGCCGCACTGCGGGCACCTACATTACTCTGTTGTTTATGCACCAGATGCCCACTATCCGCCCTATCACCTGTATTGGGCTTCACTGGGGACATCAACTGCAGCCAGAGCTGCTGATTAATCTGATCCCAAGGAAGCCCTGGGTTGACTGCGATCCTCCTCCTGAAGGCCTCGTTGTATTGCAACCAAGCCGCACCAACAAAATTTGTATATGCACGGTATACTGAAAAAGCTGCGCCCTTGCTATCACACCCTCATATATCAAGAAACCTGGCAGCCAATTGGCCCAGGTCCTGTCTACCTTTCTCCGCTTTAGCTTTTCCTTCTCCTTGTCGTCTAGGTCCTCCTTATCCTTCTTTTCCAGTTCTCTAAAGAGGAGACTGAAGACGTCCATGTATTCACCCCTCAAAATCTTATCCCAGGTGGCCACTGACAGGTGATCACCCAAGGGCAATGCAGTGTCACCATACGGAAGCACTTGAAAAGGTATGGACCCGTAAGGATTTGGGGGATAGCTCCACATACCCCATGGATAACCCGGCCACCCTCCGTGCTGCGGCAACTGTCATTGACCCCCCACACACACACGAAAGCACCCCTGGTGCTGCCTGTGAAGCAGAGGCAGTTTGTGAAGCCTCCATAGCAGCTGATTGCAAAGAAGCCAGTGCGGCAAAACCTGCACAACTCTGGCCTTGCGGCGATACAAAAGGTGCACCACAAGCCCATGACAGCCCAGCTTGACACTGTTGTACCCCAGGCCCCAACAGCCCTGGCATTGCCACTGCCACACCCAATGTACTCAGGGGCACTGTCGATTGTGAGTGGCCCCAAGGACTCCAAGGCCAAGTCTGAGGCTGGTGTTGAAATGGGGGCTTACCAACTTCCACCGAGGGGGTGATCACCACTGCCATAGCCGGGACCATCTGCTCAACTTCCTCCACTGCTCCATGGGCCACAGGCTCCCCCCCAGGCAACTCTCCTATATTAGCGCCATCCTCCTGGTCTGATTTCTGCCTTATGTACGCACTGACAGCCCCGCCCTGTAAAGCAGAAAGATGGGCCAGAACCTCCTTCTCAAAAGTCAACCTGTCTGACCATTCCATTGCCCTGGAGCATTCCTCCCATGTAGGAGCCCCTGCAGCACCCCTCTGCTGCTCCAAAACCTCTCATTGACCAATAATGGCCTGCCTTATCTGAGCCTCCTCACCACTTTCGCCTGAGGTACTGGCCCCGTTTCCCTTGGGCCTAGCGGGCTGCTTCCTCTTCGAGAGGCCCTGACCCTTCTTGGGAGTCATATTAAATGACCTCAGGCCCCGTTCTGTTGGGTGGCTAGCCCACAGACCCAATTATATGGCAGCCCCCTCCCAGAAGTAACCCAGGGTTATCCCGGCTTCTCTCTCTCTTTAACTAACTACCCTAGAATGAAGAATGGTGGTTGGGAAGGGGGGGGGTGGCAGCCCCCAACAACCCCGCTGTACACCTATCAATTGGGGGGAGGGGGGCCACAATCCCCCAAGCTGCACACCCTAGGCACTCCCGAGAAACTGGGGGGGACTCTCCGGCCAAGCCCCAGTCCCCTTCCCTGTTTCCTTGCTGTCCCATCAGTGGGCCCAGCCTCCACACACTCCCTACAGCCCCACCAGCTGGCCTCCGATGTGGGCCGCCTACAGCCGCTGCGTGCGACAAAGAGGTCCCCGCCGAGTCCTCCGAATGCCCCAAGCAGCCTTGCAGCCTGCCTGCGGTATGCCGCTCACACTGTCCCCACTGCATCCACGCGCCCCAGGCTCTGGCCCAGCCAAGAGACTCCCCAAATGCGGCTCTCCTCTCTGAGAGCCGCAAAAGAACTGCGCAGCACTGGGCAGGGCCAGGGCTTTTATAGCCCCGACTCCACACCTGTCAGCAGTTTCCCGGATGCCCGAGATGACGGAGCCAGCCTCCCCTCCTTCCGAGGCGGCAACAGCAGCTCCCAGCCTATTGCTACCATTGCCAGCTCGGCTGGGAGGGGCCAACTTCTTACCTTATGGAATAACAACAAGAAGAAAGGTCCTGGTTAGGGGTGTGCACAAACTAAAAGTTCAGTATTTTTCAGGTTCAGATATAACAAACTTGAAAAATATAGTATTATCTGATATTCCTGAATACTGATATTGGGATTTGGGAAATAATTGGTATTGCTGAATTTTTTGGCTCCATACCTTCTCTTCCCTCCCCAAGTCGCCCTACAGTGGTGGCACACACCAGGGAGAGAAGGTGGTCTCTTTAAATACCTTTCATTTATTCCCTGATGTGTGCCACTGCTGCGGATTGACTCAGAGAGGGAAGGGGAGGTATTTAAAGTTTAAATATCCTTGCTTCTTTCTCCAAGTCATGCTGCAGTTGGGGAGAGAAGGGAAGATAGGGTTAAAGGTTTCCTTTTAGGGAAGCTGATCAGCAGACAGGTGAGCCTACTGGGCTGATCAGTATCCCTCTGACGTAGCTACTTAAGTCCTCCATTTTGCTCCCCCTGCTTCAGAGCAGGGGGAAGCAAAGCAGAAGGGTTTGAAGGCTTCCTCCCTGGGAAGCCAATCAGCAGACAGGCAGACACTTCAGACTGATTGGTTTCCTTGGGAGGAAGCCATTTCAGTGCTCCATTTCACTTCCCTCCACTCTGGAGCAGAGGAGAAAGGGAGCCCTGAAATGGCTGTCAAGCATTTAAATGGAACAGCTGATGGAGTGGGGGGGGGGGCTCCAGTCAGCTGTTAGGTTTAAATAGTTGGCATGGCAGCTCAGTTTCAGTATAGCTGAAAGCACCCAAATAAAAGCTGGAAAAAAAATTGACTTTTTTGGGCTCAGCTATATTGGTAGCCAAATGCAAACCTCTCATTTATATTTGGCTTACATAATACCACCAAAATAACAATAAGGTATTTGGGGGTATTTATTCAGCTCAGTTTCTGCTGAATGCATACCCCTAGTCCTGGTTCCAAAGGGTGTATGTACTTTGGCTCAGTGGCTGAGCATCTGTCTTGCATGCACCTCCACTTAAAAGTAGCAGGTAATAGGTGATGTAAAAATTGCTGCTGCCTAAGACCCTGGAGAGCTGCTTCCAATTTGAATAGACACTACTGAGCATGGTAGACAAGTGGTCTGACTCAGTAAAAGACAGCTTCCTCTGCCACAAAGATCAAGAACTCTATTCAGTTCAGGGTGAAGTGGGACCTTCAAGACCAACCAAGTTTTATTCTGGATATAAGCTTTTGTGTGCATGCACACTTCTTCTGATACTATTTAGATCCTATTTAGTTCAGTTATATATACAGTTACATATACTGAATCTTCGTTTCACTCAAGGATGAGAACTTAAATGTTATATGAAAGGTTTTATGGGCAAGGTAGAATTTGAACAGAGGCTTGAAGTAAAGAGGAAGGGTGGGATCAAACAGCTGGAAACTAGTTTCTGGTATTTGAGGTACTAAGGGAAAAAAGTTGATTAAGAGGGCAGGAGATTAGATGGAGACTGATGATAATGGAACTGGAAAAGCAAAAACCTCAAGTGAGAATCTATTAGGCTATAACAGTGAAATCCATAAGGTGGCCAAAGTCTTGTAGGGTTCTGTAGGGATGAGGAGTTTGTGTCACACTCACAAGTGAACAGTAAGTCACGCCTACAAGTGAACAGGAATTAACGAGCGATGTCATGTAGTCAGAACAATGAATGAATTAATTCGGTTGGTGGCAGAGTTCTGGATGAAGCTGAAGAGGTCAAGGTGCAACAATGGAAGGTAAATGAGCAGAACTTGTTGCAATTTCATATGACTAAAAAACTGGTGGTCAACCAATGTTATGTGTAACGAAGTATCTCAGGCTTGTGGGAAACTGGACAGGAAGAGGATGACCAAATGGTCTGTCTGTGGAGAAGTGTCCCTCCTGAAATATTTTTTGCACTGCTCTTCCATGGTGATGGTGGTGGTGGTGACTGGTTCAGTAGTCTCATACTTTATACTGGATTTATGGAATATTCAGCAGAAAAGGTAGCTACAACTGAGCTCAAACAGCATTTCAGGATATAAACAAAGAACAGCAAACAGAAAGCTGGAAGATTGCAATGGTTTGTTTCTGCCACAGATCATTTTTGTGCACCCTTTGGGCAAAATATTATCTCTCAGCCTCTGTTCTCCCACCGCTACAATAGGAATAACAACAACAGGGTTGTGAACACAGAAAGGGATGATGCACCCTCTGCACAAACTCTAAAGAATTTGACTTGTGGCAACCCTGTAGGGTTTTCAAGGCAAGAAACATTCAGGGATGGTTTGTAATTGCCTGCCTCCACATTACAACCCTGGTATTCCTTGGAAGTCATCTGCCTGCCTCTATCTATCTGTCTGTCTGCCTGCCTGCCTGCATGTTTCACTGATGTCAACAGAAGCAGATTCATGATTGTAGCCAGACACCAGAAATACACAGATACACTCAGTACACTCAAATAGGAAGTTTCATTTCAAATTGACCCCCCCCCCTTTAACCATTCAGGAGATGAATGTGCAAAAAAATTGCTCTCATTATTTGAGAAAGCAGCACAGTTAAGTGAAATGGACATATCTGTTTTCATTCAGATACATCCAAACAGCTGAACAAACTATTGGTTCCCTGCTCACAACCAGTGAAGAGGACATGAGCTGAACGGGCAACTGCTGGAGCATGCCTTGCTTCTAGCTTAAATGCCAAATAAATGGCATGAGTTTCAAAAGTGTTCACCCACCAGATGTGAACCTGTGTGTATTTCCTCCTCAGAAACAGATAAGCCTAGCTGTGAGGGCTAGGTCACCCTTCAGTCATTCTCCAGCAGCCGTTAAATGTCACCATACTCGGCTGTGTGTGAAATGTATTACAGGGCATATTATGTTCTGCCTAACTATGCACTGCATATATCCTAGCATGTTATAAATACCCCTAGAATCATGTATTTGTTATACGCCATTACTGCATCTTAACAAGCGCTGATGTGAGATGCCTGCCAATTTATGTTTATGAGCCTGTCAACCTAATTTACATGCCTCTGGAAATACGCACCATTCCCAGCACTGGGTCTGCTTGTCAGATGATCTTGTCAGGCAGAAATGAAACCCTTGCCCAGCTGAGGAGAAAAGCATATTCATTATGGCTGGCTCCACAGAATTCTTGGTGACACAGTGCCTTTTTAAACATATTCCATATGAATATATAGATTTTGTTAAAAAAAACGTGAATGAGTGAGATACTTCTGGCTGCTATATATTGTACTGTGTAAAACAGATTTTACATTCAATCATCCATCTCGCTTCCAAATAACATACAATAGCAGCAGCCAATCTTCAGGAACGTCTGCATGTTTAAAAATGCTTTTGTCTGGACAACAGGGGATGCTACAGCAATCAGGAATATGATTTCGGAGTCAAAATGGAAATGACTCAGAACTGTTGAGGATGGAAGATATCTCAGACACGATGCTAAGAGTTCAGTCCAAGCTCTTGGCTGGGTAATTACTGCACTGGACTGACAAGTGCCTTGCTCTCCTGCCAATTATATCTCTTGCACCATGACTTTTAGAATAATTTGGAGCAATGAGCTTTAGAATGTCATCCGATCATTCCCCATTTAATCCTACATTTCTTTGAATGTTGGCCCAGGTTTCAGGCCAAAGAGACTCGATGCTTCAGTACAGAGTTAGAATTAACCAGAAGTATATGAAATTTTTCATTAAAAAATGAAAACTCAAATGAACAAATGCCGATTCTTATAAGAATGAGTTGGTGAGCATTTAGATGGTCACTAATAATGCCATGCTATAAAAACGTCCAGTCCCTTTCATGTAGAAGTAAAGACAAAGCAGAGTTCTACTTCCAATGAGAAACTCATTGTAATACTGTCTGTGTTGAGGAAATATAGGGTGCAGGAATAGTTGCAGGCACTCCTATTTCTGTTGTGTTTATTTGGGGAGGGGGGGGGACTGGTTTCCCAATCGCATCAAGAAAGATTGTGAGTTTTTCCAAAAAACCCTCTTATTTATTTAACTTCAATCCTAATGTAAATTCATTAAAACATATAAGAATCACACATAATTAGTCAAAATTCAATTACTTAAACATTGTGCACAGCAGGGCTTTTTTTGAGCAGGAACACACAGGCGCACAGTTCTAGCTGGTTTGGTGTCGAGGGGTGTGGCCTAATATGCAAATGAGTTCCCACTGGACTTTTTCTACAAAGAAAGCCCTAATGCACGGTAAGCTTATAAAAGGATATATGCTGGGTATTCTGTCAAGTCCGATATCACATGGAGGTTGTCCAGAACAACGAGGAACAAGAAAGCGCCCAACCAGACATTGCCCTCATGGTCTCTTTTATGTCAGATCTGGCCTTCATAACAAATGAGTTCAACACCCCTACTTTATGGCAAAGCACCCTACTGAGGTCCATGTCTTCACCAGGCTTTACTTCCAGATCTCTAGAGTTTCCCAGCCTGGATCTGGCAATGCTACCCCCACATAACCTGATGGTGACCTGGGGGGATGTGGCAACTCTTACTCAAATGCAATGATATGGTATTTACTAGAAATGAGCACAGTTCAGTCTGGGTGTTCTGCTCCTCCTTCTGCTCAGTTCAGGTGTTCATTCTCCCCATGCATGCATGCCATTTTCAGGCAGCATTGGCACTGCCCCTGGCATGCTTGATTCATCCAAAAGTGATGCAAGTACACTGCCTGACATACTGGCATCATTTCCTGGTAGCATGGGCACATCAGGGCAGCACCCTGTGGCATACACAACAAGAGGAAGCCGTGAGATAAATGTTAAACCGAGAGACAACAAACCAGCAGTTCAAAATGCACTTAAATCCACTGCAATCATTCCATTGATTCAGAGGCAGAAACCAGTGCCATTCTTCAGAGACTGTCCGTGGCAAAGAAGCTGAACCCCAATTCCATAAACTGATCACAGGGCCGCAAGCTGGAGCCAGCCATTTCACATGGAGGCTTCATCAGATGTTCACATGGGGGTTATACAAATCTTCACATCTGGATATAAAAATATTATCACCCATGCTGTTCCAATCTTATACACCATATTTTAAAATGCACACTATAACTTACATTCATACTCAATTCAAAAACATTTTGAGTCAAAGGTGTTGGCTCCTCCAAGGACGTTGCACCAGGAGTTTATCAGGTCAAAGTGAAATTTGGATGACCACAACATATACGAAATTGTTTTAATGTTTACATTGCACTTTTTTATACTCTTTAAACCCAAAGTTATACTTTTTAAACTGATTGCCAGTAATTTGAGGTTTTTTGTGACCTGGAAGTGGCATGCACACATAGGGTTGCCAAGTCCCTCTGCCGCTGCTTCGGGGAACTTATTCTTTGCAGGCCCAAAGAACGTACGACACAATGATGTTGCCCAGAAGTGACATCATTGCACTGAGGACATCACACTAGGGATGCTCTAGGACTCGTGATAAAACTCTATGGTACATAGAGTTTTGGCACAATTTCTAAAGCAACATGCTGAAAATGCTCTAGTATTCATGGTAAAACTCTATAACATCATCATGCCAGGGATGGTACATGCCAATGAGGCTCCTTGGGGGTGGGGATCCCCAGGCAGCCTGCTCCCTGCTGGGGAGTTGGGGTCCTCCTGAGCGGGGTATCCTCCACCCCTGGCGGGAGCTTGTCAACCCTATGTACACATCACTAGGGGCACCCCAAACTGGTTCTGTTTGAGCAGGCTTTGCTCAGGGGTTCAGGGGAACCCTGGTTAATGAACCTTGAACCAAACCAGGCTTTCCTGGTCTGTGCCCAAAGTAAGTATCAAAGTGGTTTGCAATCACCTTCTCTTCCTCTCCCCACGATAGACACCTTGTGAGGTAGGTGGGGCTGAGAATGTTCTGAGAGAACTGTGACTGGCCCAAGGTCACCCAGCAGGCTTCATGAAGAAGAGTGGGGAATCAGCCCTGGTTATCCAGATTAGAGTCTGTTGCTCTTAACAATTACATGATGCTGGCTCTACACCTGACTGTGACTGCAATTCTACCTTCCTGGAAATAAACTCCACTGAATAAAATGGGACTTATTTCTGAGTGGATCTACTTAGGACTGCTCCCTAACCCTTCCCTCCCCCCTTCTGAACCACTAAGTCTGTAAAATACCATGTGGTTCTAAAGTTTTGTCTGCTATGCTTTAAAAGATTATTCTTTCCAATAAAAAGTGGAATCCCACTTGATCTGTGTGTCTGTAATTCTGCAAATGAATGTATCCTTATCTAGCAATTACACAGAAGTAAGCTCAGTGGCTCTGTATTAGAACATCTGCTTGGCATTCAGGAGGTTCCAGGTTCAATCTCTGGCATCTCCAGTTAAAAGGACAAGGCAGCAAGTCATGCGCAGGACCTCTCACTGAGACCTTAACTTTGATGGACCAAGGGTCTGATTCTTCATAAGGCAGCCATGTATGTAGAAGCCCAAACACCCACATTGTCATCATCTAATACATTAGTTACTGCCCATCAATTCTGACCCATATTCACTGCAATTCTAGTCCTGACCTTCCTGACAAAATGCTGTTGGTTCTAAGTCAGTCTCTTAATACATAGGAAATGGCATTTCATGAACTTCATGGCAGATGTAGAATCAAAACATTCATCAAACAAGTCTTTTAGTGGCTGACTGGCAGCAACTCCTTGAGGACTTAGTTAGCTCTGTTACTTAAGATCTTTAAATGGATTGAATCTGGGGACTTGTGCATGCAAAAATAAATGCTCTAGAACAAAGTTACAGCCCTTTCTCACAGTCTACCCACTTGTAGCTGCCTTCCTGCCTCACAGAATGATCGCTTAGTCCAATGTGTAATGTAATTCCAAGAACATTTCCATCTAATGTGAAAGCAACACAAATTACCCTGCCTTTAGCCTTCATCATCTCCACCGTATACTACAGCATTCTGTCCATTCTTATGGATCTGCAGTAGATCTTCATGGTGTCAGCTTAATGCCAATTGACAAGTGGTGAAAACGTAATAAAAGCTGAGACATTAATCCATTTTGTATGAAAATATGGAAAGGTAATCAGATTCTGAATGGCTGCCTAAGCTTTGAAAATACAGTGGTAGAGATATTTTTCTTCCAGAAGGGATCATACCAAAGATACTGATTAAAAAAAGAATGAGTCTTGTATAAAATTGCCTTGGATTGTTATAGACACATACAGAGAAAGCAATACTGTGAAATATAAGACAAATTTCAAATCCAAACCATAATGACCCTTTCAGTACCATTCTAAAGAGGCAAAAATTTACATAGACATGCACAATTTTAGCCTTGCACACAAACATACAAACAATATAGAGTTGAATCCAGCCAGCTCTTTTTGATCAGTCTTAGCAAATTTCCCTACTTACTGCAACCTCTGTTACACATGGCTTTTGTCCATGCTGACCCCAACAGCCCAAGCATATTCTTCTTACTGGTCAAAGGGTAGGGTTGCCATTTGCCCACAAGCGGATTGGGAACCCCTGTTGAGCAGGGGTCATTTCATAGAAAAAGAGGTGGTGGAGCTCAGTAGCACAACTCATCTGCATAACTCATTTGCATATGTCACACACCCTTGACATTATTGGAAGAGGTACTAAATTATATCAACTCAGGATCTATCTTTAAATGCTTCTTGAATTATAATTGTCATAATAAAACCTTGCTCCCATCATACATTTAAACTTACTCTCTCCTATGTGGCCACAGTGGCATGATGAAGATTTCCATCTGTCTGCTTTATATGTTTTGGTTATTTTCCCTTTTTTGTGTGGGGAAAATATTAGAAAGTTTGTCAAAACTTAAGAGTTCAGCAAAATTCTCATAGGAGGTTTGAACAATGGAGCCCAGAAGCAAGTATTGTGTGTGTGTGTGGGGGGGGGGAGGTAAGAAAGAATGAGCAAAATAAAATTTAGAGGTTCTGGATCTGAACTTCTATGAGCTCCTGCCCAAAATGAGGCCTTCTTGTTGGTGCCAGCATTTAATGGAATGGCAGAGGGAAATGGAGGGGGGAGGACAGTGATTTAACACTCCAGCTTCTAGTCCTGAATCCACAAAAGACATGTGTTGCTTTAAAATTTTCTTGGGCAGAAATTCCAGTTTGGGGACATTTTTTCAGTGGCCATCTTTTTCCACACTTGTGCACCATGGTCCCAGAATCAAATAATCTATATACCACTTTTTGTGGCTCCTGATGATAATACAAAACATCAGATCCTCGATAAGTGTAGTCCATACAAGAATATGTGAGCACAGTCTCGTCTGAAAAATAAAAAAATAAAGGCTCCCCTCTGCCAACATTTTATTGATGCCCATCATTCCCCTAATGATTTCTCTTTCTTAGTTTTGGAAAAATTTGATGCCCACCCTTTTGTACAAACAGATATTCAGAAACACTTACTTAAACATGAGTGTTACTGGATACATAAGTTAAAGACAATTATGCCAATGGGACTTAATCAGAGTTTTGACTTAGCAGTATTTTTGTAAAGTATAGTTTTGGGTTCTATTAATATTTGAAGTATATTAACTCTTTTGTCATTATAATGATATGATAAGGAATTGTAACAAGGAAATTATCTTGCATTTGTAAAAGACCATGTCATATTGTTGGTTGTTATATGAGAAATTGTAACAAAAAATTGTACCTCTTTAAAACAAAGTAATAGGGACAGCTGCAAGCATTTGAGTATGTAACCTTTAAGAAGGGTGATGCTAGTAAGTTTCAACAGAGGGACGTTTCCAGTTGAGAAACTTTGATGCAAGTTCAATAGCAGAAATAATTAGACCGGCATCCCTATTGATTAAAATATGATGTTTTAGATGAGTAGTTGGGTAATGGAAGGGTTAATTTTTGTAAGAAGGACACAGTTTCACATTAGCTATTTTATGTTGCATCAGGAGGAGCCACTAACCAGTAAAATGCTAAGAGATGTGTGACTGACAAAGGCATGCAGCCGAAACTGGTTTTTGTTCCATCTGAGGCTTTTTTTCTCCAGTGACTGATGCTCTGTGAGGACTACTTTACAACTTTGTTCTTGACAACTGTGAAACTGATGTCCTAGGATTCATATGAGGACTATTGTGTGAAACTGATTTTTACCACTTGCATTGTGGTTTTTGTTATCAGTGAAATTTGTATAACCTATTAACATTACTGTACCTTTAAATGAACACTGATAAAGTACGAAGTTTTCCTGAATGTATATGTGCTACACAGATTACTTCATTTTTGTACTATTCTCTACTGTGTATCCTCTAGTTGTTACTTAAAATTTTCTTGGGCAGACATTCCAGTTTGGGGACATTTTTTCAGTGGCCATCTTTTTTCCACACTTGTGCACCATGGTCCCAGAATCAAATAATCCATATATCACTTTTTGTGGCTCCTGATGATAATACAAAACATTTCTTTATCAGCTGTTCCTTAAATTTTATCAGAGCCTTTTTGCTACTGCTTCCCCCTCAGTTTTCTCTGTAGTCTGGGGATCAGTTGTAGATGAGGCCAGAAGACCTCCAGGCCAAATCTGGGGCCCATCTGTTGTCTGGGACTTGCTGAGTCTGAAAAGAGTGAGAGGAGTATTTACATCTACCACAGTCATGAGAGTCAGCTCTCAGACCAATTCTTTCCAAATAGAAATTAAAATGAGTCTGGTCCCTCATTTTACTTTTCTTTTCTTTTTCTATATGAAATTCCTTCAGGTCTCTATTGATACAGAACTATCTGCAAAGATCATAAAGGTTTTCAATAGTCTGTGAAGAATATCACTCTTCTAGGTCTGGTCTCGGTCCCGGTCATATTTTCAATCTACTGTTAATCGCCTTCAGTACAATTTATTTGAATTCTAGGGAGTCCCATAGCTTTCAGAACTACATAGTCACATACCAACTTCCTATTTTATTTTTATTAATTTTATCATAAAAGCATTTATATTACATTTTTCAAAATTCATAGCTACCACTTCTCACTTTCCATACTGTTCAGTACACCATTCCCTGGCACAATTATTATTTCAGAAAAGCAGTAGTGCATGCAGTACAAATACCTTTGACTTGAATCCTATGATCCAATGACTCTTTTCTACTGAATCTTAGGGCTGTCAATCTCCAGATGACTGCTGGAAATCTTCCAGAATTACAACTGGTTTCAAGGTGACAGAAATCAGCTCCGTTGGAGAAAATGGCTTATTTGGAAGGTGGACTCCATGACATTATATCATGCTGAGGTCCCTCCCCTCCCCCAAACCCCACCTTCCTCAGGTTCCACCCCCAAATCTATCTGTTTCCAGAACTTGCAAGGAAAAGATCTGAGTGTGTGGGGAGGACACAGGACAGGATGGAATTAATTCTTTCCTTCTGCATAACTTGCAGTTTTAAAATCTATGTAAATATTTGCTATTTATTCAGCAATAGTTGTGATTTCGCTATAGGTTTGTTCCTATGTTAAGATGTAACACATTAAACAAAAAACTAACATTTAATAACAGTAACCTCTACTTATTTTATAAAACATTAGTTGCTTATTTCTGATTTATTCCCTTCTTTAATCCTGTCATAGCAATAGGGTTGTCATCTCTGTTTAGGAATCTTCCTGGAGATTTGGGAGTGGACCCTTTGAAAAGAGGGGTTTGTGGAGGGGGGGGGACCTCAGCAGGGTTCAATGCCATAGTGTCACCTCCAAAGTACTTATTTTCTCCAGGGGGACAGATCTCTGTCACCTGGAGATCTGTTGTTATTCCAGGAGATCTCCAGACCCTCCAGCAGGTTGGCAGCCTCCCATAGCAAACTTTATATTGTTCATAATTATACAGTACAGCTGCAAATACCAACAAGAACAAAAGAACATTTTCAGTCCCATCTATAGATTTGCCAGCTGAGGTTGGTGGTATTTCCAAATGAACAGAATTTTCATTTATTTCCAAGACAGTGACTGTTTGCACAAAGCTTTTCAGAGTTACAAATAAAGGTTACAAAGGCGGGAGTGCTGGAAAATCTCCAGCAGAACGGTGCTGCTTATAGCAACTTTAAATAGAAACAAAAATGTCACTTTTATGCACAATGCACCTCCCTCACGTTCAGTGTAATTTCTGTAAATGTGTAGCTTTATTGTGAGGTCTGGTGTGCAGTCTCTCTTTTCTTGGTAATAAACAAATGCCATATGCAAAGGCCTACAATTATTTTGGTTCAACACATCATTTGAGGCTTACATGATAGTTTTACTTGGGGGAGGGATTAAAATTCTTTAATTAAAGGGCTCTCTGCTTTAAGTCAAGGGGCTTATTGAAACAAAGCAGATGTTAATAAAACCAGTGCCCACAGATGCAGCATTTTGCAGTTGCAAACTGCTGATCATAGGCATGCAACATTCATCGGTGATGTAATGTACTGACATGAACAACAACTAGGGTGACCAGCTCTCCCACCCACACCCGGGTTCGGCATACCCACTTCTGCTTGGTAAGCAGCAGGGGGAAAGCATAAAAGAAATAATGTTGGGCAGTGGCTGGTGCTGGGCCAGGACCAGTTGGCCAGTGCCAGGCCAAGTTGCGGGGTGGTCCAGTGCTGATGCCATGGCATGATGCCAGTACGAGGCTAGGCCCAGGTGCAAGGTGGCTGGGGGGGGGGCTCAGCAGGGTACAATGCCATAGTGTCACCTCCAAAGTACTCATTTTCTCCAGGTTGAGTCTCTTGTGGTCACTGCCAGGCCTGTCCCTGGAAAGTCCTTGTGCATCAGGGGTCATGGTGTGAGATTGTTTTTGGTCTATCTAATCTATCTCAGTGAGATTTCTTCTGGTCTTCTAATCCAGGGATAGGGAACGTTGGCTCTCCAGATGTTTTTGCCTACAACTCCCATCAGCCCCAATCATTGGCCATGCTGGCTGGGGCTGATGGGAGCTGTAGGCACAAAACATCTGGAGAGCCACTGTTCCCTACCCCTGTTCTAATCTATCTCAGCTCCTCTCCATGGTTTTGCTTCACAGAAACCAAGGCTTGGAATGCTTAGCACTATTGTTGCCTAGCAACTTCCATAATGGCCACTGAAAGCTCCATAGGCAGTCTTTCCTTACAGTTACAGGCATTATTTCTATTATTTTGGGGAGCTTTCATTCCCCAATATGGAGAGAAAGGGGGGGAGAGAGAGAGGATAAATGATTTTTTGTAGAGAAATTCACATTTTGCAAAATTCTGTGGTCTGGCTCAGAATTAGTTATATGAAAAAGGCTTAGTCAAATAGCTAAATGGCACATTGATACTGTGTTTATATTTTTGATACTTTTTCTCTTGTACTCATTTTGCACATACTGTACATATTTATGTTTGTGAAGGAATAAGACTTCTGCATGTTAGAGACTAATGAAGAATACTATTCAGTTGAAATGCATTAATATGATTTTTCAATCTTAATACTTTATTACTTATTAATATTTTGTTTCTATTAAAGGACAATTCTCCTATTAGGATTATATATGTTTCTTTAATACATGTTCCTCAGTCTTTTCAGGTTTACTCTTAGGTATGTTTGTCATAATTTATTTCCCCCTCTACCCAGTTGTAACTTTTACAAGGCCACATGAAAACTGAAATGGGAATTTTCAGAGTGATGAGAATTTTTAAATCATCCCTATTTGCAAATGACATCCATTTGTGAAAGGATATAACTACTCAATGTACATCACTCCTTCTAGTCTGAGGCACACGTATGAGCTTGCTTCCACTTTTCATTTCAACACAGCCAGCATTTCCCTGGCACATATGAAACTGCACATTTCATTCATGTGAGAGAGGCTCATTTGCAACTTGGAGATCCTGCACCAATAAGCATATAGCAGACTGGTAGATACCAGAACTTTTCACCATTTTTTGAAATGTTTGTGACCTCTCAACTGTAAAACAATTTTTTTTGAACTTGGTCTTTGAAGTGGCTACCAGGGCTGGCCCTGCCACTAGGGAAACTAGGCAACTGCCTAGGGTGACAATGGCCTGGGGGCACCATGGGCAGCCCTTCCCCCCCCCCCCAAGGTGGCAGTGGAGCCTGCAGCAGCGTGGACAAGCATGGTGTCCTTCTTTCCTTTCCCCTCCACTCTGTCCCTCCATAGGGCTCCAGAAGAAGCAGCAGCAGTGACAGAGATGAGCACAGTGCCCTTCTTTCCTTTTCCCTCCCCTCTCTGGGGCTCCAGATAGCCAGCGACAGCAGCAGCAGCAGACACAAGCATGGTCCCCTTCCTTCCTTTTCCTTTCCCCTCTCTACCTCCCTGGGGCTCCAGCAGCAGCAGAGGCGAGCACAGTGTCTTTCCTTCCTTCCTTTTCCCTTCCACTCTCTTTTTCCCTGAAGCTCCAGTGGCGGTGGCAACAGAGGCAAACGTGGTGCCCTTCTTTCCTTTTCCCCTCCCCTCTCTCCCTCTCTGGGGCTCCAGGCGGCCAGTGGCAGCAGAGACAAGCATGGTGCCCTTCCTTTCTTTTCCTATCCCCTCCTTCCCTCCTGCAGCAGAGGCAAACAAGATGTCCTTCCTTCCTTTTCCCCTCCCCTCTCTCCTTCCTTGGGCTCCAGCAGTGGCAAAGGTGAGCATGGTGTCCTTCCTTCATTTCCCCCTCCTCTCTCCTTCCCTGGGGCTCCAGAGACCCCAGTGCCACTGTTGCATCTTGAGACCAGAAATGAGCTAGAAATGATCCCCCTCCCTTCAGCCTGAGAAGAAACCCAGCAGCTTCCTGAAGTATAGAGTGATCTCTCCAGCTGCTGAAAGGAGGCACGTTGGAAGGATTGTATGCATTTTGTCTTTGGATCCCTGCATGTTTCATCCCCCTTCCTCATTCTCTAGCCAACCAAGGACATTTGGTGAAGGCTGCCTGTTGCCCAGATTGGCATTCCCTTGTATTTTCTGGAGAGGAACCTCTGGATGCAGTGCCATAACTTTGCTGTGACCTGACAGCACTTTACAAACATACACAAATAAGTACGAGCTGCCACTAACAAATGACCCCCCCCCCAATGTGTACCAGAGATTGTTTTGCTCCAAATTTTTCCTTACTTGCTTTGGGAGGGGAATCTATAGAAATGTATCCCACTGAGGTCTCTCCCTTCCTCAGGTTCCACCTTGAAATATCCAGGAGTTGGCAACCTTTGGGCATGCAGTACTGGAGGAAGGTAGTAACATTCTCCTCCTCACATGTCAGGAGGAGTTCCGTCTCCCAAAAGAATAAAAAGAGAAATATTGATTGTAAGGAAAGGGGAGAATGAGTGTGGGCACAAGACCATCCTTTGTCCATCTTCACCTCCCTGCAAAGGGGATTTGGCTACAGGAAACATTTTTCCACAGGTAGGATCCTGGGGCAGGAAGGGCTAAGTGATGGGCACTGTGTGTGTGTGCATGCACGTACCTGGAAGTCATGTCAACCTCTGGTGACTAACCTCTATTGGAGGCCTGGATGATATTCAGAGAGGGGGCTGAATAGAGCCTGCCCTCCCAGCTTTGTTGTTTCAAGGATGTCTTCCATCTACATATTTGCCAGAGCTGGTCCTGCTCAGCTTCTGAGATCTGACAAGCTCAGGGTTGCCTGGGCTATCCAGTCAGGGAGCAATTTCAAGTTTTGTGCTTTTCATTTTCCCCACAAATCATCTGTCTTTGAAAACTGGTTGGGGGGGGGGGGGTGCCAGACGTTAACTTGCCCAGATAGTCTAGGGTCAGCCCTGGTGGCTACTAAATAGTACAAGTCAAATAGCTAAATTGGATATTGATATTGTGTTTATATTCTTGATATTCTTTCTCTTGTACTCATTTTGCAGCTACCCTCTAGGTCAGGGGTGTCAAACATGTGGCCCGGGGGCTTCCTTTTCCCTCTCTCTTGCTTCCTTCTGCATCACAGCTTGCTTTGCCAGGCCTGCTCAATTGCACAGGAGCTACAGAGCAAAACCTCTATTTTCTCCATTGGCTGAGGCTCTTCCCTTGGGGAGGAAGGGGAGAGGGAGAGCTTGTTTTACCAGGCTCTCTCAATCACACAGCAGAGCTACTGAGCCAAGCCTCTCTTCCTTCTATTGGCTAAGGCTCCTCTCCCTCCTGGTCCCCTGGGGAAGGAAGAAAAGAGTCAGAGCTTCCTTTGCCCAGTTCCCTGGATCCCATGGGAGAAATACAAAGAAAGCACCTTTAAGACCAATGAGTGCTAATGTTTTAAACATGTTTTATTTTATTTTATTTTTTTAAAAAAATCTTTTTTTCTCGGCTGGAAAAAGAATAGGGCTGTATCTGCACACTGTTGGATACTGGGACAGTGCGGCAGTACAGAAGGGATGCTCAGACTTGTTGAGACTGTGGGGACTTTGGGAACTTGGCAGGGGAGGGAAGAATAGAGGACACTACCTAAAAAAGATTGCCATGTTGAATTAAACACAAAATGGCTGTCATGGAAGGCAGTTACAAAATGCTGGAAGCAAATATCCCTGAATCAGCAAAGACGCTGTATCTACTATGCTTATTACCTGTGGCAACTTCTTTAACCTGGTGTTCAATCAGTGCTTCGTTAACACTGCTCATGGTGGTGGCATTGATTCAGGCTAGCTGGAAATATTCAAGTTTCTGACATGGAGTTCACGGTAGTTCTTTTCAATGAGGACAGTGTAGTTACTCCAATGCAAATGGACCACGAATTCCTCCATGTCACAGGATTGATCCCAAACAAATTAATAAAGCTATCAGCCTTTGTGCAGACAAAAATTAATTACATTCATTCTGAAAACACATGAAATGTGCCAACCTTCACAGGTACAAGATAAGAATGTGATGAGTGGGGTATAATGGCTTTAATATTCATAGACTATGTATGTCTCACATACATTTTATTAACTGCAATATTGCATGTAATTATGATAGCGGACCTTCTAAAGCAATTGCCTTGAACATCTTGTAATACTGAATCAGGCACAACCTCTGCCTTCCTTCCATTCCCATCAAGTGCTTAAAGAAAAATTAGCTCATTTTTGTAAAGGACAAAAACAAGCTCTGCGATGTGGATAGCAAAAAGCTGAAGAAGTTTTGCCTTGGACGGAAGTAAAAGAAACTAACTCTCTTAGACATGTCTTAATCCACCAAAAATAACCATGCAGATAATTGCGGTAGCACAGCTGAAATTATTCATTAAAAAAAGACTTTAGAGGATTTTAAATGACTTCTCCCATAAGCAAACATTATACTGCAGCAGCAGTCCTTGCTTCCTCCACTGATACTTCCACAATTAAAATCTCTAGAGTAGTCTCTTTTTTAATTTAGAAGAGGCAAAAACCCATTGTTTTAAAGCTGGTTCCTCAATATAGGTGAAAACAATAAAAAGGACCAGGGTCTGAGTTAAAGAAACCACATGACTTGTTTTTTAAATAAAATAGTCTTATCCCACAGTCAAACAGTAACACAAAAGTTGAGCTCCTACACAATGCATGTGTATCTTAAACCCAGGTATTTCAAATCAAGAATATTATATTACTCATAGAGAAAAATCCTAAATGGAACCATTTATAATAAAATGGGAGCTGCTCTCAGGACTGCAGGAGGGATGGTGGCTCAATGGTAGAGCATCTGCTTGATAAGCAGAAGGTCCCAGGTTCAATCCCCGGCATCTCCAGCTAAAAAGGGTTCCAGGCAAGTAGGTGTGAAAAACCTCAGTTTGAGACCCTGGAGAGCTGGTGCCAGTCTGAGTAGACAATATTGACTTTGATGGATCTGATTCAGTATAAGGCAGCTTCATATTTACTACAAGAGTTTTTCAGTACCATTTGGCCTTCCAATACCTCTGAAGCATAGGCTCTGAAGGCTTAAGGTAGGGCCCACAGCACCAGGTAGCAACTCCTTTTCAGTAGCCAAGAGGATTTATTTATTTAATTAGATGTTTTCAGGATGGTGTACCACATAATCATAAAACATCAATAAAATAGGTTAAAAACCAATAAAACACAGTAATTTAACTTTCCAGTCATGCCGCTATCTCATGGTAGGAGGAGGGGGTGGGAGTGCCAAGATGGAACAATCACGGTCCTCAGCAAACATCTAGTGAAACATTTCTGCTTTACAAGCCCTGTAGAACTCTAACAGGTCCTGCAGGGCATAGACGTTATTCGGCAGAGTGTTCCACCAAGTTTGAGCCAGGGCAGAAAATGCCCTAGCTCTCATCGAGGACAGCCAAATGTCTCTCAGGCCAGGGATCACCAATAGATTGTGATCCACAGATCACAACACTCTTCTGGGGGTATACCAGGAGAGGCAGTCCTGAAGACACATAGGTGCCTGACCATTAAGGGCCTTGAAGGTCAATTCCTTAGACCTGATCCAGTACTCCACTGGAAGCCAATGTAGCTCACGCAGCACAGGATGGATGTGTGTTGTGTGTGATGTCCCTGTAAGGACCTGTGCCACTGAATTCTGTGTCAGTTGGAGTTTCCAGGTCAGTCTCAAGGGTAAACCCATGTACAGTGAGTTAGTAATCCAGCCTAGAGGTGACCGTTACAGTGGCTAGGTGCTGGGCAAGAGCTAGTGGATGCGATGGAGGCTGAGACCCAGTTTGGTGTAGTGGTTAAGCGCATGGATTCTTATCTGGGAGATTCCCCACTCCTCCACTTGCAGCTGCTGGAATGGCCTTGGGTTAGCCATAGCTCTCGCAGAGTTGTCCTAGAAAGGGCAACTTCTGTGAGAGCTCTCTCAGCCCCATCTACCTCATAGGGTGTCTGTTGTGGAGGAGGAAGGTAAAGGAGATTGTAAGCTGCTCTGAGACTCTAAGATTCAGAGTTAAGGATGGGGTATAAATCCAATATCTTCTTCTGTATCGAACCCCATCATAACAGCCATCACTGCTATCTCATAGGATTTTGCAAAAGTCCTATATGATGTTCTTGCAGCTTCATTGTGTGTTTACTACCAAACGTGCTCTACTCTTCTAAGCTCCCATTTCATCCGAGTGCTGGAGTGTACCAGGTGGACAATCTAGGCTAGAAGCAAAGAGGATGTCCAGAGGTGATTTCATCAATGGCTTCAGAGAGATGGGAGCTCCAGTCCTGTATCAGCTCATCCAATGAATCACTGAGGAGCACCAGATCCCACAGAGCATTTTGAAACCCAATTAGGTCATTAGTATAAATCCACTCACTGCCTAGAGGGGGGCAGGGGATACTCAGCAGAGCCTTCACAGTAAAATGATCTGACCACAGCACTTCATCTTTAGCAATCAGATCAACATATATCCCCATGCCAAAGACCAAGTCCAGTGTGCAGCCTGCTTGATGCATGGGACCTGAAACAATCAGGAAGAATCCTAATGCTGCCATGGAAGACACCAGGTCCAAAGCCTGCAAGGAGGTGGCAGCATTGGCACTAACGCTGAAGTCACCCAGCACTACCAGTCTTGGGAACTCTAAGGCCCAGCCCACTACCATCTCTAGCAGGCTTCATCGGCTGTCCATTGCGGCACTAGGTGGTCAGCACAGCAGACAGCCAAACCCTCCTCAGCATCCCACACCAGGCTAATACAGTCAGTACTGGCAATCTTTGGACAGGGAATGTCCTGAAGAAGAAACCCTCTCAGGTGAGTATGGCACACACACCCCTTCAATTTGAGACAGATGAAGGACCAAGAAACCTGGCAGGGTCAGCTCTTTCAAGGCAACTTTCTCACCCTCCTGAGTCCAGGTCTTGGTCACGTGTGCCAAGTCCACATCATGTGCTGCAAAATAATGTTGTAGTCACAGTCTTATTGTAAATGGACCTGGCATTGCACAACATCAGTGTTGGAGGAGGGTTTGATTTCCCAGCCCTCTCACTGGCATACCTCAGGATGGAAGAAAGGTTGGAAAGGGACTGAGCATAACCATATTTCCATCCCTTTCCATTCCACAACCTTCTCCCTCCACCATACCTCCCTCTACCCCCATCACTGGAACCCCCAGCCCGGTATAGACACTCCCATCGTTGGTTGGCTGGAGCCATTCAACTCTCTTCTCCCTCTCCACAACCATGAACAGTAGCCCACAAGTACCATATATTAAATAGTTTATATAATTAATACAGCAGCTTCAAAAACTAACAACTAGACTCTGCACAAACAAAAATATTAAACTTAAATTGAACCTCCCCCCCAAAAAACGTACCTAATAATTGTACAGCAGTTGCCAGCTTAACTAAGTCAAAAACTAACTGAACACAACCCTACCCTAAAAACTAATACACAATAACCCCTCCAGAAAAAAATCTAACTATACCCTCATGACACTAAAAAATTTCTAACCCCTCTCCCACTAACACACAAATACAATTAAACTCTCTATTTTCTGTATGTACCGGTAATACACAACAAACAATTTAATAAACCCTCCATAGAGAGAGCAAATGTTATGGGGCATGGAGGTCTGCTGATGCAACTCCACACCAAAAGACTTCCAGGTCCTTAGGGCCCCCTCAGGATTCAAGCTCTTTTGGAGTGGGACCACACCAACCACCCTAGGGAGGTCCAGGCCACATGTTATTGGCCACTGTCTGTCCTCCCTGCAAATAGGGAACAATAGGGCTTTTGGAGTAGAAAAATCCCAGGAGGAACTAGTTTGCATATTAGGTCACACCCCCAACATCATCACTGTTTCACATGGGGTGTTGTAGTAAAAGCCCAGCAAGATCTCATTTGCATATTAGGCCAAACCCCCTGAAGCCAAGCCAGCCGAAACTGCGTTCCTGTGCATTCCTACTCAAAAAAAAGCCCTGGTGCACAAGCAATTGCTGGATGTTATCCATGGTCCATCTTCTCTAGTTCTTGCACATTGAGTGAGCTAGACTTCCATCCAGCATGGCCCCATAGACAAAAAACATGCCAGCCAGGGGGCGAAGGAATTTTCAGGCCAATGCCTGACCCGCAAAGGGAGATGCACTGACCCAAAGAAGATTCCATGCCTGTAGCATAGTCTGGCAAAGTTCAGCAAGCAGTGTCACTTGAGGAAGCAGCTGAACCAGCTCAAAACAGCCAGGATCAAACAAATCAAGCAAGCTGCCTGAGGTCACCCAGAGATGGCCAGAACCACCTGAATGCAGCCAGAGCCACCTAAGCACTGTTGGAACCAGCTGAAGCCATTTCAAAGCTAGGAAGCCAGGGGGGGCACACAACCCACCAGGACAATAGCAACCTCTCAGCAGGCTCTCACCAGCCCCCTTGGTGGTCTCACAGATTGTCCTTGGTGGTCCCCCTCACCCTTGTGACCCTCTTACCAGACCCTCCTCAGGGACTCTCCTCCACTAGGTTCTCCCCAACAATCTTGGCAGGTCACACACACTAGACCCTTGCAGTGTCTCAGTGGCCCTGGCAAGTTTTCAGAGACAAGTAAGTCCTCCTTGCAGGTCTTCTTGGCAGGCAAAAGGGGGTCTTCTAGACAGTTGCTATAACCATCACAGTCTCTGACCAAGTCCAAAGTAAGAGACCTGGGCCTAGAGGTCCATGAGCTTGTGCTGCCATTGCTGCCAGGTCTGTCCAGTCCATCACCAGCCCCACCTGGAAAGTCCTGGTCACTGGCTCCAAGTGCACGAACACAAATGCCAGAGATAGCACAGCTTGTAGAACTGTTGGTGCATGGAACAGCAGGGATCATTCTTCCAAATGAGCACGTGATGCAGCCTTATAATGAATCAGACCCTTGGTCCATCAGTCAGCATCAATTATTCAGTTTGGCAGCAGCTCTCCATGGTTTCAAGCAGAGGTCTTTCAGATCACCTGCCCCCTGATCCTTAACAGGACATGGCAGGGATTGAACTTCAGACTATCTGCTAATAAATATATGCTCTGCTACTGAGCCATGGCCACCCTCCTAATTAAAATGTCTCCCTGGTACATATGACAGCTTCAAATATATGATCTATACACAGTGATGTGATTTATAACATTATAACACAATAATGATAAACTTAATTCAATCACCTCTGTAAATACTTTTTGGCTATCTTTGTTTAGAGCAAATAGACTGGGTTGTATCCTGTGGATGTTCCACTGGCAGATATGGATCTTTCTCTGTCTTCCGCTGCTGCCAGCACTCCATGTGACCCAAGAAAAAGCATTGCTATGCTCGCTATCAGGGGGCCTTCAGAGTCAAACAGTTATGCAGCTTGGAGGGCTGCAGTAAGGAATACTTCAATCACTGATATAGCCATTGCCTTTGGCACAACAGAAGCCAGCTTTGGCAACATAGACAGCATAACCAAACATACTGACCCTTGAACTTTGGTGTTCAGACCCCAAATATTTGCTCTAAATATGAAATCTTCCAGTATATGACAAATTCAGAAGACTCCAGTTCATAGGCAATTTTATGATCTACTGAGGCTGCACTTTTCAAGTGATCAATATTTAGTCACAATGGTGCAAAGGAAAAGAATTTTTAATAGTTATACAACACCTATGTGTTTCACATGCAGCTTCATCAGGGGAAATCTTTCAGGTTCTTTTTAGTATAGTTCCCATACACATTCCCGTTCTCTTGAACAAAAAGCATGGGAACAATACCAAAAAAGAATCTGAAAGACTCCCCCACATGAAGCTGCACGAAAAACATGTTAGGGTTGTGTAATTATTAAAAAGTATTTTCCCTTGTACCGTTTCATCTTTTTCTTCTTTATTTGCATTGGTGCAGCCCCCTTTCTTCAGACAATATTTAGTCACACAATAAAAAATACAGTGGGCATAGTAAGTGCTACTAGTTTCCCCTTGGGTACTTCATAAGTTACTGTTGGCTTTGAGTAATTCCTGGTAAGGACTAAATAGATCCAAGAGGGCAGCCGTGTTGGTCTGAAGCAGTTTAACAAAGCAGGAGTCAAGTGGTACCTTTAAGACCAACCAAGTTTTATTCAGAACGTAAGCTTTTGTGTGCTCTCTAAGGACACTTCTTCAGACAAGGGGATCAGGTGACTCCTGCTTTGGTAAGGACTAATAACATGATATGTTTCTATAGGAATGATCACTTAGATGTCTGGCTTCTCTCACCGACACTGGGCAGATTGTGTAGGATCAATGTGCATTATTTATCCATTTTATTTTCTGCTGGTACATATTTTATTAAAATAAACATTTAAACAAATCTCACTGATATAAAATATATAACATCTTCATCACAACTCTTGTAGCTAATGTATTTTACTGAGACTTCAAATATTGGTATCTGCACCATGCTCCAATTTTCATCATCTATAGTACTCCTACCATTTAAATATATATATTTTTGGGCATGCTAGATCATTTCTGAAAGGTTTCTTATGAAACTGTAATGCATAAAAAATGAAACAAGAATAGGGTTTTAAGTTTCATAACCATAACTACAGACCTTCAACACACCTACCTGGTCTCTGTGCATGTGGAATCGTGTGACATATATCATGTGACACATATCATGTGGAATCATGTGACATGGCTTGGGTTCTCTTTACAACTTTCCTATCAACTTCGCATTGACCACTATCTCCTACAAACATTTCTAGACTTGCAGTGACATTCTAAGCAAGAATTACACTCTTCTAAAGAAGTAACTACTTGGGATGACTCTGTTATTCTCTTTCTCCTCCCTCTAGCCCCCAATACACTTATCCTTGGACCATTCCCCCCTTTTTGTCACAGTGGGGCAGAGGGGGATGCTGCTGATGGTCTTGATCAGCAAGCATATGACTTCACTTGCCTTTCCAGTTTCCTTTACTTAGCAACTGACAGAGCTGAACCCCTGTCAGTGAAGAATGGAGGATGCTCCCACTATTACTGAAAGTTGTCCATGATTAGGAAAACTGCAAGAGGCTTCAAGATGGTTTTGTCTTGACAGGGTAAAAGGTACAACATTTTTAAAAACTGAAGGTGGGAAGGGAACAGAATGTACTGCACATGTTGCTGTTGCCATCAAGTCACAACTGATTAATGGTGACCCCATAGGGTTTTCAAGGCAAGAGACATTCAGAGGCAGTTTGCCATTGCTTGCCTCCACATCATGACCCTGGTATGCCTTGGAGGTCTCCCATGCAAATACTAACTAGAACCAATCCTGCATAGTTTCCAAGATCTGATGTGATCAGGCTGGCCCTGAGATGACCAGGTCAGGGTATTGCATGTGTAGAGCATATAAAATTACAATAAGGATGAAGACAAAAATATATGTGGCTATAAAAATATTATTGATTATTCAAAAAAAAGAGGGGAAAAAACTCTGAACAGATGTGCAACTTTCTTGGCTACACTACCAATTTCTTTAGAAAAAATAATAATGGCAATAAAACATTAATAATAGCAATAAAACTTTCAAAACCTTGACATACCTAACTCAGGTTGTCGAAGTAGTTTACCAAATTAATGTAATTATATGAGAACCCCGGGCAATCTATGCAGTAGGTAAATATTTTATTGTTCACAGATAGGCACCCCAATTACATGACCTGCAAGAAGTGAGTTAATGATACAAGTTCCACTCCAGAAACCAAAGTTTAATCTACAGATAAAAATTAGTTTCATAAACATGTATGCTTGGTCTGTACATTAAGCAAAATGAGATGGTTGCTTTCAGGGCTTTTTTGAGCAGGAACGCACAGGAACGCAGTTCCAGCTGGCTTGGCATCAAGTGGTGTGTCCTAATATGCAAATGAGGTCCTGCTGGGCTTTTTCTACCCCAAAAAAGCACTGTTTGAGATTATAGAATTTTAGATTCGCCCACTTCTGATTACTGGGGGGAGGGGCAGCGCTCGCACTACACTGAGATGCACCACAGAGTGATAAACAACTTTGAAAATAAGTAAATAATCTATATTTTAAAAGTATAAAGTAACACTGTAGGCCAGATCCAACCAGCTTTTCTGCTAGTGAAAATGGAAGGCTGATCCCTTTGACCACCTAAAAGACAATGCTGGAGAACAAAGAACCTGAAGTAAGGAGGAGACAAGATTGATTCATGTATGTGTGTGTAAGTAGGTGCTTTTATAAGAGATTTCTTATGATGCTTCATCAGATCCCTGCTCAAGGGATTAAAATACCAAGTTAACAATACAATAAAAACCCCAACAAGCCATTAAAACAAGCTATTGGACATAAACAGCATGAAGTCCTGAATGGATACCTGAAGAGATAACAGAAAAGGTGAGAGCTGATAAACTGAAGCTCAGTCCAGATAAGACTGTTGGCCAGTGGGGAAGCTTGTCAGGGACTCTGATGTCAGTCCATCCTGGAGAGACGTGAACTGAGGTTGAGTAAAAAAGGTGGCCTCTTCTCCCCACTTACCTCCAATATTATTGCCTCAGTGTGGGGGATAGATGTCTTTTCCTACTCTTTCTCCCCCTCACCTTCTCCTTCCTCACCCACCTCAGGAAAAGCAAAGGATATTCGAGGGGCTTGTCTTGAGTGTATAACCTATTATCCCTCACCCTGGGTGTGAAACCCCCAGGCCTTGGAGATAGCTCTGACTCCTCTGATGGAGAACAGCTGGATTCTGTGCCTATCAGCCACCAGCCAGCTGCAGCTGAGCAGTCAGATGAGGAATCGCAGTTAGGAGGCTATGAGGTGTGTGTTTCATCCCCCACCCACCCAGAGCTGACAGTTCAGGGCCAACCAGCTGCCTTATCTCCTCCAGGATGCCCAGTCATCTAGAGCAACATTGGCACAGATGTAGAGGGGATTTACAGTCCTGATTCAGGTCAGCACCTCAGAACTCAGCACCAGCAATGTTGCAGAGGAAGGAGAAACAGCACCAGGGGAGAAGTGAAGCAGTTATCACAGGCGTGAGGTAGAGCTTGAAGTGTGTAAAAGTATAAAACCCCTTCAGCATGGCTTCAACATGTTCCCCTTAGACACTGACCTGCTGCTGTTTTATCAGTCTTGCTTTTCAGAAAACTGACCTTCGTCTGCTTAGACAGCTCTAATGGACTCTATTAAAATCTGGCAATCTGCCTCTGATAACCAGCTCCCATTATCTGCCTAAGTTAACTCTGTGTACACCAGCACCAGCCTGAAGCAGAGCACAGCCATGCTCACTAAAGGGAATAAGGCATAGAGGCACCAAACCACTGCCAGAAGGAACAGCATAAGCCAACTTTCCCTCAAACTGTTCCCTGGATGGAGATTTCTGCTGCCAGCCAGTGAGAGACCAAATCAATGCTCATGGTTCTACTTGGAAGACAAACTGACTCACTTCATTGGGAGAAGGATCAAAGCACTATTTTTGGCTGAAATAGCTGTGGAAATTGGTTGAAAGGGCTGGTCATAGTGGCAACATGGTCTCCACTTGTTCTTACAGCAGAGTGGGAGGATGGGGGGGGGGTCTCCAGGTTTATGGAAATATGTCTCTTCTTTTTACATGGTCCCAATCCACAGATTTAAGCATCTACATATAGAGTCATACTGATATTTCCTCTCTGAAGTAGCACAGTTCACTAACCCATCTCATAACCATACCAGTTATTTCCTCCTCCCCTTCATATTGTATATCTAAACCAAACCCAATAGAGGGTGAATTCTGAAAAATGTTTAGGAAATCTCCTTAACCAACTTTATTTTTATAGTCTCTATTTCAAAATGGCCAACATTTTATATGGTGTGAACACTGGTGTTTATTAAAAGCCCTATCAGGTCTACCAGGTGAACAATTACTGGAACCAACAAAATTTATGCTGGAATAATAATTATTTTCATAATGATTATTCCTTTCTAAAACAAGCATTCAGGTTGGTTGCTGAGAGCTGTACAGTCTTTCAAATAATAATGGCATGCAGACCTAAACAATGGTATTTGATTTTAATTGAGCTATCCTTTAAATATTTTTCTCTAACATTGTGTCAAGGTCATCCTGTCACAGATAAGAAGTTTATTATATGAGAAGAGCAGAAATAACAGAACAGAAGATATACTGAAGACATGTGGCACTGCTAACATGAAAGAGAGAGAATATTCTACAAGCAATAATTGAAGTATACACAGAAGTTGGTCCCTCTGATAATTACTTAAACTATTAAAGTGCATAAGAGGTTAGTTGCCAGAAGAGAGGGGGAATTATAATATCTGCTGATCAGGACTTTTCCAACTCTTCCAAACTTATTTTCTCTTTTACTTTAACAACAACAAAAAAAGGAAATGTAATTCAATTTTTTTTTAAAAAAAAAAAGCCCTTTTAAGTATTCCTACTACAAAGAAGAATGTACAGATAGTTGAATTTACAGATAGTTGATTTAATATGTCATTCTAACTATATTTGTGGGATATGCCCCCCAAGATAAAAGAGAACTGCACCTTATTAGAATGGTGAAAGCTAATTAATATTCGATTATTACCATAGCGTCCTCATCTCATATTACAGAATACCAATTTTTTAATCAGTCGGTAATAAAAATGTTTTTGGTGCACCCATTTTGCCATTCATTTGATTATTCAGACTTAATGTATTCATAGAAATCTCACAGAAACATACTTTTTTATCCTAAAAGTGCTACAACAAAAGCATATTTGCATCTCTCTTTGGAAAATGGCAGTGCAATCCTAAGCAGAGTTATATCCTCTTAAACGCACTGACTTCATCCTTGCAGGCTCAGGACCTAGTATCATCCATGGAGACACTAGGACTCAGCCAAATTGTATCAGTTCCCACTCACCAGTCCGGTCACACGCTAGACTTGATTTTTGGTGCCTGGATAACAGCGGATCTGATAGCCACTGATGTGGTTCCATGATCAAATCATTATGCCCTGAAAGTCCAATTGGACATGCGGCCCTCCTCCTGTTTAGGCAGCAAGTGGATTTATGCTCACCCATGGAGCCAACTGGACCCTGAGCAGCTTCAGAAAGCTCTGCGGGATCCGATGTCCCTTGGTGAGTCATTAGATGAGCTAGTGGAGGACTGGTATTCTTGGCTCTCCATGACTATTAATGACATCACCCCCCGGCATCCTCTTCGTTACCGTTCCAAAGCAGCTCCATGGTATACCCTGGAACTACAAGGGATGAAATGGAAACTTAGATGACTAGAGCAAGTGTGGCAACGTTCCTATGATGAGAAGTCAAGAGCTTCTTATAGAACATTTTTGAAAGTCTATGAGAAAGCAGTGAAGGCTGCTAAGAAGGATTTCTATGCTGCCTCTATTGCATCTGCAAAATTGTGCCCTTTTGTGTGTATGAACACTTCATCAGATTTAAACTAAATAGACATACATGCCATTTCTTATTACACCTAGTTTGAATATAACGTAGATTGCATTTTCTATAATTCTTACCAAAGCCTTTGCAAAAAGCTAAGATAGCCTCACTGAATTTCAAAGCTGAGAAATTCAGGAGTTGGTTTATAGGTTGAGTCCAGACTGGCATTTTATGCTGGCACAGGGATGGGATGCAGGTGGACCAAAAAAGCATGACTGGGATTTCATGGTAGTTTTTTGAGGAGCTACCGGGACAGCCTTCAGATGGGGTGAGTGTAGGAGTGGGATGGGAGGCAGCTGCATGTGTTCAGTCGCACTTTTTTGGTCTGCACTTAGGCCTAATCATGCAATGAATTCCAAACAATATATCTGATTAACCCTAAATTCTATGACATTACTATCTGAGGTGAACATGTCACAATGTAAATTGAATCTTAATAACAAAATAATTTATTTCAATGGACTTAGAATGGTTTTACTGTTTAGGACTGCGCACCAGTTTTGATAAATTAATGTGCAACCTTAAACAGCTACATGGTTCTTCCAAAAAAAAGTTGCCTTATTGTACTTTGAAGGATTGAATCCCACAAATCATTTCTGCTAACAGCAGCACTTCCCTCTAGTGCAAGAAACCTTCTCCTGAGAGCCTTCTCCTGAGAGCCAGTTTGGTGTAGTGGTTAAGTGTGCAGATTCTTAGCTGGAAGAACCGGGTTTGATTTCCCACTCCTCCACTTGCACCTGCTGGAATGATCTTGAGTCAGCCATAGCTCTGGCAGAAGTTGTCCTTGAAAGGGCAGCTTCTGTGAAAGGTCTCTCAGCCCCACCCACCTCACATGGTGTCTGTTGTGGGGAAAGAAGATTAAAGAGATTGTAAGCCGCTCTGAGTCTAAATCTGCAATTCTTCTTCTTCTGGTGCTCTCCTGTGACTTTTCCAAGCCCAGGGTGAATTTATTTGGGCATAGGAAGGTAGGGGAGGGGGACCTGGAGCATAAACACATATCACTGTTGAGCAGGAAAAAATGTGACATATGATCAGAAGACTTTGCTGAACTCCAGTGTTAGATTTCTCCAATCTGATGTCAGGTTACCTTTTAAGAAGCAGCTCTCAAGCCTGCGAGTGACTTCAGGCCATTCCTGTTAAGTCAATTCTGTGCCATCTGCTCCTTGATGTGCTGCCCTTAGCATGTAATATGCTTGAAATCACATTAGTGCCCCCGTTGGTTTTGGATTCATAAACATAATAGTAAATCCAGGACTGGGGCTATTGTCTTTTCTCATTTAACCTTTCATACTTTGTTTATTGTTGCCAGTGGCAGTATTCAAAATTATCATATCTATTTTAAAAAAAAAAAAAAATCAAGAGGAGTAGATAATATCCATACAACAAAAATAACGAAAACACTCATGTTCCCATATGGCACGTGGAAATTTCAATCCTATTATCTATTAGCTTTCAGCTACTAAAGACTGTAATCCGTTTACCAGCTTGTCATGTCCAGGCATAAGCCTGAATCTCTACAATAGTTCATCGAGCGTGTTTTCTGAGTCAATTCAGCCTAAGAAAAACATGAAAATAGATTCCTATTTCAACTTTGGGGGGGGGGGGGAGACTGAAAGTTACTCTGAGGCCATTCCTATCTGCAGTACTAATTTACAATGGTCATTCTTCCAAGGCAACCTAGAAATTGTAGTTCTGTGAGAAGAGGAGAGGAGGGCTAATTAATGGAGCTAGCCGCTATGATGGGAAGCACCATGTTCTTAGGTAATATACCACTAAATAGCAGTCGTGGGACAACTTCATACTTTGTCAACATAAGAATATAAGAGGCCTCTTAGATCAGGGAAAAGGTTCATCTAGGCCTGCATTCTGTTTTACACAGTGGCAAACCAGTTGCCCCAGAAAACTAAGAAGCAGGGCATAGAGGCCAAGGCCTTCCTGTGATGTTGCCTCCTAGCACGGGTATTCAGAGATTTACTGTCTCTGCAAGCAGTGGTTCCCTTTTACACACTATGGCTAGCAGCCACTGATAGACATATCCTCCATGAATCCTTCTTATCTTGTAAACATGTGGCACTGGCAATGTATTCAGAAACTCAAAATTCAGGGAAAATTTTGTTCAGATTAGTGAGAAACGTGGTAGGAGTCTAGTGGCACTTTAGAGACCAATAAAATTAATTCCAGCATAAACGCTCATGGGCACAGCTCACTTCATCAGATGCATGAAGTATTTTTTGTTTATTTATTTATTTATTATTTGGCTTGTATTCTGCCCTTTCCTGTAAACAGGCTCAGGCCGGATCACAACATAGAGTAATAACAATAAAAATCTACAATTCAGAGTTAAAACAATACATTAAAATTAAACAGGTAAGAACAATAAAACAATAAATAAAGTGCATCACAGATGGGAAGGGCACATCATACAGGACAAACAGTTAGCAGCTCAAAATAAAATGATGGTAGTAATAAGCAAGTGGAGGACGGTAAGCAGTGGGGTGCCACAGGGCTCGGTACTGGGTCCCATGCTCTTTAACTTGTTCATAAATGATTTAGAGTTGGGAGTGAGCAGTGAAGTGGCCAAGTTTGCGGATGACACTAAATTGTTCAGGGTGGTGAGAACCAGAGAGGATTGTGAGGAACTCCAAAGGGATCTGTTGAGGCTGGGTGAGTGGGCGTCAACGTGGCAGATGCGGTTCAATGTGGCCAAGTGCAAAGTAATGCACATTGGGGCTAAGAATCCCAGCTACAAATACAAGTTGATGGGGTGTGAACTGGCAGAGACTGATCAAGAGAGAGATCTTGGGGTCATGATAGATAACTCACTGAAAGTGTCAAGACAGTGTGCGTTTGCAATAAAAAAGGCCAATGCCATGCTGGGAATTATTAGGAAGGGAATTGAAAACAAATCAGCCAGTATCATAATGCCCCTGTATAAATCGATGGTGCGGTCTCATTTGGAGTACTGTGTGCAGTTCTGGTCGCCGCACCTCAAAAAGGATATTATAGCTTTAGAGAAGGTGCAGAGAAGGGCAACTAGAATGATTAAAGGGCTGGAGCACTTTCCCTATGAAGAAAGGTTGAAACGCTTGGGACTCTTTAGCTTGGAGAAACGTCGACTGCGGGGTGACATGATAGAGGTTTACAAGATAATGCATGGAATGGAGAAAGTAGAGAAAGAAGTACTTTTCTCCCTTTCTCACAATACAAGAACTCGTGGGCATTCGATGAAATTGTTGAGCAGACAGGTTAAGACGGATAAAAGGAAGTACTTCTTCACCCAAAGGGTGATTAACATGTGGAATTCACTGCCACAGGAGGTGGTGGCGGCCACAAGTATAGCCACCTTCAAGAGGGGTTTAGATAAAAATATGGAGCATAGGTCCATCAGTGGCTATTAGCCACAGTGTATGTGTGTATATAACATTTTTTGCCACTGTGTGACACAGAGTGTTGGACTTGATGGGCCGTTGGCCTGATCCAACATGGCTTCTCTTATGTTCTTATGTTCTTAAGATAGCACCATAGTAAGACATGGTGCCACTACAAGGGAGGCCAACTGATGGAATAATGGTTGGAATAGGATGCCAGCTGCGTCCATAAGGCTCATGCATTTATACCAGTGTTAAGGACTGTTACAACAGAAACATGTGGGTCTATGTGTGTGTGTGTGTGTGTGTGTGTTACAGAAGCGAGATCAATTTAAAATAATATCCAATTTAAAAAGTAGTTAATCCACTCAGAATGGGTAAGGACAACACTCAACTCTTGGTAGATAAAGTAGGATTACCACAAAACTTAATCTAGGAAAATGCACTATGAAACATGATAAGTAGGTCTAGTGAGAAAACTACAGAGATGTAGCTGAACCAATCAACTCCTGTAAGGGATGGGATATGCAAAAAACTAGCACCGGTAGTAAGATATCCAAGGTAAACTGCAACAGGGATTGTCCCTGCTGCGCTGCACTGGGACTGCCGCCAGCACTGCCCACCCCTGCCCCAGGCCAACCCCGAGCCGCCGAGCTTGAGGGGCAGGGCCCTCGGACGAGGAGGGAACTGTATTAATGAATCTGAATTCAGCAATTTCTGTTTGTATTCTTTATTTGAAGTTTTTTGTACACTTTTATATTAACTACAACCCAATGGGTAAATTTATGCTATTTGATTTATTTTGAAAGAGATACTGGGAAGGCAGGACTTTACCAGAATTTTCCACTGATTACGTACAATACCACGATATCTTCTAAAAATGAGTGAACAGAGCTTTGTTTTAGCTTTGTTATTAATCTGTAGATGTAATTTTGGAGACTACAAGGTTGTTTAGCTTGGGGGAAGGCAGTTTAATATTTTATATTAAGCCCAATATTTTATTTAAAAATTGGCTTTTATATAATTTCATATAGTCTAAAAGCTGTATAGGTGTACCTTTTAATAAATGGAAATGGAAATTCTTTTGTAGTAGAACCAGCTGGAGTCTAACACTGGAGTTGTCCAGAGAATATGGCAACTTGGGGTGGTGGTGCAAAGTATTGTTAAGTCACAGCTGACATAAGGCAACCCCATAGGGTTTTCAAGGCAAGAGACATTCAGAGGTGGTTTGCCATTGTCTGCCTTTGCAGAGAAGACTTCCTTAGTGGTCTCCTAATCAAACACTAATCAAAGCTGCTTAGCTTCTGAGATATGGTGAGATTGGCCATCTAGGGAAAAGCAGACACAGGGCCTGAGGGCTGGCAGCCTATCCCACCCAAGCCCTGGAATAACCAATAAGGCAGGAAGGAAGGCAGCTGGGGAATCATCATCCTTCCTTAGAGAGAAGCTGGGTATGCACAGGGAAATGGCAGGGCTGGTTGGACCTTTAAGGGACGGTTCCTGGGAAAAGCCAAGAAGGAGAAGAGCTCTGGTATGGCAAGAGCTGTGGTCCTGGGGAAAAGAAAAGGAATAAGTTGGCACAGCCACCTTCCTTTTTCCTTCTGAGACCTGGGAGACCTGCTTGAGATGCCCAGCAAGATGGCAAAGAGCAAGCCGGCAGAACTGGAGAGGGAGGAGCCTCACATTTCCATACACTGAGTTCACACTTTGCTAATATGCAGTTAATGCACTGACTGATCTAACCATTCCAAAGCAGTACTAAACTGCTCCCTAAACTGAGTGAACAGAATAATGTCAGCAGCCAGGAAAAGCATCCAAATCTACAAAACGCCTAAACAAAGCCCAGATTTTTTCTCTCCTCACCAGACTGTAGATGCAGAAGAAGAAGTGCTTCAGGAAAAAGCTGTCCCTTAAGCAAAAGCAAATCCACCAGTTAGCATAAGCCAGATCACACTCATCTACCCAACCCAAGCGCCTAATTTGGATTTGTTGCAAGATGGGGCTCCTGAATTTGTGTTGTCCACTGCTGTAGATGAGAAGTTGTCCACTGCTGTAGATGAGAAGTTGTTTTAGGGCAGGACTCAGAGGTTGTCTGTAAGCAAGGAAAGGTCTGCTATCCAAAGCCTGTGAGAACGAAATAGCATCATCAAGATTAGGCTGCAGGTTGCTGGGTCTCCTTTGGTCTGGTTTGAACTGCTATAGATGGCAACTTGAGGTGCATTGTTGTCCTCACCATTAATGGCTTTGTAGTAAACTATTTCTGGGCACCATTCTGGCTTTCTTAGACAGTTTCTTTCTTTCACTGTAATGGCGATGTGATTTGGTAGCATTTGTACACATGTCTGTACATATCATTAGCCTCTAGCAAGGGTACATCTGCATCATTTACGTCAACAAACTCCAATACAGGTGCTCTGAAATTTCATAACCGTTCCAGGTAATATAACAAGATTTATTATGGAATCATGGCACAGTCACTAATAGTCTTAGGTACTCTACCTGGAGTAATTTTATTTTCTTCATCCATTTGGTGCTTAAGATGAAACAATTCTTCAAATTCTGGGCATTCTCATATTTCAGAAGAGCCCTTTTTAGGTCTAGTGCTTCTCCCACTCAAAGACTGTAGTCACTTTATAGCAGGGGTAGCCAAACTGTGGCTCAGGAGCCATATGTGGCTCTTTCACACATATTGTGTGTCTCCTGAAGCCCCCAGTGCCCTGTTGGCCAGCTTAGAAAATGCATTTAAAGTTATAATTGCTTTCTTTCCACCTCTCCCTCTCTCCTACTTCCTTCATCTCCTTCCTTCCTTCATCTGATGTTCATACCTTGTGGCTCTCAAACATCTGGCATTATTCTATGTGGCTCTTACATTAAGCAAATTTGGCCACCCGTGGTTTATAGTGAACCTAGTACACTTTCCAAACTATTCAAGCATTTACATTGTTTCAAAAATACTGCTCTCACTCTGAACTGACTTTTTGACATAGTCATGCAGTCAAATCTGATTGACTATGGTCCACATTAATAGCACCAAGGGAGCACAGTTGGGAATGCATAGTCTCTGTAATGTACCCAGTACACACAGTCACTGCATTGTATGTACTAGACAGTGTGGATTTCCCTTGGAGGTACAGCTTTCTTACCTGTGCACCAAAATCCAGGGCAGAAAGCTGAATGAACTGCACATGGAAAATTAATGTGCAGTTCAATTCACAGGAGACTGCATGGGCTTAATGTCTGAAAAGAGCTCCTATGGCAATGAGCTGTCATTGCATTAATGATGAGTTAATGGGGTCACAGTTCAAGAAACAAGAAGGAAGTTTTTATTTTTAAAAGGCATCGTAGAAGCAACTGAAAGAGGCTGTGAGCAGAAATGAAAAGGGGCATTAAAAACCAAGGAGGGTGGGAGTCCACAAATAATGTTTTCTCTTTCCTACTAAAGTTATTGGATCATGAACATTTGTCATCACTCTAAAGCAGCACAATATTTTTTAGCTCCCATGCTAAAACCAGGTGAGTTCCAACATACACAATAACAGTCATGGGATCTGGACATCAAATTAAGTCAAACAGATGTGCATTGGCAAAATAAGCAAAGGTTAATGTAGGCTCCATATTGAGAAACAATTCTGATACACAATAGCATGAAAGCATGTGCAGTATTGTGGCTAAGAGACTGAGGTGTAAATCGCAAAATTCCCCAGCTCAAATATCACTTTTGACATGAACATACAAACAGGTGGGAAAATAGTTATTGTATTGGTTAATGGGTACCGTTGGAGGGCAGGCAATATCCTCACAGCATATTGCACATAACTTGCCACTCTGATTGCTTCACCTTCATTTTGCCTTCCACTCCATCACGACTTCCATTTGATAAGTTTTCAAGCCACCATCACTGCTCTGCTGTTATTAAAGAAACTGCATCCCCTTCAGAATATTTCCCCTGCTGAAATACTCCTGGCCATTGGCAGTGAAAAGATTAAGGTCTGGTATCTCATAAAATATAGTAAGAGCTAAAAATGGATGTTGAAACCATCGCCGATAGGTATCTCCCTTTTCCGTTGCTTGGCTGGAGCAGTAGCAAATACTGAGATTAAATAAGATTTACATAATCAACTCATTTTTCTCGCCTTTCCTTTCCTCTCAGACAAATCAGTAGAGAAATGCCTGTAAGAAATGAGGCTTACCCAGTACCCTGCTTGGAAAGGCAGGTCATCAAGAACTAGTCTACGAGAATGATAAGAAAAGAAATCACAGTGTGCAATTTTTCATATCTTGGTGCCTGCTAGGCACCTAAATCCACACATAAAAAGCAAAAAATAAGAGTCCAGGAAGAATCCTTTGCTCCAGCACAAAACTTTGGCTGACCTCAGTAGGAACTGCACAGCTCAGAACCCGTGGAAAACCGAAGTGTCTATAATCTGCACAACTTGTAACTCAACACGGCCAAACAAAGCTCACATGCTCTGTGTTATGGATTTCCAGCAGTTTGTCAAGGCCATCATTATTGAAGACCCTATTGTGCTGTTCTTATACATATGCAGTATGTTATAGTTGGATTTAGGGCTGCCAAGTTACCAGGCAGGACATTCTCCACTCCCATTGCCCACCACCACTCTGAGAGGCAGCAGGAGAAAGATAATTCTCTCTAGTGACACTAGCTGTGGCATCATAATCCTTGCAATAAGTAAAAGAAGTAACATAGACAGCTCTAAGAGTCGACAGAAACTCTGTAGTTACCATAAAGTTTCCAGTAATTCCTAGAGTTACCTATGTCACTTCCATTTTTTTTTTACTGGAAGGGAGATGGTGATGCAACTGGTGTCACACATCCCATATCACTGGCAACAGCCCTCCCACAGGTAACCAACCAATATTTGGCAATCCTAGTTGGACTAAGATCCATGAGACCCTAGTTCCAATCTCCACTCTGCCATGGAAACTCACTAGGTGATCTCGGACCAGTCAATCATACTATTTCAGCCTACTTCCTAGGGTGATTATTGTGAATGGACAATGGAGGAGAGCAGAAAGGTGTTGTAAGCCTCAGTGGGGAGAGAAGCAGGTAATGTGCATCCAAATAAATCAATATAAAGGATTCTTCCTGGACTCTTCCTGGAGTCAAAGGATTCTTCCTGGAGGAGCTGTACTGGTTTATATTTATCTACCTACCATGTGTACACAACACTTAATGCACCTGGATTACCCACCAACACACACACAACTTTTATTTATGGAACACTG
The DNA here is from genome assembly GCF_032191835.1 of Heteronotia binoei. Taxonomy (NCBI): domain Eukaryota; kingdom Metazoa; phylum Chordata; class Lepidosauria; order Squamata; family Gekkonidae; genus Heteronotia; species Heteronotia binoei. The sequence continues at coordinate 36,870,600 of NC_083223.1, forward strand.
TTAGTACATAAATTTTCTTGCAGCCTTCCTTCAAAAGGAAAGATAAAGCATGAACAAACAAGCTTCAACTATTGCATGTTTTCTCAAGAGCAATGAACAAATGTTCACTATTTCATTCTTTTCAAATTCATGTATGTTTTTGTCAACATTTTCAGTTCTCAATTTTTTCCATTGGTTTTGTAGATTTATTTGTACTTTTTACACTTACACTGTGCAATATATATGTGTAACACTGGTTTTATATATTTATATCCTGCTTTTCTTCCCTATGGAACCCTAATTTGGGTCTCCCAGATTCTAGTTCAAATGCTATCTCACCCTGATTTTACTGAGTATCTGTCTGTCTGTCTGTCTATCTATCTATCTATCTATCTATCTATCTATCTATCTATCTATCTATCTATCTATCTATCTATCTATCTATCTATCTATCTATCATCTATCTATCATCTATCTATCTATCTATCTATCTATCTATCTATCTATCTATCTATCATCTATCTATCTATCATCTATCTATCATCTATCTATCTATCTATCTATCTATCTATCATAAAAAGAAACGACCACTGGTTCAATTTACAAAGGGAACAGCAAAAATCCAAGTGGGATTTTTTTTTTCAGGCTGAAACATCAAAAATCCACAGTCATTCCTAGTTATTATTAAATCATCTGACACCTACTGGAACAGAATACTGAAAAAAAATAAATTACAGTGCCTTTGACATGGCTATCTTTATAGCCAGTCTGTGAACACACTAAGATGGATGCTCCAGAAGAGGCAGAAAAAGAGCAAGGATCTCCATTCAAAGTTCTTTTCCAGAGGGTCAGCTCTGTTAATCTGCTGCAGTTAAAATGATAAAGAATCTTCAGGCACCTTGTTTTGTTAGTTTTTAAAGTGCAGCAAGACTCTATCAGAGCATGTCATCCATTGGTTTCCTTCTCCAGTATAAAAATACACAGTCAAAGGAGCTGCTGAGTTTGCAAAAATAATTTTTTTCCCCATCCCCAAGACAGATCTGCTCATTTTTAACAATTTACCTTCCTGTTTTTATGATGTGGGCCATTTGCATGAAAGCTCTATTTCTCCACGAGACATTTTCAAACCTTGTTTGTGACAGTCCTGACATCTTCAATCAGAGGCAATGTCAGAAAACAGCCATCTCACATCAAGTGATTAATAAGCATTCCAGGGGAGGGGGGGAATTCTAAGGAAAAAATCAGCTTTGTTTTACACAATTACCTTCCTGGATCTATCTCCATTAGCAGTGTTTCAGCCAGGCCTCAGATTCAGTGGGAGCTCACAGGAGCGCAGCTCCTGAACCTTTCTGAGAGTTCCACCTCTTTGTCCATTGAATAGTATGTGCAGCTGCATAACAATCCCTGGATGAGCTCCACCACCTATTTTTCTACAAAATGACCTCTGGTTTCAGCCAAATATCAAGAGACATAGCAAACGTATCCAAATTTCTTTCTAAAGCAGGGAGAGCTTTGCAAGATTTGTTAGAAAACATATGGTATAGTAATTTTGAGGAGCCCCGTGCTGCAGAGTGGCATGCTGCAGTATTGCAGTCCAAGCTTTGCTCATGACCTGAGTTTGATCCTGGCAGAAGCTGGGTTCAGGTAGCCAGCTCAAGGCTGACTCAGCCTTCCATCCTTCTGAGGTCGTTAAAATGAATACCCAGCTTGCTGGGGGGAAAGTGTACATGATTGGGGAAGATAATAGCAAACCACTGCATAAAAAGTCTGCCATGAAAACATCATGATACACAGGCCTCAGATTCAATGGGAGCTCACAGGAGTACAGCTCCTGAACCTTTCTGAGAGTTCCACCTCCTTGTCCATTGAATAGTATGCGCAGCTGCATAACAATCCCTGGATGAGCTCCACCACCTATTTTTCTACAAAACGACCCCTGATGATATGACATCACCCCAGAGTTGGAAACGACTGGTACTTGCACAGGGGACTACCTTTACCTTTTTTAAAATAGTAATTTTGGGGAAATGGTGTCAAAGGTAATGACTGAACAAAATTTGAGCCCAGTGGCACCTTTAAAACCAACAAATTTTAATTCTGGGTAGAAGCTTTCATGTGCTTGCACACTTCACATGTTATGTAGCACCCTGCCCTGGATGGCACAGTCTAGCCCAATCTCATCAGATCTAGGAAACTAAGCAGGTGTCAAGCATGGTAAAATGCAATGCTGATCTATGGTTTTGGGGCCCTCCATAAAGCTGGTCTGTCAAACATCATGGAGGCCCAAAGTAACATGGCTCTGTTATTCTCCCCCCCCCCCCTTTTCCACTTTATGGCTTTTGTAGTGAATTAGGAATGGAAACTAGCAAAGAAGAGAAGGAGTGACACCTTCCCATACATTCCTGCATGGGGGTGTAGACCATCTGGGAAAGCAAGGAGGAGATACTGATAACGTAGTGAGAATGTAGACTTTTATGATAGTTTATGTGCCGGCCGGCATTCCTCACCCCTTCCCATGAGAACCCTTTGATGTATGTCTTAAAATAAGTGTATCAACGTATTGTTGGCATCACTCTCAAGGTCCTGTACCAGGAGAGCAGACCGATTTAACAATAAATGTAGTTTTGTATCCACTTGACTCGTTCTTTTGGAAATCGCATGCTTGACATTTTGAGAGTGATCATAGAAGAAGTTTAATGGCCCTGGCAACTTTGTAACCAGATGGCTGAAAAGATTTCAGAGAGCAGTGAACTTCTAGAACCTGAAGAAGGGGCGAGAGCACCGATACCGCCGTGGCACGTGCTAGATGCCCGAAGAGTCACGGGGAGAGGCTCCCCTCTCCGCATCCAACAACTCTCGGTCACCCCTCGTCAGTGGCAGCCGCACATGTCCACAACCATAATGGATGAGGCGCAACTGCGTCGAGAGGCTATTCTGGCCAGGCACATGCGAAAGGTGAGAATGACAATGGGAGCGGACAAGGAGTGTGAGCTGGGGGAGGAATGCGGAGCCGCCGCTACCATCCTAGCAGAGGGGGAAGCACCCCTGTTAGAGATGGAGGGAGAAGGATCCCAAGAGCCGTCGGGCCCTGGTGAAGAAAGGAGGTCGAAGAGGTTTCCAAGGGGCTGTGGGACGAGATGCAAGCGACGGCCTCTCTCATGGCCAGAGAATTCAAGAAGCAGATTGATTGCATCCTGAGATCTGCAGACCCAAGGGGAATCCTGCAGCCGCCCGCGGCTAGACCCTCAGCAATCCCACGCAGGGCACAACCGGTGAGGGCGCCCCTTCCTCAAGAGGGGCCCTGAGGAAGAGAGCCGGACGCTGGGGACCCGGAGGAGGTGGAATACTTCACCATTAAAGCCAACAGCTACATGCACTACTGGGGTTGACTACCTCGGGTCGACTACCTCGGGTCGACTACCTCGGGTCGACTACCTCAGGTCGACTACCTCGGGTCGAAGCTGAAGGGAGCGGCTAAACACTGGTATGTGAGCTTATATGAAGCAATGAGCCCTGAATTGGACAATGTGGCCACTTTTCTCCAGGCGCTGCTGACCCAGTATGAAGACCTCCTACAAGAGACCTGAGCACTGGCCACTCTGAGGGACATTCAGCAGGGGTCCAAGTCGATCCGTGAGTATGCTGCTGCGTTCCGTTCCAACGCGGCTAAAGTGAGGGGATGGAACGAGCTGATGGAGATCAAGCACTTTACTCGAGGTTTGAACGCGAGCATATTGGATCAGGCCCTGCAACAGGCAAGGCCGGCTATCCTGATTGGGTGGATACAACTAGCGAGTGAAGTTGAGACCAACATGAAAAGAGTGGCCCTCCAGCACCAGCAACAGAGTGGCAAGGGGGGTTGGGATCTGAAAACCGGGGTGAAGACAGAAGCAAAGAAGACCCTGGTGGGAAAAGGAGTGGGAAAACTCCCGCCAGCCTGCAAATGCTTTCATTGTGGGGACCTAAACCACCTGGCGGTCAACTGTCCTAACCTCCCAAGACCAGCGTCGATCATCTCGAAGACAAACACCCCGACGCCAAAGAAACCGACCAGCCGCCCTAAGGATGCGGTGAAGAGCAGCGCGGCGGTGAGTTCAATCCTGGAAGAAGAGACCATCATCATTGACGAGCTGAGTGAGATGTCTGGGGATGATGAGCCGGCAAGAAACGAGAACAACCTGCTCTAAATTGTGCCAACCAGCAGGTCGCGGAATCACCGGCACCACTCAGGGTGAGAATAGTGGGGTCATTATTCTTTGTTCCAGTGACTTTGCTAAACTGCAAGCTTAGGAGATTTATTCATGTGAAGGCCATGATTGACTTGGGGTGCATGAGGGACATAATCACCCCTAAATTAGTGGACGCTTTGGGGCTTACCACAGCCTCCTTACCCCATCCCATTCAATTTGAACAGATGGATGGGTCAGTAATGAAGGGGGAGCCTTGTATTTTGGAAACTCAGCTGGTCCCAGTAGGCATTAAAGATCATTGGGATCACAAGACTTTTGTGATAGCTCCCTCGTCCTCATACAATGTGGTGTTGGGGGTGGGTTGGTTAGCGAAGCATGAGCCAGACATTCGGTGGGAGGATCAGACAATAGAGTTCACTGATGTGAAATGCCGACACCATCAGTGGAAAAAGGAGTGGGGACCCAACCCTGCACTCAGGAGTGAAAAGATCTGCTTAACAGTGGAGGAAGTTCAAGCGATCCCCAAAGTGTACCGAGACTTACGAGGGGTGTTCAGTGAGCAAGGGGCTGATGAACTTCCTCCCCATAGAAATACGGACTGCGCCATTAAATTGATTCCGAGGCAGACCTTACCAAAAGCAAAGCTGTATTCAATGGGGTGGGCAGAAAAAAATGGAACTGTGCAAATTTCTCGATAAGAACCTAAAAAGGGGCTTCATACGGCCTGCCACTGCCCCCCATGTAGCCCCTGTCCTCTTCTGGAAGAAGAAGGATGGCTCGCTCAAACTATGTACTGATTTTCACAGGATTAATGGGATTTCGACCTCCAATGCATACCCAATACCCCTCATCAAGGACTTACTAAGTACAGTGCCCATCACTGGCAAAATCTGCTTGTTAGAATGGTTTCAGGATCTATTAAAAATAACTTATTATGGACTATTTTATAGGATACTGACTATTTTAAAGATAATTAAAGTATAGAAACAGACAATTAAATTCTTGGGAAATTATAGACAGTCATGGATCATACTTGCTTTTCTCTGCTGCCAGCAGTTCCTTTTCAGCCTATGAAAGTTTTTTTTTTAAAAAATAGTTTAGTTAATTAAAATATTTCTAAGCTGCCTTTCCACATAGCTTAGGGTCCCCAGGGGAAGAGACAATAAAAACATTAAGACAAGTTTAAGAACATATGTAGATACTTGGGGAGAGAATTCTATAATTTTGATGCCACTAAGAAGATCCTTTCTCAGGTTGTCACCTATGGACTCCTGCTCCATGGAATTTGTATGGAATAGCAGTCATACAGGTTGGTGGGCCACAGTGAGGAGGGGAAAGGATAGATATCACTCTTCCAACCTGTTCCATCAACATTTCTGAGGTCAGAAAGACTATCCTTGCAGAAGTAGATCCCTGGATCCCATCCAATATCTCACTGTCTCCATGTGTCATTGCCATATTCTTTGTGGTGAGGTGATTTTTGTGCCTCAAGAAAAGGTACAACAGAAATTCTTGGACACTTCTTAGCCATTGTTTTCCTGGCCTCCTAATGCATGAGCCTCATTTACAAGACAATAGATTACCTGATTCTAGTCATGAGATTTACACTAAAGAATACAAATTTGCTCATTTTTTAAATGGAAAGAAGTATCCCCATCCATTATAAATCATTCAGAAGGTACAAAGAACAGATACTTCCAAAAATGCTAACACTTATGTAACCTCTTAAGTCTCAGTTATACCTTAAACCATCTTTGGAGTGGTGAACAGTTTTGTGTTTTCTGTGTGCAAATTAATATTACTGAGGCACTAATCTGCTTTGAGGAGATGTTCAGTGTTTTGTAAAATCAGATTTCAAAAGATTCCAACTAATCTCTTTTCCTATGGGAGCAAAGTAAGCTTGGGGGACTTTGCTTTTCTATGCAAAATGGCTGAATTCTTCATTTGCAATTAATGTTTCTCACACCCTTTGGAGTGAAGGGAATTACAGAGGGCAATGGCATTAATGTCTGTAGAACTGTCCAGAGAAAATAGATGGAGTGCTGCCCCCTTTTGGTTGCACATTACAAAGGAAAAGATCATATTATTGCTGGCCAATGAAGAGTTTTAAGAAGCTTAATTCAAGTGCGAATGGAATATGAAGTAAATCCACTGTTCCATTAAGTAATTTTAGATGGTTATCATTTGTTTGTAGAAGCAAGAAATTACAGGATTTTTTGAATGATGCTATGATCTGTCAAAGCTTTAAAAGGAATTAATCAGAATGTGCTCCCCTTTATTTCCATAAAACCAAGCTAATTAAACTCAAATAGTGTCTTTCCGAGACCTTTGCTCTATGGATTGCATGTAGGAACTATTATGCAAATCCATTTCAAATAAAGAACCGCCACCTCCTATTCATTGGGAAGACATCCCACTCATGCAGCCACCCACCCCAATATTTTCTAATCAGATCAACACTGCAGCAGAGGAATTGGTTCACGAGTTTGTTAGATTAAATTGTTCAGAGATGAAACTCAAGCCTATTTGGGCTGGATGGTTCAGTGCTACACTTAAATTTCAACTTGTATATTTCTCAATAGTACAAGATTTGTTCCTCCCATCAGAGAACAAGATTTGAACAATAAGTCAAAATAAGCAAAACAGGTGAAGAAGTTGGATATGAAACAGAGTGCAGGCAAAACTCAGATTGCCTCATGAATCACTGTGGTCCACTCTGCTAGAGAGAGCTGGGATAAACAATACAGCATCGTTGGCAGGAAACATTATGGTGTTCTTGTGGAAATTATACAACTGCTCCATTTGGCATTGCCTTACACTCTTAACAATGTCTCTTTGTGCAGATAAAGCACTTGAGTTAGCTCACAATCAACAAGAAGTGATGAACTTTCAGGAGAGAAAGAAACAGTGTAAAGATTATTTTCTCATTCAACACAGTGTTGCTAAGTCCCCAAATCAGGGAAGTAAGAATAATTTCTCCACCCAGAAGAGTGAGGGAGCTCTTGGGACAACAAGGTCTGTAATAGGTCTGTCCTAAAATACACTCTTGCAATGGACATGAGTATGTCTGATTTTTGAAGGGGTGGGATGGAACCATGACCCAATCTAGCCTCTTATGGGCCTTGCAGGTGTCTCCACTCACACATCCCAATTCTGTGAATGGAAATTTTTGGTAGATACAATCTGTTATCTCCAGAAACCTAGGCATAATCAGATCCCCTTTGCACTACAATGACCCTTTGGAATACCATCACCCTAGGTGTGGGCAGGGGTCTCCCACTGCCAGCCCTCACCTCTCTGCCCCAAATTACCACCCCCCCAAAAGGCAGTAATGCCAGAAATTAATGTGATGTGACCTGAAAGTGATGAAAATATGTTGGGGACATCAAAAGGCAATGCTCTGGGTTTTTTTGGTCAAAACTCTATGATAGAATGTAGTTCTACCACAGAGTTTTGCCTCAAACCACAATGTCCCCGCAGTATCCTCAACATGCTCAACAACTTCCAGGGCATGTTGCATTAATTTCTAGTATTCCTCCCTGCTCATGGTACATCCCATCCTGCACCAGGTGGTCTGAGGGACCTGGCAACCCTACCTCCTCCTCATGGGCCAGAACTACATAAACCTACATATCTTAAAAATAAATCTTTTTTCCCTGTAAGAGATGCCTCTTTTAAGAAGAAATATTAAATTTGTTCCCCATCACTTATTTAAAATCTACAATGATATTCCATGTGATATTCAATGTGTGGCAAAAGAAGCAATGTTTTGTAGGTTTGTCCTATTTGCCAAGTTAATTTCATCCCTGTCATATTAATTTGCTAAAATGTTGGTTCCATTGTGTGTCTGAAAAGGCCCTTGTCCACCCCACCTACTCAATACAACAAAAGCCTTCTAGGACATTTTCATAATGATGGAACAATTTGCTTGACTAGGATTCCAGCTACCTACCTTACCCTTCTTCCAGAGTCCTCAACATTCACTTCTATTTTCTGCTCTCCAGGGGTTGGTGGTGGAGCTCAAAATAGGTGGTGGAGCTCATTAGCATATGCCACCCCCCCACCAGCCAAAAGCAACCCAAAGCAAGAAAGAAGAAGACACTGGATTTATATTCTGCCCTCCACTCAAGAGTCTCAGAGCGGCTCACAATCACCTTTATCTCCCTCCCCCACAACAGACACCCTGTGAGGTGGGTGGGGCTGAGAGGGCTCTCATAGCATGTTGAGCCCCAGGTGAGTGAGAGCCCCAGGTGAGTGAGGCCTGCTTGGGGTGGCCAGAGATCCAGCACCCCCAACAGTCAAAAGGTCAGCAAGCCCCCCACCCCCCAAAATCACAGAAGAAGTGGAGAAAGGGTGGTGTGGGCTTCTCCAGGGGTTAATGAGGGCTTCTAGGGTTGTGGCGAACCTCCTGGTGGCTGGCTGGCTGCCCACTCTCCTAATCCAGGGATTGTTATGCAGCTGCACCTACTATTCAATGGACAAGGTAGGTGGGGAGGAAGAGAGGGAACCGTCAGAAAGGTTCAGGAGCTGAGATCATGTGAGCTTCTGCTGAATCTGGGGCCTGCTGCTCTCCATTTTATCCTCACAATGGTTATGGAAGTTATGTTAGGCTGGCAGAGAGGGACTGGCCCAAGAGAATTTCATGGCTGTGTAGGGTCTAGAGTCCATCTCTCTAATCAGTCTAACCACTCCACTTTGCTGAAGATCCCAACAATAATCAAATCATTTTTCATGGTTGAGCCCTCGAAACAGCTGGTGTGACTCACTGGTAGGATCATGGCCACCATCTTAAACACTTCTCCAGATTTCATTTCATTCTTTTCATTTTCATTTTATTCGATTTATATCCCGCCCTCCCCACCGAGGTGGCTCAGGGCGGCAGACTTTCTTCAAGGTGAGGCTATCTTTTGTTTAGATAAAATGTTTCTAAATGTTTGCTTTTGAAACTGTAATATTCTTTGTATCAATTCTTCTGCAAGTACATAATTAACCTGTCAGCCCACCCTGCAATAATAAGTGTGATAGGCAGGAAATATATTAGGAAAGAACTTATGCATGATATGCTTTCAAACCCTTTTGTACCCTTCAACCAGCTTGCTTTTTAATTAGCCCTTGGGCATTAACACACTCTGTAATGAATTATCATATTACCAGTATCAATATATATATATATATATATATATATATATATATATTCCATTCTGGGGGGAAAAATCATAGATGCATAAGACCTTTTTGATATGTTTTGAGGAGATTAAAGTTCACACAAGAGTGCCATTTTGAAAGGTATTGCACCTGGTGAAGGCCGGTATATTAGTTGGGAAGAAAGCCTGAATTACCATCTAAGAATATGGAAAAGAGGAAGCAGAAGGGAATATTAAATCCCAAAAAAGAACACATAATAACTATACATAGAATACAACTGTGCAATGTCGTTGAATACTGGAAAAGAAAATGGTGGTGGGAGCAACATTAACTCACAGATGTACCATACATTATTCCTAAAATAAACCAAACCATCATGGTGGGATGGAAATGTCTTCTACGTTTCATTAAAGCCTGGTCCATACTTATAGCAGAATGGGGGAGTATGATCCCAGGTAGCAGAATGTATTTTTGCCTTTAAAAAACCCACACACTTTTCCTCACATATGTGCAACCATCTGAAGTCTCTATGTGAGATATGCAACTATTTGCCTTTTCACATTATTTTTAGGAGGACTGAATCATTCTACCCTTGTACTCATATCATGGCCCCCCAATCCTTGAATTCACATACATAGATTATTTTGAAGGGCACAGATTTACTGAATGGAGAGGAAGGGGGTAGTTCATATCCTATCTAAAAAGTCCTGAACAATGATATGATATTGATGAGATTGTTTTGCTGCAAACTGTAGTCATCGTTCTGATCCTCATACCACTGAAGCAGGGCTGAAATAAAAATATATTAAATAAGGTAAATTGAAGGCCATTAATTAGGCAAAAGGGCAAAAAGGTTTTTAAAGTGCTTGCTAGGTGTCTCTGAAATAATCCTTCAAGATTGCGAAAGTAGGGAAAGAGAAGCGTAAGGCAGCAAAAGAGGAAGTTAATCTTTGACCCACTGGCTCACCGCAAACTGCCGAAAAGAGGAGCTAGAAGCTTGCTGGAATAAGCATTGAGTTGTATACCTTGGAAAATCTTGGGATCAGGTCAAAGGGGCAAATGTGTTTTTTATGAAGGATATTGCTGCAAGAGTGTTAGCAACATCAGTGCCATGTATGGAAAGACCCTCCCTGTCTCCTCCTTGTTCCTTTAGTAATATGACGCTTGTAATGATGTATAGGATGTGGGGTTGTCCTTTCCTGTAATTGGGCGAGTGTTTACTGGAAATGATTGTCTGTGACTATAAAACTGTAGTCCTTCCTGCAATTGGGGCTCCCAGATGTGTTCAGACATGAGTCTAGTCTGGGGCCCGTGTACACGTTAAATAAACTGCTGTTTCTTCTTGATTTTGCCTGTGGCCTTGTTTCTGCCTGACCACCAGCAGCTAAGGTTGCTGCTACACCACCCATATAAATGAATTCAACTGAGATATTGTTAAACTATATACTTTTCTCTTTTGCTTCAGTTGCATATGAATGACTAAAGGTGGAGTAAAAATGTCCCACAATAAACAAAATAATTGAAACAATCAGCAATTCATAATGAGGAATACAACAACATCCAAGTAGGAAAAGAAACCAAAAAAGAAGTAATTGTATATCCTTAAATCTATCTAAGAGAGGGGGATATACCTGTAATAGGAAATACAATTTTACCAACCAAAATTGAATTCCTATGTCAAGGTCCCCTCTTGATTTAAGCATAGTTACTCCAAGATGTAATCATTTTTCACTGTCAAGTCACAGCTAACTTAAGGTGAACTTTGTGGAGTTTTCAAGGCAAGAGATGTTCCGAGGTGGTTTGCCATTGCCTGCCTCTGGATCACATCCCTGGTATTCCTTAGGCAGCAGTGTCAAACTCATTTGTTATGAGGGCCAGATCTGACATAAATGAGGCCTTGTCAGGCCAGACCATGTGGGTCATAAATTGTAAATGCCAGATAGCAGAGATATAAACTTTATAAAAGACACAAAGATTTTTTAAAAAGCTTAAAATTAAACATGCTTAAAACATTAGCACTCGTTGGTCTTTGTATCTCTCCTGTGCGATCCAGGGAACTGGGCAAAGGACGCTCTGGCTCCTTCCTTCCTTCCCCAGGGGACCAGGAGGGGGAGGAACCTTAGCCAACAAGAAGGGAGGCTTGTCTCAATAGCTCTGCTGTGCAATTGAGCGAGTCTGGCAAAGCAAACTATCTCTTCCCCCCTTCCTCCCCAAGGGTGGAGCCTCAGCTGATGGAGAAAATACAGGCTTTGCTCCGTAGCTCCTATGTGTTTGAGCAAGCCTGGCAAAGCAAGCTGCAATGCAGAAGGAAGCAGATGACAGCCAGTTGCTTGGGGGCCTGATAGGAGCCTTCTGGAGGCCTGATTCAGCCCACAGGCTGCATGTTTGACACCGCTGCCTTAGAGCTCTCCCATTCTCCTTGGAGGTCTCCTAGTATTTGGCTAGCCAGGGTCAACCCTGCTTAGCTTCTGAGATTTGATAAGATCAGGATAGCCTGGGCTATGCAGGTCAGGGCCAAGATGTAATAATGTGCATTTCCCTGTTCTTGCTAGTTGCAGCTAAATACCTAAAATGTGGGCAGGAAATCACAAAAACACACTGATGTTACAAGATGTGTATGTTAAATTCTCCCCCCACCCCACCATCCGCCAAGTCTTCTATACAGGGAACTTAAAATGTTTATCCAAGAAAGCCCTGGGACTAGAGAATCAAAAACATGAATGATAAGGTTTTTATCTCCAACACTGTCAATAACAACTGCAGAATTCATGAGTCTAGTAAATGAAAAATATGAGTGCCTTGAAAACATGGTTCTTTAAAAACATATTTCAAGCTATTCATAGTATGCTTGGAGTCTCTCTTTAATGTAGCTATATGAAATGTTTTTTACCACTTTCAATACTATCTTTATTATCATGAGGACTACAAGATTAGGGGTGCCTGAATTCTGGGGGGTTCAAATCTTGCTGATCATGAATATGCCAGGTTGCCAGGAATATGGTCAAGATGACTATTTGCCAAGCAATAAAATGGCATTTGCTGGGCAGCTGTACACATAGCAGAACAGAATACACGCATGCACAGATTCACAGTTGACTTGTGTGCATGCAGATTGTTTAATGTGTGCCAGTTTAGCAACAAGACTATCAGATAGCACAGGCTGGCCTGATCTTGTCAGATTTTGGAAGCTATGCAGGATCAGCCCTGATCAGGTTTTGGAAGGGAGACTAACAAGGAATACAGGGCATTTCTCCCTCTTTTAGCCAACCATGGTTTCCCCTACAACACCCCCTTTCAGCCTAAACTGTACAAGTGCTGGCGTTCAGGCTATGCCATCAGTGAGCAAATGGCCCTTCCCAACTAATGGACTGTGTGCTAGTTAGCAGGCCAGCCTGTGCAACTTTGGGGCTTTGGCCCTCATGGCAAGACCAGCCAAGCACCTCTCGGACTATTATGCTATGGGCAGGCACTGCCCATATGGTTACAAGGACCCCAGATTTAGCTGTCTAGCCCTAGTGCAGATGACTGTAGCCATGTTTCTACAGGAACAAGACAAGCAGCAAGCCTAGGAGAAGCCATGAATCTGAGGATTTCTAAAAAGACTGTCTTCCTGTCTACAGCAGCTATGCTGAATTGTTTCCTTAACATGTCCTGCATTCAACAGTCCTTGGCTCAGGCTTTGGTTATGCAGATGCAAACCATATTGACAACAGTATGAAGTAACCAACAAACAAAGACCCTTCCTGCCTATGTAGAAATATCTTTACTCTAACAATGGAATGTCGAACTCATTGAATTAATTACCGTACTATCAACTACATCCTGTCACCCATCACTTTTTGTTCTAATCCTTTTATTTCCCATGAAATGTCGCAATCACATACAGTTAGACTCCAAATTGCCCCTCATAATTTGTTTGTTTCTTGGCCCAGAGAACCATCACCGGTACTCCAGGTTATTGCTAAATTTCCTGGGAACCATTAAACCAGGTAGATAATCCTGTCACAGGACCCTGCCTCAGGTTATGAATTTGGCTATTTAAGACAGAGCCTTCTGCCATTCCGTGTGTCTCTTTCAGACCCCCACCTTGCTGAAAGAGCTGCCCTCATTCCTGATCACTGTGGGCCCATTATTGTGAGTGACACCTTCCCTTCTCTTTTCATCGCTGCTGGATTGTCTTCCTCGAGCATTGGTAGTATCATCTACCAACAAAATCCTGCTCATGCAAATGTCCCCATTATTTTTCCTTTCTATTTTTCTTAGTTCTGTACTGTGTGCTGAATGCTTATGTTTCCCCTTGTGTGCTTGAGCTTCCCCTAATAAAATGCATTTAACTTAGATAAAGCTCTCATTACTGTATCTTGGGTGCTCCAGGGAATACTGACTCCCATATACATAGGTTATTGATCCCATACTGTCTTGCCATCTTGCCCACCTAGCTAAAATCCCCCCAAAATCTTGACAAGGCAATTTGGCTTACACCTTCCCTCCACTGATAACATAGTTTGGCTCAATGGTTTTTGGAATTATTCATTCCATTGTATTACACATGTGGGCTGGAGGATGGGCGATAGAAAGTATTTCCTATAGCACTTTAGGACCCAAAAAACTAAACAGGAATGGTGTTGTCCCAGGCTGGTCCAAAACTCACAGTTAGAGAAGGGTGATAGAAATAGCCTTGGAGGAACCTCAAGTAGTCAGCATTTTGTTCAATTCACTGGTATGGTCTAGCGAGGAATGTTTATTAGGTAGCAGGGTGTACTAGGCTTACACAAAGCATCAGCTTCTTGGTACTGTGTGTGCTAGCAAAGTTACAAAGTCACATGGTGCCTTTTGAAAGTTTCAGACTAATAGGAGTTCTTTTATTTAAGGAACTTCATTTTAGATAGGTGGGTGATCTATTGAGGCTGAACTTTTCAGGTGATGAATATTTTGTTACAATGGTGAAAGGGAAAAAAATCTGTAATAATTATACAAGACTTACATGTTTTGTGTGCAGCTTCATCAGGGGGAATCTTTCAGATTCTTTTTAGTATTGTTCCCATGCACATTCCCATTTGCGTGAACAGAATGCATGGGAACAATACTAAAAAGAATCCTCCTCCTCCTCTCTCCCTTTTGATCTGCACAACAACCCTGTGAGGTAGGTTAGGCTGAAAGTCTGTGACTAGTACAAAATTACAGTGTGGACCAAAGCAGAAGGGAAGCAACCTCAGCAGGGTATAATGACAGAGTCCACCCTGCAATGCAGCCATTTTCTCCAGGGGAAGTTATCTCTCCCTCTGGAGAGCAACTGTAATTCTGAGTGATCTCCAGCCCTCACTTGGAGATTGTCAACAATGGTTCCCCAGGAAGAAGTGGCTGGTTTGGAGGTGGAGTGTACGGCATTGTACCTGTCTGAGATCCCATTCCTCCTCAAACCCCACTCTCTCCAGGCTCCATCCCTCATATCTCCAGAAATTTCCCAACCTGGAGTTGGCTGCCCTATCTCCTTCCCAGCCAACCATCTTTATCTGCCCCTCTGACTTCAGTTTTCCATCTCCTCCTCCCCTGCAGCTTCTACCTAGGACAGTCTTTCTCCAAAATGGGGACCAAAGCAGCTTACATCATTCTTCTCTCCCCCCTTTGGATTTGCACAACAAGCCTTTGAGGTAGGTTAGGCTGAAAGTCAGTGACTGGTTTGAAATCATCCAACCAGCTTCCACAGCAAGAACCTGGGACTGGCAGACCCTGCTCTGAAGCATGAACTCCTATGCCACATTGGCTGTCATAGCGCGGCTGCTACTGAACAGTAGCAAGCAGCCAGGCCTAGAGCAACCAGCCTCCAGGTGGAGCTTGAAGCTCTCCTGGCATCACAGCTGAATTCCAGACAACAGATCTCTCTCTCCCTGGAGAAAATAACTGCTTTGGAGGGTGGACTCTATGGCATTATATTCAGCTGACACCTCTCCCCTCCTCAAACCCTGTCCTCTTCAAACTCTACCACAAAATCTCAAGGAATCTCCCACCAACCTGGAACTGGCAGTCCTAGTCAGGACTGGGCCCAATGAGTTCTCCCTCAACGGTCAAAATAGGCCTGGAAAGGGTCTCTCCTCCCTTTAACTGAGAGAACCAAGCTTGATTGTTTTTACTGAGAGAACCAAGGTTGGTTGCCTAGCAGCTTCCCCAGTGACCCAATTCTCATCTGTCTTGGGGCCAGAAGTGGACATGGGAGAGCATAGCCAGTGAATGGCACGGGAGAATGATTGAGTGGCAGTTCACGGGCCAATTACTGATGCCAATGGGAGAACCAGATTGGCCAATACAATAAGGGTTTTATATGTATATAAGATAATGGGTTTTATTTTGAGATTTCTGGATTATGCCTTTTCTGATCAAATATCAACTTTCTGTCGAACTTTGAATGGTCTCCTTTATTGCTGGCAGATGTCGATCTATTAATAACTCACTTTATTTCCAAATTTTTGGCAATATTGGTTTCTTCAAGGCATTCTTAATGACAGATTTAAATTTATTTTATTCTTGGTAAAAAGTTTACATGCCTATTTAATTATTAACTTTGTTATTAGGGCAATTCATTTATTCTATTTTACTGATTTCACTCAAAACTTTTGTTAACCAAAAGTTAATAAAGGAAAGGGAAGAGGTGGTCCTTCAAGTAATTATGCCTGTCCAGCTTTATCCCTTCAGAGCTTCAAGTCACTGCTGGACTTAACTACACCATTGTAAACTTCATACAAAACACCCCACCTGCTTACAGAGCTCTGAAGTAAATCTTTGAAGCACCTACCCTATGGCTCCCACCCACTTCTGTTTCCCCATTATATTCACTGCTTTTTCCATGCAGCTTTACATATTACAATGCAGGGCATTATCAGGCATGAAGGCAAGTCTACAAAATTACCAGTGTAGATAACTAGCATACTTTTCCATCTGTACATTATGTTTTACACCTAATGTTTGTCCTCACTTATTTAATTAATTCCCATTAATATTAAAAAGTGTAAGATGGAGGAGCTTTTTTCCCCCTCCCTGGAGTTTATAAATGGTATAGCTAATCATTTTGAACAATTACAGTAAAATAGCATTGACATTTTCAGCTCTTTAAAATTATGCAAATCACTGAGCAGCAAAGTACTGTAGTTCTTTTCTCTAATAGAATACTGCTGTTTAAAGTGGTGTTGTATGTCAAGTAGAGTAAGGTGCAAGTACTTTGATTAGAATATTCCTCCCCTACGCCCCCATTCTTTCCTGCAGCACAAAAACTGCATGCCATCTGGTCGCCCACTGTCCTTATTAATTCAAAATGAAGTGCATTCTTCTTGAAGACATGGCTGCGGCTAGAGTGCACAAAAATGCAAAGCTAAAGCAAAAGGGATTCAAATGTGGAGGAAGACATAACACATGTAAGTCACCCAGAAGTTCTCTCCCCCCACCACCCCCATTAGATCATGAGCAAACAGGTCCTTCTGTTTGATCATTTCTGTTTGATTATTATGAGAGCCAGTGTGGTGTAGTGGTTAAGAACAGCAGACTCTAATCCTGGAGAACCAGGTTTGATTCCCCCACTCCTCCTCATGAAACCTGCAGGGTGACTTTGGGCCAGTCAAAGTTCTCTCAGAACTCTCTTAGCCTGCCTTTGCCTGGATACCCTTGTCAGATCTCAGAAGCTAAGCAGGGTTGACTCTGGCAAGTACTTGGATAGAAGACCTCCTTGAAATACCAGCAGTCAGGAGAACAGGGGCAGGTTTTATTCAGCCGTCTTTCTGAATATCCTCCATGCCCCCATTAGGGGTCAGTCACCAAAGGTTGCCATGACTTCCAGGGCACACACACACACATACACACACACTCAGTAGAAAAATACAAAAAAGAGAGATTACTCTTTCAACCCCACATATCTAACAAGGTGACTGTTGTGGGTAGAGGAAGTTGTGGGGAGAAAGTCCTTAAGGTAGAGAAAAGTGGGGTATAAAAACCTACTGTTTTTCTTCTATTTTGTTCACTTAGACCTTCATGAATCTCATAGACTTTGACTTATTGTGCCCTAAAGTAAACACACTGTAGATTGATCTGATTTTCAGAAAAGCTTGCTTTTTAAACAACTTTGTAATGTACCATTCTCCATCAAAATACATGGTCTGAAAGTATGTCATAGATCAACTGGTATAAGTGCACCGCAGGTGGAATGCAGAAGTTGTCTAGGTGGGATGCAGGGTTTTCACAATAATCACTAAGAATTCACTCTCCATCAATCCCTATGTCCACCCACAACTGTGACATGCTCTCTCCTGCTGATCCTGCCTGCCACCATGTATTACCTATCTGTGACCTTTATGACACAGTAATAGGGCTACCAGGCTTCCTGTTATGGTGCGAGTACTTCTGCCAGCAGCCATCCTTGCTGGCCACTGCTTCAAGCAGTGGTGGGAGGAGGGAAAAGTTGGCATTCTTTGCCCCACTATATCACTTCTGGGGGGGGGGGATGGAAGTGCCATTGGGGGAATCTAGGAATTGCTGCTTTACCACTTTAATTTCCAGGTTTTCCCTGGAAGTGACATAGAACTTCATAGGATGTTGCAGGCCTCCCTATGGACCTGCCCACAAATCTCCCACCACTTACCAGGAATGTCCCCTGGCAACCCTACATGCTGCTAGTAAACAGTGTTCCCTCTAAGCGGAGTTAGTGTGAGCTAACTCATTTTTTTACCCTCCAGCTCATATATTTTTGTCTTAGTTCAGGAAGGATGGGCCCAGAGCAAACTAATTTATGCAGTTGCTCACAACTTTAATGACAGTAGCTCACGAAATAGAATTTTTGCTCACAAAATTCCAAAGCTTAGAGGGAGCATCGCTAGTAACACTTTGTGTTTCTCCATTCCCCACCCCCCTCCGCTACCGCCTCTTTCTCACCAGCCAGTATTTTGATGTGCTGCTTCCTGCTGGGCCTACCTGCCATAGATAATGCATCATGCCAATTTGGTGTGGTGGTTAAATGCTCAGACTGTTATCTGGAAGAACCGAGTTTGATTCCCCACTCCTCCATTTGCAGCTGCTGGAATGGCCTTGGGTCAGCCATAGCTATCACAGATCTGTCCTTGAAAGGACAGCTTCTGGGAGAACTCTCTCAGCTCAACCAACCTCACAGGGTGTCTGTTGTGGCGGGGGCAGGGGGAAGTGAAGGAGATTGTAAGTCACTCTGAGATTCAGAGTATAGAAGAAGAAGAAGATATTGGATTTATATCCTGCCCTCTACTCTGAAGAGTCTCAGAGTGGCTCACAATCTCCTTTATCTTCCTCCCCCACAACAGACACCCTGTGAGGTGGGTGGGGCTGGAGAGGGCTCTCACAGCAGCTGCCCTTTCACAACAGAATTATTACAGTTTTCAACTACTAAGGGAATTATTGGGAGCGAAGGCAGCACTGTGTAGTTCAATCTTGTCTAATCTCAGAAGCAAAGCAGGGTCGGTTCATGGAAGGGAGACCACCAAGAAAAAGTCTACAGAGGAGGGCAATGGCAAACCACATCTGCTTCACCCTTGCTGGATTGAAATAGGTCAGCTGTGGCTTGACATCACTTTACACACAAAAAATGGAATTATTATTATTTAAAACCATACTGATAAAATTTTACCCTCTTAATACTGCTGCATTTTTTAATCTCCTTAAAACTTACTGTTAGGTCTTACCTGGCTTCCGGTGGGGGATCTTTTTTGCGCGCGAAGTGTGCCTAATGCAATGACATCACCCAGAAGTGCTCTTATTGAACCAGGCATATCGTGGGGTGGGAGTGGGTGGGGGAATGCTTTAGCACTTTGGAAAAAAAAACTCTATGCTACAGCATCCCTCTGTGGCATGTCTGGTGCAATAACATCACTTCTGGGTGATGTCATCAAGTGGAGCACATCATGGAGCTTCAGTGCTCTTTGGGGGGCTCCCTTCACTGGCCAGTTCCATGGTGGCAGGCTGGAGGCCCTCAGATTCAAGGAACCACCGCCCCTGGTGAGAGTCTGGAAACCCTATTTACTCTAAATGATATAATAGCTGAATGTCTTTGAACATATGAATGTTACTCTTGACAAAAGTGGGCTTTTTGTTTCTTTCAAGGTGGCTTTCAAATCTTTGACAGAGTGACTGGTGGGACATAAGATACGAAAGGCTGAGAATCACTGTTGCAGATAATTGTCTGTAAAGAAGATCACTCCCGTTTGTTTATTGATCTAGGAACAGAAACACCAATATTTTATCCTTAGATCCTATACAGTGACATCCTAAGCAAAATTACACCCTTTTAAGTTCAGAGAAGTCACTGTGCCTAGAAGGGTATATCTCTGCTTAGGATCATACTATTAATGTTTAAAGAGGCTAGATTTTTTCCTACCAAAAGTTATTTTCCTCAAAATTAGTTTAGCCATTTCACCCATTTTTAGTTGACTATTGTACACTTCCTATACACCTGACATTTTTATCATTTTGTGTTCTTTCACTGACCGTAATGGCCCCTAAATTCACAGGATCTGCATTGCTGTCAGGTGGTCATCTAGCCTCTGTTTAAGAACCTCCAAGAAGGAGAGCCTGTTCCACTGAAGAATTGCTCTAACTGTCAGGAGGTTCTGCCTAATGTTGAGCCGGAAACTCTTCTGATTTAATTTCAACCCATTGGTTCTAGACCAGCCATCTGAAGCCACAGAAAACAATTCCACACCATCCTCTATATGACAGCCCTTCAAGTACTTGAAGATGGTGATCATATCACCTCTCAACCACCTCCTTTCCAGGCTAAACATGCCCAGCTCCTTCAACCTTTCTTCATAGGACTTGGTCTCCAGACCCCTCACCATCTTTGTTGTCCTCCTCTGGACCCGTTCCAGCTTGTCTGAAAGCACTTGCTTGTAAGAATTACTGCAAAAAGTGCCAAAGCTACCCTTAATTCTAAACATCCCCAATACTTGCAGA
This sequence comes from Heteronotia binoei, assembly GCF_032191835.1. NCBI lineage: Eukaryota > Metazoa > Chordata > Lepidosauria > Squamata > Gekkonidae > Heteronotia > Heteronotia binoei. Next base: position 36,890,870 of record NC_083223.1, read on the forward strand.
ATTGCCAAGTTCAGTGAAACCACTCACTACACCCAATACAAACAAAGAGAATGAGGAAGCACTATAATCAAATGCAGGTATGTAGTACAATGGGGGCTTTCACCCACATGGCGTTTGATGCACTCAATTCTTGTGATTAACAGATCTAATTTCTCTTCCAGCATGGGGGATAGATTGATTCTTTTAAAGTTCTTTCCAGTGGAATAAATAAAACAACTCTCCCCTTATCTTTTAATTTCCATTTACCTTAAAAAAATAAAAATGCCTACTGTATAACTTAGCTGAAGTTATCTGTAACTTTCCATTCTTTCCCAGCATGCAAAACTATAGATGGGGAACAACATCCAAGATGGTCATCAAGTCCAATGCTCTCTTTATAAGTGAATAATAAATAATACACTGCTGCGTTTTCTCCAAAGCAACAGCTTTGTCAAAGGAATTCTCGTTCACAATAGATTCTGCCTGTTCAATTAACTTGCATAGTATGAACAAGCCTGATTATTTTTCTCCATTGCTTAAAACATTCTTAAAAACAGCATTTTTTAACATTTTGATTTGAACCAGTTGGCAACAATTATTTGTAGGAGTGGATACATAATGTAAGAGTAGTAAGTATACCTTGAAAAATTCAGATAGAGTTTCATCAAATATAAACACAGTTTTCACTCTGAGATTTGCAAAATTTACAGCTTTCTCTTTAATTCTGGTCTGTTGAGACACAGGAGTTTGTCTATAGTGAGGGTGTGACGGAAAGCAATGGGTTAAGCATAAGCTGAAGACGCATAGGGCTGCGTCAGGTGACCTGAGGGTGGGGGCAAAGTGCTCGGAGCTCTCAGGGAGGGAAAAAAAAGTTAGTTTAGTGAGAGAAACTGCTGAGGCAGGAGTTCAGTCAGTTGGAGTCTGACAGAGTGGAGGCCTGTCAGAGAAGTCTGTCAGTGGGGACCTGACAGAGACTGAGAGGGTCAGTTAGTGCCGGCCAGAAGGGCTAAGAGGGCAGTTGATCCTGTGAAGAAGCTGGAGACGGAGACGGGGAAGTCTTCCAGAGACTGCCAGCTGGACAAAACCAGCCAAGAGGGCTGTGTGTGTGTGAGTCAGTTAAGACCAGAATGGTCACAGACACCGGGAAACTACTCTAAAGATCTAGTGAGGAGGCTGAGGGAGTGGATGTGGGTCTGAGACGCCAAGAAGGGCTGAGAGGAGAGACTCCAGTCGAGGGGTGAGACTAGACACATCAGTCCCAATAGGCCAGACCTTGGCTAGAGGTGGAGAGTGAGTTAAAGGGAATGGTGAACTGTGTAACTGTGAAAGATCCAAGAAAGTAAAAGTGACTGTAAGCTTGAAACAACTGAACAAAGAATAAGCCTGTGTAAATATCTCCCATATCCCCAGTTAAGACTTTTTGTTACAATAAATCTGTGGTTTAAGTTAAAGTTCTCGTGAGCCTATATATTTTGTGGGAAGAATAAACAAAGCTGCTGGGGTCCCATCAACAGAACAAGTAAAAATACCCCGAAGAGACGAAAATATAGAGATCCAGTGAGGCCGTGAGGTGGGCGCTGCTATAGAGGGTATATCTACAGCAATGGTTTTCAAGTTGTGTTCCAGGAACCATGATACTCTATGGAAGCTTACCAGAGGTGCTCTGAGGAAAGCATTTCCCTGAAAGATCGCTTGCTGAGAACCATCCCAGCAATTTGCAATCACATCAGGAGAGTTTGATTCATGTGGATAGCTGTGTTGGGCTGAAGCAATAGAACAAAATTTGAGTCCAGTGGCACATTTAAGACCAGCAAAGTTTAATTTTGGATATATACCCAGAATTAAATTTTGTTGGTCTTAAAGGTGCCACTGGACTCAAACTTTGTTATATAGGGAGATTTAAACATTTATTTATTTACTTACTTAACTTAAATCCTGTCTTTTATCCCAATGAGGTACCACAGTGGCTTCCATTTTTCTCCTCTCCTTCATTTCATCTACCCATGAGGTAGGTTAGGCTGAGAGTATATGTCTGGTCCAAGACTACCCAGCAAGCTTCCATGGCAGAGAGGAGATTCAGACCTGAGTCTCCCAGATCCAGTTCTATGTTCTCACTACTACATCATGCTGGCTCTCATTTCATACAGAATGGCAGTGGGATCCAAGAGGCTCCACCAGGATCTTCCATGTGATAAGTATGCATCCTAGAATACATCCTTGAATCCTCTACACATGCCAATTTATTATGCAACACACAATAGATTTATTATTTTTATTTTAATAAAATGATTTTACTACCCTTCTTCACAGAACTGCAGAGACAAAGTGGATTTATGGATGTGGAAAGTGTTACTGAAAGGTACAAAGTATAGAATGATTTTATAGAAAATATCCATTTTATCTGCTTGTTGCTTCTAAAAGAAAGGTGAAAGGGCTAAAGACTTCTGGTATCCACACCAGCTGCTTGAAGCATGACACCCTACAGAGTAGTTGGGAATTCAATAACCAAAACCTATGTAGTTTGAGCCATGTGCATCACCAATTCAATTTACTATTTATTGCATAGGAATTACATATAAGCCTATTTTTAAAATAACTGAGCTTCACAAAAGTATTTGACACTCAAAAGTGTTGAGCTGGAAATAGAGGAAGTAAGACAGGCAAGGTTGCCAAAGATCTTGACAGTCTAGGTTAGCCTGATCAAGTTCAATCTCAGAAGTTAACCAGGGCTGGCACTGTTTAGTACTTAGGTGAAAGATCTCTAAAAAGTCCTGGCTCGTTTACAGAGAGACAGGCAATGGCAAATCACCTCAGAAGTTTCTTGCCTTAAAAACCCTACAGGATCACCATAAATCAATTGTGAATTGATGGCACATTCCACCACCATGGTTGCTAATTCTTGAAATGCACATATCTAGCAAAGGCAGACCCCACAGAAGGATGGAGCCTGGCCTGGAGACAAAGGTGAGAGGTCAAAGAATAGAACAAATACATCAAGGGGCAGAACCAACAGAAATGACTAATTCATATTAAATACACATTTGTCTCTCTTTATAGGATTGCAGAAGCATTGATAGAAGCTGAACCCATTGGTTCTGGTCCTACCTTCCGGGGCCACAGAAAACAATTCCACACCATCCTCTATATGACAGCCCTTCAAGTACTTGGTGATCATATCACCTCTCAGCCGCCTCCTCTCCAGGCTAAACATCCCCAGCTCCTTCAACCTTTCCTCATAGGACTTGGTCTCCAGACCCCTCACCATCTTCGTCGCCCTGCTCTGGACCTGTTCCAGCTTGTCTATATCCTTCTTAAAATGTGGTGCCCAAAACTGAACACAATACTCCAGGTGAGGTCTTACCAGAGCAAAGTAAAGCGATACCATCACATCAGGTGATCTGGACACTATACTTCTGTTGATACAGCCCAAAATTGCATTTGCCTTTTTAGTCACTGCATCACACTGTTGACTCATATTCAGCATATGATCCACTAAGACCCCTAGATCCTATTTGCACATACTACTGCTAAGACAAGTCTCCCCCATCCTATAACCATGCATTGAATTTTTCCTACCTAAATGCAGAACTTTACATTTATCCCTGTTAAAATTCATTTTATTGATTTTAGCCCAGTTTTCCAGCCTGTCAAGGTCATCTTATACAAGGTTACCTCATTCTCATTGCCTGTTCACTTCCTAAGTCCTAAATCTGATACCTATTTCCTCTCATAAGTAAAATAAAACAGTTTGTTAGTTTTTAATTACCATCAGCCTCTCATGTTCCATTATCAAACAAAGACAAAAGAACAATTTTAGTCAATCCCTCAGATCCATAGACTGGGTCAGCAATGCATATATCTATAAACATTTAAATAACTGACTGGGACAGGTAGAAGAACAAAGAAGAAAGGTAAGGGACTGTCCAGACAATAAGTAGATAAAGGGATTCTGGGGAAATTGGAATATAACCAATTAAAAATGATCTGTTCTTTCAGTTACATGAAAAAAAAAATCCTTATCTGACAATCTTCAGAAGAAAAGGGCTAGAGTGGGTTGCCAACCTCCTGGAATTACAGTTGATTTCAAAGATTAGTTCCTCTGAAGAAAACTGCAGCTTTAAAGAGCAATCTCTATTTGCAATCCCTCCCCTAGCCCTTTGCAGGCACTGCCCCCAAATTTCCAGGAATTCCCCAGGGCAGAGTTGGCAGTCTTATGTGCCACTAGAGAAATGGCCAGTAAGAGACATTGCATCTTTTGTTTAGTGGAAATATTTGCCAATCAAATGTTTTATAAATTCAAATGTGATGTACTTGAGTTATGACTATGCCCATCCTGCTACTCTCAGATGTTTCCAGGCAAGCTCCATTGCCCCCAATAATGATCTGGTGGTCATAATGTAAACTGAAACCCATACAAGTCAGTTTAAAAGATGTTCATTATATTTAAATTGCTCAGAAGTGCCTGAGTGCTCTTGTAAGTGGGGGAGATAATTTTATAATACGGAAGGAAATTTTATTTTTAAAAAATCAGTTGCACATGAGCATAGATGCGCTGCTATAGATAGGAAACAAAAACAGTTAAAATGAAAAAGCACCTTGGGGGAGGATCCAGGATATTTATTGCATTTTAGTATTTCACATCTGTGCAGAACTAGTAATGACTTACATGATATTTTGTATGTTCATTAACTTCCAGTTTACTTTGCCTCTTCCTGAGTCTTTTGTAGACTTGTAACAGCCAATGGCTAATTACAATAAATGAACTGAACTATTAATGCAATCTATCATAAGAATGTTTTAATTGAAATGTGTAAGAAGGAGAGGACATATTTTCTTGAACCTATTATTACAATAGACAGAGAAAATTCACGCCAGTGTATAAAATCTTGAGGGAAAAGCTGCAGCAGCAGCAGTAGTCAAAGAGATATTTGTAATAGGGGACCAATTATGATTTGAAACATGGTGAGTGTTCCATCACTAACAATTTCTAATAGTATCTCTGATCAATTGCAATTTACTCAATAAAACACATTAAAATGGCCAGGTACACATTCTGAACAACATTCTATGTGCTTCTGAAGAAACTGGTTACTTTAAAGTAGTAACTAAAGATGGGCACAACCCATCTGATGAACTAGTTTGTCACAATTTTTGGCTGGTTCATGGTTCATGAAGCAATGTTTGTGAACTGAAGAAATGCCATGAACTTCCACAAATTTTGATGCAGTTTGTGGTGGTTCATGAAGAGCAGAAAACAGGGGTTTAAACCCCTGCTTTCTGCTCTTCTCAGAAAACAGCTGCTGTTTGATGTAAATGGCTCCAAGTGGTGACAAGCAGAAAGCAGGGAGTGTAATGGCTGGGAGGCTTTCTAACCCCTCCTTTCTGCTCCTCCCATGGCTTTTTACAGGGAGCAGAAAGCAGGGATTTAAATTTTAAATGGCTTGTGAACCAATGTAAACCAAACTCTCAGTTCATATAGGTTTGTGGTTCAGTTTGTGTTTCAGCCATGAACCATGAACTGAACCAAACCATAAAAATGGGGTATGTGCCCATCATAAGAACATAAGAGAAGCCATGTTAGATCAGGCCAATGGCCCACCCAGTCCAACACTCTGTGTCACACAGTGGCAAAAAATTTATATATATACACACACACACACACACACACACACACACACTGTGGCTAATAGCCACTGATGGACCTCTGCTCCATATTTTTATCTAAACCCCTCTTGAAGGTGGCTATGCTTGTGGCCGCCACCACCTCCTGTGGCAGTGAATTCCACATGTTAATCACCCTTTGGGTGAAGAAGTACTTCCTTTTATCCGTTTTAACCTGTCTGCTCAGCAATTTCATTGAATGCCCACGAGTTCTTGTATTGTGAGAAAGGGAGAAAAGTACTTCTTTCTCTACTTTCTCCATCCCATGCATTATCTTGTAAACCTCTATCATGTCACCCCGCAGTCGACGTTTCTCCAAGCTAAAGAGTCCCAAGCGTTTCAACCTTTCTTCATAGGGAAAGTGTTCCAGCCCTTTAATCATTCTAGTTGCCCTTTTCTGGACTTTCTCCAATGCTATAATATCCTTTTTGAGGTGCGGCGACCAGAACTGCACACAGTACTCCAAATGAGACCGCACCATCGATTTATACAGAGGCATTATGATACTGGCTGATTTGTTTTCAATTCCCTTCCTAATAATTCCCAGCATGGCGTTGGCCTTTTTTATTGCAAACGCACACTGTCTTGACATTTTCAGTGAGTTATCTACCACGACCCCAAGATCTCTCTCTTGGTCAGTCTCTGTCAGTTCACTCCCCATCAACTTGTATTTGTAGCTGGGATTCTTGGCCCCAATGTGCATTACTTTGCACTTGGCCACATCCAAAGCAGTAATCCCAGTGTATTGCCTGTCAGTGCCATAGAACCCACTGAAGCATTTCCTAGTGTCTACCTGATTATTCTCCACAATGTATCTCCTCCAAAGCAAAGAGGCAATATTTTATTTCCTCATCATCAGTGGACTAGGAGGTGCTTCAGAAGCCAGGAATTTTCATCTTTTTATTGCACAGAACACACTTTTTTTTTGGGGGGGGGATGCTTTCAGCACAGGAGGATGCTTGTCTCAGAACCTCTTAACATTAGGTTGAACCTCTCAATATTTTGTAATTAAGAAGAAAAAGATATTGGATTTATACCCCGCCCTCCACTCCAAAGAGTCTCAGCGCGGCTCACAATCTCCTTTACCTTTCTCCCCCACAACAGACACCCTGTGAGGTGGGTGGGGCTGGAGAGGGCTCTCACAGCAGCTGCCTTTTCAAGGACAACCTCTGCCAGAGCTATGGCGGACACAAGGCCATGCTAGTAGGTGCAAGTGGAGGAGTGAGGAATCAAACCCGGTTCTCCCAGATAAGAGTCCACACACTTAACCACTACACCAAACTGGCAATTAGACTCTGTCCCCCCTCAGGAGCCATTACTACTGCCACTACTACTCCCTTTTGGCAGCCATTTGTCAAGCATACATATTTCTAAGTACAATGATGGTTTCTTAGACAGAAAGCAGGCTGCTAGTATCCACTGCTTCCTTCCAATTTACAACATTTGGGCAAATAGTAAATCCATCCAGCCCAAGGATGTTTACACCACAGCCTGGCTGTGAGGTGCCTCTCCTCCACATTCACACAGACAGTTCTTATCAGGTCTGGAAGAAGTGTGAGAAAGGGAGATGTTTTTAATAACCTAAATTCCTTAGTAATAAAATAGATACTAGATAATAGATAGTATCTTTGAACCTGTGACTCAAACTGCATCTGTATGCTATCTTTTGAAGTAATCCTATATAGTAACAGTGTAATCATGTATACGTCATTACTTTCAAGGATTCTGTCCTTGGTAAAGCTTCAGAGTTTCTACAATAAAGCAACTTTTGATTTAACAACAAAAGACTGATTATTGAGAAATATCGATGGTTGACATTTTGAAAGTAATCTTACTTGGGGACGTAACCGAACTGGAAACTTTCTAACCATATAGTGGAGAGCACACCAGATAACGGAGAAGTCCCTACAATTCAGAACAACTGATTGGTGAAGAACAACGACCTGGTATCGGCCCTAAGCAACCTCCATGGCACATACTTAATGCACGGAGAGCAGCAGGGAGAGGGCCTCCGCTGCACATACAGTGGCTGTTCATTACCCCCAAAGTGGGGATCCCTCGAAGATCAACTAGCTTGATGGACGAAGCACCCACTCGGAGAGAGGCGATCCTGGCATTGCCTTCACTGTGTTCGAGGATGGGAGAGGACAGTGACCAGGGCACCTCAGAGGTGGGTGGTGGGAATGATTGGGATGAGAGGGGAGAACCACACCCCGACCCAAACCCAGACGAGGAGGAAGAGGAGGATCCGAAACCAGACTCTCGGCAATTCTTCCGAATGGTGAGATTCAAGATGGCAGAAATAGCTAAAGGGTTCAGAGACAAGATGCAAACCAACGCTACATTCATAGCCCAAGAGGTGAGGAGGCAGTTAGAGCAAGCACTGCAGCCACCTCCGCACCCCTCTTCGGTGTTACAACAACCCATGCTACCGCAGCCACCACCGCTGCCACACGACTACGGAAGGGGCCGTGAGCTAGATGCCACCTTTGATGGGGATCCTGAAGAGGTGGAGTACTTCTCCATACAAGCCAATAGCTTTGTGTACTATTGGGGAAACACCTTCCCAGATGAATTCAGTAGACTGGATTATTTAAGCTCAAACCTGAAAGGAGTGGCCAAAGCCACCAAACGGTGGTAAGTGAGTCTGTACGAGACCAGAAGCCCCGAATTAGACAACATGGTGGCGTTTTTATGAGCCCTGCTGACCCTGTATGAAGATCCTTTACAGGAGACCTGAGCCCTTACCACCCTGCGGGACCTGCAACCAGAGTCTAAGGCCATTAGAGAATATACGACCAAATTTTGTGCAAATGCAGCCAAGAACAAGCAGATGAATATAGAGCAGTTCCAGAGAAACCTGAATGCGAACGTGTTGGAACCCTCTAACAGGCTCACCCCACCACGTTGGTGGGTTGGGTGCAACTGGCTGGTGAAGTAGAAACTAACATAAAGTGAGTGGCTCTCCAGTGCCAACAGCAGCAAGGGGGGAAGGGGCGATGTGAGTCTCGGCCGGGGGCAAAAGCAGAGGGACGGAAAGCAAACCAGCGGGGGGAGTCACCAAACCAACTACCCCCAGATGTTGCTTTCAATGTGGTGACCCAAACCATCTGGCTGCCAATTGCCCTGAATGGCCTCGAGGCTCCCCCCTTATTCTGAAGACCAGCGTACCCATGGCGGAAAGGGCGGAAGGACAAGCAAAGGAACTGGCGAAAGGCAGTTCAGTTGCAGCAACCCCTCGGGAGGAAGAAATTATCGTAGTGGATGAGCTGGGAGAAGACAACTGGGAAGATGAGCTGGTGGGAAAACGGGGACGGCCTGCACTGAGAGGTGCCAAGCAGCAGGTCGCGGAATTAACGGCACCATTGAGGGTGAGAATAACTGGGACTTTATTTTTCATCCCGTTGACTTTACTGAACCCTAAGCTAAAATGATTTATGCATGCCCAGGCCATACTAGATTCGGAGTGCACGAGAAACATAATCATGCCCAAATTAGTGGACTCATTTCAAGCCCCCTGCCGCACCCCATACAATTCGAACAGATGGATGGGACAGTCATGAGAGGGGAACCTTGCACAGAACAAACCCACAAAGTGCTGATAGGAATAGATGATCATTGGGACACAGAATTTTTTGTAGTGGCCCCCTCCTCATCCTTTGACATTGTCTTAGGGGTAGGATGGCTAACCAAACACAAGCCAGACATAAAGTGGGGGGACCAGATTATAGACTTCAGAGATGGGCATTGTGAACACCACCACTGGAATGAGGGTTGGGGTCCGGAGCCGCCTCCGGTAAATGAGAAACTATGCCTCACGATAGAAGAGGTGAAATCAATCCCTAAGGAGTATAGAGACTTAAAACAAGTATTTAGTGAAGAGAAGGCCAACAAACTCCCACTTAATCGGGACACTGACTGTGAGATAGAATTGATCCTGGGACAAAGCCTCCTGAGAGCCAAATTTTACTCCATGGGGTGGGCCAAGAAAGCAAAGCTGAACAAATTTCTGGATAAAAACTTAAAGCAGGGGTTCATGAGGCCGGCCACAGTGCCACATGCCGCCCCAGTACTCTTTAGAAAGAAGAAGGATGGGGGGCTCAGAGTTTGCATGGATTTTAGGGGGATCAACGCAATTTCAAACTCGAATGCGTACCACATCCCAATAATAAAGAATTTGTTAAGCACTGTGTCAGAGGGAAAGATTTTCACAAAGTTGGATATGTGTGACGCCTACTTCCAGGTGCACATAAAAGAAAGGGATGAATGGAAGATGGCCTTTAATATGCCGATGGGACAATTTGAATACTTAGTCATGCCCTTCGGATTACAAGGGGCCCCCGGAGTTTTCATGAATTTTATCAATGAAGTACTACAAAAAAGCTTGTATAAAAGGGTAGTGGTGTACCTGGATTATATAATTATTTATTCCAAGGATTTACCAGCTCACGTGAAATTGGTCAGAGATGTCTTAAAAACCCTTTACAAGCATCAATTGTATGTCAAACTATCCAAATGTGAATTTCATCAGAAAGAATTGGATTATTTGGGTTTCAGAGTGTCAGGAAAGGGACTGGCCATGGACCCCGCAAAAATACAAGCCGTATTAGATTGGAGACCCCCGAGGACACATAGACAGCTCCAATCCTTCATCGGATTCGGGGACTTTTACCATAATTTTATACAGGGATTCGCCCACACCATGCTCCCCTTAACGGACCTTCTCAAAACAAAAGGGAAGGGTCCAGACGCCAAACAGCCGGGGGCCAGATTAGATTGGACAGCCAACTGTCAGGAAGCATTCACTAAACTGAAGAGATTGTTTACCAGTGAACCTATTTTGATTCACCCCAATGAATTAAAACCATTCATGGTCCATGCTAGCGACGTCACTGTGGGGGCAATTCTCATGCAACCCGATGAGAAGGGGGCTCTCAAACCATGTGCATATGTTTCCAAGAAATTTTCCCACGAACAGAGGAATTGGTCAGTGTGGGATAAGGAAGCTTTTGCAGTGACTTTCGCTTTAAAAACCTGGAGATTGTGGTTGGAGGGTGCAAGAGTCCCCTTTGAAATATGGACAGATCATAAAAACCTAGAAGCCCTAATGGGGCGCAGGAAGCTAAGTGAAAAACAAATAAGATGGGTGGGATTTTTCGGCAAATTTGACTTCAAGTTAAAACATATCCCTGGATCTAAGAACTCTTTAGCAGATGCCTTGTCGAGACTCCCTCAGCACAATAGCCAAAGGGAGGAGGTGATCGATTCTCTCATATCCCCCAGGCAACTGGGGGAGCTGTAACCACACACTCAAAACCGAACCATGAGAAAGAAGAAGAAAAGTGTGTGTGGGGGGAGAGAGACTGATTGCTGAGGTGGAGAAGGAAGGGGACGCCATACCAGAAGGAGTAAAGAAAGGCAAAGGGATAAAGAAGGGGTAAAGAAAGGCGAACCTCTCCATTCTTGATAGTGAATGGATATGAGGGAAAACCGTTCCTGCAATTACCAGGGGGAGTGAAACCAGAGGTACCATCTACTTTTGAACAATGGTGGGGAAAGTTGGGGAAGGCATGGAACAATAAACGTGTGATTAAAAAAGTTACTGTGGAACTTGATTTACCTAAACTGTTTAGTAAGATACACCCCATCTTTCAATGCAGTTTACTTCACAGAGATCCTGGAGCCATGCCTTGGCATCCCTGACCCCAAGTTCCAGAACCTATTCCAGTTGGGGATCAGTATCATCATGAAGTGAAGGAGATTTTAGATGCTAAGCTGAAGCGGGGTGTCTTATATTTTCTGATTAGATGGAAACAATTTTCTGTTTGGGTCAAGGGCTCAAATGTCAGAGCGCCAGAGCTGATTAAAAAATTCTACGCAAAACATCCTCACATCTCCGGAGAAGATCTTAGGGGTGGCAGTATGTCAAGCATACATATTTCTAAGTACAGTGATGATTTCTTAGACAGAAAGCAGGCCGCTAGTATCCACCATTCCCTCCTTTTTACAACATTTGGGCAAATAGTAAATCCATCTAGCCCAAGGATGTTTACGCCACAGCCTGGCTGTGAGGTACCTCTCCTCCACATTCACACAGACAGTTCTTATCAGGTCTGGAAGAAGTGTGAGAAAGGGAGATGTATTTAATAACCTAAATTCCTTAGTATTAAAATAGATACTATGTACTAACCTTTGAACCCGTGACTCAAACTGCATCTGTATGCTATCCTTTGAAGTAATCCTGTATAGTAACAGTGTAATCATGTATATGTCATTACTTCCAAGGATTCTGCCTTGGTAAAGCTTCAGAGTTTCTACAATAAAGCAACTTTTGATTTAACAACAAAAGACTGATTATTGAGAAATATTGCTGCTTGACACCATTTCATTGACGTGCCCATTAAGTTTATCAAAATTCCAAAAGCGTCCATGGATTCAACCAGGGTAGAGACCCTGATCTAAAGAGATAAAATAGTGCAAGAACGTCTAGGTTTGCATCCAGTATTACCTTGAAAACCAACAAGATTTTTGTGTATGAGCTTTTGAGAATCAAAGCTCCCTTTGTCAGGTATCTGGCTCTCAAAAGATCATACACCAAGAATCTTGTTGGACTCTCAGGTGTTACTGGATTCAAATCTAGCTGCAGACCAACATGGCTACCCTCTGAAATGATATTGCAAGAGAATGCTACATTGACACTATGTCCATATAACTTCTGATTCAAAATGGCAGACACTGACAGGATACAATCAGGAAAAGAAAACATATAGTGGGGAAAATAACAATTTTGCTGAACTGGCCTTTTCAAGAATAGATTATCACATCCTACTGTATGCATAAATGCTACCCGCTTTTTAAAGTCATGCTCTGACTTGCTCTTCAATACCAATTTTTGGACTCTGACAAATAAAGGCCATTTGCTTCTTTACTGGCTGTATAGTGAAATCCCATTCCCTAGTGACCTTATTTATTTCAACCATTTTTCATTTCAGTCTTAGACTGCCGACGCTGTGATTGAAACCTGAACATTAATCAAATAAAAAAGAAAGGGAAAAAGAAAATTAAATAAGTGCTTTACCAGGCTACCTCAAGTCCCTTTCATTTCTTTTATTATTATTTTTCTTCATCTCTCTCAGGTACATATAGCAAAATTGGATAGAAAACAACTATTTCTTTTGTTTTTCCCTCTACAATGATCCTATATATATATATATATATATATATATATATATCGATTCCACCTCAACAGTATTAAATTCAGTTCACTTGGGATTGTATATTATTTATTTTTATCAATTTATCCCCAAGACTTAGTGGGATACTGATTGAAAAGCTTAGGTGAAAAATGTCAAAACGAATATTGAAGAAAAATGTTTATCCTGTGTGCTGCAAGTCTGGGGTCTGTCTTAGCAACTTTTCCTCTACCTGGTTTTTCCTTGACTCTAAGCTGTCACTTGAGTAAATAGATTTTTTTAAAAAAAAAAAAAGTTTGTGGGGGAGACAGAAGAGGAAATGCAATCTCTATTCCATTAACATGTCAGAGCAATGGAATCATGAAGTTGTTCAAACCAATAGACAAACACTGGCTTTGATTCTTAGCTGAAGCTTCCCGTGTTGGTGCTATCTTTATATCTGGTTACCCATGTCAATCCAGTGGGGGACAGCCCAAGGAAAAAAAGTTAAGGGTGCTTAAATACCACTTATCTCAAAAGGACTAGAGAGCTCCAGTGCTTAACCGAATACTTGATTTCAATGGTACTTAAATATGAGCAACTTATCTGCTGTCTAGCATTTTGGCAACACCCAGGACATTGGAGAATGTGTATGTTTTAATGCTCCAATAGATATCTGTACCTATAAGGGCTGCAGTACCTATTGACTCACTGGGTGTACTACGGACTTTACTGAGAAAGCTCCTATGTGTACAGGCACCTACATAATAAATCCCTGTAAAGAATTATGTCCATTTGGATATAAAATGCTACCAGATCCTGCCAAAGTTGAACCTGTTGTCACTAGAGTGAATCCGTGTATGCTGTAAAGCAGAATGCCCCAGAATTAAGAGCTTCTTAGATTATAAGGGGAGGCTCCCCCAGTAGAAATTGATGAGTCTTGCACCAAAATTACATATGTACTGCGCAGCCCTGGAAAACAGAAATAAGCCTGCAAACCAGGTTATCCATCATTCGGTTCACAAGTTGCATACAAGTGCATTTTAAATTACCTTTCTGTTTTCCATGCATGCATACCAACAAGAGAAGAAAAGCTAAGAAGCACTTGAAGTGATAACGCATTCATTTGGCCTTAAGCTATAGTCCTGCAACAGTCAATTGAGAGCGAGTCCCATTGAACTCAAAATGCCATTTCCAAATTAATGTGAACAGGATCACTTTTGCTCAGTCATGCATGCCTTATGTATATAAATGAACCATTTGTAACTCATTTGAGCTCTTAGATTTCATGCACAGTTTTTTTCCCCCTTCAGCAATCCCCATCAAGGCAGTGCTATTTAGTAACTAACAGGTGGTTCATCATTTGGGGATAATATCCCAAGTGATCAAATGACATCTTTAGGGGCTGACAGCAACATCTACCACATTAACACAAACTATGGGGTACTTTAAAGCATTCTGAAATACCTTTAAGTTTCATTGATTGCATGGGAAGAAAAAGTAAATAATGCACTTAACTCTTTTTTCCCATAGAAATCAATGGGACATAAAAGCGCCCAACTTTGGCTGGATTAACTATGTGTAAATAAAATATGCACAAGGTGCCTCTTGATAGAAAAAGTTGGACATCTTCAACTCCAATAAGCATTTGTGTTACTGAATAGATGAACAAAGCTTTGTCATTCTTGTGAACATCTTTGCAGTTGAGGTCAGCTTCCTTTCTTAGCACTAAATACTGAAATGAAAGGGTCTTTGGATCCCCATGGCAACTGGGACAAAAAAAAATTACCTGTGAATTTGTGGCTAAAGATGAAACTCAGTTAAACGTAAACACATACATAACCTTGTATGATGTGGTCAAACATGACACACAGAAAAAAATGCTAATAACACACCACAATGATCATTCTTCATGAAAATAAAGCCAAGCAGTTATATGGTTGTAAGGATGTAAATTCAACATGGCAGTATTTTTCTTTAAGGGACTGTTTAGTGTCTCCTTTTTATTTACCACCTAGACGCATAACCTCAAAATGAGCAGCAAAGTGGCAGCCGATGTAAATGCGGCATTCTTGGATCTGCTGATTACCACGACCAAATTATAAATGCTCAGCTCTTTGCTCACCCACAATGAGATCAGAGTTTGAATTGCTTTCAGAGGGGGGAAAAATAGAATACACAGAGTCATCCGGATAAAATTTAGGTTATTTTGACCAAATTGAGAAGCAAACTGAGCAAAGCAATATTTAGGAATTGTAACAACCAAACAAAACAGCAAATCAGAAAAGACGTGAGGTAACTCTGGGAAAGACTGGACAACAAGCCGGTGCTCACATGCACAGAGACTCTATAATAAATTCACTAAAGCTAGATTTTAAAGATACTGAGAACTGCAGAACAGAGGAACACAATCATCCAAGGCTGTGGAGATGTGCAGAACAAAACTTCCAAAGGGATACTTAATGTATTACTGTAGCCGCACAGAGGCACATTGAAAAGTTTTTGTGAGATGGTGCCTCTAGGAGCAGAAGTAATATATATGTCTGTTACTTTGCATCTTATTCCATGTTGTATTCAGTCTCTTCATCCACCGGCACTGTGCATATGTGGTAGTTCCTACAGCTGGAGTGGAAAGTCTGTATAAATAATGTATTATGAGCCACTGGAGTATTGTATGGACATTGAACTGAAACATTAAGTTCCTATGTGGCCATCATATGAAGTGACACTAAAAATGTTTTGAAATATGCTGTTGTTATATCAATGTTACTGTATTGAAATATCAGTATAGTGTGCTTCCTTGTGCAAATGCTTCAGCACTTCTGGAGTAATTACTGTAGCTCTGAGATTAACCCCCTTTTTCAGATTTAGTGTGCTGTAACCATTGTATTGTTGGTCCATCTTTATCAGCTGTTTTAGCAGCCTCCCCTGAAAAGTTACAAAGGATGTTCTGCAGCCCAACAATAACCACTTTCACTCAAACATCATTGATACATGATCTCCCCCCTCCTGTTAGACTATTGATCCCCTTTCCTTTGGTGACTGTTGGGGCAGCACAAAAACACACAGGCTGAAAGGCTACTTCAATATGAGGTTTAAAAAAGCGACTCAGATTGCAATCTTTAGAACTCTTTCCTGGGAGTAAGATAGGTCTGAACCAGGCTCTGAAGAGATCTGCTTAAGATCATTGTCTGAGTGTGCTGAGCAAGCTCACAGGGGAAAGAGTCACCAGCTGAAAACAGTATCCCCGTTCACAAGTCACAGTGAACACTCATACATTCCATGTACAGTGAAGACCTGATTTTTCTGTACATGTGCATTGAGTCATCCTCATGTTACATTTAATGTGCATAAAGTTGAACATGTAACTGAAGCCACATGTTTATCCAGGTTCAAGTTCCAAGCTTTCATTTATAAAATGAACATTCTCTGGCTTTCTTATGAACAGATGTACATACATACATGTAGGGTGTATGTGCGTTCACTGTAACATATGAATAGTGCAGTTTTTTTAAACAAAACTAGAGTATGACCTATAGGCTGTTAAATTTAATAAACTTGAAACCTGAACAGTGCAGGTATCAGAGATGCACACACAACATTCATGCATGTCATCAGGGCTTTTTTTGTAGAAAAAGCCCAACTGGGACTGATTTGCATATTAGGCCACACCCCCGATACCAAGCCAGCTGGAACTGCGTTCCTGTGCATTCCAGCTCAAAAAAGCTCTGCATGTCATATATAGTCAGATTAAATATTAAATAAAAAATTAAATAAAAAAGTGCAGACGGCCAAGTGCTCCTCACATACTGAACCGGTGGTCGGAGTATTTTCAGGCTCTCTTCAGTGCCAACCGCGTAGTTCAAGATTCAGCAATCCACCTCACCCCACTTCAACCAGTGAAAACAGAGTTGGATGAGATCCCCACCCTAGAAGAGACTGTTAAAGCCATCAAGCAACTGAAAAGTGGCAAGGCAGCGGGAGTTGATGGAATCCCACCAGAGATCTGGAAGCATGGGGGCACAGTACTACATAGCACACTTCACAAAGTACTTGTCACCTGCTGGGAACAAGGCAAACTACCACAGGACTTTCGCGATGCAATCATCATCACTCTATACAAGAACAAAGGAGAAAAGTCAGACTGCTCCAACTACCGGGGGATAACCCTGCTCTCCATCGCAGGCAAAATCCTTGCCAGAATACTCCTGAACAGACTGGTGCCCACCATTGCAGAAGAACTCCTCCCAGAGAGTCAGTGCGGCTTCAGAGCTAACAGGAGCACCACCAACATGGTATTTGTTCTCAGGCAGCTCCAAGAGAAATGCAGGGAACAGAACAAGGGTCTATATGTGACTTTTGTCGACCTTACCAAAGCTTTCGATACCGTTAGCAGGAAAGGCCTGTGGCAAATCTTGGAACGTTTAGGATGTCCCCCGAGATTCCTCAGCATGATCATCCAGCTACATGAAGACCAGCGAGGCCAAGTCAGACACTGCAACGACCTCTCGGAGCCCTTCCCAATAGGCACAGGTGTAAAGCAAGGCTGCGTTCTCGCGCCAACTCTCTTTACGATCTTCTTTAGCATGATGCTTCAAAGAGCCGCAGTAGATCTAGATGATGACGATGGTGTCTACATCCGCTATCGCACTGATGGCAGCCTGTTCAACCTGAGGCGACTAAAGGCTCACTCCAAGACAATGGAAAAACTCATCCGAGAGCTACTATTTGCTGATGATGCTGCACTCGTCTCCCACTCGGTATCAGCTCTGCAGCATATGACGTCCTGCTTTGCAGAGGCTGCCAAGCTATTCGGCCTAGAAGTTAGTCTGAAGAAGACAGAAGTTCTCCACCAGCCTGCACCCCAGGAAGATTATCACCCTCCCTGCATCACTGTGGGTGAATCAGTACTGAAGACAGTCCAGCAGTTCAGCTACCTGGGGTGCATCATCTCCTCAGATGCCAAGATTGACAAGGAGATCGACAACAGGCTGGCAAAGGCAAACCGTGAATTTGGCCGACTGCACAAAAGAGTGTGGAGCAACAAGCATCTGAAAAAAGGCACAAAGATCAATGTTTACAAAGCGGTTGTGTTGACAACCCTCATCTACGGCTCCGAATCGTGGGTTTTATACCATCATCACCTGCGACTCCTTGAGTGCTTTCATCAGCGCTGCCTTCGCACCATCCTCAACATCCACTGGAGTGACTTTGTGACCAACACTGAAGTCCTCAAGAGGGCGGAGGTTACAAGCATCGAAGCACTGCTGTTGAAGACGCAGCTGTGCTGGGCAGGGCATATTTCTAGGATGGAAAACCACCGCCTTCCCAAGATTGCTCTGTATGGCGAACTTTCCACCGGCCATCGAAATAGAGGGGCACCAAATAAGAGGTACAAGGACTCCTTGAAGAAATCCCTTGGCACCTGTCGCATCAACCATCACCAGTGGTCTGACCTAGTCTCAGATCGCAAAGCATGGAGGCACACCATCCACCATGCTGTCTCTTCCTTTGAGAACTCACGCATAGCTGGTCTTGAGGACAAAAGGAGATTGAGGAAGAATCGCACTGCTACAGCACCAACCCCAAATCAGACTTTTCCCTGCAGCCACTGTGGCCGGATCTGCCTGTCCCGCTTTGGTCTTGTCAGCCACCAGCAAGCCTGCAGCAGACGTGGACTACTGCACCCTTCTTAAATCTTCGTTCGCGAAGTCAAGCCGAGAGAGAGAGAGAAATATAATAGGGATGTACATAGTTTGTTTCTTTTTCATAAAAAGATTGTTGCTATTTTCTTCTGGACTGGAAACGAATTTCTGTTTGTAACTGATTCTAGTTGCTACTGAATTAGGGTGAAAGTTGCAGTGATTTTACTACCCATTGGAGAGATCCTCCTTGCCGAATTTCAGGCAAACAGGAGAACAGATGACTGCTATAGATGAAAAGACAAAGCACATCTCCGTCTGTAATGTCAACACTTTCCATCCACTTGCGATTAAGTTCTCCAGGCCTGGACCTACAAACCACAGATATTCTGTGCCAGTTCCACAGGCAATTAAAATTCTTACTTGAAGAGCAGGAAGAAACAGATATCGGACATTCCAAAAGTCAGGCAACATTACTTAGTGGGCCAAGGGAGAAACTGGACATCCTTAGAAAGATGCCATCATCTAGCCACTGCCCCTCTTGATACTGAACACAACTTCCCAGCTCTTGTTTATTCTTCAGGCAGTGAATGTCAATAGGAAACAAACTCTGGAATAGCAGTACAAAGTGGAAATCATTCCAAGTTAGTATTCACAGCAATGGATTGAGTAACAGAGAGAAACAAAGACCTTCTGGATTGCTGCTAACCTGGGATAACTGGACTCCAAAATTCCTAGTGATAATTTAACATATTATATGGCAGAAAACATAGAGTTGCCATTATGTGCTCATTCAGTGGAGATGTGTGTATTTTAACCATATTTGATGCACTCAGATTTTGCATTTTTAGGTGACAATGAGTGATGTCACTTCCAGTTATACCGTCACAATAGAGACAGAAACAAAATTGGAAATTACCAGTCCACACATATAGGTAGAGAACGTGCAGTAAATTATCATACAGCATAATGAAAATGTTTAACAGACTCAAGGACCAAACAGGAACAAACCATTTGTTTGGGTTCAGTTCTGGAGCAAAAACTGTGAAGGAAATAAATATGTCAAAATTGGAGTTTGATGTATCCTTAATTGTAGAATACTGAGAGTAATTATTTGAGACCCTGCCATCCATCTCCTCTCAATAGGCACATAGCCAAGATTTCTTTCTTTGGGGGACATTTAAATTATTAAGGGGGCACTGATCAAACTTAAATAAAAGAAAATTAAATTAATTAAATCACCTGGGAAGAGAAGTGAGGCAAATGGGCAGTAATCATATGCAGTCATGGCACACGTCTCTCCCCCTGGTCATAAGATGGGGATCCTGCAGCTTGGGGTAGTGTCCCATGGTGGCCATGGTGGTGATGGTGCTGAAGTAGAAGCCAGGTGGGATGGGCTGAGCTGCTGAAATAAGGACAAGGACAAAGAGAAGGAGTCAGGGTTGTGGCCAAGAGCTGCTGTGGAGGGAGCCCAGTGCTGACAGACTGCCTCCAAACAAAGCCCCACCTGATCTTGCAAATCCTGCAGCATGAAGACCTGCTGCCTCTCACCCACCTGTCCTGCTAAGCAAGCGCAGTATGTGTGTGTGTGGGGGGGGGGGGTGTGGCAGGCTGTGTCTTCCTGCTGTTGCAGCCAGTTTCAAATCTTGCTGCGAGAACTCAAAGACCCTCCAACTCTCACCCATGTGTCCAGCTTGGCCTTGCAGAAGGAGAGAACAAGAGGTGGCTTCCCCAGGCTGGGTCTTCCTACTTTCGCAGCCGACTTTGAAGCTGGCTGCAAGAGCATGAAGACCTGCCACAGCTGTCTCTCTCAGGGGCAGGGTCCCAAGAGGGCCCCAACATAACTATGGGCCTACCTATCAAGCTTGGAGGAAATTTTACAGCATCTTCTCCTTTGAAGTGGAATGATTGGCTGTGTAGATTTATCTCCCATATCTATTCTAATCTGTTATTCCAAATAAGAGATAAAATAAAATGGCTCTTCTGCGGGATTAGTGAGAATACATATGGAAAGGCTGAATGTAGTTAGCATACGTAGTGTGATAAGAAAACAATATCCCTGTTAAATCCTGGGGATTCCATTGTTCTGAGAGCTGTAATAACTTGCAACGCAGCAATTTTCCTTTCTAATCTGTTTTTGAAGTTCTTTTGCAATAAAACAGCTACTTTGAGGTCACCCATTGAATGTCCTGGAAAACTGAAGTGTTCTCTTACAGGTTTCTCAGTCTTGTGATTTTTGATGTCAGATTTGTGTCCATTTATCCTTTGGTGTAGGGCAGGGGTATCAAATGTCCAGCCTGTGGACCAGAACCATCCCACAGAGGGCTTTAATCAGGCCTCTGGTGCTCTTTTTTCTCCCTCCTCCACTCCTGTCCTCACTGTTTGAAGCTCCAAGGCTGACCAAGTTCCCTACTGTTTCAGTTTCCTGCTTTTTCTGTCTAGTCTTTGAAGGCTGCAGCACAAAGCTGCAAGGAAAATATGGAATGGACTCTTAATCTAAGCTGCAAGGAGAATATGGAGTGGATTTTCCATTAAGGTCCCTGTGCCCAGGTAGATAGGGTCCAGGGACCTTGATGGAAGATCCATTCCACATCTTCCTTTCAGCTTTGTGCTTTAAAGTGTTTAAAGTTCCTATATGGACAGCTGAAGCTCAGGCTTCCTGGAGCTGTGTCCTTGCAAATAAAGGGTTGATACTTTCAGCCAGCTTGTCTCTGCTCAATGGACCTGACCTAGTGAATATGCTAACCTGGGAACCCACAGCAATAGAAGGAATATTATACTGGAGAGCCAGTATATTTTACAGTATATATTATACAGAGTAGACCCTGGGGGTGGGGGAAGAAGCTTGCAATGCCTTTTCATTGTTTTTCCAGGCTCAGAGCATTTTATATTTTTAGTGACTACTATAATCCTTGTGCTTTTTT
This sequence comes from Heteronotia binoei, assembly GCF_032191835.1. Taxonomy (NCBI): domain Eukaryota; kingdom Metazoa; phylum Chordata; class Lepidosauria; order Squamata; family Gekkonidae; genus Heteronotia; species Heteronotia binoei. The sequence goes on from NC_083223.1 coordinate 36,912,248, forward strand.
GATGTTTTATTTTTAAAATTGCATTTCCAAATTTCACTATACCCCTCTTTTAAATTTTAAACAAAATATTGCAAGAGTTTTAAGCATGTAAAATAATATCTTTAATTGTATTTGTCTGTGTCCTTTATAAAGTTTATATCTACGCTACCTCACATTACATTTTATTACACACATGGCCCGGCCCCACAAAGTTCCATTTCTGTCAGATCTGGCCCTTCTAACAAATTAGTTCAGCACCCTGGTATAGGGTTTGACATGTTTGTCCTATGTAGAGAACCGAAAGACATTGTTGGTATTTAATGATATATGCAATGTTAGACGATGAGCATGTGAATAAGCCTGAGATGGTGGCAGCTGCAAGCATAGCCAGCTTCAAGAGGGGATTGGATAAACATATGGAGCAGAGGTCCATCAGTGGCTATTAGCCACAGTGTATTGTTGAGGCTCTCTGTATGGGGCAGTGATGCTCTGTATTCTTGGTGCTTGGGGGGGCACAGTGGGAGGGCTTCTAGTGTCCTGGCCCCACTGATGGACCTCCTGATGGCACCTAGTTTTTTGGGCAACTGTGTGACAGAGTGTTGGACTGATGGGCCATTGGCCTGATCCAACATGGCTACTCTTATGTTCTTAGTTGATGTTCTTAGGTCCAGCAACTGTGTTGTCTGGGTGTACGTGGCAGCAAAGTTAACATCTGGGTTATTGCAAGCTCTGGTACCAGTGCCCATGTTCAAGTCAGAGTAATATTATTGTGGCGAGGAGTTGTTTGAGATTGCGGTGGGGGGGCTGTCTGTGTGCAAGAAATTTGTTCCCCAGCACTTGTGAAACAGAACTGTCATTATCCAGTAAAGGTTGTAAGTCACTGAAGATGTGTACAACTGTTTTTCTCTTTGGGGCCTGTCTTGCAACAGGTTTTCTCTGGGTACCATTCTGGCTTTGTTAATCCATTTCTGGCTACATCAGGTGGATACTTTAATTCCAAAAAGGTTTGTTGTAGATTCCTCAGGTGAGAATCTCTATCTGTAGGATTGGAGCTGGTGTGGTTGTAGTACAGGGTCTGGCTGTATATGATGAATAGTTTGGTATGTTTAGGATGGTAGCTGGAGGAATGTAGGTTTGTTTGTTGGTCTGTAGGTTTCCGGTATAAGGGGGTTCTATGATTGTGTATTTTTACACTATTGTGTATTTTTGCAGTAGTGTCCAGAAAATGTATTTCTTTCATGGATTGGCTCATTGTCAGGTTGATGGTGATGTAAAAGTCATTGAAAGTAAGTGTTGTGTGCAGTGGTGTAAGTCTGACTGCTACCACAAAGAAATTCTGTATAATTATCCTAATGGTTTTCTACATCTCAAGAATTCAGCATTTCCACCCACAAAAACTGGAGTAGTGGGAAGCAGAATATATAGCATGCATACATTTTTTTCCAAGGGCAGCAAAAAAAGTTTTTCCCAAAACAAATTACAGGCCGATTATTTTGTTTCTTAATTCAAAGAGAAAAGAAAAGAGCTTAAATATGATTGATTTCCTTTGCTACCATTAACACTTCTGACTATCAGTAGAACATTTGATGATACTGTGTTGTTTTTTTCCCCCAGTGCAACTCTATGGATGTTAAGTTGCAAGCAGACGTGTGAGGGAGTGCAAGATAATAATTTATAGAATTTTTGGTCCATTGAGCATCGGATAATTTTGATGACTTCTAAAACCCTTCAGCCTAGAAGTGCTTTATTTTCAGATCCCATTATAATTAGTTACAAAGGTTATTTGAGTAAGACGTGAAGCTAGGCTGGAAGGTTATTGTTAAATGAAATCAATTTCACCTACCCAGTTTTCTAGCTGCAATATTTTCTTCTTAATCTCAATGGAAAAAATAAGCTATTTCAGAAAGCCATTTACCTACAAACAATGACATCTGATGGTTTAGTAATTTCAGCAGTGCTTCCTGAATCTTAAATATATATATGTATATATATGTATGTGTGTGTGTGTGTGTATATACACACACACACACGTAAAAAAAAGTAATGGTGGCATTTTTTGTTTTTAGAAGGAAAAAAAGTCCTTGCGACACTTTAAAAACTAATAGTGCAATCCTAAACAGAAGTATATATCTAAGTTAATGGGCTTAGATAGGTGTCATTATATTTAGGGTCTTATGTTGGTAAAATGGCTTTCTGAAATAGCTTTTTTCCATTGAGTGGTCACATTAAGATATAGCCAAAGCTGAAGCACTTCTAAAAATAACTGATTTCGCTAGGTGGGTTCTTTGATTAAGAGGGTTCAGTCAATGGGATATGTTTCCCACATTTTCAGCAGTGTCAACAAGTATACACACTCAAGCTTCCAGCAATGTATCAAGCATCACACAAAAGAAGGTGGTAATTTATTTTTACCTTTTCTAGGCCACAGTTTTCCTATTGGTGTGAGCTCATCCATGGAAAGTATTCCTCTATTAAGCATGAGGCCAGCACTCCTTGAAGGATGCTTTGTTCACTCCCAGTGACCTCAGAACATAAACACTGCAACTGGTTATGCATCATTGCAATGTAATCTCATTCACTATGTGTTCTTCAGTTGGCTGGGGTAACCCCCGTGACTATTCCAGGAAGAAGACCCAGTTTAAAAAAAATGCTGAGTTCTTTTTTTAAGAACATTCTTAGCATTATATAATTTGTGGGAAACTTTTGCTCTCCTACACACATTATTACCACCCAATGAAATCTATATTTGGTTATACTAGCAATTAATGGTCTCCCATAGCAGGAGCTATGCACTTTGGCTGGATTGTACCATTGCTTGATTGCAGACTGATTTCCTAGGTCACAGTTTCCATAACAGTGAGCTCATCCCTCCATTAAGCATGAGGCTAGAGCTCCTTGGACAAACACTTGTCAGGGATGTTCTAAACTGATCCTACATTGAGCAGGGGGTTGGACTAGATGGCCTGCATGGCCCCTTCTAGCTCTGTGATTCTACAATAATACATAGGGATATTCCTTGACCTATACCTTCTTTTTGAAAAGCAGGTTGGAACAATTGCTAGGAGTGAATTTTACCATCTGCATTTAATTTGGGAACGCTCAAACAGTGATCCATGTTTCTGTAGCCTTTGGACCTCTCGAGTGTAAAGCTGCACTTGAATGTAACCTGGAAACTTCAGCTTGTGCAGCATGCAGCAGTCTGCCTTTTGGGCTGGTACTGGGTGGAATTCACATTTAATGCCAACATTACAAGAACTACACTGGTTGCCTATGTGATATCTCTAAGCTCAATTCAAGGTGTTAATTTGTACCCTCTCAGTCCTTCAAGTATGTTATGTTTTTGATAGTAAGTCACTTTGCCTGTGAACGGAGGTACTGGTGATAAATAAATTACCAACCATTCAAATGGATAACCACTTTTCTGTGTTTCCTTCCCACACAACTCTAGGAGTCTTTGAATACACAAACCACATGAAAAGAAACAAATCACATGCTTCCCTCCCACTTGAGTGCCATATCCCTCCTTGACTTGCTGAGATAGAACTGTAGAACTAGCTTGCTCATGTGGTTCATGTTGTCAGGTAACTCCATCCCAGAGCTAGGGTCAAGGCTAGTCTGAAGGACAAAGCTGAGACAGTATGTTTGGATGAAGCGAACAAGGCTAGAAAATGCACAAAGCCATGGACTTAGCCCCTATTTCTTGGAGTGGCATGAGTAGGGCTGCCAAGCCCCCAGTTCAGGCAGAGAATCTCCCACCCGAGAGGTTCTCAACCCTCCCTCTACGATGACGTCTATGGTTTTCCTGAACATTCTAGCCATTTGGGAGGTTAAAACTCTATGGTACTTTTGTATCATAAAGTTTTAACCTCCCGAATTGCTAAAGCATCTGGGAAAACCATAGAGTTTTCCTAGAAATGCCTAGAGCTGCCCCACATGGGCACCACCATTTTGATGACATCACTTCCGGTTGATGTCATCCATCACGTGCACACGCATCGCGTGCATAAATGTCCCCCGCCGGGGGATGAAGAGGACTTGGCAACTCTAGGACGTGAGAGAACATCTCCTACATGGCTCCTAGATATGAAATACATCAACTGAGTTCAACAGTTTTTATTTTGTTTCACATTTCACAGTTTTCAAAAGTTTTATTGATTTCAAAAAGATTGAGGGTAGGAAATAGGGGCAGTAGAGAGCACAATACATTTTGACCTTGTTCTGCATAAAAATACTTTCAAAAAATACAAGCTTAGTTCTACAATACTTTCTTTACATAAATTGTCTCATATTATTACGTCTAAACTAAACATCCACATTTTAAAATTTTATAGCATAAATCTGTTAAAATTGTCTATTAGTTTTGACAATTCTAGCAAAGGTAATTTTATAATATAATATTTTATATTATAATATAAAATACAGGGTGGGGAGGAGAAATGAGTTCACACCAGAGAATCTTAAGAGTCTTGAGTGTCTAACCAGGCATAAATTTTCATCCAATATTTTCTAGCTTCTTCTTTAGATTTCCCAGCCAGCAGCTGGGATAGAAAGTCCAGCTCTACTGTTTCCAGAATTTTTCCCACCAAGTCCATTCTTGTGGGAATTTTCTGAGATTTCCATCTCTGCGCCAGGAGAATTTTGTTTCATATTTCTACTGGTGTGGTGCTCAACTGTATCTGCACCATGTTTTGTCAACCTAAACTTGCTATGCCAGTCTTGTCCTAATAGCATTCGTAAAGAAAGCATCTCCAGAAATCACGCATATCAATATTAATCCATATTAATCCAAAATAATTTATTTTTAATAAGAAATATTCAATATCATCATAGCCACAGCATGGAATCAAATCATACAACTTATCAGTTATAATAACAATGTCTATGCTCTTCAAGATGGCCCCCAAGAGAGGGGTAGTTGCCTTAAATTAGCTCACTTCCAAGACAATAACTGAAAATTGGCATCTAGTGTCCACCGTGTCTACCCAATCCACCACAGCTAGAGGGTCCTGAATTATTTCAAAAGACGAAATTATTAATAGCTAGTCAAGTGCTAAGGGATTGGGAGGAATGCCTGTCATATGAACAATAGCATATCCAGGCACATAAACACTATCTTTAAGAGATGCAGTCACATTCAAACATTTCATTTCTTCTGTTTCTTGGTACAAATAAAATATCATGGAAGAGTCAACTTATCATTTAGTGAACAAACTGGCTTTTTATGCTGTGGGGAGGGGAAGGAAAAGCAGAATATATCAGAGAATATCAGAGATAAATCTGAAAGCTTTTTAAAAATCTTTATCTTTTGCTAAAGTCCTGACTAGGAAGGAAGATAGCTGCTGAAAGGATATCAGTGATTAGTCTCTTGACCTTTCCACTACTTGCTTTCGTTGACTAGAACTCATCATAGATAATAAGAATAAACCTTTATTTTATTAGATGACTGACAGTCCACTGAGAGAGAGCAAGAGAATCTTTTAGAACAGTAACCTGCCTTTAGAAAGCTGGATTTAGTAGGCTCAATACAGAGAAATTAATTCAGGCACTGTTGCAGCAAGCTCTGTAAACATCGAACACGTTACCAAATAAACACTTTTATCAATCAAAAAGATTTATGTATACAGCAGCATTTGAAACACTGAGGTTTGTAGAGAATTAAGGGTGGAGAAAACAAGGAATACCCAAGTATCTGCTGCCATTAAGAGATGAAGGAACAAGAAGTAAGACTGGACTGAGTGGCTTTTCACTAATATCCTCTATTTCAGTGCCAGGTTTTGTGCCATTCTATTATTATTATTATTATCATCATCATCATCAATCATCACCTTCCTTGTAAGAAATCATAATTTTCTATTCAATGCTTGGATTAAACTTTCCTTGGAGAAAACCAAAATTGTCAGCTCCATAGATGACATTTGTTCTTTATTATCATTGTTGAACCAATTGCATGATGTGGCACAACAGGTCACTTTGTCACTAATGCTGTTGTATTTTGAATGAGGTGTACAATCAAGGACATATGGATGGGTGAGCACTAAATAGCTCATTATAATTTTTGCAAAAAATGAGGTTAGTCTTAAGGAGTTCTGGAAGGTTAATTATATAGCACCTCTGAGTAGCTTCATGATCTTGCACAATGACTGTAGGACTCAGCAAGAAGCCTACATTACAACATCACGCTCTGTAAACAATTATTAGTTAGTATGATCCTTGTTCTTGAGAATGACTTGTCCTAGGCTACTAGGTAGCTCTGCTTGATTGTGCTGTTTGCTGGATTATACCAGGTTTGAAGGGTCACCATTAAGAGAGTTCACAGAGATGCCCTATTATATCCTTTGGAATCTCTAGTTAATAACATGGCGCTTCTCACATCCATGGTAAGCATGTAAAGTGATTGTGGAATGATTGATATACTGGGAAATTAACTCCATTTAAAATCATTTCTCCACATTGGAAGACAAACGTCTTGATACGAACAAATGCACCAGGACCCATATTGCTCGCAAAATGGTAGAGTGGCTTGCACCAGTATAACTATATTGGCACCTTATACGAGTAGGTATGAGGTCATATTGCCATGCTGCTGGGGAAAAGTGATTAAACATATACTGAGATCCCAGACAAAATGTGATCCACTGGAGAAGGAAATAGCAAACCACTCCAGTATCCTTGCCAAGAAAACCCCATGGTCAGTAACAAAAGGCTAAAAGACAGGGCACTGGAAGATGAGCCCCTCAGGTTGGAAGGTGCCCAATATGCTACTGAGGAAGAGTGGAGGGCAGGTACAAGTAACCACAGAAAGAATGAAGCGGCTGGGCCAAAGCTGAAAGAATGTTCAGCTGTGGATGTGTCTGATGGTGAAAGAACAATACTGCATTGGAACGTGGAATGTAAGATATATGAATCAAGGTAAGTTGGATGTGGTCAAACAAGAGATGGCAAGACTGAACATTGACATCTTGGGAATCAATGAACTAAAATGGACGGGAATGGGCAAATTTAACTCAGAGGATCACTACATCTATTACTGTGGGCAAGAGTTCCGTAGAAGAAATTTATAGTTAACAAAAGAGTAAGGAAGCCAGTGATGGGATGCAATCTCAAAAATGACAGAATGATCTTGGTCCGTATCCAAGGCAAACCATTCAATATCACAGTAATCCAAGTCTATGCCCCAACCACTGACGCAGAAGAGGCTGAAGTGGACCAGTTCTATGAAGATTTACAACACCTCCTAGAATTAACACCAAAAAAAGATATCCTCCTCATCTTAGGGGACTGGAATGCCAAAGTAGGAAGTCAAAAGGTAACTGGAACAGCTGACAAGTTTGGCCTTGGAGAACAAAATGAATCCAGTCAAAGAGTAATAGAGTTTTGCCAAGAGAACAAGCTGGTCATAGCAAACACCCTCTTCAAACAACCTAAAAGGCAACTCTTCACATGGACATCACCTGATGGGCAACACAGAAATCAAATTGATTATATACTCTTCAGTCAAAGATGGAAAAGCTCCTTACAGTCAGCAAAAACAAGACCTGGAGCTGACTGCAACTCAGATCATGAGCTACTCATTGCAAAATTCAGGCTTAAACTGAAGAAAACTGGAGAAGCCATTAGGCCATTCAGGTTTGATCTTGATCACATCCCTTATGAATATACAGTGGAGATGAAGAATAGGTTTAAGGAACTAGAGTTGATAGACAGAGTGCCTGAAGAACTATGGACGGAGGTTTGTGACATTGTACAGAAGGCAGCAATCAGCACCATCCCAAAGAGAAAGAAATGCAAGAAAGCAAGGTGGCTGTCTGATGAGGCTTTACAAATAGCTGAGGAAAGAAGGCAAGTGAAAAGGAAAGATTCACCAGAGAAAGATTTCCAGAGAACAGCAAGGAGCGATAAGGAGGCCTTCCTAAAGGAACAATGCAAAGCAATAGAGGAAAATAATAGAATGGGAAGGACAAGCGATCTCTTCAAGAAAATTGGAGAAATCTAGGGAACATTTCATGCAAAGATGGCCACGATAAAGGACAAAAACGGTAGGGACCTAACAGAAGCAGAAGAGATTAGGAAGAGGTGGCAAGAATACACAGAAGAATTATACAAGAAAGATCTCAATGTCCTTGACAACCATGACAGTGAAATCACTGACCTTGAGCCAGACATCCTGGAGAGTGAAGTCAAATGGGCCTTAGAAAGCATTACTAACAACAAAGTGAGCGGAGATGATGGTATCCCAGTTGCGCTATTCAAAATCCTAAAAGACGATGCTGTTAAAGTGATGCATTCATTATGTCAGCAATTTTGGAAAATGCAACAATGGCCACAGGATTGGAAAAGGTCAGTTTATATTCCAATCCCAAAGAAGGAATGTTCAAGAAGGAACATGCCAAGGAATGTTCAAACTATCACAAAATTGTACTCATTTCACATGCCAGCAAGGTCATGTTAAAGATCCTACAAGCTAGGCTTCAGCAGTATGTAGATCAGGAACTACCAGAAGGAATGTTCAAACTATCACAAAATTGCACTCATTTCACATGCCAGCAAGGTCATGTTAAAGATCCTACAAGCTAGGCTTCAGCAGTACTTAGATCAGGAACTACCAGAAGTTCAAGCTGGGTTTCAGAGAGGTAGAGGAACTAGAGATCAAATTGCCAACATTCGCTGGATTATGGAGAAAGCACGGGAGTACCAGAAAAACATCTATTTCTGCTTCATTGACCATACTAAAGCCTTTGATTGTGTGGATCACAACAAACTGTGGCAAGTCCTTCAAGAGATGGGAGTACCAGCCCAACTCACATGTCTCCTGAGAAACTTATATAAAGGTCAAGAAGCAACTGTCAGAACAGGATATGGAGCAACTGATTGGTTTAGAATAGGAAAAGGAGTTCAACAAGGATGTATATTGTCACCCTGCTTATTTAATTTATATGCAGAGTACATCATGCGGAATGCTGGCCTGGATGAAGCAGAAGTCAAAATTAAAATTACCAGGGAAAACATCAACAACCTAAGATGTGCAGATAACACCACTCTAATGGCAGAAAGTGAGGAGGACCTAAAGAACCTCTTGTTGAGGGTGAAATAGGAGAGCACAAAAGTACCCTTTAAACTCAACATCAAAAAAACTAAGATCATGGCATCTGGCCCCATCACACCTTGGCAAATAGAAGGGGAAGACATGGAAGTCATGACAGACTTCACATTTCTGGGATCCAAGATCATTGCAGGTGGGGACTGTAGCCATGAAATTAAAAGACGTTTGCTCCTTGGGAGGACAGCTATGGTGAACCTAGGCAGTATAATAAAAAGTGGAGACATCACCCTGCCAACAAAAGTCTATATAGTCAAAGCGATGGTATTCCCAGTAGTAATGTATGGCTGTGAGAGTTGGACCACAAGGAAGGCCAAGTGCAGAAGAATAGATGCTTTTGAGCTGTGTTGCTGGAGAAGAATCTTGAGAGTCCCTTGGACTGCCAGAAGATCAAATCAGTCAGTCCTAAGGAAAATCAACCCTTACTGTTCCCTGGAAGGTCGGATGCTGAAGCTGAAGCTCAAATACTTTGGCTACCAAATGAGAAGGGAGCACTCACTGGAGAAGACCCTGATGCTGGGAAAGACAGAAGGCAAAAGAAGAAGGGAACAGCAAAAGATGAGATGGCTGGACAGCGTTACTGATGTAACTAACACAAATTTGAGCAGACTTTGGAGGATGGTAGAAGACAGGAGGCCTGGTGTGACTTTGTCCATGGGGTCACAAAGAGTCAGACTCGACTGTGCGATTGAACAACAGATATGTATCATAGAACATACACTGATCTGTGTTATAGAGGACATCTTGTTTTCACTGATTATATGCTGTAAATAAAAAAAACTGAAGTTAGCCCAGTATTGATGTATGGACTGGTAAACTCTGAGGCAAATCAAGAATCTCTACATATATTGAAAGTATTTGAAGTGCTCTTTGCTCAGAATCTTGTTTGCAAAAGACCTATTAAGTATCACTGTCCAATCAACAGTAGCTAGCTGGAGTTCCAGATTTCCAGCACTCTTTTCCTTCCCCATCAGCTTTCATATACTGAGCATTCATGAGGCAAAAATGCTTTACTGTGTTTATTGTCAACACTGTGGCAGCCAGTATTCCTTCTAAGCTGAGTTAGTGTGAGCTAGCTCAGTTTTTTAGCCTCTGGCTTGCACATTTTTTTCTTAGCTCAGGAAGGATGGCCCCGGAGCAAACTAATTTATGTAGTAGCCAAATCGCTCATTCACAAATTTAATAACAGTAGTTCATGAAGTGAATTTTTGCTCACAAGACTCTAGAGCTTAGAGGGAGTATTGGTGGCAGCTGGTGAAGCACCAGAAAATTTTCTGATACAAAGTATTTCCTTAAGAGAGAGTGTTGATGTCCATGCCTACTGGCTTGTCTGCCATCAGTTTAAAGACAGCTGTAAGTTTCAAAGCCAGGTTTTGGTGCAGGGAATAGGAATGAGCATAGAGAAAGAAATACTCAAGTAACACATCCCTCTTTTCTAAGTTTGTTTTGAGAAATCTATCCATCAATTATCTGGGTGCTGGCCTGTGCTCCTCACTGCAGTACAGATAGCAGAATATGGTGGGTAAAAAAGTAAACGTAAAGGTAGTTCCCTGTGCAAGCATCAGTCGTTTTCAACTCTGGGGTGATGTTACTTTCACAACATTTTAACGGCAGACTTTTTATGGGGTGGTTTGCCATTGCCTTTCCCAATCATCTACACTCCCCCCCCCCCCCCAGCAAGCTGGGTACTTATTTTACTGATCTCGGAAGGATGGAAGGCTGAGTCAACCTGGAACTGGCTACCTGAACCAGCTTCTGCTGGGATCGAACTCAGGTCGTCGTGAGCAGAGGGCTCTGACTGCAGTACAGCATCCCAAAAACTTGGTAGTGCAAGGGCTCTGCCATATACTATGGACACTTCACTGATGGTGTTAGGCTATAGGCAAATGTCAGTAAGAAGTTGTAATGGGCCACTTGTATAACCTGCTGCTGCTATTAAGCTTCCAGTAAGCATGCTGATATCTGGCCAAATACATACATCTATCACCTTGAAAGCCTGCCTGATTATTCCAGATGACAATGAATCAACACGGCTGTATTTGACTGTTACAGAGATGACTGGTCTAAGCTGAGATGTCCTGTACAAGATTCCATTTTTGGCACTAAAAATTGAATCTTTAAAGAAGACCAGAGATTTTGCACAAGCACTTTATTGGATTATTGTATCACAACATTTGAAATTGCAAACATTGTATATTGATTGAACTTATCTTTTTGTAGTATTGAAGTTCTTAATAGAAGTATTTATGAATTCTTAGTAATTTGACCACAGTCTATTGATTTATATTCCACTGATTGTTTCAGCTGACAGTGAATCAACCTGGCTGTACTTCACTCTTAGAGAGATGACTTGACTGGTAGGGGCCATTTTTTGCTCATGTTCCCATTGTTCTTAAGACAGATACCTCTTTCATACCTTGCTAGTTAAGTTACACAGCTTGCAGCACTGTTTCCATTTACTAACGATGCACTCAATGTGACATCATGCTTCAAAACTTCTTTATGCTACATCAGACATCTGAAAGCATGCACCCCCATGCATGAAAGAAGTTCCATTAATAGATCACAGAAAGCCATTACTTTGGAAAACATCAGAGTGCACCCACTTTTAAAAAATCAAATCCTCCAATATTTGCAGTGTGGTTATGCTGAGTGCCAGAGACAACTTTATCATGCTAAGCCTAGCCACAAAGGGGTGGTGAGCTTTGTGGCTTATGTTGGCTGCTTGCAATTTGTACAAGCAAATGAAAAATTCCCAGCACATAGGCATAATCAAAACAGGCCCAATTAAGCGCAGTACTCCAGATTCCACCTCATTAATTGCTGTTCCTAAAATATAGCAGATGTGATTGCTGCGGGCCATGAGTTAAAGACAAATTTTTCAGCGAAGCACTTACAATGCAACCTAGAAGTTACGTGAAGATTTAATTATTACTTTCATTTTCATGACTTCCCACGAAAGCTCATTTTTCACTTAATAGCAGTAGTGTTCAACCGCAACCTTTTGCAAAGAGTTCAGTACTGCATGCTGTAGCAGAGAAGCGATCAGAGTTTTCACTGACACACTCGACCCCATTACTAGAAGAGAGGAGCATGCTGTGGAAATTTACAGCTTTTTTTATGGTCAGAGCAGCCATTTTGCCATCACTTTCCCTAATGACTTCAGTGATCAAGAAAAAAAATCAGCTACTCAGTTTTTTTGAGGACTGATGCATAAAATGTTAGGCTTAACATCCCAAAACTGAATCCCTGTTTGAGGCCCACTCCTAGGGTTGCCAGGTCTGATTCAAGAAATATCTGGGTACTTTGAGGGCAGAGCCAGGAAAAAGGGTGTGACAAGCACAACTGAACTCTGAAGGGAGTTCTCACCATCATATTTAAAGGGACCATGCACCTTTTAAATGCCTTCCCTCAATTTGGAAATAATAAAGAATAAAGGCACCTTCTTTGGGGGCTCATAGAATTAAACCCCCCAGTCCAATCTTTTTGAAACTTGAAAGGCATTTTGAGGAGAGGCCCCAGATGTGATGCTATGCTGCAAATTTGGTGCCTCTACCTCAAAAAAACAGCACCCTAGAGCCCCAGATATCCATGGATCAATTCTTCATTATACTCTATGGCAGGGGTGGCCAATGGTAGCTCTCCAGATGTTTTTTTGCCTACAACTCCCTGCTGTCTGGGGTTGATGGGAGTTGTAGGCAAAAAACATCTGGAGAGCTACTGTTGGCCACCCCTGCTCTATGGGAATTGATCTCCATAGGATATAATGGAGTGCCCAGCCACATTTCCCTCCCCCCTCCACTTTCTGATAAACTTGAAGTGGCGGGAGGGTTTTCAAACCCAGGGATTCCCTGCCCCAGCCTAGGGATTGCCAACCCTACCCACTTCACACAGGGTACATTTGATATTGTATTGTGAGCAAACCACAAAGAAACCACAAACAGACAAACAAAAAAGTCTGCTTTTCTAGAAGCTATTTATTTAGGGGGAAAACTTTTTGGGAGATATAGGGCATAACCTCAAAATTAGACTACTGTAACTTGCTCTAAACTGGCTTACCCTTGAAACTAACCCAGACACTCCAGCAGGTCCTGAATGCTGTGGCACAAGTCCTGATGGTAATGCCACAGATGGCACATATTCAACCTGCTCCAGTTACACTGGTTCCCAGTGGAGTGCCAAGTCAGGTCAAGATTTTGTTTTTGACCTTTAATGCCTTGAGCGGGCTGGGACCAATGTATCTGTGGAACCATCTCATTAGTTATGTCCCTGGAAGAGCACAGTACTCTTCTGATAACAACTCACTGGTGATCCCTGGCCCTAAGGTCTGGCTGTCCTCAACCATGGCCAGGGCCTTCTTGGTCCTGGCCCTGACGGAACTCTCTGCCAGATGACATCAGGGCTCTTTGGGATCTTATGCAGTTCCACAGGGCTTGGAAGGCAGAGATGTTCTGCTGGGCTTTTGGCTGAGGGCAGCAACAGTTTGTCATCTGGCTAACACCTCCCATCTGCCACTCTCCCCACCCCCCCCCCCGATGCTTTGTAAGTTTTTCTCTCCCCCCCCCCCCCCCCGTATGATGCTCTGGTAGTCCAGAATGCTGATAAAAACTCACAGGACTCCATCTGGGATTTTATTGAAAAAATTAACTTAAGCTGTTGTATTGGTTTTTAACTCATATATTGTTTTATCATATATGTTGTACATCGCCCAGAGCCTGGCATAAACCAGGATGGGGCAATTAATCCAGTCTAATAAACAACAACAAGAACAACAATGATAACTTTGTATGTGCCAAGAAATAAAGCATTTACTTATTACCAACTTTGTCTTTGGCCTTAACTCACTCCTGAGTCCTAAAGGTGAAAAGGCTTAAGAAAGCCAGTGTGGTGTAGTGGTTAAGAGCAGTAGACTCTAATCTGGGTTTGATTCCCCACTCCTCCTTGTGCCAGTCATAGTTCTCTTAGAATTCTTTCAGCCCCACCTCACAAGGTGCCTGTTGTGAGGAAAGGAAGGGAAAGGCAATTGTAAGCTGCTTTGAGACTCCTTGAGGTAGAAAAAAAGCAGCATATAAAAACCTACTCTTCTTCTAGTAATTGAAAAGCCATATCTCATGATGATTCAAAACTGACTTAAAGCATGCTGCTGGGATAAGCAGAGAGCCATAATGCTCATTGCTGTGCTTTTGAAATCATCCTTTCTTCTTTGTAATTGGGGTGAACTCAGTGTAGACTAGTTGTTCAGCAATACTCCCTCTAAGCTGTGGAGTCCTGGTGAGCAAAAATTCTTTGTGAGCTACTGGCATTAGAATTGTTAGCTACTGCATAAGTTAGTTTGCTCTGGGGCCATTTTTTCCTGAGCTAAGACAAAAAAAACCCCTGTGAGCTCAGCTAAGAGGGAACACTAGTGTCCAGTAATTTCCCCCATTTGCTTAAGAGAAGGGGAGCACTAGATCAGGGGGATTTCATAGACTAATCAGAGCTGGAGAACAGCAATTCAGATAAGAGTCTGATTTGCTGTTCTCCAGCCTCCAAAAGGGACAAAACCAGCCCCTGCTCCCTATCCCAACCACTGATCAGTCTACTGCAAGTACCTGACTGGAGCTATAAGTAGACTGGGGAGGGATCATGTGCACAGCATCCATTTCTATACACAAATCCTTACTCGGCACAGGAAAGCTAGCTTCTGTCTGTAAATGGCTATGTAAGTGGGGAGGGGGGAAGAGTAGAGAAATAGGCTACGAGTGCTGGGAGTGATGGAATTAAACCAAAACTCAAGCTCTCAAGCTATCTGTGAAGTTTTGTCAACAGGGCAAAGGAAACAGAGAGAAGCAGCATGCATGTTCACAACCGCACATGTTTATTATCAAAGGACAACAAGCAATTCACAGTGCAGACAAAGGACCACAGCTGTACGCACAAAGGAAGCATCGGGCATCTCATAAAACCTTTTGTGTTGTGCTTCTCCTTGACTGGGTGAGCTAAGGTACCACTGCCAAAACAACAGATACAAATCATCATCGTCATCAAACCAAACATGTGGCATGCAACATGTTTTCCTCAGAAGAAGCCCTCACTTCCGAAAACCCATCTTCTTTGTATAATTTTTGTTTTGTATCAAGTTATTATCTAACCACCTTTATTTTTTTTCCCCCTTCCTTTCTTCCCCAAAAGATTCATCAAAAGAATGAGTGCATCTGTGTTTTGAATTGTAATGAATAAATGCCTTTTTCAGTTTGGGAAAATAGAGAATGGAGATAAATAATGAAGCATGATAGTGATTAGCCTCTAATGTCTTTATTTATGGAGCCTCCGCATACATATGTTCCAGTTTAATAGCACCACTCCAATATTTATGAAGTGCTAGTTCTCCAAATATATAAATTTTGGTAATTATGATGAGAATAATTCCTTATTTATCTACTCCTGACTTTTAATCAATAGGAATTCCATTTGTTCATTAATAATGGGGGGAAAGCTACTTGCTACCCCCTTTTGATGAATGTGGCCTTATTGTGCCATCATTTCCATGAGTGACAAGCTGCCGCCACAGTCACAGTTCTGATATAAAATGGCACAATTGAATGTACAGATAAAGATTGTAAGATGCATTGATACAAGTGAGCTGTTATTCCTAAGAAAGACAGCCCAGTGGGCCTTAAACCAATGAACTTTGCATTCCCACCACAAGGACAGCCAATGGAGCTTTAGCAAATGACTTGCTATATTTTTCTTTGTTGTTAGTACATTGTCCTATGGAATCCAACTTAAATACTAGGAAGGGGAAATTATATCTCTTTTTAATTAGTCATAATTAATACTTCAAGGAGAATTATCCCTTTTTCTCCTTGACAGTGTAAGCAAAGTAAGCCGAAATGCTCTCAAAACCAGGTGGGCACCTGGTCTAATTGTAGTCCAATTCATTGCTTTTATGTTTCCTTATTTAGTCAAGGGAAAAGATGTCTTTGTTACCTTTAAACCTTACAAAGCCAGGTCTCTCTGTTTTAAGAGACATTCTAGTCTAGACGTTAGATTTTCCTTTGGGTGGGGGGAGGTTCAGAGACAAAGGAACCTTGCCTGCCCATGTGGGACTACCATTCTCTGAAGTCCCACAGAATTCTGGCTTTCAAATTCCCCAAATGGGATGAGCTAAGGACAGAAAATTTCTGGCAAAAAGGACTGAGGCTTGCTCATGTAGAAGTGTCTAGAGCAAGTCCTTGCTAAAAGGAATACCTTGTGCCATGAGTGTGGAACTCTGTATAGGCTCAGAGACCACATTTCCTTCATGATTCTGGGGTAAGAGAACTGAAACAGGGACTGTTTTCTCATTTTCATGGGGGAAAGAAGTCTGGGGCTGCACAGCTGGGTTTGCCCCGCCATATTTCCTCTTATCCAGCACTTCCAGAATTTCCAGTCTCCTCTCTGTGGCCCTACAAGACTCCAGAACATTTTGAAGGACACTGGCAGTTTCCTTTTCTTTAATTCTAGCTTCTATCTTTTGCTGAAATTCCTGGTTTTTCTTAGCAAGCTGCTGGATTTCTGAATCCTTTTCATGAGTAGGATTTGTAAGTTTCCCTATCTTTTCCTTATTAGGGAAATCTTCCAAAGCAGTAGCTTTGGGGAAGCTATATCCATTTTCTGCAAACCCTGTGGCTTTGGGAGCCATGTTCCCTGGTGGCTTCATGGCATCTGAAAGGGCAGTAAGTAGCACATGTGTGGGCTGCTTATCAAACTGCCTCATGTCTGCTCCAGTGGCTCTAAACTGGGACCAAGCTGCCATTCTGACTTTGTCTCGAGGGGTCCGCTGGGCTGAGTGAGGACAGGGTTGCTCTAAGGCTGACTGTGTCTGCCTAGGAGCATAAGCCTGCTTGTGGAAAGGAACCCTTGGGGCAAGCTGGGGATGGCAAGAAGGGCTGGAACCAAGGCCATTGTTTTGGAACTTCCAGTTCTGGCTTTCTTCTCCATGCCCATCTTGTTCTTGATTCCAGTAAGCAGGGTGCCTGCCTCTGCTATTCTTATATTGTGCCTGACTGAGCTGTGTTTCTAAAACAGCAACTTTCTGCTCAGAGACTTGAGCATGCTTTAAAGCATTCTCCAGTCTGCATTAGACCTCATGGAGAGTGTGGGTTAGATTTTGTTTGTCTTTTAGGTACTCATGTTTCTCAGCCCTGAACCTTTCTATCTCCTCATAATCACTTAATCTAGCTGTGTAGTCTTCATGAACTATTTCCCTTCTTGCATAGTCAGCTTTCATTCAACTCTTTTTTAACATAAATTTGCCAATTTGGTAGAAATCAGCCTCTAGATCTTTCCAGGTGGTTTTTCTCATGGCTGCTATGCCTAACAACTCCAAGGTGGGTATGTTGAGACCTGTGATCACATCAGATATGAAATCTTGATTCTCATAATCTGGTTCCCCACTTTCTTTGGGTAAAATTATTTTAGCTGCTGCAGCTAGGAATTTCTTCCTTGTTAGATAGTCCACTGGATGCTCATCATGACCTTGTACGGTCTGATTATAGAGAAACTTTATAGTGTCTCCATCCCAGGTGGCAGATATTACTTCAGCCATCCATTCTAGAGTGGTGATGAGGACGTCAGCGCATCTGCGCTGTATCACCTGGGTTATCTTTTTCTGGTCCAGGCCAGTGGCAGCCATTTTCAAGACCTGATTCAGTTCCTTGATAGATATACCCGGGTATTCCTTATGGGTTTGTGCCATCCACATAATGGAAGTGTCTCGGGTGTATCAGCGAAGGAACTGATGTGCCAATTTAATATCCTCCACTCGCCACTCTCTGGTCTCCATTACTGTTTGAATGGTCTTGGATCCATCCTGTTTCCTGGTGGTAGTTTTTCTAGTAACCACAGGATGGGCTGGGGCTGGCTGCCCTGCTGTACCCCTCCCAACTGCTTCATCTTCACTCTCCTTGTCTGACAAAAAGTCATAGAGAGCAGGGGCCGAGATAGTTGCTATCAGGGTCCTTTTAACTTCTAACTTTTTCCTAAGCATGGCTATTTCTCTCTGGCAAGCCTCATGACTGACCGCTTCCCTCACCTTCCAGTTTTTCTCTGACAGGTATTCGGCAGCATACTGCAGCTTGCTGACTTGTGCCTGGCTTTTCTCTAGTTCTTGCTCAAGTGTAGCTACTCAGGTTTGGGCCTGTCTTAGGGCTGGCAGAATATCTTGTTGTGCTAAAGTTAAAGCACGTTTCTCCAATTTAAGTTCCTCTATAGTTTCATTTGCTTTTTGCCGTTCAAGATCTAGATTATTATTTTCCTCCATGAGTTCTCTTACATATATTTCATGTCCTTTATTCAATCGGTCTTTCTCTCCCTCATGAGTCTCAAGCATTTGTCTTACTTTTGCCTCGTGACTCATGAAGATCTGCTCTTTCTCCACCTCATGGCATTGAAGGACTTGCTCCAATTCTACTGCATGAGTCTGGAGCATTAGTGCCTTCTCTGCCGCATGGCTTTGAAACTCCTGTTCTAGTTCTGCCGTGTGGCGTTGAGATTCCTGTTCTAGCTCTGCCATATGGCATTTAAGAGTTTGTTCCAGTTCTTGCTCTTTTATTTCTGCCTGTAGTTCTTGCTGCTTTAACTGTTGCTCTTGCTGCTTAATTTGTTCCCTGAGCTGCTTAATCATAGCCGAGCTGTCCTGCAAGGCTGTGAACAACCCCCACGATGCAAAAAGATCTCTCTTCCCTGAGCTGATCTTTTTATTAGCACAGTGGTCCTGAAACGTGTCCCTAAGAATTGGAAGGGGTCGGGGATTGCAAAAACTCCCTTTTTCAAAGGGCTGTGTCCCTTTTTCACAAGCCACTTCTCTAACTTGGGAAGCTCCTGTTCCTTCTTGACAAGTAAAGCCATAATGACACGCAGGTTGGCAACTTTAATTGTGTTCCCTTCTAACCTAGAGGAATGCTACTCCCAGCAATTTCCATTCTAGGACCTGTTGCCTGAAACTAAAGGTCACTGCGGTAGCTAATCGCAGACCCCGGGACTTTTTCACTTCTAACCTAGAGGAATGCTACTCCCAGCAATTTCCGTTCTAGGACCAGTTGCCTGAAACTAAAGATCACTGTGGTGGTTAGTCACAGACCCCGGGACTTGTGTTGCCTTAAACTAGTCTCGTCCTAGACAGTGTAAGGACTTAGAGTATGTGTGCCCAGAGCTGATCTGTTAACTGCCCAGCTCTACGGTCTTCTACGTGTGTGGATGCATGTGTGCACTAAGCTCTAAGTAAAAGAGGAGAAAGGGAAGGGTTCTCTATCCGATCTTAAACAGTCCTGACCTATCCTGACGTTCCCTCCCCAAACAGACGCATTTAGAAAGGCCTTGGGACGATGGCCGGGCTTCACGAGACTCTCCCCTTGCATTCTATCCGGCTCAGTCCTTTTGCAAGGTTTCTGGCCTTCTAGGTGTGGCTGGAGAGTCTGCGCTGAATGATAGAGCGGGAGCAGCCCAACCCACAATAAAGAGACGCTCGCTAGAGCCGTTCACACAGATCACAATCACTCATTCATTCATACAACAGCCTAACTAGCAAGACTTTCTGGATGGTGTAATCTCACGTCTGGCTATGTGAAGACATGCATGTCAACTCGCATGTGTTCACACAGTCAGGGTTTGCCCACATCCTCCACCAATATCTGTGAGCTGAAATGCCCTCAAAACGAGGTTGGGGAATTAGTCAGGTGGGCACCTGGCTCACTAGGGATCTTTTACCAATGTATATAAGATACACGTCCAGAGAAGTAATGCGTAAATAATGGTGACTCTAATTTAGTAAAATCAATTATAATTTATTAGGAAAAATGTAGGCTTCCATACAAGGTAAAATACTCATCAAAACACACATTCAGTCCTAGGAAACATAGAGAGATGGGGAAACACATGGGTAGACACACAGGGTGATATTTACCTATCATAGTCTTCAAGGAAAGCTCCAATGGCGACAAGCGAGGAAGTCGGAGAAGGGACCCGAAACTGATCAGGAATTGGGGATGGATCTATGCAGCAGAAGTTGGGATACTGATAGAAGCACACATGAGTGGAGTTGGGTCAGAGGTTAAATAGACTACCTTAGACCCTCAGGGGCTGGGAGGTATGAGGGAGGAGAAAGGGGAGGCTCTGCAGTGACCATAAGGGCTGGACTACTGCAGTAGCCAATAGAAAGTTCATTGGTGGCACCTAATTGGGTGCCTGTTCTTGACCAATGAACAAGCTTGGTCCAGGAGTATCTGAGTAAACTTTCAGGTTGAAACGGACCTGGGGGAGGCTCCAAAGTGACAGTTGGAAAGAAGAATAGAAGTGACTACTGGGTGGGGAACACTTAAGATTAAATGGACTTATCTAAAAGGGTGACAATAGAGAATAAAATTATTGCCTAGGTAGCACCCGGTTTGCACAAAGGAACTTGGCTCTGGCAGAAGATGGTTTTCCTCTTCTTTAGTCTTCTTCCTGGCACCAGTCTTTGTCCTGAGTTCTGTTGGACAAAGGCTTGAGTGGTCTGGCAGGATTCATGCCTAAGATATGCTTGATTGCCTTATGCAGAAGTTGAAGCAGCTGTTGGATATGGAGTCAGGAAAACAAGATGGATTCTGGTGGTGTTAGCCTTTGGTTCATGGAAACAGGCTGGAAACTGTTTGCCAGTACAGTTCATGGTGGCATGGCTTCTTCCACTGCAGCGGCCAAGACTGGGCACACAAGGAACAGCTGGAAGCTTGTCTGTAGTTCTGGCTAACACCCATCCAGAGATGTAGAATGCTGCTGCAAAGCTGAGGCTTATAGTAGCCACATAAGCCTTAGAAACCATGGGCAAAGTCCACTTCTTAGAGCAGATGTGTGCGAGTCAAAACTCCAGGCACCCTGGCAACCATACTGGTGATCACGATGTCCATGTGTATGAAAAGTAGGGGGCTTTTCCTTACAGCAAGGTCACAGAAAGATCATTTTACCTCAGCAACAACAAAGTCTTCACCCATATTAAGTAAGTTGCTTCAGTAGAAAGCCTTCCAGCTGACAACAGAAAATACAGTGTTGGCATTTTCCACTAATAGTCTCACTAATAGATATATAAAATTGTGACAAAGCTGCCTAGAGAAGTCCAAGTGTGTCAAAACAGGAAAAGGAAATGGCACACTAAATGAATTCACTCTTAACAGCTGATTAACACAACATTTAAACATGGTGAAGTTCAACATCCATGCAGGATGGATGTTTTCTAAGGAAAAGGTTTATTTGTTTTTTCTTTTAAAATAACTTACTTAATAATCTCTGTTGTATCATAAAGATCATCAGAAAACTTCAGCCAGTGCCAAACAATAGTCACAGCACTCTCACACCAATATAGGATTGCTAGGTCTGTGTTGAAAAATACCTGGAGACTTTGGGGGTGGGTCTGGGAGAGGGTGGGGTTTGGAGAGGTGAGGGGCCTCAGCATGGGTCAATGCCATAGAGTCCACCCTGCAGTCATTTTTTCCAGAGGATCTAATCTCTATAACCTGGAGATCAGTTGTAAAAGCGGGAGATCTCCTGGCCTCAGCTGGAGACTGGCAACCCTACAAATAGCTAATCTATCCAAAACAAGACACCCCCTTCAAGCTGTTATTAGGAGGATCAACAATGTTTGCCATTATCCTTACAATTGTGAGGGGTCTTTTTGTGTATGTTTAATTTAAAGCCATCCCTACAGGGTTTACTCCAACTCATAAATATTTTTTTACTACTCACATAAGCCCAGTTTTCTTGCCGACATTATTATTTATGTAGCATTTTACACATATGCAAGAAGTTACAATGGTTATTAGGTTTGTTGGCATAGACTCATAGATGGCGGGTCACTGTTTGACACATTTCCAAGATACTGAACTCAGACTGAGAAAGAAGTGATTTGTTTGCCTTAAAGCTGAGGTGAAATAACTCATATTTTATTTATAAATATTTTCAGCAATGCAAAAAAAAGTATCTTTTTCAACTGTTATTTTGACACTTCATCAAAAAACGTTTATTCACTTAGACTGTATTCATTTTCTCTCACATTCAGGGCTAATTCATACATTATGGAGTACTCGTTTGGATCTGGAGTCTCCTGTTTGGAACCGGAGTCTCCGCCTTGTGTAACAGACATCGTGTCAAGCGCCGATATTTCCCAATAACCAAGTCCTTTGTTTGAATCAAAAGTAGGTTTATTGTTAGAAACTCAGGAGCTTTGCCAAGGACACAAACCTTGGGAGTAATGGGGTACAAATAGTTACACAGTTGCTATATAGGATGTCATCAAAGGTTACACTACAAATGCATACTTGAGTCACGGGTTCAGAGAGGTTACTTAGGCTATTGGAAACATCAAACCTTCTCACACTCCTTCATGAAGAAATAAGAATTGCCCCCCCCATTCGGAATAATGAGACAGACAACAATGTGGGATAAAGGGCCACTTTATTTAAATTTAATGGCAATGGGAAAATTGGGGCCAGGTTAAGCCAGGGGTCAAAACACCGACCACCTCCTCAACCCGCAAACTGGGCGAGCCCCAGGCCCCGGGAGTGAGCCGAGCCAACGGCTCTAACCCGGCCAGCCAGGCACAAGATCCCGTTCACTGAGCTCCACAGTCACCCGAGCCATGCAGCCTGGGATGTGGACCACTCACCGGTGACGGGATCACAAGGCTCCCTGGAGCCGACCTTGAGCCGTGCAGCTTAGGTCCCCCCCAGGGGCGCCGTGCACCTCCAAAGGTGCGTTGCCATGGGAGCTCACCAATACCCCAAAAGAACATGTTCCCAACAGTAAAACCGCCACAGACAGAGCCAAGCCTCAGCTTAGGCAACTGTCCCCCACACACAAGAACATGTTCAAGCCCATGCCTAATTCTGGCCCAAAAGGCCGCCTGGCCCTCTATCGAAAAGTACTCTTATCGAGTCCCTGCAACAGCAGCTGACTCTTACCCATGTCATGGCCCGCTCCAAGCCTGCTGGCCCCAAGCCACCCGCCCACGCGGTACGGCAACTTGGCCGACTCAGGACAAGGACGCAAGGCCATATCCACTAAATCGAGGTGATCTCATGCCAGGCCTAAAGTGATAGGGCCATACCTTCCGGTAATCCCAAATCATTCCCCTAGGTGAATCACCAAGATATGTGCGGCGGCCCCCTCCTTTCCTTAAATAAAGCGAAAGGAGTCCAGCCCATTCATGCCGCGATGGCCTTGCCATTCCACAGTGGCGTGCTCATACGGCCCAACTGAGATCCGTCCGGCATCCACTGGGCCCGAAGTGGCACCCGAAAAACGATACTGTGGCCGCAATGAGGATCCTCATCCTTTTCATGCCAGCCACCGCACCTACCGAGAAAACATAAAAATTTTAGAACCGCATAAATAACATTAACGTACTGGAGGGAAGCCCAAAATGCGACCCCCTTATGACGACAGAGGCCAGATGCAAGTCCGAAAGTCCCCAGACCTCAGCACCATCATAGCCCTTAGCCACTGAATGGATGCTAAGCCTCGTCGGAACATGGGCCCAACGGCACGAGTAACCACTCTGCCCTTTGTTGGTTCGAACCGGTGGATGCAATGACTACCCGCCCCTTTGCCTGCTTATATCCCCGACCTGGAGGGCCTTCCCTGGGCCTAGGTACGAGAACCTACCACAGGCCTGATACAGCAACGCCCCAAAATCCTTTAATGCAGCACCATGAGATAATGCCTGCTCAAACCAAGAGGCACAAACTAATGCCCAGGTGGCGTAAAAATGCGAAGGATAGCAGGTGAGATAGGGCGCCTACTGTCAACCAGGCGCCCCGCTCCCCGCGACCACCCCTCCAATTGAAAACGCATCCCACTGATAAAGGACAGGCCTTCAATCTGTCCCTTAAGAAATTTTACAGAAGGCTGTGGACTCGCCACCGCATGCAACTGCAGCGGATGTACGATAGAAACGGCCCCGTCTCCTCAAGGCCGACACACGCACCAAGAACGGAAAAAACTGACGTGCCGCCTAGGACATAATCCGTATTTATGCTAGGTGCTGTGAAAGTTGAACGGCCCGGCTCGCTTCGCCTCTCAATTTGCCACAGCTCTGCCAGCGTATGCACTGGACAACGATCAGCCTCTGGAGCAAACAACGAACACCCCGCCATCTGTTGGCGGTACGGGGCATCTGCCACCATACCGTGGCCAGGCAAGTGCCGTGCTACAAAAACAAAACACTCCAGTGCAGCCGCGTAACGTAAAACCCCCCAGCACCTCCTAACTAAGGAGGAGGGGAGGTGAGATAAGTGACAACATAGGACATCCCCATGTATCCACCCACAAGTGCACTGAACAGTTGGCGAAGAAATGCCACCTAGAAAAAACAGCCACCACGAAAGAAAAGAACTCGAACGATAAATTACAATCAATTCAGACTCTTAGGACTCCACCATTCAGGGCTCAGAGCACCAGCGTCCACGAGATTAGCCTGTGAACGATCTGCCGATCGACCCCACGGCAAAACTCACTCCAAAAGACGTCTCATTGAAGCTTTCGGAGTATCCCAAACCACCATGTCACTGCACCCACACTTACTACTCGGGTAAAATGATGGGTGAGCGCAAAGCCGTACTGCCTTCACAGAACTGTCTCATAAACGCCCCGACAGGCGCACAGCTCTATACGCAAAATTGAGGTGGCCAGTCCATGACTGGAACTCGAGCAGCTTTACTTTCACTATTCCTTTCACCTCCACTATTGTTATTATAATGTTTATTATTATTATTATTAATATTATTATTATTGTCATTATGTTAAACAAGGTCTCAAACTTGACCATTGGTAGCCGGATAACTGCTGTACCGCATCTCACTCAAACCCCCAAGATATCATAAACCGTGGAGGGGCCCTCCGTCTTTCCACTGCCAATGGTGAACCCAAGACCGCCGCCCATTGGCCAAAGGGCCAGAGCAAATAGGCGCAATAATCGGAGCCCACAGGTGATGTAACGTGTCACGCACACCTGTCCTAAGCTGTAACGCCCATTCTGAACATCCTACCGCACTCTAAGGTGGCGCAGGATGCGGGCCCCCATGGGGAGGGCTCGATCAATATAACACTTCCCTCCGAACAAAAACCCAACAACCCGGAACCATCCAGGTGTATGGGCAGCAAACGCAGGCCGACGTAATGTGCAATTTGCCGGCTCTGCGCCTTCCCACAGTGGCATACATTCACACTGCACGCCCAAAGGATGAATATTTAACGGAACATAAGGCATCATTAACAGCCTAGGCGCGCGATGCAACACATAATGAATCATCCTGTACTCCCCTGCTGCACCTTAGGTGCAACGCCTGACGGGGGAACCCATAAATAAACCCAGGAGGATTCGGGAAGGGGCCTGGCTGGCCTACGACACATTCACTCTCAATTATGTTCCGCAGTGCCGGCTCCAACCCCTATTACCGTCTACAAATTGGAGCACAAGAAACGGGGTCTGCGGAACCCTGGTAAGGGGTCCTAACCCAGAATGAAGCCCAAGTGGCTGACTGGGGCTAGCAACCGCTTGACACCCCCTGGCATGTACCTATTACAAGCTGTAAAGGCATAGGGGCCCCCGCTTAGCGAGCCTTCGGGCTTGTATCTGCAGACCTTCCTGTTGCTTGTATCTGCAGACCTTCGAATATAAACGTCGCAGCCAAGCAGCCAAGCTGAACCAACTGCCGCAGTAACCGGGTGTCAGCCGGGTGGGTGTTTGAACCCGATGCCCCCTATCGATCTGTCGCCCATATTAGGCATTGCAGGCGCCCTAAGCTGCTACCAAAGCCACTGGTTGGTGGGTCCTAAGGTAGCCCCAGATTAATAGCCGCCCTCCTCTGGAACGTCGTATTAGAGCCGCGCTCCGCCGACAATTCCTTATAAGCACCCTAAATAAAATCGTACTGAACAAGAGAGACCACCCTCGAGGGATGCGTCCAGGCGATATACGCCGCATATTCTAAAACCAGGCAAAAATTGGAAATTGTAAGGTGGCCAGCTAAAAGCATGGCCGGATCACTAAATAAAATAGCCTGGAAGGCGCAGCACCTTATGGAACCAAGGGGTGAGCCAAAGTCCCCCGACCTCATCACTGTTGCGGAGACCAGGGTATAAGCCAAGCCAAAGCTAATGCCCACCTCAAAGGGGGGGGGAACACCCCCGACCCTGGGGTTCGTCAGCCTACCTGCCGTATCGTGCTGCCTGCCGCTGAAGGCACCACGGATGGCCAACAGGTAATCGCCCGCTGGCTGATAGACATCACCAACCACATACGGGGAGCCCATCATATGGGGCGGCCTAGGTGTACCAGAACCGGGTCCGATAATCGGAACCCACAGCCACCCCATCCCCCGGGTTGCCCCAGAGACTTACCTTCCTGAGTCACATAAATAACACAACACCCTCAGGCTCCCACCTGTGGTCCGTCGACCCCAAGTCAAGACTAGCAGTCTTCCCCCGCCCTGTAATGCAGAGAGACGAGCAGGACCTGCTTCTGAAAGGCAAACACAGTGACAGCTGCTCCAGCGAGCCCCGTGACTTAAATGTAGAGACTGGCGCTTAGAGTGCTCCGATCGAATGACCATCCAGGACCGACCCTACTCAGCATCCAGCCCATAACCAGACCGGGTACTCTGGATTATCCAGGTCAGATCCTCCAAAGGGAGGGGCCTGCTACCCCCCCTACTCCACCCACTATAGCCTGGCTGTCCAGTATAGCTTCGGCGTACTGTCATCGTCCCACTCATCCGCCAGCAGCTCCACCGGAGAGGGCCTTTCAGTAATAAATAATAATAATATATTTTATTTGTGTTCCACCCACCCCGCCTAGGCAGCTACAGGGGGCTGACAACATTATATGTGATTTACACACTTATACATTTATACATTTAAGCAGAGCTGGTTTGCCTCATCAGCCCGCCTATTAACTCTGGATTTCATCAGTGGTCTCCCCTCCAAGCACCAACCAGGACTGACCTTGCAGCTCTGAAGAATGACCGGCTGTGGGCATGCAAGCCAGGACCCTCCAGCCGGCTGTTTTTCCCTTAAGGGGGGAATCCCAGTGTTATTTGTTTATGCTTAGGCTCCATAGCCCCTACAAGCAACCCCTCTCAGCTCTAAGTCTCCCTGGATATTAACATGTAATTATCGAGATGCAGGGCGGGGGGGGGGGGGGGAATAGCGCCCGTGACGTTCTGTTATCAGGTATCTCTTATAAGTTCTCTCATCTGTCAACTCGAACTCCTCTCGGACATAAGGCGGGCCTTCGTAAAGACTGCCCTTCACCTAAACAGAGAGAACCCTTCTACCCACTACCCACCAGGAGGCTAAGAACGGCCGCAGCCACCGAAAACCATCCCCCACGCAAGCCTCATGCTGCACCCGGAGCACAGGAAGTCGACGGGGGGGGGAGCGCTGGGACAGCCAAAACGGCCTGAACCAAGCCCCCGAGACAAAGACCTCAACGCAAACCTCTCCGCCTCCCCGGCACCGATCGCACAGCAAATGGCTGGGGGAGGGTGTACTTAAGTGGAACGAAGAAAAGGGGAGCCGCTGCCGCAGACCACGGGCCCGCCGCCCGCAACCGCCGCCTGACGATGTGCAGAGAGACGACTCCGTTCGCCACCGTCTCCTCCCACAGAAAAACGCTTCCCCGGCCTTCTTTACTTAAACAGCTTGCCGCATCAGCCCAGCTGATCGCGGCAGAGCTGTAGCCGAGAAAGCCCTAAATAGAACTGCGACACAGGGGGCTGGGCCAACCTATATAAGGCTGCCCATCCCCGAGCAGTTAAGGGCAAACCATTGTCTCTCATCCAGCAGGGGAGGCAATGGACGGCCCCCAGCCTAGGGTGGCCGATCGGCCTCTCGGCTGGGTGGGGCCGAATTGTCTGTGTGAAATGGGGGGGGGGTGCTAGCCTCTAGTATAAACATCCCAGAGCCAAATGTTTTCTCCATGTGCCCCCTGGGCTGTAAATAATGGGGGAGAGCTGGAGAGCTGATAGCTCGCTCTCATAGTAAAATGTGGTCCAGAAATGAGCACGCTTGATACATCGGTTGTAGGTTCCTCTCACTTCCAGTAGGTGCAATACCCAATCTGAATTGTGACCACAAGCTGCACATTGAAGGGCTTCAGGTTGAAGACACTTCTTCATGTGCACTGTGATTCAGGAACTGAAGAGACAACTCATATCTATTATACAGAGTGGGCACCTCAGACCCAACTTGGGTATTCCGTAATATCTGAATCAGCAACTACTTGTGTTCATAAATGCCATGACCTTTGTCACTGACATGGATGGCCCAGCCTAGTCCAGTTTCATCAGATCTTGGAAACTAAGCAAGGTCAGTTCTGTTTAGGACTTGGATGGGAGACCACCGAGGAAGTCCAGGGTTGCTATGCAGAGACAGACAATGCCAACTACCTCTGAACCTCTCTGACTGTGAAAATCCTATAGTGTCACAAGTCTTGTGCAACATGATGGCACATTCCACCACCATAAATAAATCTGCTGCAGGGAAACAAAACCAAAATGACATGCTGTCTCCACGCAGGAAACTCTAGACTTAAATGGAATCAACTGGGTCTGAGCCTAGATGTTCCATTCTGTTGACAAAAAGACCAATGAGAAATAGTTTATTATAAATATTATTAAAGTTTCATAGACTGCTGTAACAGTGACAACATTCCTTTATGCCTTATAGTCGCACAGTGAAATTAGGATGTGTACTTTATGTCGTCCTATAAACTTAGAAGCAATTCCCAAAGAAATTCACTGTGAGCAAAGAGCCATGGAAAGCATCATTTCTACTGAAATGAGAATAAAAAAAGGAGTATCTGCAAAGCAAGGTAATATTTAAAGTACATAGCAGGATGCTCTGAATGCAGTTTTCATCTGTGAGTTTGTCTTGGATTTCAGATTGTTAATTTGTTTCCTGGCAAACATGGTACACATTATTTCATTGTCAAGAAAGCAAGACTGAAATATCCATTGCTCAACAGGACTTGAAAACTGACATAAATGGGATGTTCTGAGCTGGTTTGTTCCCTCAGAAAGAAAACGGTTAACAAACACCCTAGTGTTTGTTTTCTCTCCTCCTTCATGTTCTCTTCTCTTTGGATACCCAAAGAATAAGAAATGTCCTCTACAGTATGGATGGGCATGAACTGGCTAATGAACCAAAGTTCATCATGAATTTTGGCTGGTTCAGAGTTCATCAACCACTGTTTATGAACTGAGAAAACACAATGAAGTTCTCTTAAATTGGGGGGGGGGGGCAGCTGCTGGCTCCCTGGTGTAGCACCCCATCTCTCTCTTTCCTGACTACATGGCCAGGAGAAGGGAGAAAATCTCCTGAAAGTTTGTGGAGGGTCTCCCACTCCCACCTTTCTCCTGGCCACAGTGAACAGTGGCCAGGAGAAAGGGGGGATCTCCTGAGAGAAAGTGGATCTCCCCACTGGTGAGGAGAACATTCTCCACACAAACCCAGCTGTTTTGGGCTTGCCAGTGCTGCCTGTTTAAAGGGGCTATGCCAGTGAGCCAAAGGCAGCTGATGGCTCCCTGGCATAGCCCCTTTAAAAAGGCTGCAATGGCAAGCTCAAAACAGCTGAGCTGGCATGGGGAAGGCTCTCTGTGCCAGCTCAGCTGCCTCTGGTGTAGCCCATTTAAATGGGTTCCCTCTTGCAACCCAGTTTAAAGAGGCTGCAGGTGGAAGCCTAAGACTACTGAGCTGACAGGGAGAGCTACACAATCAGGAGGGTGTCAGATGGGAAGCAGTTTCCAGGTAATCCTTCCCCCTTTTTCCTGGCTGCATGACCAGGAGAGAGGGAGATCAGAAGGATCTTCCCAGGCAGTCCCACCTCCCTTTCTCCTGGCTGCG
Organism: Heteronotia binoei; assembly: GCF_032191835.1. Lineage (NCBI taxonomy): Eukaryota > Metazoa > Chordata > Lepidosauria > Squamata > Gekkonidae > Heteronotia > Heteronotia binoei. The sequence goes on from NC_083223.1 coordinate 36,942,216, forward strand.
CAGCCAGGAGAGAGGGAGTTGAGAACCCTCTTCCCTGGCAATCCCATCTCCCTTTTTCCTGGCCAGGGTGAACTTTGGTGGGGGAAAAGATGGGAGTCCCTTCCAGGGCAATTCCCTTCCCCTTTTCTCCTGGTCAGGGAAAGACTCAGCTGGGTGAAAAATGGAAGGGAGTCCATTCTAACACAATTTCCCTTCCCTTTCTCCTGAGTGAGCCAGGGGGAGCCAGGAGAAAGATGGAAGGGATTCCCTTCCAGGGTGATCCCCTCCCCCTTTCTCTGGCCCATGGCAAACTGTGTCCAGAGAAAGGGGAAGGGAAGACCTTTCCGGGTTAATGGAAATGGGGAACCAAACTTCCCAAACTGTTTCAATTCAGATGAGGCCTATTTGGCTCAGTTTGGGGTTCGGTTCAGGGCCCACCACGAACTCTGAAACAAACCAAATCACCTTTTTTAGGTTCATGCTCATCCCAGCTCCACAGTTCTCTCTCACTCAACCTCAGCCCTGAGCAAAATTCCAAAGCCCCTCTGTCTCGCCAGCCTCTCATAAGAAATGGGAGGGGGTCCCCCCTGTGGCTGACCTATGCTGGAGGTGAAGAAGCAACCATGGGAACTGGTTCCACTTTCCCTTCAGTCCCAGAAACACTTTGGTTTTGGGGTTCTTGCTTTGAATGTTACTTTACAGCTCAGATGGATTTGGCTATTGAGGTGCATTTCCCCCTTGACAAGACAGAAGCCAGGACTGCACCCCAATGCATGGATTTCTCCTCCAACATGGCTAGGATGATATGTGTTCAAGCTTGCTTTGTTGTGGTGAAAGAAGCTCTCTGGTGCAAGAATGAAGCATCTCACAGATACTGTTCTTTACCAGCTGTACTCAGTCAAAACACATATATAATGATAAATGCTATTTACTTAAAATTGTAATATGGGAAATGTCCCTGCCTGTGCTATTTAGAGCATCATAGCAATGTGACCTCACCTTCTTAATTCTGAAATGGGTATTAGCCATCTGTTCTTGCTGTACAATCTTTTTTCTCAAATAAGATCCCATGTCTAAAGAATATCAGTGGAAATTTATTCCACACATGCCTGAATCCTAAATGCCAGCATTTGCTAACACATCAGTGAAAATTAATGGAAAGAAAACTTAAAAAAAAAAATCCCTTCTGAATGCTTCTCAAATGCAGTAACAAACACATCCAGAGGCCTCATGGAACTTCTTCTTATGCCAGCCACAATTCTAATCCACTGAAAGGGATAGGTATATAAGAGCTAGGTTATGTGTTTCCACTACAGGGAGATGTAAAAGTTTCAATATGCAGATAAGATAACATTCTCTGCGATGAACACTATTGCTACTGAAACTTGACTAAGAGTGAAATAGAAAGTTGGCATGTGTGCTCGGAAGAGAAGGGAAGAGAAGATTGCACTTTTGGAAAGTCAAAAGAGATCTGATAAGGCTAGCAAAATGTTGCCTAGGATGGCATGTATGCATGTACATATATTTTCAGATTTTCTCCAAGTCCTGCTTATAACAATACTTAATCATTCTCACCTAAAATATCTAAAGAATGACAATGAAGCTGAAAAAAGTGTGTGTGGGAGTGATAAATCTAGTCATATGTTCTCCCCACAAACACATACACACACATACCTATCTTGGCTACAGCAAAACTGCCTCTTCAATATCCTCTTATACAGAAGACATTCATATAAGATGGCCACAGGTGAAGGCAGAATTCAAAATAAGGGCAAGTTTGAACAGTACATTTGTAGATTCTGTTCCTTGAATACATTTTAGATTCATGCTCCCTCACATTCTCAGTCTAATCTGAAATGAATCCATTTTAGAGTCAAACTGAGATACGTTTTTATTAGGGTTTGTAGAATCTTTCGGGCTCAAGTGCCGTGTTCTACTGGAGAAAGTTTTTCTTCCAGACGTTTCGTTCTCGGCTGCGGAGAACATCCTCAGTGGTGTTGCAGCCGGAGCAGGCGCTCTGACCTTCTTGGCTGCTGTGCATTGAGTGAGGCCAGGGCTGCTGGAGAGCTGCTATTTCTAGGCTGGAGGGGGTGTGGTGAAAGGGCAATATGATGTTGACTTTGTCACCTATATGGGCACAGATCCATGCTGTGCTCCATGACCTGCACTAGTTGCCTATTCATCATCATTGTTTACTACAGTCTCAGGACCAGAATACAGTGTAAACATAATATGAAAAGTAAAAACAGACATAGTATACAAAAATAGAGATCTATATTTAAGAACTTTTAGGGTTGCCTATTGAGTACCAGGACTGCTTCAAGGTGCTGGTGCTTACCTTCAAAGCCCTACATGGCCAGGGGCCAGCATATCTTTGGGACCATTTCTCCCCAGCAGTCTTTATGGTCAGCTAACCAACATCCTCTGGTGATTCCCTGGCCCCAGAGACATCCAGCTTACTTTGACTAGTGGTGGGATGAACTCCCCTTCGAGATCAGGGCTCTGTGGGATGTGCAGCAGTTTCACACGGCCTGCAAAACAGAGCTCTTCCACCAGGCTTTTAGCTAAGGCAGTGGATACCATTTTTTATCGGGCCCCCTCTCCCCCCCCCCTTAGCACTTGGGACTGAATGGCCTATGGTGTTACCAAAAGTGCTTTGAGTTTCCTTTTAACTGGGAGAATTGGCAGGAACACCCAGCCAGAGCTTTTAATGAGCTAGGATCTTTTTCCAATGATACGGAGTTCAGGTGAACAAAGAAACAACTCCACTCATAACTGCAATTAAAATGTTTACTTAAAATAATGTAGGTGTTGCGATACAATCACTCTCTTTACATATAAATTATGTAGGCACCCACAGAAGACCTAAGAAACAAAGGGATGAGGAATAGCAGATGCCAGGGAAGGACAAGACAGGGACTATACTACCTTTCCTGAAGAGCAAACATCCGTGTAGCAAAGGAGAAATAAGAGGAGAGTGTGCAAGACCGGCGTGACACGCCCAATAGACTCCATTATGAAGGGTAATGGGGGGCACAAATTGTATGCAGGCACCTTACAGAATCCTAGATTAGATAGCAGCAGAAATCCAGGGATTCTTGGTTCTGAAGGTAGTAACCAAGAATCCTAGGTTAGAATATTTGAGCAAGTTTCATAGACAGTGAAAAATCCCCATTTCTGCTTTATTTATACAAGAGGGGGTTTTATTGCTAATATTTCAGCTGTTTGTAACAATGAAATATCTTTCACTGCATTCTTCATTTTCAGTAAAATAAATCTCGAAGGTGGCATGTTCTTGAAGCCCAAGAGTTTTCTTATTGTGTTATATTGTGGTACTCTGTCTCCCTCATTCTGACTTTAGTAGAATGAAAAGTTACATTTAAGCAGCAAACTGGACAATGCCGATTAGGAAAAAAAAATACTTTGGGGAATAGCTTCAGAGATGAGGATGCAGTTTCAAGGACAGAATTTGTGCCTTTAAAAACTACATAAGGCAGAAATGAATAGTTGAGTATTTTGTGTAGATACTCAATTCCAAGGAAGGCACTAAGAGCAAATTAGGAATAGTGACAGATAAGAGGGAATAAAGAGAGGCAAAATAGATACATAGATGAAGTCACTGTGATTTTTTAAGACAATAACATGCAAAAACAGCATGAATGGAATGTCATATATTTAGGAAGGGAATCCCAAGCCCAGTCTCTGAACAGCTTAGGGTACGATTTGAGGCCAACATTTGTATAATGCCAAGATATGATGACATAACTGAAGGTATGTGCTGACACCATGGCAATACTGGGCTAATGTAACCCCACTGTAAGCTGGGAAGTCTTTGCACCAAGCCCCCATGGCAGCCATTTTTGTTATGGGTCTCACTGCCCCATGCTAGGGATGCCAGCCTCCAGGTAGGATCTGGGGATCCCCCAGAATTACATCTCCAGACTACAGAAATCAGTTCCCCTAGAGAACATGGCTGCTTTGGAGGATGGTTTCTATAGCAATAATAATAAGAAGAAGATATTGGATTTATATCCTGCCCTCCACTCCGAAGAGTCTCAGAGCGGCTCACAATCTCCTTTACCTTCCTCCCCCACAACAGACACCCTGTGAGGTGGGTGGGGCTGGAGAGGGCTCTCACAGCAGCTGCCCTTTCAAGGACAACCTCTGCCAGAGCTATGGCTGACCCAAGGCCATGCTAGCAGGTGCAAGTGGAGGAGTGGGGAATCAAACCCGGTTCTTCCAGATAAGAGTCTGCACACTTAACCACTACACCAAACTAAGGCTCCATCCGCAATTCTCCAGGAGTTTCCTAACCTGGATCTGGCAACTTCCCCCCCATCCCCTGCCACTGGCCAGGGGGGACCTGGAAACTCTACCCATGGCAGCCATTTTGTTGTGGCACCCACTAACTGTTCACAAGTCCAAAAATGTCCATGGGTTCAACAGAGCTGGAAACCCCTGTTGTACTCTATATCTCTCAGCTATGTAGCTGGACAACTATTCTGAAGTGTTTCAGATATGGGTAATAGTATGACCTTTTCCTTCTGTTTTGCTGCTGGTTGGGTTGTTGCTGGCCAATAGCAGAGCTTTACATTCATGGTGGAATCTGAGCCTGAGGCTCCCATCTGTCACACAGGTGCCTTTTTCAGTGCATTATTGGAGAGATGAATGGAATGCTTTCTGCGAATGGGTGCTTGTATGTTGCTTCTGCTGTATTGTTTGGATTCTCTTTGCCTTTTACTCCAAACACTTGAACTCTTGTACAGAAGATGTTTTGGGCATTCTGTTGGGTCTATCTCTACCAAGTGAGCTCCAAAGGTATGTGAGTGATGTGTCATCCATTCACTTCAGTCTTCAGTCTACCCAGTCACTTCAGTCTTCAGAGTCCCTGCTTCAGTTGCCCCTGCAATCTAATGTTAGATGGGTAGCAACCCAAGAAAGGGACTTCTTGCTTATGGCACCAAAACTTTGAAACTCCCTCCCCAGAGAGGTTCATCTATCTCCCTCTATTGTTGTTTTCTGCCAGTGTGTGAAGACTTTTTTGTTCTGCTTGGCATACCCCCCAATATGGTCATTTGCATCTTCCCTGGTTTTTGGTGTCGTGTGTGTTTATTATCAAATTATTGTGTATAGACTTTATTTTAAATGTTTTTAACATTGAAATGTTTTGATGTTTTGTGTCCACCAGCTTGAGGGGACTCAACTTGGGTGGGAAAGTGGCATAGAAATGTTTTAAGTAAAAAATAAATAATTTTGCACTCATTAACCAAGATGGTGATGATATTTTTTGCAGAGAAGTAGGAAAGGCAGGACTTTAAGACAAGTTGTGATCATGTGCAGAAATGTGGAGGGAAGTATTACTGCAGTTATGATCACAGTGATGGAAAAATCTGATCACTATGCAGAACCTCACTTTCATCCATTGGTCTTCACATCACCTAACAGCAATTAAAATTACAAAACATCAATTCTGCTAAAATAATATGGTCCATAATATCAAAAACTGTACTGTTCCCCACATTAAAATGGTGAAGAGAAAGACTGGCCTGGAACTAAGTAACATGAACCTGTAGAACTGTGATATCTAAAATGTCATTAAAAGCCCTGCTCAGCATGTAGTTCGGTGGAAGAAATAATTCCCACAGGAGGCAATTGACTCAAACACTGGATGAAGGATCATGTCTTAAAGACTAAATTGAGGGTTGCCGGGAAAGGAAGTTATCTTGCTCCCGTCTCCTTCTGGACCACTCAGTGGCTAAATGGGTAGGTGCATTTCTTCAGCATCCTGTGGTGGATAATTTAGAAGGCAGGTCAGCTTCCCAGACAGACAGACACATCATCTAATCTGAGAGGCTGAAATACTAACTTTGTCCTTATCATCACCACCATCAGTGGCATGCAATAATTTTACTTACATTGGGAAGGAGAAGACAATAGCCTTTTTCAACTTTAAGGATGCAAAGAGAGTTTTTCTAACTTCTAAATTCTTCAGTGTTTCAGGTCTCACATCTCATCAGTGTTTCCTTGTGATATACCAGGATTTTTTTCCTACCATTATTATTCACTAAGAAATGTTATGAAGCTGCCAAGCTGAAGCTCTGAAAACTGCTGAAAGGGGGAAAAAAAGGATATGTAATTTTCTTCACTTGTCTCCATCAATCTGCTCCAGACTGAAATCTCCTGGTCTTATAGCCCTCTTTTCAGACTCACTTATAAGCTTTCCCCCCCCTTTTATTTGGAGATATTAGTATGTTCTGAACTCTTTTTTTAGGCCTGGTTTGGATCACAAGATGTTGATAGGATAGCAACAACAGCAAAAAAATATCCAGTTTTCCCCATCAGTTTGAAATTGGATCCACCTTGTTCTTCAAATATTTGTGACATATATTTTCCCATTATCCTATTAGTTTCAAGCATAAAAGGAAATGGTGGGAAGCTTTTTGTGGTGGCTAATTCTGCTTTTCTCTAGAGAATATTTGGATTATGGGAAATGATTATATAACTGAGCTACATTTCTGTTGCTAATGCAAATTTCTATATGTACAGCAGAAAGTGTAACTTTAGAATCTTCTCATATTTGCAGCCTATACTAGAATTACATACTTGCTAAGAATAAGGAAATTGCCCCCATTTTATGGAGGATTTTCCCTTTGCCTTGGGGAAGAAATGCTTTGAAGAAGAAGCAAGAGCCAGGAAACAGAACAGTGGCCACCATGGTCCTCATGGGCACCACACAGAGGACCACCAGTTTACAAAACAGGATAAACAAAAGAGACAATGAGTGCTATCCAGGAAAGAGTTATTTCCTTCAAAGCCCACTGAGTTGATGTAGGTGACCTCGAACCAATCATTACTTCTTAGGGTTGACAAGTCTAATTCATAAAATATCTGGGGACTTTGGGGGTGGAGCCAGGGGACTTTGGGGGTGGAGCCAGGAGACTTTGGGTGGAGCGAGACTTTCCCATTCTCAAAATAAATACATAAAAATACAGCAGTGCAGTTCACCTGAATAGTCATCATTTCTTCATCCCTCAATAGTTGCAATTCTAGTAAATGAAAGTGTTAAACACAAAAAAGTGGTCAAAAGGCACAGAGTTTACAAGCTCACATCTTTGTGATCTCACTGGGACTTTACTCACAGGAACTGCTGTTCTTCAGGCTAACACTGGCAAATAAAAAGAGAGAGAGGTGGAGTTTTCCTCCATCCCATAAACAGGTTCCTATACAAAGACTCTGAAAACAATGCAAAACAAGCACAGAGAAACACACACTCTTACTGACTCTACAAAGACTTCTGAAAAGTACAGGGGCTGTGCATGCTCTCTCTCTCTCACACACACAAACATTTACTAGCTGTGGTTCCTCCACAAGGACATCTGAAAAGTACAGGGGCTACTGCTTTCTTTCACACACACACACTTACTTGCTTTGAAATGAAAGCAAAACAAACTGAGGGGCTGTGCTCTCAGAAGGCTCTGCTGCTGACCCTTCCCCATGAAGTACTTCCTGCTTCCTGTTCAAATTTAAAGGCACACACACAAACATTTTAAAATGGGACCTGTTTGCAGGTTTCTAAATCTGCCTGAGATCTACAACTATATGGTGGCTGTGGGGGCAGGACTTCCCCCCCCCCCCAGCCAGCTGGCTGGTGGCAGGGTGAAGCCTGTAAAACCAGGGGATCCCCCTCTGGGACATGGGGATTGGGAAGCCTACTTACCTAATCTACCACACAGACTTGTTGGGATAATTAAATGGGTGTGTGTGTGTGAACCATGGAAGTGAGCAGGTGACCTGCAAAAGCTCATATCCTGCCATAAATTTTGTTAGACTTTAAGGTGCTACTGGACTCTTGCTCTTTCTTACTGCTACAGACAGTAGTAAGCCTCAGTGAATACACTAGGGCTTACTTGTAAGTAAATGTTCATGAGGTATGAGTGTGTGTAAAGTACCATCAAGTTTCTTCTGACTTATGGTGACCCTATGAATTAATGCCCTCCAAAATGTTGTATTGTTGACAGCCTTGCCTCAGGTCTTGCAAACTGTGGGCCATGGCTTCTTTTACTGAGGCAATCTATCTCATGTTGGGTCTTCCTCTTTTCCTGCTGCCTCCAACTTTTCCTAGCATTGTTGTCTTTTCAAGTGACACTTCGGCCCTCCCCAGCCGAGCGAGCAAACGCCCGCCTTAGGCTGGGGGCCGTCTATTGCCTCCCCTGCAGGAGGGAGACAATGGTTCAGCCCGCAACGGCCTGAGGGCGGGCCACCTTATATAGGCTGGCCCGGCCCCTTGTGGCGCAGTTGCTCCAGGGTTTCGTCGGCTGGAGCGGTACTCGGCCGTGTGCTGTCTTGGGCCCGGCCGAGCGAGGCGAAGCGACCGGCGTGGGACGCTTCGGCTAAGGGCCGTCGGCTGGCTGTCGGGCCGTGAATAGGAGGAGCGGCGGGCGTCGCGTGCAGCGCTGTTTCCGGCGCTTGGGCGGTCTGTTGCTGGCCTCTGGCCTTTTTTCTTGTGTGGGCTAGCGCGCCCGGCATTAGGGCGGCTTTAAGGAGCCGGCCGCTCCGGGGGGACGTCGGGCGTTCAGCACCCCCCCCACCCTTCTACTGTAGTTTACGTGCGGCCCTCCGCCTTCCCCCCCCCTCACCCGACTACAGCTGATCGGCGGGGTTGGGGGCTGGGGCGGAGAGCGGGCGTGCGCGTCGCCAAGTGGTCCCGGGGGTCTCTCTTTTGCGCCGCGTGTGCGGCTTGCGTTTCAGCCGCGCGGCGGCCAGGCCTCTAGGCGCGTCAGCGGTCCTTTTCTGGCCCTTCACGCCCTTCCCACTGCCCCGGCCTTGCGGCGACCGTCCGGCCTGCCACCCGGTGGCTTGGTGGCTCTGTAGCGGGGTTTTTTTGGGCCTCTACGGGCGCTTCTTTTCCCCTTGGCCACCCTCCCCCCCCCCTCCACCACATCAAGTTTTCTTTGGGAGTATATTGGATTGTTACCTATTTGATTGCTGGGGGGCTGCTGTGGTGCGGCCTTGTGCTCTGACGCCTTTCATTCCAATTGGGTTTTGTATTGCTTCCTGTGGGCATGGGGCCTAAAAAGGGGCAGGGCCCTTCAAAGGGCAAGCAGCCCGCTAAGAAGCCGGCTAAGCGTCCTGCCCCTGTTGAGCCACCTGCTGAAGAGACTGATGATGCTGTTACACGCCAGGCCATTTTGGACCAGCTTACGGCCTTGGAGGGGGAAATGGGGGTGGCGGGTCCCTCAAGGAGAGTTGCCGGGCTCATTGGCTCGGGTCGGGCGGCTACCATTGCCTTCCAGAAGGAGGTACTCGCACGTCTCTCTGCCTTACAGGGCCGAGAGGACAGCAAGGATCCGGACCTGGAAGTTCCTCAGGACGCGCCTGGGCAGCAGTCTGATGATGTGCTAGTGGTTCCTGTGGAGCAAGAAGGTAGGTCGGCAGGCCAGTCAAGAGGGTCGGGTTGGCCTTGGGGCCCGTGGGGGCCAGTCATGGGACCTGGTATGGGCGGGACCGAGCAACACTATTTGGCCGGTCCACAGGGAACTGGTTCCTTCCCCTCTCCGGGCCAGCATTCGTTTTTTGGGTGGCCATATTCAGCTCATTTTCCCCAGGGGCTGGCCGGTCCGGCTTCAGCTTGGCAAGCTTCTCCGCTTCGGGCAATGTCCCCGGGGTCCAGTGGTGGCGCATCCAATCCCCCTGCAGGTGGGGCTTCATCTTGTGGGATGCAACCAGGGCACATGCAGCCATCAGGTCCTCCGCAGCAGTGGGGCGGCTGGGGGTTCCCAGCCCCTACGGGCATTCCATACAGTTCTGTGGCGTTTCACGCCATTCCCTTTGGGGATTCGGCCTTGCCGCTTGGCGATCATCTTACTTCGGCCACGAGGGAAAAGATATTGAAGGGCGAATACGTGGACGTATTCAGCCTATTGTTTAGGGAGATGGAAAAGAAACCCAAGGAAGAAATGGACGAAAAAGATAAAGAGAAGCTGAGGAAGAGGAAAGTGGACAGATCCTGGTCCAACTGGTTACCGGGATTCTTAATTTATGCGGGTGTAATCGCCAGAGCTCAACCGTGGCGGGCGGCCCATCTCTTCCAATATTGCGATATCATCTATCGCGCATATAGCGATTTTGTTGGCGGAGCTTGGCTTCAGTATGATGAAGCGTTTAGGATGCGGGCCTCTGTGACCCCTGGTCCCCCTTGGGACCAAATTAACCAGCAGCTTTGGCTGCAGCTCATGGCGCCGGCCAAACCCAACCTAGGCGACCGTTCCGACAGCGGTCACATTGTGCAGAGCTCGTCTCACCCTCCTACCGCCCGCGCCTCCGCGGGGCAGCCGGTTCAGCCTCGGCTGCTTTGCTGGGAGTTTACCTCCCAAGGGTCGTGCGCTAGGAGGGCATGTCGTTATAAGCACGAATGTCCGCTGTGCGGGGGCCCTCACGCCTTTACGGCGTGTAACCGGTCCAAGCCAAAAAGTGGATTCAAGCGGTCGGGAGGCCCCAGTCAGCAGTCTGGAAAAGGGGCCCAGCCCCATCAAGGTAACGGTTCTTAGGCGGTTGCTGCACGGCTATCCGCGTTTGGAGGACCGAAAAATTTTGTTAGAGGGGTTTACGTTTGGGTTTAGGATCCCTTACCAGGGTCCGCGGGCTCCGTTCCTGTGTTCTAATTTGAAGTCTGTAAAAGGGAAGGAGCATATTGTTAGGGACAAGATTAGGAAAGAATGCGCGGAGGGGCGTGTTTTGGGTCCTTTTCCGGAACCCCCGGTTCCCAATTTACGTGTTTCGCCTTTGGGGGTGGTGCCCAAGAAGGCCGAGGGGGAGTACCGCTTAATACATCACCTGTCCTACCCCCGAGGGCAGTCGGTTAACGATGCCATTCCCGTTGAGATGTGCTCGGTGAGATACACATCTTTCGATAGGGCGGTGGGGATTGTGCGGAGTTGCGGTCCAGGTGCTGAGCTGGCAAAGGCTGACATCAAGTCGGCTTTTCGGCTGTTGCCGGTGCACCCAGCCGATTTTGAACTATTGGGTTTTTCTTTCGAGGGAGCCTTTTACATGGACCGGGCCCTCCCCATGGGATGTTCTGTTTCTTGCGCCGCGTTTGAGCGTTTTAGCACGTTCTTGGAGTGGGCCTTACAGCGTCGGACGGGGACGCGCGACACGGCGCATTACCTCGATGACTTTCTTTTCGTGGGCCCGGCGGGCTCAGGGCAGTGTGCCCACCTGCTCAGGGCTTCTGAGAGCCTGGCTGAGGAATTGGGGGTCCCGCTGGCTGTTGAAAAGACTGAGGGCCCCTCTACGGTTTTGACGTTTTTAGGGATAGAGCTTGACACTGTGCAGCAACTCTCACGGCTGCCTTTGGATAAGTTGCAGGTTTTACGGCAGAGGATCGCCGAGGTTAAGTGCAAGCGCAAGGTCACGCTCGTCGAGCTCCAACAGTTAGTTGGCCACTTGAATTTTGCCTGCAAGGTGGTGGCTCCGGGCAGGGCGTTTTTACGGCAATTTTGCGAAGGCATGACTGCCTTACGCCTGCCACATCATTTCACTCGCGTTACCAAGGGTATGCGCGAGGATTTGGGGGTCTGGGAGGCCTTTTTGGAGGGCTTCAACGGCGCGTCCTTTTGGCGCGAGGTCATGTTATTGGAGGCGGAGCTGCAGATCGTTTCAGACGCCTCCGGCGCCATTGGTTTTGGGGTTTATTTCCGGGGCCAATGGTGTGCTGAACCTTGGCCGGCAGAGTGGAGGAACTCCGATTTAATCCGTAACTTGGCGTTTTTAGAGTTCTTCCCCATTTTAGTTGCTGTTTTCATCTGGGGGCACGCTCTTGCAAACCACACGGTTCAGTTCTGGTCTGACAACATGGCGGTTGTCCAGGTTGTTAACAGTTTAACGTCCAAGTCACCCCCGGTTATGCGTTTGGTCAGGGCGTTTACATTACGTTGTTTGCAGCTGAATGTTTTGTTCGTAGCCCGGCACGTTCCTGGTGTCAGTAATGGAGTGGCAGACGCTTTGTCTCGCCAACAGATGGCGCGCTTTCGGCAGCTGGCACCAGAAGCCGACCTTTGTCCAGTGCGCATGCCGGCGGAGCTTTGGCGAGTTGGAGGAGCGAAGTAAGCCGGGCCATTCAGCTGGCAATCGCACCCAGCACGAGGCGGACGTATCTCCGGGCTGCCAGCCAGTTCTCCACCTTCCGAGTGGGCGCTGGTTTAGAAGAGTCCTGGCCCCTCCCGGTGGAGCACCTTCTGCAATTTTGTGTGCGGCAGCGGGAGCGCGGCCTTTCGGTTAAATCCATAAAAGGGCAGCTTGCAGGGTTGGCGTTCATCAGTAAGGCACGGGGGTATAATGATGTTGTGAAGGATTTCAGGATTACTAAGACGTTAGAGGGATGGTCCCGGGAAGGGGGTAAACAGGCGGACGCTAGGCGCCCCATTTCCCCGGTCATCCTCAGGGGCCTTCACGCTACTTGGTCCTCGGTCTGTGCCTCAGACTACGAGCAGAAGTTGTTTCATGCTGCCGCTCTTACGGCGTTTTTTGGTGCGCTACGCGTATCCGAGTTAGTGGCAACATCACGTGGCGACGTTTCAGGCAGGGCCCTCCAAGTTGGGGATGTTAAGTTTGTGGAGGGTCAAGCAGTTATACATGTTCGTCGGTCAAAGACAGACCAACGACAGCGGGGGTGTTCCATAACCTTGGGCCCCTGCACGGACCCCGAGCTTTGCCCGGTGCTGGCGCTCACTAGTTACGTCGCTGCCCGTGGTTCTGCTCATGGCCATTTTTTCTGCCATGAGGACTCCTTTCCTCTGACCAAGTACCAGTTTTGGGCCATTACCTGTAGGGCCTTGGAAAAACTGGGTTTGGGTGGTGCTAGGTTTGGCACCCACTCTTTCCGCATAGGTGCGGCTTCCACTGCGGCAGCAATGGGGTATGGGAGTGATGCCATTCGGAGGGTTGGCCGTTGGAGGTCCGGGGCCTTTCGGACATACATTCGGCCCCTGGCGGAGTAGGGTATCACTGCTGCCCCTTGGGTTTCCCGTTATGTGTTCTGAGTCTTTGTTTTCTTTCATAGGTGCTGTGGCTGGCCGGAGAAGGATGCGGATCCTCATTTGCGGCCACAGTATTATCTTTTGGGCCGCCCACCATGCCCGTCGGACGCCAGTCGGATCCCAGTTGGGCCTTAGTGAACGGGCCATAATTGAGTGGCAGGGACGGCGGGGCATGCGGAGGGCGGGGCTCCTTTCCTTACTGTTTAGGGAACGGAGGGGCCCTGTGCCGGGTGTTGTGGTGATTCACCTGGGGGAGAACGATTTGGGCCTTATGAAGGGGAAGGCCCTATCGATTCAGGCCCGGGATGATATCATCAAAATCAAGCGGAGATGGCCGGGCGTCCTTGTCCTCTGGTCGGCCATGCTGCCGCGCCGCGTTTGGCGGGCGGCCTGGGAGCCGTCAGGCTTGGAGCGGGCCAGGAGAAAAGCCAACAGGGCGTTGTGCTTAGCCTTAGAGGCTGGTTTGGGAGTTTACGTGCCCCATCCGGACATTAGAGCTAGTTCTGCGGAGTTGTACAGGCCGGATGGGGTGCACCTTTCAGTTAGGGGCAATGAGGTATTTTTGGCCGACTTGCGGCGGGGATTGGAACATGTTCTGTTTCGATGGGGGACAGATGCCTAAGCTGAGGCTTGGCTCTGTCTATGGCGGTTGGTTATGGTGGGAGCATGTTCTTCTGGGGTTTCGGTGAGCTCCCTTGGCAACACACCGTTTGGGTGTACGGTCTCCCTGGGGTGACCTTGGCTGCACGGCTCAAGGTTGACTTCATGGAGCCTCGCGATCCCGCCGCTTGGAGTCGTCCACATCCCAGGCTGCACGGCTGGGACGGGGTGGAGCTCAGCGAGCGGGATCTCGTGCCTGGCCGGCCGGGCCTGAGCCGTGTCGTTGGCTCAGGCTCGGGGCCTTGGGGCTCGCCCAGTTCTCAGGTGAGGAGGTGGTCAGCGGTATGACCCCTGGCTCAACCTGACCCCAATGTTTTTTCCCTTTGCCGCAAGTTCAATAAAGTGGCCCTTTTCATCCAACATGGTTGTATGTCTCATTATTCCGAATGGGGGGGCAATTCGGCCCTCCCCAGCCGAGCGAGCAAACGCCCGCCTTAGGCTGGGGGCCGTCTATTGCCTCCCCTGCAGGAGGGAGACAATGGTTCAGCCCGCAACGGCCTGAGGGCGGGCCGCCTTATATAGGCTGGCCCGGCCCCTTGTGGCGCAGTTGCTCCAGGGTTTCGTCGGCCCGCCCGCCCGCCCGTCATGCAGTGCAGGCACAGGCTGGTCGCCATTGTTTACGGGGCCAGGTAGGAATTTTTCGCTTTCAAGTTCATTGGCTCGACTTGAGAGTGTTTTCGCCTACCTTGTACTGCAGGCGGAGTGTTGGCTGATTGGCTCAATGGCGGGGCCGTTCTTAATTTGGTCACTGGCGGTTGGTTATGGTGGGAACATGTTCTTCTGGGGTTTCAATGAGCTCCCTTGGCAACACACCGTTTGGGTGTACGGTCTCCCTGGGGTGACCTTGGCTGCACGGCTCAAGGTTGACTTCATGGAGCCTCGCGATCCCGCCGCTTGGAGTCGTCCACATCCCAGGCTGCACGGCTGGGACGGGGTGGAGCTCAGCGAGCGGGATCTCGTGCCTGGCCGGCCGGGCCTGAGCCGTATCATTGGCTCAGGCTCGGGGCCTTGGGGCTCGCCCAGTTCTCAGGTGAGGAGGTGGTCAGCGGTATGACCCCTGGCTCAACCTGACCCCAATGTTTTTTCCCTTTGCCGCAAGTTCAATAAAGTGGCCCTTTTCATCCAACATGGTTGTATGTCTCATTATTCCGAATGGGGGGGCAATTGGCTTCTCATAATGTGACCAAAGTACAACAGCCTCAATTTAGTCATTGTAGCTTCTAGGGAGAGTTCAGGCTTGATTTTGTCTAGAAGCAACTTATTTTTTTGGCAGTCCACAGTATCCACAAAAGTCTTCTCCAACACCAGAAGACGAGTCTGTATCTAATAAATGCCATTCAGTAAAGAATGCCAGACGGTTGCAAAATGTCTAAAAGAGCTCTTGTGAATTAATTTTAGCTCATCAGTTAATTAACTTTTCACATGTAAGTTATCAGAGAGTGCATTCAGTGAACAAAAATTATGCATTATAAATGGATAAATGGATGGATGAAGATGTAGCATTCTTTTATTCAATAAAAAGTCCTATAATTAAGTGGGACTGTAGGAATTGTACTTTAACTGAAATCTACGTTTATTGAAGTCAGAACATTCATAACATAGGTCTGTTTGGCTGTCTGGAATGCCTTCAAAACACTTATTTAAGTGCAAGAGCACTGAATGTTGTATCTCCTAAAATACACCCCCTCCAAAATCAAAATAGAAATACATAACTGAATTTTAAAAGGGACCTTGAAGAACTTATGCTCCTGACAACGTCAAAGCCTATTGAGTTTCAAATTAAAACAGCAGAGATTTTTCCAGTTGCTTTAGTTTAATGCTAATAGCTGCATACTGCTGCTCCAGAAAGCATTAGCGCATTTTTGTCTTAATTACTCGAATACAAATGATAAACAGATCAAGGTTTTCTAGCAAGGCTTTTCTTCCTGAGGGTGATAACACATTCACTAAGGACCCTGTGGGTTGTTCCGTCTTGCTCTTTAAAAATCTTGTCACTACCATTGCACTGAATTTACTTTAGAAAACTGCAGTCCAATATCTGGATGATTAGTTAAAACCAACATGTAAAATTCAGCCTTTTAACACTTTTTTTGTTCTTTATTGCCCTCCTTAGGGTTGCTAGGTCAAATCCACACTTAGAATAAATCTCCTGGAAGGATCTGGACTAGAAGCCCCAAAACTTGTTCAGTCTGTGGTTATTTATTGAGACAGGGCAATAACTACCATCTTGGACATGGATGGAAAAGTCTACTCTTATCTCATCTGATTTTGGAAGCTAAGCAGGGTCTGTCCTGGTTAGTACTTGGATGGGAGACCATCAAGGAAGTTCAGGGCTGCTATGCAGATCATAGCAAACTACCCGTATTTATCTCTTGCCTTGAAAACCCTCCAGGGTTACCATAAACTGGTTGCAGCTTGACAGCACTTTCCACCAGTGAGTGCCATCACAAAATGGCTGCTATGAGGGGGGCAAAATGTTGGACGTCTCCAACTCAAGCATCCTCCTATGATGGAGCAAGCTATTTCTTAAATGGGCACTTCCTGTAGATAATGCCTCCAGAGCCACTTCCTGCTGTAATGAGGTGAAGGAAAGCATGATTTGCTTCCTACTTTAAAAACAGATGCTTTGAGGAAGAAGTAAGAGGATGCAGGAAAAATTTCAGCACTGCTGTTTGTGGTGGTTCGTGAATGGATACATTTCCAAACAGACTGTTTCCACTCAAACTGTCTACAAAACTCCAAGGTAACAGGGGGTAGAATTCTCCAGCTTTGGAAACACCAATAGGAGCCCTCCAAAGCTTAACAAACGTTGCTCTATGGAATCAGAATGCTCTATATACATTCAGCTCCATGACCTCTCCTCTGTTGAATGCTGCCAGTTACACATAGAGGCACAGAACTTCTTAAAAGCAGACTACCAGAGCACATTCATTTATTCCCTCCTGATTGTGAACACCGCTCCCCTGGAGGGGTTTGGGTGTTAAGTGAAATCAAGGTTCTGAGCCACTCTGTCTCTCTGCTCACACCAAGCAAAGGGGCTTAGCTACTGAGTGCCTTGGCTGAATGAGGACCCACATTTTATACCCTCCTGATTGTGAACGCCTCTCTCCTGCTGAGTTTTTAGGTGTTAGGGGGACTTAGGGCTCTGAGGCACCCTGTCTCTTTGCTCATGCTGAGTGCCTTGGCTGAGGACTCATGTTTTATACCCTCCTGTTTCTGAACTTGCTGGGGTTTGGGTGTTAGGATGGTCATGGAGCCAGCTGGCCGGCTGGGGGAAACCCTGCCCCAACAGCCACAATGTGCCTTTAGATCTCATGCAGGACTAGAAGCTTGCAAACTGCTTCTGTTTTGGAAGAGTTATGTGTGTCTTTAAATCTTGGACTGAAGTTGTAGGAGAGGTGGGGCAAAGAGGCAGAGTTACATGTGTGAGAGAGGAAGCCAGAGAACCCAGTCACTCTGTTCATTTTGCATTCCTTTCAAAAGCTGTTTGGGATAGTAAAGAGTTAACTAGAACCTGATTATGGAATAGAGGACCTCCCTCTTCTTAAATTGGTTGAAATATAACAGATTGTTACATTCAGAAACAATAGTGAGTAAAACTATCTATAGCATTGCCCCAGGGAGATCACAAAAGTGTGGGCATTAAAACTATTTATTTTGGCTCCTTTGTGTGTGTGTGCGTGTTCACTTTCATATTGTGTGTGTGTTCACTTTCAGTTAGCAGCTGCTGGGGAACAAAAAAGGAAAAAAAAGAGGAGGAGGAAATGGAGACTGTATTCAGGGGAACTGCACTGCTGTATTTTTATTAATTTATTTGGAATGGGAAAGCCTCTTAGCTCCACCCCCAGTCCCCAGATATTTCCTGAGTTGGACCTGACAGCCCTACCTCTACTTGGAGAGAATGTAGAGGAGTCAGTCCTAACATCTAATATAGAATAGCCCTAGAGGCATATCTATTACTTAGGAACATACTTATTTCATTGTATTAATCCAGACACTTGTTTGGGCAAGAAACTACAAACATCTTTCTTTATTATGCAAGACAGTTTGCATTACTAATCACTTAAAATGGAAAGTTCCAAGTTCCACTGGTCTGGTGGGGCTGGGGTGCATGCCAAGCTGTAATGGGGTTTCTTTGGGGAGCCCCTGTAGGACGTCTTGTCATGTCTGCCTTTCTGTCCTTCCAAATGTCCTTTCATCATGCTGTTTCAGCCCTTGGGGGTGTGAGAGTTGTGGGCATGCTTCCCTTGCTTGTCTGATAGGCTAGGGTGCTCGCCAAGCTGCCATGAGGTTACTTTGGGAAACCCCTGTCAGACCTCTAGGGCTGTCTGCCTTTCTGTCTTTGGAGACTTGGGGGAACTGTGAGCACAGTGGGGATGTTTGCTTTGCTTCCATTTTCTGTCGGGGGGGGGGGGGGGGACAGGTGAAATTTCCCTGTGAGTTTGGTATCACTGACTTCTTCCTGAGCCATTCCATAGACTTCTGTAACTGCAGCTGTCTTTTCCAGAGAGAGCACTGGGAGACCTTTTGAGAAGGCCCATATTGGAAGCCATTCATAATGGTGAATTAGCCTTCACCAAACACCTTCCCAAAAAATTCAACTTTATTAGCTTCCTACGAATTAAATAAGGCATCTGTCTGCATTGGAAGACTCTTCCTCATAACCAGGCCTAGAGCTGAAGTCCACAGCCAGACGGAAGCAGATCTGATCAAATTTGTGGAAGGCACAGATAAAACAAATGGAGTGAAAGTGCCAAACAGGTTCAAATAGGTCCATGTGGTCCTTGTACCCAGTGATATAGGGTAGGAATGCATGCAGAATGGATGGCTCATAGACAGAAAATGGCTTTCAGAATCAAACATATGTCAGGATTAATCACACCAATAAAGGAAATGAGGCCATGAGGTCAAAAGCAGTATGACTACACTTTCCTATGCAAGCTTCTGAATCAGACATTCAATGTTCTGGGCAGCTGGGGATCTGCTCTTGGCTATTTTTAAATTCATTTAAATCCTGCCTTTGTCCTCAGTGGGGACCCAAAACATACCACTGGGACAGATTGGGAGACAAAAATGGCCCTAGGAAAGGGCTCCACTGTAGCCCCCCCACACACACACACACGGCAGCAGGAGGCAGGAAGAGCTAGTCACTGGTTTTGTGCAGGGTAAGTGCTGCCAGCCTGAATCTGTTCACCATGCATGAGGTAAGGGCAGGGCTTTTTTTGTAGCAGGAACTCCTTTGCATATTAGACCACACCCCCTTATGTAGCCAGTCCTCCAAGAGCTTACAGGACTCTGCTTACAGGGCCTACTGTAAGTTCCAGGAGAATTGGCTACATCAGGGGGTGTGGCCTAATATGCAAAGGAGTTTCTGCTACAGAAAAAGCCCTGGGTAAGGGGCTGATGGTTTACAGTGGAGGAAGCTCAAGCTCACCTCACACGTGATGAGGACTGCCAACTTATGGCTGTGGCAGTTCCTGCCACCTTGCTCAAGGTTAGAGTGGCCTCACCAGGGAGGTGGACCCCTAAGCTATTCACACACCACTGTGAGTTTTCACAGTAGCCTTAGTGGACCACCACTGCCTTGTAAGGCTCACTTTCAGCAAGTCTGCTTCACTAGCAAATAAGCCTAGATGCAAAGCTTGATATGGATGAGAACTGCCACTTTATTCCCCTTTAAAGTTTGCATCTCTGTATCTCTTGTGAAATCCATTCTCTGCAAAACAATGCAAGCATTTAAACTGGTATCTTGTATTCAGTCCCTGCTGATGAGGCTTGATGCGTGCATACAAGATTCAAGGTGGTATATGCTCCTTTTAATGTTCCTGCTCTAAAATGTTCCTGTCTCTATTGTATTACTTTATTAAAGAACAATTTGGGAAAGGGGGGAAAAAAACTTTAGGCCAAAGCACATCCCCAGGTGAATCAGCTTTGGAACTGGTTTGACTCAGTTCTTCATGCAAAAATTTTGTGCTGGAGGGGAAGTCTACAACGTTTAAATGAATGATAATCTATTCTCAATAACATCAAAATGACATTGAAAAGTTGGAAAGACCTTGAAAATGTAGAACTGTAGTGGTATTGGAAACAATAGGCCAGGAGTGCACTATAAAGGTACCTCTTTGCTAGTTCTTACTTACAACTCTGATGAATGCAGTTCAGTACTGCAATATGCTACCTAATTAAGATATTTGTTTTTGCCAGTTATTAGAATCATGTTAAATAGTGAGTTCAGACAGCTCTCATTCAACACAATTCTTTATTAGCAAGAACAGTCACAAGGAAAACACAAACGGCTAACTATATACTCGCTGGCAGGCACCAGCCAATCCCATTCTGCTCTCCAGGATCCTTCATTTGCATTTCCTTTAGAAATGCCTCACGTCCTGATGGGCTGGTTCCAAGAGAACAGCCAATCAGCATCAGGGTTCTGGAGAGAAATGGGTGCCTTCCTCAAGCTCAGACAAAACAACTTTCAACAGCACTCAATACATAACTATCAAACAATGGAATCTGGTGACCTAATTATCAGGGAACTTCACTGAGCAGCTGTGACAGTAAGGTATGGGTTAAACAGAAAACTGAAGACGCACAGTGGCCTGAGGGTGGGGGCCAGAGTGCTCAGAACTCTCAGTGTGAGTGACAGCTAACGGCTGAGGCAGTCAGTTAGTGCCTGACAGAGTCTGAGAGAGTTAGTGCCTGACAGAGCCGGAGAGAGTTAGGGTCTGACAGAGTCTGAGAGAGTTGGTCTTTGAGGGAGCTGAGACAGTAGCTAAGGAGAGTGGCTGAGAAGAAAAGCTGACTGCTAGCTCTATAAAAACAGCAAGGGGCTGTGTGTGACTAAGAAGGAGAGTCACTGTGAAGACCTGAACGGTCACAGACACATATTTACATCTCTTAAGAGCTAGAGAGGTGGTTGAGGGAATATATGTGGGTCTAGGAGTCTGAAGGGCTGGGAGTAGAGGCTCCAGTCGGCTTGAGAGACTTGGCACATTACACCCAAGAGACCAGCCTATACTAGTGGTGGAGAGTGTATTATATAGAGGAACTGTGAACCTGAGAGACCTAAGAAGAGAAAGATATTTTAAAAGCCTGAAGTTACTGAGCAACTTGATAACTGCGTGAGATACTTTATAGCCCATGTAAATATCTCCCATATCCCCAGTTTAAGACTTTGTGTTTAAAATAAATATATGTGGTTTACGTTAAAGTTCTCTGGTGCCTATAATTTGGGAAAACTGTCCAAACTGCAGTGGTCCCCTATGAATTAGAATTATACATCCATCTGAAAGCAAAAACCCCAAAGAGACTTGTACAGAGAAATCCATATCTTACCCACCCCTTGAGTTATATCTTCCTGAGGTAAAAGTTTTAAAAGAAAAAACTGAGGAGAAAGAGGGGCTGGGATAGCCATAAGTGGCATACAGAAGCGATCCAGTGGGACCGTGAGGCGGGCGCTGTCATAGCAGCTCAAAATCCATTAGACCATTGTGGCACCATTTCAGCATCCAAATTCCTATTTCTAGAAACATTCAAGTTTGCAAATAAAAGCAAGCCCTCTATCTTATAAGCATTTGTAATTATTTTCTTTTTCCTATCATTTGATCTCTCTTACAGATGTACAATTGTCTCCAGGGGTTAATTTCTGATGAAATTCCATGATTCCTAGGCCTCGAAGTCATTATCATCTATTTAGAAAAAAATTATGTCACCTTTCCAGGAGACTTACAAAATTAAACACTAAGAGTTATTAATTAATATCCAGAATCTTAAAAACTTTGCCGGAACATAAACAATATAGACCAAGGAGCAGTTTAAAATAAGTTTTCAGACTAAAAGTATATTATAAAAAGGTGTTAAAAATCTGCCCATTAATTAAAAGCCTCCATGATCAGAAACATTTTGTCCTGGTGCCTGAAACAGAGAGCAATGGAGGCACCAGCAAGCCTCAAGAAGCAGGTCAGAATATAAGTGAGGTGTCACTACTGAAGAAAAAAAGACATCTCCAGTTGTTGCTTGCCTCACCTCTGAAGGTAGGGGCAGAAAGAGCAGGGCTGGTGAAGCAGATCTGAACTGATGGGCTGGACAAGATGGGTGGAGGTACTCTTCCAAGCAGGGGGGGGTTTTGCGCAGGAACACAGTTCTGGCTGGCTTGGTGTCAGGGAGTGTGGTCTAATATGCAAATGACTTCCTGCTGGGCTTTTTCTGCAGGAAAAAAAGCCTTGCTTCCAAGTTCCAGGGTCTCAAGCTACTAAGGGCTTTAAAGGTAAGAACCAACATTTTGAATTGTGTCTGGAAACAAATGGTCTGACAGTGAAGATGTTTCAGGAGGACCACAGTGATATGATTCCTGTATCCTACCCATAATAGTAGCCTGCAGGCTGCATTTTGGCCCAGCTGAACTTTCTGGACTGTTTTCAAAGGCAGCCCCAAACAGAGTTCTTCTTCCCCTTTTTGCTGCATTCTGTTCTATTCCCAAAGGTCCCTGAACCTCAAGAGCAGCTTGTTTTTGGAGCAGGGGCACAAGTAGGGAGATGCATGGTATGAACTCCTGCTTATAGCTTATGTATTAGAAGCCCCTAAACTTCAGCTCAGATATGTGGGATCTAGTCTTTTATTATTAAGCACAGCTAATTATTTTTTGTAAATATGCTGTGCTAAGTAAAAAAATGGAGACAATACCACTTCCGTGTGCCCTAGGGTTGCCAACCTCCAGGGGGAGCCTGGAGACCTCCCACTTTAGCAACTGATCTCCAGCTGGCACTCCCCTGGAGAAAATGGCTGTTTTGAAGGGTGAAGTCTATGGCATTGTACCATGATGAGGCCCCTCTCCTCCCCAAACCTCACCCTCTCCTGGATCTACTCCCAAAGTCTCCAGGTATTTTCCAACACAGACCTGGCAACCCTCACATTTCTCTGCAACTACAATATGCCCACTGAGGTTCAAGAGCACACAGAAGAACAATACTAGAGAAATAGGTTGTCAGATCCTACTGGCGAATAGTAGGGGGTGGGGCCTAGTATTGCTGGCTCCAGGTTGGGACTGGAGATTTGGGGGTGGAGCCTCTGGAGGACAGAGACCTCAGTAGGGTACAATGCCAATAGTCCACCTTCCAGAATGTTCATTTTCTCAAGGGCAACTGATCTCTGTAATCTGGAGATGAGCTGTAGTTCCAGGGGATCCCCAGGTCTCTCCTGGAGGCTGGCATCCCTGTGAGAAATCAGTAATCTAGAGATTAGATCAGAGTTACACCCATATTTGCCTTCACTTGTGTCCAGTAGTACCATAAAGCCTACCCACACCACTTATGGTGTACATGCCTCTGAAGTACTTTCCTGTCACATGATTAGTGCCTAAAGCTGCCAACAACCAGGTGGTAGCTGGAGATCTCTTGGAATTATAACATCTCCAGGCCACAGTCCCCTTAGAGAACGTAGCTGCTTTGGAAGATGGACTCTATGGCATCATACCTTGAAGTCCCTGCCCTCCTCAGACTCCACCACCCCGCCTCCAATCTCCAGGAATTTCCCAGCCTAGAGCAGGCAAACCTAGTCCCCCATAGGCATTAATTTCTTATGGGGTGGAATTTGGCTTTGTTCCACTCCCAGTCAATCATGGTATTTTCCCAATTCATTAGTACCCTCATGTGGACTATGAACTGTCTCAGAGTGTGTTGGCTTTAACACACACTCCATCTTGTCTCAAAAATATTAGCTCTCAGCTCACACACACCCCAAGTAACAAATGACCCCAAATTCCAATTTTTTCCAGCCCAGTGTTTTTTGACTGATCACTAACTATAACCCCAGTAAGCCTTGACCATGTTTATATGCTCGCTCTCTCTCTCTCTCTGGAAGGCATCTTAAATGTGCAACTCATCTGCTTCTTACTGAATAGGTTATATTCTCTGTTGTTTCATCTGAATCAGCATTAATATATGCCACCATGTGTACTGCAGTAATTTCTGCCTCTTTCGTTGACTTTTTTCTTTATTTGAAATAGGCATCTCATTTTGTTCAGCGACCGACGCTCTTTGAAACGTCCCTGTTCCACTGAGAAATAATTGGTTTGCAAATGCATCCCAGAATCCTTGATTACAGTTATATTTTCAATTTCATCTTCCCATTTTGCATATATATTGCAAAATGTCTACACTTTGGTACCTTTCCACCTTTGTTTACTTCCTTCCTTTGGTTACAATTGAATATTCGTTAACCTTCCTCTGGCAGTGATCTGCATTTCTGTCTTGGGGTGGAAAAAGTCTGTAGAGTTTGCTGGATAACGGACAGAATTTTTGTACTGCCAAATTTAGAACTACAGTTTAGGGTTCCAAATTGTTTACATGGGGGGGACCCAATGTCCCGATCCAATAGTGTACAGGCAAAGACTTCTAAAATAGGCTACAGTTGTGCCAGTCATCTGTTTGGTGGGGAAGAGGGAAGGAGGCCAACAGTGCAACCCTAAACATAGCCTTCTAAGTACAGTGAACAGGCTTAGAAGGGTGTAACTTTCCTAAGGACTGCACTGTAAGTCAAACTACTTGACTGTCTCATATTAAGCATAGTTTCTACTCTTTTAACTGTGGGTCATTCCAGAGCTCTTTCCTTGAATCACGTTTCTGTAAAATTTCCTCTAACCTGACAGCTACAAAATCAGAAATAGGCATGGGGATTTGGAATTCTGTTGTATTTTGATAACTTTTATGCAGCTGCTTATTTCATCGTATGGACAAATTCATCAAGGAACTTCCTTAAGATAGGTTGGACCCTGACATTAAATTTCACTTACCATATGTTTTGAGCCCTGTGGCACAGAGTGGTAAGCTGCAGTCCAAGCTCTGCTCATGACTTGAGTTTGATCCCTGTGGAAGCTTGGTTCAGGTAGCTGGCTCAAGGTCGATTCAGCCTTCCATCCTTCTGAGGTCAGTAAAATGAATACCCAGCTTGCTGGGGGTAAAGTGTAGATGACTGGGGAAGACAATGGCAAACCACCCCATAAAAAGTCTGCCAAGAAAATGTGATGTGACATTACCCCATAGATTGGTAATGACTCAGTGCTTGCTTTACCTTTTTACCATATGTTTATATTAATCCAGAGTACCAGAGACAGTATTGTGAAACCTATTAAGCAAATCACAGTAGAAATCTAACTGCTATTCCTGCTTTTCTTCATCTGAAGACATCCTATGTCCCCCTTCATTATACTCAAAATTATTACCTTTTCACTCTTGTGGCTGCTTTGCCCCCTCCAAATATATTGCTCAGAGTTCCACAATCTCACTTCTGATGCCTGGGAGGCTAGCCTAAGGGTAAAGCTGCTGCTCCAGCCCCTTTTCTCTTTCCTCGCCCCTGAGCCATGGGTTTCCTTTGTTCCTTTCACCATCCTGAATGAGATGAAGGCATGATGTGATATTAACTGTCTTGTCTTTGAAAAAACCCCTATGTCACATGAGGAAGCATTAAGTCTGGAGGAAAGAAGATTAAACTCCTGGTTTCCCCTCATGAACAAAACTTTTATTCTGTCATCTGGCCCTAGAATGGAATTTGGAATGGGATGGGGGTGCTAAATAGTGCAGGGCACCTTGAATAAAGCCAAGTAGAAAAAAAAGAGAGCACTTGCTTCCACTTACTTGGTGTGTGTGTGTGTGGGGGGGGGAAATTGCATGAATTCATACATGCACATATTTGTGGTTTCCAGCCATACCATGGGACAAAGTATTTGATGATATACATGGCCTGTGACCATATCCAGAGTGCTTTTCCCAGAACAAATTATAACAAGTCTCAGACCACATATCATTAAGGCAATAACAGCTCCTCAACAAATAATAAGGGTTTTGTGAATGCAATCCTTTTTCTCTATAGTACCTTGTTAGCAATCAACATCCAATTCAGATGGAACACAAATTCCCTGTGATAAAAATCTGTTCCACATCACTTCCATTTCAGCTAGTTTTTAGCCAAAACATAATAGCATCTCAACAATTTTCCTCTCCTTCCTTTTTACTAGCAGCCAACTTGTACACCCTGTCCCAACCTTAATTTATGTCTATGCTTGAATAATACAGGAAACTGCTTCCAAACATGTACAAAGTGCCTTTCACTCACTATGAAGTAACCACAACAGCCTGTCTCTAAACACACAAGAAGAAGGAAGTCTAGAGGTTCAGGTACATGGAATTTTGTACACCTGTAACATGGCTCCATGCCATGACAGAAAAATCAGTTTTCTCTCTTTAATTTGGAGAACTGGCTTTGATTCCCCAGTCCTCTACAAGCAGCCAGCTGAGTGACCTTGGTCAGTCAGTTCTCTCAGAGCTGTTTTCTCAGAGAGCTCCCTCAGCCCCACCTACCTCACAGGGTGTCTGTTATAGGGAGAAGGGAAGGAGTTTGTAAACCGCTCTGAGACTCTGAGTGAAGGGTGGGTTATAAATCTATCTCTTCTCTTACACCCCCATACTGATTTAAGAACTGACCTTAGGAGAAGGAAAGGGTGCAAAAGGGATACCTAGGAAGCCCTCGTTGATACCCCAGCAGAACCCTCATCCCCCCTCCCCTTTAAGTAAATTAGGAGGTGAAGGGAAATGTAATCTTGCTGGTCTGTGTGGAAGCTTACTGGTGATAAGAATAAAAAACAGGTCTCTTGGGGGCACCACACCCTAAACTGGTTACTAGATTAAAATATAGGCTCTGTCAGTAAGTGGCCTGGACATATGAAATACAGCAGACCATGTCGGAAGTTGCTCAAGATAAGATCAGACGGTAAAAACACCTTGCGGGCAATTAGTCATGGAAAGTCCCAAACTTCGTTAAAATTGCTATCGCTGCAATTAGCTAATTATTCCTCTCGCCATTACTCATGCTAAAAAGTCCCAAATCTTATAATGCTATCTCTGCAAATCTGTGTTTTTTCTTCTTGCTCAGCAAGTAATAATCATACTGGACAAAGGGGGGACAGGATGTCCATATAAGGTTATCAAGCGTTGGTTAAGCAATAATGGGAGACCTTCATCTACGACCTGTGATTGGTCAAAGGGACAGCTAGGGGCTGGGCGTAGGGAGCCTTAAAAATGAGCTGTATTGTACACAGACTTCAGAGACCACACCTTTCTCAAGTGGTGCTCTCTCCATGTTTGCAAACGTGTCTACCAATAAAACCTGCTTATTGCTGCCAAAAATTTGTCTGGAAGTTTTCTTTTTTTGAAAATTGCCCATAACACTGGCAACTCCAGTCCAGACAGGAATTTAGGAAGCAGCAAGAGGCTGATAAACTGGAGGTGAGTGAAAGTCACTGGACTTAGTGACTGCTATGCCTGTGATCTGAGCTATCAAATGCATGGTATGGAGTCTCTTTCCTTGTCCAAACAATTCTAAGGAATGAGACAGTGGTTACTTGGGTTGCTGGGTTCGAAAAATGTGTTTGCATGCCCCTGTCCACAATGTAGCCACAGCATGCATGAAAGCACTCACACCTTCCTAAAGATTAGAGGAGAGAGGTGGACATTATTACAGACATGCAAGTAGGCCAATAGGATTCCCAGACCCCCTGTTATCAAGCTCTGTTGCCTGCCACCTCTGTGAGTGGTGGCGGTAGGGGAAAAAATAAGTAATGCCACTGATCTCCCTATGTCACTCCCAGGTAAAACCCAGAAGTGACAAAGGGTTACTTTTTTAATCACCAGACATTCTATAGTAAAACCACAAAGTTCCCAGCAATTCCTAGAGGTTCCCTTTTTTCTTTTCCAAGTTTTACCCAGAAGCAACATAATGAAATCAATGATGTCACATATACCCCCATGTCCCTGGTCCCAGCCCTCCCACTGGTTGCCAGGCCTAGCAACCCCATCCTGTGATCAGGGACGGCCCAAGGGTACATGGCACCCCAGGCAGACTCACTGTCAGCCACCCCATGCCCCTGGGGGCCTTAGGCACATGCACACACACACACACACCAGGCCGGGCCGCTGCCACCCCTCCCCCTCTCTTCCCTTCTGCGGTGCCATGCTCTGATACCCCCGCGGCACGCTCAGAGGAGCACCGCTAGAATTGCCCCTACCCTTTTAGACATGGCCCGGGCATCTCCACGCTCTCTGAGTGAGCACTCAACGAAGCTTCGCACCCCCTCACTTCCAGTGGTTCTGGAAGTGAGGGGGGAGCAAAGCCTCATCAAGCGCTCTCTAAAGAGAGAGTGCGGAGGTGCCCAGTCCATGTCTAAAAGATTCTAGTGGAGCTCCTCTGAGTGCACCGGGGAGGGGGGGCGGCAGTGGAGCATGGCACCACAGAAGGGAAGGGGAAAGGGAGGAGGAGTCGGGGTGGCACGACTACAGCGGCATGGGGAGGAAGGCAAATTAGGCATTTGTCTTGTGTGCAGGGAGGGGGGGGAGCCCAATTCAGAGCCCCCTCTCGGTGCCCTAGGCAAATGCCTAGTTTGCCTAGTGGGTGAGCCAGCCCTGCCTGTGATCGTAGTGGGTCTAGCACAACTGTTACCTTGGTCCATTGTATAAAGAAGCCGTGATTACAGAATTTGAAGAAAAATATAACCCCCCCACACAAAAAACCCCACTTCCTGTTCCAAGACAGAAGAGAAACGTTCAATATGAGCAAGAAATGAAAAATGAGGCAGTTACTTTCAAGGTATAACTTTTGAAAAAAATCAGAATGGAATTTATTAGGAACGGGAAAAGCTGTGCACCTGCAAACTTTGCCAAGAATATACAGTGGTAGAGAAGAAAAAGCACTCAAGAATAGGACTGTTGAAACTGCTGGTTTTGTAAAAGCTGATGAGGAAGGCTGTTTAAAAAGAATAATTGTTTTAAAGAATAATAACCTTATATCTGCACTTCATCAAGCTGCAAAGGTTCAGCAGAGAATGGAGCTACACAGGGAGAAAGGCAGTGACATTTTTGTTTAATATTAAAATACATAATAAAGCAATTCTAAGATAAATGTAATTTGTATTTTTTAACTGAAGGTTAAAACATGGCTCTTTGCGCAGTTTAGAAGTGCTCTTTTGAGTTCCCTTCTTCCCTTCTCTAGTGAAAATTCCTTCTACAAAAAAAGAACAGATTTTCTTCACCCAGACTTAACCAGTACTGGAGCAGAAGCAATTCGAGGAGAAAGTCTTCTCACCATCCTTTTGGATACTGCATCAATGCCATCCCACACACAAGGAGTCCAAAAACACCTTCACCCCCCCCCCCCAGGGCCCCAAACAATTTTTACGGATGCCAACCTCCAGGTATTACCTGAGGATCCTCTGGAATTACAGCTAATCTCCAGACAACAGAGGTCAGTCCCTACAGAGAGATAAGTTCCTCCAAAGAAAATGGCTGATTTGGAGGGTGGACTCTATGGCGTATCCCACTGAGGTGCCTGTCCCCCCCAGGCTCCATTCTCAAATCTCCAGGAATTTCGTAACCTGGATCTGAAAACCCTACACCCCCATCCCCCTCAAGTGGCCAGAGGGGACCTGGCAATCTTGATTTCCATTGTTCCAGGAGTCCTGAAAAGATACATTTCCCAGGGCTCCTTATACCTGGGACATGCTGTTGAAGCAGTAGAGGCGCACTGACACATTGGGGTCTGGGGATGGTGGCTTTCCACTGTTGTTCCCATCGTATTAATAGGTAGGTTTGGGATAATGAAACAAACCACTAAGAGGACAGGAGAAGAAAACATGTGAAGAAGACTCAGGGTATACCATTATTTATAATTACTTTTTGTAGTCTTTGTCAGTGGTTTTGTGTCCTTATTTTTTGCTGCTGGTTTTGTAGATTTCTTTGTATCACATGCAGTGTTTTTGTATGCAGTGGTACCTATACATTCAGGTACATATCCTATCATTCCATTGAACTAAGGTTGCCAGTCTCTAGATGGGCCCAGAGAACTCCTGGAATTGCTACTGGTCTCAATATGACAGAGATCAGCTTGCCAGGAGAAAATGGCTGCTCTGATGTGGAATTACACTCTGCTGAAGCCTCTCTCCTCCTCAAACCCTGCCTTCTTCAGACTCTACCCCCAAAATTTCCAGGAATTTCCTAACCCAGAGTTGGCAACCCTACACTGAGCTCTTTCTCCAAAGGAAGAGCCAATTAGGTTGTCAGAAGATTTCTAATGCTTCTTACAACCTACCCCCACCCCACTCTGTCACCAAAGGAAGGACCTTCTCAGTTGCTGCCCCATCCTATGGAATACGCTCTTAGAAGAGACCTGTACCCTGCCAGACTTGTTTAGCTTCCACAGAACAGGCAAGGCTGCATTGTTTAGGTTGGCCTTTGAAGGGTAATTCATATGTTGGGGGGGGGGGTTGTGGTATGTGTGTGTGTGTGTGTGTGTGTGTGTGCTTAACATTTTAATGTTAATATTTTATATTTATTATCTGTTTTATGTTGTTTTTGCCTTATTTGTATGGTTTTAATGTTGCAAGACCCTAATAAGTCTAATAAATAATCCTGGAGGATCTTTCAGGAGGAACTTTCTTCCATCTGAGGTTGGATAGGCCACTATGCTTTTCATTGTGATTAGAGACAGGCAGGGGTCATTTTGCAGAAAAAGAGGTGATGGAGCTCATTAGCACAACTCATTTGCATATGCCACACACCCATGACATCACTGGAAGGTGTGCTAAATTACGTATACCAGTTCAGCATTTACCTTAAAATACTTCTTGAATTATAATTGTCATAATGAAACCTTACTCCCGTCATACTTTTTAAATTATTATCTCCTATGTGGCCACAGTGGCATGATGCCGATTTTCATCTGTTTGCTCTATATGTTTTGGTTATCCCCGCCTCCTTTTTTGTCAGCAAAAATATCAGAATTTTTCTCAAATCTTAGAGTTCACCAAAATTCTCACCTGGTGAGGAGGGGGCGGGGGGGTTGAACAATAGAGCCCAGAAGCAAGTATTATTCGTGAAGGTGCCTTATGCTCAGTACCGGTGCTGGGGTGCTGGTGCCAGCCCTGCTTATGCTGATGCCATTACTCCATCAAGGTCAGTATTGTCTACTCAGACTGGCTATGACTTTCCATGGACTCAGATTGAGGACTTTCACATCACCCCTATCTCTTTCTTGTAAAT
This sequence comes from Heteronotia binoei, assembly GCF_032191835.1. Taxonomy (NCBI): domain Eukaryota; kingdom Metazoa; phylum Chordata; class Lepidosauria; order Squamata; family Gekkonidae; genus Heteronotia; species Heteronotia binoei. The sequence goes on from NC_083223.1 coordinate 36,972,973, forward strand.
GGAAATTCTGGGGACTGAACCTGGGACCTTCTGCATGCAGACACTCTTCCACTAAGCCACAGCCATATTGATATGCCCCATATCTTTTCATTCTACAGCCAGAGACTGTGCTTTTTTAACTTTACTCCATGAATTACTAGCTACAGTGACCACCAGTCATTGCAATATACTGCCAATCTTCGTATGCAGAGACACCAAGAACTCTTAGAAGACTAAGGGTGATTTCCCACACAGCTTACCGAGGAGCGAAGTCCCTCCTCACCGCGCAGCATCTGCTCGGATTTCCCACCAACTGCTCCGTGAATTCAGGAAGTGCCGGACCTTTTGCATTGCTAACGTAAACTAGGGTTTTAGCGATTTCCATTTGAGACGCAAAAGGTCCGGCACTTCCTGATTCCGCGGAGCAGTTGGTGGGAAATCCGAGCAGACGCTGTGCGGTGAGGAGGGACTTCGCTCCTCGGTAAGCTGTGTGGGAAATCGCCCTAAATCTTTCCTATTTTATTCCTAGGGGGTGGGGTGCCCAATCTGTAATGGTTTGTACCTTGCTTTCATCCACAGATCCCAAACTGTATCAGATATAGTTTCTTCACTGTTCTTTCATCCTCCTGTTTTCAAAAGAACTAACAATGGATGCAATACATATTGAGTACACCTTTGCCAAAAATAAAAATAAAAAAAATCTCTGGGTATATATCTGCATTATTATCTGCATTCTTAAACAGTTACATTTCATCTGGACAATTTTAATATTCTCTCACACACTGTAGTAATGCTTGCATATTCTGCGCGAGCTTTGCAGTTCCTGTCATGATACCATTGTTATTGTTATTTTTGTTCATAAAAATAATCATGTGTATAATTATCCCTTTTCAACCCTCTTTGCATTTGCCTATCTTGCATTTATGAAACTCAATAAAAAATGGGTTGAACTGAAAGGGAGCGACCAATTTAAATTAAGTTTATAAATTAGATCTCTAGTCCTGATAGATTTGCTTCTCTTCAAACACAAAACTTGGCAGAAGAAATCGTGAGAAGTGCAAATGATCTTTCTTTATTCTACAGAGATATTTGACGGCATGATACTTTTTTTCCCCTGATCACCCAAGAAGTGCTGTAGGCAGTATGGTCTTTTAAGCAAAATAATAATAATAAAGAAAAGCTCTATGAGTCAGTTAATTTATTCAGTCTGGATCTGTTCAAACTGATATTAAATACATTTGAATTTTTAATATGGTCTCATTCAAATTGCTCCATTGGTTGATTTTCAGAGGAAAATAGAAGTCGCTGCTTCTGATAAGGCTTCTGTGAATTTTTTCTGTTGTTGATTTGTCCTCCAGAGAGTCCAAAACACTTTTTAAACACTAACAAATGTACAGCCTGATCCTAAACATGTTTGCTTACAAGTCCCACTGAATTTAGTGGGATTGGTTTCCGAGTCTGTCTGATTACCATTCCATTAAAACTGCTATATTATTAGATTGGCATCCATAAGAGTGTGCCTGGATAACAGTGAGCAAATCTGGAACATGAAGCTGCTTTATACAGAGCCAGACCAGTGGTCCATCCACAAGTAATATCATCTGCTCCAACTGGCAGCAGCTCTCCAGGGTCCCAGTCAGAGAAGGCTTTTTACCAGCTGCCACTGTTGAGGTCCAACTCTTAAAACCTACTAGAGATGCAGCTTACATGTTATTGCACTGAGACACATTTAAACCCTTGCTCCAAAAGGATTTATTGTGTACGGTGGAATTTTTAGCCTTTCCCCCTTTGAAGACCAGTTCAAATGACATTTCACAGGGTGCTACAGATTCTTTAATGGCATAAGGGGCTGCTGTTTGGCACCCATGAATGCAAAGCCCCTGGAGTGTGTGGTCAGTAGGGTTCCCAGATCCTCCCTGGCCACCAGCGAGGTGGAGGTGGATGGGTGAGGTTGCCAGCTCCAGTTTGAGAAAGTCCTGGAGAATAGGGAATGGAGCCTGGGGAGGATAGGGTACAATGCCATAAAGTCCACCCACCAAAGCATTCATTTTCTCTAGGGGAACTGATCTCTCTAGTTTAGAGATGAGCTTTAATTCCAGGGGATTCCCAGGTCCCACTTGGAGGCTGGCATCCCTAGTGTTCAAGTGGTGTGACATTGTTCGATCCCAGCCCAGAGTTCCTTGCAACTTAAGTACTAAGCTGCCAGTCACTCTTCAAGGATATTATTTTCATTTCAGAGCACCACACCACTGACTACCAGATCCTTTTAAGCGGAGATGCCAGGGACTGAAACTTGGACCTTCTTTATGCAAAGCAGATGCTCTGCGACTGAGCTGTAGCCCTTCTTTTTCTTGGCTGTTCTCAGCTCTGCATGAGAAGCTGCACCTTCACTGTAGTCCCCCAATTAGCTTACAAACTGAGTCATGTTTACACTTTACTGCTGCAAATTAATTTTATCTGGGGTTTATCTATTTTATCTCCTTCTGGACTTCCTATTTTATTATCATTTGTGCATTTGATTTTACAGTGTGCTTTTTCAGTTGCCTATTATAACTGCTGGAAGCAACCTCTGATTTTTTTAAAAAGAGTACAGTATATAAAAACAGATCAGCAATAAACAGCAAAATGCCAAACTCTCTAGAGCAGCTCTGGTGACTTCATTTGTACAAGTCTAGAGTCAATGATTTGCAATCACAATGTTTTGTTTATTCACTGTTGATACAGATGCAAAATTAGAGGCTGACAGCAGAGCCTTTCAATGCAAGATATGACTGAGTCCTCTTCCCAACTAAAAGCCGTTCAACTAAGTCATTCTTCCTTGCTTCCACTATTATTATCCATCGGCATGCAACCATGAATTATGGGTGTAATAAATGGCTAAGTCATCATCTTATAGCAAATGATGTCAACAGTTTGGCATAGAAAGATGAGGTTTTTTCAGGTATTTATTTTCCCCAAGCTTTCAAATATAAGACTGTTTATTGGGTACAGTTTTGCAAAGCTGCATATGAACTTGGATTTTTCACATAAGGATTAAACCATAGAGAGCTAGAATGGCAGCCAAAGAAGGAGAGAAACAATAAAGTAGTAGAGATGTCCATGTGCATACACATTGAAAAAGTTAAAAGTTTATCCTTTTGGTAAAAAGTTTGGACAACTTCACATATTTTGACTGTGTACATGTTTAATGTTTAAAATGTGCAGCCTAAACATACAATAGCCCTGACCTGGATAGCCCAGACTAGACTGATCTCCTCATAAACTAAGCAGGGTTGGCCTTGTTTAGTATTTTGATGGAAAACCACCAAGAAAGTTCAAGGTCATGCACAGAGCAAGCAACTTTTGAAGTTGTCTTGAAAACCCTAGAGTTGCCATAAATTGGCTGTGACCACACTTTCCACCAAACATGTGATAAACATGATCAAGAGGGCATTTTTGCAAAAGGAATTAGAGTTCTATAATAATGAGAAAGCACAGGCGGTCACTTCTGTAAGAGACTGTATCGTAGTCTGTTCCAATAATTATTGTATGTATTGCCTCCTTTCTTCATGTTTCCCAAAAGCCGCTTCTTTCTTTCTTTCTTTCTTTCTTTCTTTCTTTCTTTCTTTCTTTCTTTCTTTCTTTCTTTCTTTCTTTCTTTCTTTCTTTCTTTCTTTCTTCCCTTCCCTTTTTCATTTTTAACTATAGCTCTTTTTAATGACACTGACAGGCATTGGTTTTAATAGCATTTCTACTTCCTAATTTTGTGAATATGGCCAAGGGGAAAAAATAACTTCATCCCAACCAGAGCAAAAAAATAAGAGAAATTTAAATTTTCTAATCTAACCAGAGTTGTCATGGAACATCCCAGTTCTTTTGGTGGAAAACTGATACTGTTTAAACTAACACAAAATTAGAAATAACAAGACCATATATATTTCTAATACTCACAAGGGAAATGATCCTGGAAAAGGCTGCCTCTGAACACCCTACCACTTACAGAAGCCAAGGGCATGAAATACTGTGTTTTGTAATGTTGCAAGTCAATTTGATGTGAGCTTGAAATATCCTGCATGAAACAACCTTAAAATCTTTTGGGTATAGCCTAAAGGTTTCACTTTACAGCTCATCCACACTTGTGTTTAACCTCACAGTACATAGATGCAGTCCACTGAACTCTGAACATAAGAACATAAGAGAAGCCATGTTGGATCAGGCCAACGGCCCATCAAGTCCAACACTCTGTGTCACACAGTGGCAAAAAATTTTATATACACACATACACTGTGGCTAATAGCCACTGATGGACCTGTGCTCCATATTTTTATCTAAACCCCTCTTGAAGGTGGCTATACTTGTGGCTGCCACCACCTCCTGTGGCAGTGAATTCCACATGTTAATCACCCTTTGGGTGAAGAAGTACTTCCTTTTATCCGTTTTAACCTTTCTGCTCAGCAATTTCATCGAATGCCCACGAGTTCTTGTATTGTGAGAAAGGGAGAAAAGTACTTCTTTCTCTACTTTCTCCATCCCATGCATTATCTTGTAAACCTCTATCATGTCACCCCGCAGTCGACGTTTCTCCAAGCTAAAGAGTCCCAAGTGTTTCAACCTGCTTCCACATCAACTTCTATATCAACTATTCAACCTGCACTATACCAGCATGATGCTGGTATTTATTAATCTTATTTGTTAGATTATTTTAAACCACTGCACATGTGAGCTCTCTGAGCTGTAGGTGATGGGTTGGATCCTATACTTTCATTCTATTGCTGCTAGTCAGTTATATATGACTGATGCAAAAATGAGGTTAGCCTCTGAACATGAATGTCTGTTTGGATATTTGGGAGGGACAACATGCATGATGATGTGACACAGCCTGTAAGGAATTTAAAATTGATTAATAAAATAATTAATTTTAAAAAACAATTCTTAGGCAGGGAGGTGCTCAAGAAGGCCAGCTTCTTCTATCCCTGTGTCAAGCAATTGGATCTCAAAGTAATCAGTCCTTGATTTGAAACAAAGTATGATTTATTTGATAGTCCAGAGTTGAGCTGAGGATTGGAACTGATACATAGTAACTTGTGTATACTTAAGTAAGGCATACTTAAAGGTGGCACATCAAAGCGTTCTCTAAACAAAGCAACATTCTCTAAACAATGCTACATTCACATGTGAAGATTCACATGGCAATCCCTTATCTCTTTGCGGTTTCCTTCCTTGGGGTTAGGCCTGGGAACCTTCCCTGGAAGTGCTTTATCTTCAAAGGAGCAAATTCCTGCATTTGTTAGTGAAAGTGAGAAGCGCAAACTACCCCCTAAATATTCCCTGCTTTGATGTGCCCATCTTGGCTTTGGTTAATAACATTTATGAAGCTTTATAGATACATTCAATTGCAATATTTCATTAGCATCAGATTATTGAAAGAAAGATTCACATTGCTTGGCACCCTGTGGGTCTATGCAGTTGTTGGAACCAGAGAAGAACCATTTACAGTAATATTATGGCAGGGTCCCGAAAGGTGTTGCAAAACTATTGCCCTCAGCACTTTGGTTGAATTCTTTAATAAGGAAATGGAGAGGTGGGAAGGAATCTGTGACTACCAGACAGAGAAACAAGAGGCATATTTGTACACCATACAGGAAAAAAGAAAAAGAATGGCTCAGCCAGGTCTCTCTGTACCATTCAACCATCTAATTTGTTTCTCAAAGAAGTAATGTTTATTTAACACTAACATTTTACTATATGCAGTGCTAATGGAGGTTAAGTAAAGACACAAGGGCAACACAATTGTTAGCTCACTCTTAGTGCAAGGACAAAACTGCTATGTGAACAAAATGCAAAACCATTTTCTCAATCCTCACAGTACTATTTGACACCAGAACCTAAGGGCTGCACATCAGTGTTTGAAGGTTTTCCACAGTGCTAGCTCATTTGCATTTGGAAAGATTTAAATCATACTTGTCAATGTGCTATTAATTTTTAACCAAAGTCCTTTTTTTATTTCCTTGGGCCTATTAATATGCCAGGCCATTTCAAACTTTGGCCTGTGCTGTCCTGTATTTCCATAGAGTACCTTTTTCTTTACACTGTATTCCAGAGTCAATGGTATAGAAAATGAAAAATCTCCCAGACCCAGACTGGGCTTTTTTCAACTGGGTTACTGGATATACCCATTTTTTGTGGGGGGGGAGAGGTTGCATTTTTTTAATGTGTGTGTGCATGCACATACGCACTGGAAGTCATGGCAACCTCTGGTGACTGACCCCTACTGAGGGCCTGGGGGATATTCAGAGAGGTGGCCTGCCCCTGCCCTCCCAAACTTCTGGTATCCCAAGGAGGTCTCCCATCCAAGTCAACCCTGCTTAGGTTCTGAGATCTGACAAGATTGCCTTGGCTATCCAGATCAGGACATGGATATAGCCACTTTTGAGATCTTCTGCCCTTCTCAGGTGAGGAAATGACATTGCAGGCCCAGGAGCAAGGAAGGAGAGAGATTAGAAGGACAAACCAAGACAAAACCACTTTGTGGAATAAAATGGCCACAGCATTTATTGTATGCAAATGAAGGAATATTGGCACAGCATGGGGACAGATACAGTATCTGACAACCACCTGATATAATCTGCCCCCCCTGCTCACCTGAGGATATAATCTGCCCCCCCCCCCAACTCACCTCATGGAGTGGCAAGCCCCTGGGATCCACATGGTTGCAAGCTGCTGTGTGGTTCCCTTGCCACCTGGTGGTGACAGCCACCTGACAGCCCCCAAGCTGGACATGCAACTGAATGGCTCCACCCCAAGACCCCTGAAGAGAGTCCCCAAATGGGGGGTCAAGGCACACAGGTACTGCATCCCTCTAGGCTTCCCAAGCTCTCGCTGGGGGCGGAGGTTCCCCTGGTTTCAGAGCCCCTAACCTGCTGGCACAGAGTGGGAGTGGGCCGCTGGGGTGATCCCCGCCCCCAAAGAGCTCTGTCATGCATGGCATTGTGATGATGTCATTGCACCAAGCATGCCACACAGGGACACTCTAACAATTCAGGGGAAACTGTATGGTTTCAAGCTGACAGCTTCCCATAACAACTGAAAATGAGAGTTGGAGGGAGGGAGAGCCAGAACCAACTGAATGGGGATGGCGCAGCAGCAGTGCAGTAAATAGGGAACTGGCAGGCAGAGAGACAACAGCACACTGCTAGCCCGCCCAAGTCTCACCCCACCCCAGGCCAGCCTGGGAGAACACAACTGGCCAGCCTGGGAGCATCTACCAGCAGCATGCCCTCCTACCCCACATGGCTGGCGTGAAGCCAGCAAGCAGCCTTCCTTGCTTGCTCTTGGCTGCAAACATGGCCCCCAGTAAGTCAAAGCTGATGCTTGCTGTAACATCATTGAAATGGCTGTTCACTGGCAGGGATCTATAAAGCCCTAAATGCTCTGAGATTATTTTACTTGCATAACCACCTCTTCTACAGGCCCATGAATTGCCTGCTTGGCAGCCATCTGGGCAAGAGCATTTTCAGTGGCTGAACCTTCTTGTAGACCACAGTACCTTGCAGACCTTCCAGCATCCTGTAGGGCATCCAAGGCTATTCTGTTTCAGACATCCTTTGTTTAGCATTTTGAACCAGGAGCTGTCTAGTTGTTTTAATCCTTTCAGATTGACTTGCCAAACTGATGCTTTAACTGGTTTTATCATTTTATACTTATTGTATTTATTTGCATTGTATTTATATTTATTATATTTTAAATGTAGAAATGTTGAATGAATGAATGATGGTTGGAATGTGTCCCCCTTTCCATAATCCCTGTAATTATTTTACTGTATCTCCATTACCTTGAATGAAGATGACATCAGCCATGGAAATTCAGAAACTCTGAGGTCATCACCCTATCAGCAAAATGAAACCATTTTATTTTCAGACATCATCTGGGGAAACCTGGAAAGGAGGGAGGGACAGAATGTAGCACTTTCAGGCTTCCAGAACAATTTCTCATTATCTGGAATTTTAAAGGGCAGAAGACACTGTAAAAGCAAAACTTATGTTAATAGATCAATTGTATTATACTTCCAGAGGCTTTTAGTATCCATTGGGCGTAGATTTCCAGTTCCAAACAACTGAGTTGCCTGTGTGCCCTTAAAATAATGGCTTCTACAACTTCCTTATAGATTAGATTATATAGTCAGATAAATATTACAGGAGTTATGCCACTTGCTTGGAGACATGCACTATCATAATACCAGTATATAAGGAGACAAAGTGGACTCATCTTAACCAATGGGCCAATCAGCCTTCTATCAGTAGCCAGGAAGCTTTATGCTTGTCCCTTTATTACCAACTTGTAGACTGGTTGGACATGAATAGAATCCTGAAAAGGGAACAGACTAGTTTTAGGCAAGGAGCTGGTACAGATGATCATCTTCTGACATGATAGTTCTCTTAATAAATATACAGCCAACAGTCAAGGTATCATTAGGGTTTGTAGAATCTTTCGGGATCAAGTGCCGTGTTCTACTGGAGAAAGTTTTCCTTCCAGACGTTTCGTTCTCAGCTGCGGAGAAAATCCTCAGTGGCGTTGCAGCCGGAGCAGGCGCTCAGACCTTCTTGGCTGCTGTGCATTGAGTGAGGCCAGTGCTGCTGGAGAGCTGCTATTTGTAGGCTGGAGGGGGTGTGATGAAAGGGCAATTGGTTTGTGGATGTGCCCATTGTTTGGTGGGGCTTCCTGGAAGGGTAGTGATAAGGAAACTGGCTGTTGAATGTGACCATTGTTCTGTGTTAATTGCTGGGAAGGTTGGAAGGGGTTTGAAGATAAGGAAGATGGTTGTTGACTGTGCTGATTGTTCTGTGGAATTTGCTGGTTGCTCTGAGACTTTCTGCAATTTATAGTCTGTAGGGTGTTTTGCAGAGCTGGGTACCAAGATTGGTGGATGAAAATGCCTTCTTCCTTTCTGTTAAAATTGTGCTGGAAAAGTCAAGGTATCCTTGCTTCTACTTTCATGGATCTGAAGACCTTTGATACCATACCCAATGCCTGATTGTGGCACAAGATAACACTAACATCTATTGACAAGAGACTGTTGGCTTTGATTGAGATTCTGTATTCTAATCCCATTGCATAAATCCACTATGAGTTAGATGTACAACCTTCCAACGTAATTACCCTACAGCAGGAAGTGTGTCATGGGTGTATGCTGGCCTTTTTATTGCTTAATTTGTATATCAATGATATAATTTCTGCTGTCTCTGCCCAGGGCTGTTATTCTCCATCCATTGCTACTGTTAAAGTTTCTATCATACTTGTCAAGTCTGATGTTTCAATAACGAGACCTTTTTGATAAAAGTTTCTAGTTTATTGTAACATGTTGTTAGACTATAGCGTTAGATTGAAAGACTGGCAAGTATACAATCAAGGCAAGCATTTAAGGTATACATCAAAGGGATTCTTGAGGGAGGGGCACTCTATGCAGGGTACATTCACACATTGATGTTACTATTTCGTTCTCAGGCCTGGTTGGCCTTGGACGCCTTCTTGGCACCAGTTCCCCCCACGCTCTCCTGAGAAGGCACTGCTATCTTGTTCCCATATTCCCATTTCAAAGCATTGCTACATAACAAAGGGAAGGAGGGGGGAAAGGAGAGATCAAGCTAGCAGCATTGGTATACAGTGTGGTTTTTACCCAGGATCCTTTTCCCTGAACCAAAGTTACATTCAAGAGAAAGTACAGCAGACTTGACAATACTTTTTGTTAATGATGCAGTTCTCCTATCAAGAATACCATCAGGAATGTCCTCCCTGATAGAGGCTTTTGTCTCTTAGTGTCTGGAAGAATGCCTGATACTTTGATACTATCAAAAATCTAATGTTATCATTTGGGGGGGGGGGGGCAGGAATCTCATGTACACCACAAATGGAAAAGTCATGGCAATGATATTAAGAAGGTCTCCTACTTTAAATATTTACGGGGTTGGTTTAACCAGAGATTAATTTGGTCAGTGCAAGCTGCTCTTGTTAAAAGACTGACTTCAGTGGCATCAGATATTATCTATCAATTCTTTTATTCATCTGGGGATCAGTATATCCCAGCCATCATCAAACTGTTTAATGTCAAGGTGGCTGTACAAAATGTATCTGGGGCTGGTATCTGGATTGACAAAATAGGAAAGTCCTTCAATTCTTCTTCTTAAATTATTCTTAAATTTCTGTTTCATCTACAGAATTCCAAATTGTGTAGTGTGAATAGCCCTTGTGTAGTCAATTGGGACAACCACCTCTTGAAGCTTGGGCTTGGCTGAAGGCTTTCCCCCTTAAAATTAAAATTATACACTCCAACATCAAAGAGAGCCATGTTGGCTTAGTTAGACTCTTATGGTTCCTACTGGGATAAACTTGTCAAGCAATGACTTTACTTCTCAGTCTTTCTTTCTTTGAACTCCCTTTATGCAGTTACCAGACGGGAAGCCATAAGTATGACTAAAAAAGTCTGTTTAAGTATAACAGTACAATCTGTAGATCACTGCGTGTTTGTTCTATTGGTATTCTTCCTCCTAGAGAGCTTCCCAATAACTACTCATATTTGACTGTTCCTCACTGTAGGAGTGCCTGCATATTGGTATGCCTTAATGTCCAACCATCAAGAGTTCTGCAAGGGAAGTATCTTAAGATACCACACTCTGATACAGAATGCTATTGTGGTGCAGGTAGTGCAGATTAGACATCCTGAATCACGTGACCTTTGAATGTAATTACTTTTCTGAGCCTAGAAATCTTTTAATTCTTTCTTTCCTCCAAAATATAGATCATGTGTAGATGTTATTTCTTTTATTAGATGGTAATAGCAAACCTATCACTCTTTTAGCTGTGAAATTTTATGCATCTGTGATAGACTTTCACAGCTGTTCAGATGGGGGTCTAGTTTTTCCTATAATTTAAGTAATCTGATGAAAACTAATAAATTAAGAAGCAGAGACAGACACATGATGATGAAGAAGAAGACAGATAAATGATGATGATGATGAAGAAGACAGACAGACAGACAGACAGACAGACAGGCAATATAGTTAGCAACAACTCATAGAATCTCCAAAGCACTGAGAAAGGGGAATGTAGAAATACATTCTGATGGAAAAGGTGGTTTTAAGAAAAACTTTATACCACACAATGGGTAGCATTGCTAGCAACTTTCATCACTTGTGGTGTTCTTGTCGCCTACCAGGAATGTGGCAAACTGTATGATACAGATTAGTAATGACTACCAATAAACAATACACACTCTTTAAACTATGGTCGTCATTTAGCTGTTGCAGTCAGACATAACAATCCATATATAGCCTCATATATAGCAACTGATCTTCAGAAATATTGTATTGCAAGAAGATCAGCCACATTTGAGCAAGGATTCTACAGAGACTTACTTGTGCAACAAAATACATGCAGGACACAATAATGATAATCTTATTGGGGGCATACTTTTGCCTAAGAAATGACACTATAATATGGACCTCTCTTTCTCTCTCTCTGTTAAGTGCCACCATGTTACAGCCAATATTTGATGACCCCATAAAGTTTCAAGGCAAGTGAAGAACAGAGGTGGTTTGCCATTGCCTTTCTCTACAAAGTCTTCCTTTGTCGTTTCCTTTTAAGTACTGACTCTGCTTAGCTTCCGAGATCAAAGAAGATCAGGCTATACTATACCATCTCACATCCTATGAAATGGACTTGGCTGCAACATTATTCAGTATCAGTACAGAGAATGAAATCCTCTCTTTCACCATTCTTTCACTACCATGAAGAGTTCACAAATCATTTATAAAGTATGCTACTAAACCTGAGGTTGTTATGGAGCTGTACCAAAATGTCCTTCATCCACATAACAGATTTCTGTAGAGCAAAGAAATCAAGAGCTAACCATTTCTGTCTCTTCTAGAACATATACTGAGTGACTGCTCTTCTGACAGTGCCGTCCAAAGCAAAGCTACACCATTCTAAGCCCATTTACTTCAACAGACTTAGAAGGGTACAATTCTGCTTGTGAAGGCACTGTGAATCCGGAGCCTTAACACAACAACAATGGCAATAAAAATAGAACTATGATTTTACAAGGTCAAAGTAGCCTTTTAAGTACCTATAATGAATTCATTATAATTCATTGCACTGTAAAGCTTAATGGCAGTTCTAAGGACCAAATAAATGGTGTGTAATTATGGGAAGTATATAAGTGATATAATTGGGGGGGAAATCCTATGGCAGTTGGTGCTCTTGAAAAAAAAAAACCTCTTATAAGGATATCTAGGTAATTCAAAAATTAAATCTTGTGGACAGCAAAATTGGTTACATTATATTTCGCTTCCCTGACAGAACAAAAGTATGCATTGATGGGATGACTAATCTGTCTTTATAAAGATCATTAGGTTCTGAAAAGCTAGTAAAAACATAATATCATCTTACTTGTCCTGCATAAAATAACCTGATTAGCTGAAACTCAAGTTCATTTTCATTCACATGGATTAAAGTGAAGTGATTGGTTTCCATGTCTCCTCCTCATCATCCATGAGCTCCATTGTTATAAATAAATATCAACTTAAATGAGTCTTTGCAGATGACCATTATGCCATCTTCCTTCCCAGTATGCACCTGTGTGCAGTAAAATTCTCATCAGTACTTGACAAAATGCTACAAATTACTAAACTAACCCCAAGGTAGTTTAGTCATCTATATTACAGGTTTCAGTATTTATGACTGTATTCGGTAATTATTGCTATCAGGGGTCATTTTGTAGAAAAAGAGGTGCCAAAGCCCATTAGCACAACTCATTTGCATATGCCATGCACCCCTGACATCACCAGAAGGTGTACAAAATTATATCAGCTTAACATGTACCTCAACATGCTTCTTGAATTATAATTGTCATAATAAAACCTTATTCCCATCATACTTTTAAAATTACTTTCTCCTATGTGGCCATAGTGGCATGATGAAAATTTCCATCTGTCTGCTTTCTATGTTTGGTTATTTTCCCAGTTTAGTGAGGGGAAATATTAGAAAGTTTGTAAAATCACAAAGTTCAGCAAAATTATCACAGGGGTTTGAACAATGGAGCGGAGCCCAGAAGCAAGTCTTGGGGGGGAGGGGTAAGAAAGAAAGAAAGCACAATAAAATTTAGAGGTTCTGGAGCTCTGCTCCTGGGAGCTCCTGCCTAAAATGTGGCCTGATTGACATCACAAAAACCTAATCCTAAACTCTTTATAGTTTTGCCCCCCCCCCCAGACGGAAGGAAGAGATGGACACAAGGGTTTGGGTAACTAAAGGGCCACTTTCTTTATTACATTAACACAAGAGCTATAACATAACAGGCAGCATGGCAGGGCCAGCGGACGAAATACCCCTCCCCTGCCACATGACGGGCGAGCCACCCTGCCCCTAGATATAGCCAAAATACATGGCTCGTACCCGAGCAGCCTAGCAAAGGTTATGCCCTAGAGTTCCAACCCCCAGCCGCACGGCTAACGGGTGAATCAATCCATACAAACCCAAGGCAGCCTGCTTCATCACTCAACCATCCCGCATGGTCCAGGAATGATTTAGCGAGACCCCGTGCCCCAAAACTGGGGTGCTTCAGGTGCTCACCGAGCTGCATAACGAACGTTTAGGCCAAAACCCCGCCAACCTAAAAAGTGACCGCCCTATTTAACCAGCCACACCCCAGCCAATTCCACAATCCCTTCTACAAGCAGTGTGAGGTAGGCAAAATGCACAACTTCCTACAGCCAAAACAGAAGTGGCAAAAAAATTCCTACTCAGTCCCCCAAAACAGAGAGCAACCAGCAGTTGCCCACACTGCATCAAGGGCGGGAGGGAGGGCCGAGCACAAGGCGAAGAATGAGAGGAGGGAGTGGAGCCTGCCTCTAGGGCGTGCCTGCTCCACCCCCACCTCTGATGATGCCCTGCCCACTCCTCCTCCTTGTGAGGAGGCAAAACTGTCAGACAGTGGAACATCAAAGTAAGCAGACTTCCATTGGTTACAATGTTAAGACTTTATTTGATAATCCAAAGGTTCTGAGCATGGATACATTGGAACTGATGCTCTCTCCTTGGAGCATAGATATTTTAACTAGGAGTACATCAAAGGCTTTCTAAACAAAACTACATTCCCACACCACAGTGATACATTTCACACGTTTCTTTCCCTTATTTATTGTGGTTCCCTTTCTCACAGGAACAGCTCTGCTAGCTGCCCCTGAGGCATTTTATCTTCAAAGGGTTGTTGTCTTTGTTAGTACCAAGGACAGGAATTCACAGCGGGATTAGTAACAGTTTCACTTCTACTTTGATATGCAAGACTTCTATTTGGGGTTAGTAGCAAATATTAGAAAATGGAGTCAGTCAGGTCAAGCATCTTAGTACAGTTTGAACACAGCCTTATATCATAACAGTAAAGCTTTCCAGTGTCTGACAAAAACTGTCCCCAGACACAAGGCTATACAGCCTGCCTCTGGATGGGAGCCGCATTGCCCCCCCCCCAGATGGAAGGAAGAGACGGACACAAGGGTTTGGGTAACTAAAGGGCCACTTTCTTTATTTATTACATTAACACAAGGGCTATAACATAACAGGCAGCATGGCAGGGGCAGGGGACGAAATACCCCTCCCCTGCTGCATGATGGGTGAGCCACCCTGCCCCTAGGTATAGCCAAAATACATGGCTATTACCCAGGTGGCTTAGCAAAGGTTATGCCCTGGAGTTCCAACCCCCAGCCGCATGGCTAATGGGTGAATCAATCCATGCAAACCCAAGGCAGTCTGCTTCATCACTCAACCGTCCAGCACGATTCAGAAATGATTTAGTGAGACCCCGTGCCCCAAAACTGGGGTGCTACAGGTGTTCACCGAGCTGCATAACGAAAGTTTAGACCAAAACCCAGCCATCGCGAGGCCAAGCCTCTGCTTAGGCAGCTGCGCCCACTAAACGCCCAACACTTCCTTAAGCCCAAGTTTCAAGTCCTCTAAAAAGGCATCATTACCCTTGTCTGAAAGATGTATGCCATTGCTCCTGTATAAATCCACGCAATCAGCCCGGATCCCAGGGTGAGGAAGAAAATGGCCCAAGCCCCCCTCAAGGGCTCTTTTTACGTTCTAAATTGGCTTTGCGGCGAGCTTTCTCAATCACCCGTGGGTCCCAAGCCACACGCCATACCCGGCATGGGATCATGGCCGACCACATGATCAAAGCCTGCAGCCAACGCCTCTTGATGACTGTAAAGTCATCTTTGACCTGCAACACCAGGGCTTTTCCCTTGAGCAGGCCCAAATCATTACCACCCAGATGTATCACCACAACATGTGGCAGCAACACATGCACATCTTCGAACAAGAGAGGCAACAGGCCCAACCAATGGAGACCCTGCCATCCATGCCATTCAATGGTGGCCCACTTGCTGAGCCCCAGCTGTGACCCAGCCGAAGTCCTCCTGGCCCGATGGGCAGCCCAAAACACGAAGCTGTGTCCTCATATGAGGACGCGTTGTCTCTCTCCATGGAGCACAGCACCTGAGAAAAGAAGAAACGATGAATAATATACCCCCCTAATAACGTGATGCCAATTACTGCAGTGCAAGAGGGTGAACATAGCCCTTATAGGCCAAGGAATACCACCTACCAAGCTTCTGAATGGAAGGTGGGGAGTACCCCAGGGCAGCAGCCATAGATGCTGCTCAAAAGAGCACAATAAAATTTAGAGGTTCTGGAGCTCTGCTCCTGGGAGCTCCTGCCTAAAATGGGGCCTGATTGCTATCACAAAAACCTAATCCTAAACTCTTCATAGTTTCATGTAATTATACTCAAGCTATTGCAAAAGTGATGTTGTACATAAATCAACATAAGGTAGTCTAAGTTGTCCTCACACCAGCAAACAGCTAATCGCTAACCTTATCCAAGTCCTTCCCAATATCACAATTTCATTATCATTGAATACTAAAGTCAGTACAGAAAGCAACTGATTAAAAATTCACTCATAGAAGAGGAAGAGGAGGAAGAAGAGGATGAGGATGATATTGGATTTATATCCTGCCCTATACTCTGAGACTCAGTCTCAGAGCAATCACAATCTCCTTTACCTCCCCCCCACACACACACAACAGACACCCCGTGAGGTGGATGGGACTGAGAGTGCTCTTACAGCAGCTGCCCTTTAAAGGACAACTCTTACAAGATCTATGGCTGACCCAAGGCCATGCCAGCAGCTGCAAGTGAAGGAGTGGGGAATCAAACCTGGTTCTCCCAAATAAGAGTCTTCACACTTAACCACTACAACAAACTGGCTCTCCTTGACCCCTCATTGACTACACATGAATGGTGTAAAGTTAAAATATAAACAAGCAATGACAAAAACTTCATGTACATGCATTTCTGTACCATAGAACAAAGCATGATGATGTACAAAACTTACCTACTGTTTCACTTCTACTGAGAACTGCTGAGAGATATTACAGCAAAATACCTGCTGAAAATAACAGGTGCTGCAATGAAACTTCTAGGCACCATGGCAACCTGGCATCTAGGATTTGTTAAGGTTCATTGAATAGAAGCTCTGCAGGATAATCTGTTTCAACTTTGACTGCCATATTTTTTTTTTGCTATATCTCAATTATCATTCCAAACTTTAACTGACAGATCAAACTACTAGATCAATGTCCAGACACTTTCCTGTCCATTAAGGCATGTCTAGAATATTTTAAGGTGCTTTCAGATGCCTCCCACTAAATGGTTACATTGCTCTGAGATGGTTTCTTTGATGGATGAAAGAACATGTGCTTTAATCAGGTGGAGTGGCGATTCTACTGGTCTTGTGCCATCAATCACCCTTTCCTCCCCTTATAGTGATAGCTTGTGGCCAATCAAGTGATTTATCAAGAAGAAAATGCTCCAGATATCATGACATTGCCTTCCAGCAAATGTCTAACTTGGACCGTGGTCCCAAATAAAGTAACTTCCATCAAAATAGAATGGCCACCAAAATAGAAATTTGGACTGAATTTGTGGCTTCCTGGTAAGCAAGACATGTGAAGACCTCTTTAAAAAGCCAAAACAGATCCCAAGACACTAGAGAACATCTCTGAAAACAGATTCAGCCAGTTGCTAGATAGCAGATGGATTATGCCTTAAAATTAAATTTTAGGCAAAGAGGAAGAAGAGTTGGTTTTATACCCTGCTTTTCTCTACTTTACAGAGTCTTAAAGCATCTTAAAATTGCCTTCTCTTCCTCCAGCCACAACAGGCACCTTGTGAGTTAGGTGGGTTACCATTTGGGTAACAGGGCTGACTTCAGAGAGAACTGTGACTGGACCAAGGCCACCCAGCAGGCTTTGTGTGGAAGAGTGGGAAATCAAGTCTGGTTCTCAGTCCGCCACTCTTAATCACTACACTGTCCTGGGTCTCAAGGTTTCTCCCAAGTCATATTTTCGAGGAATTTTAAGAGAAGCCAAAACTATTTTGATAGGGCTAGTAGCATTTGTCAGGGAGTTCTGCACGTGTATAATTGAAATAAAAGGTATTTACTGTCAAGAGTTTGGCCACTATCCAGTCTAGAATTACATGCGCTGATCTCAGTTAATTGAAGCTTGCTTAGCTCTACGTTGGACTATGGCCCATGGCCAGAATCCAAATAGTTATGCTAGGGATTCCTGGACATTTTCAGTGGGATTTTTGACTTATTTTCTTTGAATGACTAATACCTTTTCTTATCAGAAGCTGCCATTTAAGATTTCCTTGGTTTCAAATTGCATTTGCCATCAGAAATCAACTTGCTTCAAATCCACTTGATCCACAAAATTTGAAAGAGAATTTTGCTTTATTGCAGGTTGGGTTTCACTGGATTCAAAGACACTCTTCTGCTAAGTAAAAGTCTTCCTCCAAGGGAGCAATTCTACTTCCACCAGAGTAAGACAGTGATAGGGAGATGTTGGATTCAATCCAATAGCCAAATCTGCCGACCCTTTATTCTGCTTTTACAGTTACCCCAGACATGCTCTCTGACTATCAGCCAGAATGGAACAAACCTCATTTTTGTACCCAGTTATGAACAAAACTGCTTTAAATTCTATGAATAAGTGGAGGGGGGAGGAGCACTGATTTTTGCAGCAACAAAAGCAAAATGGAAGACACTTAGAACTTTGCCACTTAGGAAAGCAACCTTGTTGGTGGTCTGCAGATATCAATCTGATTGAGAGTTACCAGGTCCCCCCTGGTCACCAGAGGGGTTCAGAGATCCAGGATGGGCAACTCCTGAAGTTTTGGGGAGGACAGGGACCTCAGTGGGGTACAATGTCATAGAGTCCACCCTCCAAAGCATCCATTTTCTCTACGGGAACTGGAGATCAATTGTAATTCTGGGGGATCCCCAGATCCAACCCGAAGCCTAAACTGATTACTGCCTGGATAGGAGATCTCTTGAGAACCCCATGCAATTTTTAGTTCCATGGCATGAAAAATTCTGAATATAAACATAGCAGGATGGGGACCCACATGGAATCATGGGAGAGGAAGTCAATTTGGAAATCTCACCCCACTTCTCCCCCAGGATTCTAAAGACTCTCAGATGTTTGAGCAAACTGATTCTCTTTTCATACAGGGTTGCCAGTCTCCAGGAGGTGGCTGGAGATTTCCTGTTATTACAACTGATCTCCAGGTGACAGAGTTCAGTTCCCCTGGAGAACATAGCTGCTTTGGAAGCTGGACTCTATGACACTGTACCCTACTGAAGTCCAAATTCTGCCCTCTCCAGATTCCACACCCAAATTATCCAGATATTCCCCACCCAAAGCTGGCAACCCTACTTCCACACACGCTCACACCTTTTTCCTTTAATTTAACACAGCCAATGTCAGCATTTACTGTCCCTGGAGGACATTTAGTCCTCACCATATCCTTTTGGAATTTGCTTTATTTTTGATTAAATTAAAACTCATTTTTTTGCATACCTAGGAAGTTCCCCCCAACGGGTACCTTTACCTTGTCTGTGAGTGGTTTACGTGTTTTTTAACTTATAATATAGGCCAGCCAGTTTACTATTAGACATACCAGGAGGCCTGGGGTCCACAAGGAATTACAAAAAGAGCAAGCAATCTGGAAATTGCCATCCCATCTCCCAGAAGTTCCCTCCTCTACCAATAGAAGAATAATAAGAAGATATTGGATTTGTATCCTGCCCTTCACTCAGACACAGAGTCCACCTTCCAAAGTGGCCATTTTCTCCAGGTGAACTGATCTCTGTCACCTGGATATCAGTTGTAATATTTCCAACCACCACCTGGACATTGGCAACCCTATCCACCGCTCTTTCTCTTTGATTATCTGAGTTGCTCCATTTTTTTCTGGAGCATTTTCAGTGCACATCCAGCTGGTGTTTTTTTTCCCTTTGACTTTCTGTGTCCCCTCAAAATGCCCTTCCTAGAACCCAAGGGATGTCAGAAGCAGCATTGGGCACAATAGGCCATATCACACACACAGAGACCAGCATGAGTGGCCTTCCAACAGTGGAAAGAAGGCACCAGATTCAAGCCAACATGCTTGTACAGGCTGGACTATCCTTGAAAAATGTAAGCCATGTTCTATAAAAAGCATCATCTATTTCATTCCATGGTATGGAAAAGGAAAATGAGTTTCATTCTGTGTAAGAAGTGCTTAAATTTTATGCAGTGAACATCAAGATGTTTCAGGGATTTTTGCATTAACATAGAACAGCTCTTTTCTAAAAAAAGGGGGAAAGTATGTGCTCTGGGAAGTTTTAGCCAAACTGAATGTTCAGAACAGACCTCTAGGGTTGTGGATTAGTAGCACTGCTTCCAAATTTTGCCTAAAGCAACATTCAAGGCAAATTTTGATGCTACACTTAGGAGAAACCGTAGCAGAAAGTCTGAGGGACATCAAAAGAATTTCAATGATTCCCTTGATTTAGCTATGTATTTACCATAACAATTTGACCGTCACTGAAAATATGTGGAACACCACTTCCAAATGAAGATAATTTCTGCAAACAAAAGCACAATATGTCATATTCACAAAGATTGATATTTTGGTCATAGGAGTCCTATTATAGAGCAGAGATCCCTGACCTTTGAAAGTCTGTGGGCACTTTTGGAATTCTGACATAGCATGGTAGGTGCAGCCCCTAACAGAATAGCTACTGCTGCAGTTTACCTTCAGTCACATAGTGAAGATTCTTGTACTGTGGTGACAGCTGTTGTCAAAGCCATTACCGTTTTCGCACACACCTTACCTCGCAGTCACAATCCTGTTCCCTCCGCAGCATCCGGTCGGATTTCCCACCATCTGCGCTGGAGTTACAGGAAGTGCCGCAGCTTTTGCGTAGCAGACATAAATTGGGTTTTAGCGGTTTACGTTTGCTACGCAAAAGCCACGGCACTTCCTGTAACTCCGGCGCAGATGGTGGGAAATCCGACCGGACGCTGCGGAGGGAACAGGATTGTGACTGCGAGGTAAGCTGTGTGCGAAAACGGTTTGGGTGTGAACGTTGGGCAACGACAGAAGCTGATAAGAATGTAGATTCCTTTGAAATGTGGTGTTGGAGGAGAGTTTTACAAATACCATGAACTGAATACTATGGACTGTCAAAAAGACAAACAAATGGGTTCTAGACCAAATCAAGCCTAAACTCTCCCTAGAAGCTAAAACCACTTCTGAATGTCTCTTGCCTTGAAAAACTTATGGGGTCACCATAAGTCCACTTGAAAACCTTATGGGGTCACCATAAGTTTTCCCTTTGTACTTACAACAATTACATTCAAAGGAAACTTGATCCAGTTCTATTCTATATGCAACACTTTTCACATATTAATAATATATGCAATTTCAGGTAGCAAAGTGATGCATATATTCACAAATCAATGTTCTCATAGGTGTTCTAGCTTGCTTTTTTGACCACTGTGCTTCACTGGGACAATGTCTTTTGGCACTGGAGTGGATTCAACACCTATCCCTCCACTCCACCAGAAGAAGAAGAAGAAGAAGAAGAAGATGATGATGATGATGATGATGATGATGATGATATTGGATTTATATCCCGCCCTCCTCTCCGAATCTCAGAGTCTTAGAGTGGCTCACAATCTCCTTTATCTTCCTCCCCCATGACAGACACCCTGTGAGGTGGGTGGGGCTGAAAGGACTCTCACAGCATCTGCCCATTCAAGGACAACTCCTGCCAGAACTATGGCTGACCCAAGGCCATTCCAGCAGCTGCAAGTGGAGGAATGGGAAATCAAACCCTGTTTTCCCAGTAAAGAGTCCGCACACTTAACCACTACACCAAACAGGCCTGTAGTCACAGTGGTGTACAAAGGAGTGAGGCCCCACCAATCATTTGTCATGCTCCTCCAATCAGCATTAGCACTGTTGTGAAATCTGTCACAACCTTCTGCCAATGAGGGTGAGATACTCCTTCCCTCCTCTAGGGTTGCCAGCCTCTAGGTGGAAGTGGGGGATCCCCCGATTTTGCGGGCTTCTGCCCTTGCCAATCAGCTGGCCAGCAGGTGAAAGCTCCACCCCCAACACCTTTGTCAATGAGGGAGAGAGGATTTTTTCCTCCTGCCTCCATCCCAAGTTTTCCCTTTGTACTTTGCTTAATGCACAAAGTAATTGCTCCTGCTGTTCTCTGAAGCACATACACAGTCCTTTTCCCATGTTAGCTTGTGCCAGTCATGGATTCCTCTGATCTGCAGCATTGTAGCACATTAAGATAGAAGCTTTTGGGAGGCCCTCTGTTTTAGCCTGGGTGAGGAGTGTTCAAGGGTAGTTGGAATCAGAGGGAGTGGATGGTTGCGGCAGCCTCTGTATTTTCCCTTTCACAAATGGACTCATGACTATCTTACAATGTGTGCAGGTGTCCACACAGTTATTTTGGCTCTTGAAAATCATTGGGAAGGGGGGGAGAGTTCAGCACCACAAGCCCACAGTGGATCAGGGCATAATAGCATTTTAAATTCACTGTTAAATGGTGATAACAAATTGATGCTGACACAATTTTATCTTCTCTTTTAACTGAACTCAGCAAGTGTGTGTGTGTGGGGGGGTCTGTACCTGTAGAGGGGAGCCTCCCCAGCTTCCCTTCCCATTTCCATGAAACAAAGAAACCACCCTTCCCCTGCATGCCAGGAAGGCTGTAGCTGTGAAGGAAAAGTGTGTGTGCACATGCTTGCTAGGGTTGCCATCTACATGTTGGGAGATTTGGGGGATGGAGCCTGGGGGAGGCGGGGGAAGGACATTAATCAGATATAATACCATAGAGCAGGGGTGACCAACGGTAGCTCTCCAGATGTTTTTTTGCCTACAACTCCCATCAACCCCAGCCAGCATGGCCAATGACTGGGGCTGATGGGAGTTGTAGGCAAAAAACATCTGGAGAGCTACCGTTGGCCACCCCTGCCATAGAGTAACCTCTGAAATAGCCATTTTATCAAAGGGAAGTGATGTCTCTGGTCTGGTGATCACTTGTAATTCTGGGAGAGATCTAGGCCCCACCTGGAGGTTGGCAACCCTGTTGCATTCCAGCCTAAGTACAGATCAAACCTGCCCTGAGGGTTTGGGGCTTTTTGGGGGGGAGGGGGGGAGTTCAATGGAAGATGGTGTTGTGAATTAAAGGGGACATCCATCCAAGCAAATGCACCTTCTTCTGTGATAGCTGTTAGCAAAGCCTCATTTCATGCTCAGAGGATGAAATAGACACTTTTATGGTTATACACTTGGGGAGGGGGTTCCCATTTGGCACTTTGCAACACAGGAAAGTGGAAGTGGGACAATATGGGGGTGGGGATCTTCATGCATTTACAAGGCTCTGGTCATGTGTAAACAGACCCATAGCCAGAACATTTTGGGTGGAGTGGTCCAGGAGCTGAAATATTGGGGGAGGGGAGGGGGGCTTGGCTGCTTCCCTCCAGTGGCCAGCGTGCCTGGCTCCAGCTCTCTCTTGTACTCTCTCTCTGGCTTTCTCTGGCTGTTGCTTTCTTGTTCTTCCGCTTTCTGTCTCTCTGCTGCTGTCTCACTGTCCCCCTCTCTTTTGGTTTTAAACAAAATGGATTATCATTTAGAATGATCCCTTATAGAGATTTTGCACTACATCATAGCTGATGCATAACAAAATAGATAAATAATAGACTGCTCACCATCACTGTACTCATTTCTCCTCCCCCTGCTGAAAATTTTCTGGCTATAGGCCTGAGGAACATTAGAAGCTGTCCACCAGATCAAATGGCTTTTCTTCCAATGGAAGAGCCACTTCAGTTGGTGGAAGGCTCCTTAGAAGAAGACTGGATTGATTCAGTCCTGCCAAAAGGTTGAGGGGAAGCTGTTTAATGAAGTCCCTGAACAAAGTCGAGAATCAATATTTAGGAATGGTGCCAACTGTCCTAGCTGTTCCTAGGCAGTGCTTAATCCTGGGCTAAACAGGTAGAAAAGATATGCCTTCTCTAATACATAAAAAGATAAAGGGATACATTTTTAAATCACCTCTTTTGTTTTTTATTTATTAAGCGCAGAAGTGGAATGGTTAGATCATACACTTCACAATCAATCTGCTTCTCACTTTTATGGCAAATGATGTTTTAGCATTCAAATGAGGGACAGGATGTGTGAGGGAAGGGAGTGAAATAATTATAATTCCAGTGAAATTGAGAGCAAAAACTGCCTCTGAAATCAAACTT
The DNA here is from genome assembly GCF_032191835.1 of Heteronotia binoei. Lineage (NCBI taxonomy): Eukaryota > Metazoa > Chordata > Lepidosauria > Squamata > Gekkonidae > Heteronotia > Heteronotia binoei. The sequence goes on from NC_083223.1 coordinate 36,996,633, forward strand.
TCTTGTTCAGATACAATATGACAAGTTGTGTGTGCCTGTGAGAGTAAGCCCATAAACTGGGAGGGGAGATGGTGGGGGCGGAGTAATGTCAATCAATTTTATTCATAAACACACATTAGAGACAAACTAGGCATAATTTAGATTCTCTCCTGGTTTGTTGAATCTGCGGGCAACCATATTTTGCACCGCATTACCATTTTGATTGAATGAACAGGGTCAATACTGCCATTCTGCTCCCCTCCCCCCACCTTTCTCCGATCCAGGGATGGAAAATTATTCGGCAGCCAATCATCAATCAATGTATGTAATCAACCTCTTTAAAGTTCCATGCCATTTACACATAAACCAGTCCTTTGGTGTAGCAAAATCTAAATATCAACATGATTTTGCCTCACTTGGTAGTCTTCCCACATTCTCTCTAATGTGGTAAAAAAAGGCCAACCAGGATTTAAAATGTGTTTTGTTATTAAAAAGATTATTGCAATGGATTTATTCCAGAGGTTACATCATTCCTACTCCAGGACCTTTTGCTATGTGAATTCATTTACATATAATTATTTATCCATTATGACAACACATCATATAGTCCTGCTAACTTTATTTCCATTCTAGAGGTTAATAGCTTTCTGAATAAATTGAATAAAGCCAAGTCCCCTCCCCCCAAAAAAGTGACACTAAAAACCAAGCAAATATGCTTTGAATATAATGGAGGAGCTGCTGACAGTCAACATGTCATAAACATGCAACTAGCTGAACAGTTCTTTTCAGAAATGAAATGAAATCACCCAGAATCCTTTGCACTGTAGCTACTGTGCCAATAAATGCAATGCCAGTTTCATCTGGTGATTCAAGAGCAAATCTAAAGGGACCAATAGGTCTCTTCTGCTAGACCATCCTGCAAGTTGGGGGGAGGGGAGGGGATCAGCAGTGCATTCTAAACAGCTCTGCACACTTCCAAGTACACCGAAATCAACTGACGTAGAAGGGTATAGCTCTATTCGAATGTGTACTGCAAATGCTTGAATGCTCCCCTGCCAGAAAATAAAACCTAGATCTATCATGTTGATTGTGTCACTTTACTTATGTATCCATTTTAATACACTGGGAAACTGAGGCGTGTGCCTCCACACACAGACACAATTTAGCTCATGTAGCATCCCAGTACCAATTTGAAAGTTCAGTTTTCAAATGTACTAAGGGTAAGTTTCACAGGGAGTAAGAGTTGATGTTAGTTTTATGTTTGATTGCTTATTGTTACTGCCTCACTTAAGACTGAACCATGTGGCTTTCTGGGGAAAAATGGAGATGGCAGTTAGCAGACTTCAATGCTGAAGTGATGTTGGCTCTGCAAATGTTTTAATTAATGTTTGGTGTGTTCTAAAGAAATAACAATATTTTCTATGAATCCTGCCTTTTCCCCTGAATGGAGTGTAACATATGTAAATGTTCCCTTTTTATATTTCAGTTCTGCAGATTCTGTTATTAATTTTCTAAACTCATTTGTATAATTTACACAGATGGTATGATTTTTATGTGCAACACATACAATACTTATGGATACAATGTATCTTATTCATATAATATTGTTTCAAGCACTGATAATACTGGAAAATGTATTCATTTTAGAGGTATGAGGAAATGGGGCCAAAATAAAGAACTATGGATTTGAGGCAAACAAGGAAGAAGTGGAGCTGAGAAAGGAATTAGGGTCAAAACAGCAGAGATAAGAACTGCAAAATCATCTCAATGTACCTGTCAAGTCTGCTCTATATTTTGCCCTTTTGTACCATTGTCTTTGCAGTTTCTATGCAAGGAAAACCTCTCACAGAAGAATCAATGTTTCAAAATATCATGTCTTGATTCCCAAGGCAAAATTATGTCTCACTAAATTTGCCCAGAGAAATGAGAAATTCCAGAAGAGGGAGGGAAGATAAAAGAGTATATTCTGGATTCTGCCTCACTGCCACAAGAAAAGGAAAGGGAACCCACCACCACAATACCACTCATTGGCTGTGGGCTGAATGGGAAATTAAAATAGTCAAGTCAAGTGGAGTAGCTTCTATCGTACTACGAGCCCCCACCTGCGTTACTTAATTTAAGTCTTAGCCAGCTGTACCAATGATGAGCATCAGCTCACCTACTGCCTCCTCCCATGCCAGTGCCCACCGGTGGCACTGACAGAGACATGTGTGCGTGGATAAAACACCACTTAAAAAACCTACCCTCTGGTGATTGTACATACAGTTGTTTTAAAATTCTTTTTGTCCAGTGTTTTACCACTGTGTAGGAGTGTGTGTGTTTGTGTGTGTGTGTGTGTATAATTTTTATTTATACCCCGCCCTCCCCGCCAAGGCAGGCTCAGGGCGGCTTATAGGACATGGTACATACCATGATACAACAACAATAAAATCAAACAATAACAATATAAAACTGTTCATACATTAATTAAATTACATAAATAGTCTAAAATCCAGTAAAACTTGTGGCATGTAGAACTACATATATGTTCAGTTCAGTCAGTATATTAGCAAAACAGAGCATCAAGTTTTATCTTTATATTTAAGAATAAGGCTCACTGTGAAGAAAAATACAGCGGGCTCTAGAAAAAGGGTGAGTGCCCCCCCCCCGCCGCGATGTCTTCTCATCCACCCAAGTGAAGGCATTCACTCTCCCCACACACACACCTCAAAGGGAGCTGATGTCTGTTATCTGGAGAGCAGTTGTAATTCTGAGTGATCTCCAGCCCTCACCTGTAGATTGGCAACAGTGGTTTCCCAGAAGGAAATGGCTGGCTTGGAGGGTGGTGACTATGGTGTGGTATGTGTCTGAGGTCCCACCCATCCTCAAACTCAACCTTTCCAGGCTCCACCCCTCAAATCTCCAGGAATTTCCCAACCTGGAGTTGGTAACTGCTAAGTCACAATGTCATGCTGTCATAGGGGGGCTACTGCTGAACAGGAGCAGCCACCAGGGCTAGTTAAGTCATGCCAGCCAGGTGGCATGACTTACCCAGAGGGTGCTGCTGGGCCTAGGGTAGCCAACCTCCAGGTGGAAAAAAAGGCAAAGCCGCCATGCACTAAGTTACAACCAGTTACTTAAAATAGCCAGAATCACTCACAAATATGTATCCAAAGTAAACATTTCTTACAAGTAATATTCACATACAAAACCACTCTCATGTCACTTATAAATGCAGGGGGGGTTGGCTTGGAGGGGAACAGAGAAGGGGACCAGGGCCATCTTAACAGCATTATGGGCCCCAGGCAAAGCAGTGTACTGGGCCCCTATGACAACTACTCACAGGAATAAAAATGTAAACGGTCCATAAAATTAAATATTTATTTATGTTATTGTCACTTCCAACAAAATTGGTATGGGGCCCCTATGCTCGTGGGGCCCATGGGCAAGTGCCCATCAGGCCCACGCATTAAGATAGCCCTGAAGGGGACAGATGAAGGGTTAGTGGAGTGCCAAGAGTGGGGGAAGTATAGGTGGGAAGAGAGCAAGACAATGAGGAGAGTGACTGTGAAGGGTGGGGGCAATGGAGTGCCAAGGTTGGGGGTAGGTGGGAAGAGAGCTGGGGTAGAGGGTGAATGAATGCCAAGGGTAGAGGGGATAGTAGATTGCCAAGGGTGGTTGTGGGTAAATGAGAAGAAAGAAAGAGTGGTAGTTGAGTGAATACCAAGGGTGGGGGTGGGTGAATGTCAAGGGTGGGAGAGCAGTGGACTGCCAGGGGTGGGGGGTAGATGGGAAGAGAACAAGGGTGGGGTGCATGAACACCAAAGGTGTGGTGGTAGTTGAGAGAAAGAGGAAAGGGGAAGGAAATCTGAGATAAGGGGAATGGGAGAAAGGGAGGAAATGGGTAGGTTGTCAGAAAAAGGGGTAGAATGACAGAGAAAGGATGGAAACAAAAGAGGTTGGGGTAATTTAATTAATGTTTGGTGTCTTCTAAGAGGTTGGGGTAGAAGGATTCACCCTCTCTGCAAGTTTCTTGTGGGTTCCCATTTGTTTTATGCTAATAGTCACATGTGGAGTTTTGTCAATGTCCAGAAGGACTTTGGCAGTATGTAGGGGAGAGTATAAAGATGTGAAGGAATACAAGAAACTGAAAATGTTACAGTCATAGTGGTGCCCCAAATCCAGAATTAATTATAGACATTCTCCTAGCTACACTGGAATTCAGGAAGAAATTTAAGTGAAATTTAAAAGAAAGAAAGAAAATCTATAATCTGTATGAAGAGCCTGATAATAATCTGAAATTTCACTGAGAAGGGAAGGGACCTCTCAGCTGAAGTGCCTCTTCCCCAGATTGCTCTCATTTTCAGATCCTGTATCAAGACATCAGTCTATGGGAATAAGGCTAAACAGTTCAGCTTTCAGTCTTACTCCTAGGAAAGCTTCCTTAGGATTGCAGCCAAAATTATTCTTTTGGACAATGCCTTGCACAAGGCCGTATTTGTAGGACAATATCGTTTTACAAACAGAGCATCTGTTGTCCATCTCTATGTAATGGTTCTAAGTTCTACATGCCACAAAGACCATCACATCCATTTAATCTTTGGGTTTCACCTCATTCTCATTTTTCTCCTTTCTCCTGCTTTCCTCCTTTCCTGCTTCATTGTTTTCTTTTTCTGTTCTGCATGTGTTTTGCTCCCTCTAATGGTCAATTGGATATTACACCTGTTTATATCCAGCATATTTCCCTGCAGATTTTAATGGCAGGTTTTTATACTGGACATAAACTTGTGAAATATCAAACTGACTAGTGGGAGAAAAACACAAGCAGAATGGAACACACACACACACACACAAAAATGAGAGTGGAGAAAAGCTCTCTGTTGAACCATAGCATTATTTCAAGGTGTAATGGAATTTGCATCTTGAAATGGTAATTACTGTACAACAGTCAACACAAAGGTGAGCATCCATAGGAAAGGCAGTTACATGCAGTATTCAGAACCAGGGTGTCCCAGGTTCAAATCTCATTCTGCTATGAAGTTCAGGGATAAACTCAGAACAGTCAGTAACTTCCCCTACAGCTGAACCTACTCTATGCTAAGCTCCCTGGAGAAGAGCCAGATTAAAAAAAATGAGAAAGACAGATAGTTGGGTTATCTCTACTTCACTTGACCAACTACAGCCACAGCCTACATGATTCATCCCTAGCCTCCAAACATCACTTGACTTTTTGAGAAGCTTACAGTGCCTCTAAAGACTTTTTCAGATTCATATTAATGCAGTGTGCATATTCAGTCTCTGGGAAATGTTCCTTTTCTTTTTTTCCCAGGAAACAATTCTATAAAGTAGCTTCAAGGCTCTTCTCTGACACATATAACTTCTTAATGGTCTATCACATGATTTTTATTTTGAGCCATAGATTTTGCCACCCACAGAGGAGCAGGACGCTATCATGGAAATCGTCCATCCAAACGGGAAAATTCTTCCATATTTATTGCCAGAAAATATAACCTGCACATTCTGAGTCATCACCAGTTTTACATATGCACCCTTCTTGGGGGCAGCCTATTATCTTTTGTCAGGTGTGTATCTACAGCTTTGGAAAACTGACAGAGCCATTACTTGACTATTCATGCGGTAATCAGATTTCTTCTGAGCATCACTCAGCAATCATAATGCTGCATTTTTTTTATCATGAAGTCAGGGATGCAGAGGCTTTTCAGAAACGAATCAGCAGGCATCAAATAGACAATCAATGCAATTAGTAGCTCACATTTGCATGCTGCTCAAAACCACCAAACCTAGACAACAGACTTCATTAGTAATAATATCTCAGAACTCTAGTTTTTGAAAACTCTTATCAGACCAGAATTGTCCTTGTTTAAAAGAAAAGTCATCTTTGCTTATGATGATGGCTTCAGGCAAGGAGAGAACTGGCTCTGTATGAGATTGCCAATTGGTCTATTTCCTTCTATTAATCTGTAAGCATTTTGAGTTTTCAAATAATTCAAATGTTAAGTATTTATCTGAAGTAAGTTTTCAAGAAGTTGCCGATTAGTACTGCAAAAAAACCCTCAGATATTATATAGAAAATATCATTAAAAGTTATGTGATCACACTGCCATAATTACTCTTTGTATTTACTTAGAGTACTTCCTATACCATCTTTCTGTGTCTTTTTTTTTAAAGATGCTCATTATGGTGCTCATTATAATCAATAAATGTTACATAAAGATGTTCATTGTAATCAATAAATGTTACATAAAAGTCATAAAACCATAATCAAAAACAGTCTACTGGGACAAGATTTTAAAAACCCAGAAGTTCTACCCTCATAATCCAAATCAAATGCTGTCCAAGCAAGAAAAAATCGAATTCCTCCCCCACTGGAAGACACTAGAAGATGCCAATCTCATCCCCAGGCTGTGTGGGAGGTCCAGGAGTGGATGCTGTCCAGCTATCAGTATTTCCTACATCATTCACAGACTTCAACATTTGGCCAGGCTGATACAGGTGAAGATGTTCCAACAGACAATCTTGTACTGACTTCTGTTGCTCTGTTAGCAGCTACAGCTCTGGGAAGTCTACAGTGCCATCCTAAGGACAGCAGTACCCTCCTAAGTCATTGAAGACTTTGATGGGTTCAACTCCACTTAGGACTGCGCAGCTAGTGTTACATAGTGGTCAGGAAGGATGTAGAGCTAAGACTTGTGTTCAAATCCCCATCAGTTAGAGAGCTAACCATGTGATCTAGCACCAGCGGTTCTCTCTCAGACTGGCATCAAGCAGTCTTCCAGGATTCCCATACTGTGTTCTGTGTAACAGTCAACAGTAACTGGCAGGTTCTCCTCAATTGCCTTGCACGTGGACCACGTGGTGCTCCATTTGGATCATGACTGTAGCACCCATAAAGAGGCTTTAGCTTTCACTCCGCACCATATTTCCAACTTGCAGCGGTCTCAGGGTTGTGACATTTTGTTCAGTGGGAATACCCAAGTGTACACTCATGGGTTTTCTCAAAAGGCCAAATAAATCCCTCAGGATTGTTTGCGGTCAGGAAAATGGAGTGGGAGAGAAAGCAGGACCTCCTTCGCTACACGTGAAAACCTAGAAGGAGTTCTGGCTGACCAAATTTATGCCTGTTTGAAATTATCCATGCTTGATTTAATTATACTTTCTTTTAACCAACATGCAGAGTTAGCTTGCACCCAGTGTAACTGAATTTATATGTTTCTTTGTTTTGTAGAATGCTAGGCTAAATGTAGGTGAATGTGTCTGAGAATTGTTGCGTACACTTGAAGCCACAGTAAGCAGATGAGTTGGCTCCATTTGCAGTGAAGACAAGCTACAAAAGCAGAAGAAAATTCTTTCTGTTTGCAGGGAACACAAAGGGACATTGTGTAGATGGTTGCCTCCCCCACCTCAGGCCTTCTATAGTGGTATATCAGCTATTACACTGACAATCTCTGGCCAAGATTATGATATGCCCCTGGATCCCACCCCACCAAGTCTATTGAATCAGACCTCTTCAATCTGTAATTATAATACAGCAAGTCAGAATTTTGCATTTGCAAAAGCTAAAAATTAAAAAAGAAAATCTTGAGTCCCATGTTTAAATCAGATGTAAAAAGATGGAGCTCTGAGGGTCTGAGCCTTTCCATGCTTTCTTTTGGAAATTTAAGAATCATTAACTTCCATTGCCCTGCAATCCTTACCTTCCAACTTAATCTATTATGGCATCATGTTCCAACTCTTTCTTTTATTATCCTTTTCTAACCTGTTAGTATCATGGCAGAAATGTTATGTTAAAGAGAGAAATAAGGGGCACATTTGCAGATAGATAGATAGATAGATAGATAGATAGATAGATAGATAGATAGATAGATAGATAGATAGATAGATAGATAGATAGATAGATAGATAGATAGATGTAATTAAACAAAGAATCACAGTGCAAATAGGACTAAGTGACAACAATGAAGTTAACAGCTTCAAATGAACAGTTGAAATTAACAGGTGCTCTAGCATATGTTAGAAATAACTGCCAAGTATTTCACACCTCCATTAAAAAACCTTTCATGTCATTTTAAAGGAAATGTTAAAAGATGAACAGATCTGCTTATTTCAAACAGACAAATGGCTGCTTAAAATCCTGTCAAAGTAACAATCTCGAAACGGTCAGAGAAATTGTTAACAAATGGAGGGGAAATGGACCCAATGCAAGAAAACTGGTTTTGTTTCCTGCACCAGGAACTAGATGGTTCTGGAAAACAAAGGAAGACTTGTCACTGTTGAGCTTCAGAAAGAAGAAGGGAGCTATTCAAAAAGTGCTTTCACAACATCTTTAACAATGCTCTACCAAGAAGCATCATACATCAAGGGATGCATCTTAAATTATTTGTAACTGAATTTCTCCCCATATTTTGGAGTTCTAAATAATTACTTGGGTTCCCTGACCCCAAAGTGGGAGTGATACATTAGGAAGCCTCCCCTCTTCCCACAGTATTTCTGAATTTCTAAGGAGGTGCCACTGGGTTTACATGCTTGTGTTGATGCAGGTTTCAGTTTGCAACATGAACAGGGCAAGCAATCTTGACATGACTGAATTTTCTTTTTATGTAGTGTTTTACTGACACTTACGTGATCTGTATTGATAAAACACTTCAGAAAAAATGTTGCTGAGATTGTTTATACAATTGCATCAAGGTTCCCTAGTAGTGCAGAAATATAGGTATACATTGAGACAATACTTAGGGCACTTTACATATTCTAAAATGTATCTATAATATGATTTATGTGAAAATTTAAAAATGTATATTAGGAATATGCAGTGGAGGTGTAGACAAAGCCCAGCAGGAATATTTACCATCCAGATTTGCAGAAATCTGTGGAGAAATGGTAGGTGTGAACAACCAGCGTGGACAACCTCAAAGGCCCAAGCACAAGTCACTTGGGGGTGCAACTCAGAAAGTGGGAGTTCCTGGAGTAATAGAGGAGTAAAGTAAGATGACAATAGGTGGCAAGCATAGTCACAGTTTAGACAATAAGATCATGACAAGATTATGTAAAGGAGGGAGTTCCAGGAGCAGAAGCAGGAAATAGCAAGGGTGTTCCCCCTTTGGTGACAAAGGCAAGATCTTTTGGAACTAGACCTACTGATTAAGCCCTTTTTACATACTAAACTCAGTCCCTTTTATATACTAAACTCAGTCCCTGAGTTTAGAAGGTTTGAGAAGTTAATACTTACCTGAGATGGGGAAAGAAGGCAGGGGAATTGTTATAGATTGCCCTAAGGCCCAGGTAAATGTATTCTCTTGTCTACTATAATATTCAGAGCCCCTGTGTTGGACTGCCTCATGTCTACAATATGGTCGGCACTTTGGTTCACAGACACTGGAGAGGTGCCATCTGAAGTAGCCCTGTGTGATGCAGCAGATGAGAGTGGCAAGAGACATAGGTGTGCCATCTTTATTCAAGTTGGGGGCTACAAGTCTTATAAGAAATGAATGGAACACCTTTGATGATTTCATAACTGAAACTTCACTAATTCATTACCCAAGAACCTGTGTGGATTTTAGCATCTATGAATTGCTAGCTTCACAAGTATACAAGATGAATAAAGACGTTAAGTTTAGAATCTAGCGTATTTTCATAATTAACACCTTCCTTAAATAAACACCTAACAGGAAAGAGGAAGATTTATGGGTAGGATTATGCAAGCTATGTGAAAGTTGAGAGTAATGGGAAATTAATTACAAACATCTTGAACTCAATTTACTTGGAGAATGGTTGCATTCATGTGTGTGTGTGTGCGCACACTTGTGAGTGTAATAAGAAGCATTAATGGCATGCAATCACCCTTGTGATCATTAGTATCATTTAAGTGACATTAAGGAAAAACACAGAATTTAGCCACTCACTCTGGGTTTAGCAGGATGCTCAAAGGGAGTTAGATGAATTGAAACAAAGTCCAGCGATCTGAAACAAAATTCACCTTTCAGATCAGAAGCTACCAATCCCTACCTCCGTTTCCTGTGCCCCACCCCCACCCCTGGCCTGGCCAACTTCACACCAAGCTTCCTACCCTCCCTTTTCACCTTTTCCTTCACAATACAAAGCAGCCTCAAAGGTTCTCTGCACTCTTCAGCAAACTCTCATTTGTACATTTGAGGCACTGCTTCTGAGACCCAGCAAGCTACCCGCATGGTGTGACAAGTGCATTTGCACAGCATGCTCATCAACTCTTGACAGCATGCAATACTGCTTCTCTGTCAGCAGATGCCCCATGCAAGATGATACTGTGGAGGTTTTGGGGGCATCCTCTCATTGTACCAAAAGGGTAAGAACAGTAGAAGTTAAGTCTAAAGTAAGCAACAGAGAAGGAGACCACTGGAGGACATCTGGTAAAAGATAGGATTCTCACACAGAATCATTGTGGTGTAGCCATTAAAAGGTTTGATTCCTCACTCCTCCACATGAAGCCTGCTGGGTGAACTTGGGTCAGTCACAGTTCTCTCAAAACTCTTCAAGCCTCACCTTCCTCACAAGGTGCCTGTTGTGGGGCGAGAAAGGAAAGGCGATTGCAAGCTGCTGTCATGGAACAGTCAGTCCTGGAGACAGCTGTGACTATGATGAAAAACAGCAGGATTCTGTGTCTATCAGCCACCAGCCAGCTGCAGCTGAGCAATCAGATGCAGAATCACAGGAGGCTATGAGGTGTATGTTTCATCCCCCCCACACCTGGAGCTGACAGTTCAGGTCAGCCAACTGCCCCATCTTCTCCAGGATCCCCAAGTCTGCAAGAGCAGTCCCAGTGCAGATCAGCACACCTCAGAGCTCAGCACCAGCAATCAATTGCAGAGGAAGGAGGAACATCACCAGAGGAGGCATGAGGTAGGGCTCAAAGTGTATAAAGGCATGGGAGAGGAGCCCTTCAGCATGGCTTTCACACACTCTCTTAGACACCAACCTGCTTCTGCCGTTGTCAGTCTTGCTTTTCAGAAAACTGACATTGGCCTGCTTAGACAACTCTTGTACAATTTAAGGACTCTGTTTATTAAACTCTGGCATCCTGCCTCTGATAACCAGCTCCCATTATCTGCCTGAGTTAACTCTGCATATGGTGGCACCTGCTTGCAGCACAACAGCTGCTTTGAGACTCCTCAGGGTAGAGAAAAGTGGGGTATAAAAACCTACTCGTCTTCTTTCCAGATGGCGAGCAACCTTCTAGGCACTTAATGGGAGTTTGTCCCTGTATTCTCTCGTTTAACTGCCTAGAACTGAGTACCAAAGTTATGCTTTGGGAGAGACTGACTGACTGGAAAAAATATTTAATCCATCTCCTATCCCAGTCTTGCCTTTGTTAGGCACTCTGTGATGCCCATAATCAAACAGCTAAATGGAAGGGTTTTGTTTCTTCTGAACACAAGAAGCTGCCTTATACTGAATCTGACCATTGCTCCGTCGTGGTCAGTACCGTCTGCTCAGACTGGTAATGGATTTCGAGGGTCTCCAGTAGACGTCTTTCCCCTCACTTTCTACTGGGCCCCTTAACTGGAGAAGCCAAAGACTGAACCTGGGGCCATCTACATGTGAACCAGATGCCCTACCATGGAGCCAACGTCCCTCCCAAATAACGTAAACATAATAAAAGTGACTGAGACCCAGAAAAATATATCTTGAAACAGGGAGTATCTTGAACAGAACTGGTACAGTCAGGTTAATAGAGTTTGGAACAGTACCAATGCTGGGAAACTGAGTTGCTGTGGATTAATCAGAAATGTTCCTACTCCAATTGCAAGCACTTAAAAAGCAGAAGCAGTCGCAAGGTGAAATGTGTCATGAAAAATTCTTAAATGGGGCGAACATGTGGGCCAGTGTGGCCAGTGATCTTACCGTGGCTGCAGTCCTGAGATGTGAATGGTAACAGATTCCAGTATCCATGTATCAGCAGACTCAGGCATTTCTCTGCCTAATGTAGGAAATGGCACTTAGCCGGTCTGTATGACCAGAAGGTTTAGATAACAGTGTAAAATTTTCTCAGTCTGAATGAAAAAGTAATGCCACATCAGAGCTCTTTAAAATCCTTGCTATAAATAAAAGAGGCAGAAGAACACTTTTTTCCATGAACTGTGGGCTCAAGCCAAGGTATTTCTGTAGGAAGTTAGACACTATAATCAGGTGCACATAAGAACCTACTATTTAATTAATGTTCCTGAAAGCAATTAAATTGGAGCACATTGAATTATGTATTTTGGAGGAGGAAGGGGGTGGGGGAGAGAAAAAGACTGACCTAAGTTAATGCATACTGATAATTATGCTATTTTAAGCAATTCCGATGTGAATTTGACTTGTCACAGCATGTATGGGAAAGAATGGAGAAAAGCCAGCCATCTGAATCCTGTTCAGCAACATGTTGCTTGCCTTGCACTTGCCAGGGACAATCACAAATATACGTTAGCCTTGCAAGTGGAAGACACATCCAAAAAAGCATCCTGAGCGTTACCAAAGGAGCCCCAAATTAGTCACAGCTGAGTAGCTCTGTGCTGCCTGTTTCTTTTCTTTTTGAAAAAAAATGGTAATTAGGTTTTACTGAGACGTTGCAAACACTTTTGCATTTTCTCCATGTTGATCTATAAATAATACATGTTCTAAAATATCAGCTTTCTCCTCTCTATTCCACCTCCCCACCCCCGGTCTGAAGTAATACCTTATGTTTTTGCACAGTAGGGAGACATTGCACAGTTCCTGCCATCACAGCCCCAGAGAATGAAAGACACAGAGGGAAGAAGTTGATCCCTTTCACTGGACTGACAGCTGTTGGCGAGAGAGAGAGAGCACAAGGCTTTGAGCCTGGAGAATGGAGGAGAAGCCTCCTGAAGGTGACTCGATAGTTGTCTCTTATATTGAGCGGCTGCCTCTTTTCCTTCCTGTGTAGTGCCATCTACCATCCAGGGAGTTGTTGTCAGGCTTATTCACATTTGTTAGCATTAGCTCTGGCACACTGAGATAAGTGTGGCTAGAAAGACACACACACACAAGCTACAATGGGAACTACAATCCCCATGATGCTCAGTGGCTTTTAATGCATCATGCATGCACAGAGACATTATTTGGGCTGCAAATAAGAATTTGGTCTTTTGTGGGGAGGGTAGGCTTGTATTACTATGCAGGTCATTACTACTTTTGTCAGTATGTCACCATAGAGGTTATTACTGTCTTTGTCAAAACCCTGTGTGGCTCCCTCAGGGGGCAGCGGGACAAATACTCATCCTTAGTTGTCTTTTTATTGGATGCAGAAAATCCACATAGGCTTCTTCACAAATGCAGTTCACTTCACCCACCTATTTCTACCCCTCAGACCTCAGGGGGCTGAGCTTTGCCTCTGCCTTGAGGCAGTCCCACCAGCCCTGTCCCAGTTTGGTAGCCTTATTTTGCCCAGGTTCCCTCTCCTCCTTTAAGTTCCTCTTTCTTCCTTCTTTGCACTTCCTCAGCTTTGCTCAGCCAGCTTGCATTCCGGACTTTTCCCATACATTCCGGCATTGCCTTTTTTCTCCCTGGGGCTCCACCCACGCTGGTCAAGTCCAGCACTGCCCCTCCCTTCTCGGAACCTTGTTGCTCATTTAACCCCTTCATTGCCTCATCCGACTCCATCCTGGGTTTGCATAGGGCTGCTACTATATTTTCATGAGGTGCCCTGCCCTATCCTGGAGCACCTGCTGCCTTTTGGCCCAGTAAGTGGAGCCTCCTCTGGCCACCGCTGCAGCCACATCCTGCCAGTGGTTCAGAGATCTCCAAGAAAGTCACTTGACTGTAGGGATGAGCATGAATCACATTTTTGCAGTTTAGTTCATGGTTTGTGGCTGAACCATGAACTCATACAAACAAGGAGGTTGGTTTACAAACCAATTTGGTTTGTATCAGTTCATGAGCCATTTAAAGTTGAAACCTCTGCTTTCTGGTCCCCATGGCTTTTCAATGGAAGCAGAAAGCAGGGGTTTCTGAACAGCTGAGCAGAGAGGAGTTCCTCCTGCTCAGCTGTTCTTTATGAAGAGCAGAAAGTAGTTTCTGTTTTCTCTTGATCCTTTTATGGAAAGCTCAAGACAGCTTACAAAGCAATAACAACAAAATATCATAAAATATTACCACAGCCTTTATGGCTGCTATTCTAAGGACACTTTATTGGGAATAAGTAATCCTTCTCCGTATTGTTTCTTCACAAACTGCCATGAACCACCATGAACTGCATCAAAATTAGTGAAAGTTCATGGTGGTTCTTCATTTCTCAGTCATCATTTCATGCACTGTGAATTGGCCAAAATTTATGAACTGATTATAGCCAGTTCCTACCCATTCCTACTTGAGCACCTTTGTGGATGGAAACAAGCAGGGGGTTTTTTGAGCAGGAATGCACAGGAACACAGCTCCGGCTGGCTTGGCACCAGAGGGTGTGGTCTAATATGCAAATGAGTTCCTGCTAGGCTTTTTCTACAAAAAAGCCCTGGGAACAAGGCAGATTCCAGAAAAGTATCAGCTCTCAAGTGCATTTCTGCTTAGTTACATTTTTCAAAAGAGCAACTACTTGGTTTTGCTTGTCTTTCAAGATAGACAATGAGTTCAGGAGATTAAAAAAAAAACCCATGAAGCTGACTGGGTGAACTTGGGACAGGTTTAACCTTCCTCATAGGATCTCTGTAAAGATAACATGTAAATAAGTTGTAGCACATATGCTGCCCTGAGCAGCTTGGAAAAAGGGTCCAATAAGGTGAAAGATAATTATAAAGCATCACACACGCCTCATCATGCCACAAGCTTTTTCTTTGGAGGGTATTAAATACAACATAAGCCACAGGAATACTGTGGTGAAACAGGAGAGGGAGCTTCTCCCAGACTTCATGAAGGAAACTGAAAGGACAACGTGCTTTTTGTCTTCTCCTTAGCAAGGCCCCCTCAAAAGCCTCACTATAAAGTATGGAGAATCTGTCTTGCAAGTCTAGCAAAGGGCCTTCTTTGCCTTTAGACTGTAACAGGATTAGCTGGAAATGTGAGCACAGAAGAAGCTTGATCAATTTCACATCATTTCTTTTTGTAGTCAAGGTGAAGCTGACAAAGCTCCTTCTAGGTCAGGAATCAGAAGATGTACCCCCATGCTCCCACACTGGAGCATATAGCTCTCTCTGCTTCCCCCCAATACACACTGATTTTTTAAGGGGGCTTACAGCATATGCCTATGTGTTTGAAGCCAGGCAGTCAGCTCTTCATCAAGGAATAGCTGTTGATCTAAGCGCCTAGGAAAGAACTTCAGCAAGAAGCAGAGAACAGTTTGGATCTGAGTAAGAGCTTATCCTTGCAAAGAGCAAGTGCCAGTGAAATATTTATTCTTTTATTTTACTGTGTTTCTATGCCATCTCTCCATTAAAAAGTGCTTGAGTCTCCAGTTTTGTGATAATTCTGATTGATGTATTATTTGGAATTATTCCTCTTATTGTGGCTTATGTTGTATTTAATGTTATATTTTGTATCTTGTTTTATTATGTATTTTGGAGGAGGAAGGGGGTTTCAATAAAAATTGTTATTTTAAAAAAAGTGCTTGAGATGCTCACAACTATATCAGGGCAAAGCAGAAGCAAAATGATATTTATTATATTTTATTTTTAACCACCCTCCCCTGAAGAACAGGGCTCGGGGTGGTGTACAACACAGTATCTCATCAACATAACTAAAAACACCTGGTGGATCAGGGCTTTATTACTCCTAATTATAGAAATGAGGGATTTTATTTCACTGATACAGGAAGCCAGTCAGGTGAGTTAGTTAATGGAATCATCACAGGGCATTCAACCACACTATCCTCAGGGGTTTGATCATTAAATAGTTTAGAAAAGTCTTCTTCCCAGTGGTCCATAAATATTTAAGAATCTATATAGGATCTAACTCATGGCATACCCTGCCTTCTGAAGTTGCAGTTTGCACCTGAATTTCATCATAACTTTCTGAGTTAAGGCCAAGGGAAGCCGTTGCCAAGATTCTGCTATTGAGACAAGTTTTTTTTCCCCCCTCTGAGGAGGCATTTATATTTATTACAGAGCTCAAAGAAAGATTTTGGTAAGCAGTTTGTTTCCTTTAGCTTGTAGACCCCAATAGTATGTCACTGTCCAGCACCTGTTGTAATTCATTTTGAAGTTTATAGGTCCTTCTCATACAGATATTAGTTGTAATTTCAATATGAAGTATTGATGACCTACAACCCCACAGAGCCTCAGAAACATATCATCTATCTATCTATCTATCTATCTATCTATCTATCTATCTATCTATCTATCTATCTATCTATCTATCTATCTATCTACAAGCTTTGTAATATTAAATGGTAACTCTGAAGGATATATGTATATATTCAAAGTTACCATTTAATATGACAAAGCTTGTCAATCAATTGTCTGCATATTATCCCAAGTTTGCATTCTTTTGTATTCCTCCTGCCATTATAAAGATTATCATCATAGGTTTTTCTCTTAATCTTTAAACTACTATTCACAATGTGAGCATTAAAATTGTCTAAGGGTGCGGTCACACCTACCATTAAAAGTGGGTGTATAGCGCTCAGATCTGAACTGCTGAATATTGAATCGATGTAGGGCAGTCCAGACGAGCATCCAAGAACGCAATTCATTCTGTTGTGCGTGATCAGACATCCAATACTATCACGCTCCTTTCTTGGAGCATGTGTAATCAGATGGTGATTTCTGGGAGGGGAGGGGGTCCATTGAACATGCGCCCAACTGTTTGGAGCTGGGAAATCAAAACTTTCTTCAGAGGCAGGGGGGAAGGGCGAAAGTTTCCAGAATTAACATTGCCGATCCAAACCACGGAACTGCCAGGAATTATTTTCCTAGAAATTGGCAGTGACAATGATATCTTGAAATCCTCCACATTGAAAAAAAAAGAATTTTTTCCTGTTCTGAATAGTGGGATAACGTCCCCCCCCCCCTCCGATCCTGTGTTGATTGGAGAAGCAGAAGCGTCACCTCAGATTCCCGGATGAGCTGGCAATGTGCATGTCTGCTGGGGCTTTCTTTAGAAAAAAAAAGGTGAGAGGCAGTATCACGCGTGAGCTGTCCAAACAACAAAAAGCCGATCTTGTGCCGCTGCTTTGAAAAAGGGCCGGACTTTATGTACTGTCAAATTAATGTGCCATTCATACGTAGCAAGCCTGGATGAGCCCGGATGACGATCGATTGCCAGATGTGGCTGTCTGAACGAACACATTTAATCCGTCAGCCAGACGGAGCTGTGTCGTCACTAATGGTACGTGTGACCACACCCTAAGAGTATTATTTGTGCTATGGGATATTTAATTTCAAGTTCATATATGTAATTTTTCATTTCAGGCAACATTTCTCTAATAAAAGACTGAAGAACAAAGAGGAATATATACATTCACAGTCAAAATAACCTGATCTTTAAAGGCTGAAAGACTGGCCATTGCTAAGGATTTTAAGGGAGGAAGCAATGCTATACCACACTTCACTGATGTAGAAATCAAACATCCCAGCCCCCCACTAGAGTTTTCTTTAGTAGTTGGAGTGGTATTGTTTGCTTAAGTGAGGAATCCATTTAATGTCAATTTTGATGTTAACCAGGTTTCTTGGATAGAAATGATATCATAATATCATAAACTATAAGACTGTTGGTCCTGGATTTTATCCAGTCATATTCCATGAGATACACTTTAGATAATGCTGACTCTGTGTCTCTGATTGTCTGTTTAGTTCTTCTGTTTTGTCCACATTCTCTGGAATTCACTAAGTTCAAGTTCAAGTTTATTTATATCCCACCCTTCCCACTGAAGTGGCTCAGGGCGGCTAACAACACATAAAAATCTAACATAATTTGAATTTAAAACATCTTACATAATTAAAACAGTAGAATAATAAAACATATAAAACATATAACGGCGGTCTATCAGAACTACACTCAGCTTCCAATGCCAGTTAATTATAAGCCAGCTGGAAGAGGGCTGTCTTACAGGCCCCGCGGAACTGACCAAGGTCCCGCAGGGCCCTCACCTCTTCCGGCAGTTGGTTCCACCAGAAAGGAGCCATTATGGAGAAGGCCCTGTCCCTGGTGGATTGCAGGCGGGCCTCCTTTGGCCCGGGGATAACAAGCAGATTTTGAGATCCCGATCTCAGTACTTTCTGGGGAACATGTGGAACAGTCTGGGGAACAGTCCCTAAGGTAAGCAGGTCCTAGGCCATATAGGGCTTTAAAGGTAATAACCAGCACCTTGTACCGAGCTCGGTATATTATTGGCAGCCAGTGCAGAGTCCGGAGCCCTGGCTGAATGCGCTCCCAATAACAACCGGGCCGCGGCAATCTGCACTAACTGCAACTTCCGGGTTTGGCACAAGGGCAGCCCCATGTAAAGGGCATTACAGTAGTCCAACCTCGAGGTGACCGTTGCATGGATCACCATTGCTAGGTTGTCGCACTCCAGGAAAGGACTCAGCTGCCTCGCTCGCCTAAGATGAAAAAATGCAGATTTAGCAGTGGCTGCTATCTGAGCCTCCATCGTTAAGGAAGGCTCCAATAGTACCCCCAAACTCCTGACCTTGTGCGCCGCTGTCAGTGGTGCACCATCAAAAACTGGCAGGGGGATTTCCCCTCCCGGACCACGACGACCCAAGCAAAGGACCTCTGTCTTTACCGGATTTAGCCTCAGCCCACTCAGCCTGAGCCACCTGGCCACAGCTTGTAACGCCCGGTCCAAATTTTTCCGACCAGCCGTCCATAAGCAGATAGAGCTGGGTGTCATCAGTGTACTGGTGACAACCCAGCCCATACCTTCACGCAATCTGGGCAAGGGGGCGCATATAGATGTTAAATATCAAGCGTGTGTCTCCGGGACAACTCACCCTCAATCGCGACCCTTTGTCCCCGACCCTCAAGGAAAGAGGAAAGCCATTGTAAGGCCAACCCCTGAATCCCTGCGTCATGAGGCGGCGGGTCAGTAGCCGATGGTCGACTGTGTTGAACGCTGCTGACAGATCCAACAACATCAGCACCGCTGAGCCGCCCCGGTCCAGATGCCGTTGAAGGTCATCTACCAGGGCAACCAACACCGTCTCCGTCCCATGGCCCGGGCAAAAGCCGGACTGAAGGGGATCAAGGACAGAAGCATCCTCCAGGAAACTCTGTAGCTGCATCGCCACTGCCCTCTCGATAAGTTTGCCCAAAAAGGGCAAGTTCGAGACCGGCCGGTAGTGTGCCAATTTGGCTGGATCTAATGTTGTTTTTTTCAAGAGGGGGCGGACCACCGCCTCTTTAAATGGTGTTGGAAAGTGCCCCTCCCTCAGGGATCTATTTATGATATCCCGTACAGGATATCTAAGCTCCCTCTGGCAGGATTTAATCAGCCAGGAAGGGCATGGGTCCAAATTGCAAGTTGTTGGGTGTGCAGATAAGAGTATCCTGTCAACTTCCTCCAGGCTGAGAGCACTGAAACCATCCAGAACATGATCCAAAGACAGGCACGGTGCCTCGGGTTCGCAAACTGTCTCTAATATGGCAGGGAGGTTGCGGCGGAGCGACGCGATCTTATCCGCAAAAAAATTCGCAGAAGCCTCACAGCCAATCTCCAATTTGTTAGAATTTGGTCTGCCTTGTGGCAGCGTTGTAAGATTCCGAATTATATTGAATAGTTGTGCCGGGCGCGAAATTGCGGACGCAATCTTAGCCGCAAAGTATGTTTTCTTTGCGGTTTTGACTGCCATCTCATAGGACTTCATAATCTCTCTATAAGATGTTCAAGTAGCTTCGTCTCGAGTATGCCGCCATCGCCTCTCTAGTCATCTGAATCCCTGTTTTAATTGCCGCAACTCTTGGTTGTACCAAGGTGTCGGCTTTAAACGCGGGCACAGAGGACGCCTAGGTGCGATCTCATCAATGGCTCTGGAGAGCCTATCATTCCAAGACTCCACCAGATCATCCAAGGAATCGCCAGGGGGCCAGGGATCCCATAGTGCCATCAGGAACCATTCCGGGTCCATCAGGCTCTGCGGGCGAGCTAAAATACGCTCTCCACCTAAACAGGTTTGGGGTAGCACATCCACACGAGCCTTGAGGGCATAGTGATCCGACCATGGCACTAAGATTGATCAGTTTTTGTATATTGGCACTGAGGACAAATTAGTGGGTTATGTGGGGCCTATAGGATGAGGGCCCACTAGACCAATTGCATGGTCCACTAAATAGCAATTAAAAGTCCTTCTGCAGAAGGCCCAGAGTTTATTTGAGGTCAGGCAGAAACATAATCTTTATATAAGGTAGTTTGATTGTCACTAAGGGGCACATCCAGTAACTTAACAGGTTCAGCTGATGTTTGGGCCAGTAAAGGAATCATTGGGCAACCAACAATACCTGTGAGACAGAGAGGTATAGTATCCTGGGTGTGGTCATTCATCTCCAGGAGTCTAGTCCTGAATTCCTCAACCCTATCAGTAGATAGGGAATCCCCTACCCCAGATTCCCAATGGGTGGAAGGTTCATCCCAGCTAATGAGATCTCACTCTGAAGGGCTGACTGAGCCACTGGGCCCACTCTGAAACATAGCTTCAGTTTTGGCCCTTAGAAGCCCTGATCTAAAAAGAGAAGAGCATAGAATTTTGTTAAAAACTCAGGAAGGGAAAATACCTCTGGAGATCAGAGAGTTTTTCTGTTGCATAATCAGTGTTGGAATTAATGGATTAACAGTATCTTCTTGCCCTGAAGGAACTGTTTGGGGTTTCAATTTACCTCAGCATAACAGATGAAGCTTTGCTATTTAGATGGGCCTTTAAGAACTGTACTGTGCCAAATCTGGAGTTCCAGAAGGGATCCTACCATCCAATAAAACATTCAGATAAATCTGATAGGACTGTAGCACCAATTAGCTAGTATTTAACACACCAAGAGCCTCTTGTAGTTGCTGTACCATAGAGAAACAGACAAAGAGGTAGGATGATATTAATGGCTTCGTTAATAAGGAATTACTGAAGATAAACTTGTCACTACATCAATAAGATGGTCCATCTTAGTTCAGCTGGCTCAAGATAATGTTCACTGTCCCAGCTGCAAGGCAAGAAAATTCAGCATCATCCCCCTCCTTCCCCACCCTATGAACACCTGATGAAGGTCCACCTGAGACTGGCCTGCTCTGTAGCCTCAGTACAGTAATATTAGGAATAATATAAGCCAAAGGTGTTTCTGTTTCAGGGGCTATGTCTAGAACAGAAAACCTGTTAGTTGTGGGAACACTGAACTCAGGAGAATCAGGCAGAATTTAAAAGTCATGAATTCTGCTTTGCTTGGAGTTCTGGGAGGGCAAAGACTCAGTCTGTTCTCTTGGTCCCTATGAGCCCCCATGCCTCCTGCCAGTAAAATAGAAAGTCTTCCTCCTTCTCACAGTAAAAAAGTCCAGAATAGTTCAAGGCGAGAGAGGTACAAGTGTATCAGTTTACTATCATTCAAGAAGTTAACTCTTGAATCAGACGGCAAATGTCAGTCATTCTCAAGATGCTTACAAAAAGAAATTGGCCACACTCCAAATCCATTCAGCACTCTTCAAAAGCCACAGTAGGGTGCTTCAAGCAGCTTCAAATAGTAGATGACTCCATACCGGCAGATGAGTCAGCACACTTTGCTAATGAACATACAGAAGCAGAAGGATCTCCCCAGATGATAGCTGGTTGCTGATGCAATATCTCTGTCATAGCTAGATATGCCCAGACGAGTGAATTTTTTCTGGATGGTGCCAGATATCCAAACTAGAACTCAGGAAGTAAAGTGTGAACCAGAGTGGGTCCAATGGACAAAACAACTCCATTCTGGTAACACACGCTTCCTTTTCTCTTTTTCACTCCATCTCAACTTCCAACAATCACACAAACCTGCTGATGACTTTAGTATTCCCAGCAAGGCAGGGACCAGAGGAGAAATAGCAGAAAAAACTCATGGAAGAGTGGGATTCCATTGACAGCACCTGAGAAATGAATCATAGCAATGCTCTCTCTCTCTCTCTCTCTCGGCTTGGCTTCGCGAACGAAGATTTAAGAAGGGTGCAATAGTCCACGTCTGCTGCAGGCTCGCTGGTGGCTGACAAGACCAATGCGGGACAGGCAGGTCCGGCCACAGTGGCTGCAGGGAAAAGTCTGATTTAGGGTTGGTGCTGTAGCAGTGCGATTCTTCCTCAATCTCCTTTTGTCCTCAAGACCAGCTATGCGTGCGTTCTCAAAGGAAGAGACAGCCTGGTGGATGGTGTGTCTCCATGCTTTGCGATCTGAGGCTAGGTCAGACCACTGGTGATGGTTGATGCAACAGGTGCCAAGGGATTTCTTCAAGGAGTCCTTGTACCTCTTCTTTGGTGCCCCTCTATTTCGATGGCCGGTGGAGAGTTCGCCATACAGGGCAATCTTGGGAAGGCGGTGGTTTTCCATCCTAGAAATATGCCCTGCCCAGCGCAGCTGCGTCTTCAGCAGCAGTGCCTCGATACTGGTAACCTCCGCCCGCTTGAGGACTTCAGTGTTGGTCACGAAGTCACTCCAGTGGATGTTGAGGATGGTGCGAAGGCAGCGCTGATGAAAGCGCTCGAGGAGTCGCAGGTGATGACGGTATAAAACCCATGATTCAGAGCCGTAGATGAGGGTTGTCATCACAACCGCTTTGTAAACATTGATCTTTGTGCCTTTTTTCAGATGCTTGTTGCTCCACACTCTTTTGTGCAGTCGGCCAAAGGCACGGTTTGCCTTTGCCAGCCTGTTGTCAATCTCCTTGTCGATCTTGGCATCTGAGGAGATGATGCACCCCAGGTAGCTGAACTGCTGGACTGTTTTCAGAACTGATTCACCCATAGTGATGCAGGGAGGGTGATAATCTTCCTGGGGTGCAGGCTGGTGGAGAACTTCTGTCTTCTTCAGACTAACTTCTAGGCCGAATAGCTTGGCAGCCTCTGCAAAGCAGGACGTCATATGCTGCAGAGCTGATACCGAGTGGGAGACGAGTGCAGCATCATCAGCAAACAGTAGCTCTCGGATGAGTTTTTCTATCGTCTTGGAGTGGGCCTTTAGTCGCCTCAGGTTGAACAGGCTGCCATCGGTGCGATAGCGGATGTAGACACCATCGTCATCATCTAGATCTACTGCGGCTCTTTGAAGCATCATGCTAAAGAAGATCGTAAAGAGAGTTGGCGCGAGAACGCAGCCTTGCTTTACACCTGTGCCTATTGGGAAGGTCTCCGAGAGGTCGTTGCAGTGTCTGACTTGGCCTCGCTGGTCTTCGTGTAGCTGGATGATCATGCTAAGGAACCTTGGGGGACATCCTAAACGTTCCAAGATTTGCCACAGGCCTTTCCTGCTAACGGTATCGAAAGCTTTGGTAAGGTCGACAAAAGTCACATACAGAGCCTTGTTCTGTTCCCTGCATTTCTCTTGGAGCTGCCTGAGAACAAATACCATGTCGGTGGTGCTCCTGTTAGCTCTGAAGCCGCACTGGCTCTCTGGGAGGAGTTCTTCTGCAATGGTGGGCACCAGTCTGTTCAGGAGTATTCTGGCAAGGATTTTGCCTGCGATGGAGAGCAGGGTTATCCCCCGGTAGTTGGAGCAGTCTGACTTTTCCCCTTTGTTCTTGTATAGGGTGATGATGATTGCATCGCGAAAGTCCTGTGGTAATTTGCCTTGTTCCCAGCAGGTGACAAGTACTTTGTGAAGTGAGCTATGTAGTACTGTGCCCCCATGCTTCCAGATCTCTGGTGGAATTCCATCAACTCCTGCTGCCTTGCCACTTTTTAGTTGCTTGATGGCTTTAACAGTCTCTTCTAGGGTGGGGATCTCATCCAACTCTGTTTTCACTGGTTGAAGTGGGGTGAGGTGGATTGCTGAATCTTGAACTACGCGGTTGGCACTGAAGAGAACCTGAAAATACTCCGACCACCGGTTCAGTATGGATGCCTTGTCTGTGAGGAGCACTTGGCCATCTGCACTACGCAAAGGACTCTGAGCCTGATATGATGGACCATATACTGCCTTCAGGGCTTCGTAGAACCCTCTTAAATCACCAGTGTCTGCACACAGCTGGGTTCTCTCTGCAAGCTTGGTCCACCAATCGTTCTGAATGTCTCGAAGCTTGCGCTGGAGGTTGCTACATGCAGCGCGAAAGGTTGCTTTTTTCCCAGGACAGGAGGGCTGAGCAAGATGTGCTTGGTAGGCAGATCTCTTTTTCGCCAGTAAATCTTGGATCTCTTGATTGTTCTCATCAAACCAGTCCTTGTTCTTCCTTGTGGAGAACCCGAGGACTTCTTCAGAGATCTGCAGGACGGTAGTTTTTAGGTGTTCCCAGAGTGCTTCTGGAGAAGGGTCTGTGGGGCAACTGGGGTCCTCAATTCTTGACTGGAGTTTTGCCTGGAAGGCAGCTTTAACTTCGGTTGACTGGAGACTGCCAACCTGAAACTTCCTCCGAGGGATACCTCCTCTCCTGGGTGTGGGTTTAAAGTGAAGACGGAGATTGCAGCGTACAAGACGATGATCCGTATGACATTCTGCACTGGGCATTACTCGGGTGTGTAAGACATCTCGAAGGT
This sequence comes from Heteronotia binoei, assembly GCF_032191835.1. NCBI lineage: Eukaryota > Metazoa > Chordata > Lepidosauria > Squamata > Gekkonidae > Heteronotia > Heteronotia binoei. Next base: position 37,021,201 of record NC_083223.1, read on the forward strand.
CTCTCTGGCGCACCAGAATGTAGTCGATAAGGTGCCAGTGCTTGGACCGTGGGTGCATCCAGGTTGTCTTCAGACTGTTCTTCTGCTGGAAGATAGTGTTGGTGATGGTGAGCTGGTGCTCCATGCAGAATTCTAGCAGGAGGCGCCCGTTGTCATTGCAGTTGCCAATGCCGTGTTTGCCAAGTACTCCTTTCCAGGCTTCCGAGTCTTTACCTACTCTGGCATTGAAGTCGCCAAGGATGATCACCTTGTCCTCTGTAGGGGTCTTCCGTACGAGGTTGCGTAGATCAGCATAGAACTTGTTCTTTTCTGCAGGATCTGCTTGAAGGGTTGGGGCATACACACTGAAGAGTGTTGCATGCTGCTTGTTTTGAAGTGGGAGGCGCATGGACATGATGCGATCTGAGTGACCTGTTGGCAGGTTTTCGAGTTTGGAGGCAATGGAGTTCCTGACCATGAAGCCAACGCCAGAAAGGCGGCTCTCAGCCTTTGACTTACCCGACCAGTAGAGGGTATAGCCAGCACCGTGTTCTTGAAGACTACCTTCCTCAGGGAAACGGACCTCACTGAGAGCTGCTATGTCGATATTCAACCTGAGAAGTTCGTGGGCAACTAGAGCAGAGCGTCGTTCAGGGCGACCACTGTCTACTGTGTCAAGCATGGTTCTGATGTTCCAACATGCAAGCTTTAGTCTTTGCACAATTTGTGAGGCAGGTGCATGCCTTTTCTTTGTTGTTATTTTTTGACCGCAAGTAAGGATGCCCGTTGACCGCGGCTAGCCAACTGGGGTGGAGGAGACGAGCTTTGTTTAGGCCACCTTTTCTAGGCCCCTCTCCGTGTGGAGCAAGCAGTGCTGTCCCTAGATAAGGCTGCTTGGTCGTTCAGGGTGCTGCCGAAAAATGCTTTCGTCTCCGGGTTAGCATCAGGCGACCAATACCCTGAACCGCCTACATGCAGGATCGGGACTGCGGCTTCCAGTGGCACCTTCCACCTGCCGTTTCGCCCCTTGCCCATCGCTGCAGGACTTGATGTGTTGTGGCAATGCTATGTGGCAGGACTTGATGCGTTGTGGCAATGCTATGGCCACAGCAAATGCCCAGAGATGAGCACAAAAATTTTATCATTTTGTTTGTTTATTTTTTTCAGAATCAACACACAATTTTCTCAGAATCAATACACAGAATAAAAAAAAATATTTTAAAACCACAATATAGGCAGGTCTGAATCATCAATGTGTCTACCCAGGATCCCATCTTGGCCCCTCCCCCGCAAAATCATCATTTCTGCTTTCCGGAGATATGAATTACCTGGCATTATTTTGGCATTGAATGATTTTCCCTATCAATGGTAATCTAGAAAAAGGAAGTATGTTTCCTGGGTTCCAATACAGAGACCAGAAGAATGAGGTTATTCAAACATTTTTAATTAAAGCATCACCAGCAGGGATGGAATTCTAGCTGGAGCTCCTTTGCATATTAGGCCACATACCCCTGATTTAGCTAATCCTCCAAGAGTTTACAAAGCTCTTTTTTGTAAGCTCTTGGAGGATTGGCTACATCAGGGGGTGTGTGGCCTAATATGCAAAGGAGCTCCTGGATATTGGATATTGGATTTATATCCTGCCCTATACTCTGAATCTTAGAATCTTGGAGCAGTCACAATCTCCTTTTACCTCCCCCCCCCCCGCACACACACAACAGACACCCTGTGAGGTGGGTGGGGCTGAGAGGTCTCTCACAGCAGTTGCCCTTTCAAGGACAACCTCTATGAGAGCTATGGCTGACCCAAGGCCATTCCAGCAGCTGCAAGTGGAGGAGTGGGGAATCAAACCTGGTTCTCCCAGATAAGAGTCCACACACTTAACCACTACACAAAATTGGGTAGAATACACCAATTCCTGCTAGAATTCCAAACCTGATCACTAGTAGGAAGGCTAATCTCTTCCTGATCCTGACTCTCCTCTAGTCTCAGTGATGGTGAACATCTCTTTAAAAATTGCCCAATTTATTTTCAGGAATAAATTACCCCCATTGAATTCAAAATGTGTTGAGTACCGAGTAACCTTTATTTCCAGAAAATAGTCAACAGTTTTAAATTTATCAACATGGTCTTCTTTATTTTAATTAATTAATTAAGATGAAACTAAATTGTTCAGGGTGGTGAGAACCAGAGAGGATTGTGAGGAACTCCAAAGGGATCTGTTGAGGCTGGGCAAGTGGGTGTCAACATGGTAAATGAGGTTCAATGTGGCCAAGTGCAAAGTAATGCACATTGGGGCCAAAAATACAAGTTGATGGGGTGTGAGCTGGCGGAGACTAACCAAGAGAGAGATATTGGGGTTGTGGTAGATAACTCACTGAAAATGTCAAGAAAGTGTGCAACTGCAATAAAAAAGGCCAACACTATGCTGGGAGTTATTAGGAAGGGAATTGAAAACAAATCAGCCAGTATCATAATGCCCCTGTATAAATCGATGGTGCGACGTCTTTTGGAGTACTGTGTGTAATTCTGGTCACCACACCTCAAAAATATACTGGCTTCTCTTATGTTCTTAAGAAACATTTTATGTCACCTGAATAAAAAATATAAAACGTGAAAAGTTGTTAATTAAAATCCAGTATTAAAATTCAAACAGAACATTAAAAAATAAATAACTGAGCAGCTTCAATGAATTAATAGTTTTCAGGGTAAAAGTACACTATAAAAACAGTGTTAAAAATCAGTTCCTTCATTAAAAGCTTGGATAAATGGAAACATTTTAGCCTCGTGCCTAAAAGAGAGTAGCACAGGCACCAGGTGAGCCTCAGGGGTAAGAGGATTCCATAGGCATGGTGCCGTTGATAAATATGCCCTTTCTCTGGTTGCCAGACTGGCACACTGAACAATATCTGCAGTTACAGACTGTGGCTGTGCAGCAGGAACTCATTTGCATATTAGGCCACACTCCCTGATGCCAAGTCAGCCGAACCTGCGTTCCTGTGCGTTCCTGCTAAAATAAAAAGCCCTTGTGTGTAGTAGATATTCACACAGTAGACCATTGTTTGGCAAGGAGCTCACAATGAATATTTACCTACTCCATGTTTGCTCTTTAGTCACCCTCTTTCACACTGTGGCAAACCTGTGGCCTATCAAGGCCATTTCCCAGCTAGCTGTGCCTAGTATTTTAGTGCAGAGCAGAGCACCAACAAGGAGACTGCCAGGGATGACACATCTCCCCTAGGCAGGTGTCTGACTCCTTGTTCATTTGTTCTCAGAGCATAGCTCATGCCGTAGCAAAGGGGCAATAGGTTCAGAAACCTAGGGAGGTGTTAATTTAATATCATTACAAAATGCAAGTGGGGATTTGATGCAATGGAGTGCCTGAGAAAAACCAAATGTATTCATCCTGAACTTCATTTGGAACATGTTCAAGGGATGAGGGGCAGCACTGGGGCTTCAAAGGTAAAATGGTAAAGGTAGTCCCCTGTGCAAGCACCAGTTGTTTTTGACTCTGGGGTGATTTTGTTTTTGACTCTGGCATCATGATGTTTTCATGTCAGACTTTTTATGAGGTGGTTTGCCATTGCCTTCCTCAGTCATCTACACTTTTCCCCCAGCAAGCTGGGTACTCATTTTACCGACCTCGGAAGGATGGAAAGCTGAGTCAACCCTGAGCCAGCTACCTGAACCCAGCTTTTGCCGGGATCGAACTCAAGTCATGAGCAGAGAGTTTGGACTGCAGTACTGCAGCTTTACCATTCTGTGCCACGGGGCTGCTATGGGGCTTCAAAGGACCTATTTTTAAAAAAGCAGAGAACCTTTGTCTATCCCAGATTAATGCATGTTGATGGAATAATAAATGCATAGGATTGGGGTGTGCAGTCATGATGGAAATGTGGGAGATAAGTAAGCCTGGTTATGCTCAGACTCTACTGCAATGCCACCATAAGGGTCATTGGGCAGAATAAAGAAAGACAACCTTTCTGGTAGCACTAGTTAAGCAAAAACTTCAGAACTGTTGCTGTAGCAGATGTTTTCACAAAGACGTTAATTCCCCCAATTGTTTTTGACCTTGTATTTGACAGAGTTTATGGTTTAGCCTTGCAAAAGAGGCAATGTAATCCCTCACTGCATTGGCAAAGGTGCTTTGACGTTCCAGCGCTTTCCGTGGTGTGTCACAGCTGTGTGGCATTGTACTGCCTATACATTGTGTGGCATTGTGCTGCTTGTACTTTCTTTTTTTAAAAAAAATGGGGTAATTAAATGCTAAAAGCAATGCAGTGTTTCCCCTCCAGCCTTTGTGTATAAATTATACATATCCTTAAACATCTACATTTTCTGTTTCAAGTCGGAATGGATAACCTGTGTTTTGCACGGCAGGCAGACCACACGCTGTCACATGCCAGAGCAATGATAACCTCACATTTCAGCTTCCCTTTCTTCCAAGAAGCTCTTCAATAGTGCACCATTTAAAGGTAATGCAGTGCTTGGCCTTGAAGCATATGCGCACAACAGTGAGGCATGTCAAAACTCCCTTCCTTTGAAATGTAGTCACACCACGTAGCCCACCAGGCTATGCTAGCTCTGGCTAACAGGGGTCATTAATTTCCATGGAGGACAAAAGACAAGCATCAGCATTAGTTCTAGCTATATTGAGGAGACAATATGGTTATCTTCTGGAAAGATGAAAATTAACATGAGTCAGCATGACATTAACTCCCCCAAGCCATTAAAATTCATTATCACTATTTTCCCGTAGCAGCAGCCACTGAGCTTATGAACAGAACAGGGTGAACTGGGGAAGGGAAAGCAAAGCTCACATACCTATTTTCACTCCTTTCTTTGCCCCCCAGATTGAGGGATGGTTAAGACTGGCATGTGATTCACTTGAATCCTCATTGCTCATTCAACTTTTACTGATTGGCGGCTGAATGGGAGGAAAACCACTCTGATTTAGCAAACAAGAGCCATACATTATGCTAGATATGTTACTGAATTTCATGGCACCTCTGGTTCGGTTCAAAAGTTTCTTCTCATTGGCTCCATACTTGTGTTGAAATGGCAATAATCTTTTTTTCTTGATTATATTAAGGAGGTTTGATAGATATATTGTCATGTACATTGAGCCCTGGTCAATTTTAATGGTAATGTTTATTTATTTTATTTCCTGCTTTATCCTACAAGCAGGCTCAGGTTGGGTAACAATATATAGGTTAACAACCATAAGTAATAGCAGGTAATAACAGGTAATAACAGTAATAACAGGTAATAGCAACTGTGGCAGCAATTCAAGTGCCTCCTGCAGTTGGCAGTCTTCTAGCAGGGTCAGTCTGGATGAAACACGAAACACAGTGAACAGGGATTGTGTGCAAGGGACGCCGGAATGGACTGAAAGTCTGCCACCTCGACCAAAGGCCCAGCAGAACAGCTCTATTTTGCAGGCCCTGCGGAACTATAATAGATCCAGCAGGGCCCTGACCTCAGGTGGAAGTGTGTTCCACCAGGTCAGGGCAGAAAAAGCCCTGGTTGAGGCTAAGTGGACATATTTCAGGCCAGCGACAACCAGGAGATGTTGCTCTGCAGAACGCAAGGCTCTATGGGGCACATATGGGGAGAGACACGCCCATAGATATGCTGGTCCCAGGCTTCATGGGCTGCCACTGGTGCTGCACTGGCTGAATACATGCTCACTCAGACATCGCTGTCAGCACATGTGCCACAATAGCTGCAGTTTCTGGGTCATATTCAAGGGCAGCCTTGATATGTCTATTAAATTCTCTTAATATGGCTAGGAAAAAGAATAGCGGCCATTTGCAATGATATTTTTTTACTGGCAGCAACAAAATTATGTATTGAAGGAAGGCAATGCCACCTTCTGATTGGCATCAGAATGTGTAAGAAATAGTTCTCATGATAAAGACCTATTGTGCTATATCTGCACACATATACTAATACATTAGCAGATATCTACATTCATTATGTTTTTGATACTAAATTCCAAGACAGAGTTTATCTGTATGTATTTTATTGGATTTTGTAAAAAAGAATCTACATTTTTTTTAAAATGACACCTGGTGTTGCATCAAATAAATGTCATAAATGTGGCATAAGAATGCCAAGAAAATGCACATGCACACACACACACACACACACAACCTCCCAAAAATAAGCAGGGCAGAAGTACCTTCCCTGGCCATGCTTGAAAATTCAAAGAAACAAAAAAAAGTATAAGATCAGCAGGCTTTAATGGGAATTTTCATGGGAGACGTACAAGAAGGAGGAGAAGATACACATCCTGGGATGCTCTTTGAATCCAACTCAACTGACTAAATGAGACTTTTGACTTCAACGGCATGTGCATTTGCTCTATGCTCCCCAGCCATTACTTCTTGTGACTAGTTTTCCACAAGTACAGCTGTATTGATGTCATACAGTGAAACTGGGCAAAAGTCCTGTCTGTAGTACTGGATCTGTGATTGATCATTCATAGCTGCAAGTCATGATTTGATACTACTGTCAACAATGATAAACATACATGAGTGAAGGATCTGTTAGTATAGCAAAACTTTTTTTAGGTTTCCAAACTACAGTGGACACTCAAAGTGACATGCATGGATATAATGAAAATAGTGACGATGTTAAAAGGGTAAAGCTAACCGAAAAATAAATATATATCAAAAAAATAAATATCAGATAAATATCAAAAAAATAAATATCAAAAGTTATGTATATATGTGTGTGTGTGTGTGTGTATGGTTTATACAATGGCAAAGATTACAAGATTAAAAAAAATGGTCTGAAGAAATAAGATTACAACAAACAGTCTGAAGATCAGACTACATAGAACATCAACATGAGCTTTACATAAGCTACAATCATTTCATATACAGAATTCACATAGGCAGTTGATGAAAATATCAAATGACCAATTGGTCCATATATGTTTCAGCCACCAGGCCCTTCCTCAGTGTTCAGCATAAAGACATTCTAAAGATACAATCATTCAGAAGTAAATATATATAAACTGAAGTCAGGTGTTGCTTTCTGAAAATCAATTGAAAAAAAGAACGGAATTATTATAATAAATTATAGATTTTTTAATAGAAATTCTAAAAAATATTTCCACCTCATATGTTGTGCAGTTGCTAAAAATGAAGTAGGCTACAGATAACTTCTCTTGGTGACTATAGAAACACAACAAAATCTTCAATGATATAATCTACAAAGAAAAATTATATATCAGCTAGAATTTATGATTATATGTATGCAAATAAAAAAATAAAATTCACAAACGCACATTGTATGAGATTTTCTAGGTCTCTGGATGTGTGTGTCATCAACCAAGAGTTGCAATAAAGTGACACATCTGTCATACTATGATCAGTTATATGCTGAAAAAAAGGATGAAGAAATCTAACCCATACATTGAAAAATACAACTCCCAGAAGAAGGATGAAAAAGTAAGGGGGGGGGAGGACAAAGAAAAGGTAGAGGAAGAGACTAAGGATCAGTACTGTCAATCAAAAACCTTCTTCATTCAATCTCATAGGTGTTAATGTCTGCAGATGATACTATATCCAGAACACTTCTCTTTTTTTGCTTGAAGATATATTCTGGACAGTTTCCACAACCCAGAATCACAACAGCTTTTCAGTGTGGCCAGAAGAAAGACAATGGTTGACAAGTGGAACATTCAGCTTCTTTGATCTAATACTGCTCTTATGCTTGCAAAATCTCACCTTGACATTCCCACATACATCAAATTACAGGGGAACATACATTATTCCCTAAGAGTTTCAATTACAAAATGAATTGATGAAAGAAAGTTCTAGTGTTGCATGAATTTTGAAACATTTTGTGCAGTCACTTGGGAAACTTTTCAAAATTCATCCAACACTAGAACTTTTTCTCATCAACTCCTTTTGTAATGTTTATGTTGTTCAGTGTCTCTGTAATTTGATGTATGTGGGAATAATACCAGATTGTATAAATTCTAGCTCATATATAATTTTCATTCGTAGATTATTATATTACTGAAGTTTTTGTTGTACGTGTACAGTCACCATGGCCTACTTCATTTTTCAGCAACCGCACAACATACAACATAGAAATGTTTTTTATCCTTGAAGAATTACTCCAAAAGCATTTCTATAGTTATTTATTATTTATATTTATTACAATAATTTGGTCTTCTTTTTAAATTTATTTTCAGAAAGCAACACCTGGATTCAGTTTATATAATTACAGCTGGATGTGTGTTTCTTTATAATAGTATTATTTAACACTGAAGAAGGTCCTTGTGGCCAAAATGTGTATGGTCCAATTGGTCATTTGATATTTTCATCAACTATGTATATGAAATCATCAACTCTCTATATAAAATGACTAAAGCTTTTTTAAAGCTCATGTTAATGTTCTATGTCAGGGGCATCAAACGTGTGGCCCATGGGCCAAACCGGCCCCTGGAGGACTTCAATCAGGCCCACAGGGCTCTCTTCTCCATCCCTGCCCCCTCCTGTCCTCTCCCTGCAAAGCTCGGAGGCTTCTGATGATCCCAGCTCCTTCTGCCTTCTCTTTGCAGAGGCTAAAGCAGAAGCGAAGCTGCAACGAAAATGTGGAATGGGTTTCCCACTCAGGCCTATAGGCATAGCAGACTAGAATGGGAAATCCACTCACCATTCTTCTTGTAACTTTGTTTCAATTGAGAGGTTTAATTTCCCAGTATTCCTATGATCAGCTGAAGCTTCCTGGAGTTGTGTTGTTGTAAATCAAGTGTGGAAGCTTTGAGTCAGCTTTGTCTCTTCTTAAATGGAGTGAGAACTAGTTCCTATTGAGTATTCTAACTTGGGAACCCACAGCCAAAGGGGGATATTACACTGGCAAGCCATTGCTAATCTGAGTAGATCCGGGTGGGGGGGGGCAGAGTTTGCAATGCCTTGCCATTACATGTTTTCCCAGGCTGAGAGCATTTTAATTTTTTAGTTTTCTGCTGTGTGATCCTTTTCCTTGATGTTTTATTTCTAAAATTGAATTGCAAAGTCCCACTATTCCCCTACCTTTCCATTTTAAACAAATTTTTAAGAGTTTTAAGCATGTTTGTATATTAAATAAATAAATAAATAAATAAATATATATATATATATATATATATATATATATCTTTAATTGTTTTTATAAAGTGTACATCTCCTCGCTCTGGCATTACATTTAAGGACATGCATAGCTCTGCCCAGCAAGGTCCCATTTATGTCAGATCCAGCCCTCCTGAGTTTGACACCCCTGTTCTATGCAATCTGATTTTCAGACCGTTTGTTTTTAATCTTGAAATCTTTGCCATTGTGTACACCATAAATAAATAAATATATATATTTTTTGAAAACATTTATTTTTAGGTTGATACTTTCACATTGTCAGCATATTTTTGGCTGAGTCTGTCTTTCGTATGTTTGTTCTTTATAATAAAAATAGCAACATCTATTGGTGTAATTTAAAACATGATAAATACACAACAAAAAGGAAATAACCTTTAAAAAAGAACAAAAAAGTGTTCATTTTAAAAAAAAGTAAACAAAGGCCAGCAAAAGCATTAAGAAAACAGAGATGTTTTATATTGCCAGTAAAAGGCACATGGGAGGGCCTGACCAGATTCCCCTTGGTACAGAATTCTAGATGGATGAATTCTCCATTGAAAATGCTCTGCTTCACTGATGTACTAAGCTGAAAAGATGGAACACACAGCAGGGCTTTACCTATTGAGCACAAATGTGTGGAGCATGCCTATGGAAGAAGGAACTTCAATAGGTCTACAGGACCCAAATTTTAAAGGGTTGTTGAGGTATGACCACTATCAACAAATTAAATTCACTAGTTCATATTGTTCTTACATTTGTTGTTGTTGTTGTTCAGTCACACAGTCAAGTCTGACTCTTTGTGACCCCATGGACCAAGTCATGCCAGAATCCCCTGTCTTCCACCATCCTCTGAAGTCCACGCAAATTTATGTTGGTTTTATCAGTAACACTGTCCAGCCATTGCATCTTTTGCCATCTCCTTCTTTTGCCTTCTGTCTTTCCCAGCATCAGGGTCTTCTCCAGTGAGTGCTCCCTTTTCATTTGGTGGCCAAAGTATTTGAGCTTCAGCTTCAGCATCTGACCTTCCAAGGAACAGTCAGGGTTGATTTCCCTTAGAACTAACTGGTTTGGTCTTCTTGCAGTCCCAGGGACTGTCAAGAGTCTTCTCCACCACCACAATTCAAAAGCATCTATTCTTCTACGTTCAGCCTTCCTTATGGACCAGCTCTTGCAGCCATACATTACTACTTGGAATATTATCGCCTTGACTATATGGACTTTTGTTGGCAGGGTGATGTCTCTACTTTTTATTATACCGTCTAGGTACACCATAGCTGTCCTCCCAAGGAGCAAACATCTTTTAATTTCATGGCTACAGTCACCATCTGCAGTGATCTTGGATCCCAGAAATGTGAAGTCTGTCACTACTTCCATGTCTTTCTCTTCTATTTGCCAAGGAGTGATGGGGCCGGATGCCATGATCTTAGTTTTTTTGATGTTGAGTTTCAAGCGTACTTTTGTGCTCTCCTATTTCACCCTCAACAAGAGGTTCTTTAGGTCCTCTTAACTTTCTGCCATTAGAGTGGTGTCATCTGCATATCTGAGGTTGTTCATGTTTTTCTCAGCAATCTTAATTCCAGCTTCTGCTTCATCCAAGCTGGCATTCCTCATGATGTACTCTGTATATAAATTAAATAAGCAAGGTGACAATACACATCCTTGTTGAACTCCTTTTCCTATTCTAAACCAATCAGTAGTTCCATATCCCGTTTTGACAGTTGCTTCTTGACCGTTATACAGGTTTCTCAGGAGACATGTGAAGTGGTCTGGTACTCCCATCTCTTTAAGGACTTGCCACAGTTTGTTGTGATCCACACAATAAAAAGCTTTAGTGTAGTCAATGAAGCAGAAATAGGTGTTTTTCTGGTACTCCCGTGCTTTCTCCATAATCCAGCGAATGTTGGCAATTTGATCTTTAGTTCCTTTACTTCTCCGAAACCCAGCTTGTACTTCTGGTAGTTCCCGATCTACGTACTGCTGAAGCCTAGCTTGTAGGATCTTTAACATGACCTTGCTGGCATGTGAAATAAGTGCAATGGTGTGATAGTTTGAACATTCCTTGGCATTACACTTCTTTAGGATTGGAATATAACTGACCTTTTCCAATCCTATGGCCACTGTTGCATTTTCCAAATTTGCTGACATGAGTGCATCACTTTAACAGCATCGTCTTTTAGGATTTTCAATAGCTGAACTGGGATACCGTCATCTCCGCTCACTTTGTTGTTAGTAATGCTTTCTAAGGCCCATTTGACTTCACACTCCAGAATGTCTTGCTCAAAGTCAGCAATTTTACTGTTGTGATTGTCAAGGACATTGAGATCCTTCTTCTATAATTCTTCTGTATATTCTTGCCACTGTTTCCTAATCTCTTCTGCTTCTGTTAGGTCCCTACCATTTTTGTCCTTTATCATGGCCATCTTTGCACAAAATGTTCCCTTGATTTCTCCAGTTTTCTTGAAGAGATCTCTTGTTCTTCCTATTCTATTATTTTCCTCTATTGCTTTGCATTATTCTTTCAGGAAGGCCTCCTTATCTCTCCTTGCTGTTCTCAGGACATCTGCATTCAGTTGGGTGAATCTTTCCTTTTCACTTTTGCCTTTCACTTTCCTTCTTTTCTCAGCTATTTGTAAAGCCTCATTAGACAGCCACCTTGCTTTCTTGCATTTCTTTTTCTTTGGGATGGTGCCGATTGCTGCCTCCTGTACAATGTCATGAACCTCTGTCCATAGTTTTTCAGGTACTCTGTTTATCAACTCTAGTTCCTTAAATCTATTCTTCACCTCTATTGTATATTCATAAGGGATGTGATCAAGGTCAAACCTGAATGGCCTAATGGCCTCCCCAGTTTTCTTCAGTTCAAGCCTGAATTTTGCAATGAGTAGCTCATTATCTGAGCCACAGTCAGCTCCAGATCTTGTTTTTGCTCACTGTAAGGAGCTTCTCCATCTTTGACTGCAGAGTACATGATCAATCTGATTTCTGTGTTGCCCATCAGGTGATGTCCATGTGTAGAGTTGCCTTTTAGGTTGTTGGAAGAGTGTGTTCATTGGAATATAGGAATGCAAGATACCGTAATTAACACTCAAGGGCACTAGGTTTCAGATTTCAAGCTGAAAATAGATGGTTTCTCTTAATGGAGACAAATGGGCAGTATAAAGATAAATGTTTGCCCACCTGTGAGGAAGATTTTGCATATCCTGAGTCAGAGCAATAAAAGCTGGGAATGTACACTTTGGTATGATTGGAGAAAGGTGCAGGGCAGCATATGTGGGAACTCAAACCCAGTTCCATGATAGGTTAGGGAGAAATCCTCCCAGATGGGAGGGAAAGAGTTAAAAAGTGTAACACTCCATAAGAGTCCACAAAGCAAGAGCCAGGGGACAGAAGAAATGTAATTAAGTCCACCTAGACTAGCCTATATTTCTGAGTTCCAGCTTTGCTTGCATTCATTTCACAGAGTGGAATGCCAAGGTATAACCAATGCCTTGTACAACTTACTTACTGTCATGTTTTGTATTCTTACTTCTGTAACACCTTTGTAACTTTTTGATATAGTTGTTCAGTGGTTCTGTGCTCTAGTGAAATGGGATATATGTTAGTCAGTAAAGATCTTTTTTTCCTTCTAAAGATCTCAAACTGTGTTCAAAGATCTCACCCAGTGCACCTGACTGCTTGTCCATGCAGAGATCAAAAACTCCTGACTGGGCTCTGATCAGTTAGCAGGGGGAAGAGGGGGTATATTACAGCTCTCTCTCATACACATCATCTTTACCCACACCTTGAGCAAGAATGTGGGGAAAAGGGGGCAGAGTTTGAGTGGCAGAGGTAAAAAGTACAGAGAACAGAGGGCAAGGGAGCTGTCTAAAACATCTCCCATACATGCAGATTCCCCACCATCTTTCAGGTACTCCCTGCCAAGGAGACTGAGGAAGGGGAATTGATCTACCTACAAATACAGTATGTCACAGACGTGAGTACACCCCCCTCACATTTTGTAATTATTTAAGTATATCTTTTCATGTGACAACACTGAAGAAATGACACTCGGCTACAATGTAAAGTAATGAGTCTACAGCTTGTATAACAGTGTAAAAGTGCTATCCTCTCAAAATTACGCAATACACAACCATTAATGTCTAAACTGCCGGCAACAAAAGTGAGTACACTCCTAAGTAATAATGTCCAAATGGGGCCCAAAGTGTCAATATTTTGTGTGGCCACCATTATTTTCCAGCATTGCCTTAATTCTCTTGGGCATAGAGTTCACCTGAGCTTCACAGGTTGCCACTGGAGTCCTCTTCTACTCCTCCATGATGACGTCACATAGCTGGTGGATGTTAGAGACCTTGTGCACCTCCACCTTCCATTTCAGGATGCCCCACAGATGCTCAATAGGGTTTAGGTCTGGAGACATGCTTGGTCAGTCCATCACCTTTACCCTCAGCTTCTTTAGCAAGGCAGTGGTCGTTTTGGAGGTGTGTTTGGGGTCGTTATCATGTTGGAATACTGCCCTGCAGCCTAGTCTCCGAAGGGAAGGTATCATGCTCTGCTTCAGTATGTCACAGTACATGTTGGCATTCAAGGTTCCCTCAATGAACTATAGGTCCACAGTGCTGACAGCACTCATGGAGCCCCAGACCATGACATTCCCACCACCATGCTTGACAGTAGGCAAGACACACTTGTCTTTGTACTCCTCACTTGGTTGCTGCCACACACACTTGACACCATCTGAACCAAATAAGTTTATCTTGGTCTCATCGGACCACAGGACATGGTTCCAGAAATCCATGCCCTTAGTCGGCTTTCTTGTGCATCATCTTTAGAAAAGGCTTCCTTCTGGGACGACAGCCCTGCAGACCAATTTAATGCAGCATGCAGCGTATGGTCTGAGCACTAACAGGCTGATCCCCCACTCCAACCTTTGTAGCAATGCTGGCAGCACTCATACATCTATTTCCCAAAGCCAACCTCTGGTTATGATGCTGAGCACGGGCACTCAACTTCTTTGGTCGACCATGGCAAGGCCCATTCTGAGTGGAACCTGTCCTGTTAAACCGCTGTATGGTCTTGGCCACCATGCTGCAGCTCAGTTTCAGGGTCTTGGCAATCTTCTTATAGCCTATGCCATCTTTATGTAGAGCAACAATTCATTTTTTCAGATCCTCAGAGAGTTCATTGCCATGAGGTGCCATGTGGAACTTCCAGTGACCAGTATGAGGGAGTGAGAACGATAACCTGCTCCCCCTTCACACCTGATACCTTGTACCACTAACGAGTCACATGACACCAGGGAGGAAAAATGGCTATTTGGGCAAGAGGGTTAAGGCAGTGCTAGAAAATAATGGTGGCCACACAAAATATTGACACTTTGGGCCCCATTTGGACATTATCACTTAGGGGTGTACTCACTTTTGTTGCCAGCAGTTTAGACATTAATGGCTGTGTGTTGCGTAATTTTGAGGGGACAGCACATTTACACTGTTATACAAGCTGTAGAGTCACTACTTGACATTGTAGCCATGTGTCATTTCTTCAGTGTTGTCACATGAAAAGATATACTTAAATATTTACAAAATGTGAGGGGGTGTACTCTCTTCTGTGATATACTGTAGCTACAAGATTTTTAGTTTATCTTGGCTCATAGATAGGATTGGCAGGCACAAGCCTGGCGTAATATAAGCTTTTGAGGGCAAAATGTAGGAGAAAGACCTGAAAGTGCTGTCACCGCATTGAGTGCCACTCAAGGTATTTGAGATTGGGAGAAGTCCTAGAGAATTCTCCCTCTCCATTCTTTCTAGGTATTCTCCCAATCCCTATGGTCTTTACTGCAGAGATTGGGGGAATTTCTACAGCATCACCCAATGCAGTGACATCACATCTGAGTAAAGATTTGCCATTGTGCAACAACCATTGTAATCTTATTTTTCCCCTGCCCCTCCACTGAGCATGGGTAGTGATTCACAGAATAGACCTATGGCAGCGTGAACTCCTTCCAAGGAGCAAGGCTAAACAAAGGAAGTCCTCTGCATGAGATCATGGAGAACTACTTCATCAGAAGAATAAGCTACAGTGAAATCAGATGAACAATGACACAAATACTTGTTTTGAACTAATGTTGTTCCTTTAAATTTATTACAACTGCTGGACATCCCCGGGATCCAGTACACCAATCACATTCCCATGCAGCAGCTTCATTCTTCCCAGCAAGGCCTATTTCAGTGCTTCCATTTGTCTAAGACATCCTGGAGAAGCAGCATTTTGGAGAGACGCTCTGGACTGCAGTGAGAGAGGGAGGCAAAAAAATCACACTCTGCAGACAGACATTCTTCTATCACAGAAATATATTATATAAAATGTTTCCTTTTTTATTTTAGATTCATCCCATATTGATT
This sequence comes from Heteronotia binoei, assembly GCF_032191835.1. Lineage (NCBI taxonomy): Eukaryota > Metazoa > Chordata > Lepidosauria > Squamata > Gekkonidae > Heteronotia > Heteronotia binoei. The sequence goes on from NC_083223.1 coordinate 37,036,709, forward strand.
GAAATCTTTATCTGGCTTTTCTTCCCAATTTATCAAATTCCACTCCCCCCACTCAGCCTAGTATACATACAACTTCATCATAACTGCTGTCATCAAAGGTACTGGTTTATAACGCAGGCAGTTTTGTTTTAAACAATTTTATTGATAACATATGGTAACAATTTCCATTAATAACTTCTTTTCATCTATCCCATATGCTTCTTTCTAATCACCCCTAACCCCGTTACTTGACCCCTAACAGTATTTACTCAAAATATTAACATTAAAAGTTACCCTTAATTACTAAGAACTAAAATTAATATTCTTCTTTCTTCTAAAGTTTAATCATTATCAAAAATTGTCCAAAGTCCTTTTACTTTCCACTTGTCTTCTACATAACTTCTAAATTTTTTCCACTCCCTTTTAAAATCTTCTAAATCATAGTCTCTTAAAGTTCTTGTTAATTTGTCCACCTCACTCCATGTCATAACTTTTACAATCCAATCCCATTTTTCTGGTATTTTTTCTTGCTTCCATAACTGCGCATATAGTGTCCTAGCAGCTGAAAGCAAGTACCGAATTATAGTTCTATCTTCTTTTGGAAATTTTTCCATTTGTAATCCCAACAGAAAAGTCTCTGCAGCTTTCTTGAATTCATATCCCAAGATCCTAGAAATTTCTTGTTGGATCATATGCCAATACTTTTTCGCTCTTTCACAAGTCCACCACATATGGTAGAAAGAACCTTCATGTTTTTTGCATTTCCAACATCTGTCTGGCGTCTTGTTATTCATCTTTGCCAATATTTTAGGAGTCATATACCATCTATACATCATTTTAAAACAGTTCTCTTTAATACTCTGACATGTTGAAAGTTTCATAGAGTTCTTCCATAAATATTCCCATGCATCCATCTGTATTTCTTTATTTACATTTATTGCCCATTTAATCATTTGAGATTTCACTACTTCATCTTCTGTAGACCATTTTAAAAGTAACTTATAAGTTTTTGAAATTAATTCTTCATTATCTCCAAGCAGAACTTTTTCCATTTAACGCAGGCAGTTTTAACTAGATTTCTGCTTTACATACACATACCTCTGACATAAAAGCAGCTTTGGATGAAGACAGAGGGCTGCACATCACCCATAGTGTTTTCCTCAGCAGAGAATTTTAAAATGCTGCAAAAATTCATCCAATGAGTTTTCTACACTACCACTATCAGTAACCATGATCATTCAATTCCCCCTGAGATAACCATACTATTGGTTTCAATTGTGTTGGGTCTGTGATAACATTAACACCAATACACACAACTCTCTTGACTCTCTCTTAAAATACAAAATGTAAGCACTAATGAGCAGCAGTCTGCAATGAAGTGGAGGGATTTGGCAGCATATCCTTGCTAGTCAGGCTGGAGTCTATTGCAAATGATCTATGACAGTTCATGATCTGTGACAGTTCCTGACAGCTTCCATTATCTGGTTCATACCAGTTCTGTCCAGAGTAATTGTCCCTATGCAGGATAACTCAGCACTGTGTGCTAATTGGTGCTTCTGTATAGCACAAGTCAGTGTGCTGTCTATTATTAAACCTCACAAATCCAGAGCATACCAGTGACTACGCCAACAGGGTTATGGGCCCAGGCACTGACTGCTCTGCTGGTGGAGAAGCTCACCTCTACTAATTATAATGTGAGGACTCTTCGTATGGAAGTATGAAGGTCTGTGGCTGTATGTTGACGCTCCCCCAGACCCTCCAGCTGCTGGAGATGACGTCAAGGATGAAAGAGGTCTTGCAACCATCATTTTGAGTATGGCAGACGACCAGCTTGTGCACGTGTCTGGTAAGCCGAAGGCTAAACAAGCGTAGCACAGTTTGAAGGCTGTGTATGTGCAAACTACGGCTGGGTCTCTGATAGCAATTACTCATCGCATGTACCAGACTGTAATGAGACCGGAAGAGTCTGTGAGGGCACATCTAAACACTTTGGCTGATTGCTTCCAGCAACTAGAGCAGCGTGGAAAAACTGTACAGGATGAGGATAAAGTGTTGATCATTCTCAGTTCCTTGTCGGTGGATTACAATATGCTGGGGGTTTTCTCAGGTTGAAGGACTTGACTATGATGAAGTATTTGCTCCTACAGTCAACTCTGATACGCTAAAAACAGCATTGTGCAAGGCTGGGATTGATAAAATGCAGGTGCACCATTTCAATTTCACAACTGCTTATAGCATAAAATAGCTAAGCTGCTTGAAGAATACAACATGACAAATGACCACACCAATGACCACGAGCTATGGTAAATAGCCTGATGACAAAGTGTTTGAAAACAAGGCATTGTATCAATCACTAATTGGGTCCCTATTGCATATAGCATGTTGGTCAAGACCAGATATCTGCATTGTAGTTCATATGTTGTGTCAGAAGTGTGCATGCCCTTTTATGAAAGATTGGACTGCTGCAAAAAGGGTATTGAGGTATCTAAAAGGTACTGCTGAAAACAAATTAGTGCTAGACACTACTTCAGCACAACAAGTAACAGCTTACAGTGATTCAAGCTGGGGAGATAGAAAAGATGGAAGGTCCACAACAGGTTATGCTGTGTATGTGCATGGGGCACTTGTGATGCGGAAATCTTTGAAACAACCACACATTTCAACACATAGTTGTGAAGCAGAGTTTTCTGCATTAAGTGATTGTGTTGTTCAGCTAGAATGGTTATATCAACTACTAATAGACCTGAACACGCAATGTGACTTACCTATATGTGTATTTTGTGACAATACTGCTGCTCAACTGTTGGCAAATGCACAGGGTGTCAAAACAAGAAGTAGACACATTAACATTCGCTATCAGAATGTCAGGGAGACTATACATAGAGGTTTGATCATGCCACAGTACTGTTCTTCTGATAACAACATAGCAGACATGTTCACTAAGTGTTTGAGTATGGACAGATTTGTAACTCTGAAACAAAGACTGGGACTCACCGCCTGAGTCTTAGGGGGAGTGTCAGCATGTGCTTGCTAGTAAGACTTCAGGCTGGAGTCTATTGCAAGTGATCTATGACAGTTCATGGTCTGTGACAATTCCTGACAGCTTCCATTATCTGATTCATACCGGTTCTGTCCAGAGTAACTGTGCCTATGCAGGATGACTCAGCACTGTGTGCTGATTGGTGCTTCTGTATAGCTGTATGTATATAACTGTGAATAGCCTGTACAGTTCATCTCTACTCTCAAACGTGTTGTCTGGCGAAGCACTTTATCAAGTGTATACCAGAATAACTATAAACCTATAAACTTGTAAATAAATGTAAATAGTTAGAACAAGTCAGTGTGCTGTCTATTATTAAGCCTCACAAATCCAGAGCATACGAGCGAATACACCAACAGGATTATATATTGTATGTATACAGTACTTAATTGAATACCTCACTCTACATTTTAATAAAACATTTCCTACTGTAGCTGTTGTTGAAATTATAAGACATGCATTTCTTTAACAAACTCCACACAGAAATATCTCACCTGTTTTATATCCTGTCACTTACTAGCTGCCCCTATACTTAGGAAGCAGTAATTAACCCAAGGAGGGTTATATTTCATGATCAAATGCTAAAATTTAGACGCTTACGGATGGAATACTGTTGGAGGAGTAGAAGTAGAATGCTTTTCTTATTATTAAGAAAATAACTGGTTTATGCTGATGCAAGAAGAAAATATCTACTCTCTGTCAGTAGTTTTCAACTAGGCTGCCATTTTAAATGCACAGGGGTCTCCAAGAAAGTGTTTCATGGGGTGCTGTGACTGACTTTCACTTTGCACAATGCTAGGCCTCTATTTTGGAATGGAGCCATTCCAATTCACAAAAGCCCCCAAATGGATAGCAGAAGCTGGAATTGCTTCTGCAAAGCCAATTCCTCTCTGACAGGATTTCAAGGAGAAATCCTTATACCTACAGAAACACTATGCTATTTGAGTGGAAAGATAGCATACAAATGTTTTAAATAAATAAATTAAATGTCCTGGTTTTTGTTTGCAATTTATATTTTTAAATATATTTAAAAGCAGACCATTAAACTTTGCTGAGAGAAAGCTTGCCATTCTTCCTAATCAAACAGAAAATAGTTAGCCCCATCTCATGACCACAGAAAAAGTAGGTATTTTATTTAGCTGGCTTGAGAGCATCAGAAGCATCCAGCCAAGGTCAACAGCTAAACTCTCTTGGCAAATGAGTGAAAGTTCCTTCCATAAATCCATTGTTATTTATGAAGATAGTTTCAGAGGGTAGACAGTAGAACAGCAAAGGTGCTACTGGTCTAGACTCTGTTACTATGAAATGTTGCATGCAAATGAACACAGCAGAGAATACAAGTGCTTCTTCATTGGTTAGAATACTTTTTCTAAAGAGGAAATGCAAGAATGTGTGGTAACTGCTTAGAGAAATACTGGCAACTTCTGATTTCATTAGCTGTGCTGAAATTATTGATATTAAAAATGACGCTTTCACAGAGGATTTTAATTGCAAAATAAAATTATATCAAATAATGAACTGGTCTTTTATAAACTTATGAATGAGCTAATTGTAAATAAATCAGTTAAAGATTTACTCATACATTTAAATAAAAGAAATAATTCTAGGCTTAATTGAAGCCCTCCTCAGACAGTTAATATATTGTGGCCTGACTGAAAATTTCCCCCCTCATAAATAATGTTTGTGTGTGCTGTTAAGCATTTTAACTAGATGCTCAACAGGACAGGAAACATTGCTTTTCAACACTGTTCCAATGTTGCGTAGATTCATTTTGTAGATGCTAATTTATCCCATACACAACAGCATTACTGTAGTATATCCATTCATATCATTCCATCCTTGAGTGTTTTATAACATCATACAGCAGTAAAGTTTCAGTTTCTCTATACCCATGACATAGCTCATTTGGGACTCACTGAGCTGCAATTATATGACAGCAAGCTAAACAACATCACACATATGACAGAACCATGTGACAGGAAGATGAGGAATCAAATGAAGATTTCAACAACACCAAGGCCAGAACCAAGAGAGCTAGGGACAAGAAACACAAGCCAAGCAGTAGGCAGAACAACTCAAAGTTCAAAACCTGGAGGAATCCACTCTATTAACCGCCTTCTTATTGTACTACTGCTCTCAGAATGCGTGCAAAACGAAGCATTCTCATGCTTCCCTTCCAAAATGCTCAGTTCACACAGGCTCATAACTTATCTGCCTGACCAGTAAGCTGAAGGCCATTGTCATACATTCATTGAATGGCAGGATTTTTCAAAATTTTAAACTTCTGTTGGAGAAAAGTGGTATGGTAGAATAAAAAATTGGTACTAGAGATGGGCATGAGCTAGGAAAATGTTGGGTTTTGTTGGTTCATGGTTTGATTGCCCATACCAGTGGTTCATGTTGGTTCATGGTTTGTTAGATTTCCTGAACCAGTTTGTGGTTCATTGCACTTCGGAAGTGGTAGAACAGACCTCTCATGTGTTAGCAATGCCAAACTCACAGGAATTCTTCAGCAGGTTCTCCTCCACCAGCCCCCCAACTTTGGCAAAAATTGGATTTGGGATGTCTGAATTATAGCCCCCAAAACAGATGCCCCAGGAAAGCTCAGCTCTAGCTTCAGGTGTGGTATTATTCTGGTATATAATCTTCTCTCATAGAAAAAATGGGAACCTTGTGGTTGGCTCCCAAAGCTACCAATCAAGCTATGGATGAGTGACTGCTTTGGTTGTTTCTAGGGCTCTCCACAAGCCCAGAGTTGCCTATGAATTGATTGAATTGGCACCAGGTTGTCTGAAGAATGAACCACAAAAACAAACCAAATGAACCAAGCGAACCACCATGGAAAAAATGTAGTTCATTTTTTGGTTCAGGAATGATGTGACCAAATGAACCAGTTCAAAATGAACCATGAACCAGTCTGGTTCATACTCGAACCATGGTTCATTTCTCAATTTGTACCCATTCCTAGTTGGTACACAGAAAATTCTGAGATTTATAACTCTGACATTAACAGAAATAGGAGATGGAACAATTTTCTCTGTAACACTCTTCTATTGTTGCAAAATTTGCTGTGTTACTGATATGCACGGGCACAGTGACAAAACATTATTAAAAAGACACTCTTGATGTGAGCATACATAGGATTGCATCAAGATTCTTTTATGTTTGATGTTTTATTGATGCACTCATTCATTCCTACTGTTATGTATTGCATCTCACAGGGTTCTTGTTGCCTGAGCTTGAGACAGGCACTCCTTGCAAACCAGGATCCTGAAGCCTGGAAGAACTGGACAATCAGGATGCTAGGCATGTAACAACTTGTAACAAGGAGATGCAAATGAAGGATTCTAGAGTGAGCCAATATGAGTAACTGTTGCCTACTAGGGGGAGTATGGTTAGCCATGGCCAGATTGTATATAGTTGCAATTTTGCCTGTGGTCCTCTGTGACTGTTTCATATTGTAATAAAGTGTTCTTTGTTGATTCAGAGAAGGCTGAACTCACTTTATTTCACCTACCCTTTGGTAAAACAACACAGGGAAATGATCCTGGGTACAATCCTAGATACAATCACATTAAGGCAGCTATAGCAGCGCCTGCCTCACGGCCTCACCGGATCTCTTTATTTCAGTCTCTTCGGGGTATTTTACTTGTTTATTTGATGGGACCACAGCAGCTTTGTTTGTTCTTCCCACAAAATATAGGCTCTTGAGAACTATAACTTAAACCACAGATTTATTGTAACACAAAGTCTTAAACTGGGGATATGGGAGATATGTACACAGGCTAATACGTTGCTCAGTTGATTCAAGTTTTACATTCACTTTGTCTTTTGAGTCTTTCACAGTTACACAGTTCACAGTTTCCCTATAACTCACTCTCCACCTCTAGCCAAGGTCTGGCCTCTTGGGATTGATGTGTCAAGTCTCACCCCTCGACTGGAGTCTATCCTCTCAGCCCTCTTGGTGTCTCAGACCCACATCCACTCCCTCAACCACCTCACTAGATCTTCAGAGTTGTCTCTAGGTGTTTGTGACCGTTCAGATCTTAACTGACTCACACACACACAGCCCTCTTGGCTGGTTTTGTCGAGCTTGCAGTCTCTGGAAGACTTCCCCATCTCCGCCTCAAGCTCCTTCACAGGATCAGCTGCCCTCTCAGCCCTTCTGGCAGGCTCGAACTGACCCTCTCAGTCTCTGTCAGGTCCCCACTGACAGACTTCTCTGACAGGCACCTTCTCTGTCAGAAGCCAACTCCCTGAACGACTGCCTCAGCAGTTTCTCTCACTCAACTACTTTTCCTCCCTGAGAGCTCCGAGCACTTTGCCCCCACCCTCAGGTCACCTGACGCAGGCCCTGTGCGTCTTCAGTTTATGGTTAACCCATTGCTTTCCGTCACAGCAGCATAGGGATCCAGTGTTTTATCAATGCATCCAGTCACAAAACAATCATACACATGATCATATCAAAATTGCTTATTTGCAGTGTTTTACCACTAGAGTTCCCAAGTCCCCTGCATCCTGAAGTGGGGGACTTCTGTGCACGTGCAAAGTGCACACGTGGCACAATGACATCATCCAAATGTGCATAGAGTTCCCCTCCCAAATGGCTAGAGCGTCCGGGAAAGGGTAGGGTAGGAAGGAGATGCACAAGTGATCTAAGGAAAGCTGTGCCAAAGAGTTTGTGCAAAATAAGGCTTGGATTGAAAGAAAGAAAGAAAGAAAGAAAGAAAGAAAGAAAGAAAGAAAGAAAGAAAGAAAGAAAGAAAGAAAGAAAGAAAGAAAGAAAGAAAGAAAGAAAGAAAGAAAGAAATGCACTACATGGAAGCTTTCTAATAAAACCGTTCAACCTCATAAACAAGAAGTTCAAACTCTAGGGAGAAATTCAGATGAAGTTAATTTGGGGAGCATCTTCTCACTTTGTTGTCTAATATACGGGGAAAGTTAGACACTCTTAATTTCCATTAAAATGAAATAATATTTTTTCTTAAATTGCAACCCTAGCTCTGCCTTTATGCTTTATTATAAAATGATACAGGCAGCCCCTTGTTTGTGGCAAAGTATGAAAAGCTACAGCCATTGCTGTTGCTCTGCAGGCATCTTCTCCAAAGGATACACTGTGCTTTTCGATTCACACATATGATCAAAAATATTAAAAACTGCTGCTCTGGGAAATGAGCTGAAGGAGAAATAGATCAAACTCCCCGCTGTTTCCAGAACAGGCCTGGATATTGTATCTTTACCCACTTTCATTAGCATTGCAAACCTGAAAAGAAGTATACATTTCCATAAAGTCCGACAGGATGCACCTGGGAATTATACAATGTCATGAGTTTTGTTTAAGGGGAGGATGTTGGTAGCATTTTCAATGCACACATCGTGTAAAGCAGAAAAGAAATCCAAGGGAAGTTTTCTTTTAGACAGTCAAAGGGAAACTACAAAATTAAAGTCAATCATGACAGAATTTTTGTTTAACCTCCTTTACTGTTCTTCTTTACTCTGTTGTCTTCTTACAATGGTTTGACAATACCAGTTATAGAAACAAATCAGAGAGACAGAATATTTGATTCAAGGGATGCAGCTATTATTCTAGTTCTATGAAAAAAGTTTATTAGGAGTTTCTGTAAGCTCATAAACAATACACATGGTACAGATAGGGACAATAAAAATAAATGACAGCTCTGCCTAACAGCACAATCCTGAGAATGCTTACTCAGAAGTAAGTCACACTGAATTCAATGTGGTTTACTTCCTTGCAAGTCTGCTTGGAATTTTACACTATATCGCTAAACAGAGTTACATCCTTCTAAGCCTATTGAAGCTGAACTTCTCAGATTTTAGGGTTCGGCATAACTTGCAGTTCTTCTGGGCTTGGGTCTTGCATTTGCACCAAAATAATGATGAATGGATTCAGACAGAAAAGAAGGAAGCCTTTATATTAAGCAAAAAAGGCTTGGAAGGGGTGGAATTCTAGCAGGAGCTCCTTTGCATATTAGGCTACACACCCCGATGTAGCCACTCCTCCAAGAACTTACAAGGCTCTTTTTTGTAAGCTCTTGGAGGGTTGGCTGCAATACATTGGGGTGTGTGGCCTAATATGCAAAGGAGCTCCTGCTAGAATTCCACCCCTGCTTTGGAATCATCTAAATGTGGATGGGTACTGGTTGAGAAGGACCAAAAGCCTGACTGGATCCAACCAGGGTGTGTGTGTGAAACATACAATTATGCCTTGTGTGCAGTTGTGCACCGAGATAACATTATTATCCTTGTATATCTATCTTTTGATATTGTCATGATCTGAGGCCTAGTGTGGCCTAGAGGGCAAGAAGAAATCTGCCTAGGAGTAGATACAGGGGCCTACATCTCCCAGGATTCATTCTGTCCCTCTGATTGGGTAGCAGAGTTTTTGAGGGAAAACTAGCCCAGAGGGTGGGTGGGACCTGGGAGGAAAGCATAAATAGGTTTGACTGGAAAGGGAAGTTGTTCTGTCTACTGAAGCTGGACTGGAGGAGGTTGCGGCTATAGAGAGATCCCTCACACAGGGAGAGTGAGTGAATTGGTTTGACTTAAGATAGGAACATCTAGTCAAATGTGTCAGGGGTTTTATTTATTCACACCAATCTTTACTGCTTATTTCACTGTTGCACTAAATGCTTTAAAACCCGCTTTTTGTTCTAGAGCACTTATATTAATAGAGTTGCCAAGTCCAATTCAAGAAATATCTGGGGACTTTGGGGTGGAGCCAGGAGACTTTGGGAGTGGAGCAAGGAGCCACAAGCATAATTGAACTCCAAGGGGAGTTCTGGCCATCACATTTAAAGGCACCATACACCCTTTAAGATGAGCCTCATGGTGCAGAGTGGTAAAGCTGCAGTACTGCAGTCAGAGCCCTCTGCTCACGACCTGAGTTCGATCCCAGCGGAAGCTGATTCGGGTAGCTGGCTCCAGGTTGACTCAGCCTTCCATCCTTCCGAGGTTGGTAAAATGAGTACCTAGTTTGCTGGTGGGGGGGGGGGAAGTGTAGATGACTTGGGAAGGAAATGGCAAACCACCCCGTAAAAAGTCTGCCATGAAAACGTTGTGAAAGCAATGTCACCCCGGAGTCAAAAATGACTGGGGCTTGCACAGGGGACTATCTTTACCTTTACACCTTTAAAATGCCTTCCCTCCATTGGAAATAATGAAAGATAGGGGCACCTACTTTGAGGGCTCATAGAATTGGACCCACAGCCCAATCCTTTTGAAACTTGGAGGGTGATTTGAGGAGAGGCATCAGATGCTATGCTGCAAATTTGGTAGCTCTACCTCAAAAAACAGCCCTCCCAGAGCCCCAGACACCGTGGATCAATTCTCCATTATACCTATGGAATAATGGAGCACCCAGCAGACATTTCCCTCCCCACCCCCACTTTCTGATGACCCTTAAGCAGGGAAACGGCCTCCAAACTGGGAATCCCTGCCCCCACCTGCAGATTGGCAACCCTATATATTAAACTTCTTGTTGAACTGCTTGGTCACGATTAAAAGGTACTTCCTAATAGGAAAGATACAGGTGTTAGGTGGGTGCTCTGGGTCCTCTCAGACAGATTCTTACCAGAGTGGTGGCAGCCAGTAGAAGGCCTTTCCTATTCCCCTGCTGTGTGATGGATATGGATGGTGATAGCCAACCTCACTTTTATGGAGAATGGTATTTCTTTTTCCGAAATCCACTTTTTTTAGATATAGTCATTGACTTTTTTTTTTCCTCTTTCAAAAGGAGAATTTGTTTTCATAATTTTCTGTTACACCCTCTATACACCCTTTTGTAACTTTAGACCTTGCAGAGTGTTTTTTTTTATTATTATTTTAATGTTACACACCCGAGGGAGGTGCTGTAGCAGGAGAACAGGAAGATTTGGAAAGAGACTGCCTGCCTCTGAGTATCTGAAATTCCGAAGTTCTGTACAGCTTCTTTCCCATCTCTCCCCTCTTATAATTTCTCTCTTGATCCAAATGAAATAAACATGAAACAGATTCCAAAGAGGAAAAGAAATGGATGGTTGAATTTCCTCTTAACAGTTCCAATAATATTTTGTGCACTGACTTCAGACAAGATTGGAATGTATGCATTCTTAATGACCATTGTCTTTTGTTTTCCTTTTGGACTAATATAAGACTGACTGCTGCCATTAAATTCTGACTGCTGGGAGTTCAGTAATGGTATCTTTATTATCTCCCGGTTGAAGAATCAGCTGGCAAAGGTGTAATGAAGAAACTGGATGGAGTTTTGATGAACTATATTTTCCAGAATTATTCTAGAAACAATTACACTGTCAGATCTAAATTATTTGTTGAGGAGGAATATAATATAAACAGAAAGCCAACAGTGTGCATGCCCAAAAATAAATTGGATTTTAAATTATGCTGATGTATAGCTTGTCTCCTATAAAATGATGTTACAGTTAATTCAAAATACAAGTAAAGAATGATAATCTGGCCTCTATTATACATAATGACACTTTGGCTAATGGAGGCATACTTGTCCTAATCCAAAAAAGACAATCTGCATATGGGAACAAACTTCTGCACATGAACATGCTGTACAAGAGGCACAAAATGTGACTTTCATTGTTACCCTGAACTGAATATTGCCTACCAGCTGGAGATTTGAGAGGGGTAGGAAGTAGGAGGAAATATTGCCATAGCTATTTGGCTAATTAGTGGTCTGCTATGTGTTTGTCTAGGGTGCCGCGAGGCAGGGGGCGCCGAATTGGGCTCCCCCCCCGGTGCCCAAGACAACTGCCTAATTTGCCTCCCCCCCTCCACAGCTGCAGTCAGTGCCCACCCGTTCAAGCTCGTCCTGCTACAGCCGCCAGCTCCCACTTGCCCCTCACTCGCCCTGCTGCCGCTGCTCACCCTGCTGCTTCCACCAGCTCTTGCCTCCCCCTCCATACGCCCTGCCACAACCAGATCCTGCCACCTCCAGAATCCCCCTTGCCCTTCTCCCCCCTCAGCCTGCCACCACTGTCACATCCCGCTTGTCCTTCTCCCCACCCCCCGCTCACCCTGCGCTGCTGCCAGCTCCCACTCGCCCTCCCTTTGGGCCAGCAGTTGTGGGGGCTACTTGAGTAGCCCAGCACCTGCCACCTACTCACAAGTAACCTCACACCTGCCACCTAAGGCACTGGGGCAGAGCTGTGCTGCCCTGCCTAGGGTGCCAGAAAGGCTCGGGCCGGTCCTGACTGTCATCTATAAACAGGGTTCAATGAGATTTATATGTTTGACTTACTAACTAGCAAATTGTGTACTCCAGGAAAATAATATCATAAACCACTTATTCCTGTACAATGCCATAAGTGTCACTCCAAGTATTCAGTAATTCTGCACCAGAATCACAGACAGACATCAGTTAGTGCCACTGTTTAAGATGGGGATGCCTGAATCTACTTCATTTCCTTTGCAAATGACAAATATTACATTACCTGCATAATTGTCCTCCCACCCCCCATTTAGAGTTGCCAGGTCCAACTCAAGAAATATCTGGGGATTTAGGGAGTGGAGCCAGGAGAACTTGGGGGTGGAGCCAGGAGCAAGGCTATGACAAGCAGAATTGAACTCCAAAGGGAGTTCTGGCCATCACATTTAAAGGGACCACACACCTCTTAGATGTCTTCCCTTTCGGCTGTCAAGTTCCCACCAGAGGTGGGGGATCCTCCACCCTGGAGCATCCCAACCTGGCACCAGGGAGCAGGCCGCCAGGGGATCCCCACCCCCAAAGAGCCCCATCAGTATGCACCATCCCCGGTGTGATGATGTCACCCAGAATTGACATCATCACGCTGAGGATATCACGCTGGGAATGCTCTAGAACTTGTGCTAAAAACTCTGTGGTACCACTGCAAATCTACTGCAAATTCACAGCAAATCTTAGAACGTTTCCAGTGTGACACTCTATGTAGGAATTGCAGTAAAACTCTATGGTACCATAGAGTTTTATTGCAAGTTCTAGAGTGTCCCCGGCACAACGTCCTCAGCACGATGACATCACTTCCGGGTGAACTCATTGTGCCATGCACGCAAGGAACAAGTCCCTTGCCACAGCGGCGGAGGGACTTGGCAACCTACCTTCCTCCATTTGGAATGATGAAGGATAGGAGCACCTTCTTTCGGGGCTCATGGAACTGGACACCCCGGTCCAATCTTTTTGAAACTTGGAGGAGGTGTTTTGATGAGAAAGACTAAATGCTATGCTGAAAATTGGTGCCTCTACCTCAAAAAACAGCACCCCCTCCCATGTCCCAGATACCCATGGATCAATTCTCCATTATATTCTATGGGAATTGGTTTTCCCCTCCCCTGCTTTCGGATGACCCTGAAGAGGGGGGAAGGCCTCCAAACCAGGGGATCCCCTGCCCCCAACTGGGGATTGGCAACCCTAACCTCATTTCTTCTGGTTATAGTTTATATACATTACCTTTAATTCTTCGATACAAAGTCCACAGGACTATGTTCCATTTTTGAGATAACGGCCGTTTTCCCACTTACCTTACCCCAGAGCGACGTCCCTCTTCACCGCGCTGTGTCTGCGCGGATTTCGCACAAACTGCTGCGCAGCACCAGGAAGAGCCGCATAGTCCCGGGGCTTTTGCGTCGCAAATGTAAACCGCCAAAAAGCAGGTTTACACGTGCGATGCAAAAGCCCCGGGACGACGCGGCTCTTCCTGGTGCTGCGCAGCAGTTTGTGCGAAATCCACACAGACGCAGTGCGGTGAAGAGGGACGTCGCTCCGGGGTAAGGTTAAGTGGGAAAACGGCCGACCTTTCCATAGAGTAACCTTGGCTTTACAAGACAGTCTTAAGCAGAGTTACACTCTTCTAAATACATTGACATCCATGGATTTAGCCAGCATAGAGATGAAAAATGGATCCTCCCCACAACATAAAATGAAAGCAATTGCTTTAAAATATAAACACTATGGGCCATCATGGCTAAAACAAGCAGATGCCTCCCCACAAAACACTACCATGCCTCTCACTGAGATACATACCTGTCCCAAATCCCAAACTTTTTAAGTAGCCTTAGCCTCTATTTTAGTGCACTCACAACTTAGAAATTGCTAAGGGCACATTTCCTTTCCATTTTGTATTTTCTGCAAACTGCGCAGTTTAACAAGGCCAGACAGCTTTGATAGCTCACAATTGCAACTCTGCTTTGCTGATCCAATTTTGGCAGGGTACTCCTCCACTAGATCATAGCACAAAAAAACCCTAGCAATTGGTATACAGGTTCAGCATAATCCCCATATCTAGAATGCTTACAAGACACAGTGAAAATGCCAGAAGAAGAGAAAAAGTCTCTCCTTGAAGACATATTAGTTTATCAAGTCTAAAAACATGGCTCATACACTTCTGTTAGCTTCCTTTAACTGCGCATGTAATAAGAAAACAAACAAATGAGCATACACCCTGTTAAGAAAATTAAAAGTAAATTTGGTCTGAGTAGTCTATTTCTTGGATTTAAATAAAGTATTCTTAATAGCAACTCACTTAATCAGAAGCATCCTGCTATTTAGAAGTGTGCCACTACAATTCCTCACATAGATTCACTTAAACTGTATCAGTTTCATAATTATGTGCCCAACTTTACAGTGATTTATGGTGTAAATAAGCAAGGTGCTAAAAATATGCCAATTCCACACCAGTCTCCACTCCATGTAGGGTTGCCAATCCCCAGGTAGGGGCAGGGGATTAAGAATTATCTGTTTCCATTCAGCTTTGTGGTATGTCTTGTTGTTATTACCTTGGTTTATTCCAGGATGAGAAAACTTGAGATAGAAGATTTTGCAGAAGAGCATTAACATTGGGTTGTTACAAGAGGCTGGTAATTCTGGAAGAAATATAGGAAGGATTACTCCTGAAGAAGTCCATTGACGAAATGAGCTTATATCCGAGTGCTCGTAGGACCTTTTTTGTAATATTGGAACGTGAGAATGGACGTCTGTGATAATATTGTTATGTGAATGGATATTCTCAGTGAAGTATAAAAAAATATTTTAAAAGGTTTTAAATGGTTTTATTAAACATTGTTAGCCAGCACATCACAGTATTTGTTTCTTTCAATCCCCAGGTGAGGGCAGGGGATCCCCTGGTTTGGAGGCCTTCCCCTCACTTCAGGGTTATCAAAAAGCCTAGGGAAGGTGGGGGGGGGAGGAAAATGTCTTCTGGGCACTCCATTATTCCCTACGGAGACCGATTTCCATGGGGTATAATGGAGAATTGATCAGCTGGTATCTGGAGCTCTGGGGGTCCTGTTTTTTGAAGTAGAGGTACCAAATTTGCATCATAGCATCCAGTGCCTCTCCCTCAAACACCCTCCAAGTTTCAAAAAAGATTGGATCAGGGGATCCAATTCTATGAGCCCCAAAAGAAGGTGCCCCTATCCTTCATTATTTCCAATGAAGCGAAGGCATTTAAAAGGTGTGTTATCCCTTTAAATGCAATGGCCAGAACTCCCTTTGGAGTTCAGTTATGCTTGTCACATCCTTGCTCCTGGCTCCACCCCCGATGTCTCCTGGCTCCACCGCAAAGTCTCCAGATATTTCTAATGCCATGGTTGACAGGGACTATTGGAAGCTGACAGGGACAATCTGCAGAGATGGGTTCCCAGACTTCCTAGGATGTTCCCTCCACTATGAATCATTTGCTAAGGGAGAACCTCATCTGCTAGACCAGAGGTGTCAAACTTATTTGTTATGAGGGCTGGATCAGACATAAATGAGATCTTGTCGGGCTGGCCCATGGCATGTCGGGCCAGCCTATGTGTGTACCTATTTAAGATTAGGTAGCTGAGATATAAACTTTATAAAGGACACAGACAAACACAATTTAAAAAAAAAACACCTTAAAACATGCTTAAAACATTAGCACTTGTTGGTCTTAAAGATGCTTTCTTTGTATTCTTCCATGGGATCCAGGGAACTGGGCAAAGGAAGCTCTGGCTGTTTCCTTCCTTCCCCAGGGGACCAGGAGGGGGAGGAGCCTCAGCCAGTAGAAGAAAGAGAGGCTTGGCTCAGTAGTTCTGCTGTACGATTGAGAGCCTGGCAAAGCAAGCCCTCCCTCCCCACCTTCCTCCCCAAGGGAGGAGCCTCAGCCATTGGAGAAAATAGAGGTTTTACTCTGTAGCTCCTGTGTGACTGAACAAGCCTGGCAAAGCAAGCTGTGATGCAGAAGGAAGCAAGAGAGAGGGAGAAGAAAGCAGATGTCAGCCAGTTGATCGGGGGCCTAATAGGAGCCCTCCAGGGGCCTGATTTGGCCCCCAAGTTGCATGTTTGATATAGTTAGAATTTCAAGTATATCGTTTGGCCCTAAAAAGCAACCAGGGCCTAATTTGATACTCTGGTGTCATGGAATGTGGACGTTATCTCTTTCTCAGCACTGGTTGCTTGAGGGAACCTTTATTGATTGAAAATCCAATAAGGGAATAGAGGCATGATATGTACAGCAGCTGAAGGGGGCACTCCATTGAGATGAGTTTAAAAAAAACCCCTTCCTCGGTGCTAAATCATACATGAACTGCCTTATACTGAGTCAGACCATCAGATTATCAACATTAGCACCGGGCACTCTCACACAACTACCGGTAACTTACCACTCATTTTCTGCATTGAGACCTCATTATTCCCTGAAGTTAGGTGAGAATGGAGATTTCAGGAGCATTTAAGAGAAGGAAAAGAGAAAGTGGGAGTCTGCCTCAAAAGGAAAGCACTTCAAAACTCTCAGCAGCCCCTACATGTAGATCTTTTTCACACAGCCTAAGTATTCCGGTATGGCAGCTGGTCAGTTACTGAACAGTAATGGGTTTCTGTTGGCATTTCAGACAGACCCGATTCAGTAACTGGCTGCTACCGGAATACTCTCACCTTTTCACACAGTCCTGCGGCTGTCCCGGTAGTGAGGCATGCCTGAGTCGTTACTAACAAAGAGCAGCTTCTTCCACTTTTCAACCCCTCCTTCCGGGTTGAAATCGCTATGGGGCGCTGTATGAAATGTCCAGTATCTAACCCGGGAGCAGTTTTCGCGCCCTTTTTCGCCCGCCGGCGCACGATCTCCGGCTTTTGGGGGGGGGGAACGTCGGCTAAAATCGCTATAGCGCTATAGTGACATTTCACAACAGCATCACCATAGATCGCCGCCTTGCTTGAGGGAACCTTTATTGATTGAAGATCCAATAAGGGAATAGAGGCATGATATGTACAGCAGCTGAAGGGGGCACTCCATTGAGATGAGTTTAAAAAAAACCCCTTCCTCGGTGCTAAATCATACATGCCAGGGCAACAGCAGCCGCCCGTCTCTACCTGAAGGTCCGGGTCGTGACACCGCCGCTGAAACTTGGTAACTTATCTCAATGGAGCCTAGCCATCTCTATGGTGGTGCTGTTGTGATACGACGCTATAGCGCTATAGCGATCTTTGCCCAACGTTCCAAAAAATAAATAAGCTGGAGATCGTGCGCCGGCAGGCGAAAATGGCTGGCGCTGGTGGAAGCGAGATAAAAGCGGAACAGTGTGAAATGGCTTGCTTCAATCACGGAACCCTTCCGGGGAAAAAAACATGTGTCTGAAAACTCCCATCCCTGTCTCAGATTACTGCAAGGCGGCACAATACCGACTCCCTTCCGGCTTCCACTGGTAAGTGTGAAAAGGGCCGTAGTTTGTTGCTGGAAAAGCAACCTGCACAGAGAGTGCAGAAATGAGGTGGGGACAGAGTTGCCAGTTCGAGGTTGGGGGTGGAGCCTGAGGAAGGTGGGGTTTGGGGCATAATGCTAAAGAGATCAATTTCCAAAGTGGCCATTTTCTCTGGGTTGGCCTCTGTCAGCTGGCAATCTGGCAGCCTGGGTGAACTGACCTCTGTCACTTGGCAACCCTAGGTGGGAACTTTAAAAGCAAAACATTTCAAATGACAGGCATCATTGGCATTGCATTGCCTTAGAGAAAAACTTTGGATCAGCAGGTAAAGCCCTCAGAAATGTGGAAGGAAAGCAATTCAGAATAAAATATGTGGGAGATGCCTTAAATAACTTTCAGCTGTGAAGAGGCCAAAGAGGCTTAACCAAACAGGCTGTTTGAAAGCAGCCGTCATCTACTTTGACTAGCACTGGGTCTTTCATGTCTAGGATTGCCAAACTCTAGGTAGTGGCTGGGGATCTCCAGCTATTACAACTGATCTCCAGGAGACAGTAATCAGTTCACCTGGAGAAAATGACCACTTTGGAAGGTAGACTCTATGGCAGGGGTGGCCAACGGTAGCTCTCCAGATGTTTTTTTGCCTACAACTCCCATCAGCCCCAGCCGGCATGGCTGATGGCTGGGGCTGATGGGACTTGTAGGCAAAAAACATCTGGAGAACTACCGTTGGCCACCCCTGCTCTATGGCATTATACACAGCATATTGTCGGAACTCTGGCTGGGGCAAGTGATGCTCTGTATTCTTGGTGCTTGGAAGGGAAAACACTGTGAGGGCTTCTAGTGTCCTGGCCCCACTGATGGACCTCCTGATGGCATCTGGGGTTTTTGGCCACTGTGTGACACAGAGTCCTGGACTGGATGGGCCATTGGCCTTATCCAACATGGCTTCTCTTATGTTTTTATACTCTACTGAAGTTTCTCCCCTCCCCGAATCCCAACTCCTCAGGATCCACCCCCCCCCCCCCCCCGCAAATCTCCAGGTATTTCCCAATCTGGAGCTGGCAACCCTATTCATATTACCTACTACCTGATTGTTTCAACTGGAGTTGCTAAGGTTTTAATCTGAGACTTTCTTCATGCAAAGCAGATGGTCTCCCACTGAGTCATAGTCCCTCCCCATTGGCCAATGTGGTACTGTTTAAGGATACATTAGAAGTCATGGAACTCCAGTATCACACATTGTATGGAATGCAAGAAGCTACTATATGAACATGCCCATAGACCAAGAAGTTAATCACAAAATTTTCATTGAAGCGTTTTAGTCATATTTGAAAGGGACAGAGACAACTAAATTGGGGGTTGGACTAGATGGCTTGTATGGCCCCTCCAACTCTATGATTCTGTGAGAACAACTACCTTGACATCTTCTCTCCAAGACTGGACATCCCATCAAATGACTTATAATGTAACTATACCTGAACTTTGGATTTGATTGTCTCCCTTTGGAATTGTGTTCATGTACTTTTAAAAAAAATGATACCCAAGTTTAAATAGTTTTCCATACACATGTTTTTACACTATATTTAAAATAAATGAAACTCTTGGATTTACAGTACTGAAGAAAAATCAAGGCCAACAGAGGACACTAGCCGAGCTAGCTTTATCATACTGCCCTGTCAACCGTCACCCGCAGATTTAGAGAGTAGTTCAAGACAGTAAATCCCTGATACTCTGTGCTGAGAGTTAGAAATTGCTACTATGCTGTCATTTCTCCACTAAGTACCCAGTGAGAAGACCATGTTGCTTTTACACGGGTCACATCAGCTTATCGAAAGGATTGAACTAGAACTCCATTCTGATTGACAATTTTACATTTGCAAAACAAGGCTTCAAGCCTGAACACAAATATGTGCATATCAATGCCTCTGACACAACAGAGAGAATTAACTGCATGAATCTGAGCTTCACGGGATCACAGTTGAAATGTGTAGTAGGAAGCAGGAGAATCTGGGGAACTGTCCTTGAAAACTGTGTATGGGTTCTTTTAACCCTAAAGGTCAAACTTGCAGCTTCCAAATGTGCTCCATTTAAATTCAGATATTTGACAATAAAAGCAACATCAGTGTCAGTGCCTGTTTAGAGTGTGGATGAAAGAGTGGTTAGAGCGTAAGACTATAGACCCCGGTTCAATACCTCAACCTTTTATGAAGGTCACTAGGTAACTTTGGACAAGCAACTCTCTCTCTTTCAACTTAATCAACATCACATGTTGCTCTGGGGATCAGACAGGAGTAGCGAATAATGCATGCTGCGCTAAGCTCCTTGGAATAAAGCTTGAGTCCAGTTCATCTTTAAGACAAACAAAGTTTAATTCTGGGCAGAAGCTTTGTGCATGTACACAAAAGATTATACCCAGAACTTCACTCTGTAGGTCTTAAAGACACTGCTGAACCCAAACTTTGTTCAATGGCCTCAGACCAACATGGCTACCCACCTGAATCAAGCTCCTTGGATAAAGGGTAGCATTAAAAAGTGCTAAATACAATTTAAAAATAGCTTTCTTTTTCAGAACCTGCAGCTCTGTTGGCTGGTGGACCATTCATTAGTTTGATGACTGGGAATGAGCCTGATGTTTCTTCAATAAGTGTTAATCGTTAGGAGATAATGACCAATTGCTGAAGACAAGATTTGGTGGGGGGAAGTGTGCAGGGATTCAGCAAGGGAAGGAATTTCATAGTTTGAAAACACTTTGATGTCAGCTTGGGATTTTCTATCCCCCAATATAATTTACTACCATCTGCCAATTTTGCTATTCCTTCACACTCTAGACCATTTACAAAAAATTACCTAGCACTGCATACACATCCTTTTTTTTTTTTTACAAGATATAATAGTTAATTATGTAGTACTTGATACAGTTTACATGACATAAAAAAAAACAATGGCAAGATGACAACCATAAAAAGATTTAAAATCTAGAAATGAATTTACCACTTTTGGATTTTTTAAAAAAAAATAGAGGGAGTTCCTCAAATATATGAAAACTAAATGAATGAAACTTTTCCAGGTTCAACAATCCTTGTACTTTAGTTTGTTTTTCTAGGCTGAACTGACTGGAAAGCCCCCCCCCCCTTTATTAATAGTCTGCCTTCTAACCAGTTTGTCTATTTTTATTAGATTAAATAAATTTGCCTATTACCAGGGCTTTTTAATAGAATTTTGCTATTTTGGCATTGGATTTTAACTGTGTACCACTTTGCATTCTAAACCATTGCCCACCATCTATATATAGCTCTGCTCACTGTACCTCATTCCTCATCTGAAGAAGTGTGCATGCACACAAAAGCTTACATTCTGAATAAAACTTTGTTGGTCTTAAAGGTGCTACTGGACTCCTACTTTGTTCACCCATATGATGTCACTATATGCACTGACTGTCAAGAATATTCATGCAAAACTTTTGTCTTGATGTTGAACATGCTGCAATCTATGTTATTATGTTCCGGCCCAGCAATTTTAGAACTATTTTTAACCTTGCTGTGTTTTCGATTGATACATTGATTATTGCTTGCACAGTTGTTTTGTTATATTGTTAAAGGCCTTGGCCACATAAAATAAATTTTTACCTACCGTTTTGTCCTATACCTATTCAATATCACTGACTGCCACTTCACAGCTCACTTCACAGGGTCCAGTCCCTCTAGTGACCACTGTTTCAAGGTGGGAACCAATTACTAGCCAAAAGCCCCACCAGCTAAGGGTCTTGCAAACTTTCCATGAATATGGAGCAGGTATCATGTTGGGGAACAGAGCTTTGGAGAGCCCTGGGGGGATGCCAAAAAGCAAGGATTGCTAACCTGCAGGTGGGGCCTGGAGTTCTCCTGGAATTACAATTGATCTCCAGACCACATAGATCAGTTCCCCTGTAAGAAAAGGCAGCTTTAGAAGGTGAGCTCTGTGGTATACCATAGAGCTGAGGAGAAACACTAGTCCTAGAGTGACATCACCACCGAACTTCCTCCCCTCTCCAAATGCTGCCCTTCTTCCCAAGAACGGCTCCCAAATCTCCAGGAATTTTCCAAGCTAGAGTTGGCAACTCTATAGAGACCCCTCTTATGTCTGCCAAGCCACTCACTATCAATGCATTAAATGTATTTGTAAGAATGCTGTGGGAAAGCAAGGTAGCTCCAGCTTTTCCTCCCCAGTGCCACTTTTACTCTGCCTTACTTAAACACACTCACCTGCCAGATTTATTAAGTTTACCAGGTGTCAGGCCATCCTTTTTTAATGCCAGCCAGATATCATCCAACTCTTGACTGAGTCAGGATCCTTCAAAACTCAGTGTTCCTAACTGGTGAGTTTAATATATTTTGTCCTTGTGCATAATACTGGAATCATGACCGCTACCACACATGATAAAGGATACAGCCTTACTACTGCAAGCCCAGGGCGAAATTTATCCTTTGAATGAATAAAAGTATAATTCAGTGTAGAGCTCTGTATAGACGAAAATGGAATATTTACACAGAAGTTTAATGAGCTGCAGCTAAATCTCAGATTACTAAAAAAAAAAAAAGACACTGAATTGTAAAGAGAAATTCAGTAAGCAGCGCCTACTATTTTAAGAGCTGCTTCCAGATTTATTGCATGCCCAGAGGATTTGCCCTATAATCTTTATAACCAAAGCATCTCAGGATGTTCTTTTTCGGACCTCATGGAAAAAGCCTCCCAGCCATTTACAGAACACTTTGCCCTTGTTGTTTTCATTTTCTTCAAAGTACAAGAAGAGAGAATAAATTCCAAAGGATGAGGTTGTATTTTCCCCTTCTCTCTGGTGGAAAGGACTGTTTCTCTCATCGATTTTAGTTTCAGAAAGGCCTACAGGGCTTCTCTGAGCTATTGCAATATGTCAACCTGGCCCACCTGGCTCATCCAGAAAAAGCCACATAGTAGGCTTCAAGTAGGCTTACTCAGAGGCACATTCTGATCCCAATAACAGAACTATTGGAGAAGTAAGAAAAGTTCTGTCCATATCACACTTTTTCAGTAATTCTTAAAATGCTAAGTCACTGTGCTGGAAGTATATTTTAGCTATTATCTCTAAGGAGGTCTCCCACCAATTGGTGGCTTTACCCACCAATATTTGGAGAAGTAGCAGGAGAAAAAAATGCTACTAGCCTCTGCTAATATGTCATTTCCTGGTACAACTCAGAAGTCACAATGGATAGCTCTAGGGATCACCTGAAACTCAATAGTTTTACCATAGAGATTCTAGAAATTCCTACAGCTACCCATTGTCATTTCCAGTTTGTACCCAGAAATAGTGTAGTGACATCAGCAATGTCACATGCTGTTCCATGTCCCCACCCTACAACCCTCCCTGGTAATACTAATCACCTTCCTAGCATGGATCAATTGTATATTCCTCCCTGATGTAGGAAACCTCACACAGTCTATCACGATTCAGCTCTTCCCGGCCAAGCCGCCATTGGCGGCTAAAGGCCGGGGGCTGCTGTTGCCAACCCAGAAGGATCGGCAGGCTGGCATGCCTTCCTGGGCATCCAGGGAACTGCCTGTGGGTGGAGTGCTGGGGCTATAAGAGCCCCGACCTTGCCCTAAACTGCACAGTTCTTTGTGGCTTTCAACCCAGTAGTACAGGATACAACCGGTTGCCTTATTAGGGGTCAGGTAGGAATTTTTTCATTCTCATATGATTGGCCTAAGTGGGAGTGTTTTTCACCTATCTTGTACTGCTTGGTAGTAGTTGGGGAGTAATGGGATGTTAGTTGAGTTTGTTTGGTCACCTGGCAGAAGGAGGAATGGGCTACAGAGTTTATCAGGTGAGCACCTACGGCTCAGCACCATTTGAGTGCATGTGGTCTGTATGAACAGCAGATGGGCTTCACGGCTCAATGCCGGGAATGCAGATCACAACGAAGCCTTACCGGGGCGGATCTTTCTGGATGGATTGATGTCTGCCTAGGGGAAGGGGGAGTTTTGGGCCTAGCTGGCCCGGCACCAGCCATAGGCTTCCCAACCTCCCCCTCCCTGGCGGGGACCCCCGAATTTGCAGCCTTCTCCCCCGCTCTCCAAAAATCCGGGAGCAGGGGGAGTGGAGGGGGGGGAGAACATACGTGTAGGCATCATGTTGTTGTAGAGCTCTTGATCCGTTTGTAAAATGTGTTCCTTTAAGGCTGTGCAGGAAACAGGAAGGGCTTCATTGGAAAGGGTCAGTAATAGTTTCCATGGAGAACGGTCCCTCCCTTTCTTTTGCTTTCGTTTTCACAGCAAACAAAGTTCTGCAGGAAGAAGATCTAGTAAGTATTTGTGTGTGTGAGAGAGGGAGGGGGCAGGGGATTCCCTGGTTTGGAGGCCCTCCCCACCCCTTTAGAAAGCATGGGGGGGGAATGTCTACTGGGCACTCTATTATTCCCTATGGAGAACGATTCCTATAGGGAATAATAGGGAATTGATCCATGGGTATTGGGGACTCTGGGGGGCTATTTTTTGAAATAGAGGCACCAAATTTTTAGTATAGCCTCTAGTGCCTCTCCCCAAAATACCCCCCAAGTTTCAAAACGATTGGACCAGAGGGTCCAATTCTATGAGCCCCAAAAGATGGTGCCCCTATCCTTAATTATTTCCTATGGAAGAAAGGCATTTAAAAAGGTGTGCTGTCCCTTTAAATGTGATGGCCAGAACTCCCTTGGAGTTCAATTATGCTTGTTACATCCTTGTTCCTGGCTCCACTCCCAAAGTCTCCTGGCTCCGCCCCCAAAGTCCCCAGATTTTTCTTTAATTGGATTTGGCAACCCTAACCAGCCATAATATTTGGGCTTGTGCCGGGGGCAAGGTGGCTCGCCTGTTCCAGGACAAGGAAGGGTCATGGACTGACCCCAGGGCTTGTCCTGTTATTTCATAGCCCTTGCCATTCTAGTTGAGTTCCATTATGTTAATAAAGCGGCCCAGTTTTACACTGTGTCAGCCTCTTTATTCTGACTGCGGGGGGGGGGGGGGGGACTGGATCCTGCTCAGCTGAGAAGCTTTTCCTCAAAGGAGCGTTTTCTGCTCCATTTCAATGTTTATTTGTATCAAACTTGGACAGATTGAAGCAGGGCTTTTTTTTTTTAGCAGGAACGCACAGGAACGCAGTTCTGGGTGGCTTGGCATCAGGGGTGTGTGGGCTAATATGCAAATGAGTTCGCGCTGAACTCATTTTTTTTCTACAAAAAAGCCCTGTGTGAAACAATAGTGACATCAGGGATGTGGCCTAATATGCAAATGAGTTCCTGCTGGGCTTTTTCTACAAAAAGGGCCCTGGACTGAAGCTATCCAAGCTGGAAGTCTTTGAAAAGTGTGGTTGCCAATAATATAACAGAGAATAAATTATAATACAAGTCCTAACAGTTAACATTGCCCCATTTTCAGTGAGAAGGGTTGACTACTGCATCCTTCATATTGCAGTGATTTGGGGCAAACTGCTTATTAAACAAAAGGTATGTGAGGGAGACCTGCATTGCATCTGAAATCCTTAGGATATGTGAAGAAAGCATCTTGGAGACTTTTGACTGGGAAACTGCCAACACAGGTAAACACCCTACTGTGGCTCTTCTGCATAAAAATTTATGCTCCCAAAACTACATTTAATCTGGAAAAAAAAAATTATTGGGGTGTCCACAGTAAGGGTATAATATATAATGTGCCCCTGTGAATTACCTATTACTTTGGCCATCAAATGAGAAAGGAGCACTCACTGGAGAAGATCCTGATGCTGGGAAAGACAGAAGGCAAAAGAAGAAGGGGACGGGAAAAGATGAGATGGCTGGACAGCATTACTGATGAAACTAACACAAATTTGAGCAGACTATGGAGGATGGAGGGAGACAGGAGGGCCTGGCGTGACTTTGTCATGGGGTCGCAAAGAGTCAGACGACTGTGTGACTGAACAACAACAAATAGACTTGGGTCAGCTGTTAAGAATAATGTACCAATCCACTTGGAAAGCAGTGTATGAACAGAGGCTTTCCGTATTCAGCTAAAGCAGAGGTTCCTTTGCATGAAGTTGGCAGCACTTTTTAAATGCACTATTATATATTATCATGCTCAGCATTTTACAGATTGATCTGTCTGTTTGATGGCCAGGACAATCAGTCAGCATTCTGCAGTCTTACTTGAAAAAAACCAAGAAATCTATATGATCTACATTTGTGAGGCAGTTGATCAATTCATTTGGGATGTTGTTGTGATTGTAGCCAAAATATCCAAGCATATTTTAGCCTCGAATTATTTGGGAATGTAAAAAAATCTTTTCTCAGAGCCAAACTAGACATGACAACACCCATGGGTGTGACCTGTGGATGTTGCCACCATTTTAAAAGGTCTAAAAAATGCTACAAAGACCCATGGAGGCCACAGAACCGAGGGCTGAGACACTCTTCTTCCCCCCCGATCTTTTCAAGTGCCAAAATGCAAGCCCACAGCTGTTTCAACAGTTGAAAAGGCACAAGTGGGGAAACAGGAGTGCCTCAGCTTGCCACACAGCATTCTTAAATTGCTTTAAAATAGCAGTGGTGCCATAGATCAGAACCACGGATGCCATATGTCTAGTTTGGGCATCAGTGTCATGCCAATAATAACAACTACTGCCCCCCCCCACCGCAATCAGAATCGGACCTACTATGAAACTAATAAAGATTCATGGCCCCTAATGAGTGAATTTTTCAACAAAATTGATGGAGTTTTAATTATTAAAATAACGCTATTTTAATGACAATAATAAGACAATGGGTTGAAGTACTTAATATTGACCCTAGAATATGCTCTAAGAGAGTTATTAAGTGTGGGGACTCTTATCTGGGAGAACCAGATATCAATCAAGAGAACTTGCATGCCATTGTTTGAGTTGGGCTACTGCCCAAGTAGCTGTTTCTACCTAGCACAGCTGGTTCTGTCAGTGAAAGGCAAACAACCTTAGTTCTGGCAGTTACTTGCTCTCCCTACTCTCCTATTGGCTAAGCCACCTGTCACACTGATTCACAGAGGAGAGAAAGAAAACCTTTCAATTGACTGAGGGAGGAAAGAGGAGGGACAGCCAGAAAAAGACAGAGAGAGACTTCTGGTCTGAAAGGTATCACTAAAGGCCTCTGAGGCAGAACTCATTGGGGCCACTCCTGACTATGGCTGCCAGTTCCAGATTCTGTGGTGGAGTTTGAGGATGGCATAGGAGTTAGGGCTTCTGAGCAGGGTCTGCCAGACCCAGGTTCTTGCTGTGGAAGCTGACTGGGTGATTTCAGACCAGTCACAGACTTCCAGCCAAACCCACTTCACAGGGTTGTGAGAGGAGAATGATGTAAGCTGCTTTGGTTCCCCCTCCCCGCACTGTGGAAAAAGACTGTCCTTTTCCTATGTTGAGGCTGAAGGGAGTGGGGAGGTGAAGGAAAGCTGGAAGTCAGAAGGGCATATAAAGGGAAAAAAAATAGGGCTGCCAATTCCAGGTTAGGAAATGCCTGACGATTTCAGGGGTGGAGCCTGGAGAGGGAGAGGTTTGAGAAGGATGGAATCTCAGACAGGTACAATGCCACTTCCTCATGGGGAGCCACTGTTGCCAATCTCCAGGTGAGGAGTGGAGATCACTCAGAATTACAACTGCTGTCCGGATGACAGAGATCAGCTCCCCTTGAGGTGCAGGGGGAGTGAATGCCTTCACATGGGTAGGTGGGAAGACAGCAAGGGTGGGGGCACTCAACCAGACCCTCTTTCTAGAGCCCATTGTTTTTTTCTTCACAATGGGCCTTATTCCTAGTGCTATATATAATGCGCTATAGCCCTTGTCTCTGTGGTAGAGGACAAAGGGTGGCCCTTGGTGAGCAGTTCTCTATGCGACACCCACTTGAGTGTGGTGTGCAACAGAATGCTATTCTCCTGTCAATGATGTTTAACATCTATATGTGCCCCCTTGCCCAGATTGCTCGAGGTTTTGGGCTGGGTTGTCACTAATATGCAGATGACACTCATCTCTATCTGTTGATGGATGGCCATTCAGACGCTACTCTGGATCATTTGACCGGGGCATTAGAAGCTGTGGCTGGATGGTTGCAAAAAAGCCAGCTGAAACTCAATCCAACCAAGACAGAGGTCCTGTACTTGAACCTTGGGGGATTAGAGTCGAGCCTCTGACTCCCAACCCTGGATGGTCCATCTCTTGTGCCGGCTCAGAAGGTGAAGAGTCTGGGAGTGATACTGGATGCCTCACTTACCATGGAGGCCCAGGTCACAGCAGTTGCTTGATCTGCCTTCTACCATCTTCGGCAGGCCAGACAGCTGGTGCCCTACCTATTCCCCCAGGATTTAGCTACAATGATCCATGCAACGGTCACTTCCAGGTTGGATTACTGTAACTATGCAGGCTTACCCTTGCGGCTGATCCGGAAACTTCAGCTAGTGCAGAGTGCGACAGCACAGCTGTTAACTGCATTGCCTCTATGGGCAAGCATTCAGCCAGTATTGCGCCAGCTGCACTGGCTACCTATTGAGGTTCAAGGTTCTGGTATTGATATTGATATTAAAAGCCTTATGCAGTCTGGGACCAACATACCTGAGGAACTGCCTTTCCCCATATATGCCCCAGAGGTCATTGCAATCGGCTACACAACACCTCCTGACCACCCCTGGTCCTAAGGATGTCTGACTTGTCTTGACCTTTTCAGCCCTGGCACCTGCCTGCTGGAATCAGCTCCCTATGGAGATCTGGGCCCTACCTGAGCTACTGCCATTTTGTAGGGCCTGCAAAATGGAGCTGTTCCTCCGGGCTTATTGCTGAGGCAGTGAGCATTCTATTATTCCATCAGTTGGCCTCCCTTGTGGTGACATTGTGCCTACTGCAGTGCTATCCTACTACTATTACCATCTTTTAATCTCGGCCTATAACTGTTTACCGTGTATGATGTGCCCTTCCCGCCGGTGGTGCACTCTATTTATTGTTTTAGTGTTTTTACTATTTAATTTTAATGTAGTGTTTTAACTTTGATCTGTAGGTTTTTATTGTTATTATTGTATGTTGTCATCCACCCTGAACCTGTTACGGGAAAGGGCAGAATATAAGACTACTAAATAAAAATAAAATAAATAAAAATAGAGCAATACAGTAATTCAGTGGTATATTGACAGAATTCAGATGCATGCAGCTTTCAAGTTGCATAGACTGATCACTGGATCAAGCCATTTGCTACAAATACATTTGCTTAGCAACTGCTGTAACACCAATCAGTACATATAATGACCACCCACTGTCCAATGAGTTACTTTTCACCTCTTCTTTCTGTGTAGTTTGACAGCTACAACCAGCATCTGAATGCTGTCAATATAGCACTGAACCAGGACTATAATGCAAAACTTAAAATGTGCTGTGACAAAGTCAGGAGAAATGGTGGCATATTCAGAAGCACTGCTGACATTTCAAATATCACACTACAGCAAGCCTGAGATTTAGCAGGAACTCATAGGAGCACAGCTCCTGAACCTTTCTGAGGGTCGCCCTCTTCCTCCCCAACTATCTTGTCCAATGAATAGTAGGTGCAGCTGCATAACAATCCTTGGATTAGGAGAGTGGGCAGCCAGCCCCAGGGGTTTTGCCACACCCCCAGCAGCCCTCATTAACCCTTGAAGAAGCCCGTGCCACCCTTTCTCCACTTCTTATGTGATTTTGGGTGATAGGTGCCTTGCTGGCCTTTTGACTGGGAGGGGGCAGCCCCGGAGAGCCCCTGGAGAGCGAGGCCTGCTTGGGCTGGCTGGATCTCTAGCCAGCCCAAGCAGGCCTCGCTAGCCCAGGAATCTCTTTTCTTGCATTGGGTTGCTTTTGGCTGGGAGGGCATATGCTAATGAGTTATGCTAAAGAGCTCCACCACCTATTTTCCTACAAAACGACCCCTGCACTACAGCAATTCAGAAGTGCAAAGAACACCTGCAAATGAAAAAAAGTTTTTTTTTCTTTTTTCAAACAAAACAAACTTCAGCCCCGCTTTGCAAATAGGACACAAGCGGCTTGGTTTGAAAAGCTTAAAAAAATATCCATCAGCAGCTGGCAGCCCAAATGGTTGTGTCTGAAATGACCAAAAAATCCATTAGCAACTGGCTGCTAAAACAGATTCAAGGGCTGTTTAAAAGGGGCCATAATTAGTAAATGCCTGCATGGTTGCAAATTTTGCATCCTCACACTTGGAAATATTGCTTTTCATTTCTTTCTCAAGTTCATTGAACCCGTGAGTCTGTTTTCACCCCCATGTCTTCTTTCCTTGAGCTGAATTTTTCCTGCTAATTTTAACTCATTTTTAGTTTATTTTTGTCTTTACCAGCATGTATCTGAAGCAAGTGGAGTTCATCTCCATGGGGCGTGTCATTAGTGCAAGGATCATTGTGCAAACAGTAGTGCTAGGCATGATTTGATTCTCATGCAATTGTGGATGCTTACCATCTTCCACCCACTCGTCATTATACCACTAACACCCTTTGGATGGACAAATATTCATTTAGACTAACATTTTAGTAGAAGGGATTCTAATCTCATTGAGTCTGTGGACACTTTGGGAATCTAGATACTGGAGAATGAGCACCACTACAAAATGGGGGTGCCATGGGGTACTGGGGTCTTCTAGATATATTTAAGGAAGCAGTTGAAGAAGTCTTATTCCAGAGACCATTTGATGGAGGATGATGTTTTCTAGCAGGTCTGACAGAGTTTTCTCATTTGTATGTTTTAATTCTTGTGTCTTTTAAGTATGAATGTTTTTCAAATGGTAAACTTGTGTGTTTTAATCCATTTTAATTTTTGCAATTGGATTATTATTGATGTCTTTGCAACTTGGTTGCTATATTGTTTGCCACCTTGAGCCCAAGGAGACAAGGCAGGCTAGAAATCTTTTAAACTAGTTAATTATGCAAATAAGAAAATGCTGGGAGATTGCAAACCAAGTGTCCCTCAATTAAAATGGGTGAACACAAAGCTACCTCTTCAGGAGGGAGGGGCTGAAGCACCTCCTGCTCCAGTGAGGTACAGGAAACTCAGAACTGGCTATTTCTTTTAAAGAAAAAAAAATGGGAAGGAAACAGCCACCATGAAACTCACTGGTGGGCACCACAGTGTACATGGGAGCCATGCAGAGGATCACTTTTCTAATGCTAACACAGCCTTTTTGAGCCAACAGAAATAGCTGTCTGCAGGCCTCAGATTCAGCAGGAGCTCACAGGAGCACAGCTCCTGAACCTTTCTGAGGGTTCCCCCTGCTCCTCCTCCTCACCTTATCCATTGAATAGTAGGTGCAGCTGCATAACAATCCCTGGATGAACTCCACCACCTATTTTTCTACAAAACGACCCCTGGCTGTCTGGATACAGTGGCATTTTCTTCATGCAGCTTCTTTCTGCAACCTTAAAAAAATCAATCTTTTATTCAAGTGGAAATAGTCCACAGGTATGGTGCATTCACACTATACTAAATAATGTATCTTACATCCATATTTTAGCTATTCTTACACAGTAAAAATCCAGATGTAAAACACATTTCTTAGTGTAGTGTGAATGCACCAGTAGTGTCACCAAGCCAAGCCTGGCAACTGGTGAGAGGGCTGGAGGTGGGAACATGCAACATCTGTAATGTCACTGACATCAATATATCCAGGTTATACCTGGAAGTGATAAAAGGTAGCTCTAGGAATCACCAGAAACAAAAGGTAAAACCCTACAAGCACGGATGTCAAACATGTGGCTCGGGGGTCGAATCAGGCGCCTGGAGGGCTCCTATCAGGCCACCAAGCAACCGGCTGTCCTCTGCTTCCTTCTCCCTCTCTCTTGCTTCCTTCTGCATCACAACTTGTTTTGCCAGGCTTGCTCAATCGCACAGTGTCACGACTCGAGCCTCGGGCAGGAGACGGCTGCTGGCGTCCCGGCAGTCAGCCAGAACTCTTGCAGCCGGCTGAGGTTTTCAGGGAGCAGCACAGGCGTTATCTTAAACAGTCCAATTAGTCAAAACCATAAATCAGTCCGAGCCAAGGGATGAGACAGAGAGCGTAAACACAGGAATGCCGAGGGTGGGGTAACCAGAGAGAGCAAAGCCGAATGAAGTCAAATTACCAAAGCAAGTCCACAGAGCAGAGTCACAGTCCAGAGTTCCGAGGTCCAAGGTCCAAGCCAGGTCAGAAATATGCGGGTTCTCACAGGAGTCAAGAGGGTGCAGAGCGTGGTCACGTCCCAGGAGGATCGTTCGTTGCCAGCACAGTTTGCCAAAGGGCCAGGATTGCAGATATACTGCGCTGGCTTGTTAACCCATTAGTATGCCGGGCTTAGATCTCTTCTCCCCCGCATGCGTGCTTCACTCCTTCTGTTTCTAATCTCCTGCCGTCTCCTTTCACGGAGCCGGCTAACAGGTGGTGGAGATTCAGGAGGGGATGAGCTGGGGCCCGGCGTGGCCTGATCAGTTCCAGGTGGCTCCTGCTGCCGGCTTGCCTCCTCAGGACTTACGTTCAGGGCTGTTAAAGGCAGGCATGACACACAGGAGCTACAGAGCAAAACCTCTATTTACTCCATTGGCTGAGACTCCTCCCTTGGAGAGGAAGGGGGGAGGCAGAGCTTGCTTTGCCAGGCTCTCTCAATCTCACAGCAGAGCTACTGAGCCAAGCCTATCTTCTGTCTATTGGCTGAGTGGCTCCTCCCTTTTCTGGTCCCCTGGGTAAGGAAGGAAAGAGCCAGAGTTTCCCTTGTCCAGTTCCCTGGATCCCATGAGAGCAATACATGGAAACCACCTTTAAGACCAACGAGTGCTAATGTTTTAAGCATGTTTTAAGGGTTTTAAAAAAATCTTTGTGTTTGTCTCTGTTATGTTATAAAGTTATCTCTCTGCTGTCTAATGTTAAACTGGTACACACATGGCCCAGCCTGACATGCTCTGTCCTGACAAGGTCACATTGATGTCAGATCTGGCCCTCATAATAAATGAGTTCCACACCCCTGCTCTATAGTTTCTGGCAGTTCCTACACCTATCCCGTGTCAGTTCCAGGTTTTACCAGGAAGCGATGTAACAATGTCCGTAATGTTGCCACTCAGAGCGGCAACAGACAACTGGGTTTGCTGGCAGGAAGGCTGGCAAGCCACAGGGTACATCCTACTGTGTCTAAATGGGGTAAAAAAGCATGATGGGGGAAAAACCAACAAAATGACAAAAACAGCAATAAAAGCTAATGATGACAGCACACAAAAACAAAATGACTTCTGCATATTGGCACTTGTTCTGTCACTGATATTTGACTTTTGATAACATTTGGCACTGGATTTAAATATTTGCTATTTGTTGTCCGTATTTTATTTCAGCCTTTGATATGGCAGTTGATAATTGACATGTGATGATTTTATGTGTTAAGTGCTGTCAAGTTCCTTCCAATTTATGGAGACCCTATGAATTAATGACCTCCAAAACATCTTATCATTTTAGATATGCATAAAATTATAGACATTTGAGAACTGATGAACAGTTTGGTGATCTCTGCCAGTCAGTTGACAAGATGTCTGATGATCAGTCCTCTACAACTCTGTTGGCCTGATCCAATGAATCACATGGAAATGAGAGAGGTTCAATAGGTACATAAACTCCTCTGCCCTCTACTGCTTCCTCATTCCCTTCAATAGGAAGATATCCCCAAGAAAACCTCTGTTCTGGCTCGAAAGTAAAAAGGTAAAGGTAGTCCCCTGTGCAAGCACCAGTCGTTTCCAACTCTGGGGTGATGTCGTATCACAACATTTTCATGGCAGACTTTTATACGGTGTGGTTTGCCATTGCCTTCCCCAATCATCTACACTTTCCCCCCAGCAAGCTGGGTACTCATTTTACCAATCTCGGAAGGATGGAAGGCTGAGTCAACCTGGAGCTGGCTACCTAAACCCAGCTTCCGCCAGGATTGAACTCAGGTTGTGAGCAGAGAGTTTGGACTGCAGTACTGCAGCTTGACCACTTTGCACCACAGGGCTCTTCTGGCTCTACTGGCATTGAAACAAACAGCTCACACAGAATCTTCATAGAGCTCTGGGCTGGAGACTGTGATTCAGGAGCATGTTCAACAGTGAACTGTCATACCAAACTAAAAAACATTAAACTATAAAGTCACAAGGAAAGCAAGTTTTATACACTCAGAATACAACCATCAACACTTTCACTTTGTGCGAAAAACATGCATCCTCTTGAATGAATCACCACCAGGAATTCTCCGCTTTACCTCTATAAGCACAGATAGACATCTTCACACCTATACATTCACACATTTTGAGTGCAGGCACTGAAGTATGATACTGAATCATACAAATTAGAAGGGCAGAAACAAGTATACTATCAGGTTTTGTTCAGGCAAGAATTTATCTTTGCTGAATCTATTTTAAAGCACGCTCCTCAGAGTTTCTGCATTCTCAGTAACTATTGAAGTTCAGATAAATGGAACAAGCCATATCCTAACATATAGTACCATAACCAACACAGTCTTGAGGCACTACCCCACAATTGACAGTGCCACAGCACCCGCAGAGTCATTCTGTTGTATGAAAATGAGCAGAGGGAATCACAGCAGAGATTGGACTGGAGAATTCCATTGCACTGTCTTAAAACATTTTTCAGCTGCCACAAAATCAGCTATCATAATGCAACATGTTCAAATTGAATAAACATGGACAGTTCCTAGGGTTTAAGCATGGGGTCTCATTTGAACAACCACTCAGACCAGTGTCCCTCTTTACTGTTAATATAGGATCCCACCATCACTTTTTTTTTGCCAAGGGCCATATGGATATTTATAACATCATTTGTGGGCCATCAAAAATTATCAACTTAAGAAACAGTGCTCTGCTGAGGGAGAATGATTCAGGCCAGCAAAGTTTATGCAAATAATTGTTTTTCATTTGAAGTCATGTGAGGAGAGCTTAATCTGGCACACACACACATGGCCTGCCGCCCTAGGCAAATGCATAGGCCCAGCAGAAACTCAGTAGCATAATAGACCCCATCCCCTAATATTAGCATATTAGGTCATACCATCTGGGATAATCAAGTGCAAACTGAACTGTGACAGTAACTTTTGCAGGCCCTGCAGCAATTCTGGCTGGCCAGCCAGGCTCCAGGGAGGCTGCCGCACAGTACATCTGGGCCCTGTGATTCTTGCCTGGCCCTGGGGAGACTGCTGCACAGCACAGCTGGGCCCCACGATCCTTACTGGCCAGCCAGGCCCCAGGGAGGATGCCACATGGCTCGGTTCGGTCCAGCAATCCCCGAGGGCCACACCAAGTGACCTTGAGGGCTGTATATGGCCCTCAGGACAGAGGTTCCCCACCCCTGTGCTACGGGGACATTTGAACAAATGGAACATTAACTAAATGGCAACACAAAAATATAATCTCACCAGCACATCAAGATTCCAAGCTTGTGCACAGCAGCAACTTTGGCGGGGGGGGGGGGGGGCAAAGTGTATGTTTAAATAGTTGCATTTTACTATATTCTTCAGAACAGGTATGCCACATTCAAGCACTTTTACCACCGTTTTGCAGCATTTGGATACAGATTATGCATGTAACTGATTTCAGATTATACACGCAAGTGATTTCAGGCAGCAGTTAGGTTCACCTTCATCATTTTACTAAATTGGGTTGGGCATGAAAGACAAGCTGGGAGATAGTTGAAGAGAAGTGTTCCTGCATGGCCTTTCAAAAAGCTAGCACAGCATGTTGCCAAATGCTCGGTTGCAGAATACAGATTTGATAACAGAAATTGTCCAGCTCCAACCAATTGAGGCACTAGGAAAAGAGATCCACCAGAAGAATTGAGAGCATGAATATTTATATCATTATGGGTAGGGTTGCCAACCTCCAGGTGGGACCTAGGCATCTTCCAGAATGACAACTGAACTCGAGACAATACAGATCTGTCCCATAGAGAAAATGAAGGGTGGACTCTATGTTATTTAATTTGGCTGAGGCCTCTCCCCTCCCCAGACCCTGCCTTCCTCAGACTCTACCACAAAATCTCCATGTATTTTCCAACTTGGAACTGGCAACCCACTCAGGCCTGGCCCAATGAGTCCTCTCTCAAAGACCAAAATATTCCTGGAAGGACCCTGCTCCTTCCCCCTGCCCCTTTTCCTCAGAAAGTTTTATATATATCTCATGACACTCCCTGATATGTAGAAATCCCTATCATTGACAGCTATGCAACACCTCAGCTGTGTTTCTGTCCCTTGTCTTTGCATATAAAACTTGGATGTGGCTTGATGCTCACTTCTTTTAATAATTGAGTGCCATCAAGTCACAAAGGCCCTCTGTGACTTGATGGCACTCATGAGGCCCTCATGAGGTTTTACAGAGGCACAGCAGCAACTTTACAGAGGCCCTCATGAGGTTTTCAAGACAAAAGTTAAAAGCAGCGGTGGTTTGCTATTGCCTGCCTCTACTTAACAACCCTGATCTTCCTTGGTGGTCTCCCATCTAAGTACTAACCATGGCAGACCCCACTTAGCTTCCAAGCTCTGCCAAGCTTTGCCAAGCTGAGGCTAGTCTGCCAAAACTCAAAAGTTTCTTGGCCCACAGCCTGCAGCCTGTGGCCACAGAGTGAGCCAGTTTCTGGATTCAGGGCCTGCCCATGGTGTTATTTTTAATTGTTTTGCTTTCTTTGTCTATTCATTGTACTTTGCTTCTTCAATGTTCTATTTAAAGTGGGTACTGTTGTAAATTACTTTGAATTCTTTTCAGGGAGAAAAGTGGAGAAATGAGTTACTTACATAAATAAATACCTAGTCTTTGGGTGGCCTGCTTCTGCTGTTTTTGAGATTGGCACGAGCCTCCTGTTTTAGTAGTAGAAACAAAAATAAATTATCATTCGCACTGAACTTTGCATATGATGTGAAGAAGCTGTGTGTAATTATGATGCAGGAATGGCAAATACTGCATCAATGTGATAATTGCATATCTGAGTCTGCAGTTAAGCCTCCTTAATACATAAAGTCAGTATGACAAAAGTAAGCACAAAAATTTAACGAAGATAAAGTATACTATGAGATCTGCAGCAGCCAGAGAGCAAACCCTTTCAGCAGCCCACTGGGCCCCTGAAATTTGTTCCTGGAGCTTCATAGACCAAGGGTGTCAAACATGTGGGCTGGGGGCCGAATCAGTCCCCCGGAGGGCTCCTATAAGGCCCCCAAACAATTGTCTGTCATCTGCTTCCTTCTCCCTCTCTCTTGCTTCCTTCTGCATCACAGCTTGCTTTACAAGGCTTGCTCAATTGCACAAGAGCTTCAGAGCAAAATCTCTATTTTCTCCTTTGGATGAGGCTTCTCCCTTGGGGAGGAAGGGGGAGAGACAGAGCTTGCTTTGCCAGGCTCTCTCAATTGCACAGCAGAGCTACTGAGCCAAGCCTCTCTTCCTTCTATTGGCTGAGGCTTCTTCCCCATTTGGTTGCCTGGGGAAGGATGGAAAGAGCCCGAGCCTCCTTTGCCCATTTCCATTGATCCCATGGGAGTGATACAAAGAAAGCACCTTTAAGACTAACGAGAATTAAAATGAAAATTTTAACAGATGCAAAAGAGAGAGGCGGATTTCAATTACCAGACTTAAAATTATATCATGAAGCAGTTTGCTTAGTATGGATAAAAGAATGGATAATGTTGTTAAACAAAAAACTCTTAGCGTCGGAAGGTCATGGAAATAAATTTGGCTGGCACGCTTATATGTATTATGGGGGGAAAAGATAGATGGCTTTTTCTCTCACCATTATATAAGAAACAGCTTGCTAAATACATGGATGAAATATAAGAAATATGGAGATGAGAGAAAACCGTTATGGATAGTGCCAGCCGAAGTAATAAAAATAACAGCTGAGACGGGTGAAAAAATGTGGTTGTCATATAATCAACTATTAAAAATACAAAGTGGCAAAATAGAATTGAAAACTGCTGAAGAGCTGAATAATAAATATGATTGGTTTCAAATGCAACAAATTAAGAGCTTGGTGGAGAATGACATTAAAACTGAAGGAATAAGAAAAGAGCAAAAAGAAATGGAAAAAGTTCTGCTTGGAGACAACGAAAAATTAATTTTAAAATTATATAAATTACTTTTTAAATGGTCTACGGAAAATGAAGTAGTGAAATCTCAAATGATTAAGTGGGCAATTGATGTAAATAAAGAAACACAGATAGAAACTTGGGAATATTTGTGGAAGAACTCTATGAAGCTTACGACGTGTCATAGTATTAAAGAGAACTGTTTTAAATTGATGTATAGATGGTATATGACTCCTAAGAAATTGGCAAAGATGAATAATAAGATGCCAGACAGATGTTGGAAATGTAAAAAACATGAAGGTTCTTTCTACCATATGTGGTGGACTTGTGAAAGAACAAAAAAGTATTGGCAGATGATTCAACAAGAAATTTCTAGGATCTTGGGATATGAATTTAAGAAAGTTGCAGAGACTTTTCTGTTGGGATTACAAATGGAAAAATTTCCAAAAGAAGATAGAACTATAATTTGGTACTTGCTTTCAGCTGCTAGGACATTATATGCGCAGTTGTGGAAGCAAAAAAAAATACCAGAGAAATGGGATTGGATTGTAAAAGTTATGACATGAAATTAAATGGACAAATTAACAAGAATTTTAAGAGACTATGATTTAGAAGTTTTTAAGATGGAGTGGGAAAAGTTCAGAAGATACGTAGAAAAAGAGTGGAAAATAAAAG
Organism: Heteronotia binoei; assembly: GCF_032191835.1. Lineage (NCBI taxonomy): Eukaryota > Metazoa > Chordata > Lepidosauria > Squamata > Gekkonidae > Heteronotia > Heteronotia binoei. Next base: position 37,075,140 of record NC_083223.1, read on the forward strand.
GACATTGAACAATTTTTGATAATGATTACGTCTTAGAAAAAAGAAGAATATTAATTTTTGTTTTTATTAGTTAAGGGTACCTTTAAACATTAGTACTTTAGGTAAATAACACCAGCGGGGATCAAGTAACGGGGGGAGGGGTGGGTAGAAAGTAATATATGGGATAGATAAAAGAAGTTATTAATGATGCAAGAAATATAATTTGTTACCATATGTTACCAAATAAAATTGTTTTAACCAAAAGACTAACGAGTGCTAATGTTTTAAGCATGTTTTATTTTAAGTTTTTTTTAAAAAAAAACTTTGTGTTTGTGTCCTTTATAAAGGTTATATCTCTGCTACATAATCTTAAATGGGTACACACAAGGCTCAGCCCAACATGGCCCAGCCCAACAAGGTCTCATTTATGTCAGATCCATCCCTCATACCAAATGAGTTCAACACCCCTGTCATAGACAGCATTGGGGTCACAATCAGGGACTACACTAGGGGAGGGATAACTGGGGAAATTATGTCTCCATTAATGACAAAGGAAAGTACACCCTTCTGTTGTTCAAAACTGATCAGAGCCAAATCATTCAGGCTTAAAAGCAGGTACAACACCTCTTTATGCATTCTTACATCGTTATTAGCATAGTCTGTATAGGACTTCAAAGAGCCCCGTGGCGCAGAGCGGTAAAGCTGCAGTACCGCAGTCAGAGCCCTCTGCTCACGACCTGAGTTCTATCCCAGCAAAAGCTGGTTCAGGTAGCCAGCTCCAGGTCGACTCAGCCTTCCATCCTTCCAAGGCTGGTAAAATGAGTACCCAGCTTGCTGGGGAGAAAGTGTAGGTGACTGGGGAAGGCAATGGCAAACCACCCCGTAAAAAGTCTGCCGTGAAAACGTTGTGAAAGCAACATCACCCCAGAGTCGAAAACAACTGGTGCTTGCACAGGGGACTACCTTTATAGGACTTCAAGGAAGGCAGGATGGCATGTAGCCTGATCTTGTCAGATCTTGGAAGCTAAGCAGGGTGAGTACTTGAAAGGGAGACCGCTGAGGAAGATTTTGTGGATGAAGGCAATGGCAAACTACCTCTGGTTCTCACTTACCTTGAGTGCTTCTTCCTGGTGTTGCCGTAAGTTGGCTGTGGCTTTACAGCACTTTAAACACACACACATATAGGACTTTGTTTTAGCAATATTTAAAGCTCTTCCAAAAATACACATATTTAAGCCCTTAAATGATTTTTCTCTCTGCTGTAATGTATTCACTTTTTACTGTGTTGTATGATATTGTATCAAAGAATATCCCGAAGGCTTGTTTTATCTGTCTTTTACATTAGGCATGTATCTTACCATACACATTTCCTCTAAAAATGGCTACTATACGCATTTCTCTAATCCGACTGTGAAAAACCAAGCACTGCCCAAAATCAACAAATGGCTGCCAAGTATGAGATCAGGCTGGTTGGAAACATTCATTAGAATTTAAAAGACCAGCATGGTTAGAGAGCCATATGAAACTAAATAAGGATCCAAGCATTCCAGTATTAAAAGCAACTCAAGCAAAGTACATGAATATGTAGCACAATCTTTAAAAACCACTTATATGATTTGACTATATTACTTGGGAAAATGCATAGGAAATGCAGCTACATCTCTTTCCCGTAATGCGTTGTTATTGAATTTGATTCATCTCGTCTAGACTACACAATAGACTCAAGGGATTAAGCAGTATTCATTCTTTCATCAATACAGATTTATTACAATGAAGAGCATCGAAACATGATTTCCGGATCTATTCTGTCCTGCAATTTGCAGCAGAACAATATATATCTATTTTAGACATTACTAGGAGACAATCATATATCAATATGATCATGTTAATTTTTAAGAAGCAAGGTCAGCAAGATAGCCTATTATCCTTCATTTGGTATTGAATTGCTTAAAGGCATATCAGTTGTTATTTCCCAGGCAACATGGGCAAGAAGAAACCTCAGTGAATGCTGCATACAAACAAAACAGACTTTATCCTGCACAGAATCTACAGCTCTACAGCAATCCAATAAAATAGTTATCCCTTCACTTAAAAAAAGAAGTCATTTATAAATGCCTTTGTTATCAATTTGACTGTTGCTGAGCTTAATGCTAAGTGCAGATGAGGGTTCAAACACACTGAAATGCAACTGGTCTATTTTGACACTTACTTGGATCAGAATGTTCCTTTGCTTATGTAACTAATAGAATTTGTCCTGCAGCAGAATGCCTTCCAGCATCCTCAGCTATACATCCATGCAATTTATATTGCATATTTTTATCCCACCCTTCCTCTGAGGAGCTCAGAATGGTGCATGATGCTCCACTCTTTCTGTCCTCACAACCCTGTGCCAAAGGTTGCAGCTCTAGGTTGCGATATACGTGGAGATTTTGGGGGTGGAGCCTGAGGAAGGTGGAGTTTGAGGAGGGGAGGGGACTTCAATTGCGTATAATGCCACAGAGTCCACTTGTTAAGTTCCTGGAATTTCAGTTATCAATGCACTCCGTGATCATTTAAGAGTTTTATTGAAACACTGCGGCCTAAGGGCAAAAACTCTTTGCAAAAACTGACAATGGCAGGAACTGGTCCCTTCATATACCTTGGGTTAACCATTACAGTTCAAAGTCAAAGGCACCAAGCAAGCGATCCCTCCCCCCATAGTCTAGTTCCCATGTCCAGTGAGCAGGTGCAGACATAATCACTGTGAGCCAGACGACTGACCTTGGCTTCCTCAGAGACTAGGCAGAAGGATACTTGTGCTTGGTACTGACAGAGATACTGATGTCAGGCGAAAGCAGTGTAAGCATAAGCAGCAGCTCAGGTTACTACAGGACATTTCTGCAATACAATAAACAATGGCAAGAGACCCTCTTGACACCACTTTTTCAAAGCAGCTATTTTCTTCAAGAGAACTGATCTCTGTTGCCCAGAGATCAGTTGTAACCCCAGGAGATCTCCATCCACCACCTGGAGGTTGGCAAGGCTCCCTGTGAGGTAGTCTGGGATGAGAGAAGCAGTTATAGAAATGACTCATAACGCGGAACCTCCCAGACACCACAGCCAGCCGTGGCAGCTGCCCAAGGATGCTGACCCTCGATGCCAACCCCATCTTCCTTTTTAAACTAATTTCAAATATTTTCATCCCAGTCACATGATGATGAATTGAAAATTATGCCAGCTTTGATTTAAGGAATGCATTTCTTAAAAGCCAATAAAGCACCTGTCTTTGCAAATCAAAGCAAGGCAAACCACTGGCATCCTGCCTGAAGTTTGTCAGACTGAAGTGACGGCCTGCCTGGGGAGAGAAGGCTGTCCTCAAGAGCAATGCTGCTCTCAACCACTCTTGCCCTGCCCCTCCCCCCTGCATTCCTTTGTTGAGATCAGGTAGATTTGTTAACATGTGTTTAAATATTAGCGTTTTTCTGTTGCTTGAAGGTGGCACTAGCATAAACTGACTGGAATCCACATTCAGCAGAGGGGTGAGGGGAAGCAGGGCTGATTTCCCACTAGTCTTGCTGCAGTCTCATGCTCCTTTTTCCCTGCAGTGCTTCTGCGCAATTTTGCACATGCTGCTGAAAAAGTGCAACTTGCCCCGCCTCTTTCCCAAGAGCCAGTTTGGTATAGTGGTTAAGCGTGCAGACTGGAGAACCAGGTTTGATTCCTCATTCCTCCACTTGCAACTGCTAGAATGGCCTTGGGTCAGCCATAGCTTTCACAGCAGTTGTCCTTGAAAAGGCAGCTGCTGTAAAAAGCTCTCTCAGCTCCGCCTACCTCACGGGGTGTCTGTTGTGGGGGTGGGGGGAAGGTAGAGGAGATTGTGACTGCTCTGAGAGATTCAGAGTATAGGGCAGGATATAAATCCAATAACTTCTCTCCACAGCTTCTAAATCCAGCTTTCAAAGAATCCTACAACCACTGAGAGAACCTGGGAAAGAGGTGGGGCAAGTCGCAGCTTCACAGCAGCATGTGCAAAATCAGGCAGAAGCAACGTGGGGAAAAGGAGCATGAGACCACAGTAAGGCTAGTGGGGAAGTGGCCTAGATTATGTATGGAAGTGCCATCAAGCTGCAACTAATATATGGTGAGCCCAACAAGGGTCTTTCAAGACAAGTGAGAAGCGGAGGTGGATTGCCAGTGCCTTCCTCTGCAGAGTCTTCCTTGGTGATCTCCCACCCAAGTACTGACCCTGCTTAGCTTCCACAATCTCAACAAGATCAGCCTATACCATGCAAAAAGCAGATTGAAAGTTCCCATAGGGATGCCAGCCTCCAGAAGGGACCTCGGGATTCCCCAGAATTACAGCTTTTCTCCAAGCTACAGAGATCAGTTGCCCTGGAGAAAATGAATGGCTTGGAGTGTGGACTCTATGGCATTGGACTCCATTCAGGTCCCCATCCTTCCTAGACCCTACCCTCTATTCTCCAGGAGTTCCCCAAACTCTTCTGGCAACACTACCTCTCTATACCCTGCAAGTGGCTAGGGAGATCTGGCAGCCCTACCAAATGAATAGCCATAGAAATGAACCTACCAAATGAACAATACCTACTCCCCTTCTCTCTGAGATGCCAGGCTCTTCCCTCTCTTTTCTTATCAGCATACAGGGACTGAGTACTTTGCTTTATTGTACAAGAAACATCTATTCCCCCCCTCCCTTTCCAGTTGAAGTCCCTAATGGATTCTTTATGGTCTTGCTGCTGTTGGGCTTTTATACTATTTGACTTTCCATTTTTCCCCCCTGATACTTTATGAAGGCAAGGAAGGGCAGATAGTAGGCAATCAATTATCCCACTGAGGAGGAAGACTCCCCTGCCCTTCCTTTACAACAGAAGCACTGGGAACCACACCCAACAATTCATGTAGTGCACATTTATCATTCTACATAAAAATGGGTCTATAATGCCACCTAGTGCTACCTGAAACCAAGCTCTTCCAGATTGCAATTTCCTAACCAGTTTGTTTGTTCCCTTACTTATATTGGTATCCCCACCTTTCTTCTAGGGAATAGTGGCAGTGAAGCTCAGGTCTCCCATCCAAGCACTGGTTGTCAGCACAGCTACAGCAGAGTTGCTGCACTGTGTGTCTTTCTGACCACACACTTTGCCACTGCGGTAAGTTTCTAAAGCCGATTTGCTATTATCTAAAAAGACTGTACGATTCTAAAAGAACACACAAGTGTAGTGTCACTAATGCTCAGTTGTGTTAGACTACCAAGTTTACAGCATGTATCACCAGTCTTGACCTGGCCCACCCACAGTACTGTGCCATCTCTCTTTCTCTTTTTATGCTGGGAACAGGGCAGCGAGCAGGATTTCCCATAATTAAACTGGAAGCTGATCACTCTGGTATTTCTGTCCACACACCTCAAAGCTGTATCCCTGTGGTGGTGGCTGAGTCAGTAGGTGCTTGTTTTGTTTTGCTTTGAGCCCCAATGCAGCAGAAAGCTTTCCTTCTCGAAACAAACTCGGTTCGCTGCCCTAAATTCCCTTGCATGGACGATATAAATTCACAAAATCCTCATAACAGAAAGCTTGATTATTATTTTTTTGCATGAAAGTAACTAAACAGAGATTTCAACACAAGAGAGGTGGGGGAGATGTATCCAGGGGTGGGAACTGAAGTAACATTTCATCATTAGGAAGAGAGCTTCCTGGAAATGACAGGGTCAGGGAACACTCATAAACAATGCTTTCCTAAAGGGGCAGGCAGGAAACACTATTTCCACCAGCAGTCTCTCTGCTGGGCTGCACAAGGGGCATAATTTTCGTTGTAAACAAACCTTTACTGTTCCAGAGTCTTGATGTCAGTTTCTGCAGCGCATCTCACTTCCAGCCCTATTTTCCTCAGCAGCAGAAATAGGAGCCCTGCCATTAGCATCTGCAGAACAGTGATTCTCTTCAGCCTGGGATCTCAGTACTTGAACAATATGAAAAAGGTGCTAATGGCAGCACTAAAGAAGACATACTGGCCAGAGGAGGGCACGTGCAGCTTTTGAACATACACAGGCATTAGGCTTTCATATGCAGAAGAGGGGGGGGGGAGCTGTAATACTTAAGCATCCAAATATATGTGAGTGTGTAAAGTGCCATCAAGTCACAGCCAACTCACAGTGACCCCATATGGTTTTCAAGGCAATAATAGACTAACAGAGATGGTTTGTCACTGCCTGCCTGCCTTCCTATAGTGTCCCTGACAGTTGACAAAGAGATATTTTACAGAAATCTATAAAATAATAAAACCCCTTTTGTCTTGGCAAAACCGAGCAACCTGATTGGGTGGGACTGGGTGGGACTGTGGTACATCAACCTTTGACCCATCAAACTATTGTTCAAGAGTATTTGTGTGTCACTGTTTGAGTCCACTCATTTCTCCTGCCCAAGTGGATGTTGCTAACTAGCAAAGCTGATTCTGTTAGTAAAAGGCAACCAACCTTAGTTCTGGTAGTTACTGGCTCTCCCTACTCTCCCACTGGCTGAGCCGCCTGTCACACTGATTCACAGAGGAGACAAAGAAACCCTTCCCTTGACTGGCTGAGGGACAGAGGAGGCAAAAAACAGCCAGAGAAAGGCTTTGATTGTCTGAGGACTCCTTCCTGTCTTCCTCTGGAAAGGGGAAAAATGGTAATCTAAGAAGAAGAGGAGGAGGAAGAGGAAGAGGAGAAGGAAGAGGAGGAAGAGGGATTGGATTCATACCCTGCCCTTTGCCTGCCAAAGGAGTCTCAAAGTGGCTTACAATCTCCTTTCCCTTCCTCTCCCCACAACAGACACCCTGCAGGATAGGTGGGGCTAAAATAGCTCTCCCAGAACTGCTCTTGAGCCGAACAGTCTTGAGAGAACTTGTGGCTGACCCAAGATCATATCAGCAGGTGTATGTAGCAACAGACCAGATACAGAGAGACCAGGTACAGAGAGAGATACGGAGGGAAAGTGAAACACGGAGAGAGAATTTAAGTCATGTGCTTAAGACCAACACCGTTATCAGAGACAGACTATTGGTCTGAAAGGTATCACTAAAAGCCTCTGAGGAAAAACTTATTGAAGTCAGTCCTGACTAAGTTCCGGGTTGGTGGAAAATTCCTGGAGATTCTGTGGTGGAGTTTGAGGAGGGCATAGGAGTTGGGGCTTCAGAGTGGGGCCTGCCAGAAGCTGACTGGGTGATTTCAGACCAGTCACAGACTTTCAGCCTAACTTGCCTCACAGGGTTGTTGTTCAGATCAAAGAGGGCAGAGGAGAATGATGTAAACTACTTTGGTTCTCTCCCCCCACACTGTGAAGAAAGACTGTCCTTTTCTTATGTAGAGGCTGCAGGGAGGGGGAAGGTGATGGAAACATTAACTCAGAGGGGGAGATAAAAGGAAGGAGATAGGGTTGCCAACTCCAGATTAGGAAATTCCTGGAGATCTAAGGGGTAAGGCTTGGGGAGGGTGGAGTTTGAGGAGGGGTGGGACCTCAGACAGGTACAATGCCACTTCCTCCTGGGGAACCACTGTTGCCAATCTCCAGGTGAGGGCTGAAGATAAATCAGAATTACAGCTGCTCTCCAGATAGCAGAGATCAGCTCCCCTTGATGTGGGGGGGGGGGAATGAATGCCTTCACTTTGGGTAGGTTGGGAAGACAGCAACGGTGGAGGGGCACCTACCCAGAGCCTCTTTCTAGAGCCTGTTGGATTCTTCTTCAGAATGGACCTTATTCCTAGTATATATAAGCTCTACCTTGACAAAAACACTGGAAAGAAGAATGGAACTGTTTATGAAGGAGCCACTCATAGACCTAATACCAAAATGTGAAACAATCCATAGAAAAAGCTATACTGATTAATATCTAACCTTCTAGGACCTGCAGAATTAGAGGTACAGTTTTTCAAGCAAATGTGGGGTTTGCTTCAGAATTAGCACATGGCTCATATATTGTACTGGTAGGCTTTGAGCTTTCAGAGTCCACCTGCGATCCTCAGCCTTGCAAATTTCTTGCAGTGGTGGTAATACACAAAGATGTCATGAATTAACCTTAGAAAAGGTAAGGAGTGTGGTCTTGAAAATTTTGTCCACCTTTTCCACCTCTCTTTTCATTGTCTGATTATTCTTATTTATTGTTTGTTGAGCCTGTAAAGCCTTCTGCCAAGGCTCAATAAAAGCATGGGCTTTTACAAGCCTGGGAGACAAAACATCCTGTTTTGTCTGTTGTATTGTAGTCTTAAATAAGGCTATTAAAGCTGTGCTTGAGGGATGTCCTCCTTCCTCCTGTCCCCTATTAAGTTTTACAGGAACAGTTTGGGAGCAGCAGAAGAGCTCTCAGTTGCCCTTTCCATCTGAGTGACTGGACATTATCTTAAAAGTGCATGCATTATTCTACCGAAATTATTGTTGTTTTAAACCCACAATTTTTTTAAAAAATGAATTTCCTATGAAAGCAAACCCAACAGAACTAAAAAAAAATATAATCAGTTTTCTTTGTCACCAACAAGACTTCCATTGAAATTGTTGTTGAAATTCCAAGGCTGACAAGATTTCATCAAGATTTGAGCTATGAAGTGATTCCAAATGTGTGCATGAGTTCTTATGCTTCATAAAATACTGTGAGGAAGTGGGCCAGTGCTAGCAGTGCCAATGGAAGGGATGGCCATCCAACAATCCATGGTTGGTGGGTGGTTGAGTGAAGGTGTTGTACATCCACCACTTCAGAGATGAGGCAACTAGAGGGCTTACTGAGCTAAGCCCCCACCCCAGCAAAAGCCTCAGACTGGGAGGGGAGAAGGTTGAATCTTCACCCTGATCCATCTCATCCAATCAGGACTCCTTCTTCACCCTGCTGTCACTCTCTCTGAGCTAGCTCTGAGGAGAGGGAAGTACAGCCCTCCTTGGCTCTGGGCTGGAGGTGCTTAAATTGCCCCCACATACACCCCTCTTCCTCTGGTTTGTGAGGAAGCAGACAGACCTGGGCGATGCCTCCTATTCCTCAGAAAGACTTGAGGATGGTCTGTGTCTCTTGTGGCTCACTGTGCTCTGGCCACACCCCATCTAGCCACTATTGGGCTATGGACTCATGGCTTTAGTTTCTCTCATGATAGGATTTAAAGTGAATGCTGCCCGCTCACCAGCTGCTTCTGCAACCCTGAGGAAGGCCAGGCCTGCAGCTGCACCAACTATTTCTGGATTTGTAGTCAAGCTCTGCATCTCATTCTCACCCCTATCATGGGTCTCTGGGCTCACCTTCCCGCCTAGGGTTGCCAAGTCCTACCTGACTGCTGCTGCGAAGGGGGGGGGGGGAGAGGCACTCCGAAGAGCTCTGGTGCATCCGATGTGCCCAGCATGATAACATCATTCAGAAGTGACATCATCATGCCAGGCACATTGTGCAGGGGATGCTCTGTCATTTCAGGTAAACTCTACAGTCACCATAGAGTTTCTGCTGAAATGCTAGAGTGCCTCCACATGATGACATCATCTATGGGTGATGTAATCATGCTGGGCGTATCAAGCACACCAGAGCTCTTTGGGGCAGGGCTGCCCCGCCAGCCAGCTGCAAGGCAGCAGTTTCAAGGCCCTAAAAGCAAAAAAAACCCCACCCCCATTGAGGGGATGGCAATCCGATTTCTGCCCCAGCTTTGAAGTGGTTGCAGGAGCAGCATCAAAATCCCCATCTGGCTCTGGACAAACAAGCATGAGGGGAAAAAGCCATCTTTCTCGTGCATGTTTATCCCACCAGTTATCAGAGGTGATCAGGGAAGTGTAGAAGGATTTTGCTTTCCCATTTGAGGCTCACAACCACCCTCAGAGGTACATGAGGGTGAGATAGCATCACCAGCACTAAATCATCCAAAGAGCTGCATGGCACAGTAATGATCTTAATCTGGGCCCAGCACTCTAACAGTCACACACACGAGCACATCAAGACTGCGTTATGCCATTATTTGTTCCATCAAGACTCCTTTCTTCCATTTCAATGCACATATGTACTGGGAATGCAGAGAGAGAATTACATGAATAAACTAAAGGAAGTGCGAGCTGTTGCAAACCATATGTGCACTATGTTCTATTTTTTAAAAAAGACTTTGTCAAGAAAACGCCTCTTAGCCTTGGCTTTTCTTGATCCCTAAAGCCCCAAATCAGACTTTGTGGCTGGAAGGTAAATTGGCCTTGGCTCCCCCACCTGCAAGATAAGCCCAAGTGCTGCTTAGGTCAATGTGGACTAGTCATTGTAGCTTTGACAGCTGTCAGTGTAATTGCTGTCAAAGGTAATTACTACTGTCAGAGCAATTATGCTGAGTCAGTAACCATGCTGAGACAGTAACTCCTATTGAAGAAGATGATGATGATTATGATATTGGACTTATATCCTGCCCTATACCCTGAATCTCAAGAGTCTCAGAGTGGTCACAATCTCCTTTGCCTTCCGCACCCCCACAACAGACACCCTGCGAGGTGGGTGAGGCTGAGAGAGCTCCTACAGCAGCTGCCCTTTCAAGGACAACTCCTACCAGAGCTCTGGCTGACCCAAGGCCATTCCAGCAGGTGCAAGTGGAGGAGTGGGGAATCAGACCCGGTTCTCCCAGATAAGAGTCCGCACACTTAACCACTACACCAAATTGGCTCTCAAAGTGGGGTTGGGATCCTTTAATTACCCACTGTCTGATGCACTAGAGTGGGGGGTAGGTGGCAGATGTTATGTTGCCCATTCTTGCCACTCTTCCCAGAACAAGCCTGGAACATTGTTATGCTGTCCAGCTGAGGACTGATGCCAACATGGTAAAACTAGCCTGTCAAATGTTATGTGTTTAGTTAGTCTTTTATGTTTAGCATTTTTTATTTTCCTGCACTGCCTTAATTATATATTATTCATTTGCTTTTTCTCAATAATAAGCCTTGTTGTTTTTAGCACCGGTCTGCCCACGAGAACTATCCAGGGGATTCAGTGCTTTAGGCTCTTGGTCACAATATTATGTGTCTTTGGGTGTGGCTGTAGGTTGCAGGTGTTCTACCTTGCAGAACTGCAAGCTGTTAGTATTCCTAGTAAGGGCAAGGATGGGGTTTCTCCTTTTTCCCTCTTAAGGCCCCAGACCTGTAAAAGGAGTGGTGGCAGTCTACCGGGAAGGCTGTGTAGTTTTAGAGCCTGAGGTTGGTTTTCCAAGGAAGCGAGCTCTGGCCTCCCATGGTAGTGTGGCAGAGGGCTTGATTCCTTGATAGACTTGGAAGCAAAAATGATACACATCATCTCCATGTCAGGAATAATGCAGAAGCTGAACATTCTAGGAGAAATTTGCATTAGGAGAATTTCATTCCTAAATTATGTTTGGGGTCAGTGGTGGGACATCTGAAGCTGAAGAGGTGGGGGTGAAAGCAATTCCTGCTGCTCATCCTCAACCTCCCCCACTAGTCTACATCCCCCACAAGACTTCCACCATGACAAGTGCTGAGATGGCATTCATAGGGCAGCTCATTGACCCCTCTGCAAGCAGTAGGCCCCTGAGAACAGACCTGGGTGCTGCAATGGTGAGGGAGCACCTTTCAGTGCCCTATGAGTCACAAGACTGATGTCTGGAAGTACTTCCAGCTAATGGAAGATCCCCACTATGCACAGTGCCAGCTGTGTAGGGCCTAGATCAGTCATGGGAGGACACCCACCCAACTGACTCTGGGTGGGATGCAGAAACATCTGAAGAAGCACCAGCAGACAGAGCTTCTTTGGGAGGAGAGACAGGCTGCTGCTGGGGTGCCCACCACCAGCCAGCCAGCCAGGAGGTGAGTCATGCTGCAACCACTTCCAGAGCTTTCCCAGATAATTCCGCGTAAGGGAAGGGATGCCAGGCAGATGTTTGGTGGGGGTGGCATTAGTGTATGAAGATGTTTGGTGTGGGTTGTACTATTGTATCAAGGGTGGAGAATAAGCTTGGTAGTCAGGTGATCACTTGCTATGTAGCTGAGATGATTGCTGGTTTCCCTTCAAAGTGTCTGAGAGTACTTCATTGTGAGGGATGCTCCAGTTTGTAACGCCCTGGTACATGGCTCCTTCTCGAATCAAAATGAGTAGGACCATTGTACCCTCTCCTTACAGGGTCTCTAGGTCCCTCATGAAAGAACATTTGTCCCATGTTGAAGGGTATTTCTCCCTGTCTGCACACTGGTTGCACGTGCAACCCAGTGAGTTTGGGGTGGAGGTGGCACTAGCAGTAGGCAGGGCCGGGGCTGGCGGGCCAGCTATCACCAGGCTTTGCTGCATGCTGAACCAATCAACATGTCATACACAACATCAGAGCCATCATCAAAAGGCAGACAGAGGACTGGGTAGCCAGAGACATCGCCATGGGCTTCATGGTGACAGGTGGTGGCTCAAACATGATAGCTGGTGTGTTGCTTCTGAGAGAGCAGGATCAGGCCCCTCCCTCTCAGTCTCTGAGACCCTCCCTGAAATCTTCAATTGGTGTGCAACTCTAGCTCACCTCCTTGTGGTTCACCCTGAGTAACACCAAAGAGCTAGGCTATCACAGGTAAGTTGAATTATATGAGCAGCTAATGTTTTGCAGTGACTGAAAAGGCTACTGCGATCTGTAAAACAGAGATTCTTAGTGGCACTTTGTTTTTCTGTTTGTGCACTTGGCAGTGTTAGGCTAAAGCTACAAGCCTCTCCACTGTTCTTCTCTTGGAGAACAAAGTTAGAATCCAGTGGCACCTTTAAGACCAACAAAGGTTTATGTAGTATCCAACCATTACTTATAGGGGGTGGGTGGCTCTCAGGAAGAACCAGTTAAGTCAAGATGCATAAAAAACTAGAGGCTTCCAGGTTTGGGTCATGGAGGATTGAGCTGCTTCTCAGGAGAGGAGCAGACCAGAGCCTCTGTTCTGGGCAGAGAAGGCGATCCTAACACCTGCTGCCTACTTCTCCCAGGCAGGGAGAAGCCCAAGACATGCATATTAAATTCTGAGGGGATTTACTTTGGCTGACAAGGAATTCCAGTGGGGTTCCTTTTTGGCTTTGAAGGGTCCCCGGAGAAGGATTGCATTCCAACATCTACAGAGGACTTCTGGGGTAATTAAATTGACTTAAATTCACCAGGATACAAAGCTTCTTTGGAACTATATAACATCTATCTTTGAAGAGAACGGTGTTCAAAAGGAAAGCAACTTTAAAGGTAAAAGATCTCTATCTATCACTCCGGGACTAAAATAAGACTTATTTGAATAAAGACAAAGGTCTAGATCCAACTACGCTATTTTAAAGTAAAGAAGATAAAGGAGGGGGTAAATTTGGGACTAATGGAATTTAAGAAACAAGGTTAAAAGACGAAAAACAACTTTTGTTTTGAATACCTGTGGTCAGGCCAGACAACCCCCTCCGAAACAGATCTGCTGATTTGGTGGATGTCACAGGAAATGGAGTCATAGAAATATTGTGGGACTTCTCAACCATTGAAAACAAAACTTCATGGCAAGAAAGTAAGGAAGTAGCCATTTGGAAAAGGGAAAACTGAAAGCCTCCTAGCCCTCTCTAGGATCATAAATCATAGAGAAGTACCGGAGGCCATTAAGAGAAGGTCAAAAGTTTAAAGAAGAAAATAAAACTTTAAAAAAATAATATCTTGACTTAGGAGCCTCTGAGAACAGCGATTTTGGGCTCATCTAAAAGGGCATGCTTTAATCTACAAGACTGTGCAATTGAAATTTGATTTTGTGAGGTCAACTTTAGAGCCTATTTTAGCAATGGACAGGCAGTGATGTCTGTGCATAAATCAGGAGCAAAACAGATTCGTACGAGGCTAGGTCTCAGCTGCGGAGAACATCCTCAGTGGCATTGCAGCCGGAGCAGGCGCTCTGACCTTCTTGGCTGCTGTGCATTGAGCAGCCAAGAAGGTCAGAGCGCCTGCTCCGGCTGCAACGCCACTGAGGATGTTCTCCGCAGCTGAGAACGAAACGTCTGGAAGGAAAACTTTCTCCAGTAGAACACGGCACTTGAGCCCGAAAGATTCTACAAACCCTAATGATGTTACCAGCCGTGAAAACCTGAAATCTTTGATGACTATGAGAAGCTTTGGCATAAGATTGATGGAGATCTGATAAAATGGAATAAATTGAACTTGTCTATCCTGGGCAGAATTTCTGCAATTAAAATGAATGTTTTACCAAGAATTATTGTCCTGTTTCAAACAATTCCAATAGTGAAGGATAATAAACAATTTAATAAATGGCAAAGGAAAATTTCAGAATTTGTATGGGCCGGGAAAAAAATCAAGAATTAAAATGAAAATTTTGACTGATGCAAAAGAAAGGAGTGGTTTCCAACTGCCTGATTTAAAGCTGTACCATGATGCAGTATGTTTGGTGTGGATTAAGGAATGGATGACGTTATTAAATAGAAAACTACTAGTACTAGAAGGTCATGGAAATGTTTTTGGTTGGCATGCTTACATGTGTTATGGAAAAAGTAAGATGGATTGGGGGGGGGGGGGGGTTCGCATCACTTTATAAGAAGCAATTTCTTAAACACCTGGTCAAAATATAAAAGATATGGAAATGAGAGGAAACCGCTCTGGATTGTGCCAACGGAAGTAATAAAGTTATATTCAGATACTAATGAAGAGAAGTGGTTATCATATAAACAATTTTTAAAAATACATGGAGGTAAGGTGGAATTAAAATTGGCTGAAGAATTACAATACAAATATAACTGGTTTCAATTGCAACAAATTAAGAGTTTGCTTGAACAGGACATTAAAATGATGCAATAAGACAAGAACAAACTGAATTGGAGAGAATGCTGTTTGAGGAAAATGAAAAGTTGATTTCAAAGATATATAAACTATTATTAAAATGGTCTACGGAAGATGAAGTAGTAAAATCTCAAATGATAAAATGGGCAATAAATATAAATAAAGAAATACAGATGAAGTCATGGGAGTACTTATGGAAGAACTCTATGAAGATATCGACATGTTATAACATTAAAGAAAACTGTTTCAAAATGTTATATAGGTGGTATATGACACCTAAGAAATTGGCAAAAATGAACAATCAGGTGTCGGATAGATGTTGGAAATGTAAAAAGCATGAAGAATCTTTCTACCATATATGGTGGACTTGTGAAAAGGCAAAACAATTTTGGCAAATGATTCAGCATGAGATTTCAAAAATGTTGGGTTATGACATTAAGAAGGCACCAGACATCTTTTTGTTGGGATTACAAATGGAAATTTTTCTGAAACAAGATAGAACGATAATATGGTACATGCTTTCAGCTGCACAGATATTATATGTGGAAGCAAGATAAAATACCAGAAAAGTGGGACTGGATTCTAAAAGTTATGCATTGGAGTGAAATGGACAAGCTTACAAGAATCTTAAAAGAATATGATTTAGAGAAGTTTAAAATTTGGGGGGGAGGTAATTTCAAAAATATGTTGAAAAGCAATGGAAGGTAAAAGGACACTTGGTGATTTTTGACACTTTTGGCACTAGCACTTTTAAAAATTAACTAATTTAATTTTAAAGCTTAACCAGATTTTAACTAAATGCTGATAATGTTTAATGTAGTTTTATTTACTTGTATAATTTAACTCTGAACCATGTTGTTAGCCGCCCTGAGCCTGCTCCGGCGGGGAGGGCGGGATACAAATAAAATTTGTTGTTGTTGTTGTTGTTGTTGTTGACAACAGTTGAATTTTTGAGGAATAATAAATGGACTAAAGTAAAAAAAAACAAGATCAAGTGAATATTTTTTTTCAACTTTTCTTTTGATAAGGACTAAAAGATAAGAATGAAGATGGATTATAACTATAATATATGGGGGGGTTTCCTTTTTTTATCTTCTTGTTTTACGGTTTGTTTTTTATGAAGATTCTTTAATTGGTATAATTACCTTTTATTTTTAGCAATTTAAGTAAAATACACCGTCGGGGGTCATGGAAAAGGGGGGAGGAGAAAAAAAATGTAATGTATTTGTACTAATTTTTTTAATAATAAATTATGAATATTATTACAATATATTGCAGAATAATAAAATTGGTTTAAACAGAAAAAGATGCATAAAAAACTAGGCAATGATAGCTGAGATGGGATTAAAGGCAAGATTAGCATACAACATGTAGATGTGAGAATGACATTTGAATCCAGTGGTACCTTCAAGACAAACAAAGGTCAATACTAGTTAGAAGCCAGAGCTTCTTAAAAATAATTAAAACACATTTCCTCCAATATTACATATGGATGGGGGGTTAGTTGCCAGGAAGCACTAATAAAACCAAGATGCCTAAGTAACTGAGTGGTAAATACAGCTGAAATTGGAATAACATATTAGGTAAGACATCAATAGCAGCAAATTGGTATACAAATAATGAGGGAGTTACAACAGATGTGAGAACTAAGTTTGAGTCCAGTGGCACCTTTAAAACTAAAAGTGTCTGGTTTCTGGGTAAAAGTGAGAGCCGAGTGACTTAGTATGTGCAATGATATAAGAAGCTGATATCTCTGTTAAGTCCTGGGGATTCCATGATCTTAAGTGTTGTAATAACTGGTCACTTGACTTTGTGAATATGTTTCCATTTATTTTTGGTATAGGAGACCAAGTCTTGTTGAGCTAGGGTGTTAGGTTCAGCTGCTGGCCAGTAGCTGGCTGGGCTCATTGTCACTAGTATGTTAGCTTTGGCAAAGGGCTCTGCTGCTTGGCACTAGTGCATTCAGTGCACTGGTTCTGTGCCACAGTCCTTGCAAAACCGTCTCCCCTTGTTTGTGAATCATAGAGACCAAAACTGATATTCAGGAATATTCGGCTCCCCCGAATATTTTTAACCCTAAATTCTCTGAATCTGAAGTTAGCCAATTTTTTTTCCTGTGCACACTCCTGGGCAATACTTTAAGGAAATACTGTAAGAGTGTTAATCTTTTAAGCATTTTTAGTTTGTATTTGGAATAAAAAAAATAATATTGTTAATTGGGTTTGCTTGTGTCCTTTATACAGTTTATATCTCCTGTATCTGGCATTACATTTTACAGCACCCATGGCCCAGCCCAAGTGTCATTTATGTCAGATCCACCCATGGCCCAGCCCAAGTGTCATTTATGTCAGATCCAGCCCTTGTAACAAATGAGTTTGACACTGCTATGTGGCCTTTCATTCCCTTTGTTGGAGTGGACACTGGAGCTCTATTGTGAATTTGTAATTTGCTTTATTTGTTAATATAGACCAATTTCACACTCAGCTTACCCCACTCTCCCATTCATCTTCTCTGTGTGGCGTTCGTTGGATTTCCCACTATCTGCACCAGAGCTACAGGAAGCATCGCGGCTTTCATGCAGCAAACGGAAACCGCTAAAACCAGTTTCCATTTGCTGCGCAAAAGCCATGATGTTTCCTGTAATTCCAGTGCAGATAGCGGGAAATCTGACAGACACCGTGCAGAGAAGACGAATGGGAGAGAGGGGTAAACTGAGTGCAAAATCCATTATAGAGTTCACAGCAGCCTCTGTTGGCCTCTCTTTCTCTGCCTCTGCCATACTAAACATACCTTTTCCTCCAAGCTTGGAAAGCTCATCTTCTGTAACCTCTTATGCTTAACAAAGCTAGCAGGTGATTATCTCCTAACAATTCGCACCCATTAAGGAAGCATTTCTCAACCATTCTGACTCATCAGCATTGTGAAGGAATGGTCAGTGTGCAACTGCAGCATTAGATTAGAGAAAGCTGCTTTCAGCCTCCAAACCATGATACTGAATCATCAATTTTACTAGCAAAGCCTGTCCATTTGGGAGACTGGATTGCCTACAGAGATTTTAGGCCCAAAAATCTATATGGACCTCTAACATTCAAATAATCCAGTCCCAAAATTTGGGCAAATCCCTAGAATAGATGGCTTGTAATTCCTCAGGAATGCCAACTGAAGTTTCTGAATAATCTTCCAAGGCTGCTCCACTGATTCCTCTTCTATAGCTGCATAGCTTTGTATCATATGACACATCAATTTAGAGGGTCTCTCAATCCTTAGGAACAGCTGTGGGTTGAGGGTGCAAACAGCTTCAGTAGGAAGGAAAAGTTCTGCCTGCATGAGCAGAAATCTGCTCACTGTTTATAGCATACATGTTTTGAGGTCCAGACTGCAAGACTGATTTCAGTACAAATCCCATTGAAAATACAATTGAAAATAAAAAGGGTTTTATTATTACATAATATTTTAAAGGCTTAGGCCACAGCCAGATCAGACTAGAAGGTACCCAGTTTCTTTGACATTATTAATAACTTTATATCAACAGTCACTATTTGAGGGGTGGAAATTCATTCATTCATAGCATTTGCACCGTGCTGATTGACTGATCGCTGTGTCAATCACAGAGCTTCCAGCCTTCACAAAGAAGACCTGTTCACTGATTTGAATGCCTGTTACATCAGTGGCAAAGTTACCTCTCCACCTCCAAAAAGGGTATTTCAAAGGGTAAAAGGGAGGAAAGACTAACATTACTAAACAACATTTCAATTAAATAATCACATTGTCTCTTTGAAAAGAAAATCAAAAAGAAAACAAACAGTTCATCCAAGGCATCTCCATATAGCAACATCTTCACAATCGTTCCTATCCAAACCGGAAAACCCATTAAATTACTCAAATACCAAACTTTGAAAAATGTAGATTTTGAATTCAAAAATCTGGATTTGGGCATGTGAATGTCCACAGTTCTTTTTTAAAATCTCATTTCAACAAAAAAGAAACTATCCTTGAAAATGGCTTTGCCTCTAAAAGTCAAGACAATGGTCCAAAGTTGTTTGACCTAATTCTGCTAGTATTAAAACACAGTTCTGATCTTGTACTAATCTTGTATGCTGCCTGGATGGAATGGTATATAAAGTGCTTGGAGGGATAGAACAGGGTAAAATTGTGATTAAATGAAGCTATATAAAATTCAGGTAAGACAATGCACCCCTCATTTGTTCATCCCTTGGTCTCAGCAGACAGACAGATGCGACACAATTATTAAAAATGCAGTTCCATGAAGAAGCTTTGTTTCTTCAGTAGAAATGGGAAACAGAAGATTACTACCATTTTTTACCATCTGCTGAGTTGCCAGTGTCAGTGTTGATTCTCTTTCTCTCCCCCCCCCCTCCCATGCATCCCCCCTCCAAGAGGAAACTAGATCATCCGCTGCACCTTCACCTTCTCTCTTTTCCTTGCGGGTGTCAGCCTTGTCAATCACCGTGCAATGATCCAGCTCATGAAAATGTGTCACAGCAAGCAGCGCTCTGACCTTCAGCTCTCTCCTCTGCTGTGACAAACGGGTTTCATTTGCCACTTGAAGAAATGAGCCCCCCCCCCTCCTTTTTTCCTTCCAAGCCAAAATACCTTGGGGGGAAAGAGAGACTGTATTTTGTGTGTGACTGAGAAAGCAACCATGCTTTTCTGGTTATGAGGTACAAGAAGGCTTTGGAAACTCAGCAGCAGAGAGAACTTCCCTCCAAGACAAGTAAAGGCCTACACAGGTTTCATTAAAGTTTGAACAAAGATTGTTCTGTCTCTCTGTCTCTCTTCTTCTTTCAGTGTTAACTATCCTTTCTGATGGGCTGGCTTTGTACACTAAGAACAAAAAGGGACACAAAACGTGTAAGGAAAAGGATTTCAGGGGCAAGGAGTGAAATAAACTTCCTTTTGAGACAATGTTATTGGTCATGCATGCCTGTACATACAATTGGGTAGCCTTTCATGACTTTCCAGGCCTCCTAATGGCTTCATTGTAGGGATGCTTCTTTGTTTTGGAATTTCCCACTGAAATGTCAATGCTTCATCTGGTTGTGGTACTTCATTGCCAATTAGCCAATTGCCAATTAGCTTCAGTCACCCTAATCAGGCCAAAAACAATACCACATAATTTATGAAATTCACTTCCCAGTGTTGTCAGCAACTGCTGGAAGAAAAGAAGCAGTGGAGAGCTACCTGCTCACAGAGTCTATTCATCCCGCCTTGTCCCGTAATCTTGAAGAACACTTGCTCACTTTCAAGTCTCTGAATATCAGGTTTTCTGGCATGCCATTGTTGGGTGACAGGAGTGGGAGCTCTCTCAGAACAGCTACCTGTCTATAAAACTTTCCTTTTCCATAATGTCTAAAAGCTGCTTGCCCCTTCAAAAAAAGGCATGGAGAATAGGGTTGCTAGGACCAACTCAGAAAATATTTGGGGACTTTGGGGGTGGAACTGGGAGACTTTCTCTTTTCAAATAAATAAATAAAATGCAGCAATGCGGTTTCCCTGAATACAGTCTTCATTAACTCATCTCCAGCAGCTGCACTTCCACTAAATGAAAGTGAATACACTCACACATTCTTCACAAAGCAGCCAAAATAAACACAGTTAGCATGCACACACATTTGTAATCCTACTGAGGCAATTTACTCATAGGAGTTGTTGAATATAACCATCTGCTGTATTTCAACCAACTTCTTCAGACTAACAGGATAATGAAAGCAGAGCAGCCTAGGGGGTGGAGTTTTCCTCCAAATGAACAAAGGGACTCTGCTCACTTCTCTTCCTTTCTCACATGCTTCATGCACTCACTGGGAAGTCCCACATGACTCTGCCTACTCACTCCACCCATTCAGTTTTTCTCTTGCTCAGATTTAAGTCCACAGTCCAAAACACAGGCAATTTGCAGGCCTCTTTTAAGCCTGCAGAAATTGAAAGGCACATGGTGGCTGTTAGGGCAGGGCTTCCCCCTGCTGGCCAGCTGGCTGGCAATAGGAGTAGCCTGCAAAACTGGGGGATCCCACATTGGGATCTGGGAACTGGCAAGTCTACTGAAGAAGGCAGTTTTTGTTATAATGTGGCCCAGGTTTACACACGTTCCAGGTTCTGCTCTTCTTGAGTTTATTATCTCACAGTCCAAAGTCTAGGGCACAAACATACAGGGATGGGAGCTGTCTTTGTATGTTCTCCTCTTCTAAATAAGGAAGATGCAGACACAGAGGTCTGAGCATGGCCAAGAGCCTTGTCTTCCAACCTGTCAGAAGCATGCCTAAAAATGTGTACTCAAAACCATGCACAGCACTTGCCTTCTGGCAAATTTGGTGTAGTGGTTAAGTGTGCGGACTCTTATCTGGGAGAACCGGGTTTGATTCCTCACTCCTCCACTTACAGCTGCTGGAATGGCCTTGGGTCAGCCATAGCTATCACAGGAGTTGTCCTTGAAGGGCAGCTGCTGTGAGAGCCCTCTCAGCCCCACCCACCTCACAGAAGTATGAGATTGTAAACCACTCTGAGTCTCTGATTCAGAGAGAAGGGTGGGGTATAAATCTGCAGTCTTATTCTTCTTCTGGAGCTGTGATACTGAGCATGCCTTTGACAGCCCAGTAGACCAGTTAACCAATACTAAGTAGGGTTTAAAAGGTGGAGATCAACCCTTGAAAACCAGTTAAATCCAAATCAGTTGTTTAGCATCTTCATTTGGAAGTAGGTAGCAAATCTCAAAAGGATAAAAAGAAGTACTTCTTCACCCAAAGGGTGATTAACATGTGGAATTCACTGCCACAGGAGGTGGTGGCGGCCACAAGTATAGCCACCTTCAAGAGGGGTTTAGATAAAAATATGGAGCACAGGTCCATCAGTGGCTATTAGCCACAGTGTATGTGTGTATATAAAATTTTTTTGCCACTGTGTGACACAGAGTGTTGGACTTGATGGGCCGTTGGCCTGATCCAACATGGCTTCTCTTATGTTCTTATGAAAAAAATTAACAGAAATGACAGTAGTCTTATTTGTTGATTTCAGCAGTCATTTTACTACTCTAGGAGGCAGCATATTCTCCTGTTATTGTTGGTAGAAAATTATTCTGATGCTTGCTTTTGTTTTTTAAAAAGCTTGGTTTCACAGCAGTGATTTCAGTAGCTGGTTAACTGGCAACCTTATGGTTTACAGATATAACCCTAGGCCAGGGGTGTCAGACATGCTGCCTGTAGGCCAGAGCAGGCTGGTCCGCAGTGGGCTCCTTATCAGGCCTCTGAGCAACTCACTGTTGTCTGCTTCCTTCTCCCTCCCTTGCTTCCTTCTGCATCACAGCTTGCTTTGCCAGGCTTGTTCAATCAAGCTACAGAGCAAAGCCTCTGTTTTCTCCATTGGCTGACCAGCACATGAAACAAGTTATGTAAAAGCTCACAATGCCCAGCCATTTCATGTTTTCCTTTGGGTTTTAGACTCAAAGCATTGACCATGAGATTTCTGCAAGGAATGTCAATAAATCAAAAGTAGGTTTGCAACTTACATATACACACCTAAACAACACCTGAACAGCATATCCTGCCAGCTTCTGTCATCTGCTGCCATTGTTCTCCAAGTCATTACAAGCTGTGGAATGGAATTTCATGTTGGTTCTTTTCTGCTCATTTTTCATTGGTGTCTTCCAGATAAGTATGCAATGGATATAGGGTTGCCAAGTCCAATTCAAGAAATATCTGGGGACTTTGAGGGTGGAGCCAGGAGACTTTGGGAGTGGAGCCAGGAGACATTTGGGGCGGAGCCAAAAGCAAGCATGTGACAAGCAGAATTGAACTCCAAGGGAGTTCTGGCCATCACATTCAAAGAGACAGCACACCTTTTTTAATGCCTTCCTTCCATAGGAAATAAAGGATAGAGGCACCTTCTTTTGGGGCTCATAGCATTGGACCCCCTGTTCCAATTGTTTTGAAACTTGGCGGGTATTTTGGGGAGAGGTGCTAGATGCTATACTAAAAATGTGGTGCCTCTACCTCAAAAAACAGCCCCCCTGATACCCACGGATCAATTCCCCATTATTCCCTATGGGAATCGTTCTCCATAGGGAATAATTGCCCAGTAGACATTTCCCTTCCCCCCTGCTGTTTTCTGATGACCCTAAAGAGGTGGGGGGAGGGAAGGGCCTCCAAACCTGGGGATTGGCAACCCTCTCTCTTTCACACATACACATACTTACTGGGTCTGGTTCCTCCACAATGACATCTGAAAAGAACAGGGGCTACGCTGCTCTTTCTCTCTCTCACACACACACACTCTCTTAGTTGCTCTAAAACTGAAGCAAAACAAACCGAGGGACTGTGTTGCTGACCCTTTCCATGAAGTACTTCCTGCTCAACTTTAAAGGCACACAGACACAGACACATTTTGAAATGGACCTGTTTTCAAGTTTCTAAACCTGCCCAAGATCTAGAGCTGCATGGTGGCTGCGGCCAGCTGGCTAGGGGAAGGTGTGTGGGGGGGGGGGAACCTGTAAAACCGGGGAATCCCCTGCTGGGATCTGGGAAATGGGAAGCCTAAATGGATAATGTTAGGTACGTATTAACATTATGAAAATACTGACTTCACTGTGTTCAAACAAATATAAAATATGTACAAAATAAATATCTAGAGATTTGCATCATACATACATCCTCAGTGTTGACACAAATTTGTAGTGGATTGTTGGAAAGATACAGAATGGAATGCCTGACACAGCAAAACTACAGAAAAGTATGATTTATGTTCATCAAACCCATTGCAGTTTATTGTAAATCATTGCAGGAAAACCAGGCCTTGTACCTACAGTGGCACCCACAGTCATATGAAAGCCAAAAAATCTAGGCCCTGAAGCAAGTCTTGCTGCCATTTTGAAGTGACCACTCAAAACTTCAGCCTGGGACAGCTGAACAGAGACCACATGATTGGGAAGCCAGTTAGAACAGACTTATGGACATATAAGCTCTGCCTCTACCTTAGCTCCTGTTCATATTTGCAGTGTGAAGCCTGAGTCCTTCAACCTTCCTGCCCCATGAGGCTGCTGTAATCTTAGCTGGACCCTGGTTAACTTGATAATAGGACTGCCAGGCCACCACTGTGGTGGGAGTTGCTGCTGGCAGCCCTAGTTGCCTACCACTGCTCTGAGTGAGTAAAAAAATGTTAACATGGTCTGCATTGCTATGTCACTTTCAGGGAAAACCAGGACATGACATATGGTGGCTTTAGGAATGGCCAGAAACGATACAGTTCTACCACAGAGATTCTGGTGATTTCTAGAGCTTCCCCATATCATTTCTGGGTTTCCCTCAGAAGTGACATTGTGGTGCAGATGTTATCCCCCCATGGCCTTCTCCCCAATCCCTCCCAACAGTTGCCTACAATTTGATAGTTAGTTCTTGGTCTCTTTCATTCTTTTTGGTGTAACTTTATGACTTCCTTCTCTTCTGTGAGAAACATTCTCCCCTACCTCCTCCCACCGAACCACCATTTGCTTCATATCTGATTCAGTGCCTGCCTTTTATTTAGCGCCAGCTTGAGTGCTACAGAGACTATTCAAGGAGTTGTCTCAGTTCCTTCTCTTTGTGACAGCTGTGTTCATTATAACTGTACCTTTTGACTCTTAACACAAATACTGTTTACCATGCAGCTGGCAACAACAGCCACAGAGAAAGCTAATTCCCCAACACCTGAGATCCTAGTAAGCAACTAATGGTAGTGAACTTAACATTTTCGCAGTGCTTTTAACAAATTATCTAATCAGAACACTTGGAAAAAAGGGGGGATTATTGTTAAACCAAGAAACAGCAGATTGGAATGTGAGAAACAGCTGGAAGCTCAAGGTTTGCCACCACATAGCACCCTGGAGTTTAGATGACATATAGGAATATTAATGCTCAGAAACACTTGTATGTATTTATTTCCACTTCACAATAAGCATGTTGAAGCTTTCTGATGAAACTAGCTGACATTGGAGGTACAAAGGCTTCTGCACCAAACACATAAATGCAATCAATTTTTTTAAAGCTTGCTTTTCCTCCAGGAAACTTAAGAGAGAGTACTTGAGAGAGCCAGTTTGGTGTAGTGGTTAAGTGTGCAGACTCTTATGTGGGAGAACCAGGTTTGATTCCTCACTCCTCCACTTGCAGCTGCTGGAATGACCTTGAGTTAGCTATAGCTCTCGCAGAGCTGTCCTTGAAAGAGCAGCTTCTGGGAGCGCTCTCTCAGCCCCACCTACCCCACAGTGTGTTTGTTGTGGGGGAGGAAGGTAAAGATGATTGTGAACTTCTCTGAGACTCTGAGATTCAGAGTGAAGGGCGTAGGGCTGCCAAGCCTCCAGGTCGAGCAGGGGCAGTCCCACCCTGGAGGTTTCCAACCCACCAAATACCATAGATTTCCCCCCTCCCAAATCGCTAGAGTGTCCGGGAAAATCATCGTTTCCCCAGAAATGTCTAGAGCGGCCGGCACGATGATATCACTGCCGGGTGATGTCATTGCGCCCCACATGCAATGCACACGAAAAAAGTCCCCTGCCGGAGGGGGACTTGGGAACCCAAGAAGGGCAGGATATAAATCCAATATCATCTTCTTCTTAAGATGATGTTCACGGCTATCCCCTTCACATTTTATATTCACAACACTCCTGTTAGATGGGTTAGTCTGAGGGAAGTTCCCTAGGTCAGGGGTGTCAAACTCATTTGGTATGAGAGCCAGATTTTACATAAATGAGACCTTGCCAGGCTGGGCCATGTGTGTCATAAAATGAAATGCCAGATGACAGAGATATAAAGGACACAAACAAACATAAAGATTTTTAAAGAATTAAAATAAAACATGGTTAAAACATTAGCATTTGTTGGTCTTCAAGGTGCTTTCTTTATACCTCTCCCGTGCAGTCCAGGCTCTCTCAATTACACAGCAGAGCTACAGAGCCAAGCCTCTTTTCCTCTATTGGCTGAGGCTCCTCCCCTCCTAGTTCCCTAAGGAAGGAAGGAAAGAGCCAGAGCTTCCTTTGAAGCAAGCTATTCCTCCCCCCCCCCCTCAGCCAATGGAGAAAATAGAGGAACCTCAGGCAATGGAGAAAACAAAGGCCTTGTTCTGTAGCTCTGGTGTGATTGAGCAAGCTTGGCAAAGCAAGCTGTGATGCAGAAGGAAGCAAGAGAGAGGGAGAAGGAAGCAGATGACAGCCAGTTGCTCAGGAGCCCAATAGGAGTCCTCTGAGGGCCTGATTCGGCCCCCAGGCAACATGTTTGACATGCGTGCCCTAGGTCATTCAGCAAGCTTCATGGATGAATGGGGATTTGAACCAAGACGACCCTTGTTCGAGTCTGCCATGCTAACCATTACAATGCATTGAAGGAACATGCAATGTATATGGGGCTCACTCCCAAAGTGTTCCTAGGATGATGGTGGTGGCACAGCTGATTAATGGCAACCCTGTGGGGTTTTCAAGGCAAGAAGGCAAGCAATGTTCAGAGGTGGTTTGCAATTGCCTTTGTCTATATCATGACTCTGATATTACTTGGAGGTCTCTCATTCAAATACTAGCTAGGTACAATCCTGCTTAGCTTTGGAGATCTGACAAGATTGGGCTATCCAGGTCAGGGCATATACTAGGATAGTATATGCCTTAAGAGAAAGCTCACTGCAAGTTGAGTACAAAAGGAAGCTTTTATTTTGTCTTTTCTGGGATTCAGTTATGCAAAAGTGCACAGCCATCAACTGCTTTTTGAACATCACATTTATCTTAGAAAATATAAAAGTCATAAGCAATGGTAGTGCTGTTTTTTTTCTTCTCATGGTTCACTGCCTATCACTCACTATTTGCCAACATTAAGGTCACCTAAGGAACATTTCATATTTGTTGCCTTGCAGTAGCTATGCCTTTGTGCCTATTGTCAAATGTAACCTTTAGAAAAGAGAGGGGAAAGTATTTTCAGCTAAAGTTTTGTTTATTATGATCCATGTAATTTTTCTTTTTTTAAAAGTTAAAAGCCTTAAGGCACCAACACAGAGAACAAGCCACACATTATAGATTCACTCAGGAACAAAGCAAAACAATCCTGTTTTTGCCAAGGGTACCCTACATAACAGGGGCCTGAAAAACAGAAGCGGATGGCTGGTTGAAGAGCAGTGTTCAAAAGTGTACAGCTGTGTCCTTATTCAGAAAGAATGTGTCTTTGGCTGCCTGCTTCATACTACTGATGGAGGAACTTTTAAATTTCATCCCATGTCTAGAGGCAGAGAACCAATGAACAGCAGCAGACGTCACTTGGGTCAGGGAACTGGATCTTGTTGATCATCTTTTGCTGACAGGGGCCCTCCTCAGAGCAAAGCGCTTTTCTGATACAGCAGGTTGCTCTTGCATCAGGAGACAGCACTGTCATTAAGAGAACAGATCCACTGTCTCTAACCCAGAACACATGGCTAATTTCTCAAAAAATGAATATTTTGTAATAGTAATTGCACTTTATTTTGTAATAGAGCATTCCCTTGGCTATGAAAATTCACTGGTGCAGTAATCTATGATTAATCCACCTTCTGCACAGTTAAAGAAAAGCAAATGGGATCTCAGACATTAGGGAGTCATCTTTGAATTAGCAATATTGGAACATTCAAATGATTCTGAAGTCCAGCGGATATATGCCCTCCACACAGAGAGAATTGAGAGGAGAGTAAACAAAGAAGTCAGTTTTCTTCAACATGAAGGGAAAACGTTGAAGTGTGATGCTACAAGATGCAAACCATATCTTCCACAGATCCTTGTTTTATTTCAATTTACCATGCCTAGGTGGGAGAATTCCTAGTCTTATCATTCTTCTAAGCAGGTACCACAGATAAATGCTGTGGCTGTTGTTTACCTTTTCAAGCTTACAAATGTAAAACGTTGGCAAGGGTTCAATGCCAAGGGCAAACTGGTGCTATCTATTGGTTGCTGCAGCATTAGTTTAGGATTCATAGACAACTTTCTCCCAGTCCCTCCTCACTCAATCAAGTAAAAACCAGCCAGGGAGTCAGTGGGGCCTCTGGATGACCAAGGGGTAAAAGGACTACTGAAGGATGATAGGGAAATGGCTGAGAAGCTGGATGCATTTTTTGTCTCTGTCTTCACTGTGGAAGGTAAGAAGCGTTGCCTACTCCAGAACCACTGATTTTGGGAGGGGTGTTGAAAGACCTGAGTCAAATTGAGGTGATGAGAGAGGAGGTCCTATGACTGATAGACAATTAAAAAAATGATAAGTCACCAGGCCTGAATGGCATAAACCCAAGAGTTCTGAAAGAACTTAAAGGTGAACTTGTGGATCTCTTGACAAAAAATATGTAATCTTTCATTGAAATCTACCTCCATTCCTGAGGACTGGAAGGTTGCAAATGTCACCCCCATCTTTAAAAAGGGTTCCAGGGGAGATCTGGGAAATTACAGGCCAGTCAGTCTGACTTCAATGCCAGAAAAGTTAGTTATCAAAGAGAGGATTAGTAGGCACATTGATGAACAAAAGTTATTGAGGAAGACTCAGCATGGGGTCTGCAAGGGAAGATCTTGTCTCACTAACCTGTTAGAGTTCTTTGAGAGGTGAACAAACATGTGGACAAAGGGGACCCGATAGATGTTGTTTACCTTAACTTCCAGAAAGCTTTTGATAAAGTTCCTCATCAAAGGCTCCTTAGTAAGCTCAAGAGTCATGGGGTAAAAGGACAGGTCCTCTTGTGGATCAAAAACTGGCTAATTAATAGGAAACAGAGAATAAGTATAAATGGGCACTTTTGGGGCAATTTTTGGAGTGGAGGGTAGTAAGCAGTGGGGTACTGCAGGGCTCAATACTGAGTCCAGTGCTTTTTAACTTGTTCATTAATGATTTGGAGTTGGGAGTAAGCAGTGAAGTGGCTAAGTTTGCAGATGACACTAAATTGTTCAGGGTGGTGAGAACCAGAGAGGATTGTGAGGCCCTCCAAAGGGATCTGTCAAGGCTGGGCGTGAGAATGTCAACATGGCAAATGAGATTCAACATGACCAAGTGCAAAGTAATGCACATTGGGGCCAAAAATCCTAACTATAAATGCAAGTTGATGAGGTGTGAACTGGCGGAGACTGGCCAAGAGAGAGATCTTGGAGTCGTGGTAGATAACTCACTGATAATGTCGAGACAGTGTGCGAATGCAGTAAAAAAAGCCAACACAATGCTGGGAAATATTAGGAAAGAATTGAAAACAAATCAGTCAGTATTATAATGTCCTTGTATAAATCAATGATGTGGTCTCATTTGGAATACTGTGTACAATTCTGGTCACCACACCTCAAAAAATATATTATCACATTGGGAGAATGATTAAAGGCTTGGAAAACTTTCCCTATGAAGAAAGTTAAAATACTTGGGGCTCTTCAGCTTGGAGAAATGTCAACTGTGGGGTGACATGATAGAGGTTTACAAGATTATGCATGGGATAGAGAAGGTAGAGAAAGACGTACTTTTCTCTCTTTCTCACAATATGAAAACTCATGGACATTCACTGCCACAGGAGGTGGTGGTGTCTACAAACACAGACAGCTTCAAGAGGGGATTGGATAAACATATGGAGCAGAGGTCCATCAGTGGCTATTAGCCACAGCATATTGTTGGAACTGTCTGTCTGGAGCAGGGATGCTCTGTATTCTTGGTGCTTGGGGGGGGGGGGGGCACAGTGGGAGGGCTTTTAGTGTCCTGGCCCCACTGATGGACGTCTTGATTGCGCCTGGGGTTTTTTTTGCCACTGTGTGACACAGAGTGTTGGACTGGATGGGCCTTTGGCCTGATCCAACATGGCTTCTCTTATGTAAAGAAAGTGCCTTCACTCAAAAAAGAGCTTTTGTGTTTTGACAGTTTTCATGCACAGCTCCCTCAGTTCATGCCTAATGGGCAGGCAAATGGCAATGAGCTGGCAAAGCTTTTCCAATTAAGCCTAAATGGGTCTGGCAAGCCAGACTCTGTGTCACCAGTAAATGGACTTAGTCTGAAGTCGCTGGCCTTGCCAAATGAACTGGAGATGTTTTTGGAAGGTAATAAAATCATACTGCAACAGGCACCTTATTTTTCTTCTCAAGTATAGCATCAATAGTTCTGGACAACCTTGGGTGTTCACCAGGAGAGTTATATGATCATTATAAGATTTTATTTGATGACTTTTTTGAAGGACCTGCATGCCTTTTCCTCCTTACTGTACATATCATTAACGGACTTTGCTAGAGATTCTCATCAATTTTATTGACCTGCTGGAATAAATATTACATCATTGGGTAATTTTTGACATATATGGGAGGAAAGATTATTATAGCTGCCTGGTAACTAGGCACAGGTTTTTAATAAAAGTCAGTTGTCTTTACTTTCTTCACTTCTATACAACTTCCAGTTCACAGATTTTTCATTGCTCTGTTTATTTTTAAAAGATGTATTATTCTTATTGTTGTTAGCTACCATGCATCCCAGTCACCTAAGAGAAGGGCAGGTTTCAATAATGCTTTAAAAATACATAGAGCATATGCTGCTTCTGTTATATATCTCAAATCAGGGCTTTTTTTGTAGTAAAAGCCCAGCAGAAACCCATTTGCATAGTAGGCCACACCCCCTGATGCCAAGCCAGCCAGTCCTGCATTCCTGTGCATTCCTGCTAAAAAAACCCCGTCTCAAATACAAATCTCAGCAAGTTAACACATGATAAGGAAGAGGACATGGACTTGATGTTTCTAGTATCACCAGGGCTAGTATTTGGTCACTGAAAGAAAATTATGCTGGTTCCCTCTTCCAAGTGTAGTAGTAGAAGCAAGCCAAGTATCATCAGCACTGCAGAAGTGTATCTCAGATGGCTGGCAGCAGTACAGGACTGTGAGGTGGTGACAAGCATAGCCTATGTCTGCAGCACACTTCCTCCCATGTCCAGGGCCAGCACGTCCAAGTTGGTGAGGTAGGCAGCCACCTATAGTGCCATATGGTGGCAGGGGTGGCTATTGCAGACCTACCTCAGACTTCATTTTCCACCTTAGCTCCCCCTGCCACTGCAATGCTCGCCCTTACCACCGCCTGTGTAAGGCAGCAGGAGGAAACTGGTCAATTGGCCCACAGCCACGAGAAAGCAAATGAGTGAGTTGCCCACCCATGGCCCTTCCTGCTGCTCCCCTTTCTGTGTTGTCTGCAAGAGCACAAAGTGCCTTCCAGCTGAGCCCCAGCCAGGCAGCAGGGCTGCGACTGCTTGCAAGCTCACTCAAAAGTTTTGTTGGAGCTGGAGCCATGGTTGGGAGGGGGAAAGCCGACAGGAGATGAAATGTCTCTGGTTCTGGAGGACTCATCTCATAGAGATGAAGGGTTAGCTGTTACTTTTCTACAGGGTAATGGATCAGAGGGGGGGGTAGGGGGGGTGGGCTCCCTCCGGGTGTCCTGCCCCCCCAGGGAAAGTGCACGTGCAATACATCGCCTCTCCTTTCCCAGTGTAGTGAACACTGCGTGGTCACTTTCTGGCTATGCCTGGCAGATGGACACTGCAATGGCCTCTCGTACATTACTGCATCCGTGGCAACACCTTCTCGCTGGTCCCCCCCGTTTTCACAGAGTTTGCCACGTCATGGTGCGACCGTATGTCCGGCGGTATAATCGGATGGGCAGGCTGGGCTCACCAACCTTGCCAGCCAAGAGAAGGAAAACTCTAACATCAAACCCGGGCAGACAGGGCTCGTTATTGTAACATCTACCACATGGAGGACTCGCTGCCAGTGTCCCGGCTTACTGGGCCATGGCAGATGACCCCATGGTGAAAGGGTGTAGCCAGTACTGCGCACACTATGCTTCACCTAAAAATTCCTCTGTGCAGGCCTGAAGGGTATCCACATCCACAACCCACAACATACCAAGTCCTGCAGTGATGGGCAAGGGGCGAAACGGCAGGTGGAAGATGCCACTGGAAGCCGCAGTCCCGATCCTGCATGTAGGCAGTTCAGGGTATTGGTCGCCTGATGCTGACCCGGAGACGAAAGCATTTTTCGGCAGCACCCTGAACGACCAAGCAGCCTTATTTAGGGATAGCACTGCTTGCTCCGTATGGTGAGGTGCCTAGAAAAGGTGGCCTAAATAAAGCTTGTCTCCTCCCCCCCCCAGTTGGCTAGCCGCAGTCAACGGGCATCCTTACTTGCGGTCGAAAAATAACAACAAAGAAAAGGCATGCACCTGCCTCACAAAGTGTGCAAAGACTAAAGCTTGCGTGTTGGAACATCAGAACCATGCTTGACACAGTAGACAGTGGTCGCCCTGAACGACGCTCTGCTCTAGTTGCCCATGAACTTCTCAGGTTGAATATCGACATAGCAGCTCTCAGTGAGGTCCGTTTCCCTGAGGAAGGTAGTCTTCAAGAACACGGTGCTGGCTATACCCTCTACTGGTCGGGAAGGCAAAGGCTGAGAGCCGCCTTTCTGGCGTTGGCCTCATGGTCAGGAATTCCATTGCCTCTAAACTCGAAAACCTGCCAACAGGTCACTCAGATCGCATCATGTCTATGTGCCTCTCACTTCAAAACAAGCAGCATGCAACACTCTTCAGTGTGTATGCCCCAACCCTTCAAGCAGATTCTGCAGAAAAGAACAAGGTCTATGCTGATCTACGCTACCTCATACGGAAGACCCCTACAGAGGACAAGGTGATCATCCTTGGCGACTTCAATGCTAGAGTAGGTAAAGACTCGGAAGCCTGGAAAGGAGTACTTGGCAAACATGGCATTGGCAACTGCAATGATAACGGGTGCCTCCTGCTAGAATTCTGCACGGAGCATCAGCTCACCATCACCAACACTATCTTCAAGAAGAAGAATAGTCTGAAGACAGCCTGGATGCACCCACGGTCCAAGCATTGGCACCTTATTGACTACATTCTGGTGCACCAGAGAGACCTTCGAGATGTCTTACACACCCGAGTAATGCCCAGTGCAGAATGTCATATGGATCATCATCTTGTATGCTGCAATCTCCATCTTCACTTTAAATCTACACCCAGAAGAGGTGGTATCCCCTGGAGGAAGTTTCAGGTTGGCAGCCTTCAGTCAGCCGAAGTTAAAGCTTTCTTCCAGGCAAAACTCCAGACAAGAATTGAGGACCCCAGTTGCCTCACAGATCCTTCTCCAGAAGCACTCTGGGAACACCTAACAACTACCATCCTGTTGACCTCTGAAGAAGTCCTCGGGTTCTCCACAAGGAACAAGGACTGGTTTGACGAGAACAATCAAAAGATCCAAGAATTACAGGCGAAAAAGAGATCTCCCTACCAAGCACATCCTGCTCAGCCCTCCTGTCCTGGGAAAAAAGCAACCTTTCGCGCTGTATGTAGCAACCTCCAGCGCAAGTTTTGAGACATTCAGAACGAGTGGTGGACCAAGCTTGCAGAGAGAACCCAGCTGTGTGCAGACACTGGTGATTTAAGAGGGTTCTACGAAGCCCTGAAGGCAGTATATGGTCCATCATATCAGACTCAGAGTCCCTTGCGTAGTGCAGACGGCCAAGTGCTCCTCACAGACAAGGCATCCATACTGAACCGGTGGTCAGAGTATTTTCAGGTTCTCTTCAGTGCCAATCGCGTAGTTCAAGATTCAGCAATCCACCTCACCCCACTTCAACCAGTGAAAACAGAGTTGGATGAGATCCCCACCCTAGAAGAGACTGTTAAAGCCATCAAGCAACTGAAAAGTGGCAAGGCAGTGGGAGTTGATGGAATCCCACCAGAGATCTGGAAGCATGGGGGCACAGTACTACATAGCACACTTCACAAAGTACTTGTCACCTGCTGGGAACAAGGCAAACTACCACAGGACTTTCACGATGCAATCATCATTACTCTACATAAGAACAAGGGGGAAAAGTCAGATTGCTCCAACTACCGAGGGATAACCCTGCTCTCCATCGCAGGCAAAATCCTTGCTAGAATACTCCTGAACAGACTGGTGCCCACCATTGCAGAAGAACTCCTCCCAGAGAGCCAGTGTGGCTTCAGAGCTAACAGAAGCACCACCGACATGGTATTTGTTCTCAGGCAGCTCCAAGAGAAATGCAGGGAACAGAACAAGGGTCTATATGTGACTTTTGTCGACCTTACTGTAGTGTATCCAGATAACAATACAACGCAATAACACAATAACATAAAACCAGCCAGCGCGACCCCGCACGGAGCGACCGGGCTGTCCCCGGGCTGCTCAGCGCAAGGCACGAACTCCCAGCCAATCACCAGCTGCGGTGGGAAGTTCAACAGGCCAGGATTGGACTGGCCTGTCTGGAGGGAGGTTCCCGGAGTTGTACATAAGCGGGACCCGGCCCGCGTGTTCTCTCTCTTGTAACGTGCCTCCATTAAAGCATGTTGCCCTACCAACGTCTCCTGTCTCAGTACGTTACAGTGGCGACGAGGATGGGATACTAGCCACGTCGGCTACATCGGAGACAGGGCAACCCACAGGCCACGACCGCCGCCGCCATCAGCATGGCTCACCAAAGCGGTACCACCGGTCACATCGAGACATTCAACCCCGCGAATCCCGAGGCCTGGGAGTCCTACTCGGAATGGGTTGAATGCTACTTGAGGGCCAACTGGATCACAGAGGACAGCATGAAGAGGGACGTTCTCCTGAGCATCTGCGGGGCGGCCACCTTCGAGATCGCTAAAGATCTCTCGGCCCCCGCCCGACTCACGGAGAAGTCCTACGAGGAGCTCGTCAGGCTCCTCACGGGCCATTTCTTGCCCCAACCTTCGCGGTTGGCCCACCGGTTCCTCTTCCACAGGAGGGACCAAGCCACGGGAGAATCGGCCGCCGATTACCTGGCAGCCCTACGCCAGATCGCAGGCAACTGCAACTTCCCCCACCTGGAGGAGACCCTGGCCGATCGGTTCACCTGGGGCCTTCGCGACGAAAGGCTCCAGCAGCGGCTCTTCGTGAAGGAAGACCTCACCCTCCAGAGCACCTTCAGCGAAGCCATGGCGTTCGAGAGAACCGCGAGGATCTTCCCCAAGGCGAGGGCCGATGCGGTCCACCACGAGGAGCTGGAACCCGACTGTCCGGACGAGGGAGAAGCATTCCAGCTGTGCCGCCCAGCAGGGGCAACCAACCACGCGCCACAACGACCCCGAGCAGCCGAACGATCCCCAGCGGCGGAGAGACCGCCGGCCCCCAAGTGCGCCAGCTGCGGCGACCCCCATGACAGAAGGGACTGCCAGTACCAGACCTGGGACTGCCGGAGCTGCGGAAAGACCGGCCACATTGCAAGGGCTTGCCGAGCCAAGCCCAACCGCCGGAGGCCGACCACGCACCATGAGTCGGCGGAGTTCCACTCCACAGCCTCCACAACCCTACAGGTACTGAACTTGCCCCTCGCCACCCCCGACAAGATCAAAATGGCGGTCCTCATCGAAGGGAACCCCTGCCAAATGGAGGTGGACTCAGGTTCCTCCATTTCCATTATAGCAGAGGAGACCCTGAGGAAACTGTGCCCCCGCCAGCGGCTTCAATTAAGGCCAGCGGACTTCATACTCTGGGACTTTCAGAAGAATCCGGTGCAAATCGTGGGGTGGGCCCGGGTGCAAGTCGAGCGGGGGTCCTTCTACGGCCCGCTGGACATCCTGGTGGTAAAGCGCCAGCTTACCACCCTGCTAGGACTGGCGTGGTTCAAGCCCTTGGGGATCCGCTTGGAGGGGGTGGGGCAAACTCTAACACCCAGGTGGTTCGGGGAGATATGCCATGAGTTCCCAGACGTGTTCGACGGCTCCCTGGGGAGCTACAAGGGGCCGGCCATCTCCCTACCACTAGACCCGACGGTCAGGCCGATCCGGCTCAAGGCGAGGCGGGTCCCGTTCGGCTTGAAACCAAAAATAGAGGCCGAACTAAACCGCCTCACTGCCCAAGGGGTCCTGGAGCCGGTGGATTACGCCACCTGGGAGACTCCCATCGTAACCCCGATTAAGCCAAACGGGGAGGTGCGGATCTGTGCCGACTACAAGTGCACAATAAATAAGGCACTGCAGGATAACCCCTAGCCAGTGCCGGTGGTGAGCCACATCTTGGCTGCCCTAGCGGGGTCTAAGATCTTCGGGAAGCTGGACCTGGCACAGGCCTACCAACAGCTCCCGGTAGATACTAAGACGGCGGAGGCCCAAACTATTGTGACACACAGGGGGGCCTTCCGAGTGCGGAGGCTACAGTTCGGGGTTAGCGTGGCTCCGGGGATTTTCCAAAGTATAATGGACGCCCTCCTTAAAGGGATCCCCAGAGTCCAACCGTTCTTCGATGACGTTTTAATCGCCGCCCCGGACTCCGAAGAATTCGGCAACCGCCTAAGAGAGGTGCTCCGCCGATTCCAGGTAGCGGGTCTCAAGGTCAAGAGGGAGAAATGCTTGCTGGGGGTACCACGGGTGGAGTTCCTGGGTTTCGCCGTAGACGCAGTGGGAATCCACCCAACGGAGGAAAAGACCCGAGCCATCGTGCAAGCCCCGGCCCCCACCTGCAAAGCGGAGCTACAAAGCTTCTTGGGGGTGCTTAATTTTTACCATTCATTCCTCCCCCACAAGGCAGCCCTAGCAGAACCCCTACACCGGTTGCTGGACAAAAAAGCCCCTTGGGTTTGGGGCAAACAAAAAGCCGCAGCATTTCAGGCGGTCAAGGACGTCCTGGTGTCCAATGCAGTGCTCCACCATTTTGACGAGGGCCTCCCCGTCATCCTGGCTTGCGATGCGTCGCCTTCAGTCCTGGGGCACCAACTCCCGGATGGGAGGGAGGTACCGGTAGCGTACTTACTCCCGCACACTCACACCGGCCGAGCGCAATTACGTGCAGATAGACAAGGAGGCTCTGGCAATCGTGGCGGGGGTCCGCAAGTTCCATGATTATCTGTATGGGCGGAGGTTCACTATAGCTATGGACCATAAGCCGCTCTTAGGTCTGTTGGCCCCAGACCGCCAAACCCCCCAAATACTCTCACAGCGCGTGTTGAGGTGGAACCAATTCCTCAACTCATACACGTACACACTGGTCCACCGGGCCGGCAAGGCTATGGGCCACGCGGACGCGCTCAGCCATTTGCCTCTACCCGTCACAGAACCTGACCCAGCCCCCGCACACCTGGTCATGTTGGTCGAATCCCTCCTGGAACAGCCCCTCCACGCCGCGGAGATCACAAAGGCTACAGGGAGGAACAAAACACTGGCAAGGGTTCTCGACTGGGTGGTGAGAGGGTGGCCAGAAGGGAACATGGGGGAAGAGTTTAAGCCTTACAAAATGAGGCGAGAGGAGATAGCAGCCCACAAAGGGTACATCTTATGGGGAAGCAGGGTGGTGGTTCCCCCCCCCCCGCTGCAGAAGCGAGTTCTGGAGTCACTCCACGAGACCCACTCCAGCATAGTCAGGATGAAGGCTCTAGCCAGGAGCTACGTCTGGTGGCCGGGGATGGATGAGGAGATCGAGAACTGGGTGCGGAGGTGCAGCACATGTCAGGAGTCACGCCCCGAGCCACCAAGCGCCCCAGTCACACGGTGGGAAACCACTAGGAAACCCTGGTCCAGGCTCCACTTAGACTTTGCGGGGCCCTTCCAGGGACAGATCTTTCTGATCATGGTGGACGCCTACACCAAATGGCTGGAGGTCATTCCAGTAGCGTCCACTTCATCACCAGCCGCAATACGGGCACTGCGCCGGGCCCTTAGCACCCATGGTATTCCGGACACTAAAGTCACAGACAACGGGGCGGCTTTCACCTCTGGGGACTTTCAGGCATTCCTGCAGAGGTACCTGATTAGACACATAAGGTCTGCCCCATTCCACCCGGCCACCAACGGACAGGCGGAGCGAATGGTCCGAATGACCAAGGAAGCCCTGGGCCGGATAGTGCAGGGTGACTGGGACCACAGACTAGCCGCCTTCCTGTTCGACAACCGGGTAACCCCCAACCCGGTCATGGGGGTGAGCCCGGCAGAACTTCTCATGGGGCGCAAACTCATCACGAGGCTCGACAGGCTACACCCCGACCGAGCCTCGGACATCCAAGGGTCCCCGGAGGTCCGGGAGGCAGCCCGAGGGTTCTTCGCGGGGGACCCCGTGTTCGCACGAAACTACGCCCAGGGACCCATGTGGGTGGCGGGTCGGGTGAGGCAGGTAATTGGGACCCGTCATTACGAGGTATCCACAGAGGGGGGCCAGACTCTTCGGCGGCACATCGACCAGCTGCGCCGCCGCACACTACCGGAAGGGCCGATCGACGGGGAGGAGGAAGTACCCGGGGGAGAGTCGGCTAGGGGTCTTCCAGAGGCCACAGCGCCAGCACCGAACCTGCCCGCCAGCGAACTCCCCGGACCAGCAGAGGTCGAGCGACCCACAGAGATCGACCAGCAACCCACAGCAGCCTCGGCCCCCGGAGAGACTCCCGCGGCTGAAGCAGCGCCGACACCACAGGCAGCTCCTAGACGATCCACTCGGGAGCGCCGACCTCCCGCCTACCTAAGAGACTATGTACAGCAACTAGGGGGGGAGGGGTGTAGTGTATCCAGATAACGATACAACGCAATAACACAATAACATAAAACCAGCCAGCGCGACCCCGTGCGGAGCGACCGGGCTGTCCCCGGGCTGCTCAGCGCAGGGCACGAACTCTCAGCCAATCACCAGCTGCGGCGGGAAGTTCAACAGGCCAGGATTGTACATAAGTGGGACCCGGCCCGCGTGTTCTCTCTCTTGTAACGTGCCTCCATTAAAGCATGTTGCCCTACCAACGTCTCCTGTCTCAGTACGTTACACTTACCAAAGCTTTTGTTACTGTTAGCAGGAACGGTCTGTGGCAAATCTTGGAACGTCTAGGATGTCCCCCAAGGTTCCTCAGTATGGTCATCCAGCTACATGAAGACCAGTGAGGCCAAGTTAGACACTGCAACGATCTCTCGGAGCCCTTCCCAATAGGCACAGGTGTAAAGCAAGGTTGTGTTCTTGTGCCAACTCTCTTTATTATCTTCTTTAGCATGATGCTTCAAAGAGCCGCAGTAGATTTAGATGATGACGATGGTGTCTACATCCGCTATCGCACCGATGGCAGCCTGTTCAACCTGAGGTGACTAAAGGCCCACTCCAAGACAATGGAAAAACTTATCCAAGAGCTACTGTTTGCTGATGATGCTGCAGTCGTCTCCCACTCGGTATCAGCTCTGCAGCATATGACGTCCTGCTTTGCAGAGGCTGCCAAGCTATTCGGCCTAGAAGTTAATCTGAAGAAGACAGAAGTTCTCCACCAGCCTGCACCCCAGGAAGATTATCACCCTTCTTGCATCACTGTGGGTGAATCAGTTTTGAAGACAGTCCAGCAGTTCAGCTACCTGGGGTGCATCATCTCCTCAGACGCCAAGATCGACAAGGAGATTGACAATAGACTGGCAAAGGCAAACCGTGCATTTGGCCGACTGCATAAAAGAGTGTGGAGCAACAAGCATCTGAAAAAAGGCACAAAGATCAATGTTTACAAAGTGGTTGTGATGACAACCCTCATCTACGGCTCCGAATCATGGGTTTTATACCATCATCACCTGCAACTCCTTGAGCGCTTTCATCAGCGCTACCTTCGCACCATCCTCAACATCCACTGGAGTGACTTTGTGACCAACACTGAAGTCCTCAAGAGGGCAGAGGTTACAAGTATCGAGGCATTGCTGTTGAAGATGCAGCTGCGCTGGGCAAGGCATATCTCCAGGATGGAAAACCACCGCCTTCCCAAGATTGCACTGTATGGCGAACTTTCCACCGGCCATCGAAATAGAGGGGCACCAAAGAAGAGGTACAAGGACTCCTTGAAGAAATCCCTTGGTACCTGTTGCATTAACCATCACCAGTGGTCTGACCTAGCCTCAGATCGCAAAGCTTGGAGGCACACCATCCATCAGGCTGCCTCTTCCTTTGAGAATACACGTATAGCTGGTCTTGAGGACAAAAGGAGATTGAGGAAGAATCGTACTGCTACAGCACCAACTCCAAATCAGACTTTTCCCTGCAGCCACTGTGGCCGGACCTGCCTGTCCCGCATTGGTCTTGTCAGCCACCAGCGAGCTTGCAGCAGATGTGGACTACTGCACCTTTCATAAATCTTCGTTCGCGAAGTCAAGCCGAGAGAGAGAGAGAATGGATCAGAGTTGTCCACTGAGATGGTGACAAACAGTATGGAGTGTCTGCCAAAGTCTCAAGGCAGCAGGAGGAAGGTGGCGGGCCTAGCTTGCCTGGAAAATTATAGATGTTTGTATGAAAATGCTAGAAGTGTTCGAAGTAAAAGTAAAAGTTGGTGAGTTGGAATGTTTAGTGTTGAGAGAAAACATAGACATTGTGGGAATTTCAGAAACTTGATGGAATGAGGAGAATTAGTGGGACACGGTGATTCCTGGATACAAGTTATATCGGAAGGATAGGGAGGGAAGGGTTGGAGGTGGAGTGGCTCTGTATGTCAGAGAGGGTATACGGTCCAATAAGGCTGAGGTCAAAGAATTAGATTCCCTTCTAGAAATGCTTTGGGTTGATATAGAAGGCCCAAAACGAAATCTAACTATGAGAGTTTGTTATCACCCACTAAATCAAAAGATAGAGGATGATTATAATATCATGGAAGGATTATAGATAGTGGCTAAACGTAAAAACTGTGTTGTAATAGGTGATTTTAATTACCTGCATATTGACTGGGTCAATATGTGTTCTGGTCGAGAGAAAGAGATTGAGTTTCTTGATGCTTTCAATGACTGTGCTATGGAGCAGATGGTCTCAGAACCTACCAGGGTTGGGGCGATCCTGGATTTGGTCCTAAATAATGCCCAAGACTTGGTGAGAGATGTAAAAATGATCGCACCCCTTGGGAGCAGTGACCATAACGTTATTGATTTCACCATTTGTATAAATAGGGAGTTGTCCCAAAAGACCAGCACAACCACGTTTAACTTTAAAAGGGGTAAATTCTCTGCGATGAGGAGGCATGTGAAGAGGAAACTGAAAGGAAAGGTAAATACAGTCAAAACCCTTGGGGAAGCTTGGAGGCTATTTAAAACTACAATCCTAGAAGCTCAGATAAAATATATGCCACAAGTTAGGAAAGGCACAAACAGGTATAAGAAAAGGCCTGCATGGTTAACAAAGTAATGGAAGCTGTAAAAGGTAAGAAGAACTCCTTTAAGCGGTGGAAAGTTAGTCCAAGTGAGATTAATAAAAGGGAACACAGGCTGTGGCAAATCAAATGCAAAACTGTGATCAGGCAGGCAAAAAGGGACTATGAGGAGCATATTGCAAAAAACATAAAGACCAACAATAAAAATTTCTTCAAATATATTAGAAGCAAGAAACCAGTGAGGGAGGCAGTAAGGCCCTTGGATGACCAAGGGGTAAAAGGATTTCTGAAAGAGGATAGGGAAATGTCTGAGAATCTGAATGCATTTTTTGCCTCCATCTTCACTGTGGAAGACGAGAAATGTTTGCTCCAGAACCACTAATTTTGGAAGGGGTGTTAAAAGACCTGAGTCAGATTGATGTGACAAGAGAGGAGGTCCTACAACTGATAGACGAATTAAAAACTAATAAGTCACCAGGTCCGGATGGCATATATCCAAGAGTTCTGAAAGAACTCAAAGTTGAACTTGTGGATCTTCTGACAAAAATATGTAATCTTTCATTGAATCTGCCTCCGTTCCTGAGGACTGGAAGGTAGCAAATGTCACCCCCATCTTTAAAAAGGGTTCTAGAGGAGATCTGGGAAATTACAGGCCAGTCAGTCTGACTTCAATACCGGGAAAGTTGATAGAAACCATTATCAAGGACAGAATGAGTAGGCACATTGATGAACACGGGTTATTGAGGAAGATTCTGTCGGTGCGGACGCTAGCAGAGTGAGCGGTGTGATGAGCCCGACACTGAGCTCCAGGAAAGAAATCAGCCAGACACCTTCAACTAGTGCCAAAGTAGTGTATTTACAGTATATACAATACGTGCTCTCTAGTGCAGTCCAATATATTGATCACAGGAACAAACCGCTCCGCCAGCAATTCAATTCTCAGAAAGAGACCTGTGCATTGCAGACACAGTTCATTTATAGCCCAGTCAGCCAATCCTGGCAATGCATTGTCATGCTGACTCAGCAGGTTCCTTCACCTGTCCTCAGCCAGCTCAAACCAGCCTGCTGATAAGGTCACTGTGACCTAGCATGCCGGCTAGATCACCAGCTGTCATTACAGAGCTGTCAAAGCTGGGTTAAGATAGATTCTTTCTCCAACACACCTCCTAATCTATCGAACCCAAAACACCCAACCACAGTGAATTTTAACATTGGATACAGTTTACATTTATACCTGGTAACTGTACATCACTCACAATGTTTTGCATTGTTATACACACATGCCTTCACACTGGTTCACAGACAGCACCATTACATTATCATATTTACAGATTTACAATTTCCAATCCAGGAACTCATTGTCACTGTCCTGGTCAGCCAGTTCCCTCTGGCGTTTGGCTTCGGCCCCCCTATTCCGTGCCTCGCACTCTGCCACCCAGACCTTCCATGCCTCAGCCTTTTTCCTGAGCATTTCCTGGAACCCTGGTGGGTCTGGTTTAACTACCAGTGTAACATAAGGCACCTTGTACCTGGCAGGAGGTATACCCTTTGTGGCCCTAGCAGATACTCGTGGCCCTGTGCTCGGACCGGGCTCGTCTCCTTCGAGCTGATCTGTTGCCACCTCCTGGCCTGGTTCCTCCTGTTGACTCAGAGGTTGCACCTCCTGACTTTCACGTTCCACCTCCTGACTTTGCACCTGAGGCTCTGTGCCAACTTTGAGCTCACCTTCCTCTGCTTGTCTGCTTACCAGTTCCCGGTCGGGAGATTGTTGCTCCTGCTTAATTACCCTTGGCAGGACTCCAGCACCGTTATCAGTGCTTGGCAGCAGTACAAGTTCTTTCACAGTAGAATGTAACTGCAGCCAGCTGGCACTTTCATTAAACTGGGCAGTCTTACTGAGCGTTATCTTCGCTTCCTTATCGCAAAAGCGATAACACCTGGCTTCTGGCTTGTAGCCCAGAAAAGTTAGGCTCTCTGCCCGGCCATCCCCCTCCCTCCTGTTCTCGGAGGGGATGCCAACCCAGGCTTTTGTCCCAAAGACTCTCAGATACCTTAAGTCTGGACACTTATTGTACAGCCTTCTGTAAGGCAAGTCATTCACAGCTTTGGACCAAGTACGATTATACACAAAAACTGCTGAATGCATGGTCTCTGCCCAATAAGCAATTGGCAACTTTGCATCTTCCAACATGCAGTACATCACATTTTGCAGTACAGCTCCATGCCCATTTTCTTGGGGTGTGGCTGGGTTCACTAAACGGTGGGCAATGCCCTTGCTCGCCAGCCAACGTTTAAATTCATTAGACAAGAATTCCTCCCCGCGGTGGGTCTGAATAGCTTTGACACGCGTATCCAACTCCCTCTCCACCGCTTTGACCCATTTTGTGAATGCCTTGTACACCTCGGATTTATGCACCATGGCAAACACCCAAGAGTACCTTGTGTGGTCGTCGGTGGCCACTAAGCAGTATCTCCTCCCCGACAGACTTTTTGGCAATGGGCCTATAACATCTAAATGAATGAGTTCTAGGGCACGCTTACTCTCTCTTTTGCTTTGCTTAGCAACAGCACAAGCCCTGCTCTTGGTCTTTTTGCAGACCTGGCAGTCTAAGTAACACTTACAGGGCTTTACTTTCAGACTTGGCACCAACTGCAGGGTCTTTTTCAACGCTCTAAACCCACAGTGCCCGAGTCTCCTGTGGAGCAGATGTATACACTGATTGTGCACTGGCACATTTGACACCTGTGCCACCTGGGCACAATGACTCTGAACCACATATATGTTTCCCTCTCTTTTCCCAGTTGCAAGCAGCTTCCCCCCACCTCCTAGGATTTTACAACAGGCTTTTTCAAACTTCACCTGGTATCCCTGGTCAATTAACATGCTCACACTTAGCAAGTTCGACCTTAATGAGGGTACACACAGAACATGCTGCAAAGTGCAATTTAACACAGGAAATTCAATACTGCCTGAGCATATAACAGCTGCGGAGGTCCCGTCAGCTAATCTGACATGACTGTGCTCAGGAATGTCAACATTACTCAGCAACTCCTTGTCGCAGCAGAGATGGCTCGTTGCACCAGAGTCTAAAATCCAGGCAGACCCTGTGCTCTCTCCTGCAGACGTGACCAGCCGGGCTTCTTCCTCACACGGGCTGGTAGTCCTCTGCCCTCGCTGCCTCCGTCCACGCCGCTTCCCCTTCTCTGGGCACACGCGTAGCAGGTGCAGGGACGATCCACAACCATAGCAACGTCGGACAGCCAGTGCAGTCGGCTCCTCTTTAGCTTTTGGTTGCCTGCCAGCAGCAGAAGCCGGCTCGCTCTTGGATGCCTTCCCAGACGAGCCGATAGCCGCACGCTCCTCAGCCGACACCCCCGGACAGCTCACTGCTGCAATCCTCTCTTGGAAGTCAAGCAGGTGGGCACACACGTACTCCATTGTCAGAGTCGCCACATCAACCGTCTCCAGGGATGTTATCAGGGGAGTAAACTCAGGCGGCAACGACAACAGCAAAATATAAACTCTGTCGTCAGGAGCTACAGTTTTGCCCCTGGCCTCAAGCTCAACGAAGCAGTCCGTTAGCTTCTTGATGTGCTGCCTTACACACCCTCCAGCTGGCATTAAAGTGCGGAACATCTTTCTAGTCAAGGCCATAAGGGAGC
Organism: Heteronotia binoei; assembly: GCF_032191835.1. Taxonomy (NCBI): domain Eukaryota; kingdom Metazoa; phylum Chordata; class Lepidosauria; order Squamata; family Gekkonidae; genus Heteronotia; species Heteronotia binoei. The sequence continues at coordinate 37,119,626 of NC_083223.1, forward strand.
CAGCAGTGGTACTAACATGAACCCCACTGAGCGCGTCCCAGGCAGCCTTGGGAGTGTCCTTCCCACGCACATATACTAGTTGGTCATCTCCTACTGCTAGCACGATGTTTGCCAGCGCCTTATCGGCTAACACAGTCTCGGCAGGAGATAACACGGCAGGGGGATTACTTACAAGCAGCCATTGCCCCTCACGCTTAAGGTAGTGTTCCATTCTCAGGCTCCACACCATGTAGTTGGCTGAGTTAAGCTTCTCGACGGCCACTGCAAGCTGCTGCTGAGCCATGATGCCGACTCCTCCACACAGCTGGCTGCCGTCCTCCCTCTGGCTCTCAAAATGAGATAGCTGGTGCTTCTTTGTCCTTCAACCGGCATTCCTCACCTCCGGCTCCTTCCGAACTCTTGGTCAGCTCAACTCTCACGGTGCTCCTCCGCGCAGCGGAACCGATCTGGGCCCATAACCCTGTCGGTGCGGACGCTAGCAGAGTGAGCGGTGTGATGAGCCCGACACTGAGCTCCAGGAAAGAAATCAGCCAGACACCTGCAACTAGTGCCAAAGTAGTGTATTTACAGTATATACAATACGTGCTCTCTAGTGCAGTCCAATATATTGATCACAGGAACAAAACGCTCTGCCAGCAATTCAATTCTCAGAAAGAGACCTGTGCATTGCAGACACAGTTCATTTATAGCCCAGTCAGCCAATCCTGGCAGTGCATTGTCATGCTGACTCAGCAGGTTCCTTCACCTGTCCTCAGCCGGCTCAAACCAGCCTGCTGATAAGGTCACTGTGACCTAGCATGCCGGCTAGATCACCAGCTGTCATTACAGAGCTGTCAAAGCTGGGGTAAGATAGATTCTTTCTCCAACAGATTCTGCATGGGTTCTGTAAGGGAAGGTCTTGCCTCACTAACCTGTTACAGTTCTTTGAGGGGGTGAACAAACATGTGGACAAAGGAGACCCAATAGATGTTGTTTACTTTGACTTCCAGAAAGCTTTTGATAAAGTTCCTCATCAAAGGCTCCTTAGAAAGCTCGAGAGTCATAGGGTAAAAGGACATCCTCTTGTGGATCAAAAACTGGCTAATTAATAGGAAACAGAGTGAGTATAAATGGGCAGTCTTCGCAGTGGAGAACGGTAAGCCAGTGGGGTGCCGCAGGGCTCAGTACTGGGTCCCATGCTCTTTAACTTGTTCATAAATGATTTGGAGTTGGGAGTGAGCAGTGAAGTGGCCAAGTTTGCAGATGGGTGGGCATCAACATGGCAGATGAGGTTCAATGTGGCCAGGTGCAAAGTAATGAACATTGGGGCCAAGAATGCCAGCTACAAATACAAGTTGATGGGGTGTGAACTGGCAGAGACTGTCCAAGAGAGAGATCTTGGGGCCGTGGTAGATAACTCACTGAAAATGTTAAGACAATGTGTGATTGCAATAAAAAACGCCAACACCATGCTCGGAATTATTAGGAAGGGAATTGAAAACAAATTAGCCAATATCATAATGCCCCTGTATAAATCGATGGTGTGGTCTCATTTGGAATACTGTGTGCAATTCTGGTTACCACATCTCAAAAAGGATATTATAGCATTGGAAAAAGTGCAGAAAAGGGCAACTAGAATGATTAAAGGATTGGAACACTTTCCCTATGAAGAAAGGTTATAACACTTGAGGCTCTTTAGCTTGGAGAAACGTCAACTGCAGGGTGACATGATAGAGGTTTACAAGATAATGCATGGGATAGAGAAAGTAGAGAAAGAAGTCCTCTTCTCCCTTTCTCACAATACAAGAACTCGTGGGCATTCAATGAAATTGCTGAGCAGTCAGGTTAAAACAGATAGAAGGAAGTACTTCTTTACCCAAAGGGTGATTAACATGTGGAATTCACTGCCACTGGAGGCAGTGGCGGCTACAAGCATAGACAGCTTCAAGAGGGGGTTAGATAAAAATATGGAGCAGAGGTCCATCAGTAGCTATTAGCCACAGTGTGTATATATATGTGTGTGTGTGTGTATATAATTTTTTGTCCACTGTGTGACACAGTGTTGGACTGGATGGGCCATTGGCCTGATCCAACATGGCTTCTCTTATGTTCTTAAGTTCAGAGGGTGTTTGGGTGAGGGGAAAGGGGAACAGCAAGTTCCGCTAAGCCTTCCTCATCAGCTTGAACCCTTCCAGGGCATTGAAGGAAGTGCCAGCAGGATGGAGAGCAGCAGAGCTCAGAGAAGTGGTCACTTGTCGCTGGAGCCACTGTGGCGGCTGCTGCTGCTCACTGATGATGTGAGACAGTGATGTGCAGCCTTGGGTGTTTTCCTTTCAGGACCAGGATGATGGCAGTAAAAACAAGAGGAGGAGGAGGCAGAGAGCTGGAGAAGTTGCTGGCATCGGCCTCATCTGGGAGAGGGAGCAGGGCTGGGAGAGGGTGGAGGGGGGGCAAGCTGCAGAGTGGTCCCCAGCACCTCACCTGGGGTATCAGAAACCATGGCATCAGCTCTGCCTATGTCAAAAGGGGCCAGGATCAAGCCAAGCCCCATTAGTGTCCTCCTCATTCTATCTTCTGAAAATTATGCTCAGATGGAGAACCAGCCTTGGATATAACAACTGAGCTTAAATTGTGCTCAGTTTTGGTGAGCTCTGGAAAATACTTCTAAGTTTTTCAGTAATTTTCAGCATTCATTGCCAAGACATTAACATGACAAATGCTATTTATACCAGTTTACCTTTTCTTTTGTTTTGCTGTTTTTGACTTCATCTGTATAGCAGAGGTGATGTACATCATTTTGTTGGTGATTTTATGAGGCTGCTTCTGATGTGACAGTGTCATGAACAGCTGCAAACAAGGATGCGTGAGTCACCACAGCCAGCCAAAAAGATTAAGTGACTGCGTGGTAAGATCTGAGTCATAAAGGTGACCTGAAGAAGACAAATGCTAGCATAAGTAAAGGACACAAGTTTCATTTTGCATATTACTAGGGTTGCCAGTCCAACTCAGAAAATACCTGGTGGAGCCAGGAGACTTTCCCATTCCTTCAAATAAATAAATAAACAGCACTGCAGTTCCCCTGAATGCAGTCTTTATTTCCTCATTCCCCAGCAGCTGCATTTCCACTAAATGAAAGTGAACTCTCTCTCTCTCTCTCATAAAGCAGCCAAAATAAACAGTTCACAAGCACACACTTTTGTGATCTCACTGAGGCAATTTATTCACTGGAGTTGCTGAATGTAACCATCTGCTGTATTTCAACCAACTCCTTCAGAAAACAAAAATAGGAAAACAAAAGCAGAGCAGCCCAGGGGGTGGAGTTTTACTCCAAACAAATAGTGGTGCTCTGCTCACTTCTCTTCCTTTCACACACTCACTGGAAGACCCACATGGTTCTGCCTAGTTGCCCCACCCATGCAGCTTTCCTCTTAGAATCATAGAATTGGAAGGGACCTCTAGGGTCATCTAGTCCAACCCCCTGCAAAATGCAGGATGCACTGGTGTCCCTAACCACAAGATTTAAAGGGGCACACACAGTCCAAAACACAGGCAGTTTGCAGGCTTCTTTTAAGCCTTCACAGATTTAAAGGTACATGGTGACTGTTGGGGCAGGGCTTCCCACTGCCAGCCAGCCTGCAAAACTGGGGAATTCCCCACTGGGGACTGGCAAGCCTATATACTACAACAACAGTAAAATTATGAGTAATATGTGTGCAAAGTGCCATCAAGTCACAGCCAGTTTATGGTGACTCCTTAGGGTTTTAAAGGCAAGAGACTAATAGAAGTGGTTTGCTGTTGCCTGCCTTGGCAGAGCAACCTTGGAATGCCTAGGTAGTCTCCCATCCAAGTATTAAACTAGGGCTGACCTTGCTTAACTTCTGAGATATGATAAGATCGGGCTAGCCTGGGCCATCCAGTTCAGGGCAAGGTAAAAAGTGCTTGCAGTTTTGTTTTTTCTCTCTATTAGGTAGTTCACTGTTTCAGGGCATCATTTTGCAGGACAACATGATAGGGTTGCCAAGTACGCTGTGTTCTGAAGCAGGGGACCTATTGTACCATAGAGTTTTCCCTCCCAGATGTAGCAATTCCTCATTGGATTTGGCCATGTCAGGGATTAGATCAGGGTATGACAGCCACCATCATAAGTATTTCTTATCTACCTCCTATGTAGTAGGTCATTGGTCAGTCTAGCTGAGAACAATCTCCCTGTCTAAAAGCATTTATCCAAGGTCTCAGGTAGAGGTCTGTCCCAGCTCTCACAGCCAGAATCTTTCTTTTTCTTTTTTTAATGGAAGGTTCTGGGCCTTATACATGGAGAACATATGTGGTGAAATGCAGTGATGTATGTATAAGTGTCTCTTCTAACCAGATGTCTGGGTTACAGAATTTTAACCCACCTAGTTTCAAAGACTATGAGTTGTAAATTTAGAAGATACAAATGATGCCACAAAGAAAATTAATGAAACAGGAAAATACTAAATATTAAAACACTAAATACATTCACACAATATACCAACACAAGCTTAAACCATTACCTCAGACCAACAACATAACAGGTTTTTTGTTAATAATTACTCATGCAGGCAAACACAGAACTTTGAAGGCTAAAAAATTTACCAGACTAATATATTTCACTCTAAAATCACAACAAAATTTAGCTACACTACACTGCTATCAGATGATTACAGAAATCCAAATAAGACACTGTTAAAATACCTCTGGCTGGGGAAAAAATCGTTGAAAAATACTTAAATGAGTGAAAAGCTTTATCAGACAATGCTTATATTCACTCAGAATTATAGCACAAAAAAGTCTGAGGTCTTTTGGGAGATCTGGGGAAGCACTGGAAAAACTCATATGGAAAATCTTTCCCCTTTCAGAATAAGTGATGTGCTAAGATAGCACAAAGTGCAGCAGTTTACAGCTTTCTCTATTTTAATATTGGGTGTATTTGCAATTTGCCTGTAGAAAACTAAGGCATTTATAGTTTTAAACTATATAAATTAAAGTCAGCTGATATAATTTTGCATACTAACTACGCTATAAATTATGCATGTTACGTTATTAAAGTAGCAAAACAGGCTTAGTTGTAATAAAAAAGTTAGTGTTGCATGTTTGCTCCCCAAGGATGGAATAAAGAGTCAGACACAGAGTATTGGTATAAAATTGGGCCACTTTATTCAATATTCTAATAAACAGCAAGGGTACCCCACCAGCGGCCTGGCCAGGGCTAGGGGTCACCGCGACCGCTCTCCTGCCATTAACGGGCAAGAGACCCAGCCCCCCAGCTGGAGCTGAGTGTTACTCAGCTCCCTCCAGGCAGGCCCAGCAGGGAGGCATGCACCAGAAGGCCCAAACCCAGATGCACGTCTCACCAGAAAGGCACCCTCTAGCCGAGCCTCCCGGACAGTCTGCATTCTCCAAACCCAGGTCTTCAAACCCGAAGGCTGATCATGCCAGACCACAAATTCCCCAAAAGGGGGATGCTTCAAAGTCCTCCCCTAGCCGCATAGTGCCCTAAACCCCAAAAACCTGCCATTACTAAGGCCAAGTCTCTATTTAGAGCTTAGCGCCCACCAGGAGGCCCAAAGCCACCTGCAACCCTTGCTGCAAATCTCTCAGGAAAAGCATATTACCCTTTTCCGAGAGATGGACCCCATCCCCTATGTAGAGGTCAAGAAATTTCAACAAAATGTCTGGATCGGGCAAATAGTGGCCCAACCCCTTTTCCAGCACCTTCCTGATCTCCTTATTAGCCTTATACCAGGCCCTATCCATAGCTGCAGGGTCCCAAGCACAATGCCACACCAGGCGGGGCAGCATGGCTGACCAAATTATGATGGTCCCAGGCCATCACTCCCGAATGTGCTGGAAATCATCCCGGGCCTGCCAAACTAAGGCCTTGGCCTTTAAGAGTCCCAGATCGTTACCTCCCAGGTGAACAATTAAAACTTGAGGAGGAGGACCCACACAATCTTTAAACAACAAAGGCAGCAGGCCCGGCCACTGAAGGCCCCGGAGCCCCCGCCATTCGATACACACATGCTGGCTGAGTCCCAGCTGAAAGCCAACCGCAGTTCTCTGAGCCTGATGAGCGGCCCAAAACATGTGGCTATGGCCGCATGGGAGAACTCGGCTCCTCTGGCCAGGAACAACAGCATCTAAAGAGAAAAAACAGTTAAATAAGAACAGAACCAACAATAAACAGACACCAAGTCACTCACGACCTAATAAAAGGTCGCACATAAGCCTTATAGGCCGAGGAATGCCACCTGCCCAATCTCTGAATGGAAGTGGAAGGATACCCCATAACAGCCGCTGTTGAGGCTGCCCCAATTCTAAAGGAGTGGGTCTCAAGCCGCACCCCAGACAACCCCAACTCACCCAAAGCCCGTGACGTTACTGCCCAAAACCGATGCTTTGTCAACGGGCAACCATTTGAATGCATAAATAAAAACCCCTCCATGGGCCCCCTAACTGCCAAATAAGCAGCCAACACAGTAACTGGACACAGCTCAAGCTCTGAACAACTACCCAACTCGAGCACCGTACCCTTCTGCAACTGATCCGTCTTAGAGCGATGGACAGTGATGACTGCCTTACCCGCAAATAACTGAGATCCCTTAACAACAGAGCCTTACCAGAAACATCGTTTCTAGACTGTGCCACCAGCTCACTTACTCTAAGAGCCCCTAAAAAGGCTAACAAAGATGCAGCGTGAAACAAACATGCTTCAAATGACGAAGCACACACCACGTCCCAAACCCTCTTCAAATCAAAGGAGACACAGGATTCCGCGTATCAACCCTGGGACCGGCCTCTCTGGCCCACCCCTCCAGCATCTTTCAAATACAAAAGTCAGCTGTTTCTTCCCTATAACCCAGCACCTTATTGACAAAAGCCAATGCAGACAGGCGCCCCCTAATGGATCGCACGGCCAACCCCTTACCTCGCAGCGAAACACAGTAATGGAGCAAATGCTCCACCAGGAGGGGCCAAACCCTGCAATACCCTACCTCAGCCCTAAGTCTTCAAACTGCCGCACAGCCCGTTCATAAGACTTCCTGGTGCTGGGCGCAATGGCTAGACCTATCGCACTGCAGGCCTCGGCTCTCCAATCAGCCATAGCTCCTGGGGCATTGGCACCGGCTCTCTGTCGGCATCTGGGGCCAGCTGATGAAGCCTCTCCATCTGTTTATGAGATAGAGCATCAGCCACCCCGTTACTCACCCCAGGAACATGCTTGGCTAAAAACAAAATGTTAAGCCGCAAACAGCGCAGAGTGAAGGCCCTCACCAATCTCATAACCAGGTCAGATTTGGATGAAAGGGAATTAATGACGTGGACCACCACCATATTACCACACCAAAAATGGACAGTGTGATTGGCCATATCCTTCCCCCACAACCAAACCGCGACTAAAATAGGAAAGAACTCAAGAAATGTAAGATCCCGGTTCACACCAACCTTTACCCAGGAGTCAGGCCAACTATCCGCGCACCAATGTCCATGGAAATAGACTCCAAAACCCAAGGAACCAGCTGCATCAGACATGACCTGAAGCTCAGCTTCGAGCCTCATGTTGTCCCTCCAAAAAAAGACTCCATTAAAGGACTCCAAAAATTCCTGCCAAACCCTCAAATCATCCCTTATGCTGCAGGTGACCCTAGTTCTATGCTGAGGCAAGTGTAACCCTGCCATAGCATCGCACAGCCTTCTAAGAAAAGCCCTCCCAGGAGCAACCACTTTGCAAGCAAAGTTGAGGTGCCCAACTAGCTGCTGCAACTCCAACAAAGTAACCTTCCTTTTAAAAAGAAAGGTAGAAATCCTAGCCCTCAGCTCCACTATTTTCTGAAGAGGCACCCTAGACAACTGCGCAATAGTGTCAATCTCAATCCCCAAAAAGGTCAACCTCTGGGTCAGACCTTCAGTTTTCTCAGGCACTAAAGGAACCCCAAGCTCCGCCACCAGCTCAACAAAGCCAGACAGCAACTGCCCACAACGCCCAGTCCCTTCAGGACCCACAAAAAGGTAGTCATCCAAATAATGAACGATATCCTGCAAACTCACTTTTTCCCACAAAGCCCATTCCAAAAATGTGCTGAAATGCTCGAAAGCCGAACATGACACAGAGTAGCCCATTAGCAATCCTCTATCCATGTAAAATTGACCCTCAAAAGAAAACCCTAGAAGTTCAAAATCATCGGAATGGACAGGTAAAAGGTGAAACGCAGACTTAATGTCGCATTTTGCCAATTTCCGCAATGCCTCACCACGGCAATAGCCTGGTCAAAGCTGGTGTACCTAACAGAGCATAAGTGCTCCGGGATCCCATCATTCACGGACTTCCCCTTAGGAAAAGACAAATGGTGAATCAAACGAAATTCACCAGGCGCCTTTTTAGGCACCACACCCAAAGATGAGACTCTAAGAGTACTCACTGGAGGATGTGAAAAAGGACCCAGTATCCTTCCCTCAGCCAGCTCTTTTGCAATCTTGTCCCTAACAACCTGCTCCAAGCCCTGAACTGACTTAAGGTTTCCTGACATAAACAGAACTCGAGGACCCTGAAACCCAACTTAAAAACCTTCTAACAATTACAAACTATCAACCCTTCGAGGTTACCTCAACAGCCACTGCTCAAGAGGTCCCACCCTTATTGGGCTGGGCCCCTTTCTTAGCTGGAAAGGCACCTCCACTCCCGCCAGGCTTCTTTGTATTTTTACACCCACAGGTTCTAGGGCAGTTGTTAACTGAGTGGGAACCACCACACATGGGGCACTCGTGCTTGAACTGGCATGCCTTCCTATTACATACCCCAAGGGATCCAAATTCCCAGCAGAGCATGCGGGGTTGAACCGCCTGCCCCACTGCACCACGGGGAGAGCCTGATGAACCAGCAGCGGATATGGATGACCTACTCACCAAATGACCACTATCAGAGCTATCACCCAGATTAGTCCTAATCGGGGACATAACCTGCAACCAAAGCTGCTGATGGATCTGATCCCACTGAAGGGACAGATACAGGGCAGCCTTCATCCTAAATTCTTGGTCATATTGTAACCAGGCGGGTCCACTAAAGGCCATATAGCCTTTATAAATTATGTCCAAATACGGGAACAGGGATGCTGCCCCCACGGCTGCGCCCTCGCAATCACCCCGGCATAAATACAGAACCCAGGAAGCCAATTAGCCCAGGTCCTGTCCACCTTCCGTTTTTTCAATTTTTCCTTCTCTTTCTCATCCAATTCTTCCTTGTCTTTTTTCTCAACCTCCCAAAAGAGAAGAGAAAAAATATCCACGTACTCCCCTTTTAATATTTTTTCCCTAGTAGCGGGAAGCAAGTCGTCCCCCAGCGGCAAGGCAACCTTCCCAAATGGCAAAGCAGCAAAAGGCACCATCCCATATGTTGAGGGCGCCCGCATAAAGGAACCAGCCGTGCCAGGATGCCCTGCACCCGGGTACACACTAAGAATGCCTTGCCCACATGGCCAAGCCCAATTCTGAAATGTGCCCAACACAGAGGAGGCAGGCGCCCGCACGCTTGACTTGAAAGCGCCCTGCCTGGCCGCCGAAGCAGGCCCCCATGCTCCCCATGGCCAAACCTGCCCAGGCCCTGCCTGTAAATTATCACCTGACTTACCTCCGAATCCAGCAGGAACCAATGGCAAACCGACCCCCGATGCTCCAGCCACTGCCATCAAACCGACATCCGGACCGCAAAGGCCAGCATCCCTGCCAGGCACGACTCCACCAGACCTGCCTCAAGAATAGATAGCCTGGTGCGAATACTCGCCTGCTTACCCTTCTTAGATTGCCTCACACCATCCTCCCCACCTGGAGAAAGGATGCCCGCTGCCTGTTCCAATGCTCTCAATCTACAAGCAATATTGGAATCAACCACCATACACCCTCCTCATCAGAAGAGGATAACGGTGGTGGTGGCCTTTTTGCAGGAGCCTTGGGCGCCTTAGGCACTGGCTTTTCTCCTTTGGGCTTGCCCAACCCTTTTCCACCAGCCATCTAAATAGCAAGCACAAGACCACAAAATGGCCTCCTGCAGCTCCACTCTAAAATGGCTTCCCCCTGGAAGAAGAAAAGGAACTCAAAATGACCACAAAAGCCTCTGCTGTACACCAATGTCTCCAGTAGGAGAAAAATGGGGGGAGGGGGAGGCTCTCCAAAATGGTCACCTGCCAACCCTAAGGGCAATAATAAAAAACCCAGGTTGCCCCACAGGCCCACACCCTCAAAAATTAAAAGGGGAAAGACCAACCCCTGGGCTCCACAACCCCTGCCCCAGCAGACCCCAAACCCTAGGCAGACTCAGCCAACAAGAAGGACAAAGCCACGTCTTCCACTGCCTCCGATGCCACCGCCAGCCCGCAGCACTGCAGCCGACACTCCAGCCGACACTCCAGCCAATGCTTCACCTGCCACTGCCCAGTCAACTGCCCCAACAAACCCCGACATCCAATCAAAAACAAAAGAAAAGCCTCAGCCTCAGCTGATCGTCTGCCAAGACCAAGGAGCCGATGAGGAGCTCCCGCCTTTTTCTCTGCTCGCCGAAACGGGTGCCCCCTGACTCTTCCCATCCAGGGAAGCAAACTCTGCTCATGCAGCCTAGCATCTACGCTGCAGTCTGCAAGCATAAGAATGTCAGTTTCCCAAATATTTCTGCTTTTCTCTAAAATTATTTTTTAAAAAACCCAACATTTTCCCCACAGCTTCAAACTTTCCAAAGATTTTATGTCTCTGAACTCAGCTACTGCAGTTGGAAAGGACTTCTTCCTGAGGCAATTCTGAGATAGACTGACGTATGACTTGCCTTGGAATAAGGTGACAGTATTCATGTGGTCATGAGTACATCCAGTAAAAGAGGAAGCTCCAGTGCTGCAGGAAACATACTGAGAATATTACTCTGTGTATATAGGATGCTCACATTTTGTTTTGTGGAAGAAGGGTGCATGAACCAGGATGAAACTCATCAGTGGGCGCTATGGCCCTTAGGGGTACCACTCTAGAGGGGTCACTGGATTAAGCTAATAAGGTTGCTTCTGTGTTCAAACTGGCATCCCTATCATAAGGAATAACAGTCTTCTTTGGTATCTAATTGAGTGGCATTTTTGTTTTAATGTCTGCCACTCTCCAACTGCTTGGTGTGATTCGATTTGCATCCATCAAAATGATTAAAGAACCTTTTTTGTTTTTTAAAAGCATTAGAATTTGTAATACACTTGTTTACACTAGGTTTCTTAAAATCCTTTCTAATCATTAAAAAAAGAACCTTCTTTCTGCTTGGAATTGAAACCACATGGATGTTGTTCTTTAGAGCCTGTTTCCCAAAGACACAAAAGAATATCAATAGTAACAGCTGGATATCCCCATAGGTATGAACTGTGTCTGATCAGGCTAACACCATCTTAACACATCCTCCTTTGCCACTTTTTAGTTCCTTCCAAAGAAGGGAGGAATAAAGCATCTTTTCAACAGTGTCACCATCTACAAAGAAGCCTAACAGCTGAACAGGGTGCATCTTATCAGAGCATGTCAGACTGGAATAAATAAAAGGAAAGTAGTTTACTGGAAGTTGTGACTTTGAAAAAAAAAAACAGTTCTATTTTTTTTCTCTCCTTGCACTGCTGTCTTTTTAGCTCTTAAGTACTCGGTGCAAAAGCCCCCCAAACTGTATGAAACCCAAGATACAATATGGAGAAAGAATGCTATGAAGCATTTCATATCCTTGAAACATCAAAAAAAGGCTTTTCAAATCTCTTTTCAAGTGCTGAAGATTTTCATTCCCAGCACTAGAATTGCTTAAAAATGTTCATCAAAATGTTTGGTCAGTGGAAAATTGCTTGTTCTTTTGGTAGAAAGGGATTCTAGTCAGAATAGTGTCAGAAAATCAAAAGCAAAAATCCAGCAACTCTATTGTTTCAGATCACTTTCTGCAACAAATCCATTTTAAAATGCTAAGAATAATATCGATAGAATGAAGATTAAACATATTGCATCAATTGATTTGCAATAATAATTACAAATTACAAAGTAAGAATGTCACATTTCAAGAGAACTCGGTAGCAATAAATTGGGGGGGGGGGGGTTAGTAAGACAAAAGGACATTGTGGCATAGAGACTTAGAGACTTATTATTGTGAAAGTCTATATGATGAAAAGCCTACATTTCAAAGTAGAATGGCTATCTCACAGCATTTTAAAATCACTTAAAATGATGGTCTGTTCACAGATCATGGACTTCATCATGTCTAGTTTGGTCACATCAAACTTTTCCTACATCACTGATTCACAATGAGGAGTCTAATATTTTGTCTAGTGCCCACTTGTTTCTTCCAAAAAACAAATCTCGGCTTTCTTTCACTAGAGTAAGCGTTATTTTAGAAGTTCCCAGGAGGCACCTTTGCCTCCTAATTATTTGTGGAACCTCCCAATACTTTGTTATTTGGCCCATCCCTCATGACATCCATTTTGTGACATGGCATCCATTTTGCACATGGCAGGTTCCCAGTTTAACAGTTGAGTGACCCCAAGCTTACATGAACATTTATTACTAAATTAGTTTACCCAATCCAATCCAATCCAATCCAAATACCTTTATTGGCATAGAAGTAAAAAGTACAGCATGGCAAAGTTGCACAGAGTTTCAGTTATAAAAACTAGTCAAGCATCAAGAAAGGGAGCTAGTCTTTTGCACCCTGATTGTTATGGCAGCCAAAAGGTACTTTGCAACTAAGCTAGTGGTATGGGAACATCGATCAGATAACAGAAAGAAAACCAACTTTGCCTCAGGTAGTCCATAAAGGTTAGACAGGATAGGTTTGATTATACAGTCCCGCACTTCCCTATGTCTGTGAGCCACCCTGAGCCTGCTTCGGCGGGGAGGGCGGGATATAAATAAAAATTATTATTATTATTATTATTAAAAATCACAGTGAAGTAAGACATGGGTGACCATTTCAAGGTGCCTTCCATTACATGGACAGAATCTTTCCTGGTAAGAGATGTTGGCAAACCTCCCAGACAGTACCGCAGAGGGCAAAACATTAAGTCTTCCTAACATAAAACAGCGCAGGCTCCATAATGAAAGAACCCGATGTTCACACTGAAATGAGAAGCTTAATGCTGTGATTAGAGAATGTAGAACGAGGTTCCTAAATAATTAAGCCGTCAAACTGAAGAAAAAATTGAAATGTCATCAAAATCTAGAGGCACATCTTTTCAAGAAAGCGGCTGCGTTGAAGCTACACTTCTCAGCTGCGTTGAAGCTACACCTTGTGAATTTCAGTTGGACTACTTCCAAGTTTGAACTTATATCTTTTCATTTGGAGATGGGTTTTTTGGCCTCTTGGATTTTTCTGTTACTTTAAAAGGCCCTAGCACCGCCGGCCTCTATCATTATTGTATTGTCTATTATGTGTTGTACACAATCCTTATAATATATTTTTGCAAACTGAAAGACGGTGTAATACTTGGTGGCTTTGATCAGTTGACTAATTACACCTAGTGCCCTTCAAGCAGCGAATGGAAAAAAATAGAAGCTTTCCTTTATAGCTCCTGTGGGATTGAGCAAGCCTGGCAAAGCAAGCTGTGACACAGAGGAATCAAGAGAGAGGGAGAAGAAAGCAGACTTGCTCATGGGCCTGATAGGAAGCCTCTGAGGACCTGATTCAGCCCCCAGGGCACACGTTTGACACCCCTGGGCTAGCCACTGCTTGCAAACCAAAGTGTTTATTCCCTTCTTTCACATGGACAGCAGTCCTTTCATCTAGCCCCAGACCAGTTCCCACTTTAAGCCTCAGTTAACTCTTATAGTCTTAAAGGAGGAGTCCTCGAGTGCCTCTCCCATCATGACTTTGGTCCCTCTTGTCCTTGCTGACAGTCCTTCCATTCCCTCCCTCTCAGCTCTCTTGGCGCTTCCCTCTTGCCCACAGACAGTCTCCCTTCTTTGTTCTCCTCCCCCTCTAAATGGCTCGAGTCCCCAGCTGATTGCACCTTCTCCAGCTGTCACCATTTCCTGACTCACATCTCTTCAGAGACTTTTCCCCCTAGGGCAGGCTGCACCTGGTCGGTCTCGTTACACATATTCTTCAAGTTCAATAATACTTTGGGTATTTGTATCAGCATATCACCAATAGCACACAGCAATTTCCTTGTGCTAGCAAATTTCCATTATATACCACCAATCATGGCCATCCACATCCTCCGTACTAGACCACTAGTTTTTGTTTTGTTTTACTAAGGAAGGGGTGGGGGGCTGCTGCTGGACCTGTACAAGAAGGCAGAAATCAATGGATTTCACAAATCAAACCAGAAACCAAGACACATGTCTCACTCAGGTCTTTCTGTCTGTGTTCTTGTCCCCACATTCTACATCAAACCCCAAAAGCAAAAATCACATTATTGGTAGCCAAAGCATGGATACTAGCTAATCTTCCTAAAGAACTTTGTTGCTGTCACCATCAAGTCAGAGCTGACTTACAGTGACTCCATAGGGATTTCAAGGCAAGGAACATTCAGAGGGGTTTGCCATTGCTTGCTTCTTTTTCATGACCCAGGTATTCTTTGGAGGTCCTCCCCTCCAAATACTAGGCAAAGTCGACTCTGCTTAGCTTCTCTGATCTGATATGCAGTCACTCCACACCCATGAATATTCAAAGATAGAAGGAAAAATGGAAAATGGAACTGACTGATCAGAAAGAGCTCTTGTACATTATCATAATTGTCATCATTAATATTTAAATGCTCAAAATAATACAAGTCCTTAGCCAAACAGCACACAATATCTTATTAGAATAATAGCCTTCAATGTTGCTTATTGATAAATCTTTTAAGAAAAATTAAACCAAGTTTCAAAAACCTCTGGCTTATATGGTGATAGCCCATTCTATCTTCCCCTGCTGTATCCAGCTGAATAAACAAGCACTGCTTTCTCACCTTATGACCTTGTGCAGTTACAGATTGGCAAAACCACATTTCTGTGGATGTGCATCTGGATTTATAACCCTTGCCATATATTCAGATGATACGTGATATTAAAGGATTCTGACCTCCTGGTTTCAATCTGACTTGAAGCCAGAGGTTTCTAATCTTGCGTGCTGAAAGGCCTACAGGACATCAGAATGGACAAAAAGTCAATTGTTTGCTATAACCTAAATTTACTTAAATTAGTGAGGATTGGTTAAGCGATATTATCCTAAAGCTCCTAGAAAAACACTTGCTCCAGAAAATTTCTGATTGAGATATGAGGACATTTCATGGGCTACTTGAATGATTAGTTTGAAAAAATACTTCCCAACATTTTGAATAGAGGCTTCATTTAAAGATGGTTTGGTTAATATGCAACGTTTATCACTCAATAATTTATTATTCAGTGTTTGTTAATTTGAGAAATCAGTTATGCATTAAGATTCCTTCAATGTTTATTTTAAGTGTTTTTTTTCCCTTTTGAAAATACAGCCTCCAGGATTGATTTATCACAGAGACTATGATAAAGGGATGGAGGAGGTTGGTACGTATTAGGGTTTTAAAGGTTCAGTTGGGACCTGGAGATCTCAAGAAATTACAGTTGATTTCCAGACTACAGAGATCAGCTCCCCAGGGGAAAAAAAGCTGCTTTGGAGGGCAGACTGTTGGAATTTAGCAAGTTAGCAACGCTTCAGTAATTATAGAGTTAACTATATTTGTTAGTCAACAGAAAGTCACATGTGTTTACTGTAACCAATGTGTTAGCGAAAGAGAAAGCCCACAAATGTTTGTAACAGGTGTTAGTTAAATCACCTGGAACTGAGTGTTCTGTATTGGCTATTCTGCATTTTATTGTTCTCTTCTCCTCTTTGTCCAAGTTTGGAGAAGAGACCATTTTTCCTAGTTTTGTTCTCTAACTGTAAAGATGTAGAAGTTAATATCGGTTATTTTCTTCCCTGTTTATGTCAAGTCTGATATGTATAAAATGATGGTTCTGTAACTTTGGTTCATTGGTAAAGGATTCTGGGTAAAGCATACTGTAAACTGGCTGCTGAGAACTACCCCTCCTTCCCCTCTGCCTTGCTATGTCTTTGTTGTGTAGTCGCTTTGAAATGCTGATATGGGAACAAGATAACTGAGCCCTCTCAGGCCGAGTGCATGTAGGAGTCTGGAGGCGTCAAGGCCTCGCACTGAGGGAGAAAGTAACATCCTGGTGTGAAAGTAGATTGTATAGAGGGCCCCTCCCACAGGAATTCTTTGATCTGTACCTTGAAAAGCTGGGTCAATGTATATGCTCCCCAGTCCTTCAATGACTATCTTGCTCTGTAGTTCTGATTCAATAAACTATGATACTTTGTTTCTACAAAGACTCGTTATTGAAATCAGCAGACTTGACAGTTTACCCTTCCCTTGTAGTTACACACACATGTTCTCCGCATATTTTTTGCTGCGCTGCTAATTTCAAACTGCTAAATAACATATCCAACACAAACTCTAGCAGTGGTGTTGAACTCATTTGTTACAAGGGGCTGGATTTCACGCAAAAGGGACTTTGGGGGGGCCAAGCCACACATGGAACACAACAATATTGTGTTTTTTAAAATTAAAAATACCAAGATGCTTAAAACTTGTGATATTTTGTTTAAAATGGAAAGGTGGGGAAATAGTGGGATTTGCCAACCCAGTTTTTAAAAATAAAACATCAAGAGAAAGGACAAGAATCACAGCAGAAACTAAAAATATTTAAATGCTCTGAGTCTAGGAAAACATGAAATGGCTGGGCATTGAAACTTCTCCACCCCTTCCCTAGGTCTACTCAGATTAACAATGGTTTTCCAGTGTAATATCCTCCTTTGGCTAACTCCCAGGTTAGAGTACTCATTAGGCACGAGTTCTCGGGTCCATTTGGCAGAAACAAGGTGGTCAAAGTATCAACCTTTTATTTTCAAGGAGACTACTCCAGCAAGAAACAGCTTCAACTGGCCTTATGTTGGAAAGTGAACTTGCTTAAAACTTGTTATATTTTGTTTAAAATTGAAATGTAGGGAAATAGTGGGATTTGGTAATGCAATTTTAAAAATAAAACATCAAGAAAAAACACAAGAATCACAGCAGAAACTAAAAATATAAAATTATTGGAGTCTAGGAAAACTTGAAATCAGTGGGCATTGCAACCTTCTCCCCCCTGCCCCCCCCCCCGCAGGATCTCTCTCCAATGCAATATTCCCCTTTGGCTGTGGGTTCCCACATTAGAG
Source organism: Heteronotia binoei (assembly GCF_032191835.1). NCBI lineage: Eukaryota > Metazoa > Chordata > Lepidosauria > Squamata > Gekkonidae > Heteronotia > Heteronotia binoei. Next base: position 37,136,844 of record NC_083223.1, read on the forward strand.
TACTCACTAGGCACCAGTTCTCAGGTCCATTCAGTAGAGACAAGCTGGATGAAAGCATCAACCCCTTTATTTGCAAGGAGCTTCAACTGGCCATAAATGCTGCAAAAGTGAAACTGCTTTAGCTTCACTCCATTGGAATACATTGCAGCACGGACAAAGTTGCAATGGAAACACATAATGGATTTACCATTAAGGTCTCTGGGCCCAGAAACAGCAGTATATCTGGGTGCAGAGACCTTAATGGAAAATCCATTCCACATTTTCTTGGCAGGTTTGCAAGTCCAGAAAAGCTTCCAGCTGAAGCAGGCAAAGACAAGGAAGAAAGAGCTGGTAACATCATTGGCAGCCTTAAAGCTTCAAAGGGTAAGGACAGGAGGTGAGAGGAAATTGCCACAGACCTGACTGAAGCCCTAGGTGGGCTAGGTGTGGCTCATGGGCTGGGAATGTGATAGCCCTTCTCTATGGCATCATCCCTTGCTGTAGGCTTGCCAATCCCCAGGTCCCAGTGGAGGATCCCCCAGTTTTACAGGCTCCCTCCCTCCTCTCAGCCAGTTGACCAGCAGCGGGAGCCCTGCCCCAACATTCACCATGTGCCTTTCTACCTGTAAGGCTAGAAACTGCTTGGAAACTGCTTGCTTTTTGGAAGGTGTGTGTACTTTTAAATCTGTAGAAGCCAGGCTGGATGGGGGTTGGTGTCAAGCATATTTCTGAGTATTGATTTAGTATGCATTCTATGCTCATACTTCCTCCCTCCTTTCTATTACCCCTCCTTTCTGAATAAAGATCTCTCTTCAAAGTTCTCCCCCACCTGTTGACTCTCAAGGATGCAGGATATGCAAGTAATCTTCCTATTGTAAAGCAGAAGTGCCTCTCCCACGAGTTCTCATACATATCAGCAAGTCAGGAATGTGTCAAGACGTGGAACTTCAAATAAAGACGGATCATAATGTTGCAAAATTAATCCATTTATCTGAGAACAAACATGCTAGTTAGGAGGCAGATTGAGTTTGATGCCCTTCAAGGCTGAAACCAATCTTTTCTACATTTCAAAGCAGGAAACAATACAGCCTTTTAACACCCCCAAAGACAGTCGGTGCTTCCCATGGTGCTTATCTCCTTCCCAAGGGAAAGGAACCTTGGATATGTTAACTTCAAAGGCCACAGATGGCTTCTAGGCCGGGTGTGAGATTTTTCTCCTTGCGGTTACAGAATGCTTTGAGGAAAGGTGCTTGCTACATTTCTCAGGGTTAGTAAAGCAGGGGTCACAGTAAGATACATCATGGCGTTAGTCATGTCAAGCATTTCTAAGCTACAGTCTGGTTCAAGTAAGTTACACGTCTGACATACTGCCCCCCCTAAGCTCTTGCCCGGGGTTTGTCTGGGTGCAGTAGGTAAAATTTCTTCAGCAGTTGCGGGGCTCGCAGAACTCCTGACTTTACCCACTCATCACAGCTTGGGGGGAAGTATTTCCATCGAACTAGGTAGTATAGAATCCCCCTTTGGACCCTGGAGTCCAGAATTTCCTGCACCTCATGGTGGCTCTGACCCTTCACTTGGATAGGAGGTGGCTCTGGAGGGCGGGGGTGCCAGGATGTGGCTCCAGGGTCCTTCCGAAGAAGGCTGCAATGAAAAACAGGGTGGATCTTACTAAATATTTTAGGTAGCTCCAGTTCTACTGTGACCGGGTTGATGACACGTTTTATTTTGAAGGGCCCCAGGAACTTGTAAGCTAACTTTCGACACGCCTGTGGTAGAGGAAGACTCTTTGTGGACAGGAAGACTGTTTCAGCCACCTGAAACTCCCATTGGGGGGAGTGTTTTTTATCAAAGTAATCTTTATAGGTCTTTTTTGCAGCCTCTAAGTTTTCCTGAATCACCCCCCACCCTTTTCTGATTCCTTCCCACCATTGCTGGCATGAACTGGGGGCTGCTGAGGTGCTGGGATCTGGTAACGAGGGAAATGGCCTCCCTTCATACCCGTTGACAATTTGAAATGGGGAGGCCTTGGTGGAGCTATGGATGCTGTACCTATACTCTGCAAAGGGCAGGAGCTCCACCCAATTGGTTTGCTGGTAATTGATATAGCACCTCAGATATTGTTCCAGAAGCCCATTCACCCTCTCTGTCTGTCCGTCGGTCTGGGGGTGGTAAGCGGAACTCAGCCCTTGCTCTATCCCTGCCATTTTGCAAAACTCCCACCAGAAGTTGGCAACAAACTGTGGCCCGCGGTCACTAATGACCTTTTCCAGAAATGAGTGTAGCCGGACCACGTGATGGAAGAATAAATGGGCGAGTTGCTTGGCGGTGGGAAGCTGCTTGCAGGGGATGAAGTGCGCTTGCTCGGAAAAGGTGTCCACCACTACCAATATCACCGTTTTCCCCTGGGACGGTGGGAGTTCTACTATGAAGTCTAGAGACACCACTGCCCAGGGTCGAGAAGCAGTGGGGATAGGTTGGAGCAACCCCGGGGTTTTGCCCCCCCCCTCTTTTTAGCCATGATACAAACGGGGCAGGAGCCCACGTACTCTGAGATGTCCTTTTTCATTTGTGGCCACCAAAATTGCCTGCTCACCAGGTGTAGCGTTTTTACATAACCAAAGTGCCCTGCTAGCTTATTGCAATGGCAATGCTGTAAAATCTCGGGCCGGAGGCTTTGGGGTACATAGATTTTTCCCTGGTAGTACCAGTAGCCTCCTTCCCCCTTTTCTACTCCCGGGGGTAGGTCACCTCTTTCTTTTTCCACCTCTTCCCTCAGTTTCTCCCCACCCCAGGGTCCCTCTTGGTCGGTCCTCCTCCCCGACCGCGTGGTTACCCCCCCCCCCCCCGCCACCGCTGACGGGGGAATGAGGGAATCCACCACTTCCTCCCTCTGGCTCTCGTGCTGTGGCAGCCGCGAGAGTGCATCAGCCTGAAAATTCTTTGACCCCGGGATGTGTTTTAGCACGAAATCGAATTTGGCGAAAAACCCAGCCCGCCGGATCTGTTTGGCGGTCAGCTTTCTCCTCTCCGTTACTGCCTCTAAGTATTTGTGGTCGGTCCAAATTTCGAACGGCACTCTAGCCCCCTCTAGCCAAGACCGCCAAGTCTTTAGGGCGTATGTGACTGCAAACGCCTCTTTGTCCCACATTGACCAATTCCTCTGTTCGTTTGAGAATTTCTTGGACACATAGGCACAGGGTTTGAGCCTTCCCTCCTCGTCTTTCTGCATTAGTATGGCTCTTACGGCAACATCGGAAGCATCGCATTGTACCATGAAGGGCTTCAGCTCGTCGGGGTGAGCTAACACTGGTTCACTGGTGAAAAGCCTCTTTAGCTTTTTGATGGCAGCCTGGCATTCCGGTGTCCAGTGTAAGCTCGCCCCGGGCCGCTTCGTGTCAGCCCCCTTTCCTTTCGTCTTTTGCAACTCGGTCAGGGGTAGCATCACCTGGGCGAACCCCTTTATGAACCCCCTATAGAAATTTGCAAACCCGAGAAAAGATTGTAATTGACGCCGGGTTCGAGGGGCTTCCCAGTCTAGCACCGCTTGGATTTTGGCGGGGTCCATTGCCAAGCCTTCCCCCGACACTCTGAACCCCAGGTAATCTAGTTCCGTCTGGTGGAACTCACATTTCAACAGCTTAGCGTACAATTTATGTTGGTAGAGCGTGGTGAGTACTTTTCGGACCAGGGGCACATGCGATTTCAAGTCTTTGGAATAAATAATGATGTCATCAATGATGCCACCACCCCCTTGTACAAAAATTCCGGCAACACTTCATTTATAAAGTTCATAAACACCCCCGGTGCCCCCTGCAGCCCTAACGGCATCACTAGATACTCGAACTGTCCCATGGGCGTGTTGAACGCCGTTTTCCACTCGTCTCCCTCCTTGATCCTAACTCGGAAGTAAGCGTCTCTGAGGTCGAGCTTAGTGAAAATTTTCCCTTCCGACACCGTGCTCAGGAGGTCTTTTATCAGGGGGATGGGGTAGGCATTGGACATAGAAATCCCGTTGATCCCCCTAAAATCTGTACATAGTCTCAGGCTCCTGTCCTTCTTCTTTCAAAACAGGACTGGGGCGGTGTGCAACGCTGTGGCGGGCCTGATAAAACCCCGCTTTAGGTTTTTATCGATGAATTTTCTAACTTCCTCTTTTTCTGCCCACCCCATTGAGTACAGCTTGGCCCGAGGAAGTTCTTGCCCCGGGATCAGTTCGATGGCACAGTCCATGGCCCTATGGGGTGGTAATTCATTGGCTTCTTCCTCGCTGAATGCCTGCTTCAGGTCCCGGTATTCCCGGGGAATCAATTTCACTTCCTCCACCGTCATGCAGGTCTTTTCGTTCTGCGGCAGTGGGTTCGGGCCCCACTCCTCCCTCCAGTGGTGGTGGGTGCACCGCCAGTCCGTGAAGTCTATGGTTTGGGCTCCCCACTGAATGTCGGGTTGGTGCCTCGCTAGCCACCCCACCCCCACCACCACATCGAAAGAGGAGGAGGGAGCTATCACAAAATTTTCGATCCCCCAGTGTTCCTGCGTCCCCACCGGCACCACTTGGGTTTCTTCGGTGCAGGTGGGGATGCAGGAACAAACTCAAAATGTCAAGACGTGGAACTTCAAATAAAGACGGATCATAATGTTACAAAATTAATCCATTTATTTGAGAACAAACATGCTAGCTAGGAGGCAGATTGAGTTTGATGCCCTTCAAGGCTGAAACCAATCTTTTCTACATTTCAAAGCAGGAAACAATACAGCCTTTTCACACCCCCGAAGACAGTCAGTGCTTCCCATGGTGCTTATCTCCTTCCCAAGGGAAAGGAACCTTGGATATGTTAACTTCAAAGGCCACAGATGGCTTCTAGGCCGGGTGTGAGATTTTTCTCCTTGCGGTTACAGAATGCTTTGAGGAAAGGTGCTTGCTACATTTCTCAGGGTTAGTAAAGCAGGGGTCACAGTAAGATACATCATGGCGTTAGTCATGTCAAGCATTTCTAAGCTACAGTCTGGTTCAAGTAAGTTACACATCTGACAGAATGTGTGGGAAAAAAGAGATGTTATAGTATTCCAATGAGTAGTTGATAGTATGCTTTGAACCTTCTATGCAATTCACATCTGTATGTTATGTTTTGAAGTTTCTGAGCTTTGCCTTTGAAGTAGCCTTTAAGATGCCGTGCTATGTAACATTCTGTATCACTTCCAAGGTATCATTCCTTGGAGCAAGTATTGGATTATCAATAAAATGAGTCTTTGATTTAAACAATAGCTCGATTATTCAAAATACCGATGCTTGACAGTTGGGCAAGCTGACAGAACAAGGGTAGCTGCATGCAGTGATCTGTGAAGCTGTGAGTAAGATGGGGAAGAAGAAGAAGACTGCAGATTTATACTCCACCCTTCTCTCTGAATCAGGTGCAGAGACTCAGAGCAGCTTACAATCTCCTATATCTTCTCCCCCCACAACAGATATCCTGTGAGGTAGGTGGGGCTAAGATAGCTCTCACACAAGCTGCCCTTTCAAGGACAACTCCTGCAATAGTTATGGCTAACCCAAGACCATTCAAGCAGCTGCAAGTGTAGGAGTGGGGAATCAAACAGCTGCTCCCAGATAAGAGTCTGCACACTTAGCCACTACACCAAACTGCATCTCAACTAGCCCAGTCCCTCAGTTTGTTTTATAGTCCTTTCAGAAGTTGTTTGCACAGTAAAATAGAGAGTAAATAGTAAACTGGAACCTTTGGTTTCCCTGTTTTAGTCTGAAGAACTTGGTTGAATATACAGCAGATAATTATATGCAACAACTCTGTGAGTAAATTGCCCCAGTAAGATCACAAAAGTGTGTACTTGCAAACTGTTTGTTTTGGCTGCTTTGTGTGTGTGTGAGTGAGAGAGAGAGAGAGAGAGAGAGAGGCAAACCCAATGCAGGGGAGGAATCCTGCCATGAGCTTCCCTTTTCTTTCCACTATAGAGGGAGATCTCACCTTCCTAGTGCCATCCTAAGTGGAGTGGTACACCTAAGTCCTTGAAGTAAATGGACCTAGAATAGTATTCTGCTTAGGTTGACTTTTAAAACGTATGTGATGGACTCAGGCAAGTTAGCCTGGAAGCTGGGTAACTGCCTTGCAATGATTGGCTGGGCTGCAGCTATGGTAACGAAAATGTAGCAAATTGAGAGACGCTTGGAGGGAAGTAAAATGCCTCAGGGTTTGAGATTCTGTACAGTTGGAGTTGGAACTTGAGTACTGAACAGTTAGGAGTGAAGACTGTGTACTTAGGCTGATCATTTGTCGTTGAAACAACTGGAAGGAGCTGAGAACAGCCAGTTACTTGAGGAGTTACTTATTTATTTATTTATTTATTTATTACTTTACATTTATATCCCGCCCTCTCCGCAAGCGGACTCAGGGCGGCTTACAACATCATAAAAACAATCAATTCCATAAAACATATAAAACCATAATTCACTTATCAATTTAAAACTATTTGCGCTGTCTCAGTCCAGTCTGGCGGTATTGGGTTCTGACTATGATCGCCAGCTTCTGTAGGATGTCCGGTGGCAGCCCATTTTCAGTCAACCAGAAAAGCCTGTCTAAACAGTTCGGTCTTACAGGCCCTGCGGAACGCCGACAAATCCCGCAGGGCCCTTATAGCTTCTGGGAGGGTGTTCCAAAGTTCTGGTGCTGCCACCGAGAAAGCCCTGGATCTTGTTGCGCATAGCTTGGCTTCTTTTGGGCCAGGGGCAGACAGCAGATTTTTTGTCCCTGATCGCAGTGCTCTCTGGGGGATATATGGGGAAAGGCGGTCCCGTAGATAGGCAGGTCCCTGACCATAAAGGGCTTTAAAGGTTAGTACCAACACCTTGAAGCGAACTCGGAACACAACAGGCAACCAGTGCAGCTCTCTCAGCACTGGCTGAATGTGCTCCCGTCATGGTAGCCCCATTAACAGCCGTGCCGCAGCGTTCTGCACTAGTTGTAGTCTCCGGGTTAGCATCAGGGGTAGCTTCATGTAGAGAGCATTACAGTGATCTATTCTTGAGGTGACCGTAGCATGGATTACCGTCGCTAGGTCACTGCGCTCCAGGTAAGGGGCCAGCTGCCGTGCTTGCCGGAGATGGAAAAAGGCAGATCTAACGGTGGCTGCCACCTGAGCCTCCATTGTAAAAGAGGACTCAAGGAGCACGCCTAAGCTCTTGACCTTGGGGACCGGTATCAGTGGCACCCCGTCAAGGACCGGCAGCTGGATCTCTCTCCCCGGACCGCCCCGACCCAGGTAGAGAACCTCCGTCTTCGTCGGATTCAATTTCAGCCGACTCAGTCTGAGCCAAGAGGCCACGGCTTGTAATGCCAGGTCTAGGTTTTCCAGGGTACAGTCAGACTGGCCACCCATCAATAGGTAGAGCTGGGTGTCATCCGCATATTGGTGGCAACCCTGTCCATACCTCCTGACAATCTGGGCAAGGGGGCGCATATAGATATTAAATAGCATCGGGGATAGGACCGCTCCCTGCGGCACCCCGCAACTAAGGGAGTGCCTCTGGGATGCTTCCTCCCCTATCACCACCCTTTGTCCCCGATCTTGGAGAAAGGAAGTCAGCCACTGCAAGGAAGATCCCTGTATCCCCACATTGGTGAGGCGGTCAGTCAGTAGCTGGTGGTCAACCATGTCAAAAGCGGCTGACAGATCTAATAACAGCAGCACTGCAGAGCCGCCCTGATCCAGATCCAGATGTTGCATAAGATCATCCATGAGGGCGACCAGAACTGTCTCCGTCCCGTGACCTGGCCGGAAGCCGGACTGGAATGGATCCAGTGCGGAAGTGTCCTCCAGGAATCCCTGCAGCTGAGTCGCCACCGCCCGCTCTATGACCTTACCCAGAAAGGGAAGGTTTGACACCGGCCGATAGTTCGCCAATGTGGCCGGGTCTGCTGATGGTTTTTTTAAGAGGGGACGGACCACTGCCTCTTTAAGATGTGTGGGAAAGATCCCATCAATCAGGGACCTATTGATGATGTCCTGTAGTGGTTCACGTAGCCACGTTTGGCTAGCCTTTATAAGCCAAGACGGGCACGGATCTAACCTACAGGTCGTAGGGCGTACGGCTGCAAGGATCCTGTCGACTTCCTCCAGACTGAGTGGACTGAAGGAATCCAGAATTGAACCAGAAGACATGCTCGGTGCCCCAAGTTCATCTACTGTATTAATTATGGCGGGTAGGTCGTGTCGGAATGACGAGACCTTATCTGCGAAATAGCTCGCAAAAGCCTCACAGCCTATTTCCAATTCTCTACTATTTTGCCCTGCGGCAATTCTGTTAATGACTGAATTATACTAAACAATTGTGCTGGGCGCGAGGTCGCAGATGCGATTCTGGATGCAAAGTGTTCCTTCTTTGCAGTCCGAATAGCCATCTCATAGGCCCTCATAAATGACCTATATGATGTTCTCGTAGCTTCGTCACGAGCGCGACGCCATTGTCTCTCTAGTCGTCTTAATCGTCGTTTCATCAATCACAGCTCCGCGGTATACCACGGAGCGGATCGTGATCGAGGATGAAGAGGACGTCTGGGGGCGATTTCGTCGATGGCCTCGGAGAGCCGGTTGTTCCAGGTCTCCACCAGTCCATCTAACGAGTTGCTGGTAGGCCAAGGGTCCTGCATAGCCATCTGAAGCCGCAGTGGGTCCATCTGACTACGCGGGCGAGCCAAAATCTGCTCACCGCCTAAACGGGACAGGGGTGGTATGTCCACACGGGCCTTCAGGACCTGGTGGTCAGACCATGGCACTGCCTCAGCAGATATCTGGCCCACTGTTACTCCCGCCGCGAAGATCAGGTCTAGTGTGTGCCCAGCCTGGTGTGTGGGCGCTGTTACATATTGGGAAAGTCCCAGTGCCGCCATGGAAAGCACTAGGTCCGTCGCGTGAGTGGAAGCTGCGTCCTTGGCATGGACATTGAAGTCACCCAAGACTATAAGTCAAGGATGCTCCAATGCCCAGCCTGTTACAGCCTCCATCAAGGACGGCAGGGCACTGGCTGGCGCGTTAGGCGGACGGTACACCAGCCAGATTGCCAAACTCTCCCCAACGTCCCACTCCAGGCCCACACACTCCACGCCCTTGATCTCTGGCGGCGGAAGCATCCTGAAGGAGCAATCCTCCCGCATGGAAAAGGCCACCCCTCTCCCCCGCCTGCTAATCCGGGCCTGGTGAAGGACGGAGAACCCAGGCGGGGCTACTTGGGAGAGAGCAACTGTCTCCCCCTCCCGCACCCAGGTCTCCGTCACGCAAGCCAGGTCCATGTCCTGCCTGATGAAAAATTCTTGAGGAGACAGAACTGAAATAAGCTTCTGTCTGTGAGAGAGTTTGTAGTCAAAAGGGGGTCAAAACCAGCCACCTTCTGTTAGCACAACAGGACAGACTCCTAGTAGACTGAGAACACTCAAACACTCAGGAAGGAGGACTGGATTTTTGTGGCTAGAAGGGAATCCCAAGATTCAGACAAGGAATCTAGCAAGGTGGGTCACACAGGAGTGAGGGGCTGGAAATAGTACTCAGAAGGTGTGGATCCTGTATGCTAGTGTGAATGTCTGTGAGTGAATTGATCTGGCACAAATCAGGAGTCCACAGTGTGAGTGGCAAAAAATGAATGACAGTTTATTATTATGATGATGATTTGAGAAGGCTATACCATAGTGACTGCAAAGTGTTCCCATTGTCAAGTAGGCACTGCCTGCCTGTCCAAAGTTCCTATAAATTCAAAAAGCTTGCCTGTATATATTTACATTAGTTCAGCCTGCAAATTTCTAGTGTTTAGAGATTAATTATTTTGCCAACCATCTGCCTACAACTGATTTGCTTTTACTACCATCTAATCAGTATTATTTTATCCCTCTCTCTTGCCTTTTTGATCCAATAAATATTCTTTTTGTGATTTTGACTTTTAAACTGTCTGATGCCTAGTTTTCTTTAGTTCTGACAGGATTTCTGTATGTGTGCCTGAGGGACTGAGGGAAGGTGACAGGGGAAAAAATTATATTGGTCACCCTCCCAAGCTGGCTCTGACTGGTTCCTCACAATGTATCTCTGTCATTTTACAACAATCATATTTGCTCAATTTAGAGGTACCTTTATACATAAGGGGAATGGAATTAGTACCAAGGATTCTTCAGACTGATCAGTACATTGGGTGAAAATTAACAGCCCGTCAATGTCTCTGACATTTGTATTTCTCTAATGTGAAACTTGAGATGCAGCTCATGCAGCTATATGTTCAACAGCTTGTTTTTGACAACTTCTGAGTGCTGAGACAGAGCAACAATGGCCATTTCTCTCCACATACGTTTTGTGTTTTGCTTAATGATATTCCTTCTTCAATACTTATTTTCCTTCCCTTTCAGAAATTACAGTTATGCCATATTTTTGCATGTTAGGTTGAATATAAGCCAACCAAACTGCCACAACAAATATATAAGAAATGGTCCTAGAGGCCCTAAGAGAAAATGAGTTTTGCAACCTCCCCCCATTCCACATTTTCTAGTATAAAAGTGAGCAAATGTGAGGGTTTTCCCCCCCCCAAGGGCTCCCGCCACCCCCATTACAGTTCCTTTTTCTCTTACAAGTGAATGAACTTCTGTTATGGAGGAAATCAATGAGTATCACAGGCGGGAAAATTGGGGTGGGGAAACACAATTGCCCCCACTCCTCTAGACCGCATCCCTTCCCCCCCAATTCTAGGGTATATGTAGGAGGGAAATGTGTTTCCTTTTGAACAATTTCCTGATTAGCTTTGAATTCCTGAAATCGTGTCACCAAAAGTACCATACCATGGAGGTCTGCTGGGTGACCTTGGACTAGTTACTTTTCCTATCATACATCACAGGGGTTTTGAGGGGAATAATGGAAGAGGGGTGAATGACGTTACATGCTGCTTTGGATTCCTGTTAGGGAGAAAATCAGGATACTGATATTTGCATAAACAAATATCTGTGTACTTGCATGAGAAATGCCTAAAAACATGCATCCAAATAGTGCTTTCAGTTCTGAAAATCGACTGTATTAAGCCTATTTGGAAACAACAGCAAATATGCCCAAGAATCCATTGGAAAGACATCCTGCAGTGTACATGGCTAGATAATATGTATTTTATAGTAGGTTAAACTTGATACAATAGTAGTCCATTGACATTAAATATTATGGCCAGCACAGAGCTGGGAATATTGTAATAGCTTCTATAATTAAGAAAGAATGATCCCCAAATCCAAACATAATCAATGAAGCAAGATTTCCCTGATAGCTTTGAAGTGTACTATAGCATGGTGGATCTGAAAGGGGGGCTATGGGGGAGCGAAACAAAAGCAAGCAAACACCAGGGGGAAAAAAAGTAATAAACTCCCGCTACCCATGGGCAGGCTTCACAGCAGTCGAGTAAGACAAAGAGAAGAAAGCAGCTGCTGCCACCGCCCACAGGGAAATGTAATGACCCAAGTTATGACCTCCCAAAGACAGATCCTGCCGAATCAGTCAGAAAGTTGTACAAAAACAAAAGTGGGCCGAAAGATGAAAACTACAAGTTGCATTGATCTGTGGAAAGAGGCTGTTCAGTAGGAGTGACGGACAACACTGACCTTTCAGAGAGCTCTAGGCTAAATGTTTTGTTTGGGTTGTTTTATTATAAGAATTTACAATATGAACATAACACATTTTACTACCCTTTTATGTATTTTATAATGCATTCTGCTAGTCCCTTTTGTTAGAGTTATCATCCCTCCCAGTTGGGGCTGCCAACCTCCAAGTGGTACCTGGAGATCTCCATTACAATTGATCAAGACAACCAAGATCAGTTCCCCTGGAGAAAATAGCTGCTTTGGAGGGTGAACTTTATAGCATTATCCTCTGCTGAGGTCGTTCCCCTCCCCAAATCCTGCCCTTCCCAGGCTCCACCCCAAATTCCAGGTATTTCCCAACTTAGGGCTGAGAACCCTTCTTACATGCATAAGAATTCCTGAGTTCCATTTAGCCCAGCATCCTGGACTGTATCTTTCAGCAAAGTTTGAAGCTTTTCTTCAGCCTAAGGTGTCTTCCTGGTGTGATACCATGGGCCACAAAAAGACAAAAAAGTTTGTTCTTGAACGGGGTCGTTTTGTAGATTAATTCATAAGGTCACCATAAGTTGGAAACAACTTGACAGCACTTAACACACGCCCAAGGTGTCTTCCTGCTATTTGAGCCATTTAAATTGGAGGAAGGCACCTCAGAAATTGTCAGTTTCACAGAATGGAAAAAGGGGAACAACAAGCTGCATTCTCTGACACCAATGGCTGGGCCCTAAATGTGCTGCTGTTTATGATATTCCCATATACTTTTTTTCTTGGGTTTCCTTATATTTGTTTCCCCTCTGCGTGTTCCTATACTTCATTTTTTGTTTTACAGAAGACTGAAACTGCTAATGCCATTCTTATTAAAGAAACTACTCTTTACTTGTTTTAGTATAAGATAGTTAGGATATATCATAGATGAGCTACACATATATAACATATAAAAATATTGCAACTAACTTTTGTGTACCTATAACAAAGGTTAGTGTGCCATGTGCCACTGAGCCAAATTAGATCTTATGGCAGCTACATGGCTGTCAATAACTCATCCTTGAATGTAGCCATGACATTATCCAACCGTTAGCAAGCAATGATTGGGAACACAGATGGGGCAACAGAGAACAAGATGTCAGGAGACAGGTAAGTGATACTAGACGTTACAAAGGGGAACACAAAAACTGGACACATGGCTGCCATTTTCAGCAGTAGTTGTGAATTTCTTGTAACATCTAGCTTTGCTTTATTGTAATGAGCATATGCATTCTATGTATGGGGGGGCTGTTGTTTTTCAGCAATGTTTAAAGCATTTTCCCAAGCAAAATTAAAAGCTTCCTTGCTTAAAAATTAAGAAAACATTAGTTTGTCTTTTTCTAAGATTTATATTCTCACCAACACTTTCCTGCAGGATTATGTGCATGTTTGTTTTTTAACGAAAAGTTTGCAGTTCTAGCAAGAAATAATAACAACTATGATCTTAAATAGTTCACATCCAGTAGGAGAGATCTTGACCCATAAATCAATTACTGCAGCATAATCTTCTGTTTCACAGGGCCCACATCATCATATATTTTAAACTATTTTGACTGCAATCCAGAAAAAGAAATTCTAAATGGAGGAAATGGCATGGAGGTCAATTTGATACATCTGCTACCAGCCCAGGATAATCCCTAATGCAGCCTTTACAAAATCTTTGGCTGCTGTTGTTCTCCACCTATAAATGGTAAGGGCAGAAGTAGACATAATAAGATGGGGAGGGAGAGACTGCAGCCCAAAACGATACCCTGAATTGAGTTGTCTCTTTCAATAACATGAAAGTACTGAATTTTACATATCACAAGGTCATTACTCTGTGTATTTCCTCACTGTCACCCCTGAGAGTCTGTGCTGATGAACAGTGTTTGGAGCATCTTCCAAAAAGGTCAGCTATAACCACCATAGATGTAACTAATGCGAATTTGAGCAGACTTCGGAGGATGATAGAAGACAGGAGGGCCTGGCGTGACTTTGTCCATGGGGTCAAAAAGAGTCGGACTCAACTGTGCGACTGAACAACAACATAACCAGCACTGGTTAAACCAACCCATCAGCTTACTGTAAAATTGGTTTTAAGGTTTTAACTATTATATTGAATTGGGATTTGTTCTAATTTATTGTTTAGCTCTGATGTAACCCGCTTTGAGCCTGCCTTGTGGAGAGGGTGGGATATAAGCAGAAACAAACAAATGCTGCTCATTCCCTGATGATGCAACCAGGCAGTTCACATCAACCAAATGTGTTTTTATGTATCCACAGCTCCTTCTCTCCCAGCCCCTTGTAGTGCAAGCTGTTCCCTCAGAAGAATCAACAGAGCTACCAGTGGGAGTCTAGAGGGGGGACATTTGCTTCAAGATGTTCTGAAGGTCCTCTGTTGAACTGTCTGGTCACATCAGGACCCATCCAGCACAATTGAGGCTTGGTAAAGAAAGCTTATACTGAATCTCTACAGGAGCAACCCCACACCCTGCATTGGTGCTCGCAAGGAGTTGGGTCCAGTCGTCTTTTTTGTTCACTCTTACTCAACTCTCCTGATTACTATAGTCCCTGTCCCACATGGTCCTATGATCCCCCAGCATACTTTTTTTTTTGTATCCTTCCTTTTCCACCAGCAGAGCACCTGGCTGGATTCATCCCAAGATATAAGACAGCAACATTTCAAGTCAAAACTTGAATGCCAAACACCAACCCATTACTGCAGTCCATAAATTTCACTATGGTCCTATGAGACTACACACACACAAAAAAATGTCTCTTCCAAAATGTGCCTGTAATCTTAAATTCATCTAAGACCAGATCAAGGAACAGATTGAATATTGATGTATTTAAAGACTTTTTCTAACCACAGTCTTTATAAATACACTGCTGAGTGTCATAGGGAATGGGCATCCATCTGTTGTTTCCTGAATGAGAGCTAATGAAACAAGTGATACTGTAAAATTGCATGCTGGGTAACTTAGAGCTCCAGGCTTCTTCCAACATACCACACACTTATGTTTTTGGTTTTGATCATACTGTGTGATGGCTATATGGCTCAGTAACTGTGCAACCCGAAGCAGAGATACAACCTTGTAAGCCTATTGAATTCTTAGAAGGTCGTCACTCTGCTGAGGATTGGGCTGTCAGTGTATGTTCCTTAGCTTCCTGGCTATTGATGTTATTAATTCATTTCTTTTTTATTCCCATCATAAGCTCCATGGGACTTAAAGTGCTCTTTTCAATTAAAGTGGATTTCACCAGCATCTTGATATTTCCCCATAGAATGGGTATGTAGGAAGCCAGATACAATGGCCCGATTGAAACATGATTACACAGAAATGTTGTAGAAGGTCAGTTTTGGCCATTTATAGCCTATGGCTATAAGACAGTGTCCAAATAATTTATATGGTTGTACAAATATAATCAAATTGGTGCCTATTTGCATAACAATGGATGCAATCCTGTGTACAGTTATGAAAGGATAAATCCCCTTGTACACAGTAGGGGTTACTTCCAAGTAAACATGCATAAGATTTGGACAGTAGGAAGTGTCTATAAAAAATTTAGACATAGCCCTTATTTCTATAGCATGGTGATGAAACCAGAAGTGGAAAGTCATTCCCTATTACAGAGTACAAGGCCATTCAATATTTCAGAACACAAGGTGCTGTGCTCTGAAGTTCAGAGGGTAGATTGTTTACCATGAAATGCCACATTTGCATATGGTATGCGCTTTCTTTTATTAAAAAAATCCATGCAAATAGTCACACAAATGCTGATGTAAATAGCAAAGTAGAATATGTACACACTTACAATGGGGATTTTCGGGATGGGGATCAATAAAAGAAGATGCTCCATGAATTCTAAAATGCTCCTTTTTACTCTAGAGCAGTTATTCATTTAATTCACTTGTTATATCCATATCCTACTCTTTCACCAAGGACTTCAGAAAGTCATTTTAGCCTCACCTCAAATTTGTGTGAGGCTGAAAAATTTACGTGTGGGATTTTAGCTTAAACTATCAAATGTGAAGATTTTAGGTAGCAGGCTACCTTCTTGCACTGCCACCAAAAGGGACATCCCCAATACAACCTAGAGGTAAGGGAAGCAATGATCTGTTCAGATTCTTGACAATCTCCTGTTCTGTCTGAGAGTAACTGGAGTATTCATTTGACTGCATCACAAAACTGAAATTCTCAGAAAAGTATGCCAAAAAACCGAGGCATTTGCTGCAGTAAAAATCCTGTTCTCTATTGTACTTTATTTGCCCACATGAATCAAAGGGTTATTTCTACAAGCAGAAACCTGACAGAAGCAGGATCTCAAATAGGCACAGATTCCCCTCTCCATCTGCAATAAATTAGACAGGATGTGACTGGAGTATGGGTAATTGTGCCAAATCTTCCTTTTCTAGGAAAGATTACAGCTGGCAAAATTGGTTAACCTTTGCATGTGCCTTAGAGAAGACCAGAATATCTATCTCCATATGGTCCTTTAGGGAGAGCGCAATCCAGTATTATTAATAGAAATTCAGTTAATTTCTTTTTACCCAATTTCCCCCCTGAAATTCAACAGTCCATTTCTTTCCCTCTTTTTAGGCATTTGGAGTCTGTTTCTAATCAATTGCATTTGATCTAAGAGAAATACGAAGAGAGGAAGGGACGTTTCATAATTTCACTCTGGAGAGACTCAGAAGCCAGCAGCATCTTTCCAAATTCACCTCTCTTCCAGACAGAGCACCACTACATGGCATGTAATATAAAACAACTGAAAGAGCCAGAGTTACAAGAAGGGCGATGCTTTAGAGGATAGCCGTGTTGGTCTGCGGTAGAACAGTCCAGTTGGACCTTAATGGCTCAAAAAAAGTTTGGGAAATAAGCTTTTGAAAGCCAAGGTTCCCTTCATCAGGATGCACTGATTTCTCTTCAAAGAGAAATTGAAGGAAAACATCCCTTTTGAAACAGAAAAAGAGAGAGAGTGAGAGAGAGAACAAGAAGAATGATGGCTAGATCTAAAAAATGAATTTTGGAAAAAGAATTTTTTTTCTCTATAGCAGTGCTGGCGCAATGCCTTCCAAAATCAAGTGACAATTCAGTCCTTGGTTAGCACTTTTGTCAACCAACAGCATCTCAGTCTTGTTGGTGCTGAGCTTTTTTTAATTGGTTCTCATCCAGCCATTACTGGCTCAACAACCTGCTTTGAACAGCCACTACCTCAGCCAGGTCTTCTAATAGAGTTGCATGTCATGTGCCCAGATCTCTGGATGACCTCTCTGAGCGGTGTTATGTAGATGCTAAATTGCCTGAAAGACAACCGGTGCAGGACTCTACAGTACAAATGCCATTTGCTTAGGTTTTCACTGAGAATGGTTTGTCTGCCTATATTGGGTAACCTATTTTGATTGATTGTTCATTGTGTGTATAGATTTAATGCATTCTACACTACTTATATAGTATACCAACCTATACAGTATACACATATACATATAAAGAATAATTCTGATATATTAACGCACAAATAATGTTGAGAAATGTATATATTTTATAGGAAACATTCAGTGGAAGGAAGTAGATCCTGACATGAAAATAGTCATGGATGAAACTTGCACAAGGGACAAGAAAAAACAAACAAACCAGGGATATTAGAATCGAACCAACGAGCACACAAAATTTGATAGCAATCCTAGCTAGAAGCTGAGCAGTAATTTCCTGCTTTATTTTCTAGGGAATCGCAGAGGAATGAAACCACCAGAATATGGTGCCCCCGATATAACTTTCTGACAACTGGCCCAGAAAGATACCATAGTAAATGGTATCAAAAGCTACTGAGAAATCTAGGAGAATCCTTTGCATTGCACTCCCATATCTTTCTCACTACAAGTTACCCAAGAGATGGTTATCTCCAGTTATTAGATTAAAATAAAGAAGTGAACATTAAAACACACTTAACAAAGCCTGTTTGTTCACTAAAATTATCTACTAACTAAAACTAAAACTAACTAAAATTATTGGTTACTTTTTATTTCCCAGATGAAGAGTTTCTTTCCCTTGTTAGAAATAACATTTAAGAAGACTGCAATAACTCCCACTTTGCCAAGTTAACATAAGAAAGTATTTTGAGAAGCCAGTTCCTCTTAGGTGGAAATAAACTCAAGTTTGTGAAAGGGCACAAATCTGGTTTTAGAAGTAAACCAGATTCTCCATATCAATGAACTATGAAGTATAATGGGCTGAATCCAAAGTAGCATCATTAGTTTGTTGTATATCATTTTTAAAAGTTTAGTTTTAAAAAAGAGAATGCAAAATCAAAGCTCCACTGATGGAATGGAATCTTCCTTTTCCCTCTTCCACTGCTACAAACTCTCTCTCTATCTCTCTGAAATGCTGTAAAGTAACTTCTGACTTATGGTGACCCTATGAATTAATGACCGCCAAAATGTCCTATCATTAACAGTCTTGCTCAGGCCCTATAGACTGAGGGGCCCTGGCTTCCTTTATTGAATCAGTCTGCCTTATGTTGAGTCTTCCTCTTTTCCTGTTCCCTTCAACTTTTCCTAGCATCATTGTCTTTTCCAGTGATTCTTGTCTTCTCATAATGAGACCAAAGTATGATAGTTTCAGTTTAGTCATTTTAGCTTCTAGGGAGAGTTCAGATTTGATTTGGTCTAGAAGCCACCCAGTGTGTTCCCCGCCCCTCCCAAAACTGTTCTTGGGCAATTAGGAATCCTAACACAAAACTTAGGATGGGAGAGTAAGGGATCTGCAGTGGAAGGAGGGAATGAGCAAAAATAGACCTCCCCTCCTTTCAGCGACCTTACACTGGCAACAGGTAATTTTTTGATTAAAATCCTGTTTGCATTTTATATTCTTCATGTATATAGTGTGATAAAAAATTGCCTCAGAAAACTGGAACATATAGGCAAGCGGGAAACGTAAACATCCTGCATTCTGAACACAAACACTGGAGGTGTCATTTGATTTTCTTGTTTGTGCATCAGTGCCTAGAAAATAGGGGGTAATAATGTTTATTTATCTACTTCGTGTATACTGCAGGATAATGGATATTTGTAAAGAGCTTTGTTAATGTCACATCAGAGAGCACTCGCTGCATTATGCATTAAACTGATGGGGGGAAAGGAAAGGTGTCGTTCGATGTGGATTCGTACTCGTGCAGACTCTGGGAGGTTGTAATCAGAAGCTATATATTTGTTAGAAAGCTCTCATAACCATGTGATGTGAAGCCATCTGCTTAATACAATATGTTTTGCCTACGCCCTAAAATTGCACTAACTGAGATGCATAATGGTATATTTTGCACCAATTCATACTATGTTGTAGGCTACCATTAAATTGATTTAAAAAGAGAAATTGCATGAAGCATTTCCTGGGGTTATTCTCATGGTTGCTCTAACTTAAACATTGTGTGTGTGTAAAATTAGAAATGAAGGTCCTAAATCTGTTCAAAAAATGCATGTACAAATGTCCTTATTAGCATGTGAAAAACTTTCATGAGGTTTCCTGTGTCATCGTTTTTTCATATCATCCCCCCTCCCTTTCCTTAGGTTTTTTTTTCCTGCTCAAAACTAAATGTCATGAGGAGATAATGGGGTACTGCTTACTAGCACCTCTATCAGGGAACAGAAGTGAGCCTGCCCCTGACTGATAACTGCTGCCAGGAATGGGAGAGACTATTTAAAGAGCCGCCACAACAGCTGAGTGGTAGCTCTGGGTGTCGGACATTTTGACAGTTCGAGCATCGCTCAGCCTATTGCAGAACAGAAGACTCTGATGAGTTCTGAAAAGCAGGAGGGAGGATAAGCAGTGTGTACCACCATTCCCTCAAAGGAACCTTGGGAGGCAGTCGAAGATTAAGCTTTCAGCGGTCCACTCTAGGCCAAAATGGCCACAAACTGACAAAACCAGAAAGGCAAGGGTGTATACAAGCCCCTTCTCCAGAACTTGAGGCTATGAGGAGGGACCAATGGCATGAGCACACAGTATACATGAACAAATACAAGTCTACAATATTTAAGACATAGAGCCTTTTATAACCCAGATTCCTAACAGGAAACTATGAGAAAATGGCACAGCATTGCAAGGATTCAAATATTATATATGATATTGTTCCGTTTTGATATCAAATGGACACTATCAGTAGTAGTATATTTCACTTGTACTATAGAACTTTGAAATAACAAAATGGGTTGGATAAAAAAAATCTCAGTATCGCCCCCCCCCCCCCACACACACACACTGCTGAAATGGGTATCCACAGGAAAATTGACTGCCCTTAGGGAAAGATATATTAAGTGGGGGGGGGGAAGTCATTAAAATATCCAGCTTCTTGACTTTTCTAATAAGTATTAAAAGGATACTGTGCCTCAGATTCCAAAAAATGTGTCTCTTTATCAAGAACTGCCAGCAGCAGCCTACAATATGCTATTTCAAACTGCAAGCTGAGGATGTACTTTGGGTTTGTGACAGTAAATGGTTGATGAGAATTAATGACAGAGAACAGCCATTATTAGAAACTAGATGTCAGCATTAACTGGTATGCCTGCTATCAAAAATACTTTGAGATTAGGTTTGTACTTGGAGATCTCCTACTAATGCAATTGATATATAGATGGATAAGATCAGTTCTCATGGAGAAAATGGCTGCCGGGGAGGATGAATTATATGGCATTATACCCTGCTAAGGTCCCAATTCTCCTCAATCCTCACCTTCTTTAGGCTCCACCCCTAGAATCTCCAGGTATTTCCCAGCTCAGAGCTTGCAACCCTACTTGAGATTAACTGACCCACCAGCAATCAGAAATGGCACAGGGGCCTTCTTGTTCATTCTACTGCACATATGGATCAGTCTTAGGGTATGGCAT
Organism: Heteronotia binoei; assembly: GCF_032191835.1. NCBI lineage: Eukaryota > Metazoa > Chordata > Lepidosauria > Squamata > Gekkonidae > Heteronotia > Heteronotia binoei. The sequence continues at coordinate 37,157,304 of NC_083223.1, forward strand.
ATACTCTGAACTATTTCATATTACCAAATGTTTGACAGATCAAAGAATGATGGACAGTTCTGTCCTCAACCCCAAAGCTCACCTGCATCTACCATCCTTATTCCTCCTAATTTCCCCACGCAGGAAAGAGCTCCATGGGTTGCATCAGCAGCTTCTACTTTTTCCTCCAGAGAGCAGGCACAAGCTCAGTTGTTATTTAAACAGGTGCTCACAGCAGTGGCATGCAGCCCCCTCTCAGGTGACTGCCATTACCTTTCTGTATGTTTGCTGTTTGATTTCTCAGGTTCCCTTGCCACCTGACTTCTCAAACATCTGCTGTTTGACTTCTACCCTTTGCTATCAGATTTCTTTATTTTCAAAAGGGGGGGAAGGGGTGTTTCAAGACCTCACTTCATTCATACAGGAAACTCCAAATCAGCAGATGAAATTAGGAAGCTCTCCTTCCTTTCTCCCCCACCTTTTCCAAATACTTCACTGTCTTCTTTCTTTGACAATGTCAATGTCCAGTGCTTAATTTCTAAAATGAAAAGGACAAGGACTCAAGCCACCAAAGAGGTTACCAGAGGGAGCCTGTCATATATTTTACACCCAAGAAAGTACTTCCCAAATATCCTCCCTTTAAAAACTCAGCTGTGAAATAATACTGCTTTCTCCCACCTATCAACAGTAGCTAGGCAAATAACAGTCTCACAGTGACATAGTGTGAGAGTAATTTCTGGTTCAGTTTTCAAAGGGAAGCCTAGACTACAAAGACTTCCAGGGGAGACAAGAGGGAAAGCATAGACTATAGGCTCTACAGCAGAGGTCTCTAACCACCAGGTCGCGGACCAGTACTGGTCCATGGCCTGATAGCAACTGGGCCGCACTGCCTCTTTTGCCTGCCTGGGACCCAGGAGGATGAAAGGGGTGGTGTGGCCTCACTCTCCTTGCAGGGGAGCCAGCCTCAGAGTGAGCCAGAGCAGCCCCACCACCCCTTTTGCCTGCCCAGGACCCAGGCAGATGAAAGAGGCAACATGGCCTCACTCCAAAGCTGCCTCCCTAGCAGGGGAGGCAGCCTCAGAGCAAGGCGATACCACCTTTTTCATCCTCCCAGTCCTGGGCTGGTGGAAGGGATAGCGTGGCAACAACCTTCCCCTACACCTCATTTAAAGACCCCTGCTTGACCTGCAGGAGTCTTTAAATAAGAGGGGGAGGCACAATGGCTGCTTCTGCCCCTTGCTGCCTAGTGGGAAGGTGGCAAAAGCAGCCCCAGGTTCGCCCCCATTTACACACCCTCATGGGGGGCAGGGACAAGGGCATGGACAGGAAGTGGCCTGGGGCAGCAAAAAAAAAACAGCACTGCCCCCTCCCAGTCCCTGGAAAAATTGTTTTCTAGGAAACCGGTCCCTGATGCCAAAGAGGTTGGGAACCACTGCTCTAGAGTGTCTAGTTAGTTTGTTAAGCCCATGTGTTTAATGAAGTTCTTATTGGCTTACTGGCAGATGTTGGAGTCTCTCAATGTGGAATGTCCAAATGCTTGGCTAAGAACACGCCTCAGGCCATTTCACATCAGGAAAATGGCATGGGGATAGGGATAGGCTTGCCAACCCCATAATGGGAAATCCCTGGAGATTGGGGGTGCGTGGGGAGTAGAGCCTGAGGAGAAGAAAGTTTATGAAGGAGAGGTACCTCAGTGGGATATAATGCCACAGAATCCACCCTTCAAAGGTGCCATTTACTCCAGGGGAACTGATCTTTTCAACATCTATGTAAAACTACAGGGAGATGTCATCTAGAGATTTGGATTAAAGTACTACCAATATGCAGATGACATTCGGCTCTATCTTGCACTGCCAGCAGTTCTCAGGGAGGCTGTGAAAACCTAAACCTGGTACCTAGAGGCAGTTTTGGAGAGGATGAGGACTAACAAGCTGAAACTGTATTCCAACAAAATGGAGGTGCAAAATGGAGGTGCTAATGGGTGGTGAGATCTGACCCAGGATCATTCCTAATGGGTGGTGAGATCTGACCCAGGATCATTCCTTTTTCTGGATCAGGCTGCATTGCCCCTAAAGGAGCAGGTTCATAGGTTGGGGTGCTCCTGGAGCTAGGTCTCTTGTTGGAAAAAACAGGTGGCAGCAGTGGCTGGGGTGCCTTTCATCAGTTTCAGCTGTTGAGCCAGCTGTAGCCCTTCCTGGGCATGAAAAAGTTGCCACTGTGGTACATGCTTTGGTAACATCTAGATTAGATTAGAGCATGTGGTACATGCTCTGGTCACATCTAGATAGTCATGCACTCTATGTGGGGCTGCCCTAGAAGGCTGCTTTGAAGCTACAGTTGGTACAGAATACTGTAGCCAGAATGCTGACTGGAGTGAGTTGTAGAGACCACATCACTCTAGTTTTATTCCATCTATAGTCTTCCAGTTTGCTTCCAGCCTGATGCCACAGTCCCAATCTGAATTGACTGAAATGCCTAGAATTCACAATGCATAGAATTCACAATGTTTGCCTAATCACCTGGACCTAGAGAGGATGTCAGGAAAATATAACAATAGTTAGGTCATGAATAAGGTACAGAAGAGAAAGATTCCTTGGAAGAAGGTTGAAATAAATATTGAGAGACAGACAGTAGCTATTTCATCTTGCTTACATATCATGTGCATTATAAAAACTAAATGAAAGCTTAATATTAATAGTAAAGTAACATCCCTGGCCAATTTTCTCTTTAAAGCTTACAGCAGTGTTTCCATGCTATTGGTTTTGATTGGCTGATTACAGATGGAAATTCTTTAGCAATTTAAATGTGTATTTGTGGTCTGATCCTCAGAATGCTGTACCCCAAGAAGGCGAATAGTAATGAACCAGATTCATGCTTGTGTCACCCTTTGGGGACTGCAGCTTTAGGCGTAAAGAGAAAAGTGGTCTGATTATCTGAAGTACTGGGCAGACGTGGGCTCCATTGCCAGCTGCAGGCACTCTTTTTACAACCTTAAAATCAAATGGCTTCTCTAAGTGCCGAGCTGAAGACACTCCACTCTGAACACGACATCTTTAGTAATGAGCACCCTAGCAGAATTTCTGTACCAAGCAGGCCCTTAGCATGATTTCCCTCACTTCAGGCTACTAAGTGATTACTACGATTTAACATTATTTGTTACAAAAATGGCTGGCAGCTCCTGGAAATCAGAGGTCCCATTGTGTAACATACAGTACATAGTGGGGGAGAGAGTCTGGGAGGAAGAAAGATAAAAGCAGCCTCTTCCTGGCAGAGTTGTAGTCTGCAGGCAAGACACGAAGAGATTATTACAATTAATGATATAGGACTGGATCCAAATCCCCCCTCCTACCAGCAAAAGAGTTTTCTACTTTCCTCTAGGGGTACCTGGTGCATGGATGAGTAAGGGTTTGAAGTCAAGTCTCCGTGGGCCAGGTCTAGTGATGGATCCCACTGTGTTGAGGTCAGTCAGTCCCCACATCATACAATTGAGAAGTCTGTGGTCAATTGGCATTCCCTGCCAATGTATACATTCTCTAATGCCTACACCTTTACAGCCCTTCAGTGTAATATAAACAAAGCAGCAGATGAATAGAATTCTGGGCCATACCACTTCAGACTGCATATGTGTGGGTAGGAGTCCTTTCTTTAAATATTCTCCTATACAAAAAGAAAAAAGTTCCCTTCATGAACACACGTGTGTGTGTGTGTGTGTGTATTAAGGCATTTTCTATGTCATTGTTCTTACCAAAGGGACCCAGTACAGTCCAGAGAAATTTCAGAAATTACCAAAAGGACCCAGTAAAGTCCAGAGAGTACAATGCAACAAAGCCACCATGCCCAGGCTTCAATACCAGCAATTAGAGGAGAAAGCAAATTCAGTTCAAATGGTATTCAGCTGCTGCTGGAAAGCTAGCAGGGTCTTATCTACTACCTCCCCTACTATCAGGGGAGAAATTTAGTGTAATACTCTCCTTGATATGTTTAAAAAAATATATGAGAAGCTGTTCAGCAACATCTCATACACACAAAAAGTAACCTGAAATCACACAGTGCAGAATTCTATCACCTCAGCCAGTTTATGTGGCACTACCAATCACCTGTACAAGATGAAAGATCCCTGACACAAAAGGAGCTTGCAGTCTAAAATTAGATACAAGAGAGACTACAGGAAAAGGGAAGTGGATGTGAGGATGAAAAAGGGAGAAAGAGTTGGTTTTCATTCACTCATTTCCAGGGTTTGTTTGTTTTTTCCTGGAAAAAGAGATGCCGGAACTCTCAAGAGGGAAATGAAAGAGAAACACATGGGATTCTTTGAAACAATATTATTTTCATGCGCTGTGGACTTACCTCTCCTTTAAATCAGTTTCCAAACTTTAAACATGTCACCAACTTCCCCAGTTCTTTTTCAGGTCTTGCTTTTGGTGCCTAACACTGAATGATGACTTTAACGCAACCATCCTTCATTCTAAGTAGTTAAAAATGGGAAATGGTAAAAAGGGGGGGGGGGGGCACACCAACATCTTTTGATCTCAATCAAACCCAGCAAATACAGAAGTAATAAACACATATTTATCTACTTTCAAAGCAATGACAAATATTCCCTGCATTGAAATTACATCCACAAACTTAAGTAAACAGGAACATACTGCCCAAATCTCCTCATATAAATTCTAGTGACCTCATAGGCTTTTCCCAGAAGTCTAAAACAATAAGAAATGTATAATTGAGCACATATTAGGTGGGAAGAAGAGCAGCTGAGAGGTGAGTTGCATTTCTTTTAGTGCAATATTATTGAAAATTAGGAGAAAAATGTGAGCATTAAAGAGTCATTAATTTGTTGGAAAACTAATTGGATTTTATCTGCTAATAGCATCTACTGTCGTTATGAGCTGATTCCTTGTTGAATTAATAGAAACTTATAAATACGATAAGAGTGTAAATAGAATAGTTGGCCTTTAAAAGAAGTTTTTCCTGTTTTCAGAGTTTGAATGTTTATGAAGTAGTTAGTCCAAAGTCCTGGACTTGAATGCTCCAACTGATCATTCTTTGACTTCTGTAAAAAGTAGCTACTGTGCTCCTTAGTGAATGTGACCGATTTTGCACTCAGCTTCCCCCGCGGTCTTGATCCTCTTCTCTGCACAGCGTCCATCGGATTTCCCACTATCTGCATCGGAGTTACAGGAAGCTTCGTGGCTTTCGCGCAGCAAACAGAAACCGCCAAAAACCAGTTTCCGTTTGCTGCGGGAAAGCCATGACACTTCCTGTAACTCCAGCTCAGATAGTGGGAAATCCAATGGACGCTGCACAGAGAAGAGGAACATGACTGTGGGGTAAGCTGAGTGTGAAATTGGTCTGTAATTTTTTTACACGTACATACACAATATTTGAGCACCCATTTTTAAGGACATAACTGCATGATATACCTGATATGTGTCAGGTCATGGTACACCACTGGACTCACAGTCAGTCATACATTGGGGGATCCAACTTATAAAGTGCTTGTTTCCTGGATGCTACGTGGAAGCTCTACGGGGGAGGGGGAAACTTCCTGTTTCCCTCCCAGTCCCCTTTCACCAGCAGAAAGGGGGGGGTTGCCCCTTTGGAGCCAGAGGGAAAGGTCCAAAACAACCCTTTACTGCTCATTCCACTGGCAAAAGTGAGTTTTTAAAGTGAGTTCCCCCAATGCACGTCCAACTGTATGTTCAGTCACACACCTGTGACCTGGCATGGGTCTGTCATATCATGTAGCTTGGCCCTATGATAGACAGTGAATGAATGCTCCAAAGTCACCCAATGAGCTTCCATGCAAGAGTGGGGATACAAGCTTGAGTACCAAGATCCTAACCCAATACTTTAACTACTTCTTCACGCAGGCTATTCAAGGATGACTTGCATGTGTGAATCAGCTATCACAGACCAAATTTTACTATTCAGGAATTTGCACCATTTCAAACACAATGTTTTTCAGTGCAGTCAGTTTATACCTTCAGTTATGAGTCACTGATTTTTTTTTTCTTTACCACAGCTAGTGTTTTACTACCATGCCTGAATGTTTTAGTTTTTAAATAGTGAGAGGTTTATTATTCAGATTCGCCTCCATTTTACTTACAAAATGTCAGCATGTTTTAATTCAGAGTGTATGGCATACCCTTTATGTGCCAGGGGAGGGCCTCTCCTTGAAATAGAAATGACTGTGAAATGGAACATGGAAGCCTAGCAGAAATCTGCCCATTCCTGAGCAGCATAGAAGAAAGAAGGGGACGAGTTCTTGGCTTCTACAAAGAACAGCTCTACTATTTGATCTCCATGTGTTTGGAGAGAACAGTAATTTTGCCGCCTTCATCTAGATTGCATCTGACCACCGAGTATAATATAAAACCTCAAAATAGTGGGAAGTATAAAAGAGACTGATCCTACTGGTGCCATTGTGATACCCAGTTTTCTAGAATTCTGTTGTTCTGGATACACTTTGCCTTTGGGTTCAATAAGAGTTTCCAGTGGAAAGCAACTAAGGAGGACAAGAGAGTTGTGATATTAACTCCAAATAACTCTCCGTTAAATTAAAATCCAATAGTGATTAGTGTCTGAGAAGAAAATTGGTATTAATAGCCATTGAGTGCCAGATTTTTATTTTCTCAGAATTAGAGACTGCAGATGAAACATGAAACTAAATAAACCAGACCTCAGGTTTATTCTCTCCTCCCCTCTCTCTCTTTATTCATTCACACTGCCTCCTAAATTAACCTATGTCTTAAAGTAGGATTTGTCTGGATTTATCAACATTAACTTCTTCTGCAAAGTAATTTATTCCCCTTGGCTTCTTTATATTCTTCCAGCGCTCCCTATCAGGTCAGCCTGTAGCTTAATCTGATTTGAGCTTCTACATGTATGAGGAAGCCAGTGCAGCATAGTATAACTTTTAATGACGTGGGGATTAGCAGGGCATGAAAGGCAGAAGAAAAGAAGTGGAGGAGCCGCTGATGAAGTGGCTGGAATGAACACAGTAAGCTATTGCTGGATAATAAATTCTATTCATGCATTGCTTGAGCCAGAAAGTACCGGTTAGTTAGGGCTGTCACTCCCTGATTTGTTCTTAGAACCTTATACTAAACAGAGTTCCTGAAAACAAGAATACAATCCATTAGGTTGAGGGGAGGTTATGTCTATTGTACAATAGCATTTTATCTGAATTCCCATTTCCTGGAATCAAGTCTTCTTTATTTATTTATTCGATTTATATCCCGCCCTCCCCACCGAGGCGGGCTCAGGGCGGCTTACAACATAAAATCTAGAACAATAAGATTAATAAATATTAAAATGCATATACAATAATTCACAATAGTTAAAACAGTAAAACAAGAACAAACAGTTTGACAGTTCGGTGCTATTCTCACAGCCTTCCTTCGCAGTTTTAAATACCAGTTAGTTATATGCCAACCAGAAGAGGACCGTTTTACAGGCCTTGCAGAACTGCCCAAGGTTCCGCAAGGCCGTCACCTCCTCTGGTAGCTGGTTCCACCAGCAGGGGGTTGTGATTGAAAAGTCCCTATCCCTGGTTGACTTCAGACGGGCCTCCTTCGGCCTGGGGATTACTAGCAGATTTATCTGCTTGGGGTTCTGTATGATAGCAACGTCTGTATCAAAATCCATGCCTGGTTTCACGCAGTTCCATGGAAGGGATGAGAGGATTTTTCCTAGGCCTGAAGTCAGTTTCTGCAGAATATGTTTACAAGGCACTATCACCAAGGGCATATTCCATTCAGCCCAAGCTTGACAAGGCACACACCACCAACTTCTTCAAGATCTATTTCAATGGAAAGTTGTAGTGACTCAATGAATTCCTTTCTCTATCAAACTCACTTGTTTTGTCTGTGATAATTCCATGAACAGGCTTCAGAAGACTTTATTGATCTACCAATATCAAAACTGTCAGAATAAGTATTGCCAGCTCTTAATGGCAGCAACTCTCCAGGGTCTCAGGTGGAAGCCTTTCGCCTCACCTTCTACCTGATCCTTTTAACTGGAGATGCTGGAGACTGTACCTTGGACCCTTTTGGATATAATGCAGAGGGATGCTGGCCTCTAGGTAGGACCTAGGGTTCTCCCAGAATTATACCTCATCTCCAGACTCCGGAGATCAGTTCCCCTGGAGAATATGATGCTTTGGAAGGTGGGCTCTGTGCCACTATACCTGTCATGACTTGCCATTTGGCCCCATCAGTCTCTTCCATGACTCAGTCAGATCTAGCCAATGGGGAGTCTGAAGACGACTGGGAAGGTTATGAATGTTTTGAACCTTTGATTGGAAAAATGTCTGGCTCATCAATAGCTGCAGACCCTCTCCACAATTTACACAGAGCCATTGATGAGCACAAGCTCTTCCCCAGAATTACAAGCCAACTCTGAGGAGGAGGACATCGCCTCATCCATGCTGGTAGAGTATTAGAGGGAGAAGAGAGCAAAACTAGTATAGGAAAACCTGGCCATAAGCTGGAGAAGCTGATGGCTTCTTTCAAGAACAAGCAATGCCAGCTCAGGGAGGGGCTGCTGCAGTTCCATAAATACCAAGCAATTGCAGCCAGACCCTTGCTGGCAACAATGTTCGTTCTAGTTCCCCACTGTGACTCTTGGGATTCTTGCCTCCATGTGCTTTGATGTTCATTTCAGACCTGACCATGGTCCTTGGACTTGACCTCTTAGACTTTGCCTTGTATCCTTACTGTGTGGAACAACTTTTGTTATTTATTTAATTTTTAAAATATATATATATATATATATATTTAGCCCTCCCCCAGATGGGCTCAGGGCCTCTTGGGCTTTGCCTTGTTTCTTGCCTCCATGTGTTTTGACCTTCATTGCAAACCTGACCATGCGTCTTGGGCTTGGCCTCTTGGATTTTGCCTTCTATCTTGACTCTGTGTGCAACAACCTCTGTTCAGGACCTGAGCATGCCTCTTGGACTTTGCCTAGTATCTTGACTCCTTGTGCAGCCATCTCTGTTCTGAACCTTACTACACTCTGTGGACTTGCCTGGGATCCCAGCTCCTTTTGTGCCTTGACCATGGACTGGACCAGACCTCAGCTCTTGGACATTGCCTTGCATTGCTACCTAACCTTGGTGCCTCAGTGCCTGGACCTCTTGTGTTAGGCTGGGACTGTGTCTTGAAACAGACACCAGGCCCTTCCTGTAACTCACTGGTATTGGGCCTTTGGCCCTGAACATGGGACACAATGGTACCCCACTAAGCTCCCAGTACTCCCCAGGCTCCATTCCTAAATCTCCAAGACTTTCTCTGCCTGGATCTGGCAATTTTACCCCCATCACCTGCTGGTGACCAGGGAGTCACCTGGCAACCCTTCTTGTTAATGTCTGAAATGTTTGAAAATGCTACATGGAACTGTTGGTTGCATCAGCAGTTTCTCCTCTCAAACCTATACTAGTGTTGCCCACTCCAGAGGGGGCCTAACAATCTCCCAGCATTACAACCGATCTCCAGACCACAGAAATCAGTTCCCCCAAGGGAAATGGCTACTTTAGAGGGAGGATTCTATGGCATTAGGTCCTTCCCCTCCCAAACCCCACCTTTCCTAGGGTCCATGCCCAATTCTCCAGGAATCTTCTAGCTAGGAGCTGGCAATCCTACTCCCTGTCCTTCTCATATGGCTATTTCTGTCACTGCCAGTTCTTGAGCATTCTCATCTGATACCTCAATGTGATGAAGAGTTTTGCCAAGGCAGTGTGGAGAACACCAGAACTGCTGGTTATTTTGTATATCCTGCAAAGACTGTGGATTTTTTTCCCCAGTGGCTCTGGATTCTTAAATTGGAAACATACTGGTTTTCTAGGAGGTGGTTATTCTGGTTTTTACTTTTCATGCAGCAAATGGTTATGTTTGCAAGCTACCTTGGGCTACATAGGAAAAAAAGAAAATAAATATTTGTAAATGAATACATACCAGTTACTGAATTTTAAATACAATCTGAATGTAGACACTGCAAGCTTTGTTAGCATCCATAACAGTGATGTGAATCCTTCTCTAGGCAGAAAAGGGAATATTGTCAATATTATTCCCTGAGGGGTTCAGCAGATTTTTCTCTCAGGCATTTATAATGGAGACTCGAGAAACAAATATTTTAAATAAATCTAAATGGCATGCCTTGCTTATTTTCAGCTTTAGAACAGACAAAATGTGTAGCTACCAAGCAGCCCAAGCTGAAGGAAGAAACAAGCTGTAACAGCACCTGACAGTAATACTAATACTTGACTAATAGGCACTTCCAGAGTCCCAGTGTGCATTCATTCCAGTATTCTAGAGTATTGATTTCTGAGTAACAAGGTACCAATGGTGAGTCAACTGAATGGGGCTCTTTATTATTTGAAATATGATGACCAACAGTGTATTCAGATCACCTGCTAAGAGGGGCATTTGGGAGCAACTAAGCCTACTGTGAAGAAATGCATTTTTGGAGTAGAGATCTGACCTGAGTAAAACCTTTACCAGGAGGCTTCAAAAGTTTTTCTCTCTGGGTAGAGAACAGGCTAGGAAAAGGAAGTCAGTCCAATGGTAAGTTTCCAGACTCACCTCAGCTGGGCCAAGGGCAGCTGTATCCTATCCAGACCATCTATCTAATGGTCCTTGATTTCTTACATGCAGCAATCAGTTGATGAGGCCAAAAGAGAGACCAATAGTATTAACAGAACTAGACAATACATTTCATCTGTCTTACCAGTTACCTAACTGGTGTCGCACAGAAGTTCTAACAGTGCCTTTGGTTATTGTTGCTATGGGAAAAATCTACACACATAGTACCACCAAATAACATGTAAATAAAATGAATATTTTTTTAAAAAAGACACCACTCTTTCTGAAAAAATCTCCCTCCAAAAATTTAGTAGAAAGATTTCTCTCCAAAATTCGGAAAAATCAGAAGGTCCCCCATTCAAACATCACCACAGCCATGAACTCATTTAGACAAGTCACTTACTCATAGTTTATCCTCCTCCCCGTGTGCAATATGGTGCCTTAGTGGGGGCTCACAAAATGGCCCCTGTTCTCCACTGCTGCTTGACAAGGCAGCAGGGGAAAAATGGGAGCTAGACAATTTCATATCATACTAAAGTGTGACAGCACTTCCAGCATGCAAGTGAAAATAACATCATCACATCAGGGTGATATTGTAGGATTCACCCCAAACTCTATGGTTTAACCACAGGGTTCTTGGTGGATCCTAGACCCTTGCCCTGACACAGTGACATCATTTCCTGCTTCATGCCATTAGTGCTGTTGAATGTTAGCCAAAGCCAAAAAGATTGTCCCCACCTCCAAAATTTCCCACCAGAATGCCTAGCCCTGGCAACCCTACTGCTTTTTACAGCCTCTACGGAGCTTTGCATGGCTGTTCAAAGGATTACAAGATAATGTATATGTGGTGCTTTGGGCCAGTAAAAAGTCTCCTGTTGAGTTTGTTCATTTTTCAGTTCATCAAGGAAGTCATGTGACATGTATTACACTGAGTCAGATCACTGGTCTATCAAGGTCAAGGCAGCAGCTTTCCAGGTAGAGGTCCTGTACATCCTATGTGATTCTTTAAACTGGAAATACTAGGGATAAATCTGGGACCTTCTGCATAAAATGCAGCTGCTCTGCTATTGCGCCATGGCCCCTCCCTGGAAGAGAGTATTTCACAAAGTGGCCACACACAAAAACCATAGTTGTGTCAATACTGTCATTCAGAAATAGCATAAAAGACACGAGGGAAGACACAACCAAAAGGCATTGTAGCCAATTATCTCATCAGCCACCAGATTTGTTAGGACAAGACAAGTCAGGAATAAATTGATATCCCTTTCAGCTAAAGATGACTTTTGTTCCTAATTAACTCTCAGATGTAGAGTTTTTTTTCTGTTCCAAATTACTATTACTGAGATGCCAAAAGGGTTTATAATATTTCACAATCATAGACTCAGAGGTTATCCACAAAAAAGAATGTGATACAAGTTGGGTTACCTGCTCTTGGTTGGGAAATACCTGGAGACATGTGAAGTGGGGCCTGGGGATGGACCTCAGTGAGTATAATGCATGAAGTCCACCTTCCAAAGCAGCCATTTTCTCCAGGGGAAGTGGTCTCTATAACCTGAAGACTGGTTGTAATTCTGAGGGATCTCCATCTACCACCTGGAGACTGGTAACCAGCATTCCCTCTAAGCTGAGTTAGTGTGAGCTAGCTCATAGTTTTTCAGCCTCTGGCTCATACATTTTTGTTTTAGCTCAGGAAGGATGGCCCCAGAGCAGACTAATTTATGCAGCAGACAAATTGCTCTCCCACAACTTGAATGCCAGTAGCTCACAAAGTAGAATTTTTGCTCACAAGACTCCACAACTTAGACAAAGCATTCCTGGTTACCCTAGATACAAAAGAGAGGAGGCTTGGGCCTCACTGTCTCAGAGAGAGTTATCAACACTATTATAGTTTTTATCCCATGGTACTCTGCTATCCCCTTACAGCTATTATCTGAAGTGAAAGTTAGCTTGAAAGGTAATGACTAGGGCTGTGCATTTGGCAGAAGCTGAGCCTAATATATACCCGAATAAGGCCTCATTGGCAGTATTCAAGCATATATTTAGACAAATGTGATTCTCCAGTGTGCATTTGGCAGCCGAATAGAGAATATATTCAAGATTCCCAAATCTATTTGACTCCATTATACCCTGTGAAGCCATTGGCAAATTTCTCCTAGAGCAGGGATGTCAACCATATGGTCAATGGGCAAGAACTGACCCTTCCAGGGCTCCTATCCCGCCAGCGAGCAACTAGCTCATCTGCTTCTTGATTCCTGCATCATTGCTTGCTTTTGCCCAGCCCTCTCTTCTCCTGCTTCCTAATTCACAGAGGATAGAAAGAAAGCCAAGCCTCTCTTCTTTCAGTTGGCTGAGTGCTCCTATCCTCCTCCTTTTGGAAAGAAGGGAGGGAGAGACAAAGAGCCAGAGAGAGAGAGAGAGAGTCCTGTAGCACCTTTAAGACCATTGAAGTTTTATTCCAGGTATAAGTTTTCATGTGCAAGCTCACTGCTTCATAGGGAAGAAGGAAGGGGGAGTGAAAACGTCATATATATATATATATATATATATATATATATATATCCCCCTTTCCACTCCTTACAGATTGGGGGGGAGGGGGAGAAACCTAACAACACAGCTTGCTCTTTCTTAGAGAAAGGGAGAAAGCATTAATTTAGGAAGGAGGGAGGTGGAGTGTGTGTGAGAGAGAGTGCTTTCCCTTTTCAGTTTTAACAAAAGGGGGGGGGGGAGAAACCTAACAGCATAGCTTGCAATCTTTATTAGTGGAGGAGAGCAAGAGTCCAGTAGTGAGGGAGGGAAGGAGAGTCCCATGGCACGTTTAAGACCAACGATATAAGCTTTCATGTGCATACCTTTAAGACCAGGTATAAGCTTTCATGTGCATACACACTTCTTCAAAGAGTGGAGGGAGGGGGGAGTGAAAAAGCCAGAGAGAGAGAGAGCCCTTTCCAGTTCTAACATCCTGGAGGTGACCATTGCATGGATTACTGTTGCTAGTTTGAGGTGAGACATGTCAGGGGACAGTTGCCTAACCTGTGCAGTTGGAGAAACACCAGCTTAGCAACCTTCTCAACCTGAGCTTCCATAGATAAGGTGGCATTCCAGGGTCACACCCAGACTCTTAATGGTCAGAGCCAGTGATATGAGGAACACTGTCAAGAGCTGGGAGTTGGCAACCCAGCTTTGGCTCCCTTCCACCCAGCCATAGAACCTTCATCTTACCCAGATTCAGTTTCAGCTTACTTTGCTTCAGCCACCCAACCATGGCCTCTAAACTCTCGGTTAAGTTCACAGAAGCAGCTTCCAGCTAGCCACCCATCAACAGAAATAGCTGGCTGTCATCAGCATATTGATAATACTCTAGCCTGAAACTCTGTGCCAGCTGGGTGAGGGGGTACATGTACATTCAGAGTCAGATTAGTTTTATTGCATAGGTCCAATAGCCATTACCAACACTAAAAATAATGAACAATGGAATACAGTAAAACTAGATCAAAACAATAAAAATTACATTTTGGACCATAATTCATAAAAATGGAAAGACTGCTGCAGGGGTGAAATTCTAGCAGGAGCTCCTTTGCATATTAGACCACACATCCCTGATGTAGCCAGTCCTCCAGGAGCTTAAAAGGCTGTTTTTTTGTAAGCTCTTGGAGGATTGGCTACATCAGGGTGTGTGGCCTAATATGCAAAGGAGCTCCTGCTAGAATTCCACCGCTGGATTGCTGTAATGCGTGGGGTGCGTGTAGATGTTGAATAATACCAGGAAGAGAAGTTCTCCTTGTGGGACCCCACATTCCAGCAGGTACTTCAGGGACACTGTCCCTTCCAACACTACTCTTTTTCATTGACCATGGAGGGCTACTACCCCACAAATTCTAGTGTCGGTGAGGCAATGAGTCAAAAGATGATGTTCGATTGCATTGAACACTACTGTAAGATAAAGAAATATCAGCAGCACTGACCCACCTTGATCCAGCTGCCTGAGGAGATCATCCATGAGGATGACCAGTGCAATCTCTGTCCTGTGACCAGGGCATAAGCCATATTGGGATGGGTCCAACACAGATGTGTCATTCAGGAATTTCTGCAGCTGTTCTGCCACCACTCTCTCAGTTACCTTGCCCAGAAATTGAAAATTAGAAACTGGGTGATAATTGGTCAGATCCATGGGATCTAAGTTCAGTTTTTTTTTTAAGAGTGGGGCAACCACCCTTTAGTCTCACTGGAAAAATCCTTGAGCCCAGGGACAGGTTAATGAAATCTTCCAGGGGACCTTGTAGCCCCTCACCACTGACTTTCACCAATCATGAGTGGCATGGATCAAGGAGGCAGGTGGTTGGCCTGACAGCACCCAGAATCCTGTCAACATCAGCTTGGGAGAGTTGGCTGAATCCAAAGACATCCAAGGCTGGGAGGCTGGGTGGACTGACAAGACTTTATCTGCAAAAAAGCTTGCAAATTCCTCACAGTTTATAGTCAAATAACTGTTAATTTTGTGTCCTCTCAGATGTAAGAGACCTAATTATCCTAAATAATTGAGCCTGGCAAGAGCTAGTATATGCAGTGGAAGCCTCCACCACCATCTCATAGGATTTTATAACTGTCCTATAAGATGTTCTTGTAGCTTCATCATGAACTCATGCCCAAATTTTTTCCAGTCATCTGAGTTCCTGTTTCATCCCCCCAAGTTCCAATGTGTACCAGGGGGATGTTTTCTGCCAGGGATGGAGAAGATGCTGGGGGGGGGGGGGGGGCGTGATTTTGTCAATGGCTTCAGAGAGTCAGGAATTTCAGTCCTCTAACAGCTCATCTAGGGAATCACCAGAGGGCATCGGTTCCCACAGATAATTCTGGGATCCAATTGGATCTATTAGTCTCCATAGGCAAGCATAAATCTGCCCACTGCCTAGAAGGGGGGGCAGGGATGCCCTGCCAGACCTTCGGGGTGCAGTGATCTGACCATGGCACCAACATCTTGGCCATCAGATCCATATCAACCCTAGTACTGACGACTAAACCCAGCATATGGCCTGCTTGATGCATGGCTCTGATACAATCTGGGTGAACCCTAGCGCAGCCAGGTCTGCAGTCTGCTGCAAAGGGGACATATTGGCATGGAATTTGAAATCATCAAGGATTATAAACCTTGGGAACTCTAAGGCCCAGCTGGCTGACACTTGAGCAGGGTCAGAAGGCTATCTGTCAGGGTGCTAGGCAGACACCAACAAGGCAGCCAAACTTATCTCAGAGTCCCAAGTCATACTAACACAATCCATGCCTGTTAACTTGGCTGCAAAGGATCTATATGTTTTGACATTACTTGTCTTGTCTTCTTTAGCTGGGAGAAAGAAACAGAAAATGAGCCTTCAACTGTGTTTCCATGAAAGGATCTTGGGGATGGGGAGTGCCCTGAAGGTGATCTTTGGGATGGGGAAAAAACTCTCAGATGAGCATTGCCCCCACCCCACCCCATGTTAGAATCTGATGCTTAACTTTTGCTATTTTCTTCATTCAATAAAAGGAAATTGAGGGAACTATGAATTAATATTTTCTGTTTTCTGCAATAAACAATCAAAATTTGCCAAGCAGTAAAGAGCAAACAGATTATTCATGTATTTCCCTGTGCTTTTCTTTTGGTGCTTGAGATCTGATTAAGCTATTTCCATAATGCACTCTCTTCTGAAATCCTGTAATTTTATTTATACCCCGAGTGGGGACCCAAAGAGGCTTACAACCATTTTTCTACTCCTCCATCCACAACAACCACATGGTTACATACTCTTGGCCTAACCTACCTCACAGGGTGGTTGTTCCATGGCAGAGCAGGGGTCTGAATCTGGGTTTTCCAGATTCTAGTTAAGCACTCAAACAACAACACCACTCTGCTTCTCACAGGGAACCCAGTACTGTTACAGCAGGAGGTTTTCCAAATCCTCCAGTTTTCTATCACAAAAGGAAAAACAGTGGCGATTTCAGGTGAAAAGACTTGTCATGATCAATGAGATGTTCATTAACTTTAACAGTAAGCACTTTCACTTTTCATCACTGGAACAAAGGGATTAATTGAGGGATCTAAACCTGTTAACTGGGCTGCGAAGGATCTATATGTTTTGACATTACCTGTCTTGTCTTCTTTAGCTGGAAGAAAGGAACAGAAAATGAGCCCTCAACTGTGTTTCCATGAAAGGAAAAAGACAAGACACCGTCACCCTCCTCTGACCTCCTCACCTCTATTAGCCAAGACTTCATAAGGAAGCTATATGCGCCTGCGTTTCAAGACAGATGAATGACAGGTCCTAACAGGAAACAGACGGCATGCTTTGTTTTCTGTTTCTTCTCCCCCATAACCTCTTCTAGCCCAATGATATCAACTGGCATTCTAGGAAACTTTTTTTTTTTGCTAAGGCGCATTTAAACCTTGAAAATTATCGTTGAAAGTGTTTGAATCCATTCCAAGTATCATTCACAAGTTGTCCTGTTGAACTATCCCAACTTTGAGGAAAGGTGGTTTCCAAAACTGCCATAAACTGGCCGCCTGTTGTTGGGGGATTGCTTATACAATTATTGAAATCAATTATTGAAATACTAGGAATAAGACTCATTGTGAGAATAATACAACCAGCTCTAGAAAGAGGCTATGAGTGAGGCATGGGGGACAGGTTCATTTGACGACTTTGAAGCATTTGCTCCTTGTTGGAAAATAACTGTTTGAATTAGTGGTTCCAAGTATAGAATTTTTTTTGCAGTGAAAACAGCCTCTGAAAAAAATAAAGTGAAATGCCTACAATATCCAGGATAAGCATTACACTGTCTTCGCTGTTATCCATTGCGACCTTCTGTTGTTTATGGACCTATGCACTGTGTCCTGGTAGAGACAAAGTACCACTTCACTGATTTGTGTATCAGTTCAGAGTTGCTAGACTGATATATAGACTGTGATTTATAGACTGATATACTGTGAAGATTCTCAGTGGACTTTGTTTGGAACTGTTTTGTATACCTGCAGGTGGATGTTCAACAGGTGTGTCATTTTGTATTGTGTGATATATGGTTAAATTTGTATAAACATATTACTAGACACCTGAAGAACCAGTTTGGTGTAGTGGTTAAGTGCACAGATAAGTGGTTAAGTCCAGTTAAGTGCACAGACTCTTATCTGGGAGAACTGGGTTTGATTCCCCACTCCTCCACTTGCAGCTGCTGGAATGGCCTTAGGTCAGCCATAGCTCTCATAGGAATTGTCCTTGAAAGGGCAGCTGCTGCAAGAGCTCTCTCAGCCCCACCTACCTCACAGGGTGTCTGTTGTGGGGAGGGGAGGTAAAGGAGATTGAGATGCTCTGAGACTCTGAGATTCAGAGTATAAATCCAATATCATCATCATCTTCTTCTTTTTCGTCTGTAGTAAGTGTACATTGTTGAATGATTACTTTTTCACATTGTTCATTTAAGGTTGCAGACAAACAGTTGGACTGCAATTCCTGCTCTGCCAGCTGCCCAATGCTGTATGCCAGGCCTTGCTATCCGCTTTCCCCTCCACAGTACCAGGGGCCTATTGTCCTCCTGACTTTGCTTTCCAGCGTGCTTTTTGTGAAGACTTCCCTCCTCCTCCCTCTCCTTTTCCTCTCAACTCCCCCACGGATTGTGGTGGCAGTAGCACTGACACTGGCACCCACATAACCCTCCTTTCTCCCTCCCTTCGCAGCTGTGCTGATTCTTTGTTCAGAAGCTGCTTGGGGGTTGGACTCAAACTGTATCTTTTCTGTTTATTTGTACTTGTATATATTCACTTTATTAGAGTATTCTTTATATAATAAAAGTCCTGTAGTAGTGGCCAAATCCAGCTCTCCCATTGGCTTTGAGGTACACTCCATAAACCATTGGCTTGTCAACTGCCACTCAAGGTTTGTTGCATTGCATTGGCTGAGGACTGACACACTGCTTTACAGAGGAGAGAAAGAAAACCTTCCTTCAATTGCCTGTTGGAACGAGAAGGGAAACTGCCTTCCCTTGATTTGCACTGCTTCGCAGAGGAGATAAAGAATGCCTTTCCTCAATTGGCTGAGGAGGGAAATAGTCACAGAAAGTCTTCCCTCAATTGGCTGAAGGTTCCTCCTCCTCTTCCTCTTCCTCCTCCAAGGAACCAAACAGTCAGAGACACATAGACCAAAAAAAAAGGCATCTCTTGGCAGCAGAGCAATGACATTTTATTCTAGGTATGGGAAGGGGGGGAGACAGAAAGAGAGAGAGAATATGGAGTCCTATGTTTAAGATTGGGCCACTGTGGAAGTTGCCTTCACTTTCCCCTCAGTGCCTGTTGGTAGTCAACCAAGCTTGGTTTTGTCAGTAAAAAGGGGGGGGGGCTTTCCAGGCCTATTTTGGACTTTGAGAGAGAACTCACTGGGGATGGTCCTGACTGAGGTTGCCAGCTCCAGGTTGGTGGAAAATTACTGGAGATTTTGTGGTGGAGTCTATGGAAGCCAGACTTTGGAAAGAGGAGAGGCCTCAGATGAATATTATGTCATAGAGTCCATCCTCCAAGCAGTTATTTTTTTCCAGGGGAAGAGAGATCTGTTGTCTGGAGTTCAGTTGTGATACCAGGAGATCTTCAGGCTCCACTTGGAGATTTCCTA
Source organism: Heteronotia binoei (assembly GCF_032191835.1). Lineage (NCBI taxonomy): Eukaryota > Metazoa > Chordata > Lepidosauria > Squamata > Gekkonidae > Heteronotia > Heteronotia binoei. The sequence continues at coordinate 37,176,496 of NC_083223.1, forward strand.
CCCTAGGACTGGCAGCACCCTTTGGGTGGCTTGATGCCACCTGACTGGAATGATTTAACAAGGCCTGGCTGCTTGCTCCTGTTCAGCAGCAGTCCCCCTATGACAGCCAGTGTGACATGGCAGTCAGTGCTTCAGAGCAGGGTCTGCGAGACCCAGGTTCCTACTGTGGAAGTTGACTGAGTGATTTTGGACCACCCACATACTTTCAGCCTAACCTACCTCACAGGATTGTTGTGCAGATCAAAAGAGGGAGAGGAGAATGATGTAAACTGCTGTGGCCCCCACTGTGGAGAAAGATTGTCTTTTTCCTAAGTAGAGGCTGCAGGGAGGCGGGGAAGGAGATGGAAAGCTGAAGTCAGAGGGGCAGATAAAGGTAGATTGATGGTTGCCTGGGAAGGAGAGAGGGTTGCAAACTCCAGGTTGGAAAATTCCTGGAGATTTTAATGATGGAGCCTGGAGATGATGGGGTTTGAGGAGGAGTGCAAATTCAGATGGGTACAATGCCATAGACTCCACCCTCCAAACCAGTCATTTCCTCCTGGGGAACCATTGTTACCAATCTCCATGTGAGGCCTGGGGATCACTCAGAATTATAACTGCTCTCCAGATTGGCAGATATCTGTTCCCCTTGAGAAAGTGGTAGATTCTGAGTCATTATACCTTGCTGAGGTCAAACCGCCCCCCCCCCCCCCATTACAGCCGGTGTGATGTGGGAGTTGGCACTTCAGGGTCTGCCAGACCCAGCTTCTTGCTGTGGAAGCTGACTGAGTGATTTTGGACCAGTCATAGACTTTCAGCCTAACCTGCCCCACAGGGTTATTTTGTAGATCAAAAGGGGGAGAGGAGAATTATGTAAGCTGCTTTGGTTCCCACTGTGGAGAAAGACTATTTTTCCTAGATAGAGGCTGCAGATAATGGGAAGGATATGGAAAGCAATCTACCCCATCTCTTTTGCACCCCCCCCCCAATTCCTTCTTTCTCAAGCTACCCCTTTTCTGTGATAACCTACCCCACTTTCTCTATTTTCTTTCCCAACAGCTGCCTTCTGAACATATCCTGCCTCACTCTATCTTTGTCTTTCCAACCCAGCCCCCCCACCCCACCAAGGCCATGACACAGCAAACTTCTAGCACCCTTTGTATTTCTTTTCACAATGAGCCTTATTACTAGTAAGGAAATAATACTAGTAATAATAGTAATTTTTTCACAGTTCTTGTTTATTGTTTGGCAGTTTTCCATTATTCTCTTATACTTTCTCTGTGCATATCCCGGCTTTACATTACCTAGAATAAGGAAACAAAACTTAGCCCAAATGGAACTTATCTGCTGGTCTCTTGTTTGCAAGATCCTCTCCATACTCAAATAAGCCAACAACTGTCCTACTTCAATGGCCAAATAGTCATTTCTTTGAAAAGGTGCTTCCTAAAATTTGCCTAATCACAAATTGCCTGATCCTGTTCAGAAAAGCAATACTGATGTATTAGGAATTCTCCCAGGGGAGGACTGGGAATTTAAAATGGCACTAAAAAAAATAAGCATCTGGGCAGCCCTGCTAGTGCTCCCAATCCAGCTGAAGGATGGTGTCTGGCAGACCTGGAAGGATGGCATGCATATCATAGCTGACCCACAAACTGATAATTCAAATATCAGGATAGCAGCAATTTTATTATGCATTGTAAGGATTTCGTACTTCATGTTCCTTTGTTATGCTATCCATTTTTCCATTTCCATGATTATAAAATTTGAAGCATAAAATATAATCAGTCTACATCTCACTGCTCTCTCAAGGACATGAGGGCAGCACTCAGCATTCTCTCCTCCATTTTATCCTCACAGCAATTATATGAGGTAGGGTAGCCTGAAATCTGGGTCACTCAGTGAGTATCATGGTTATGGTTATGGAGAGGTTTAAACCGAGGTCTCCCGGTTTCTAGTCCAACACATAAGAATGTGTCTATTTCAAGACAGATAGGAATGTAAGAAGAGCCCTGCTGGAGGTCCACCTACTCGAGCATCCTGTGACACACATTGCCTAACCAGTTATTTTGGAGAGTAAACAACAGGGCACAGAGGTCAAGGCCTTCCTCCTGGCAATGGTAAAACTCCTAACGAATATATTAGTGATAATTGTGGACATTTGTATGATAGGTTCTTGAACTTGGAACAGTAGACTTTGTGGGACATTGTAAATTAGGATCTGTGTAACTTCTGCAAAGCATAAGATTCCAGTATAAGCAACCCTGAGTTCATACATTATTTCTCAGAATTCAGCTACTGTGTCCTTAGATTTTATTTGGACTTCTTTGTCAGACTGAAATCTCACTCAAGCCTCACCATATGATATCAGTGTAAAAAAAGCAAACCAAACCTGCTTGTATGAAACCAAACTGGTTGTGCAGTCTTGTGCCATTAAGGAGTATATATTTTTCTTTAAAAATACTTCTGTGTGCTTTAATTATCTGTGGAATTCCCTAGTTCTCCTGTGTATAACAATTGTGACTACCACACCCATATTCTTTTTTTCCTTTGTAGAGAACAAATTTGAAGGTTTCTTGTCTGAGGGTGTGTGTGCGGGGGGTAAAAGTTGTTATTTTCATGTCTTTGCTTTCAGGGTAGTTAGCTGCTTGAGAGTACCGTAGGCTGAGCAGGTACAGCAGAATGTCATATTGGGCTTCTGCTAACCTCCTGGCTTTGCTTTCCTCAAGGGAAGCCATATTACAGTCTCTAATGCAGAGTCTAATAGGTTCCTCTGGGAAAGAGCTGTGCTAAAATCTCCTGAATCCTTGACTTCTGAAATATACACTATATATTACAGACAAGATACTTTTCTGTCAATATTTCAGATCTAAATTATTGATTTCATTATAGCCTAATTTCTATTATACAGACACTCACAGACATAAATTGGCATGAATATACTTGCAGCCAGGATTTTATTATTCTTATTATTCTGCATTTCTTTGTTACCACAGTGTGCCGTTCGCTCAGGTGAACTTCATCTTACAGTTATTTACGCACAGTTAAGAATAACTCAGAGGCAGAGATTGTTCATAGGTATTTTAAAACCCCTTCACTATTATGCATTCCTGCATTCCAAATCTTGGCCCTTTTACTTTATTCTATGATATGATTGGAAGGTGTGTGAAGGAAGCAATCACGCCAAAATTAGGGTTGCCACAAACTTTATGGTAAACAGTTTTGATAGGCAAACATAGATTTTGACATCATCCATGAGACAAATGTCCAATCCACTCACCTCTTGGCTGTCCAACTCAGACAGCAGTTATGGTGGTGGGATTTTGATTCCTTGAAGTGGTGGATTTCCTCCTGTTTGGGGGTGGAGTGGTCCCCCAACTTCATGATTCCATTTTAGACTTCATTGACACAGTACAAATAAATTTAAGTGGCCTTGTACATTCCCTCAAAAGAACTGACTCCAGCAAACAAAGAATGAACAAGTAAGAGTAGAACTGTACATCATCAGAAACATGCAGCAGCCACTGAGAACAGTAGATACATTTGAACATCCCCTCCCATTTGTAATATACAGTTCACTTCCAGATAGTGCTGCCAGCTGTAGGTTGGGAAACATCTGGAGATTTGGAGAATGGAGCTTGATGAGGGGAAGGACTTTAGAATGGTACAATGCCACAGAGTCCACCCTCCAAAGTAGTCATTTTCTCCAGAGGAACTGATCTTAGTCATTTGGAGATCAACCACAATAACAGAAGATCTCCAGGTGCCACCCTATTTTTAGACACTGGGTGTGATCAAACGGGCAGGTTGTCACAGCAGTATCTCACCTTTAAAAAGTCATGTGAGTTTGGGGCAGTTTATGTCAATCAGACAGCATTTCCTAAGCTGGCATCATAGTGCTGCAGGATGTGGTTGGTCATCCACATAGCTAACACGCCACAACCATAGACCCATGGCTGGGTTGGGCTTTTAAAAAAATCCCACTGTGTGTGCACAAACAGACAGGTTCACACACATTCCCAGCTGGTTCTTTGGGGGTGCTGAAGCACACGTTGGAGTGGAGTTAGAAAAAGAAGAGGACACATCAAAAATGGAGTGTAACGATCACACCTCTCATGCATTTCATGGTGTGCTTAGGCGATCAAACGGCTGGAAACCTGCCATGGAACTGCTTTGCCAGGGAAGCCACCTGAATTTGCCAGTGGCTATTTAATCTGCATGGAGTAGTGGTGAATGGGACACAGGAGGCAGTTATGCTTGTGATCACACCCATTTAATCCAGAGGGGAGGGGTGGATATGACGGGCCAAACTGCTTGTCTGATCGCACTCATTATGGCACTAAGCATTTCATCTTGCCCATTCCTCATCATTGGAATCCATCAATTGTGGGAGGCTCTTTTTCAGGTTGGCTTTACCATCTGAAGTGAAAGAGGTGGCAATTTCAAAACAGGCCTTCTTAGTCATGGCACTGAAATTATGGCATTCCCTCCCCAGGGTGATTCATTTGTCCCCGTCTTGTCTTCCACTAGAAGACTTTGAATTTGGTTTGGTGTTCCTTCAGTGGTCTTCACTGACCTTCCTTCCTGTTTATATGTATGTGTCCTTGCATTTGTGCTTTATTGAATAGTTTTTATTGCTCTTAATATACATTGTAAAATATGTTTTAATGTTTTGACTGTTTGCCACCTCAGGAACCCTGAACTGGGTATAAAGACAGCATAATGTTTTAAACAAATAAATACAGAAACAAATAGAAGAAGAAGAAGAAGATATTGGATTTATATCCCGCCCTCCACTCCGAAGAGTCTCAGAGCGGCTCACAATCTCCTTTACCTTCCTCCCCCACAACAGACACCCTGTGAGGTGGGTGGGGCTGGAGAGGGCTCTCACAGCAGCTGTCCTTTCAAGGACAACCTCTGCCAGAGCTATGGCTGACCCAAGGCCATTTCAGCAGGTGCAAGTGGAGGAGTGGGGAATCAAACCCGGTTCTCCCAGATAAGAGTCCGCACACTTAACCACTACACCAGACTGGCTCTCTGCTAATAAATAAATTGGCTGCTGCTAGTAGGACTGGGAAATGCTCATCATAACAGCATCAGAACATGTGGTAGATAGAGCTACATGTCACAGAAAGGAAAGCAGAACTCAACACAGGGCTGCCAATTTCCACAGCAGCCCTGTGTTCCTCATAAAATGTAATTGCATTGATAGAAGAAAAACCTATGGAATAAGAGGACTGTAGGTAACAAAAACAAAACTATTCTAAATGTATTGCCATGTACAAAAAAAGATGACAAGAATCACAAGAGACCATTGTGACTACACCAGATTCTTTTTAACAAGCTGAATACTAAAGGGAAAACATAAAGAAAATATAAAGAGCATGCCATAATAAATAAATAAATAGAAGAACAGTGTGAGCCAGTCAGAAGGAAAACAGAGAAATGCAGAAACAAAATGAGCTACAAGTACCATGGGATGGGAAGAACCGTAAGAAGTTAGCATGTGTGTATTAGACACAGTAAGAGGAAGAGCATGAGTCCCTTGAACACCAGGGGGAAATAAACTTACCCAAAGATGCAGAGAAAGTACATTTGGTGAATGGTTGTTTTGCTTCAGAAGGAAACTTGGAGTACATTTTACTTTATTTCATGGAGCTGATGAATAACACATGAGAGGGAGAGAATAGCTGGAAAAAAATCTGAATCAGTATAACTTACAAACTGTACTGAAAACAGTGGCTAAAAAGACCAAGGGGTTGAAATGTATTTCTTACAAAGAAAGGTTAAAGAGATTGGAGTTTTCTAGGTTGGAAAGGAGGAGGAGGTTTGGATTTATACCCTACCTTTCACTTTGAGTCTCAGAGAGTCTTACAATCTTCTTCCCTTCCTTTTCCCACAACAGACACCCTGTGAAGTAGGTGGGGCTGAGAGAGCTCTGAGATAACTGCTCTTGGGAGAACAACTCTGAGAGAACTGTGACTGACCCATGATCACTCAGCAGCTGCATATAGAGGAGTGGGGACTCAAACCCAGTTCTCCGGATTACAGTCTTTAGCTCTTAACCACTTCATCAAACTGGCTCTCAAGGCAGCAGTTGGAGAGGGGACAAATAACTAAATTTATGATTGGAGTAAAATAAATAGAGAAGTCCCACCCACAGGGGTGGAATACTAGCAGGAGCTCCTTTGCATATTAGACCACACACCCCTGATGTAGCCAATCCAACAAGAGCTCTTGGAGGATTGGTTACCTCATGGGCCTAATATGCAAAGGAGCTCCAGCTAGAATTCCACCCCTGCCCACCCCCTTCACGGACACAAAACTGGAATTCTGGGTTTTTCAATACAACCGATGAGGAGATATGAAGCCAAAAAATCAAGAGGAAGGAGGAGAAAATGGGGAGTGATCTTTTTGAACTTTGAAGAATAAAAATTTGGAGATCTATGAGGTACTATAGGGAAAAATGCTTCACCATGCTTGTAAATTATCTGTTGCCATTCCATTAATAGCTTTTAGAAATATGCTTTCCCACACCTGCTAAAAGGAGAATATACTCATTTAAGAACATCATCTGGGGCTTGCAGCCTGCAGTGTAGCTGCTAGGCTGCTTTAGCCCAGTTTGCCTCCCTGGGAGGGAAGAGGCAGAGCTCGCCCGTTTGGTGAGCAATGTTGGGGACAGGGTTTAGCCGTCTTAATGGCTAGCTCCCCGCTCCCTCCTGTCAGTCCTGGGAAGATCGGAGCTCCCTTGGTCACGTTGTGAGGCTGTGCGTCGGGAGGTTCCCTTTCGCGGTGGGTTTCAGCGCGGGGAAGGTTTGGTGGCAGCAGCAGCATCGTCGGCGGTTTTTCTGAGGACGTCGGAAGCATTTTGGGTGAGTTTGCCTGGGGGCTGGGGTGCTTTACTTGGGGCCTGGATTGTTGGAGCCTGGGGTGGTTGGCCTGCTTACTTGCTTCTTCCTTGCTTGGGAGGGGGTTTTGGGTTGACTTGAGTCCCAGGTGGGGGTGTTCACAATGCGTGGGTTGCTTCCTTGGATAAAAGAGGGAGTGGAGTCTGCCTTTTGTACCCCTTTATTGAGAGGAGCGGCCGCCATTGTGGAGGCCTCGAGGGACATAGCCCGCCATAGCCCAGTCTGGTCGGATCTTAAAAACTAAACAGGGTTGACACCAGGTGGGATTGGGATTGGAGACCTACAAGAAAATCCAGAGTCGCCACCAGTATTCCTTCAAAGCAGGGTTTAGTGTGAGATAACTCACAGTTTTTGCTTTGGTGGGCGGCCATTTTAGGCCCTTTCCTTGTGAGGGAAAGTAGTGTATAAAAAAGGCACTAGAGCAGCCATTTTAAGTCCCTTTCTTGTTGAAAGGGAGGCAGCCATTTTAGAGGGTATTTGTGGGAGGCCATTTTGTGGTTCTGTTCCTTCTGCAAAAATGGCAGGAGGTAAAGGGTCAGGTAAGCCCAAAGGTAAGAAGCCAGCGCCTAGGCCACCCAAGGCGCCTGCTAAGAGGCCACCACCCCTGTCATCCTCGTCTGATGAGGAAGGCGATGTAGTGGTGGATGCTAATATTATTAGTAGCTTGCGGGCTTTAGAGCAGGCATCAGGTATCCCTTCTCCAGGAGGGCAGGAAGGAGTTAGAGCCTTCAAGAAGGGTATGCAGGCTAATATTCTTATCAGACTGTCTATTCTTGAGGGCAGGGCTGGTGGAGTCGTACCTGGCAGGGATGTTGGCCTCAGCGGTCCTGATGTGGGTGTGGTGGCAGTGGCTGGAATATCGGGAGTCGGTCTGTCATTGGCTCCTGCTGGATTTGGAGGTAGGTCTGGGGACAACTGACAGGTTGGGGCTGGGCAGGCTTGGCCATGGGGAACATGGGGACCTGCCTTAGTAGCTGGGCAAGGTATTTCCACGGCAGGTTCAAGGGTGCCTGCTCCCCCGGGAGTTGGTTCAGTTCCGAATTGGGCTTGGCCATGCGGGCAAGGTGGTCCTTGCGCTTATCCGGGGATGGGGCATATTGGCATGGCAGGTTCCCTTATGGGAGGACCTTCTCCTTAATGGGATGGTGCCCTTTACAGCTTTGGCCTTTGGGGATGTTGCCTTGCCATTAGGGGACCACTTGCTTCCTGCAACCGGGGAGAAAATCCTTGTGGGGCTCACGTGTTTTAGCCCCCAGACCCCACAAAGCCTGAAGACAGAAATATGGGTGGATCATGCATTTGGCATATCAGCCTGAGCCACCCACGTTGTGTCTGAAAGGCTAAAGGGCGCAGACATCTTACACTCGTATTCTTTCTTCCTTTTGCTGACACAAGAACGCAAGATTCTTACACCCGTGTTCAAACTATATTTTGATAAATCTATTCCTGATAACTGCTGAGCTGGTATTAGTTCCTCTAGACTTTGAAGACATGACTTCATGGACATATGACTTCCTGTCAGGGCTTTTGTCTGTTTGATGCTGTAAGCTGTTTTTTATTTCTGGAGCTACTGAGGCAGCAATAAATAAACCCTTGCTCAAAGGGGCAAGGCAGACGCATTCTCCCCTCAACACGTGTCGAGAGTCTTCATTCCTACAAATCCTGAAAGGGGAGTATGTGGCTATTTTTTCTGTGCTCTTTCGAGAGTTGGAGAAAAAAGATAAGGAAGAGCTGGATGAGAAGGAGAAATTGAAAAAACGGAAGGTAAACAGGACCTGGGCGAATTGGCTGCCAGGGTTTTGTATTTCTGCTGGGGTTATTGCCCGGGCGCAGCCGTGGTGGGCAGCTGCCCTTTTTCAATATTTAGATATAATTTATAAGGGATACATGGCATTTAGTGGCCCTGCCTGGTTGCAATATGATCAGGAGTTTCGGATGAGGGCTGCCTTGTATCCGTCCCTTCCTTGGGATCGTATTCATCAGCAGCTGTGGCTGCAGGTTATGTCCCCTGCTAGGCCTAATTTGGGTGATCTGCTGGTTCATCCAGCTCTCCCCGTGGTTCAGCGGAGCAGGCAGTTCAACCCCGCTTGCTCTGCTGGGAATTTGGTTCCTTGGGAGTGTGTAACAGGAAGGCTTGCCAGTTCAAGCACGAGTGCCCCATGTGCGGGGGATCACACTTCTTTGATAGCTGCCCCAGAGCGAGGGGAAGAAAAAATGCAAAGAAGCCTGGTGGGGGTGGTGGATCCTATCCAGCTAAGAAAGGGGCCCAGCCTGATAAGGGTGGGGCCCCTTGAGCGTTGATTGTCGAGGTATCCTCGAAGGGCTGACAGTTTGTATTTGTTAGAGGGTTTTAAAGTTGGTTTTAGGATCCCTTTTCAGGGGCCTCGGGTTCCCTTTATGTCCAGGAACCTTAAGTCAGTTAAGGGTTTGGAACAGGTTGTTAGGGACAAGATCGCCAAGGAGTTGGCGGAGGGTAGGATTTTGGGTCCTTTTTCACATCCTCCAGTGGGTACGCTTAGGGTGTCGCTGTTAGGTGTGGTGCTGAAAAAAGTGCCTGGTGAATTTCGTTTGATTCACCATCTCTCCTTTCCCAGAGGAAAGTCTGTGAATGATGGGATTCCTGAGCATTTATGCTCAGTTAGGTACATTAGCTTTGACCAGGCTATAGCCATGGTGCAACACTGCGGGGTGGGTGCAAAGTTGGCAAAATGCGATATTAAATCTGCATTTCGCCTTCTCCCAGTGCATCCCGATGATTTTGAGCTTTTAGGGTTTTCTTTTGAAGGCCAATTTTACATGGATAGAGCATTGCCAATGGGCTGCTATGTATCATGTTCTGCTTTTGAGTGCTTTAGCACATTTTTGGAATGGGCTGTGAGGGAGAAAGTAGGTTTACAGGATGTTGTTCATTATTTGGATGACTAGCTTTTCGTGGGTCCTGAGGGGACTGGGCATTGTGGGCAGCTCCTGTCAGGCTTTACTGAGCTGGCTGCAGAGCTTGGGGTCCCTTTGGCCCCTGAGAAAACGGAAGGTCCGGTTCAAAAACTGACCTTTTGGGGGATTGAGATTGATACTGTTGCACAGCTGTCTAGGGTACTTTTCAGAAGATAGTGGAATTGAGGGCTAGGATTTTTGCCTTTCTTCTTAAAAAGAAGGTTACCTTGCTGGAGTTGCAACAGCTGGTGGGGCACCTCAGCTTTGCGTACAAAGTGGTCGCTCCAGGGAGGGCTTTTCTCAGAGGGCTTTGTGATGCTATGGCAGTGTTATGCTTGCCTCAGCATAGAACACAGGTTACCTCCAGCATGAGGTACGATTTGAGGGTTTGGCAGAAATTTTTGGAGTCCTTCAATGGAGTCTCCTTTTGGAGAGAGGACATGAGGCTCAAAGCTGAGCTTCAGGTCATGTCTGATGCTGCAGGGTCTTTGGGTTTTGGAGTCGATTTCCGTGGACACTGGTGCATGGATAGTTGGCCTGACTTAGGGTTGCCAAGTCCAATTCAAGAAATATCTGGGGACTTTGGGAGTGGAGCCAGGAGACTTTGGGGGTGGAGCCAGGAGACATTAGGGGTGGAGTCAAGATCAAGGCTGTGACAAGCATAATTGAACTCCAAAGGGAGTTCTGGCCATCACATTTAAAGAGACGGCACACCTTTTCAATTCCTTCCTTCCATAGGAAAACATGAAGGATAGGGGCACCTTCTTTTGGGGCTCATAGAATTGGACCCCCTGGTCCAATCATTTTGAAACTTGGAGGGTATTTTGGAGAGAGGCACTAGATGCTATACTGAAAATTTGGTGCCTCTACCCCCAAAAAACAGCCCCCCCCATAGCCCCAGATTCCCGTGGATCAATTCTCCATGATTTTCTATGGGAATAAATCTCCATAGGGAATAACAGAGTTCCCAGCAGACATTTCCCTCCCCTTCCCCCGCTTTCTGACGACCCTGAAGCGGGGGGAGGGCCTCCAAACCGAGAGATCCCCTGCCCCCACCTGGGGATTGGCAACCCTAGCCTGACTCCTGCTGAGGTTGGTGAGGGCCTTCACTCTGTGTTGTTTGTGGCTTAACATTTTGTTTTCAGCCAAACATGTTCCTGGGGTGAGTAACGGGGTGGCTGATGCTCTCTCTCGTAAGCAGACGGAGAGGTTTCATCAGCTGGCCCCAGATGCTGACAGAGAGGCGGTGCCAATGCCCCAGGAGCTATGGCTGATTCTAGAGCCGAGGCCTGCAGAGCAATAGGCCCAGCACCAGGAAGTCTTACGAACGGGCTGTGCAGCAGTTTGAAGACTTTAGGGCTGAGGTAGGGTATCGCATTGTTTGCCCCCTCCAGGTGGAGCAGTTGCTCCACTACTGTATTTTGCTTAGAGGTAAGGGATTGGCCATGCGATCCATTAGGGGGCGCCTGTCGGCATTAGCTTTTGCCAGTAAGGCGCTGGGTTATAGGGAGGAGACAGCTGACTTTTGGCTTCAGAAGATGCTGGAAGGGTGGGCCAGAGAGGCCGGACCCAGAGTGGACACGCGGAACCCTATGTCTCCGTCGATTCTGCGGGGTTTGAGAGGGGTTTGGGAAGTAGTGTTTGCTTCTTCTTTTGAAGCATGTTTGTTTCATGCTGTGTCCTTAGTGGCATTTTTTGGGGCCCTGGGAATCAGTGAGCTGGTGGCACAGTCCAGAAATAATGTTTCTGGTAAGGGTCTATTATTGAGGGATCTGAGGCTATCTGAGGGTAAGGCAGTGATTACTGTCTGTTGCTCTAAGACGGATCAGTTGCAGAAAGGTGTGGTACTTGAGTTGGGTAGTTGTTCAGAGCTTGAGCTGTGTCCAGTTACTGCGTTGGCTGCTTATTTGGCAGTCTGAGGGCCCGATGATGGGTTTTTGTTTTGCCATCATGATGGTAGCCCATTGACGAAACATCAGTTTTGGGCGGTGATGTCATGGGCTTTAGGTTAACTGGGTTTGACGGGAGTGCGGTTTGGAACCCACTCCTTTAGGATTGGGGCAGCTTCAACAGCTGCCGCCATGGGGTATCCTTCCTCTTCTATTCAGCGCTTGGGCTGTTGGCGTTCATCAGCTTACAAGTCTTATGTCTGACCGTTTCTTAGCCCTTAGGTAGCTTGTTTATTGGTGCTACTGGTTATGTGCCTGTTTAACTGTTCTTTCTCTTTAGATGCTGTTGTTCCTGGCCAGAGGAGCTGAGTTCTCATCTCTGGCCATAGCCGCGTATTTTGGGCCGCTCACCAGGCATGGAGAACTTCGGTCGGCTCTCAGCTGGGACTCAGCCAACATGTTTGTATTGAATGGCGGGAGTGCCGGGGCCTTCAGTGGCCGGGCCTGCTGCCTTTGTTATTTCAAGATAGTGCGGGGTCCTCCTCCTCAGGTTTTAATTGTTCACCTGGGAGGCAATGATCTGGGGCTTTTAAAGGGTAAGGCCTTAGTTTGGCAGGCCCATGACGACTTTCAGCACATTAGGGAGCGATGGCCTGGGACCATTATAATGTGGTCAGCCATGCTGCCCCGCCTGGTTTGGCATTGTGCTTGGGACCCTGCAGCTATTGAGAGGGCCCGGTATAAGGCTAATAAGGAGATTAAAAAGGTGTTAGAAGGAGGGTCGGGCCACTATTTGCCCCATCCGGACATTTTGTTGACATTTCCTGACCTCTACAGAGGGTGCATCTCTCAGAAAAGGGTAACATACTTTTTCTGAGAGATTTGTGGCAAGGGTTGCGGGTGGCTTTGGGCCTCCCGGTGGGCGCTAAGCCCTAAGTAGAGACTTGGCCTTAGTAGTGGCAGGTTTTTGGGGTTTAGGGCACTATGCGGCTAGGGGAGGACCGTGAAGCATCCCACTTTTGGGGAATTAGGGATTTGGCATGATCAACCTTGGGGTTTGGAGATCCGGGTTTGGAGAATGCAGACCGTCCTGGAGGCTCAGCTAGAGGGTGCCTTTCCGTCGAGACATGCGTCTGGGTTTGGACCCTCTAGTACATGCCTCCCTGCTGGGCCTGCCTGGAGGGAGCTGAGTCACTCAGCTCTGGCTGGGGGGCTGGGTCTCTCGCCCACTAATGGCAGGGGAGCGGTTGCGGTGACCCCTAGCCCTGGCCAGACCGCTGGTTGGGTGCCCTTGCCATTTATTTGATATTTAATAAAGTGGCCCAATTTTATTCCAATGCATTGTGTCTGACTCTTTATTCCGACCTTGGGGGGCAACCCCTTTTGGCTGGCTAGGCTAACTCAGTACATTCAAACTGAGTTTTGACTGAGGTCAAGCTCTTAGTCGTGATAGCTACACCTCCAAAGAAGAGCAACATGTCACAAAATGGTAGCAGTTTAAACCAGGAGTGTCAAACCAGGGGTGCTCTAAGACCTGAAGAAGAGAGCTCAGGAAAGCTCCTGCCCTGCTTCATATTCTGTTGGTCTTTAAGGTGCTACTGGACTCTTCTTGCTTTCTCAGATCTGAAGAAGTGAGCAGTGAGTGACTAAGAATTGCTCCTCCCCTTCCACAAATTCTGTTTGTCTTTAAGGTGCTTCTGGAATCTTGCCTTTATTCTTCTTGCCTTTCTTCTTTATTCTTCTTGCCCCTGGTCTCCTGCCTCACTTGGCAGTTCTTCCAGCTCTATTCAGAGTGGCAGACTAGAATCTGGGACCCCCAACCGTGCCATGGAAGCCTGCTGGATGACCTTGGGCCAATTTCTGCCTCTCCTATCTGACAAGGCTATTGAGCTATGAGGATAAAATACAGGACAGCACCCTTGTTAGGGAAGAAGACAGTCACATTCCATATAAGTGAAAGAAATCAACAGACATAAACTGTGTTTTTGTCTTTGAAAGGGACCCTTTCTCATCCTCCTCCCCTTTATTACTGTCTTCCCCTTTGATGATACTAGAAACAGGCAAAAAGCTTCCCCTGCAATAAAGCCCGCTTGCAATGGGGTCCAGAGGCAGCCCAAGCCCGGCTTGCCCTCTCCCCATATTTGGCACCCCCCGACATATTTTGTGGTGAGCGTGGTTATGCTCTGGATGAGCCTGCAGAGCCACAAGATGGTCGAGCCACTGCCACCGGACCCTCCTTCTCCTCCTGCCATGCTGCCACCACCTCCTGTGCCAAGCCCAGCCCCCAGCTCAGGCTACCCCAAGAAGCAGGGCAAGGCACTCAGCACCATCTTGCTCAGTCCCAGGCCAACACTCCAGCTCCCCTCAGCTGCCGCATCTCCAGAAGAGAAGGCCCACAGCCTGCCCCAGCAAAGCCCACTCAGTTAGCTGCAGCTACCACCCCACACTCACTTCCAGGCTCCTGAGGAGGCTGAGAAGAAGGCCCGAACTCTTCAGTGTGTGCTTTACTTGAAAGTAAACCCTCTCCCACACTCCCATGCAACAAGTCTGAGGCCTGGCCACTGGCTCCCTCCCCCAGCCAGAACTTTATGCAGCTGCCATCCATCCCGAGACCTTGGCACACCCAAGCCACACTTCAGAAAGAAGTAGCAGTTGCCTGTGCTGAGTGCTCTTCCCTCTCTCCACCTTGGAAAGTTGCAAGGGGCATTCTTCTTGTCCTCGGCTTCCTGCAGTGACACCTCCTGGGGCTTGGGATCCTTTAGGAAAGCAGTGAGGCAGCAGGGCCTTTCTACCTCTCAACTGGGGACTTTTTTGGCTCGACCACCGCCACTTGGAGCATGCAGAGAACTGGGGACAGAATGCAACATCGTCCCACCAATCCCATAACCACCACAACAGCCCAGAAGCTCGCATGTGGCAATTGTCCCCTCTTGGCGCAGCATTCCTCCCGCATCCATGCTCAGATTCTACATCATTGTTCTGTCGATTACAGGATTGACTGAAAGCTGTAGTTATTTTGCCGTATTGAAATTAGCTTGGAAAGATGGTTCTGTTTCTGGTGTATAACAAAGTGTGTTTGCAGGGTGATCGAGCTAAGTGGCAGGCTCTTTGTATCTTGTTTGCAGGGCTTTTTTGGAGCTGGAACACTGGTCAAGCCAGCCAGAACAGCATTCCTGTGTGTTCTGGCTCAAAAAAAAAGCTCTGGTCTTTTACACTGGTTCACTACTGTTTTCTTTTGCTGTATTGCATTTTCAATAACATTGATGTTTCAGTTTTTATTTTCTGTCTCCTGTGAACCACTTTCTATGACATGGAAATTGACATCATAAATATATGTGTTATAGTTATTTGTGGATGTATGTACATAAAACACTCCCACACATATTTGTCATAATATGATTTTCCCATACAAGTTTAAGAACGAAGGAACTTTCCTCAAGATATTTTCCGAACTTCAACAACCATCAGTGTTGATTAATATTAATAAATACAGATTCCGATTTAATCATGTCTTCTCAAAACCCCTACCTGGATCGTGCCTTTGATTATGCTTTATTTTATTTTATTTTATTTTTTAAAAAACCCTCCTTTTACATTCTCTCTCTCTCTCCCATTCCTCCCTTTTCTCTTTTCCCCCTGCTGTCATTCAGGAAGGCACTGATGAGCTTAAGCAGCAGGTGAGGTTTTTATCCCCTTCTGAACTTTAAGGAATCAGAAGAGGGGGAAATGATGGAGACCCTCTGAGATGGTGCTCTGATTAGTGCAGTGCCATAAGTGGAGTTCTGAGAAAGTGACTGTGCCCGTCCTTCTGATTTGCCGAGCATGACACCAAGGCACCTATTCCAGACACAGTTTGTTTGATTTTGACGAGATGTACAATGAAATGACATATCAAAAGGGAAGTAATAAGTAATGCCCCAAGCAATATTTGCACGTAAGGCATCCCAAGCAAATTACATCCTATCAAGGCAGTGGAGGGACCAGCAGCCAAAACAATAAGCTAAGGAATTTTATCAGAGAGCATTTGGAGCACTATTCAAAGTTGCTGGTGATAGCAATATGACTGCAAGTTCATAATTCATGGCAAGAAAACATTCAGCATCTCACTTGTCCGTAATCCAACAACATGTTTTGAGAAATCAGCAACAGCAGCATTCTTAAGCAAAACAAATTTTGTAACAGCCTTAGGTTCCAACTGACCAATCGACCAATCACAACTAGAATGAGGACCATAAAATGGCTGATTAGTATTGATTTATATTTAAATGTGCATATTGATTTCCACAAGCATTCCTGATTTTTAGGGAGAACAGATCAAAATTTTTTAGCCTTTCCATTATTCAGTTGAGTAAAAATACTGTTTATATTGGACTGGGCAAGAGTTGCCCACTCCACATTGGGAAATTCCTGGAGATTTGGGGCTGGAGCCTGGGAAGACCAAGGTTTGGAGAGGGGAAGGACCTCAGAGGAGTAAAATGCCATAGAGCTTACCTTCCAAAGCACCCATTTCCTCTAGGGGAACAGATCTTCGTCATCTTGAGATTGGTTGTACTTCCAGAAGATTACCTGGCCCCAGGGCTTTTTTTGTAGCAGGAACTCCTTTGCATATTAGGCCACACACCACTGATGTAGCAAATCCTCCTGGAGCTTACAGTAGGCCCTGAACTAAGTGCCTTGTAAGCTTTTGGAGGATTGGCTACATCAGGCAGGTGTAGCTAATATGCAAAGGAGTTCCTGCTACAAAAAAAGCCCTGCCTGGCCCTATGTGGAAGTTGGCAACCTTAGAATAGGACCAAAAGAATAAAAGTATCTGCAATCTTTCCTATTTCTACTTCCTCTTACAATCTACTGTATTCCCTCCCAAAGCAGCTTCCAGAAATCAGAAGCCCCTGAGGAAAACCTATAGCTATTGTTCATCAAGCATCTTTTCTGCAGGCACACATGGGGACTGCGCAAGAGCAGGCCTGCCATCAGATAAGTCTTTACAGGAAGGAAGGAAGGAAGGAAGGAAGGAAGGAAGGAAGGAAGGAAGGAAGGAAGGAAGGAAGGAAGGAAGGAAGGAAGGAAGGAAGGAAGGAAAATAGATGGGAGGAGGGAGAGGTGGAAAGAAAGCAATGTTAAATGCATTCTCCAAGCTGCTGGCTGACTAGGCTTGAAGAAGCGATTTAGAGAGAAATGCCTTCTCCATGCTGGCTAACAGGACCTATCCAATGGCAGGCCTAGTCATGTGTAGTCCTCATGTGGAACTGCACAGAAGATCAGTGATGAACAGTGAGTGTGTGAGGTGGCAGTATGGGTTACAGTGGGCTGGAGAACTTAAGTGAAAAATTCACCACCTTTTTTTGCTTCTTGGGAGTTAAGTTTTGTTATCTAACCCCTCATCACTGAAGAAAATATAAGGCTATTACTGTTCAACAAACTATATTCTTATTTATTAACAAAATTTATACCCCACCTTCCTTGCCTTATCAGGGCCAGCTAGACAGATAACAGATGAAAAACATGCATCATAAAAACCTGTCTTAAAAATGATTAAAGCCAAACAAAAGCATTTAACACATCATTAAAACAATTAAAAACAAGCTAAAATACACATACAAAAAGCAAAAAGGACAATTAAAACATAGGGCAGGAAGGAGGGATCACTGAGAGAAAGCCAGATGAAAGAAAAACTCTGCAGTCAAGTTTCTCTGGGGAAAACGTTCCAGAGTTCCAGAGTTTTCATCATTTGGAAGAAATGATACCTCTTAATTCTAGATGGGAAAACCATCTTTATTTTTTTAAATTTAAATTTCTTGTTTCAAGAAGAGGCCAAAACTAAAGCAGCACTTGACAGTAGTGTACCTTTAATTACACTGATTAAAACCAGCCCACACTGATTAATCAATTAAAGCTTTGGCTGATTAACCAATGGGTAATACTTGAGCTCTAGTTTTTAGAGATACATATCATATAGGCACTCCCTACAGGTATTAAAAGTGAACTAATGGTACTTCATTAGATTACCTCTTTGGGCCAATCCTTTCAAACAAGTTCCTGGATTTGGGTATGCTATAGTGACTTCCATGTGATAAATTCACAATTTAATAAAATATGGCTACCTTAATCCACAAGTGGACTGAAGGCAGTATTAAAATAAATAAATAATGGAACATGAATACATATTCATGTGACTGTTAAAAATCACCTATGTCATCCCTCACATGGTTATAAACTATTCTACTTTGCTTAATCCTTTAAGAATTAATGAAGCAACAGCCTTCCTAACCTACATATTTTGCACACTGATATTTTCCCCATTGCTACTGAGGCTGCTGATATAGTGCAAAGGCAACAGTGCTTCCACACAGCAGTCTACCCCATAGTTTCCAGGCCCTAATCTCCTTAGAGGTATGCAAGAAAAAAATTCAGCAAAATTCAGATTCAAGTATCTAGTACCCCAAAATTTTTGGATCGCCAAATATGTCCAAATGCTAGTATTGGTATTGTACTGGTATTTGGGGGAATATTTGGGAAACTAAATATATTCAGCTCCATTATACTCTGTTTCCTCCAATCAGCTGTTAGGTTTAGGCCATTTAAACCTAACAGCTGAGCTGCGGATGGGAGTGAAACTGAAAAGTGGAAGTTTTTTTATATAAAATCTGCTGATGGATGGCTCTTGTGAAATTGTTCACTCTGATTGATTTACATGGCACCATTCCAAACTCTTGGGGAAGCAAAGACAGATCGAGGAGGCATCTTTAAAAGCCTCCCCTTCACTTCCTCAGCAGGCCAGCCACGGTGGGCAAGCTGGAGAAACAAAGAGAGAAGAAGTTTAAAAAGTTTAAACTCCTTCTTTGGAGTCTCTTTTGTACTCTACGGGGCCATAGTGTACAATGGAGAGATCATGCTGCAGCTGTGGCACAACACCAGAGAAGGGGGTTAAAATTTAAACCCCTTCTCTCTCAAGTCGTGCAGCAGAGATGGCATGACTTCTCCATTGTACTCTATGGCCTCATTGGATACAATGGAGAGATCGCACTGTGGCACGACTCTCAGGCCTGAATGCAGAAGGGAGGGGGTGACATTTAAAAGCCTCCCCACATCCTACCCCAGCCATGTTGCTGCCACCTTCTATTTTTCAGCTGGCCTGCCATGGCAGGCCGGCTGGAGAACGGAAGCTGAATAAATTAGGTTTCTACACAGTGATTATCTCTTTGGAAGCAGAATCTGACCCACCAGGTTTCTGTCCTGCACTGGAAACAGGGAGGAATGGAGAGAAGCAGCATCTCCAAAAAAAGAGAGTGAGAAAAGAACTGGCACTATTAATGTTGTGCAGTGGAACTGGGCAGGGGCTAAACTGAAATGTGTTGCCAACTTTTCAACCAGTCTGCATACCTATAGCTACTACTGATATGGTTAGTATACAATGTACTATAATTCTGCAAGAACTTGGGGGAAATGTTGTATCTTTGAAAATGGAAAATAAATATTTTTAAAGATAAAGATCAGAGTGTCTGATTTGGCCTCTGGAAAGCCTGTATAATACTGCAGGACTTTTTTTGAGCAGGAACACAGTTCTGGCTGGCTTGGTGTCAGGGGGTGTAGCCTGATATGCAAATGAGTTCCTGCTGTGTGAAACAATGGTGCCATCTGGGATGTGGCCTAATATGCAAATTAGTTCCTGCTGGGTTTTTTTCTATTTAAAAAGCCCTATAATGCTGTATAGACATCATACAGTTTGAGGGGTTTTTTGCTTGGCAGAGCCAAATGCACATCCCTACCTCCCATGCCACCATTTCTTTTTAAATCAGCACTTTGATATTATTATAAAAATATAACAATCTGTGTATGAATTCTTTCAATCCTCAGATTTTATGTGAAAAAAGACAATTCTCTAGTGCCTTTCATCTTAAAAGGCATGCCTTTCACCTTCTATCTCCCCAACAAAAAGGGCTAGATTTTTTTATATGAAAGCTATACATTCAGAGAACGATACACAAATTGTTACATCATTATAATGATGTTACATTATAATGTTACATCATTATAAATAGCAAAGTTCAGTTGCCAATAATTATAAATAGCAAAGCAATTATAAATAGCAAATAATTATAAATAGCAAAGTTCAGTTGCCAACCAGATGATGTATAAGACAGCAGCTGTAATAACAGGAGAACTGGGATTGGACAATAAGAAAAGGCAGTTAAGGGTTTTAAGGTGAAAGCAAACTGAAAAATGAGAATGGGGGGGGGGAATCAATAAATGATATTAAGACTTAAGCACCTTAAAACAATTTTTAAAGGAAACTCAAAAATGAAAAAGAAAAGCAAACATCAGAAAGAAATATCAGTTAAATATAAAAACGACAGCCCACACTGCAGAAGAAATCAAAGAATTGTTGCAATATCCAAGAAGATCAAGAAGTACAAAAGTAGGATCCAGCAATATAGTCAAAACTTCCAATTCCAGACTAATCGAAGACAGTTCTACAGATCACTATAGTGATAAAAAAGTAAAAAGAAAACCAGTAAAAGAAAATACAACAACCTTCTGGGAAGACCTAAAAAAAAACAATAAAAAGCCACCTGGATCACTGGTGAGGCCATTGTGGGAACAGGAGCAGAAAATAATGGCTACTGTGTTGGCAAAACCAGGAGAATCCAAACTTTCCCTCCCACATGACAGCTATTGAGGCTTTTGCAGCAAACCAGATTCGGGAAAGATTGGAGAAAAAAACAGTGAAACCTGGTAGTGCCCAAAAAATCCATGTGGAAGGGGCAATGTTCAGGAAGGCTTTCCCTTGAGGGGGAACCATCACTGAAAGGGCTCAGATGTGGACTGCACCTGTCAGAACTTGTCTAGAAGAGGGTACCCAAGCAACTCTAGATCAGAGGAACAAGGATAATGCATGAAGACATATCCAGAGAGTCCATATCAGAGGGTAACGACAGGGGAAAGCTCTTAACTACACATTCACTAGAACCCGAACTTATCAATCAACATTAATAGCCAGTTTAGTGTAGTGGTTAAGTGTGCGGACTCTTATCTGGGAGAACCGGGTTTGATTCCCCACTCCTCCACTTGCACCTGCTGGCATGGCCTTGGGTCAGCCATAGTTCTGGCAGAGGTTGTCCTTGAAAGGGCAGCTGCTGTGAGAGCCCTCTCCAGCCCCACCCACCTCACAGGGTGTCTGTTGTGGGGGAGGAAGGTAAAGGAGATTGTGAGCCGCTCTGAGACTCTTCGGAGTGGAGGGCGGGATATAAATCCAATATCTTCTTCTTCTTCTTCTTTTGCAAAAGAAGGAAAGAAAGAGCACCTATCTAGTCTATGAAGAGAGATACAAGGTCACAGTTGGGCGAGGCAGGACAACAGGAAGGGTCTCCTTCTCCATCTCATCCATTCTTTTTGCTGAGCATAGAGTTGCCAGCCCCCCCCCCCCCCGGCCCCCAGCAGGAGATGGGATGGTAGGGTTGTCAGATCCAGGTTGAGAAACTCCTGGGTCATTTTCGCACTCACCTTAATCAGCAGCAACAACCCTCTTCACCGCGCAGGATCTGCGCGGATTTCGCACTAATTGCCGCAGAGCACCCAGAAGAGCCAGAAAGTCCCGGCGCTTTTGCGGCGCAAACGGAAACCGCCAAAAACCAGTTTCCGTTTGCGCCGCAAAAGCGCCGGGACTTTCCGGCTCTTCTGGGTGCTCCGCGGCAATTAGTGCGAAATCCGCACAGATCCTGCGCGGTGAAGAGGGTCGTCGCTGCTGATTAAGGTGAGTGCGAAAACGACCCTGGAGATTTGGGGATGGAGCCTGAGGAGGACAGGGACCGCAGTGCCCACCCTCCAAAGCAACTGAGGACTGATCTCTGTAGTCTGGAGATGACCTGCAATTCCAGGGCATACTCTGATCCCACTTGGAGGCTGGCATCCCTAGCTGAGAAAGCAGAGTGGGAGAAGAGATCCTACCTCAAGTGAGAGGGGGAAACAACAGTTCACATTCAGGAAAATATGGAAAGATTTCTCTATTACGGACACTCTTCAGTAAAATTTACTTGAATTGGTTTAAGCCATTTTCTTCATATTAAAGTTACATGATTCATCACCAAACCTTTTGTTACATTTCCCCAGAAGACTTTTAGCCGGGGGGGGGGGTGAGACTGTAGGATTCTATCTGCAGTTTCTACCACTATTTCACCTCCTCCTGAAATAACATTTTAAATTAGAAAGTTTTATAAGATCATTATTTAAATCCATTCCCCCCCCCCCGCCCCCAATCTCATCATGTGTATCACTTGTGAGGTACTGAATGCCTGGTAACTATATAAACTGGAGGGATTATGCATAGCTTTTTTTCACCATTTAACACGTACAGGATTAGGCCTTGGATGTACTTGATTGAATCTATTCACATACCTAGATTACAGGTTCCTCCAATGCAAAACCCCCTTCTGGGCAAAATAAGGAAAGTGGTAATAGAAGAAGATGTGTTATTAATAGGAAAACTGAACTAAAGAACTGCTATACAGCACTTGGCTGACTCTGAAAAACGATGGCTTTGATAACGATTTTTACTTGAAATGACATTTGCCGCACCTTCCAGATCTGCTTTCCACTTCATAAGAAAGCTCTGCATTCTAATGATTTTAAAAGGGCTCTTTAAAAAAAAAAGTTTAAGAAAAAAACAGCCCCAACTCCAATGGGGCTGCACACTTTGCATGCGCGCGGGGACACACACACACAACCACTGTGAAAAAGAATTAATCCTCAAATTTTAAAAAGGCATGCAATTACCATGTCAATATAACTGATGATTTGGAAACATTGTTATAGTGACATTAATAAGTACAAAATATTGACCTACACACTGGCAGAGACATAACCTTGCCTTAAATAAAATCATGTTGGAATGCAATTATTATTACAGGAAATGAATCCCAAGGCTGGTAAGTGTCAATCTGTTCACAGCTAAAAATAAAAACAAAAAAATCCATGAGTTAAAAACTATCATTATAGCTCAAGCGAAGCATGATAAATTGTTGCTGGGAAAAGAGTCCAGTCCTCTGCAAGTTTATGCGAGCTAAATTGGGCTTATTCCTAAGTAAGTGTGCATAGCCTAAGGTCTTCAGGTTCAGTGGAGGAGAGCAACAGTTCTGATTGGAGACCTTCTCCTAAGGAGACAGAGGTCTTATTTTTCAGTTTGACCCAACATCATCAAGCTATGGCCTAGTTCTGACTACAATGGGAAACCTGTTTTTCAAACTGAGAGGGGCTCACATTACTGACTATTTCTCCATATAAAACAATTCCCTGTTCACAGAAAATTAGTCTAATAGTGAGAATATGAGGATAGAACCCTTACTGACATGTTAGATATCTATACAAGGAGAATTTTTTGCACGGCATACAGCAGGGGTGGCCAACAGTAGCTCTCCAGATGTTTTTTGCCTACAACTCCCATCAGCCCCAGCCAGCAAGGCCAATGGCTGGGGCTGATGGGAGTTGTAGGCAAAAAAACATCTGAAGAGCTACCATTGGCCACCCCTGGCATACAGTATCCTCTGGAGCATGGTGAAGCATGGGGAACTTACCTATCCAGCTTTCATTACACTCTTCTGTGCAGGTAATACACTGGTGATGCTGGTAACTACAACAAGAAAAAGTCTCTTTATTGCTTCCAACTGGGACAGAACACTAATACACACGGAGAGACAACAATTTCAACTAGGATTACCAACTCTGGGTTAGGGAAGATTCTTGGAGATTTGAGGGCATAGCCTGAGGAGGGAAGATTTTTGGGTAAGGAGTTCAGCAGAGATGGGATACCATACTGTTCACACTCCAAAGCTGTCATTTTCTTTTGGAGGACTGATCTCTGTAGTCTCATAGTTCTTGGTGAACTCTAAGCCCTACCTGGAGATTTGGAACCCTAACTTCAGCTTCAAACCATGAGTGAGGTCTCTCCTATATATGCCTTGAAAACCATGCCTATATGCATATATCACAAGAATAGATCTGAAATGCAGTCATGCCGATAGCCAGAGAATGGGGGGGGAGGGAATTTGAAATGAGTACGGTAGTGATCAGCCTATCATTATTTATTTAAATTATTATTTATTTACCAATTTTCTACCCAAGACTCAAGGTGGATTTCATGGCATAAAACAATGTAATTGAACAGTATGAGGAACCTAATAAGCAACACAATTCAACTATGATTTAAAAAATTAGAAAAGTGCAAAAGAGTATCAGACATGGTATGACAAGCAATACAGAAAATGGAATTACAAAAAAAAAAAAAAAGAATGGAAAAGAATGCTAGTTCTGAGTCCATTTCTACCCCTTCATTCCTCTCCCTGCTTTATTCCAACATGTCGTCCCCCCCTCCCCATCTGCAGAGTTATAAAATCAGGAGTCTTTGGCCTTAACTGCTAGTTCTGCTCAAGCCAACTGCACAGACACCTTTGAAAGATTTATGGCAGAGTTTGCCCTTTTTTACCTCAGGTGGTCCTGAAGGTATGCTGGTTCCAGACCGTTATGGGCTTTAAAGGTCAATAACAAAACCTTGAACCTGATCCAGTCTGCAATCTGGAGCTAGTGCAGTTGGTAGTGTACTGGTTGAATATGTGCTTTTTCAAAAAAAAAAAAAAAAAAAAAGCTAAGTAATTGCTTTGGTTGAGACCAGGTCAGTCTCAAGGGTGACCCTACATGTAGAATGAGTTGCAGTAGTCCAACCTGGAGGTGACTGTTGCATGGTTCACTTTGACTAAGTCAGGGGGGAACAGGAAGGGAACTACCTTTGTGTAGATGGTAAAACACCAGTTTAACTACATTTGTGACCTGGGCCTCCATTGAAAGGGAGGCACCCAGGATCACATGTAGGCTCCTGACAGCCAATCCAGGTGTTAATGACACATCGTCAAGAGCTAAGAGTTGGCATCCCTGCGCAGCATCCTCCCAACGCAGCCACAGGACCTCCATCTTTGATGGGTTTTGTTTCAGCTGGCTCTGTTTTAACCAACAACCATGGGTTCCAGACCACTGGCCAGACTCTCTGGGGCTTCGTTCAGCCAACCATTCATCAATGGATAGAGCTGTGAGTCATCAGTGTATTGGTGACATCCAAGCCCAAACTCAGTGCCAGCTGGGTGAGGGGGTGAATAAAAATGTTAAATAACACTGAAGGGAAGATACAAATAGGTATCATTGTGAGAGGGTCTCCCCTAGTGCCATCCTCAGTCCTTGATCTTGGAGAAAGCAGAAAACCATCCAAGGCTGTCCCCTGGATCCCCATATTGGCAAGGTTAGGTTGGATCATGGTTGGCATGTCAAATGCTGCTGACAGATCCAATAATATCAAGTTAAAAATATAGACAGTTTCAGTGTGTCAGTCAACAGATAAAGATATTTACATTGAAATAAAGAACTAATTAATATTTTTCAAACTACTTTGTGGCTTAATTTAAATAGTCATAAGATTTATTTATACAATCCAATAACCAATGAAAACAAGTTCAGTTATGCAATAGGCAGCAATTCAACAATGATATCACACTTACAATTTGTTTACAAAAAAATCTAACCTCACTCTGTAAAGCAGGGGTGGGGAACCTCCATCCCGAGGGCCGTATACGGCCCTTGAGGTCACTTGGTGTGGCCCTCGGGGATTGCTGGACCAAACCGAGCCATGTGGCAGCCTCCCTGGGGCCTGGCTGGCCAGCGAGGATCGTGGGGCCCAACCGCACTTTGCAGCAGCCTCCTCAGGGCCAGGCAGGGATCACAGGGCCCAGATGTACTGTGTGGAAGCCTCACTTGGGCCTGGCCAGCCGCCCAGAATCGCTGCAGGGCCTGGAAAAGTTACTGTCACCGTTCAATTTGCACTTGATTATCCCAGATGGTGTGGCCTAATATGTTAATGAGTGTGTGATCTAATATGCTAATATTAGGGGATGTGGTCTAATATGCTACTAAGTTCCTACTGGGCTTTTTCTACAAAAAAGCCCTGGACTTAGGCATTTGCCTAGGGTGATGGGTCATGTGTGTGTGCCAGATTAGGCTCTCCCCACACGACTTCAAATAGAAAAACAGTTATTTGCATTAACTTTGCTGGCCTGAATCATTCTCCCTCAGTGGAGCACTGTTTTTTAAGTTGATAATTTTTATGGTCTGCAAATGATGTTATAAATATCCATATGGCCTTTGGCAGAAAAAAGGTTCCTCACCCCTGCTGTAAAGAATAGCAAAGGCTCTTCTCAGAGTTTTAAGGCATGGAGTGGCTGGCTTTGCTGACCCACCTCAATCCAGCTGTCTGCACAAGTCATCTGTGAGAACAATCAATGCCTTCTCCATCCCATGAGCAGGGCAGAAACAGGATTGGAAGGGGTGCTGGGCTGAAGTGTCAGCCAAGAAAATCAGCAGTTGGTCCATTGCCACTCTGTTAATTACCTTACCCAGTAATGGTAAGTTCAACACTGGGCAGTAGTTGGAAAGATCACTAAGATCTAAAGATGGCTTCTTTAAGAGCAGTCTGACCACTGCCTCTTTTAATATCCCTTGGAAGATCCCTGGACACAGGGACAGATTTACAATGTCCACCAGGGCCCTCCTAGCTTTTTCCAACAATGATGGGCTCAGGTCAGTCAGAAGCAACATCAATGCATTGATGATATCTGTTTTCCCATTCTGCCACCCCCAAAGTCTCCCAAGGGCTCCAGCCATGCATCTGGCAATTCTACCAGAGCTTATCAGACCCTCACTCCCTCTGCCATTCATTTAAAAAAGGCTCTGAAGTAAAAATGGATTGCAATATTCAGCCTCACTTATGAGGAGATGTTCCAAACAACAATTGCGCCTGGGCAAGGAACACACAGTGAAAACAATGGCAAAGAACAAAGCAACTGTTCAAAACAAATAAATACAAATCTATATGTGTGCTATATTCAAAGTACAAAATGGATTACTATTAGATACAAACCATAATCATCATTTACAAATTATTTACAAGGCTCCATATAGTTCATCAACAGGATTAGCACAATTGTAAACTAGGATGCTGTATCCTCTATAATACAATGTAACTTTGAAGATTTCACAATACTTTCAATAAATCTTCTAAGTATAAAAATCCAGATTTCAAGATTTCTTATTATTGATGTTCACGGTGGAATCCCAATGCAAATTCAGCTCTGCAAGCTGCTCTGATAAACTGCTCAACACTCCCACTAGTTTATAGGCAGTGTTTCACAACGGAGGCTTCCTCAAGAGAAGATTCTCAGTGTTATTTGACAATTTCACATGTGCCAGAAAGAAATGTGAAACTCATACTGGATGAAGTTTATGGATGGAATGGAAATTATGAATTTAAGGGAATGAGTTTAAAAGTGTGCAGCTCTGTTTAGGATTGTACTATATGACTGTATGCTCAATCTACCAGATTGGCCAGGGCTTTTTCTGTCCTGGCTCCTATTTGGTGGAACAACAAGCTCCCAACAGAGATCAGGATCCTGTGGAGTCTGATGCATTGCCCCCCCAGTCGGAATGAAGAGGCAGACACAATATGTTGGGTATAAAAAACCGGGCCGCTTTATTGAAAGAAACTTGTCAAACCTAAAACTGGCAGGGATAAGGCCTAGCAGGACAAGCCCTGGGGTCACCCCCTGACCCTGCACAAGCCCACCCTGCACAAGCCCATCGTCCTAAGAGGGCGAGCCACCCTGCCCCCAGCACAAGCCCACCGTATTCGGGCTGTTGCTGAGCGGCCAGGCCCCAAGCCATTCTCCACCTGGGCTAGCATCAATCCCCCATGGAAAGATCCGCCCAGGTGAGACTTTTCCGTGATCTGCATTCCCCGCACTGAGCCGTGGAGCCCATCTGCGGTTCATACAGACCACCCGCACCAATGGTGCTAGGCCATAGGTGCTCCCCTGAAAAC
Organism: Heteronotia binoei; assembly: GCF_032191835.1. NCBI lineage: Eukaryota > Metazoa > Chordata > Lepidosauria > Squamata > Gekkonidae > Heteronotia > Heteronotia binoei. The sequence goes on from NC_083223.1 coordinate 37,204,110, forward strand.
ACTGTGGCCAATAAATTTTCCAGCCTGCGACCGAACAAAAACTCATATTAACAAACCCTAACACTACAAGGCAGTACAAGGTAGGCAAAAAACAGCTCCACATGGGCCAATTCTGTGAAGATGAAAAAATTCCTACCTGGCTGCACACTTCTGGGCGCGGTTGGGGCTTATATAGCCCCGACGCCGCACCCAGAAGAAGCACCCGAATGCGCCGGGGCTGTCAATCTCTGCTCCCTCCTTCCGCGCGGGAAAGACGGCCCCCAGCCTAAATGCCAGCGATGCCAACTTGGCTGGGAAGGGGCCAGACCATTCCACAGGGTCTGTAAAGCAGAGCTGTTCCACAAAGCTTTTGGCTGAGGCAGTGGACAAAACATCATATTACTTCCCTGCTTCAGACAGCCCTAACTCTTGGTCCATAGGATTACTGACATCTGTAACAGGCTGGCCCTGCTATGAAGATGTTTTCTCTGTTGCCATCCTAGTATTTTAATTAATTTTATCTGTTGTTTTAATTTTAATTTACTGTAATTTTGACTGTAAATTTTATATGTTGTTACCCACCCTGAGCCCATACTTGGGGAGGGCAGGTTACAAATAAAAATAATGAATAAATTAAAAATAGATATAAAGTTAGAAAAATTGACAATGCTGAAGTGGTAAATGTATGTTAAGAAGTCATACTATTCTCTACCACAACTCAAACACCTTCAAATGCATTGTTTCCACTAAACTTATTGCTCATATTGTCATAATTTTTAATATAGTACATCCATGTTCATGGTGTTTTACAGAGTACTTAAGAATAAAGGTGGGGGGTTACCATGTATATTGAAGATATGGAGAAGACAGTAAAGGCAAGGATGGTATCAAGAGGTAAGCAAATGGAGAAAGAAGAAAGACTGCAAGAGAAAGGAGGAGTCAAGTTGCACCTTTAAGACCAACCAAGTTTTATTTAGAACGTAAGCTTTCGTGTGCTCTCTAAGCACACTTCATCAGATGAGGGGATCTGATTCCCTTGTCTGATGAAGTATGTTTAGAGAGCACACAAAAGTTTATGCTCTAAATAAAACTTGGTTGGTCTTAAAGGTGCCACTTGACTCCTGCTTTGTTCAACTACTTCAGACCAACATGGCTGCCCACTTGGATCTATCTGCAAGAGAAAGGGAATGCCAAAAGATGCATAGGAACAAAGGAAGTATCACTGCAAAGAAGTACAAACCCAAACAGAGTTACACGTAATTCTACTGAAGTTAGTGTACTTAAAAGTATGTATCTCTGCTTAGGACTGTACTGCTAGACTTCAGGTGTATACTGCTAGACAAGTATTTCTGTCACAGAGGAGAGAGGTCTCCAACAGGATGTTCTCAGTTCTCTTTAACAACTACTCTGGATTTTTGGAAGAAAACGATAGCAGCTACAGGTATAACACTGATATAAGTTAATGCTATGGATATAGCCTTTTAAAAAATAGAGAGGTGTAACCCCTTGAGTCCCAAGAGCCAGATCCAAAGCCTAGAGATTACTCAAAACTCAAAATGTAAATCCAATTTATTTATATACCGTGAAAATACTGTGAAAGCAACTGTGAAAAACATTCCCAAAGATAATCAATACTGGTTCCCTAACCACTGGCTCAGAGCAGAGTCCTACTCACTTTGTGGAAGGCACAGTCAGCACTGTGTGCTCTTCCTGAGGCTAAGCCTGGAGCAGAGTCCCAGATGTCAAGAAGGCCTTCTTGCAACTGCAGGAACTCTTCCTGTGAAGATGCAGGATGAGTCTTCAAGCTCATTCGTTGCCCTGGGAACAGTTCCCCTTTCCTCCTGGCAAGACAAAGTGGGGCAGCTCTGTACTCGGGTGCTGCTGATTTCAGTGTAGTGTAGAGTTTAGCTGTCAGCAGTTCCTTTTCTTCAGCTCTTCCCAGTTACTGCTGCTCTCACAGGGATGATTGTTCAATTCTTCCTAGCTAACAATTTCAGCTCTGTCTTCTGTCCTTTTTGGATCCAAAGTTTGAAAAACAAGCTTTGCCCTTCAGAGATCACTACCCTCAGTGCTTCTCAATCAATCTCCCCTTTTTGTCCTTTCAGCTAGTCCAGTTCTGCTTTATTCCACCCCTCATTGTCATGGTGGCTCTTTCAAAAGCATGCCCTATGAGCCTTTGCTAAATATGCAAATTAATACAAGTTTATGTACACATCAGCCAAGGCTTTTTTGAGCCAGAACACACAGGAACGGAGTTCCAGCTGTTTGCCAGTTCCAAGCAAGTGGCATTCTGACATACACAGTCTTTGCATATGGAAGTTACATTCCAGCCCTTGACTACTGTCTCCTTCTCCATTACTCCCTCTAATCCCCTCTAAGATTCTTACTCACTATAGTGACCATGGGGGACACATGTTACTTGAATCAATATGTATATACAATCAAGAAACATTGAAGATGCTGTTTCAAGGTCAGATCTAAGCTTCCAAGATACAAGAGAGGTTTTCTATTAGGGAGGGATGGCCCACAACCCAACTGCAGAGGTTTCATGACCCACAAAAAAGCTCTGTGTACACCAATTGGGAATATAATTCTGGCACAAAAGCCAAAGTGCAAATAATAACACTGCTGGATCCCCTTATATCTCTCATCCATGATCACACAAACCATCCATCCAACTTTTTTCATAGTCCAGCAGGTCCCAGGCTTCCTGTCAGGTCCCTCCAAGTAATACTGAATGCAAATTGGTTTCCATCCCAGTGAACTATAACATAAACTCATTCCTAAATGTGCTAAAGGCCAAAAAAGTCTCAATGAATGAAATGCAAATGGCTGTCTTGCTCACCAGCAGCAAGAAAATGTTTTTTTTTCTGTGATTTCACTGAGAAACATTCCTTTTGACTTATTGGATGCTAGCATCTCAATTTACATAATAAATACAGAGAGTAAATAAGTTGCTGGAGAAACCAAATCATCCAAGCCATTTGTATCAGCTTTCTCAATATACCAGGTGATTTGGAAGATATCTTCTAAAGAAACACACAGACTTCAATAGCTTGCATTATTTTCCTGGGCCACTAGTCCCCCCTCCCCTTCTCCCCACCCACTCCCAACCCAGACACTTAGCTTGCTTTTATAGCACCTATGAAAGAGAATCCCAGACCTTTACAATATTAGCTTCAACATATAGCTGAGCTATTATTTTCATATTGCTGCCCAAGATCTCAGCTGGCTAGTATAAAAACAATGCAGAATCTTCTGCCAAGACTTCAAGTGAAATGTGTGATGAGCTTTATTTTCTATTTGCTTTTTTTAAAGTTTAATTATTTGCAGAAAGCATTAAACTATGTAAATGTATTTTAATCAGTATCTTTGGGAGAGCGCACATAATTAACACAGTGTCCAGAGTGGCTTATGTTAATAAGGGCTGCAAACACAGCAGAATTATTATTTTTTGCTAGATTTCCCTTCTTGTGTACATCTGCTGTGGCAAATACAAAAATACTCTATCAACAACAATGGAAGCTTTAGGCACCTCCCCCCCGCTCCCCCCCCCCCCAAAAGAAGACAGCAAAAAAAGAAGAAAAAAATCTCTGAACATCCTATTGTTTAGTGAGTCCTGTTAGTGGATTTCTAAGCTTTGGATGGGATTTCTGGAGTTTATAGTCCAAAGTCAAGGGATTTTTCCCAAACCGACAGACAATCAGGACTTAAATGTAAAGGGTTTTTCCATCTCCTCTCCCAGCAAATATGTTATGCCCAAAGTGAACTGACAAAGAGATTGAAGACACACACAGCCCATGCCCAAAGCTCTATTTGTCAAGCATCCTTCTGCCAGGTCTAAAATATTTTTTGCTCCTGAATTGAATTTGTGGAGATAATGCACATCTGATAAACTAGCGTGTGTGCAACAGGAAAGAATGAAAAGAGTTTGCTTTTTTAAAACTGAACACTGTTTTTTCTGTTAGGGTACTAACATATATCCAGAGTTAAGGAAAAATCCAGATTAGAAAAACCTTGGTAAATCTTCAATCAAAAAATCACCATAGGTGGGATACAGCTATGTAGATTGTCAGCAGAGCTACCCAAGGACAAAGATGGGATGTTAATCCAAGCCCCCACTCCTGGTTTGTTCTTCATTAGCCCTGTTCACATGTTACAGTAAGCGCATGCAGGGTTTTTTCTGAGCAGGAATGCAGTTCTGGGTAGCTTGGTGTCAGGGGGTGTGGCCTAATATGCAAGAACATTCCAGCTGGACTTGTTCGACAAAAAAGCCCTGTGTGAAACAATGGTGGCATCAGGGGTGTGGCCTAATATGCAAATAAGTTCCTGCTGGGGGGGTCCTACAAAAAAGCTCTGAGTGCATGTACAACCTGCATGTACAGATATATGCCTATTTGTAAAAGAGAGAGTGAGTGAGAGAGCGCCAATGTGCATATACCTGCCAAGTGAAATCAGGGACCAGTACCTGTCAAGATCAACTAATAATGACTTAAGACTGGGGGATCATGGCCTAAGCAATAGGCCCTGTTAAAACCATAATGGATCCACTGCTACTAACGTTCTACCTTAGTTGCTTCCCTTCCCCCCTTTTCTTATTTTGAATTGTAACTGGGGTGAAGGAACTAGTCAGCGCCTTCTCAGGGCCTGAGGTGAGAGGAAGCCTTGCATAACAATTCAAGGGCATTTGCTAGCTATCGCCTGAGAAAGTATCTAGTAGTTGTGTGTGAATGTTTCCTCCTGTAAACCCCCTCCCCCCCCGTAGGAATGTTTTTGAAGTGTATCTTAAAACCCATGTATCAATGTATTGGTTTCATTCTTAGCAAGCTAGAGGCTTGCGCCAGAGTACCGGTTATCAATAAATGAAGACTTAGTATCAACTTTGACTCATTCTTGAATCCGTCGACTTGACATTTTGCTAAGAATCAACTTTGAAGCTTAACCACCCTGGCCACTTGGTAGCGAAATGGCTGAAAATTTACCAGAAGGCGATGAGCTTCCTGATGCCGAAGAAGGGCCATCCTTCCCCTGGCACATCTTGAGCGCCCGGAGAGTAGCGGCATCTCCTCCCCAGTTCCAGCAGCTGCTCGTCACCCCGAGGCAGTAGCAGCCCCGGACCTCCACCAGCACCATGGATGAGGCCCTGGCTAGACACGAAGCCATCCTGACCCGACACATGCGAAGGATGCGAATGGTGAACGTGGAAGGGCCTAATCCGGGACCCATGGAACCGGAGGAGATCGACATTATCGTGGCGGTCCCATTACACGAGGAATGCCCGAAACCAGATGAGGGAAAACTGGGGGCAACGGCCCCAAAAGACGAGGAGGACGAAACAGCCAGGGAGTTTTGAACCATAGTCCACAAAGAAGTGGAGAGCGTGGTCAAGGGCTTGAAGACAGAGATGCAGGCCATGACCAACCGCATGGTGGGAGAGATCACCAGAGAGATCTCTCGCTCTCTAGGACTGCCTGGGCCCAGAAGAATTACTCAAACCCCCCCCCCCCCATCCGGCAGCCACCAGCACCAGCAATTCCCATGCCAGCGGCACCGGCCATGGCCCCAGCGCCACCCGCAGCACCCCAGCCGGCAGGGGCCCCTCCTGCTCCTCGCAATGGAGGGAGAGGAAGGGAGCACGACGCTACCTTCAACAGGGACCTGGACGAGGTTGAATACTTTACAATCCAGGCGAACAGCTATATACATTATTGGGGGAATACCTTCTCGAATGAGTTCAGCCGAGTGGATTACCTGGGGTCGAAGCTGAAAGGGGCGGCCAAAAGGTGGTACATAAGCCTGTATGAAGCCATGAGCCCGGAACTGGACTATGTAGCAACGTTCCTGCAGGCTCTGTTGGCGCAGTACGAAGACCCCCTCCAGGAAACCCGGGCACTGGAGGCTCTATGTGACATGCAACAGGGGCAGAAGTCGATCCGGGAGTATGCAGCGGACCTCTGAGCCAATGCAGCCAAGGTGCGAGGGTGGAGTGAGCTGATGAAGATCGAGCATTTCACCCGGGGGCTGAATGCGGGCATATTGGATTGGGCCCTCACCCAAGCCCGACCTACCACGTTGGTCAGTTGGATCCAGCTAACGGGTGAGGTTGAGACCAATATGAAACGTGTCGCCCTGCAACACCAGCAACAGAGCGTAAAAGGGGGACGGGACCCAAAAGCAACCCCGAAAGCAGAGGTGAAGAAGCCGGCTGGTGGGGGTAAACTAAGAGGGACCCGCAAGTGCTTTCAGTGTGGAGACCCAGGGCACCTGGCAAGCAGCTGCCCGAACCCGCTGCGAGCACCACCAAGTGCCGTGAAGCAGAGCACTCCCATCCCAAAGAAGGCTCCTGGCTGCCCTAAGGAAGCGGCGAAAGGCAACGTGGCGGCCACCGAAGAGGGGGAAGAGGAACCGTTCCTGAGCGATGAGCTGGGTGAGCTGGTCTGGATGGAGGAGCCATTGGGAAATGGGAACGACCTGCTCGGAAGGGTGCCCACCAGCAGGTCGCAGAGGAGCTGGAACCAGTGAGGGTGAGAGTGACTGGGTCACTATACTTTGTATCAGTGAGACTGTTGAACCCCAAACTCAAGAGGTTCATGCAAGTGAGGGCGTTAATTGACTCGGGGTGCAAAGGGAATTAATAACGCCTAAGATAGTAGAGGCCTTAGGCCTGACTACCACCCCCTTCCCCTGCCCCATACAGTTCGAGCAGATGAATGGGTCAGTGATGCGGGGGGAGCCCTGTGCTTCAGAGACTCAATTTCTGCCGATGGGGATCGAGGAACATTGGGAGCAGGAGTCTTTTGTAATTGCCCCCTCCTGTTCTTACCCAGTAGTGTTGGGGGTGGAGTGGCTGGCCAGGCACGAACTGGACATTTAGTGGGGGAGGCAAACCATAAGGTTCATAGACCCGCTGTGCAAAGATCACCTATGGAACTTAGAGTGGGGGCCTCACCCTCCGCCGAGAGGGTATGTTTGACATTGAAAGAAGTCCGGAAGTTCCCCAGGCATACCGGGACTTGATGGGGGTGTTCAGCGAGCAGGGCGCCAATGAGCTGCCACCCCATAGGGACACGAACTGTGCTATCGAGCTAATACCAGGGGAATCGCTCCCAAAAGTCAAACTGTACCCGATGGGATGGGCGGAGAAGGCGGAGCTGCACAGATTTCTGGTCAAGAACTTAAAACGGGGGTTTATTAGGCCAGCCATGGCCCCCCACGCAGCTCCGGTCCTGTTCCGGAAAAAGAAGGATGGCTCGCTTAGACTTTGCACAGATTTTCAGGGGATAAACGCAATTTCAACCTCCAACGCCTACCCCATCCCCTCATTAAAGACTTATTGAGTACTGTGTCGGAGGGGAAAATTTTTACAAATTTGAGAGATGCGTATTTCCGGGTGCGCATTAAGGAGGGGTATGAGTGGAAAACAGCGTTCAACACACCACTGGGGCAGTTCGAATACCTGGTGATGCCATTTGGACTGCAAGGGGCCCCCGGGGTGTTCACGAGTTTTATAAACAATGTGTTAAGAAAGTTTTTGTTTAAGGGGGTGGTAGTGTACCTGGATGACATCATTATTTACTCGCAAAACAAACAATCTCATGTGAAATTGGTGCGGGAGGTGTTAAGCACCCTGTTGAGTCATAAATTGTATGCTAAGCTGTCTAAATGCGAATTTCACAAAACAGAGCTGGATTACATGGATTTCCGAGTGTCCACTAGGGGACTGGCAATGGACCCGGCAAAAGTGCAAGCTGTATTAGATTGGGCTCCCCCGAGGACACATAGACAACTCCAATCGTTCCTCAGGTTCGCAAATTTCTATAGGACGTTCATACTGGGGTTCACACAAATCATGCTCCCCTTAACTGAGTTGTTAAAGACAAAGGGGAAGGGCCCGGAAGCCAAGCGACCAGGAGCCCAGTTAAATTGGACATCGATCTGCCAGTCGGCATTTGATAAATTGAAGCGGCTGTTCACAAGTGAGCCGGTCCTGAGCCACCCCAATGAGCTCAAACCCTTTGTCATGCAATGCGACGCCTCCGATGTAGCCATTGGGGCCATTCTCATGCAGAAGGATGAGGAAGGGAAACTGAGGCCGTGTGCTTACATCTCAAAAAAGTTCACAGCAAAGTAAAGCAATTGGTCAGTGTGGGACAAGGAGGTGTTTGCAGTAATGTTTGCCTTAAAAACATGGTGGTCTTGGTTAGAGGGGGTGAAAGTGCCATTCGAAATATGGACCGACCACAAAAATCTCGAAGCCCTCACAGGGAAAAGGAAACTGAGTGAAAAACAAATCAGGTGGGCCAGTTTCTTCTCTAAATTCGATTTTGTGCTAAAGCACATCCCCGGCACGAAGAACTTTCTAGCAGACGCTTTGTCTCACTTGCCCCAGCACAACAGTCAAAGAGAGGAGATAGTGGACTCGTTCGTTCCGCCCACCCAAGTGGCCGCCATTGTAACTACACGGTCACAAAAGAAGCGGCAACTACAGGGGTGGGGAACGGAAAAAATGTCAGCAGAGGCCAAAAAGGAGGGGGACGAACGGCCAGGGAAAATCCAGAAACGAGAAGATGGGCTTTGGTACAAAGGAGAAAAACTATACGTTCCTAAAACGGGCATAAACTTCTACAGGGTTGTCATTTTTGCAGCCTTCTAGGACCTGCTGCTACTGTACAAGTGTTGATAATAAGAGTGTCCTGCTGCTCTTTTCACACAAGCTGAGAGAAACAGCAAGAATGGGACACAAGGCTGCTTAGTGAGGGGAAAACAATTCCTTCATGGTTCTGAGACTTTAGCTCTTTCCTCACTGCCATATACCTTCCTGCCACTCAGCTTGTGTTTCCTGTCCTGAGCTTTCTTGGTCTTCCTTTATTCCTGGGATTTGACTCCAGAATGGCTCCTCATCTTGGTATCATGTGACTAGGCTTCCCAACCCTCCCGCCCTGGTGGGGGACCCCCAAATTTTCAGCCTCCTCCCCTGCTCTTAAAAAATCTGGGGCCGGGGGGAGAGAGCATACCTGTAGGCATTATGTTGTTTTACAGCTTGCGATCCGTTTTTAAGGCTGCACAGGAAACAGGAACAGCCCTTTAAGGCTGCACAGGAAACAGGAACGGCCCCTCCCTTTCTTTTCCTGTGCAGCCTTACTTTCGTTTTCACAGCCAGCAAATTCTGCTGGAAGACGACCAAGTACGGTAAGTATTTGTGTGTGTGTGAGAGAGAGAGGGAGGGGGCAGGGAGCGGGAATTCCCTGGTATGGAGGCCCTCCCCCCCTTTAGAAAGCGTGGGGGGGAGGGAAATGTCTACTAGGCACTCTATTATTCCCTATGGAGAACGATTCCCATAGAGAATAATAGGGAATTGATCCATGGGTATTGGGGGCTCTGGGAGGGCTATTTTTTGAGGTAGAGGCACCAGATTTTTAGTATAGCAGCTAGTGCCTCTCCCCAAAATACCCCCCAAGTTTCAAAAATATTGGACCAGAGGGTCCAATTCTACGAGCCCCAAAAGATGGTGCCCCTATCCTTAATTATTTCCTATGGAAGAAAGGCATTTAAAAAGGCGTGCTGTCCCTTTAAATGTGATGGCCAGAACTCCCTTGGAGTTCAATTATGCTTGTCACAGCCTTATTCCTGGCTCCACCCCCAATGTCTCCTGGCTCCACCCCCAAAGTCTCCTGGCTCCACCCCCAAAGTCCCCAGATTTTTCTTTAATTGGACTTGGCAACCCTACATGTGACTGTGATGTCATATAACTTCCTGCCAGGTGCACATAGCTCAGTAGGTCCTGTCTAAATATATGGTCCATTGCTCTAGCTATTACTATTCACATGGCATAGATTGCAATTCGCACCTAGTGACACTGAAAACATCTATTACATTTTGTCTTAGGGTTGTGGACAAGTGAAAGTTTCTTCTCAAATGAAACATACAAGGAATTCCAAGGGCAGCCAACAGAATCTGTACAACTAGCAACCTTTCCCTGTGGGGTTTTGTTGTACAGCATGGCTGCTGCAGCCCTAAGATCAACTGGAAGCCAGTAGCTTTGCTCGTCAGCATACATGGTGTTACTGGTATTGTGCAAGCTTTATTCTCCAAGTCATTGCAATCCTGCTAGCTACTGTCCTCATGCAACAAAAAGAAGAAACTTGTGATGTACTTTAAAAAGAAAAAGAAAAGCCTAGGCCAGGATTGCGAATCAGAGATGCACATATCAAAAGAATGAATGACATCAGTTGTCTCCCCATGCTCATCAGCAGAGTATTGTCTTTGCTTGGTTGTCATCAGCAGAGCAAGCCACAATGGCAGCTCCCAGCAATCACAGCAGTGGGCATGGCTGCATTTATCTGCTGTTAGCTGATTGGAAGAAGCCACAAACCATGTAGAGAATACCATGAATGTCTGTGTACTGAGAATTCCATATCAATGCTGCAGTGAATTTGTTTATTGGGTCCCCTCCCCCTTTTCTGTTAATTCAAAATGCCCAGTCTCTTCCCCCACCCCCAAAATTTCTTAGGTTACATCCCCCCCCCCTTATCTTCTTTGAAGCTCCAGATTCAATTACTAGACTTGGGTACTGAAAAGACACTGTAGGAGATAACTTGTTTGCCAGCCAATGCGATGTAGCCATTAAAGTGCCAGAATAGGGAAGCTTGGGTTCAAATCTCCACTGTGCCACTAAGCTCGCTGAGAAACCATAAGTCACACAGCCTTCTCTCTCTTGCTTGGCCTAATTAACCTCATAAAGTCCTTGCAAAGGTAAAATAGAAGAGAACCATGTGCATTCCCTTGGATTCTCTGATGAAAGAATGGGTTAAAATGTGATAGAATGGAAGCTGCTACAGCTAAAGCAAATGCAGGTTTTGTGGGTGGGGAGTGCATTGCACCAACAGAGTCTTCCATGTGGGTTTTTTTTTAAGGGTCAAAGTAATCATGCAAGAAAGTAATTATGGCCTATTTTAATCAGTGTTCTGTTTAATCTCTTTAAATCTTCTTTGTTTACATATCCAGGTATGTGAGTTGGTCTGGCCTGGAACTTAGTCACATTTCCAGACATGTAAAAATGCCTACATTTAGGTGTTTGAGCAGGCTACTTTCCCCTATCCATTTTTTACCCTTTAACTGGATCTCAGCAGTCCGTTATTCATGGAGTATGCAACCAGCACTGTTAAAAGAAATGCTCTTCATTCATCTTTACACAGTTTCTCTCTTAAATCCAACAGTCTATTGCTTTCCCAAATGAGAATTTTGGCAAAAGAAATCCCACTTCCCATAATAACTTGCTCAGTCCTTATAAGGTTGTTTACAAAAGTTTCTTTAAACAAACAAAAAAAACCCGTCTCTTAGTGACCTAGTTTTATGATTGGTATGAAATCAGCTACTTTATTATTAGATATAGCAATTTTTTTTAAAAAAAATCACTATGTTATATATTCAGCATCATTACCCAACTTGGTAGGCTTTTCCATTAGTCTGAATGGTAAACACTTCTCAAGTAGTAAACTTCTAGGGATGTGCATTCAGCTAATCCAAAATGAATAAATACCCAACAAATGCCTTATCGGTATTTCTTTGGTATTTATTCAGCCAAATCAGATTCTCTAATGTGATTCAGCAAACCAATAAGGTGATCCTGAATAAAAGTCAATCTTATTCAGCTGTTATTTGGATGCATTGATCACACTGGAGCTGCTGGGCATTTAGACCTAGGCCTAGGGTTGTCAAGTCCAAGTCAAGAAATATCTGGGGACTTTGGGGGTGGAGCCAGGAGACATTGGGGCGGAGCCAAGAGCAAGGGTGTGACAAGCCTAATTGAACATCAAGGGAGTTCTGGCCATCACATTTAAAGGGACTGCACATCTTTTTAAATGCCTTCCTTTCATAGGAAATAATGAAGGATAGGGGCACCTTCTTTTGGGGCTCATAGAATTGGACCCCCTGGTCCAATCTTTTTGAAACTTGGGAGGTATTTTGGGGAGAGGCACTAGATGCTATACTGAACATTTGGTGCATCTATCTCAAAAAACAGCCCCCCCCCAGAGCCCCCGATACCAGCGGCTCAATTCCCCATCATTCCCTATGGGAATCGTTCATGGTGGTGCATGATGGCTGTGGGGGTGGGGCTTTCCTTGCCGGCCAGCTGGGTGGGGGAGGGGGGAAGCCTGTAAAACCGGGGGATCCCCCTCTGGGGACCTGGGGATTGGGAAGCCTACCTAGGCCTGTCAGCTGTTAGGTGTAAATGGTTGGGGAGGGGGGCAATCTTTCTTCCTTCTCCCAGTCTGCGGCTGCTGCAGGTGAACTGGGGAAGCGACAGGAGGCATGTTTAATTGCCCCCTTTACTTCCTTTCTCCCTTTCTCAGTTGTCCTGCAGCTGCAGGCCAGCTGGAGAAAGAAATGCCTTGCTGATCTTTTCTCCCTTCCCCAGTTGGCTGCAGGCTGGCTGGGAAAGGCATAGGGAGACATTTAGAGATTCCTCCCTGATCTCTTCAGCCTCCCCCCACCCTGCCCATTGCCAGCCAGTTGGAGAAAGGATGGGGAAATACGTTTAAACGCCCTTCTGATCTTTTCTCCCTTCCTCAGCTTGCCTGTGGCTGCAGGCCAAATGGAGGAAGGAGAAAAGATCAGGGAGGCATTTGAACCCCCTGGTGTTGTACAACAGTGGCAGAACACTCCCTTCCATGAAGGGAAGACAAAGAAGGGAGCATACCACCACTGTGGCACAACTCCAGGGAAGGGGCATTTAAACTTAAAACCCCTCAGTCTCTAGAGTTGCACTGTGGAGGCAGCCCACTCTAGGGTTGCCAAGTCCAATTCAAGAAATATCTGGGGACTTTGGGGGTGGAGCCAGGAGACTTTGGGGGTGGAGCCAGGAGACATTGGGGCGGAGCCAAGAACAAGGGTGTGACAAGCATAATTGAACTCCAAGAGAGTTTTGGCCATCACATTTAAAGGGACAGCACACTTTTTAAAATGTCTTCCTTCTATAGGAAATAACAAAGAATAGGGGCACCTTCTTTTGGGGCTCATAGAATTGGACCCCCTGGTCCAATCGTTTTGAAACTTGGAGGGTACTTTGGGGAGAGGCACTAGATACTATATTGAAAATTTGGTGCCTCTACCTCAAAAAACAGCTCCCCCAGAGCCCCCAAAACCTCCAGATTAATTCCCCATTATACCCTATGAGAATTGATCTCCACATAGGGAATAATGAAGACGTTTCCCTCTCCTCCTCTCTCCCCCCCCCCTTTCTGGCAACTGAAGCGAGGGACTGGCCTTTCTACTCACGAGTTGCTGCCAGCTTCTTTACAGCAGCAGTCACACCATCCCAAAGTGGAGCCTTGCAATCAAGCCTCCGGAGGTGCAAAGGCACATGGTCCTTTGCAGGCGGGGCTTCTCTCCTCCCCCCCCCCCCAGCCAGCTGACTGGGCGCGGGAAGCAGCTTGCGAAAAGGAAGAACGGCTGCTGCAACGGGGCTGGGTGGGAAGGGAAGGGAGGAGGAGAAGCATCGGGCATTGGAGTCCGTCAAGACCCGCCTGCGTTCGGCAGCCACCTCCACCCGCTCGCTGGCGAGCCAGCCTCCCTTCTCAAGATTCCCTTGCCAGGCTCAGCACCTCCTCCCCGGACGAAGCAAATGCTCCTTGGCGCCATTCCCCCCTCCTCCCCCCGCTTCCAGAGTTATGGAAAGCGGGAAAAGAGGCTGAAAATCCAGTATTCTCCCGCCAGGGCGGGAGGCTTGGGAAGGCTAGCCCACTCCCTTTATTGAATTTGCCTTTCCTTCAATGAGGAGAGTGCGCCACCACGCAGACTCATCTCTAGAGAGTAGGAGGAATCATTATACCCTATGGGGGTGGTCCCCATAGGGTATTATTGAGGCAAATACATTTGACAACATTGATCACTTCCTGAATCCTAGTATCATACTGATAATGGTATTCAGGAATATTGGTAAATACTGATAATTTTTGGGTTTGGTATATCTGAACCTGAAAAATACCCTTTTTTGTGCATGGCCCTAGTAACTTCCTCTCACTACTGATGTCCTCTAGAACTGTATTTCTCATGTAAGGGAACCTTCTCTCCCCTCCCCAAATTTTAAGAAAATACAAGGAAGCTTCTCCCATTTAAATTCAACAAAAGGCATAGCACATTTCTAGTTCTCATTTCTTTCCCTCCCATTCAATTGGGATGATATTCTTCATGACTGCAGCCCTCTGATAATAGTTGCCCTCCTAAATTCCAGATTAATAGAAACAATCTTCCAGTTTTAAAGGCAATGAAAGGCAAAACTCATTTTGTCCCTTAGCCAATCATCACAGCAAAAACCCAGTCTTGTGCAGGGCATTTTTTTTTGAGGTCTCATCTGCATATTAGACCACACCCCTGATATCATCGTTGTTTCATACAGGGCTTTTTTTAATAGAAAAAGCTAAACAGGAACTCATTTGCATATTAGGCCACACCCCTGATGCCAAGCCAGATGGAACTACATTCCTGCTTTAAAAAAAAGCCCTGATCTTGTGTGAAGTTTTTGACAACCTGAAGAAAAAATGTCCTGGGCCTTTAATAGAGGCTTAATGTGTGGAAATGGAACTTTTCATGGCATGGCAAAAAAAAATCACCTTTATTAAGGGGACAGAACATTCTTCCTCTAGGCTTCTAGTAACCCAGTTCTTGTGTCCAGAGAGACACAGGTATGAAAAACTACAGCTCAGACTACATCTATGTGAGGCCCAAAGAAATAGTGATCGAGGTAATAAAAAGGACTAATTCTGATTTACTATAGGGAGACAAGGATAAAACTGTTCTGCCTTGTGCTTCACAGGGATCACCGAAGAACAAAGAGGCAAGATGACCAGTGTCTGTGGGCCACTGAAATCTAATTTCAGAGCCATCAGATAGGGAAAGCAGCCTTCCTTCCTGAATTAAATAACAAAAGAAGGGCCACCTTCTGTACCCAATGGCCAGAGCATCCAGAGCAACTCTAATCCCTCCCTTCCTTTCCTATTGAACCAAGTGACTGAGCCATGTGACTGATATACCCATGAATTTGAAGGTGAATGGTTTTTCAGTGGTTAAAACCAGGTCATTTCCTCCAGGTGACCTTGGGCCAGTCACAAACTCTCAGCATAGAGAAAGCAAGAGAATGATGTAAGTTGCTGTGGACCAGCGTGGCATAGTGGTCAGTGGTGGACTAGGACCTGGGGAGACTCAGGTTTGAATCCCCACTCTGTTATGGAAGATTGTTGGGTGACTTTGGGCCAGTGACATGCTCTCAACCTAACCTACCTCACAGGGTTGTTTCGTGAGGACAAAATGGAGGGGAGGAGAATGTAACAGTTGCTGCCTCTGGATAAGACTGTGCACACCCTTTTACACCATGCAAAGTATGACTTTTCTTTGCTCCCTCCCCTCTGTGATTCTCTCTCCCCCTCCCCCGAATCTTCTCCTTCCACCTGGCTCTACTTTCATCTCCTCTTTCCCCCTCCATTTCAAAATCTCTCCCTTTAAAGATCCTAGCTTTGCTCCTTCCAGCTGTTTCTTCTTCCCAAAGAACACTAATCAGGTTTTCATTTTAATAGCCCCCCCACCTTTCCTCTCTCCTTCCCTTAAACTGCATCCTTTAACAACCACCACACCTTTCTGTTTTGCTGGGGCACTTCTCATGCAGCCACACATAGGGAAGGAAACTTCAAGCCCTTTTTCACCCAAGAGGCATCTATTAGGCTAGTTTCAGTTGAGTATTTTGCTGCTCATACAAGTGAACTTTTTTATTGCTTGGATTGTTTAAAATTGCCCCTCCACTTTACATATCTCTTGTTGCCAATGTATTTCAACTTCTGCGTTTATAAATGCCTCCTCTTCATTTCCAAAATATCACTTTCAGCACATTTTATGTTAAGGATGCCAACCCCCAGGTGGGACATCAGGATCCCCTGAGATTACAGCTCATCTCCACACTACAGTTCTCCAGAGAAAATGGACAGTTTGTAGGGAGGACTCTATGGCATTGTACACCCCCCCCCCCCACACACACACACACACATGAGGTTCCTATGGTCCCCAGGCTCAATCCCCCAATTGCCAGGAGTTTTCCAACCTAGAGTTGGCCATTCTACCCTCATCCCACTCCCCACCTGTGGCCAGAGGGGACGTGGCAACCTGATTTTTATAGAAATCACAGAGTTGAAAGGGGCCATACAGGCCATCTAGTCCATCCTTCTCCTCAATGCAGGATCAGCCTAGATCATCTCTGACAAGTGTTCATCTGGCCTCTGCTTAAGGACTGCCAGTGAGAGGGAGCTCGCCACCTCCCTCAATCACTGATTCCATTGTTAGACAACTCTTACTGAAAAAAACATTTCTTCCTAATATCCAGCCGATACCTTCCAGCTCTTCATTTAAACCCATTATTGTGAGTTCCCTCCTCTGTTCCCAACAGGAACAGCTCCCTGCCCTCCTTTAAGAGACAGCCATTCACAGATGTATTTTGTGTATCTATAGACTGCAAGGATCCCATGCTGTGAGCAGGGCATGCTTGCATGATGGCCACATTCCCACACACACACACACACACTGAATTGCAGAGGACTGCAGAGCACTCATCCAAGGGATTGCAGAGCACTCATCCAAGGGATCCTCCCTGCCTCCCCATTTCCCGGGCCATTCAAGTCAGCCCTGGTAGCTGAGTGCAACCGCAGACATCACGGTGCCACCAGAACTGCCCCCTAGTCATTTGGGGTGCAAAAGTCAGAAGGAAATTTCATTCTGATTATGCATCTTCCCAAGATTAATGAACAGGGAGTGCTGTTCTCAGCTTTTGATGAGATATTATCCAAATGGGCATAAGCCATAAAGCAAACTGCTCAAAAATGCAGCAAGGCACCTCGTCTCTGATACTGTGCACGTTAACCCGGGAGACTCCAAGGACAGCACAGACAGGGCAAAAAAAGCACCCTGAGAATATAAGGCAATGTTGTTATCTGGATTTCATAAGGAAATTAGACCTACCCTCCTGTCTGTCTACCTCGGCCAGACATCTCCTTTTAGCAGAAGCAAAAATTATCAATGAAATATTGCATTTGAATTATTTCCTTGAGCTGCTCTAGCACATAAAGGAATGCATATTATTCAGCTGTCTCAAATGCACCATCCATTTAAGTCAATATCTGGGTCTCATTCAGGAAACTCAGAAAACACTCTAATGGATAATGGAAACATTTTGTTTTGCAGGCACTTTCCTCTCCTTGGTCATTTGTGTATTTATGCCTCAGCTTTGTTGAAGCATTTTATTTTCACATCTAAAAAGATCATTTCAGGGTTGAGCAAACACAGCATATTCAGCCGCAGCTGGACTACATCTGCTACAGTTCATTCTTCGGAAAGTTTACAAAAAGGGCTGGCGTGGCTTTGAAATATTAAAGGGTCTCCTGAAGGCAGAGAAGATAGCAAGAAAAGTTAAATAAAGGCTGTGATCCGGTTGAGTAAGTGAAGTGAGGAATGCATTCTTTTGTTCTTGTTTCTGTGGTTGTGACTGGGAATTTACTAGCCCTCCAGACTCAGTGGCAGTCAGGGAAGAAAATCCGATTCTTTATCTCCAGAGGATTTTCTGGTTAGCAAAGCAAAGCAAGAAAGGTTCTGACTTGGAGAAAGGTACTATTTCAAAGCCATTCACTGATGGAATGGCAATTCCAAGCTCACCAGGTTCCCCCGTGGTTCCAGAGCATCTTGTCCTTGCTTCACTCCAGCAAACTCCAGTGTAGTCGAGAGTGCCAGACTAGAAGCAACGACATGCAGATCTGAATCCCCACTCTGACATCACTGGTTGGTGTTGCGCCAATCATTATCTCCCAGTCATACCTACCTCACAGGTTTGTTGTGGGGTTGCCAGGTCCAATTCAAGAAATTTCGGGGCTTTGGGGTGGAGCCAAGAGATATTGGGAGTGGGGCCAAGAGAAAGGGTGTGACAAGTATGATTGAACTCCAAAGGGAGTTCTGGTCTTCACATTTAAAGGGACCGCATACCTTTTAAATGCCTTCCCTCCATTGGAAATAAGGAAGAATAGGGGCACCTTCTTTTGGGGCTCATAGAATTAGACCCCCTGGTCCAATCTTTTTGAAACATAGAAGGTGTTTTAAGGAGAGGCACCAGATGCTATGCCAAATATTTGGTGCCTCTACCTCAAAAAACAGCCCCCCGCAGAGCCCCAGATAACTGCAGATCAATTCTCCATTATACCCTATGGAAATCAGTCTCTATAGGGTATAATGGAGTGCCCAGCAGACATTCCCCTACACACACTTTCTGATGACCCTGAAGTGGGGGGAGGGCCTCCAAACCGTGGGATCCTCTGCCCCCACCTAGGGATTCGCAACCCTAGGTTAAATGGAGGAACTGGGAAGAACAATGTTGTAAGAAACTTTGAGTTCCCAATGGAGAGAAAAGCAGGGCATAAATACTTTATGGAACCTTACAGACAATATTATCATATCAATTGATCTGACTGTTCCTTCAAACACTTCCTGAAGTTCTCCTTTCAGCCAAGCTAAGGAACACTAAGAGCAGCCCAACATTGTACTGAAAACATGTTTTGCCAGTTTAGGGATGCCCCAGAACTGCAGGGACCTGGGGATCCCCCAGAATTGCAGGTCATCTCCAGACTACAGAGATCAGTTCCCCTGGGGAAGATGGATGCTTTGGAGGGTGGACTCTATGGCATTTTATCCCACTGAGGTCCTTGTCCTCTCCAAGCTCCATTCTGAAATCTCCAGGAGTTTCCCAACTCGGATCTGATAACCCTAGCTCCCCACCCTCTGCTGGCAACCCTATTTGCTACGTAAAAGGTATGTGACACATCTGTTTCCTGCAGTGTACATAAAATATGGAAAACATGCACATGTTATGTGTCCATCCTTTAAAGACTGAAATGTACACACACCTTAAAGCCATGGTAGAACTCAGTCCTTCAGGATGTTTAAAGACACACATATATGCTTGCATGTCCATCACCTTCAGAATGTTTGCTCTGGGAAGCAGCAGTCATGAAGCGAGTACATTGGCCATGGAAGGCAGAGAAGAATCTTTATTCTAAAAGAAAAGATATATCTTTATTCTGCTCACATAGATTCTCTTTGTGGAACGGCCTGCCTGAGCAGGTCAGGAAGTCTCCCACGGTGCTTTCATTCTGCAAAATGTGCAAAAGCAGAAATGTACAGGAAGGAATTCTTGTAAAGGAATTAATCTATAATGGGGCAGAACTAGGGTTGCCAATCTCCAAGTGGGGCCTGGAGATCTCCTGGAATTGCAACTGATCTCCAGAATGCAGAGATCAGTTTCCCCAGAGAAAATGGCTGCATTAGAGGGTGGAGCCTATGGCATTATACTCCACTGAGGTTCCTGCCCTCTCCAAACTCCATCCTATCCCAGGGTCTTCCCCTTAATCTCCAGGAATTTCTCAGTCCAGAGTGACCAGTCCTAGAAGTGCTGCTTCATATGGCAGTGAAGAGTGGGCACTGCATCGATTTGCACCTTTGTAAGCTCACACTCTGCATTGTTCATACTAAACTGGTCATTTAATTTTATATGCTTAATCCTGTTGCATAGGTATTGGCATTCAGTTTTGTGCTCCTAGTCCTGTTGCATTATTCATTCAATGTCCTCTACTGTATGATTATTTTCTTTTTTCTCTTTCTGTACTCTGTAATCCGTCTTGACTCAGGGCTATAAATAAACTAAGTAAATAAATAGTGCAGTGGGAAGAGAACTACAACAAAACGGACACATTAACCAGTATAAAGTATGAATTGTTCTTTGCATAGCTTATTATAGAACACTCTTCCTACCTACATCCATGTTTCAGCTAGCGTCACCAAATTTCTTGGCTGTTGATCCAAATGTTATTTATCCAAGAAAGGTATTGAACAGGCTTCCAAATGAGAACCCTGGAAAATCCAGTGGTTCATGTGCATGAGGTTCACAAGTGCCGAAGATGCATGCGCATGCAAAATACACAAACCACCCCTGCTCAGACAACATGGTGCTCCTGCATATCAGCAGGATCTACACAGTTGCCAGCAGGGTTGCCAGCCCCTGCTGGAGGCAAGGACTCCTTGGTCCCAGGCCCTGATCAGCTGGCTGGTAGGAGGACTTTAGAGGAGTGGGAGGGGAGCACAGGCTACATTGCTGACAACATGGCAACATCACTTCCAGCATGTACAGGAAGTGACATCATTATGTCAGCAGTGTCCGGACAATGCCCTGGTATTTCATCAAAAACTCTATGGCAGAAATCAGTTTTACTGTAAAGTTTTTGCCCAAACACCAGAGCATCACCAAGATGTCTCAATGTGACAATCACCTCTGGTACATGCCAGAAGTGGCATTGCCACATCACTGACAATGTAGCCTGGGCTTACTTCTTGCTCCTGGTAAATCTCCTTCCCAGATCCGGCAGCTCTAGTCGCTGGACACATGGGCATAATAGTTGAAAAGTGTTGAAGCTAGAGTGCAACAGAATTAAAAATAGTAATAACAACACATTGGATTAATAATTATAACTGGAAGAACACTGGGATAAAATTGATCAGTCGAAGCTTATGGAGGCCTAGTACTGACAGGCGCCTATCTCCCAGGCTACATTTTCATAACAAGTCCGCTGTTACTAAGCACATTTCCTCTTTTGGAAAGGGGCATTAAAACCCGGTGGTGTGACAATAGTTTGGAGGTGTATTCGCTTTGATAGTTTTCATGCTGACTTTGCAGCCATAAAAATGCGATGAACCAGTAGGTAAAAAGATGGATAGAGACATAATAATCAATCTGCTTCTTTTCACGCTTTCCCCTGTCTTCACAATGCAGAACATCCCAGTGCTTCAGCATGATGTGGAAGGGGGGAAAAGTATTTTCATAATCCTACAAGTGTTTACAATCTGCCATACAAATCAAAGTAATATGGTAATGAACGGATAAGCAAAATAGCACATGGCTATTAAATGAAGTCTCCTTACTGTCAAGGGAGCGGGGGAAAGGGGCTTCTTTGTTGAATCGACCAGTCTAAGATTATCTTTTTTTATTATTATTAAGGCTTTTTAAAGCTTACCTGCTGCAGTTGCGGGGAGTGTATTGATAAATAATTTAGACGGCATCTGAGACGCTCCTCTCCACGTGCAACAATGTTATCTGATTTAATTATGTGCCTCCATAGCGAAAATAATAATGAAAGAAATCCACTCTTGAAAATATTCTGTTTTATGAAGAGTTCAGCAGATAGCGTTTGAATATAAATAGTGCATATTTCAGATTCTCATTCTCTCCCCCCACCCCTAACCCAGACAGTTTGTTTCTAGGTACTTCTCTATAATTCCCCTAGCCCTTGCGATGATGGTGCATTTAGACCAGTGGTCCCCAACCTTTTTGGCACCAGGGACCGACAGGGTAGGGGAAACGCAGGGTGGGGAAACGAAGGGTGGGGGGACTGAATTTGGCCTTCGCACAGTGCAGCCTCGCCGCCCCTGCCCCACCCCCTCCTCTTGCATCGTCTCCTCCTCCCTCTGTGTTTATTATGTTAAGCCAGGGGAAGCGTCTTCCTAGTTCTTTAAAAGCTCACCCCCCCCCCCGTGGCAGCAGCAGTGAGCGATC
Organism: Heteronotia binoei; assembly: GCF_032191835.1. Classification (NCBI taxonomy): domain Eukaryota; kingdom Metazoa; phylum Chordata; class Lepidosauria; order Squamata; family Gekkonidae; genus Heteronotia; species Heteronotia binoei. Next base: position 37,225,717 of record NC_083223.1, read on the forward strand.
TGCTAAACAAGCGACTCTGCCTTTGCCTCCGGAGGCTGCCAGTTTTCCCTGCGGATCAGCTGCTGCTGCGGGGGAGGGAGGTGAGCTTTTAAAGAGCCGGGAAGGCGCTTTCCCCAGCTTAACCTAATAAACACAGAGGGAGGAGGAGGTGACGCAGGAGGGCGGGAGGCTGTGGGCACTGCGGGGGGGTGGGCAGCTCCGCTGTCAGCCCAGTTGCTGATGGGCCATGGACCGGTACCGGTCCGGGGCCTGGTGGTTGTGGGCCGCTGATTTAGACAATACGTCAGCAGAATATTCTCAGGGTTATTTTACTTCATCCTCTGGGAGCTTCAGTCCATTGATGGCTGCTGCTCTTTGAAGAAGAACTATTACCTTGCAGGGAGTCACCATTATCCATTAACTAATAGCTCTACTGTTTTAGCAATGCAAGGGGTGGGCTGTTATGCTCTGTCTGCAGGATGGAGTTCAGCGTATGACTGTTTGGTCACTGAGGACCAGATCTTGTGCTATAGCAGGAGACCTCCCACTAGGGTTACCAATTCCTGGTGGAGTGGACCCTGAGAAGCTCAGGGTTGGTGGAGGGGGACCTCAGTGGGGAATAATACCATAGAGTCTACCCTCCAAAGCAACCATTTTCTGCAGGGAAACTGATCTCTGTCATCAGGAGATCAGTTGTAATTCTGGGAGATTTCTGGGACCCATAGAGAGGTTGTCTACCATACCGCCCATTCCCATCCTATCCCCAGTCCCCAACTACTGCCCGGTGCAGCAGTGGGAGAAATTTGGAGGAAGCAAAGTTGCAGTGTCATGGTTTCAACTGCATGACTTCACTTCTAGTTACACATAATGCTGCATGATGCCCATCCCCAGAAGTCCCCAGGGGTTGCTAGCCTTTGTCATTGTGTGAAACAGAAAGTTAGACTGGATGGATCTGATCCAGCGTGGCCGTTCCTATTATCTTAAACTTCTGCTTCCTCTAGGACTAGTTCTACTTCCCCTTTCAGTCATCAATTTCTCCCTCTGGGTCTGCCTCTACTTCTCTTCTCTGTACTGGTTCTACTCCCCCGTTGCCACCCCCCACTTCCCTTCCTTTGGCTCCACTTTGTTCTCTCCTCTCCCACTTTGTTCTCTCCTCTCCCACTGTGCCTATCACTGGGAAGGAGGCAAGGGGAAACAGAGCTGGCATAACCAATATGGCAACTGGAATTTATTCCGTCATGAACATAGTAGCCTCGGGCAGACAAGCTGTCCATGCATTCTTTTGACTCACCATGTAGGGAGAGAGAATGGGTGCAAGCATGCTGGCTCCACTCCAAACTCTATGTATTTGCCAAGTCATTTACATGGTACCAATGCACACACATCCTCTTTATGATCAACTGCATTGAGAAAGCACAGGGGGGGTACATGTAGGCACTTCCTCTGAACATTCATACTGTCTATGTGGCTCAACATTTGTGGGGAGGTGGGGAGGCAGCATGCTAATGCCCTCTCTCTCGTTCACCATATACTGAGCCAATATACAGGAAGGTTCACAGACAGGATTACTGTCTTACACTATGGCAGGATGTGCCCTACCATGAGATGTTTTATCGCATTCTATTGCTGCATGCTCAATGTAATTCTGCTGCCTGAAAGCTATCCTATGTGAATGGTCGCGACATGGAGGTAAACAATAGCAAACCACCTCTGAATGTCTCTTGCCTTGAAAACCGTATGAGGTCACCATAAATCAGTTCTGACTTGATGGTGGCAACAATATGTAAAATTTCTATTTAAATAGGTTAAATCTCATTTTGAATTTTCTCTGAGGAATGTATTTTGACTAATTTTTTAGCAATGGGAAACTTCAAGACATCTATGGAATGACAAGGCTGAACTCTTCAGAAAAAAGAAAAACAAACTCTAAACCAAGCATGTATTTCTGTCAGTTTTTCCACAGTATCATATCAGGGCCCTGAGCAGCGTTTCTATAGTTAGTGTTTTCCTTTTATTGTGATTTTATTTCAAAACATGCTACAAGTCTTTTGAACTATCGAAGAGTTGCTAGGCCATTTTGAAGGGTTGCATCGCCATTGGCTCGTTAGCCCTTGTCAGCACATTTGGAGAGCCTATAAGAGGTGTCATGTCAAGTCTTGAATACGCAGAACTATAAAAAACCTTCTGGTCCTTCTTAAAATGCTTTTAATGCCCATAACAAAGTCCGATGGCAGATGGAGTTCACATCAGCTGTGCTAATTGCATTTCTACTATCATCACATTTCAACATGAAACAATGGCACTCTGGGAAACAACAACAAACAAACCCCCAACCACCCTGCGTTTGACAGAAGCTATGAAAGACCGAAATAAGCAGCTTGAGTGGGCAACCTCTCTGCTCTGTTAAGTGGCACAAAGTGCTGAGAGGCGGATTTTGAAATGCTTGGAAGCGTGCAGATTTTTAAATACCATTTCCTACCACTCAAGTAAATCCAAAACTACTACCAGCAGGTAGAAAAAGAAGAAGATTACTAGGGTACGCGGTCTTGTACTGTTTACAGACAACTGGGCAGTGAGAGTCTCTGTAAGCAGGCAAATGGAGTAGAGGAGAAGGCATCAGCTGGGCTGGGCTTCCCCTTCTTGTTGACTCTGGTCGTTTGCCACTCAGCAAGTAGTGTCATCTGTGAAAAGAGAAGGCATGAAGGATGGCAGACAAAACATGACCTGTCACACTCCTTCTGTCTTTCTCTCTGCTCCATTCAAAGAATGGAAGTGATGGGCATCAGTTGTGTGCAATGCTCATTCCTGACATAGCAAGGCCTAGGACAGCAATTCTCAAACTGTGGCAACCCAAGGACACCATTTTGCTTCTAAACATTCTGCAGACTCCCAAGCCCTCAGCATTTCCGTCATAAATGCCTGCCACACACCAAAGTGCCTCTTTGCCTTCAAATCTCCTCCATTTTTCTGCCCCCACCTGGTATGGGAGGTGAAGCATATCCTCTTTCACTACTACTGAGAGCTAGTTTGGTGTAGTGGTTAAGAGAGCAGAGTTTAATCTGGGGAAAGCAGGTTTGATTCCCCATTCCCCCACAAGCAGCCAGCTGGGTGACTTTGGGTCAGTCACGATTTCTCTCAAAGCTGTTCCTCTCAAGAGCGGTTCTCATTAGATCGATTACAGTGGCCTTGCCAACACTAGAGTTCAGGGGCTAGCCTTGCAGTGGTTTTCCTCCTTCCTCCATGGTAGGGGACAAAGGGTGGCCATTGGCGAGCAGACTTCCCTGCATTATCCACTAGAATGTGGTGTACCGCAGGGAGCTATTCTCTCACCAATGATGTTCAAGATCTATATGTGCCCCCTTGCCCAGATTGCCAGAGGGTTTGGGCTGGGTTGTCACCAGTATGCAGATGACACCCAGCTCTATCTGATGATGGATGGCCATTCAGACTCTGCCTCAGACCATCTAACCAGAGCTTTGGAAGCAGTGGCTGGTTGGTTACAACTGAGCCAGCTGAAGCTTAATCCAAGTAAGATGGAGGTCCTGTACATGTACGGGCATCTGACTCCCCACCCTGGATGGCGCATCTCTTGTGCCAGCTCAGAAGGTGAGGCGTTTGGGTGTGATACAGGATGCCCCCTTTTCTATGGAGGCCCAGGTCACAGCTGTTGCACGATCTGCCTTCTACCATCTTCAGCAGGTCAAACAACTAGCACCCTATCTGGCCCCTCGAGACTTAGCTACAGTGATCCATGCAACAGTCACTTCCTGCTTGGACTACTGTAACTTGCTCTACGCAGGCTTGCCCTTAAGACTGATCTGGAAACTCCAGCTGGTGCAGAATGCAGCAGCACGATTGCTGACTGAATCGCCTTTACGGGCGAGCAGTCGGCTGATGCTGCGCAGTTTGCACTGGCTACCAATTGAGTACTGGATCCACTTCAGGGTTTTAGTATTGATGTTCAAAGCCTTGTGCGGCCTGGGACCTGCATACCTGCGAGACCGTCACTCCCCATATGAGCCCAGAAGGCCATTACAATTGGCCAGACAACAGCTTTTAACCATCCCTTGCCCAAAGGATGTCCAACTCGCCTCGACTAGGGCCAGGTGCAATCAGTTCCCTGTGGAGATTTGGGCCCTCCCAGATTTGTTATCATTCCGGAGGACCTGTAAAATGGAGCTGTTCTGCCAGGCCTATGGTTGAGGCAGGCGGGCATCCTCATCCTGTTATACCTTCCAACTGGCCTCCCAGTAATGACTGCCATCTGATTGGGGTCGACACTGTTGACATCCTTGGGCAATCTAAGTTGCCTATGATAATTATGCCTTCTGTGTCCACATTATCCAGGCTGCCCTCAATTAATTCTGATCTATTGTTTTAACTGTTTAATTGCACTGATGTTTTATTGTTGGTTTTAATGGTTTTATTATGTTGGAATCCGCCCTGAGCCCGCTATGGGAAATGGTGGAATATAAATATATGGAAATAAATAAATAAAAATAAAAGAGTTCTCTCAGCCCCTCCTTCCTCATAGGGTGTCTGTTGTGGGGAGATGAAGAGAAAAAGATTGTAAGCCTCTCTGAGACTCTGAGGGGTGGGATATAAATCCTCCTCCTCTACTTCCTTTTCAAAGCATGACACAGGCTCAATGGAGGACACCATCCTCTCCAGGGTTCTCACAAAAGATTAAAGGCCACAATGTCTGGCTCAATTAGGCTTCCCAACCCTCCTGCCCTGGCGGGGGACCCCAGGATTTCCAGCCTCTTCCCCCACTCCCCCCAAAAAATGGAAGCGGGGGGAGAGGGGGGAAACGGTGCCAAGGAGCGTGGCCCGGTGAGTGGCAGGGGCGGCTGAACTGTGGCGATTGTCCCGGGCTGGTCGCCCTCTGGCCGCTTTTGGCCTTGCTCCCTCCCCTTTGGCGGCTCCCGCGGGGAGGAGGGGGCGTCTGGGCCGGGCTGGGCTCCAAGCCCCCTTTGGCTGCAGCTGACCGGGCCGGCTGCGCAACGTGACGCGCAGAGCGTCTTTCCCATTCGGGGCTGGGCTGGTGGGGGCCCGGGGAAAGGCGTTCCTGTCCTCGGCAAGAAGCGCTGTGGCACGCCCCCTCGGGCTTCCAGGGGAAGAGCCAGCGACGCGGCACGAGGAGGAGGCGGCGCGCCGCGACCATCTGCACGTGCTCAGAGGAGGCGATTGTCCCGGGCTGGTCGCCCTCTGGCCACTTTTGGCCTTGCTCCCCCCCTTCGGCAGCTCCCGCGGGGAGGAGGGGGCGTCTAGGCCGGGCCGGGCTCCAAGCCCCCTTCGGCCACAGCTGACCGGGCCAGCTGCGCGACGTGACGCGCAGAGCGTCTTTCCCATTCGGGGCTGGGCTGGTGGGGGCCCGGGGAAAGGCGTTCCTGTCCTCGGCGAGAAGCGCTGCGGCACGCCCCCTGGGGCTTCCAGGGGAAGAGCCGGCGACGTGGCACGAGGAGGAGGCGGCGACCGTCTGCACGTGCTCAGAGGAGGTACTGCGCTCGGGGCTGGCTGCAGGGGCTGGGCCGGGGGGGGGCGTCTGTGAGACTCGAGGTTTAAACCCTTAGCAAGGATTGCGCGGGAGGCCGTCCATGTGAAGGGCCCGCCGGCGAATAGAAACGGGAAAAGAGGCCCGGCAGAGGTTGCGGTTTTGCAAAAAGAACTTGCACGCTTCGCTAGGCGGGGAGGGAGAAATGAGGCTCCCCCCAGCCTTTTGCACAAATTGCACCCGAGGCATCCAGATATTTCCAACAGCAGCCAGGCCCGGGAGGAAGGAAGACTCGAGGAATGTGAAACCGGGAGTTGCAGAAGGTTGCCAATTCTCCCGCCATAGATTGGGCTATTTTTTAATTGTCTCCCGTGCCAGTTGCAGCTTTGGAGCTATGGCGGCCCTTTAAAGTTATCTGGACCGAGCACCCAAATGGCCAAAATCGACAAGAGCTAGCCCAGGGGTGGCCAAACTTGATGAACTTAAGAGCCACATAGAATAAATGTCAGATGTCTGAGAGCCTCAAGACATGAACGTCAGATGTTCAAGAGTCACAAGATGAGGGAGGGAGGGAGGAAGAAAAACAGATGGGAAAGGAAAAGAGAGGTGGAAAGAAAGCAGCTTTAACTTTAAATGCATTCTCCAAGTCAGCTGTCAGGGCAGTGAAAGCTTCAAGAGCCACAAAATATGTGTAAAAGAGCCACATGTGGCTCTAGGGTTGCCAATCCCCAGGTGGGGGCGGGGGATCCTCCAGTTTGGAGGCCCTCCCCCTGCTTCAGGGTCGTCAGCAAGTGGGCGGAGGAGAGGGAAATGTCTTCTGGGAACTCTATTATTCTCTATGGAGATTTATTCCCATAGAAAATCATGGAGAATTGATCCACGAGTATCTGGGGCTCTGGGGGGGCTGTATTTTGGGATAGAGGCACCAAATTTTCAGTATAGCATCTAGTGCCTCTCCCCAAAATACCCTCCAAGTTTCAAAAAGATTGGACCAGGGGGTCCAATTCTATGAATTTCAGAAGAAGGTGCCTATGGAAGGAAGGCATTGAAAAGGTGTGCCGTCCCTTTAAATGTGATGGCCAGAACTCCCTTTGGAGTTTAATTATACTTGTCACAGCCTTGATCTTGGCTCCACCCCTAATGTCTCCTGGCTCCACCCCCAAAGTCCCCAGATATTTCTTGAATTGGACTTGGCAACCCTAGGCTCAATCCTTTCAGCCCAGCCGCTATGGTGACAGGAAGTAGCCTCAATCTAGAAGTTCTGCCCACCTCAACCTGCCCCTTTACCTCTTGGCAGTAGCAGAACTTGGAGAAAGTTCTTCAATAAGGGATTGTGGTAAAATTACCAGCCAAGGGTTTCTCAAGGCAGGGCTGGGCATTGCACATAACACTGCAACATCACTTCCAGTCATGTAACCAAAAATAACCATTGAATTTGGGGAGATTGCTAGAGCTCTCTTGTGACATGTGATGCAACTGGAAGTGATGGCATATGGCTTTTTCTCCCAAATTTGTCCTGCTGATGCAGCTGACAGCAGTGAGGGACCGGGGACAGGGGGTGGGCCTCCGTGGACTGTGGTCATCTTGTTTCTAGTGAGATAAGGAGAAAAGTGAACAACAGTAGTTGCAAAGCACCTCTGCTGCTCAGTCATTGAGTCAAAATGAATCCCCTGGTCACTAACTTGCTTGTCTGCATCAACCTTGTAGGGTGTGTGATTCCCCTTCCTTTTAGAGTGGCTCCTTCTCACCACTGCCATTCCTGTCTTCCAGTTGGAGAGGGGTAGATGAGCATTTGATATGACTGCTCTTCAAACAGAACTCACTGTATGTTTACTCAGTCTATGAGGAGGAGCCTATGAGATGACATCTTGCCAAACTCCCCCACCCCCAAAAAAACCTGGAAGTGGCCCAGTAGGCCAATTTCCTGTGCTGAAGCTTTCTGCAGGGCAGGAGGCATAAACCAGTGCAAGCAGAAACTCTCTGTGGTCATGAATCCATCTGACCAGCATTAACCCCATGAAGACCCTCCTGAATGGGGTTACCAGCTGTTACCCAATTACAAATGCATACAACATCTTCTCAGTCTCACTCTCCCTGACTGCCTCAAAATTATGGTAATTAATGTCAAAATTTTCTAGAAAATTTAGACTGGTAAAATGCATGCGTGTCTTCTGACACAGAGAACAGTCTTTGTTGGCAGAAGTGTATCCACTGCCCGGAATCAGACTGGTTAAATAGTCCAAATAAAATTAATCAAAGGAGCTTCCCTGAAGAAATTAAAAACAGCCACAGAAATTGGCAAAGATGAGATCAAGGCTCTTCTCTGCCTATAGAGATGAAGAACCAGTGACAGTTTAAGGATAATCTTAAAATAGATGAGACAGAAATAGACACAGTATTGAGGGTATATATTGGAAAGGTATAGAATTACATTTTGAAGTGACTTGACTGAACTGGTACAATTTAGAAAAAAAAATCCAGGGCAAGAAACAATCCAAGCTTTTTCCAAATAGGGGTTCAGTCATTCTACAGAAGAGGAGCTAAGAGCTGTGGTCAACAGGTTCTTTGTAAGGAAGAAGAAATTGAGGGCTAGGGGTGGGGATAGTTACAGTGACTGAAAAACAAGCCTGAAGACTCCTTCGGCTGCTACAGCTCTAAAAAAAGGGCAAAGATCAGGAAAACAAAGGTCAGGACAGAAAAGGACAGGACAGGACAGGAAAGGACAGGAAAGGAAAGGACAGGAAAGGACAGGAAAGGAAAGGAAAGGAAAGGAAAGGAAAGGAAAGGAAAGGAAAGGAAAGGAAAGGAAAGGAAAGGAAAGGAAAGGAAAGGAAAGGAAAGAGAAAGGGAAATGCCTTTTCTGTGAGAAGGAAAAAAGAAGGCTCTAACAGTGTTTAGTAAGAAAGGGAATCAGGCTTATCTGGGTGGGAACATGTATGTTGGTATTTGTTGGACTGGTGATACTGAAAAGAAGAGGATTGTTTCACCAGATGACCAGCTTAGTTCTCTAGTTAGTATATCTTTTCCCCCTGACTTAAGAGGAGCTCCGAGTACTATACATTGTAGGGAGTACTACATCTCTTAAAAATGAATATATAACCTCAAATTATGATTTTGCTTATAAATCAGCCCTTAATAATTAGCTGTTCACAGTTGGACACTTTGCAGAAATGAATCCTAGATTTCATATGGGACAACAAATGCCCCAGAGTGGCTGGAAAAAGTATTGTATAAACTTTTAAAGAATGAGGATAATTAGCCGTACAAAGCATCAATAGTTAGACACTATAGTACAACTAAATTGGTGAACCTGAAAGAATGGAAACACAATGATAAATACTTCTAAGTTCTACAAGCAAACTTGGGTCAACCATTATTGTCATTTTTCTTACATGTTCTTTCAGGAAGGAGGATGGAATAATTCTTCCCTCCATTTCCTCCCTTATTAAGATACTGTACAGATGGCAGCACAGACTATTTCCAGGTATTTCCCCACTGGCTTCTATATTCTCCAATAAAGAGGTAGTCCCTGCAGCAGACTGCCTTGAAAAAAATGGTTCCTCTTACCTGTAACTGTTGTTCATCGAGTTGTCTTCTGTGCAGGTACACCCTGGGAACTGCTTATACACAGGCCTGCAGATGGAGAGAATTTTATAGCTTCTTAGGAGCAGATAGGGTGCCTTTTCCCTCGGTGCATGCTCAGAGCCCTTGCACCAAAACCATGCTGAGTTTGAGGGTGCATTTGGCTAGATGAAGGGACAGAACCTTTGCTGCTTGCCCAGTTAGGAAAACGGTTCCACTTCTGGGTGTAACAGTTATGGACTGATAACTTCTGAGGATGGAGGAGTACCTCCAACAGTCCTGAAGAGAATGCTAAATTAGGAGATTCAAAAGCTGTGCCATTAGTCAAAGCTTGGTCACCCCCTGATGCCAGAGGGGACGATAAGTGAGGAGGTCCAGAGCAGGCTCCAACAGAATGTAGTGGCCTTTAGACAGGAGGATCAGTTCTGCAAATCAGACTTGCTGAAGCCAAAAGGGAGTAACCAGGATACAGTGGGTGAACTGAAAAATGAATAATGGCTTGCTCAGGAGCACAAAAGAGCCAGTATTGTGTTCTGTGAGATGGCAAACAGTCTACAGTAGTGAAGCCCCATTACTCGAATATTGGAAGGATATAATTCCTTGATATTGACTACTTGTGATGAGAGAGGGTGAATCTGCTCAGTGTATCCACTGTAGCATAGTAGACCCCAGCAATATGAATTGCATGGAAGGAGACATTCTTCTGGGTTGCTCAATTCCAGATTTATGCAGTTTCTCCTTAGAGAGACAATGACCCTTGCTTGTTGACATATGGCTATAGTATTGTCTGTCTGCTCCTGAATATGTTTGTTGCAGAGCAAGTCTGCAAGAAGTAAGAGCATAGTGAATGGCCCTTAGTTCAAGAAAATTGATGTGCGTAAAGGTCTCAAGGAAAGACTACATCCCCTGTACCATGCTTTACCACAGTGCAACCCCTAACCCAGGAGAGAGGCATCTTGGGTGACCATGTAAATATAGAGTTGCACCCCAAAGGGAACCCCTACCACCAGGTTAGCATCCAAAGTCCACCACACAAGGGATCTAATGATGACTCTGGGTACTGAAAGCTGGGTGAATTGCACCTGAGAAGATGGGTTCAATCTTCTAAAAAATCCAGTTTGGCCTTAAATGTAACTTGGCCAAAGAAACCACTGCCATCAGAGAGGCCATAAAACCCAGCAGTTGCTATACCTGAAATGGAGACTGGAATCCATTAAACTGGAAACTAGAAATTAAGACCCTAATTGCCCTGAGGCAGTCAGAAGAAAGATAAGCCCACCCTCTAGAAGAGTCCAGATCCACACCAATAAAGCATGCTAACTTACAAGTAGTTAGTTCCCAATTAACAGCTAACTCAAGCTTGGTTAGTACTGAAAGGGTAAGAGATAAGTGGTCTTGTAAAAGGTCCTTTAAGGAGATAGTTGGTAGTCAGTCATCTAGATAGGGGAAGACCATCTGGATCTCAAAAAGGCAATGACCACAGCCATGCACTTTGTAAAAACATAGGAGGTCATAGCAAGCCCAAAGGGAAGAACAATGTACTGGTAATATGAGTCACCACACTGAAAAATGGAGATATTTCCTGTGGTCTAGATGGATCAAAATATGAAAATAAACATCCTTCAAATCCAATACCACAAACCATGAGTTTAATTTTGAGAACTGCAACAGTGGGCAGTATACACAGATCACTCTGAAATGAAAAGCAGCCCCGTGGGCGGGGGGGGGAGGGGAATAAAATGACAGAGAAATAAATTGAAGCCCCCCTCAAAAAAAAAATCCCCCAAAAGCAATCCCTTGTCTTACTGCAACTCAAGGACTGGGGGGTGGGGGTTGATTTTTTTTTTTTTTTTTAAGGGAAGGGAAACTGCCAGAAAAGCAGAGAGCAGGAAAATTCTCCTAAACAAATACGCTATGAAAATGAGGGGATCCCAATTTTCCCACTGTTTGCAGCAAACAAACAAAACCCAACTCACAACACAGAGGAACCCAGGGCAAAGCAAAGCTCCCTGGACCCTGACTAAGCTAGCTAAGCAATTCTCCCTGTATCCAGCAGCAAAGTTCTTTCTATCATTGCAAGTACACCGTCTCCATCCAAAACCACCACACCAACAAAGGGAACGAGCACTTGTCCTCCATTTATATAGATCAGAGTCCCATTGCAATGAATGGGAACTCTGTTATTGCTCAGCAGAAGTGCCTGTAAAGCTTTGGAAGGTCCCTATTGGTGTTTCCAAAGCTGGAAAACACCACCCCCACTGTTGTCTAGCAGTTTCCGGATGGGTTTCATTTTCCGAGCTGCCCCAAGCCACACCTGGTAGTTCAGAGATTTCTTTGGAGACCTTGTGTGTGTCAAACATCACCTCCTGAGCTCTGATCAGGCCAGAATTCAGTATAAATTTTGGCTCATCATGCAGTTTGTGATCATCCCTAGTAATAAACATATTGAAAATAGCCATTATTTGTAATGTATTGGAATGATAAGTTTAAGGATAAAGTAAAATCTTATGCCCTCTTTGCATTCCCGTAATTACACCATTTAAAGAAGCTTCCAGAGAAAAGCATTAAAAGTTTAAACAAACATATTTGTTTAACAAAAAGCACCAAACAAATATATTACCCAACCAGATGGTTGCACAATAGATTTAAAAACATCTCTAAAGACATAAAATCACATATTTTTGCGGAGGCTTGACATTAATATTATTATTTAGGATATGGCTTAATTATGGATAAGTTATTTATACTCATCAACAGTTCAAAAATAAGGAATCTGTGAATGTTTTTGATTACACACATTGTGCATTATAGCATAAAGCTGCGGAAGAATCTATTTTGCCTATTATGCAGATGCAAAAGCAGCTGCTGCGAAGAAGGAAATACAACTCCCCCTCCCAGCTACCGTGCAACCACAAAGCTGCTCGACATCCACTCGAGTTGGACAGCAGTGAGGCGAAGAGATCCAAGGGTGGGCTTACAAGAATTCATGGCTGCCGTACATGATGTTTGCCTGCTGAAGGTGTTTGCCACAAAGTTTGCAGAACCTCTAAAAGTACACCAGCTCTACTCACCTTCTCTTGCTCACGTCCTCATATGCAGACTAGAGATAAAAGCTAGTGGCATTTTTTTTCCAGCTGGTACTTTTCTTTAGCTTCGTTATATTACTTGCCATTATATTACTATTGCCTGTGCATCAGCGAGAAGTGTCACTTCGGATCCTTGTCCGGGCACCTCTCTCAGACATTTGGATTAATTAAGGTAAGTGCTGACTGTCTTAACTACATTTCAGCACTGAGTCATGAAGAATCAACCGGGCTTTGGCTTCCTTACCAATGCTCGCAGGGTTCACGGTGCATGAGAAGAAGTGGGATGCGATGAAAGTTTTTGCATTTATCACTTTGGAATGCCAATAAGGATTGAAGCCTTGTGAAAAATCACCCTGAGAATGTCAGATCAGCACTACAGCTATGTTTAAATTTCTGGCTGCTTCCCCAGCTCGCACAAGTCTACTCAGATTTATATTACTGTATTAGAAAAGTGAAAAAGGAGATACTGCAAATAAAAGTGTAGAAGATGTCTTACAAATCCTAGGAAATTCCTCTGTACTAGCCTTTTAACCCATAATGTTACTTGGCAAACTCTTGTGTGGTTACCATTTCTAGGGGAACTTCCATACCTCTACAGATATTAAGGGCAGGGGTGGATGGAGCCCCCACACAGCACCTGTGTGGGAGCCCCCACACAGCACTCCATTTGATTTTTACTCCTGGAGTTACAGTCAATCTAATTTCCTGGAGATCTGAGAAGCAGATACAAAAGATTATAGAGAGAACTTTATTTTCTGTTTCCGTGGTGTGCCTGAAAACTAGGATTTTTTGTTGTTGTTTTTAAGTCTAATAGGTGTGATCTTTTGATCCAAGGAATCAGAGATCCTGAAAAAAGTGTTTGGAATAGTAAAACCCATAACCCCAAATTGGAATTGCTTCAGCCCTTTGTAGGTCAAAACCCTTTTCAAAAACCCCTAGCATATTTTTCAGCACATAGAGGGCTAATTTCAAACAGGTTTCTGCTGTTTGTTTGTGTTACAAAAGAGCACGTGTGCATTTGTTAACACAGACATTAATAATAAATCAAATTAGCCTTTTGAGTTCTGATAAGCATTTTTAGATTTGCTTGGGTTTTGTTTGCTTGTTTGTTTGCTTTTTGTAACTGCACAGAAAACACTCATTTTGAAGTGGTTTCTTTCTATTGTGTTTTTGTTGGTGTCTTGCAACACATGAATGGGCTTTCTCTGAGATTCCTAAACCCCAAGGTCACTGAAGTATACACCTATGAGGGCTCTTTTATAAAAAGAAAATCGGTAGTATTTGTAGCCTTTGTAAGGAGAAAGAAAAAAACTTATTGCATCCATCCATAGACCAAGTTTTAAACTAAAAAGCAGTTGGGTGTGATATATAAGAACCAAGGATTTTTCTTAATAAGATCTGATTATTGTCCCTAATCAAGGATATACAAATCTCTTTGCCAAATCATCCCATTGGTTCCAACACTCTGTGGCACTTCTGGTCACAGGCACAAAGGTGGCAGGTATGTTGCCCCCAATATTAAGTAATCAGAGTTGTACTGACTAAAAAGGACTAAAAGGAAACATAGACTCAAAAGGAAGTTGGCATTTAGCTATCATAGCTTAATAGCCACTGAGGAACTTGTCTCCTCCATTTTGTAATGCCATCTAAGAGGTAGAGGCATCACCAGCAACTTGTGGTAATGACTGTCATTAAGTTAATTGTGTAAAATTTTACTCAGTCAGTGTTGTGTACTTGTTAGAGTGTCATAACAGGATCTGGCTCTAAGTTCCTACTCTACTATGAAAGGAGAACTTGGGCCAGTCACTGTCTCTCAGCAGGGCCCATCTCACTGGATCGTTGTGTGGATAAGATGAAGAAGGGGAAGGACCATACAGAGCTCCTTGGATGAAGGGCAGTGTCTACCCCCACTTAGTATATATCTGCTTCCCAACATGGCCCCAGCTGCAGTTCCTTCAGTCTTTAGATTGGGGCCATGTACAGAGACAACCTGGATCCCCCCCCCCCCCAAAGTTAGCAGTAAAATCCTTGTGGTGTGCAAATGTGAAAGCTGTGGAGGAGAGGGAGCTGCTGCCACTGTCTGAGCCAGTTAGTGGGCAAGACAGTGATGGAGCGGGAGGGGGAGGACAGGATTTCCTCTCCCCATGAGTCTCATAGGTCCCCCACTTGTAATTTTATAGAACTCCACTGAATATCCTTCTGGTAGTCCCCCCACAACTAATACATAATTCAATCTTTTCAGTGTTCTTTTGTACGGATGATGATCCAAGTTCCCTTGCTATACTTTCCCCAGCTCTTAAATAAAATAACCAGAACTGTACTCATAGATTTACATCACAGCATTACGTTTCAGTATTTTCCTCGGTTAATGGTACTATTTGTTTGCTGCATGTGTTACTTCCAGGAGCAAGTGTGAATGCCAAACTGATGGGAAAGAGTGGACCATGCAGACCTACACCTTGTAACTGTTTAAATATATTCACATAGCTAAACTTGGGTATATTAAATTTTTTCTGTCATTTCTAAAAAAAATGAATGGATAGGAACAAGCCTGGTGACTTCTCAGAGGTTATACGCTGCTGTACTACCACTGATGTTTGTTAAGTGGGTTGGGAGGCACTTGAAGGCTTAAGAGAGTTGGGAGGAGCTTGATGGGAGGTGATTAGAGCCAATAAAATCCACTCACTACTTTTCAAAGGATAATGAATAATATATCACACCTGGAGAAAAGTGTGCATGACATAATAAGAACAGAAGAAGAGACCTGCTGGATCAGACCAGTAGTCCATCTAGACCAGTATCCTGACTCACACAGTGGTCAACCAGTTCCAGGTGAGGCCTTCCCCTGATGTGGCCTCCTGGCTCTGGGATTTAGAGGTTTAGCGTCTCTGAATGTGGAGGTTCCCTTCCACATTCAAAGGTTTAGTTGCTGAAACAATGGCAGAATTCCTGCACAATAGATACCTTCAGAGCTTTTTTTGAGCAGGAACACAGTTCCAGCTGCCTTGGCATCAGGGGGTGTGGCCTGATATGCAAATTAGCGCTTGCTGTGTGAAACAATGGTGATGTCAGGGGGTGTAGCCTAATATGCAAATGAGTTCCTGCTGGGGGGTTTCTACAAAAAAAGCCCTGGATACCTTCTTTCTCAAAAATGGGTCCAGGAGGTTGGCATTATGGATTGGAATGGCAGGTGGAGGGAACTGTAATTGAGAAGAGAGGAATCAGCAAATAAAATAAGCCATGAAAGGGGGAGTGAAATACAGAGGCCTATGGGAATCATACAAATCTGCAGCCAGTCCTGACACAGGCAAGGTTATTAGTACAGACCATCACATTAGTGTCTATGTTGAACCAAACCATTGGTGGTTTTATGGGTTTAGTTTATTTAAATATTTAGAGATTTTATACCCTGCTTTTCTCCCTATTTCCCTCCCAGTATCAAGCCTGGTGCAGCTCTGCCACCTGCTGCTCAGCCCGGATTCCTCATTTGCCACAGCCAGCCTGGCTTCTGGCATCCTGCGCCATCACTCAGCCAAGTGGGGCTGCCGGTGTCCAACACTGTAGGCAGGCTGCTGCAGTTGCTGGCATCAGCCACCAGGCTGGGTTGGAGTCACTCTGCCCGGAGAGTTGTCTGTGCATGTGCAGACAATCCAAATGTATTTGGGAGAGGATTTAACCCCCCTGTGTGAAGTCGGCAGATTCAATAACGAGTCTTTGTTGAAACAAAGTATCTAGTTTATTGATATCATGGCTGTTGACTACAGTAAGATTGAAAGACTAAGGATCATACAGTAGAATGCAATCATATAAGGTACACTTCAAAGGGATTCTTGAGGGAGGGGTACTATGCAGGGCACATTCACACATTGATGTTACAATTTCTTTCTCAGGCCTGGTTTGGCCTTGAGCGTCTCTTGGCTCCAACCTCCCCCGATGCCAAGCCTGAGAAGGCACGATAAACCATTTCACATATTCCCACTTCCAAAGCAATGCTACATATCAAAGGAGAGGAGGGGGGGTGAGGAGAGTTCAAGCTAGCAGCAGTGGAATACAGTATGGCTTTACCCAGGATGCTTTTCTCCTGAACCAGTGATTGAGTGCAGGCTTGACCAAAGTTAGGAGCAGACTTGACACCCTGTATATTTTAATGTTGGTTTCAGATTGTTCTGCAACCCTGGAGAGTCCCTCAAGTTTGCTGAAAGTCTGTTTAGTGTCTGTGTGGTCCTGATCCATGGATTAGGGCCTTCACATGTCACTAATAGAATATAGA
Organism: Heteronotia binoei; assembly: GCF_032191835.1. Taxonomy (NCBI): domain Eukaryota; kingdom Metazoa; phylum Chordata; class Lepidosauria; order Squamata; family Gekkonidae; genus Heteronotia; species Heteronotia binoei. Next base: position 37,242,128 of record NC_083223.1, read on the forward strand.
TTAGCATTTAGGAGCTCCATTTCTAAATGTCTGAAGTCTAGGAACAAAGAAGAATGAGGTTCATGCCCCTAATCATGTGAATAGGCATTCCAATCCCCAGGTCCCAGCGGGGGATCCCCCATTTTTACAGGCTTCTCCCCGCCCCCAGCCAGCTGGCCTGCGGGGGAAGCCCCGCCCCCCCATAATCACCATGTCTTTTTAGAGCTCCTGCAGGTCTGTTTTTAAAATATGTGCCTTTAAGGCTGAGCAGGAAGCAGGAAGGGCTTCGGAGAGCGGCCCCTCCCTTTGTTTTGCTTTCGTTTTTAGATCAAGTAATGTTCTGCAGGAACAAGACCCAGTAAGTATTTGTGTGTGAGAGAGAGGGAGGGGGCAGGGGATTCCCTGGCTTGGAAGCCCTCCTCCTGCCTTAGAAAGCATGGTGGGGAGGGAAATGTCTACTCGGCACTCTATTATTCCCTATGGAGAACAATTCCCATAGGGAATAATGGGGAATTGATCCGTGGGTATTGGGGGCTCTGGGGGGGCTATGTTTTGAGGTAGAGGCACCAAATTTTTAGTATAGCATCTAGTGCCTCTCCCCAAAATACCCCCCAAGTTTCAAAACGATTGGACCAGGGGGTCCAATTCTATGAGCTCCAAAAGATGGTGCCCCTATCCTTCATTATTTCCTATGGAAGAAAGGCATTTAAAAAGGTGTGCTGTCCCTTTAAATGTGATGGCCAGAGTTCCCTTGGAGTTCAATTATGCTTGTCAAACCCTTGTTCCTGGCCCCACCCCCAATGTCTCCTGGCTCCACCCCCAAAGTCCCCAGATATTTCTTGAATTGGATTTGGCAACCCTACATGTGAACTAACAAGTGACCAGTTTCACTCACCACACTGATCACTTCTAAACATATTTACAGGAAACCTCATTAGAATTTCACATATTAGGGGAGTCAGTAATGATGTTATCAAACATGACCTTACAGGCCTTTCTGGCACTAACATTGAGACCAGTTTTCTATGGTTCTGCCCATTCTTAACTTTTTTTTTCGTTCTCATCTGCTGCCTTGCTCAAATTCCACAACCTCACGGAACAGGAACTAAATCTAGCCCTGTGTGATTTATTCTTGCCTAAATTCATTTACAGCAAAGAGTGGGAGAGAAAAGATTTATTTATTTCCCTGCCCTCAGTATAATCTGATTGGCTTTTGTGGCAGCTGTAACGAGAAAGTTGCTGCTAAGAGAGACAATCATATCAGGAAGAGCACATGCTAATGTAATCAGGGTTTCTAAAGGGAAGTGATTTTGACAGATTAGAAATTATAGCTTTGTATGGATACCACCCAAGTTGTCAGCGCTCTCTTCCTCCAGCAACAGCAGGCTCAGTTAAACTTAAGGATCTGTCTGCTTGTCGTGTTTTGTAAAATCAACTTTCTAACCAAAAGCTGGTGCATTTCTGTGATGCAAGCTGAAGAAGCAGAAGGTAAAAAATTTCCCATTTGGCATCTTAATCTTCTATTAATGATGCAACCTGTACAGTGCCATCTGAAAGGTATGAATCAACACAATGCCCTCCCTTCCTTGAAATGGGGAGTTTTCAGCTCTGATGCAGTGATCTTCCTCTTTTTTAATTGCTTTCTACAGATTTTTAAAAGGCACTTTAGTTTTTAAGTGCAACATTTGCATTCCAATGACAATACAAAGAAATCCATAGCATGGTTCTCCAGCCATTCCTTCTAGCCAAGTGTGTGCTGCTCCTGCAGGATGGAAATGTGCATGCAAAGTTTTTTTCTAATGTTCTACCCCTCCCTGATCTCATTAGTAGCCATTAGAAACTCACAGGGGGGACATAATGACCAACAGAGAAAGGGCAGAGCATCCCTGACTGAATGAACGAAATAGATGTTTAGTGCACATAGATAATATCTAACAGCAGCACCAAAGTAGTGAAGCTTGCCCATGTAGGGCATCTCCTAGGAAACCACTGGATCATATTAAAAAATATTGACTTTAACATAAAAAGAACTCCATGTTGATCAGTGAGCATTCAGCAGAATTAAGGATGGGCTTCTAAATCCTACTTAAATCTTACCTTCTTTAACATTCCGATTACAGGTGACTTGGTTTTGTCTGGTTCTTGCAAAACAAAGAGCTAATTAAGAAAAGAGAAAGGAAGACACACCACTCTTTGGCTGAGACCTGGTCTTGTCATTCAACAAAGTGAAGAAAGAAACATCCTGCCCCTTTCATAGAGGTTCAGTGTGATGTTGTTTGCTGGGTGCTGTTAGTTATGCCATGAAGTGTCAGCTGCCCATTTCCATGCATTAAACCTCTAGTAAAGGAAGAAAATGTGGGGGTTTTCCTTCCACGCTGTTGGCAGTCCTGCTTACTGAAATAGGCAAAAAGGAACTGCACTACTTTTCAAAGTTCCTGGGACGCTGGGCCTAGGAGTAGAAGGATCATATTTCAATCCAAAAGAAGGCCATACATGTCCCAACAGTTGAAATACTATTCTTTTTTTCCCTCTTGGAATTTATTTCAGATATGGGGACATTGCTCTGAGATTTATGTGAGCTGAAGACTAAGGCTACTCAAAACCAAACATTATTCATTACCGGTACAGCTCAGCTTTCTTAAGGTGGTCCAGTCTGGAGTGGCCAGAGGAGAATACTGTTTGCTGAGTCACATTTTTGGACTAGCTTGATATCTGTTTGTGAAGAGCAACCTGCAATTGCATTGAGTTATTGTACTGTATCATACTACGTATTGTATTACTTTGTTGTTTGTAAATTTCCTTGTCAAAGCGGGTTTTGTAATTTCACACATTGTTCTTAATTACAGATGTTAAATACTTTACAGATTTCTTAAGTACCTAAGTCTTTTGTCATCCTGGGGCTTTTCTTTTATTCTTTAGTTATTAACAACTGCTACATACCAATGACCAAACAGCAACCTCCCTCTCTGAAGTTTTAACTTTTTTTAAAAAAAAAAAAAAGTATTTTATTTCATGAGCACAAAAATGCAGGGATTTTTTTGTAGCAGGAACTCATTTGCATATTTGGCCACACCCCTCTTATGGAGCCAATCCTCCAAGAGCTTACAGGGGCTCTTAGTATAGGGCCTGTTGTAAGCTCCAGGAGGACTGGCTACATCAGGGCTGTGCAGCCTAATATGCAAAGGAGTTCCTGCTACAAAAAAAAGTCCTGCAAAAATGTAACTTTCCTAACCTACCATCTGAAGCGGTCAAGCCCATTCTGCCACATCACAACGGCAACATGGAAGAACACATCATTCTCCCAGGACTCTTTTCAGCTGAGTCACCGTTATTCAGTGAAAAAGATACCTGCTGGTTTAAAATTAATCAGGAAGTTTGACAATACCCAGTTAGGACTCATTCATAGTAATGGTTTTCTTTCATGTCACAGTTTCTAAATTAGCCTACAAATTCTAACAAGATTGCATTGTCACTCAGTTCCTGTAGTTTGAAACAATTACTGTGCTTGTCTTGTATGCATTCAACATTCAACAGACTGTTTTACTTTTTTTCTTTTCTTTTCACATCAGTGCTGTGATCTGGATGACCCAGGCTAGTCCAATGCCATTAGATTTTGGCTGCCAAGAAGGGTCATCCTCGGTCAGTATTTGGATGGGAGACCACCAAGGAAGTCCAGAGTTTGTGTAAAATGTAATGGCAAACCACCTCTGTTCATCTATTCAGCTGTTCTTACATGCACACACCCCCATGTATCTGTCAACAAAGGATATGTGGCGCTTCATGCATCCAATGGAGTGACCCTAGTTATGCCGCAATAAATCAATTAGTCTTTTTTTGGCAATACGATTTGTATTATTGGCAGTGCTTTTTTGGTAGGAAAAGCTCAGCAGGAGCTCATTTGCATATTAGGCCACACCTCCTGGCCTGGGAGCATATGGCTGCTTCATGGTAGGTCAAGCCAGCCAGAGCCCTGGCCAGCCCAGGTGGAGATTCACTCCTGTGGGTTCCAGCAGGAAAAAAAGGCCCTGATTATTGGAGATATTACTTTATATTACTAGAGTTGTCTTTGCTTTTCTCACTTACTTCACAGGAAATACTATAGTAGCTACAAAATCCATATTTTCAAAAAAAAAAAAAATCCCACTTTGTTCAAGTGATGCTTTCCCCCAAGTAACTGGATGGAGGGCTGCAGTCTAAATCTTTCAACTTTTCATCCAAGCTTCAGTAATGGCATCAGAAACAGTCCCCTGCTAAGAGGGGTTTGTCTTGTGAACAATTCCTCTAGGGGAAGTTTTGATCCCTATACCCATGATTATTTAGTAAAGGGATATAAATTCCCATCTTCCTTTAATTCACCCTACAGAACTTCTGACACTGTGATCAGGCAGTTCACTATATATTAGATGCTGACACAGTTGGATTGCTGATGCTGGGCCTTTGTTGAAGCTATTTTCTGCCCCCCCCCCCTTTTGCCAGAAAGCATTTCCCAAATAACAGTTACAAAGGACCGTTAAGTCAGATCATTTACAGACCCTGAATTTTGATTGATCAGCTCAGATGTCAGCCAATTTTGCCAAATGCCTGGGTGCTTAAAAAAAAATGGAGCCATTTGAGTAATACAGCAGTAGAGGGGAGGGGGGGAATTGTACATTCCAGTTGTGTCTTTCCCCCCTAAATTACACACCTTTTGAGCAGCCAAGTAATTCACTTCATCCAATAGTCTGTCTGCAAGTTTAGGACAATAACAGTGAAGATCATCTTTAACTGACAATTTAAGCTCCAGTCGTTTTTGACGTGCAAGGTGTGGTATTGTATCATCCTGAGGAATTGATGCTACAGTAGCAATTTGAAATTATGGGATTACAGTATATCTAGTCAGCATGCAGCTTTTATAGCTGGAGGGGGAGGGGAAAGAGGGAAATTATTGCCAGAAGAAACTGATAAGAATAAATGTCTTACATGCAATTTTAGCGATAATAACTGGTAAGATATAAAAAAGGGCTGTTTTTTGTCTATGTATACAATTTGTGGCAAAAAATAAAAGGTAATTTTGAATTTAACAACCAGATGCTCACCACGTACTTCTTGCTGGGTTATGTTCTCGTCAACCTCCCACAACAGAAAAAGAATCCATTCCTAGATGATTGTCAGCAAAAGACATTTGAAATGATGTGCTTTTATGAGAAACGTGCTTTGTTGAAATGGGAACGTTTGTTAGGTCACCCACACATTCTTCCATTGTTCCTTCTGGCACCTGTGATAATTTAGTGCAAGGTTGTCATTTTTATTTGTCCCCTTCCCCCACAATCAACAATTGACATTCTGATTGCAGCAGAAAAGAGGAAGAGTCCAGTACACCTTAAAGTCTAGGAAAGATAGCACAAAATCTTTAGGGCCTGGAGCTATGGAGAGGAAAGGCACTTCAAAAAAGGAGAATGCAAGTGAGAGGAATAACTAGACCTAAACAATGAACAGCCAATTTGTCAGTATTATCTCTGGGTCAGCAAGGGGAAACGTGGCATCTTAACTGCACGTGTCACATGAAGCCATGATTCAGATCTCCATTAATTCATACTGCTGTGCTGTCTGTGCTTTCTAATGGGGAACATGATGTGCCACAGTTAACCAAAGGCAACAATGATTCAGGTCTGTGCTACTGTCTCTGCTTCTGAATTGGAACATGGTAGGTATTTGTGAATTATGATATACACAAGTGCACAACAATTGAAAATGTGTTATCTGCCAATAAGTCTCCTTCATATGTGATGCTAGCAAACACAATGGTGGAAAAGTGCCCTTATGTTCATGTATCTCAGGCTATCTGAGTTGATATAGTCCCTTCTTCAGAAGCAATCCATTTGCTAGAACAGGGCTCTCCAAAGTGGTGCCTCTGTGTACCATGGCACCCACTGACACCTTTCCTGGTGCCCAAAAAGGGTTTTTAGAAAGTGGGTGGGGTGAGGTGGGGCTCTTGTCCAGCAGAGATCTGGTTGGCTGTGCAGATTAAAATAATGTTTTGGTGAAAGCTGTCTTATTCAGTTTTATTCTCTCTCACTCCTCTTTCCCAGTTCCCTGCATTTGGATTTCTTCTGTGTCTCTGTTAGGGTTGTCAGGTCCTACCTTCTTCCCAACAGGGGGGTCTTTGAGCCTTTCTGGGATCTTCTGCATGTGTGTGACATTGGTGGCATGATGATGTCACCTGGAAGCGATGTCATCCCTCTGTCAACATCATGTGGTTTTTGGCAGAACTCTATGGTTTGAGCCCAAATTTCCCATTGGGTTTTGTTCAAATGCTAGTGTCACTGTACAACATTGGCGGTGCAATGGCACTGGAAGTGACATCATCATGAAAAGTTTGGGGGCATTTGCGGGCAGGGTTTCCCTCTGTTAGCCAGCTGGCTGGCAGTGGGGAGGAGTCCACAAAAGTGGGGAACCCCCACCTGGACCAGGGGGGATGGCAATCTTAGTAAGTGTGTGATTATGCCTTCCACAGTGTCCATTTTGCGGTTGTGCCCACCTTGCTGTGTCAAAAACTGCAAAGGTGTACACAGGCTCAAAAAGGCTGCAGGACTGATCCCTAGTTGAGTAATTCAAGGCTGAGGAGTGGTCAAGGCTGCTTTTAATGTCTCCTGGGACTCCATTTAATTCAAAGAGGGGAAACCAAGTTCTTCTTTACTGCAAAAATAATAAAGCCTAAGAATATGTGTGACCATCCCACAAAAGAGGAACTATTCTTTGAAATGTTAGTATTCAGAATATGGGTTGGTTTGCATAAGGTCTCTAAATTGGTGCCTGTGGGTACCATGTCACTCACTGACACCTTTCCTGGTACCCAACAAGGGTGAGCCCATTCATGGGAAAGGGTGGAATATAAATTCGCAAAATAAATAAAAATAACAATAATTTTTTATAAAGTTTCTGGGGTCAGGTGGGGCTAATGCCACCCACTTAATTTACTTGTCTTAGGGTTGCCAGCCTTCAGGTGAGGCCTGGAGATTGCCCACTTTTACAACTGATCTCCAGCTGGCAGAGATCAGTTCCTCTGGAGAAAATGGCTGCTTTGAAGAGTGGACTCTATGGTATGGTATCCTGCTGAGGCCCCTCCCCTCCCCAAACCCCACTCTCTCCTGAATTCACCCCCAAAATCTCCAGACCTGGCATCCCTACCCAACCTCCATTTTATTCTCACAACAACCCTGTGAGGTAGGTTATGCTGGGTGAGGGTGACTGGCCCAGTGAGTTTCCATGGTAGAGTAGGGATTTCAGTTTAGGCCTCCCAGATCCTAGACTGGTACTCTAATCACCACACCATACTCACCATCATAGTAACACTGAAGCCATTCATGATCTATTAGTTGAAGATTTATCCATAAACAACATACCTTTGGAAATTTTATTCCTAGGTGAAATCTGCCATTGAAAGTAAATGTAAAATAATTCTAGGTCTGGATTCTACTTTCCTGATAAGCCATGATAACATAGACTGATTCACACATGTATGTTTGTAACATGTATATTTGTAACATTATGAAGTTTCAAGCGATTACTTGCACATGGGCCTAACCTACAATAGTTCTGCATTTGCAATCAGAACTTGCATACTAGTTCAAATGCATTTTTTTTCAGTGACGCAGTTCACACATTCAGCTACTGGTTACCAAGAAAGAACTGATGCTGCGCTGGAGACAAATACAGGTGGATTTGCTCATCACTATATGCCACATTCATTTTTTCTTCTTATTATTGGACTGGATTCAACCAGCATTTCACTCCATCTTACCTGCCCCTCCCTTTTTTTACAGCCTCCATCTCCAGGGCTTTTTTTTTTTTCAGGAATGCACAGAAATGCACTTCCGACTGGCTTGGCGTCAGGGGTATGTGGCCTAATATGCAAATGAGTTCCTGCTGGGCTTTTCTACAAAAAAAGCCCTGTCCATCTCACATGAGTTTTGGCCATGATGTCCACTGTAGCCTTTTTGCTGGTCAAAAAGGGCAACTTCCTTATTGTTTTCACCAGTAGAAAATCTGGCTCGATCTACCTCATTCAAACAATTATTCCTGATATTATGTAGTTAAACACTGAGAACAAAAATTAGATGAATCCATTGGTTGCTTTTCACTCAGTGGACTTTTAATGTTTCTACCTCTTGTTTTTATGTAGAGGAAACCACACAAAGGTGGTTAGCTCCAGGTTGGAGATTCTGCATCTTAGAACACCTAAATTAAGATCACTGTCTCTTAAAAAGTCGTAAGGCATCCTGAATGACAGAAGCCCTGTGGCAGCTAAAAGTCTGGCCAGCAGCTGGAATTAATGGAAGCAAAGTACCAAGGCTGGCCAACAGCTGAGAGCTCTGGAGTCACCTGGAGGCATTGGGAGGATTCCAGGCTTCTGGGCCAGCTTCTCTCAGTGTAATTTAAACCTCAAGATGTTTAAATTCTCCTCACTCCTTTAAATTATATATAAAACCCAGTCCCCTTGTAAACAGACAAAAAAGATTTTTGTTTTTTTCTTCAGGAGACGTGGGAGACAAGAGACAGAACCAAGCTCCTGCTGTGCTAAATGCCCAGCCTGTGCCTTTGCTACATTTCGGCATACTTTTCAAGAAATTATGCCCAAATTTGTCTCTTTAAAAATTTGCCCACTTTACAGCTTGCACTGAAGCAGTTTAAGAAACTCAAGTTTCCTTGAGTTTGCACACTGTAACCAGAATTACTGCCTGAATAACAAAAAGACATACTTGGCACTCTGAAGTCTAGCATCTAGCCTAAACATCCTGAGACACTAAATATCCACAGATATTATCTATTTAAACAATTTTATTGATAACATATGGTAACAATTTCCGTTAATAACTTCTTTTCATCTATCCCATATGCTTCTTTCTAATCACCCCTCCCCCCGTTACTTGACCCCCGCCAGTGTTATTTACACAAAATACTAACATTAAAAGGTACCCTTAATTACTAGTCTCAATGTGTGGATGAGACGATGGTGTAAGGAGGAAGGGTTTAAGTTTGTTAGGCACTGGGATGCTTTCTGGAACAAGCGGGGGCTGTACAAAAGAGACTGTCTCCACTTGTCCCTGGATGGAACCAGGCTGCTGGCGCTTCAAATCAAAAAGGTGACAGAGCAGTTTTTAAACTAAATCTTGGGGGAAAGCCGACAGGAGATGAAATGTCTCTGGTTCGGAAGGACTCGTCTCAAAGAGATGAAGGGTTGGCTGCTATTTTTCTACCGGGTAACAGATCAGAGTTGTCCACTGTGATGGTGACAAGAAGTATGGACTGTCTGCCAGAGTCTCGAGGTGGCAGGAGGAAGGTGGCAGGCCTAGCTTGCCTGGGAAATTATAGATGTAATTATGCAAATGCTAGAAGTGTTCAAAGTAAAATTGGTGAATTGGGATGTGTAGTGTTGGGAGAAAACATAGACATTGTGGGAATTTCAGAAACTTGGTGGAATGAGGAGAATCAATGGGACACGGTAATTCCTGGATATGTTATATCGGAAGGATAGGGAGGGAAGGGTTGGAGGTGGGGTGGCTCTGTATGTCAGAGAGGATATACAATCCAGTAAGACTGAGGTCAAATAATTAGATTCCCTTTTAGAAATGCTTTGGGTTGAAATAGAGGGCCCAAAAGAAAATTTAACTATGGGAGTTTGTTATCGCCCACCAAATCAAAAGATAGAGGATGATTAAAATATGATGGAAGGCTTAAAGATAGCAGCTAAACGTAAAAACTGTGTCGTAATAGGTGATTTTAACTACCCACAGATTGATTGGGTCAATATGTGTTCTGGTCGAGAGAAAGAGATTGATTTTCTTGATGCTCTCAATGACTGTGCTATGGAGCAGATGGTCTCAGAACCTACCAGGGGTGGGGCGATCCTGGATTTGGTCCAAAGTAATGCCTAAAACATGGTGAGAGATGTAAAAGTGATTAAGCTGCTTGGGAGCAGTGACCATAACATTGATTTCACCGTTTGTATAAATAGGGAGTTGCTCAAAAAGACCGCCACAACCACGTCTAACTTTAAAAGGGGTAAATTCTCTGAGATGAGTAGGCATGTGAGGAGGAAACTGTAAGGAAAGGTAAATACGTTCAAAACTCTTGGGGAAGCTTGGAGACTATGTAAAACTATAATCCTAGAAGCTCAGATAAAATACATACCACAAGTTAGGAAACGCACAAACAGGAATAAGAAAAGGCCTGCATGGTTAACAAACAACGTAATGGAAGCTGTAAAAGGTAAGAAGGACTCCTTTAAGCAGTGGAAAACCAGTCCAAGTGAGATTAGTAAAAGGGAACACAGGCTGTGGCAAATCAAATGCAAGACTGTGATCAGGCAGGCAAAAAGGGATTATGAGGAGCATATTGCAAAAAACATAAAGACCAACAATAAAAATTTCTTCAAATATATTAGAAGCAGGAAACCAGCCAGGAAGGCAGTGGGGCCCTTGGATGACCATGGGGTAAAAGAATAATAATAATAATAATAATAATAATAATAATAATAATAATAATAATAATAATAATAATAATAATAATAATAATAATAATAATAATAATAATAATAATAATAATAATAATATTATTTTTGTATCCCACCCTCCCCCGCCAAAGGCGGGCTCAGGGCGGCTCACAGACATGGAATTCCATGATTCAAGTAAAACAATGTAAACAACAATTTTAAATATAAACAATTACATAATAAATTATTTAAAATAGCTAAAATAGATAAGATAGGTGCTATAAATTACTATAAGTCATAATATCCACAAGATGGTTAAATGGCTACACGTCAAATTAGTCAGGTTCTGTCTCAAAGGCAAGCTGGAAAAGAAATGTTTTGCAAGCCCTGCGGAATTGGTTCAGGTCCCGCAGGGCTCGTACCATCTCTGGAAGATGATTCCACCATCGAGGGGCCATTACTGAGAAGGCTTGCTCCCTGGTTGTCTTCAATCTAGCCTCTCTTGGCCCAGGGATTGTTAGAAGATTTTGAGAGCTAGATCTCAGTACTCTCTGGGGAACATATGGGGAGAGGCGGTCCCTTAGGTAGGCAGGTCCTTGGCCATATAGGGCTTTAAAGGTGATGACCAGCACTTTATAGCGAACACGGTACACAACCGGCAGCTGATTACTGAAAGAGGATAGGGAAATGGCTGAGAAGCTGAATGCATTTTTTGCCTCCGTCTTCACTGTGGAAGATGAGAACTTTTTGCCCGCCCCAGAACCACTAATTTTGGAAGGGGTGTTGAAAGACCTGAGTCAGATTGAGGTAACAAAAGAGGAGGTCCTACAACTGATAGACAAATTAAAAACTAATAAGTCACCGGGTCCAGATGGCATACATCCGAGAGTTCTGAAAGAACTCAAAGTTGAACTTGTGGATCTTCTGACAAAAATCCGTAATCTTTCATTAAAATCTGCCTCCGTTCCTGAGGACTGGAAGGTAGAAAATGTCACCCCCATCTTTAAAAAGGGTTCCAGAGGAGATCCGGGAAATTACAGGCCAGTCAGTCTGACTTCAATACCGGGAAAGTTGGTAGAAAGCATTATCAAGGACAGAATGAGTAGGCACATTGATGAACACGGGTTATTGAGGAAGACTCAGCATGGGTTCTGTAAGGGAAGATCTTGCCTCACTAACCTGTTACATTTCTTGGAGAAGGTGAACAAACATGTGGACAAAGGAGACCCGATAGATGTTGTTTACCTTGACATCCAGAAAGCTTTTGATAAAGTTCCTCATCAAAGGCACCTTAGAGAGCTTGAGAGTAATGGAGTAAAAGGACAGGTCCTCTTGTGGATCAAAAACTGGCTGAGTAATAGGAAGCAGAGAATGAGTATAAGTGGGCAATCTTCGCAGTGGAGGACGGTAAGCAGGGGGGTGACGCAGGGCTCGGTACCGGGTCCCATGCTCTTTAACTTGTTCATAAATGAATTAGAGTTGGGAGTGAGCAGTGAAGTGGCCAAGTTTGCAGATGACACTAAATTGTTCAGGGTAGTGAGAACCAGAGAGGATTGTGAGGAACTCCAAAGGGACCTGTTGAGGCTGGGTGAGTGGGCGTCAACGTGGCAGATGCAGTTCAGTGTGGCCAAGTGCAAAGTAATGCACATTGGGGACAAGAATCCCAGCTACAAATACAAGTTGATGGGGTGTGAACTGGCAGAGATTGACCAAGAGAAAGATCTTGGGGTCGTGGTAGATAACTCACTGAAAATGTCAAGACAGTGTGCGTTTGCAATAAAAAAGGCCAACGCCATGTTGGGAATTATTAGGAAGGGAATTGAAAACAAATCAGCCAGTATCATAATGCCCCTGTATAAATCGATGGTGCGGTCTCATTTGGAGTACCGTGTGCAGTTCTGGTCGCCGCACCTCAAAAAGGATATTATAGCATTTGAGAAAGTCTAGAAAAGGGCAACTAGAATGATTAAAGGGCTGGAACACTTTCCCTATGAAGAAAGGTTGAAACGCTTGGGACTCTTTAGCTTGGAGAAACGTCGACTGCGGGGTGACATGATAGAGGTTTACAAGATAATGCATGGGATGGAGAAAGTAGAGAAAGAGGTACTTTACTCCCTCTCTCACAATTCTCGTGGGCATTCAATGAAATTGCTGAGCAGACAGGTTAAAACGGATAAAAGGAAGTACTTCTTCACCCAAAGGGTGATTAACATGTGGAATTCACTGTCACAGGAGGTGGTGGCAGCCACAAGCATGGCCACCTTCAAGAGGGGTTTAGATAAAAATATGGAGCAGAGGTCCATCAGTGGCTATTAGCCACAGTGTGTGTGTGTGTGTGTGTATATACATATATAATTTTTTTGGCCACTGTGTGACACAGAGTGTTAGACCGGATGGGCCATTGGCCTGATCCAACATGGCTTCTCTTATGTTCTTACTAAGAACTAAAATTAATATTCTTCTTTCTTCTAAAGTTTAATCATTATCAAAAATTGTCCAAAGTCCTTTTACTTTCCACTCGTCTTCTACATAACTTCTAAATTTTTTCCACTCCCTTTTAAAATCTTCTAAATCTTAGTCTCTTAAAGTTCTTGTTAATTTGTCCATCTCACTCCATGTCATAACTTTTACAATCCAATCCCATGTTTCTGGTATTTTTTCTTGCTTCCTTAACTGCGCATATTGTGTCCTAGCAGCTGAAAGCAAGTTATAGTTCCAAATTATAGTTCTATCTTCTTTTGGAAATTTTTCCATTTGTAATCCCAACAGAAAAGTCTCTGCAGCTTTCTTGAATTCATATCCCAAGATCCTAGAAATTTCTTGTTGGATCATTTGCCAATACTTTTTCGCTCTTTCACAAGTCCACCACACATAGTAGAAAGAACCTTCATATTTTTTGCATTTCCAACATCTGTCTGGCATCTTGTTATTCATCTTTGCCAATTTTTAGGAGTGATATACCATCTATATATCATTTTAAAACAGTTCTCTTTAATACTCTGACATGTTGAAAGTTTCATACTCTGACATGTTGAAAGTTACCATAAATATTCCCATGTATCCATCTGTATTTCTTTATTTACATTTATTGCCCATTTAATCATTTGAGATTTCACTACTTCATCTTCTGTAGACCATTTTAAAAGTAACTTATAAGTTTTTGAAATTAATTTTTCATTATCTCCAAGCAAAACTTTTTCCATTTCTGTTTGCTCTCGTCTTATTCCTTCAGTTTTAATATTTTTTTCCACCAAACTCTTTATTTGTTGCATTTGAAACCAATCGTATTTGTTATTCAACTCCACAGCAGTTTTCAATTCTATTTTGCCACTTTGTATTTTTAATAGTTGATTGTATGACAGCCATTTTTCCTCACCTGTCTCAGCTGTTATTTTTATCACTTCTGCTGGCACTATCCATAATGGTTTTCTTTCATCACCATATTTCTTATATTTCATCCAGGTATTCAACAAATTATTTCTTATATAATGGTGAGAGAAAAAACTATCCATCTTTTCTTCCCATAATACATATAAGCATGCCAGCCGAATTTATTTCCATGACATTCCAACGCTAAAAGTTTTTTATTCAACAGTGTCACCCAATCTTTTATCCACATTAAACAAACTGCTTCATGATATAATCTTAAATCTGGTAATTGGAATCCTCCTCTTTCTTTAGCATCTATTAAAACTTTCATTTTAATCCTTGGTTTCTTCCCAGCCCATACAAATTCCAAAATCTTCCTTTGCCATTTGTTAAATTGTTTACTGTCTTTCACAATCGGAATAGTTTGAAACAAATACATTATTCTCGGCAAAATATTCATCTTAATTGCAGTTATTCTTCCAAGCAATGACAAGTTAAGATTATTCCATTTTATCATATCTTCATCCATTTTATGCCATAGCTTTTCATAGTTATTTTTGAACAGGTCAATATTCTTCATTGTTATTTCCACATGCAAATATTTTACTTTAGAGGTAACTTCACATCCTGTTAGTCTCTGCAATTCCTTTTGTTTATTTACTTGCATATTTTTACATTAAAATGTTGATTTTCCTTTATTAACATAAAATCCCGCCAGTTCTCCATATTCTTGTATTTTAGCTAACAACAAAGGTGTTACTTGTGTAGGATTTTCATTTATAAACATTATATCATCTGCAAATGCTCTATATTTGTAAATAAATCCTTTAACTCTCAACCCTTCTGTTTCTTTATCATCTTGTATCAGCATCAATAAAATTTCAAGAGTCATTATAAACAACAAAGGTGAAAGCAGACAACCTTGTCTTGTACCTTTGCTGATTATAATTTCATCTGTAAGATCTGCATTTATACATAACCTTGCACGTTGTTCAGTATATATTGCCTTTATCATTCTTATAAAGTTTTGCCCCAACTCTATTTTCTCCATTACTGCAAACATAAAGTCCCAGTTCAAATTGTCAAAAGCTTTCTCTGCATCCGCAAAGAATAATGCAACTTCCTTCTCTGGATGTCTTTCATAATATTCTACAATATTTACAACAGTTCTAATATTGTCTTTTATTTGCCTTTTAGGGAGAAATCCCGCTTGGTCTTCCTTTATGAAATTTATCGAATATTATTTAAGTCGTTCTGCCAAAATTCTTGTATATATCTTATAGTCATTATTTAGTAATGAAATTGGTCTATAGTTCTTTACATTCATGACATCTCTATCTTCCTTAGGAATCAAAGAAATTACATCTTCCTTCCATGTATTTGGTATTTTCCCTTTTATTCTTATCATATTCATCAATTTTTGAAGTTTCGGTACTAATTCTTCTTTAAAAATTTTAAAAATTTTTGCCATATATCCATCTGGCCCAAGTGCTTTTCCAATTTTCATTGCATTAATCGCTGCTTCAATTTCTATTTTTTCAATTCAATCATTCAAAATTTTTTTCATATATTCAGTTAAGGGTGCTATTTTAATCTCTTGCAAATACGCTTCCATCCTTTCCTTCTTTACTTTAACACATTTAAATAATTTAGCATAGCACTTGAAAAATTCTCTCTTTATTCCTTCTTGATCTACCATCTCTCTTCCATCAACCACAATTTTATTAATAATTTTACTTCCTCTCTTTTTCTTCAGTTGCCAGGCCAAATACTTTCCAGGTTTATTCGCTCCCACAAAGGACTTCTGTTGTAATTTTTTCAAATTCCATTCCAACTCCTTATTTAAGAAATGCCTCATTTGTGTTTGTACTATTGTAATCTCCCTTATAATTTTCTTTTTCCCTGGCCTTTTCCTCAGTTCCCCTTCTTTTTCCTTTATTTCATTTTGAATGTCCAACATCTGTTTTTCTTCTGCCCTTTTGTCCTTATTGTTTAATGTAATTAATATTCCTCTCATTACGGCTTTATAAGCATCCCACACCATCTGAAATTCTATATCATCTTTATCATTTATTTGGAAGAAAGCTTTAGTTTCATTTTCTAGAGATGTCACTAATTCTTTATTTTGTAGTAAATCATCATTTAATCTCCAACTTCTTACTTTTTAAGACAATTTTGTAATCCATAATATTGGGTCATGCTCTGCACCTATCTTTGGTAAGATCTTTATTTTCTTAGTTTTCTTAGTCCTTTGTACCCCGTAACATGTCAATTCTGGAAAAAGTATTATGTCTTGCTGAAAAAAATGTATAATCTCATACTTCACGTTTAAATTTTCTCCATATGTCTTCCAAGTTTTCTTGTTTAACCAGTTCAAAGAAGGATTTTGGCAGTTTTCCTTCTTTATTGTTATTTTTTTTTCCCAGATCTGTCCAATGTATTCTGAATTGTTCCATTAAAGTCTCCCATAATCATGACCTGGTCATATGTCACTTCATCAAGTTGTTTTATAATGCCTTTTAAAAAAACATCTTTTGCACCATTTGGTGCATACAGTCCCAATAATAAGGTTTTTTTCGCATTTATTATTACTTTTACTGCCACAAATCTTCCATCTTTATCTTTAAATATTATTTTCGGATCCAATTCTTGTTTAATATAAAAAATCACACCCCTTTTCTTCTGTTCAGCCAGTGATAAAAAATTCCAGTCCCAATTGTTTATTCCATAAAAATGTATAATCCTTTTGTTTAATATGAACTTCTTGTAAGCAAATTATATTACAGTTTTGTTTTTTAATCCAATGAAATATTGCCTTTCTTTTTTGTGGTGAATTTAGTCCATTTACATTCCAAGATAATAATTTATAATCCATCATGGTGCAAATTTTCCCCACCATTTCTTTTGTCATATATCTTATAACCACATCTCTTGGTAAGTTATTTTTCTTGGCATATGATGAATTCACTCTATACATATAATCATACATATTTCTAGTCCCTTCAGGATCTTCCTCCAAGAAATCAGCAATTATTTTTATTACATGTTCTTTTAAGTTTGTCCCTTCTTCTTCAGGTACTCCTCTCAGATGTTTTTGTGTCTCCAACAATTTACAGACATGGATTGTTATTTTTTTTCTTGCATTTTTAATAAGGTGGAATCCTGGAGTTTAACTTTCCCTTCTACCTCCTGCACTTTTTTTGACACCACCACTGTTTCATTTCTAAGCTTTTCCGTTTCTTTTTTAAAGTCCTCAATATCTTTTTTTAAAGTTTTTTTTGCAAGCATTTATCATCTTTTCCACCCCTTTCATCATCCTAGCTTCCATTGCTTCCAACTGATCTTGCATCTTCTCCAATGAGGCAGCCTTTCACAGGTTACCTTTGACTCTGACATTAAAAAGACCAGCAAAAAAATTGATATCACCAAATTAAATTTCAACTATCAGGTTTGATAGATTAGAACTTGCCCTTTCAAATGAGCCTAATTTTGCCATCCTCTGACCTTCCCAGGCTCAGATATTAATTTTTTAAAAAAATTAGTCTCCCAGTAATGGCCGCCAATGTTTTTCTTTGGTAATACAATCCTAGAGTAGGTCCACCTCTTCAATAGTTACTTCCTGCTTTGCTTGCCCCAAGTCACGTTCTCACTGGTAACAAAGTCTCACGATACTTGACGTATTTCCTGTGTTGACTGTAGAAACTGCAGATCTCTGACGATGGTGCTTTCACTCCACAACCGCAGGTAGACAAAACAATAAATTCCTTTCCAATTTTTAACACTGTCCTTAATTTAACAAAGTCCAAAATTCACCCCTTCTCCTCTTCTTCTTCCAAGCTTTCAAACTTTCTCTTTCCCACCTTCTAATATTATTTTGTTTGCTTTAAAATAGTCCCGGAATGGTAGATAACAATCAGTACCTTTTTCTAAGGTTATCCAGATCAACACTGGTCTTGTATAGCATCAGATGTTTAGCAGTCTCAAAGAAGATTAGGATCTTGTCAAGCTTATGTCAAATAAATGACTCTGTAAGCTTCTGCAGATGATGAATATGCAACTCTTCTCCGGGGATCCTTCAAAGGAGCCCCCCCCCCGGGACTCCCTTTTAGCCAAGGTAAATCACCTCAAGGTTTCCTGTACATATCTTGGACTAATCTCTCACTGAGAAAAGTAGGCAGAAGGCAAAAATTTGCCCTTTACTACTCTGAACAGATGCTCCAGTCTGCCCCCCTTAGAGAGGCAGGTCAGCTCAGCATTCTCCAAATCCCGAAGTCCCTCTAAAGATCCACAGATATTATCAGTCCCACCTGCTTGTGTTGTGCTCATTTGGCACAGAGGTGTCAGAGGACAGGATGGGGCACCACTCGGGAAGACAGAAGCAGCCCAATGGCCCCAGGACGACTGGGGGTGCACCACCCACAGAACAGTCTCCTCTCACCATACAGCTGCTGAGCATAGCAACAATAGGGAGTCGTCTGTGGGGGGGGGAGGGTGCAGTGGACATCAAGGTTCTTTGCCTAGCCCTATGCAAGCCCAGTTGGGTTGGGGCAAAGCAAAGAAGGGGTTAAGAAAGGAACAAGGCTCAAAGAAGGGAGGAACAATGCTGGGCTTGCATAGGGCAAGCCATTGGTGTCACCTAGGGTCGCCAACTCTGGGTTTGGAAATATCTAGAGATTTGAGGGTGGATCCTGGTATAGTGGTGTTTAGGAAGCAAAAGGCATCATGTTCACTTCCCTCCCTCCCTCAGAGGTGAAATTTTTCCTCCATTTTTCTTTCCTTGTCTGACTGAGCTGACCTAATAATGTGTTTTCTTCTTGGCTGAAGAACTCTGGCTGTCTCTAGGAATTTCCCAAACTGGAGTTTGCAGCCCTAATCCCCACTTACCTACAAAGCTTACCAGCAAGTTATGGGCTGGACAGTCTCCCAGACTACCATAACTGGTTGTGAGGATCAAAGGAGAGGGAATAGTTGTGTCACCCTGAGCCCACTGCAGGAAAGGTGGAATAAAAAGGTAATAGATAAATAAGAGTGTTCCAGCCAATGGAACCAAGGGCTTTGTATGCAACACACTAGTGCTCCATGAAAAGGGACTCAGCATGCCTCATGCTGTAGTGCCCTCCACTCCATGCGAGAAGAAGACAGGTCTCCTATCACACCAGTCTTCATTTGCTCTCTTTCTGCCAGTGGATGAACTATGACATCATGCTATGGGATGATATACTCAGTGTGTTGGGATTTTATTTTTAAAAGAGGTTTTTTTTATTCATAGCAAGTAATCCTTGAACAAACTTTGTTTCTGATAAATGGACTTCCGAGATGCATCTCGTTGTATAGCTAACAGGCTACCACAAGTTTATCAATTGCCATAAAGCACAACCTCAACCCTAGGGGAGTTGCTGGGAGTCAACAGTAATACAATATCCTACAATTTCAATTACGACATCTGTCCATTGTTCTGGGAACTAACTGAGAAAATATATAATAAGGATCCTTTGCAACATCAAGGGAAGCATATCTCCAGTTTATATTCTGGAGGTGGGGCCTCCCTTGGGCAGAATCCAGAGGAAATTTTTCAATAGCAGAACAGAACTTTCCTTCCTCCTTCTTCCAGCTCAAGAGTCCCCAACCTTTTTGATGCTGCAAGCACATCTGAAATTCTGATGTATAGCCGCATAATCACTGCTGCTGGAGATGGAGCCAGTCACAAAATAATTTCTACAGCTTAACTTTAGTAACAACTGGGTAGATCCTTGTGCTGGGGTGGCAGCTGCAGCCAAAGCAACATTTTTAAAAAATATGCAGGGCCAATGCCCTAACTCACCTCACTGGCTTCCCAAAAAACACTTGGTATGCACCAGAAAAGTTGCTGGCAGGTGCCATGGTGCTCTCCATGATGGGGAGCCCTGTTCCTACTGATCTTCAAATGCTGTTCCTGGGAAACAGGGGGCCCTGAGGAACAACAGGAGGGACTGTCTGAATGGGGAAGGTGGAATTGTTGGAAAGTGCCAATGTAGTCTAGATCCAGCCCTCTGGGTCCTAGATATTAAAAGTTTGAGAAAAACTAGTCTAAAATATTCTATTGTATACATTGCAAAAAAAACCCCACCTTTATAACGATTTAGAAAACCAATATACTGAACACAAGATTATTTATCAAACATATGATGTACTGCATATAAGTCTCTAATAAACTTTGTGGCTTTTTTGAATCATAATTTTGAAAATCTATTGCATGAAGTACTCACCATAACTGTGGAGCTCGACTGCATTTTATCTTCTTTGAAAACACCCCCCCCCCCCGCTGCCCCCATGTTCTGGTGGCATTAGCAGGCAGCAGCTACATTAGGGATCCGTTCAGAGCTCTGGCAAGAAACCATTCTATTTGCTCGATCATTGACACCCTGACATTTGTCAGTGTCTTTCAGAGCAGTTAAATCTTGTTTTATCTGTAAATGTCACGGTGTCATTTATTCATGAAAAAGGGTCACATTCCCAAAATAATATACTCAGGATTGTTTAAGGGAGGGGGGAAGAGACTTTATTCACAGCAAGTAATCCTTGAACAAACTTTGCTACTGATAAATAGCTTTTCTCCCCCCAAAGCAGTTGTTTACATCCCTGACTACTGGTTTTAGGCTGGTGTTTGAGAAAATAAAATCTTAATAGAAAGGAGGAAATAGCTCTGGATTTTTAAAAAGCTGTTTATCCTTTAAGCTCCCTATATACAACCCTCAAAGCCTTATCAGTTCTCAGTTTACCTGGTGAGCATAGTCTTTTTAATTTGACTTTTCACTGACTGAAACCAATTGCTTGACTATATTTCAAAGTACCACAAAGAGTTCCTCTATGAGTTTCAGATTGATCTCTTCAAACATATTAGCTTGAACAATCTCGGAAAATTTCAAGGCTATTTGCAAAGATTAACTAATCTCCAAAACTACCCTTCTGAGATAAGAGCGAAAGTACCTAACTGAAAGCGCATTAGACTAGTGCTCCAATGAAGGTAGGAAGCTGCTTTATACTGATTCAGAGAACTTGCCCACCTAGCTCAGAGCCACCTGCTTTGCATACAGAAAGTTCCAGATTCAATCTCAGAATTTCTATTTAAAAGGACTGGGTAACAGGCAATGTGAGAGCCCTCTGCCAGTCAGTCCACAATGACCTTGAATGCCCACAGACCTTATCCTGAAAACCAAG
This sequence comes from Heteronotia binoei, assembly GCF_032191835.1. Classification (NCBI taxonomy): domain Eukaryota; kingdom Metazoa; phylum Chordata; class Lepidosauria; order Squamata; family Gekkonidae; genus Heteronotia; species Heteronotia binoei. The sequence goes on from NC_083223.1 coordinate 37,263,144, forward strand.
ACTTCCCATGCACCTTGTAGCCTAGCTTCTTCCAGGGCCATCTTCTCTCCATTGTTCCCTTATGACTGTTAAATAAACTGGGAGGTGTGTATTAGCATTCAAATTGGGAGAAAATCAACTCTCCATATGTCAAGTATGTTCCAGCAAAATACAACAATAAAAGCAACAGAACAAAAATCAACTATCAGTGAAAACAACAAAATCAAAACCAGAGGCCACAATACTGCCTTAGCAACAAAAAGTCTTCCAAAATATGTAATTTTGCAACCAGTTGAAATAAATCACAAGACCAGACCAATCTCTTCAGGGAGATTATCACCTTTGCGGAAACGAGCTTGCTTCTTGCCACCAAACAAGAAAAGCTGAGGTAAATATGTTAACATAAATTATTGTAAATCCAGTAAATGTAACATTGAATAAAAATTCTTTAAGGAAGGTACATAACAAGACAACAAAATAACCATAACATATTGAATTCTTTCAGGTGCATGCAGTGGTGTACCAAGCTTATGTGGTGCCTGGGGAGGATAATTTTTTTAACACCTCCCTTCTCTATTTGTTGCCATCAAGTCTCAGTTGACTTATGGTGACCCCGTAGGGTTTTCAGGACTATCCAGGTCTGCTGGGGCCATCTAGGTGAGGGCCGCTCCTCTATATGACAAAATTATTTTCAGTAATAATCACAAAATAAAATTAATAATAATAATGTCCAGAAAATAGATTCAGGTGGGTAGCCATGTTGGTCCGAACTAGCAGAACAAAGTTTGGTCTTAAAGGTGCCACTGGACCCAAACTTTGTTTCAACAACCAGAAGAGAAACACAGACAGTGAAAAAATTATTTTATATAACTTGTGTGTGTGTATGTATAAAATCATACCAGTAAAAAAAAAATTCCAGCATGCTATTCCATCACAAGCCCAGCAGAACAGTACAATGACAGGAACCCCAGTCCCATTGTGGCAATCCCAGCTGAATCACAGTTCAAGCAAGGGGGGGAGGGGGGAAGCCCAGCAGACCCAGTGCAATGTACGGTGCCCAACAAACTCAGTGCCTCCTGTTCATAATATTAATAAAGGTTTGCTTCTATATTACTCTTAAATGCATTCTGTCAGCAAGCAGGACAGGGATGAGAAGTCTGGAGATCAAGACGTGAAAATAACGGGGGAGGGCACAGAAAAACTAGGTGAAAGGAAACAAAAACTAATATGAAATACGTGGAAAAGAGGGAGAGAAATTAAGAAATGGGAAGGTTGCTTTATCTTGCTGCAGCACCCTAACTACTGCTCTGCAAGATCTGGCTGAGCTGGGTGCAAGGAAAGGGAGAAAGAAAGGCCAGACTCTTGGAGAAAATAACCTCCAAGCTGGCAATGACTGTAGCAGTTATCAGTGTGCTGGCTTGACTGCATGATCTGTTAAGTAAGTTTGCTTCAGTCTTGGAGAAAGGGAGGTCTAGCTGATCTGAGAGTATTTTTTGCTATGCTCAGACTTCCCTGCACCCCTGGTGGCTGCAGCCACAACTGCGTTTTAAAAATACAAGGAAAGATTGTTCAGCCGGATGCAGTATGATCCAAGCTTTGAGGGGATCCCTGCAACGGTCTTTCTCAAGGGCAGAACACATTCTCCACTCTGCCCTTGGTACACCACTGGTCTCCTGTTTATTTATATATGTCACATAGTTATATTCCACTTTTTCATAACCACTGGAACTCAAAGTGGCCAATATAAATTAAAACCATTAGAAATCTCAATTTGCAGAACTGCAAATTAAAAGAAGCAGACCATAACGTCCTATCACTAGCCTGCAAAAGCACGTAGGGAAAGCTTGGGTTTACAGATCCCCTCACATTTTTCCAAAGTCAGGGCTATCTTCACATTATTGGGAAGCCCATTCCACTGTGTGGCCACTAAGAAAGTGACTAAGTAGAATGTTTTCACTGATCTGAGTGGAGGAACTACTAACAAATAATCCCTGGCCTGATGATTAGAGCTGTCGTGGCCATATAAAGCAGGAAGTGGCCCTGCAGATTTGAAATCCCAGGGCAAGATGTCCTTGAAGTAAAAATGTGAATGCTGACAAGTCTAAGGAATTGATAGTTCTTTGAGAGATTCGAAGTACAATACTAAACAGTTACACTCTTCTAAGACTATTGACTTCAAAAGGCTTAGTCAACCTTACTTTGATCCTGCAAATTATACCATCTCTTAGATATTCATAAATCTCTCCTTTCCCCTTCCTTCCCCCTTCACCATGTATGCATTTCCCTATATTTTACTGAGTCAGTTTATATATTGCTTTTATTATGCTGCACTGTGAGACAAAGGGATGGGGGATAAGATAACAAAGCTTTGGGAAGTAGGTTGGCATAATTTTTTTTTTAAAGTTCCACTTCGATGAACAGTTAATTAAAAAAATAATTAAACAGCAAAACAATTAATGTCTGAGGCTGCCATCTTCATTGTTCCATTAACATGCCAAAGTAAAAGAGAAAAGGACATAGAAAGGTGTTCTTTGTGGTTACCACCACCTTTTAATTATTTATTTATGTTTATAACGCCTTCTTCCCTAGGGTTGCCAAATCCAATTCAAGAAATATCTGGGGACTTTGGGGGTGGAGCCAGGAGACTGGGGTGGAGCCAGGAGACTTTGGGGTGGAGCCAGGAGACATTGGGGCAGAGCCAGGAGCAAGGATGTGACAAGCATACAATTATCACATGTAAAGGGAGAGCACACCTTTTTAAATGCCTTCCTTCCATAGGGAATAATGAAGGATGGGGCACTTCTTTTGGGGCTCATAGAATTGGACCCTCTGGTCCAATCATTTTGAAACTTGGGGGGTATTTTGGGGAGAGGCACTAGATGCTATACTGAAAGTTTGATGTCTCTACCTCAAAACTCAGCCCCCCCCCCCCAAGCCCTCAATATCAGCGGATCAATTCCCCATTATTCTTTATGGGAATCGTTCTCCATAGGGAATAATTACCCAGTAGACGTTTCCCTCCCACCCCCCGCCGCCACTTTCTGATGACCCTAAAGTGGGGGGAGGGCCCCCAAACCTGGGGATTGGCAACTCTCTCTCTCACACACACACAGACATACTTACTGGGTCTGGTTCCTCCACAACGACATCTGAAAAGAATAGGGGCTACGCTGCTCTCTCTCTCTCTCTCACACACACACACACTTAGTTGCTCTGAAATGAAAGCAAAACAAACTGAGGGACTGTGTTGCTGGCCCTTCCCATGAAGTATTTCCTGCTCAACTTTAAAGGCACACAGACACACACACATTTTCAGTTTCAGTTTGCTTTATTACGGTCCATGACCAAATACACAACACAATGCAGGCCAACAACAACCACAGAAAAATTGTAAAAATCAAGATGGACCTAATAGGTAAAACATAAGATATTTAAAAAAAAATGTGAAAATAAAATATATGACATTAGTTGAATAATGAGATATAACAAATAATACAGTACTGGTAAAACATCTTCTAACTTAATAGATATAGTACATATGATAAAAAATTTAAAGATTATACAACTCCAGAAAAATATTAACTAGAATACATTGGTTAAAATTGCAATCTGTTACCTCAGCATTGGCATGTAAGAACCATAGAATGCAATTTGATTGCATGGGAACAAAATTTGGCAACGTTATGCATGGTCTCTGTATTTGTATCAGTTTCAATGGCATTTGTGGTGGTATGCAAAGTACTCAGGCATTTAAGAAAAGGTAAAATACAAGCTTGGAAATATTCAAAAAACAGTCAGTTCAAGACCCCTTCTTTACATAATGCTCACAAATTCTCCTAGCTGCCGCCATAAATTTGGCACAATTAATCGTGAATTGAGGGTTAAAATCTGATAACAGCTTATTTCTGATTTTGAAATCAGAAAACCCGAGACATCCCTCCAACAAAGAATAAATGTACCTGGTGCATATGCCTAGGAATTAGGGTGGCCATAATGTCTGAAGGCCAGCCAGGGACACCTTTGGGGGGGGGGGAAGGTAGGGGTGTGCGCGCGCGAAGCGCGCGCGCCGCCGGAAACAGGAAGTGACGTCACTTCCGGTGATGTCACTTCCGGTGATGTCATGCCACCGCCGGAAACAGGAAGTGACATCACTTCCGGTGATGTCATGCCACCGCCGGAAACAGGAAGTGACATCACTTCCTGTGACATCATTTCCCCCAAATGCCACTGCCGGAAACAGGAAGTGACTTCACAGCACTTCCTGTGACGTCCCCAAAAATCCCCCAAATATCACCGCCGGAAACACCAAGATTATTTATAGAGAGGGAAAGGGGGAAATAAAGTTAAATAAAACTCTTTTTTTACTTTTTTCAACGTGAGAAGACTAGAGAGAACGGGTTCCACGCTGAGAAGCCAGACAGATTCCAGTGAGATTCCAGGGGAAGTTCTCCAAGAGAGTTATGCCTACACTATTAGTACAGTGTAGTGAAGCAGAATTACAGAAATCCTGACTGTCATTTGGAATAAAAAGAGAGCCATCTCTTAGAACGGGATGGTGGTGCAAATGTAAAAAGGAGCTCCTTTGATGTATCACTACTGCATTTTTACATGCAAAACTGGTATGAACCTCTCTCTGGGTGCACACTACTTACATACAACTCTCTATCACAGATCTGTAGGAAAAACAGTATGCTAAGACACTAGGGTCAGGTTCCCTGCATAAGAACATAAGAGAAGCCACGTTGGATCAGGCCAGTGGCCCCTCCAGTCCAACACTCTGTGTCACATAAGAACATAAGAGAAGCCATGTTGGATCAGGCCAGTGGAGGGAGGGAGCTCCCTCCAAGTGGGAGAAAAAATCAAGAAGGTAGGCTGGAAATGGGGCCTGCAAACCAGAGCAGGCACGTTCTACCACACTCTCCATTCTCTGCATGGTTCTGCCTAGAGTCACATGTCTTTACAGGTCTCTCATGTAAAAATAATTCCGTCATGCTTCCAAGCACATAGTGCCAGATTTAGCTTGTGATAGGTGCTCTTGAGATTAGTGCCCTTTAGATTGTTTTAGAAATGCTCTTTAGTTTAGGCTTCTTTCTTTCCTTTCAACTGCAACCTGAATGTGAACTGAATCTACTTTAATAAATGTAATCTTTATTTTGTAATATTCTTCTTGGGAGATTTATTTTCTTCACTCAATATCACACTTCTGTGACTGGACGAACTCTGCTGTATTAACCAAATATCACAATAATAACACCCAATGAGGCTGATGGGCAGTAGATTCAAGACAGACAAAGGAAGCAGTTTTTTTTAACTCAACAGGTGATTTAAATGTAGAATTCATGACCAGAGGATGTAGCAATGCCCACAAGCATAGATAGCTTTAAAAGGGGAGCAGTTAAATTATAAAGGCTAGGTCTATCAGTGGCTACTAGCCATCATGGCTGAAGAGCACCTCCATGTTCAGAGGCAGTAAACCTCTGCATCCCAGAGCCAGGAGGCAACTATCAGGGGAAGGCCTCAGCCTCTGTGCTCTGTCATTGGACCTCCAGAGGAACTGGTGGGCCACTGTGTGAGGCAGGATGCTGGACTAGATGGACCACTGAGCTATGGCCTCTTTCCAAATTCAATTAATTTGAGTATATTAAAAATTGTACTTGTACAAAAAAAACTGTACAAATTGTAAGAATATCAGAACTGATGACAGTAAATAAAAGAAGCCACTTCAGTCGACCATCATCCCCTCCAGCCATTAAAGAATTATGGAAATTTTAATTTCAAAACACAAACACCATTGCTTGCCTCTGCATAGCAACCCTTTCTAAATAGTCTCCTGATCCCCATCCAAGTAAAAACTGGGATAACCCTGCTTAGCTTCATGAAATCTAATAAGACCAGGCTAGCCTATCTACACAGGTCAGAAATATGAGGACTTTAAGAAACTGGTCAACATCAGCCCAAAAGCTGTTAAGACTGGTACTGCACAAATGACAACATTCTAACAGTCACATTCACTCAAAACCACTGCTTATAAATGAAATCTCAACCCTTTTATACAAAAGAGAGACCTGGAAATATAAGATTTCATTAAAAGGCACTTTTTTGCGACAAGTTAAGATATTTTACCATGCAAGTATTGATTCAGTTGAGGATTGTGTGGCAAAAATATGAGCTAGCTCTACAAAATGCAAAATACACACACTGGGGTCAGTTCCATTATAGGGCATCTGACCTCTCTAAGGACCTGCTCCATTTTTTGGAGAGTGCTGCATGACATAAAGCACAGGTCATTTGTCTGTCTTCCTCTCCTCTTCAAAGTCCATCCATTTGCAGTTTCCCTCACTTGCTAAAATTTAAAAGGAATGTCCATCTGGGAAACCCAAGAAGCCTCCCAGTCTCCAGAATCTACCTTACATCAGATGGCAAAGTTATAAATATCAAAACATTCCGTATCTAGCAGAACTCAAAACAGACAAGCTGCATGCTGTCTGTTCTGCTTAAAATACCACAATGCATTTGATAAGCAGCATTTATTTCAATTCCAGGAGATGCATGATCAAAATGCAAGCTTCAAGCCCCCACAGTGCATGCACATTGAGAATTACCAGTCCCAACACACTATTTATTTGCTGTTTTCAGCCTACTATCACATCTGAGCCTGGCTTAATAGAAATAACTTGTTTCATCTACATCCAAGCTCATGAGGAGACAACTAATGGGACAAATGAAGTCTATTTGCACTCAGTTCAGAACAGATAAATGAAAGCAGATACAGTGGAGGAAAGCTGTTGCCTTCAACAGGGCTTTTTTGTAGGGGGGGAAGCAGGAACTCATTTGCATATTATGCCACACACCCTGACAACACCATTGTTTCGTTCAGGGCTTTTTTTTTTTTTTTAGAGAAAGCCCAGCAGGAACTCATTTGCACATTAGGCCACACTAGGGTTGCCAAGTCCAATTAAAGAAAAATCTGGGTACTTTGGGGGCGGAGCCAGGAGACTTTGGGGGTGGAGCCAGGAGACATTGGGGGCTTATCCAGGAACAAGGATGTGACAAGCATAATTGAACTCCAACGGAGTTCACATTTAAAGGGACGGCACACCTTTTCAATGCTTTCCTTCCATAGGAAATAATGAAGGATAGGGGCACCATCTTTTGGGGCTCATAGAATTGGACCCCCTGGTCCAATCTTCTTGAAACTTGGGGGGTATTTTGGGGAGAGGCACTAGATATTATACTAAAAATTTGGTGCCTCTACCTCAAAAAATAGCCCCCCCAGAGCCCCCAAAACCCACGGATCAATTCCCTATTATTCCCTATGGGAATCGTTCTCCATAGGGAATAATAGAGTGCCCAGTAGACATTTCCCTCCCCCCCCCACGCTTTCTAAAGCGGGGGGAGGGCCTCCAATCCCCTCCCCCCTCCCTCTCACACACACAAATACTTACCAGATTGGGGAACTCTACTTGCTGTGAAAACGAAAGGGGAAAAAAAGGGAGGGGCTGTTCTCCGAAGCTCTTCCTGCCCAGCCTTAAAGGAGCCACACATTTTACAAACGGCTCAGGATCTTAACAATATGGAGCCTGCAGGTATGTTCTCCCCCCCCCACCCCCCCCTTCCCGATTTCTGGGGGTTGGGAAGCCTAGGCCACACCGCTTTCAGCCCCCTCCCTGCCTGCCGGGGGGGGGGGGAGAAAACAAAAACAAACAGAACTCCCCAGAAAACAAAAAGCTTACCTTCTTGCAGGCAGGGATATAGATATAGCCAGCAGGCGGGCGAAGCGGGAAGGGAAGGGAAAGGAAAGGAAAGGCAGGCCGGAGACTGCTGGGCTGCCGCCCGGCCCAGGCAGCCACCCAGCAGGCGGGAGGGAAGGGAAGGGAAGGGAAGGGAAAGGCAGGCCCGAGACCGCTGGGCCGCCGCGCGGCCTAGGCAGCCATCCAGCAGGCGGGCCGGGGTCTCCTTCCCCGTGGAGAGACCCCCTGCCCGCCTGGAAGCCCCAACAGGAAGCCACGGCTCAGCGCCGCCGCCTCCTTCTCCTCCGAGGCCGCCCCAGCATGCCCCTTGCCGCCCGCGCAGCAGAGGGGCCGGGCGCCGGGCGGAGAAGCGAAGCAGGCCCACGCATGCCGCCTTTGCCCCTGCAGAGAGTGGAGGGGCGGGGCGCAAGTCCGGCCTGCTCCTGCTCCTCCAGCGTTGCTGCTCAGGGTCCTAGAAGGACCCAGATTCGGGACTTTCCACGCTTCTCCGCAGCTGCTCCTCCGAGATGGGCTCAGGAGGAGCAGCTACGGAGAAGAGGCAGCAGCAGCAGCGCAGCCTCCGCCCACTTCCGCCGGCTCCTCTCGCTGGCTGGCTAAACCGGGACTTATAATGGTCCCGGTATAGCCAGGCCGGGAGGCGGGAATTGGGGCCCAAAAGAGGGACATTCCCGGCTGACCGGGACGATCTGGCCACCCTACTAGGAATAGGCCACACCCAAACAAAACATGGTAAATCATTTCCACTTTATCTGCACACGCACATTTTAAAATGTTTGCAGGTTCTAAACCTGCCCAAGATCTAGAGCTGCATGGTGGCTGTGGGGGCAGGGCTTCCCCCACCGGCCAGCTGGCTAGGGGTGGGGGGAAGCCTGTAAAACTGGGGGATACGCTTCTGGGACCTGGGGATTGGGAAGCTTATTCTTCCCCCAAGACTTAGGATGTGTTGGAGCAGCAAACAAATTAGTAGAACAAATAAGTCTTCATCAAACTCTGTGACATTTCTTCATTCTTTTCCTGCTTTACTCACAGTCCCAAAAGCAAGTGCAAACATGTTGATTCTCAGAATGCTTCCCAAAGGTGCACATGCTTGTACTTTTCATATAATTACTGTGGGAAAAATCCCACAGTAATTATATGAAACAATTTGTGGCCAGTCTACAGAGAAATGTCTCTTGTCATGCCTCGCTGGTGGAAAAGAGAAATACAGCCAGTAGGATTAAGAGTGCATCCTTGATAGCTCACTGAGTTCTTAGAGTTAACTTTGCTAAGGACAGCACTGTAACTTATTCAAGTGGATTGATGGCACTCCTCTTGCACTGATGACCATCTGTGTCCACAGAACCAATGTCTAAAACTAAAATGTCCAAAGGACATCAGCTGAGAACCAGAATATTCCTGCAAGTATTTAAAACATGGGTGTGACCCATAGTGCTTTCAGCAGGAGATGGAATTTGAGGAAGATGACTGCTACCAGAGTGTTTCTCTATCTACAGTAGTGATCAAGGGTGTGAGCCCTTGGATGCAAGCTGAAGGGTAAGAGCCTGAGGGATGTGGCTCTTGGCTCACAGCTCATGACTTTAACCTTGATGGACTAATCCAGCGGACACCTACTGATGATGTTTTGTGTACTCTTTGTTCTTGTTTGCTTTTAAATAGTGCTTTAAATTTACTTACATTATTTTGTATTTTTGTAGGCTGCTTTGGGCCCCACTGGGGAGAAAACCTAGCTTTAAATATATACCAGTTTGCTGGCATTGTAGCAAGGGATGGAGCTGCAGACACTGCCTAAGATCAGGCTGCTGGTCAAACAGAATGCACATAACACTTTAAATCATTTCCAAATGACAGTAAAATTTAATGCAGATAACTTTCTTCCTGTAATAAATAAATCCCTATTCTGATCCTCCAGGGACAATTAAAAATTCAAAGGAACCATCTGGCTATTACTTAGTCATTTGCCTATTAAGTAATTGGATGCCCTCCCGCTAATGTGTCACTTGTGACAATGTTTAGTACATCAGGAGATGAAAGGTGGTCTTAAATGTCATGTCTAAATCCAGCCTGTCAGCAAAACAGCTTTTCTCTCTCAAAGCCAACAATTTCATAATTAATTTCCAACATTTAAAGTTGCTCAAGGGGAAAAAAAAACCCCTATTTTATTTGAACTATTCCATTGTCAGGTTTTAAGGGTTGCAGTGCATGTCATTAAAAGAAACCTGTGCATTGTTGTTAAGAACATAATAAAAGCCATGTTGAAGCAGGCCAATGGCCCATCCAGTCCAACACCCTGTGTCACACAGTGACCAAAAGAAAGGGGCCATCAGGGAGTCCACCAGCAGGGCCAGAATTCCAGAAGCCCTCCCACTATTGTTCCCCTTGCAGCAAAAATACAGCACTGTCCCAGACACAGTGTTCCTTTACCTTGTGGCTAATAGCCACTGATGGACGGACTAGTGATAATCAGTTCTGCTGGGTCCGTACAGAACAGAATGGTAGCAGCTGAACTCTAAGACTGAAGGTCTGGGCCCACAGGGTCAACTATATACCAAACCTTTAATGGCATAAAAGATTCAGATAAAAATGCACAGAATATAAAAATTTAAACATTGGAGATAAAATCAAAATAAAACCGAGCTTACAGATGCATTCAAACATGGTCAGAATTAAATTTAAGGATGTCAGCCAGAAATTTTGCCACAGCCTCACTAACCACCCCCTCACTATCACTCAATAAATAATAACAGGGTGGCAGAATAGACAAATCTGGAGAAAAAGAAAGCTTGCCAAATAAATCTTTACGGAGGTTATGGTATAAAGAACAATCAAGCAATATATGCTGGATTGAGTCAGGGGTATTTGCTCCACAGGAGCAAAGTCTGTCGGCTAAAGGGACTCGCTGATATCTCCCTTGTAAAACTTTGGAGGGAAACGCGTTTAGTCTAGCCAACATAAATGCCCTGCGATGACTTGGAGTGGTTAGGTCTGATAGATAATTGGGCATTTTGCCACAAAAAGCATAAAGACCTAAGGAAGCTGGAGAGCAAATATAAGGGTCAGTTGGCCGTAATTTCGTTTCCTCCGATTCCCATAGTCTCAGTTTAATACATCTGGAGATATATGACTCATCAGCGGTAGAAAAATCATCTACCTCTAACCCCAATTGATTGAGTTTAGACAGAAGCACTGCTGTCCAGGATGAAATATATGGGTCTCTTTTCATACAATCAAGAAGGCTGTTGGGATCTGTTCTAAAATGAATTTTGAGCCAGAATTTAAACACTGCAATCCAGGCTTTTGTCTCCACCAAAGACTGACCCACTTCAGAGCAGAGAGCAAAGTAGGACACACATTTTGGCAAACCAAGAATTTGTCTAAAGAATGAGGCTTGAATGCCCTCCACTTTCCTGGTAAAAGCTGAGATCCAAATAGGGATACCATAGAGGATTTGGGCAAGCGTTTTGGCTTTGAACACTTTAATAGCTGCTGGAACTAATTGGTTGCCCCTTGCAAAGAAAAACTGTTTAATTTGAGCAGCTGAACATTTAGCCAAGTTGACGGTGTTGTTACGATGTGAAACCCAGCTTAACTTGTGGTTAAAAGTGATCCCCAAGTATTTAAAAAATTTTGTTTGCTCGATTGTTGAATTGCCAATAAACCATCTCTGTGGGCGCCAGCAGTTTGAAAAGACAACTACTTTAGATTTGGTGTAATTGATAGTAAGTGAATTACAATTACAGTAGTCATAAAAGGCATTCAAATACCTTTGCAGGCCCACTCTTGTACAAGAGAGGATGGTAGTGTCATCGGCATAAAGTAATAAGGGGACCGCTCGGCCTGCAAGTTTAGGCGGATGACCGTTGACAGGGTTCAAAAATTGTGCCAGGTCGGATAAAAATAGATTAAAAAGATGCGGGGGCAGCACGCAACCTTGTTTAACCCCCTTTAACACTGGGATTTTACTAGTCAAGTCACCGCTAGAAGAAAATTTCACTTGGCAAAAGGTATTAGAATGAAGTTTCCTCAAAAGAAACAGCAGACGAGGGTCCATTCCCAGGTGACCTAGCTTGATCCATAGTTGGGCTCTATCTATTGAATCAAAAGCACCCTTCAAATCGATGAAGGCAGCGTATAATTTTTTTGACCCGGTATGCATATATTTTTCAGCAAGGAAGGCCAGAGTGCAGCAGTGATCCATAGCAGATTTGCCTTTGGAGAAACCAATCTGTTCAGGACCTATGATGTTGCCTAGGCGCATCCAGTCAGTTAATCGGAGTTCTAAATGTTTTGCATACAGTTTGCCCACTATAGATAATAAACTAATGGGGCGGAAATTTTCTGGTAACTCCAACCCCCCCCTTTTTGTATATTGGAATAATTATACAGTCAAGCCAAGAGTCAGGGATGGAGCCATGCAGATCAATAAAAGAGAACAATTTTGCAAGGGGCAAGAGCCACCAATCGGCAAACTTTGTGAATACCTCAGCGGGAAGGCCATCAGGGCCAGGTGCTTTACCCGCTTTTAAATCCTTCAATAACTCACTGATTTCCTCTAGAGTTACTGGAGGCCAGACCGGCATATCAGCAACTGAGAGGTTTGCTAAGATAGGAGGGGATACACATGGAGCAGCAAAAATGTTAGAGAAGTAATCAACCCATGTTTGCTCAGAGATATTTGGGTCAATAACAGAATTGTTTTTTAGATTACCTGAAATGATTCTCCAGAAAGCCTTATTATCATTAGATTTTATCGAGTGGTAAAGTTGGTCCCATTTATTCTGAAAGAAAACTTTCTTTTTGGATGTAGTAAGCTCCAGGTAGGCTGTCTTGTAAGCAATGTAGGCCTTAATTTTTGATTGGTCTTTGGAGTGACAAGCCTCTTTAAAATGAGCTCTCAGTTCTTGTTTCCAAGCTAAACAATCTGTATCGAACAAGCTGGAGAAACTAGACCTAGACAAGATCACAGGTTTAGCTTTGGCACTACAATAATCAATTAATAATGAGAATCCAGAAAGGATTGAATCGTCTGAATTGGAATTTATGATTGAATCCCTTAATCTGCGTAGCGCTTCAGAGCCAAAGAGGGAAGAAAACTCCCTTTCTAGGGCCGGGGACCACTTGATTTTTTTTAGAACATTCTCAGGGGCCTTCACGGATTGGGAAGATGATACCATATTAACCTCCAGATCCAATCTTTGGGATAGAGTTAGGGGCAGGTGGTCACTTTCTGTGCGCGGATCGATGTAAAAGTTATCAATAGATGACAGAAGGTTGGGTGAACCCACACAGAAATCTACCACACTGCAACCCCTTGTGGAAAAAAAAGTAAAGTCAGTTGCAGCCGGAAATTTGGAGAGACCATTAAATATTATAACATTGTGAGCTATGCAGAATTCAATTAATCTAAGACCCGCCTTGTTGGTTAAAGTATCTTTAGAACAACGGGGTAAACATAATTGTAGTGGAAGGGATTCAACCGCTTCAAAGCCAAAATGAGAGATCCATTTCTGATTGTTACTGCCTATCCGAGCATTAAAATCACCAAAAATCATGAGCTGAGCAGTATGGAATTTCCTAGACAAAGACATCACATAGTCAGAAAATTTCTCCCAGACAGCATCAAACTCCAGCTCACCATTAGAAGGGGCTAAATAAACATTAATCATGATTAGGGTCAGTGCTGGGGAGGACAGCAATAAAGCCTGGGCAATTGGCGGGCAAGGATCCAAGAGGATCACCTTAAATGGTAAGCTGGATTTCACCAAAGCAGCCAGGCCTGCTTTACTGCGACCTTTAGAGTGAGATCTATAAGCGGGGAGATTAAAAACTTTAAAATCCATCAGTCTAAAACTGTCTTCTGCCCATGTTTCCTGAAGGAAGACACAATCAAAGGATTTCAAAAAGTCCAAAAAATCTGAGTCATTCACTTTACTCTTCCACCCAGCAATGTTCCAGGAGATGATGTGGATCTTCCTTGTGGCTTCCCTAGCTGGTAGTCAATCAATAATGGATATCCTTTCTAGCACCTTGGAGTCATCAGTGAAAATACAACCGTTATGTTGGGGTGCCCTTGAGCCAGTTAGAGAGAGTTCCATAGACAGATCAATTAAGTCAGCTGATGGAGGAGAAGGGGACAGGGGGTTGCCAGCAGGATCCAGGTTGATTGAAGAAACTGATTTCCCCGGCTCTAAAGACCTTTGCAGCTGCAGCTTAGTACCTTCAAGTCTTACAAGTATCGCCTGTTGATCTTTTGCTGGAAGACTCCCAAATGACTGCAAAAGGTCATCTTCTAATGAAACATTAAGGGGACTATGTGTCACATCCATAGAGGGCTGCACTGATGACTCATTATTCAACTCGGGGTTTGCTTGGGACTGACCAGATCTAGATACCTTAAGACACATCGCAGCCCTATATTTTGCCGCTGAAGATGATGCGTTCTTCAAGAGATGGGGATTACTTCGCGTACTGACCCCTGCGGACAGGTTAGGCAGCAGAGCATTAGTTTGAGAGTTAATAAAAGACCGTACGGGGAAAGCCCCCTTTGACCATAAGTAATTCTTTCGCCTCAGAATTAGTGAGGGAATGTTGGGGGATTGAAAGGTAAGCAGAATCCTCTGCATTTGAGACTGATCATTAAGAGATTCAATGGTAATCAAGTCAATTTTGTGATAGTTCAGATGAAGAAGTTCACAGAGATGGGATTTAGCTAAAAGTTTACTTCTCCAGCATGGGGTCTTCCTGCCATAAGGACAGACAGTGATGCATACCTTATTGGGCTGTAGAACCAATTGTTGCACGTTCCTTTTAAGGCCCACGCTGACCTTAGACTCCATAAAGGAGCTCCGGGGATCAACCTCCTGAGTTGCAGACGGACATCGCTTTAAAGGGGCTAGAGCTCCAATAGAGGTATCATCCAGCTGGGCTAAGTAGACTTTATCCATTGACACTGATAGTCTCTTTAGTTCCAAAGAAAGGTCAAGAATTTGGTCTTCTAAACCCTTTAACTTTTTAAAGATACAATCCACTGTGCTTGCAATCAGGGTAATTGGGGCAAGCTCATCAGAAGACATGGATCTTTCTTCATTATCATGCTGACTCTGCTGCACCTTTAAAGCCCCCACCCCAGACAGGAGTTGAGAGTCAACGCCATCTTCGTGGTCGACTCATTAGTCAATTCATTAGTCGGTTCCTCCTTTTCAGCAGGCTCTACCTTGTCTTCTAGAGCGGAGAAACGATTCGATGTTTCAATAGCAAATGACGGCAGAGCAGATTTGGACTTATTGTTTAGGGTAAAAAAGTCCTCTATCCTGAACTGTTTGCAAAGTGGCAAAGAAGCAGATTCCTCCTCCACTTCTCTTGGCCGCTTGCCTGATGCCATTAAAAGGGTTCTATTGGGTGGCAATTAGCCCTGTCCTGATAAAAATGAATAAAAAAATTAAAAAATAAAACAAATACCAAACAACTAATGTCTTAAAACTTACAGATAAAAGCCGCAACATCTGCTAAGAATAACGTAAAATATCTTTAAAAGCCAAATTTGTCAGAGCCAACTCTGTAGCCGACTGCACTCTGCCTTGTTGCTTTGCAGGAGTTGACTTAATTTCAACCTTCAGTTCGGATTAAAAGATTCTAAAAAAAAACAAAAACAAAAAACAAAACCCTGTCTTTGAGAGACAGGCTAAGACTATGTAAAACTTTA
This sequence comes from Heteronotia binoei, assembly GCF_032191835.1. NCBI lineage: Eukaryota > Metazoa > Chordata > Lepidosauria > Squamata > Gekkonidae > Heteronotia > Heteronotia binoei. The sequence goes on from NC_083223.1 coordinate 37,278,573, forward strand.
TAAAACTTTATAAAACTTCAGCTGTAGGTCGTTAGCTGCAGCAGCTTCTGATTCAGAAAACGAAAGCAGAGGCTTATTGACTAATTAAACAGCCAGAGCTTGGGAAAGACAAAACAGAGGCACCAGATATTAAAAGTGAGGTGATAGGATAAGATTATTTAAAAACAATTCCTTCTATCAAGGCAAGATAAAAGTTAAAAGATTAAAACAACTTAGCGTTAGTAGGAGCGAAAAGACAAGCGGCTGCCTTCCTCCGAGTCTGCGCAGCCCTCTGCTGGGTCTTTCTCAGTTTTTGGAATGGGCTTCCTGAGGAAATGAGGAAGGTCCATAGCTTGCAGAGGTATTGGAGGCTCATCAAAGCAGGGCTTTTCTGACATTGGCAGATTGTGAGTGGATGTCACCTATAATGAGGAGGTAAACATGTTGCACTCTTCTTGTGGTTTGTACTATATTTTTTAGCTGGTTATTAAGGATGTATGCCGCCTTGAGTCTCATTGTTTGGGGGAGAAATGTGGGATATAAATATTTTTAAATATATAAATAGTGACCCCATGGCACAGAGTGGTAAAGCTGCAGTACTGCAGTCCGAACTCTCTGCTCCCAGCAGAAGCTGGGTTCAGGTAGCTGGCTCAGGGTTGACTCAGCCTTCCATCCTTCCAAGGCCAGTAAAATGAGTACCCAGCTTGCTGGGGGGATAGTGTAGATGACTGGGGAAGGCAATGGCAAACCACCCTGTAAAAAGTCTGCCATGAAAATGTCGTGATGCTATGTCACCCCAGAGTTGGAAATGACTGGTGATTGCACAGGGGAACTACCTTTACCTTTAAATAGCTGCAGCAATAAAGGACAAGGTTACCAAGACACCTTCTTCTTTCATTCTAGGTGGCATTTACAAACCGAACTGAACTGAAACCACAGGCTTTATCTCAAATACATGCAGGAGGTACCAAAATGAAGGCATTAGTTCCTACTTTGATGAAGCCCAGCTTCCCCTTTATGTCCAGCTATCCCTTTGCTTGGTCTCACGCATGAGGACCCTGTCAAGACATGGCAGATGTACTTATCACATAACCATTGGGGGGGGGGGGGTGCGCGTCATTTGTCTATGTTGTCTGTTTAATTCAGGTACCTAACACATCCTTTCCTCCATATTTCTGTTCATAGGTATTCTAATTATCTTCACTGAGGCATGCCGGCCTTGTGTGGCTATGCACAGGAGAGCAGGGCAGGGGCAGCACAGAAGGCAGGCACAAATGTCAAGATTTTCTAAGTCAGAGAAGCCAAAATGCACAGAAATGTAATTTTAGCTCTCAATTAGAAAGACAGAAGAAGGCTAAAAATGTTCACTTACACTTAACCTGTTATCCAGCACTCTTCAACAGAAGCAAGAGGCCTCTGCAGATTATTTTTATTTTAATTATTTGGAGATAATTATTATTTTACTGGGAGAACCTGTGAGTCATTTGGAAGAAGTCCCTGGCAAAAGAGCAAGGTTTCATACAGTAGAACACATGGCTACAAGGGAGTATATAATTTGGGCTTCAAATATATGTATATTTTAAAAAGTAAAAATAGAAGTAAAACTTCAGGGGGTCCAAAAGGAAAAAAATATGGTACGGTAGATTAATGACATGACAAATTAAAGGTTGTAGAAGGAGTGTATAAAAGTTTCAACAAGCAATTCCCTGGAGAGAAGGAAGAATTGAATAGGAAACAAAGTAATATTTGATGGGAAAGATGTGTTCTTCTGGATAGCTTCAGCTTAGTACCAGCAGAAGGGAGAGGAACACAGAAAATCACTATTTCTCTGAAGTCTGCATTCTTTCTTTGTTCTTTAATTGTTATAACCATGGACTGGTTCATATATTAACCAACCAATAAGGACTGGGGAGAGCTTCCTTGATGTCCTTCATTTGGTTTGACCAATGCAATTTACCAGCTAGATGTGGAATGATGAGGAAGATACTTCAGTGAGTATGGCTGGAAACTATATCCACGATCCCCAAACACTGCAAAGAGTATCTATTGCAGCAACTAGGCCAGAGGTCTCCAATGTGGTGTCTGCAAAGTGTTTTTAGAAAGTGGCCAGGGCATTAGTTTCTCCTCAGCATTTGCTAGAACACCTTTCTCCCTGTTATCCCCACTTGACATAAGGGAAGGTAACAGAGACCTATGAATGCCACAGCAGGAAAAACAGGTTGCTTACCTGTAACTGATGATCTTCGAGTGGTCATTTGTGCATTCACACCCATGGGATGAAGCGCCAGCACCGATTCCCGATCAGTAATACCAAAGTTCGGGATTTTTTGCACCCCAGCCTCGGTGAGCATGCGCGACAGCCCCAGTTTCGGCAAGCTGAAACTTTAAGACCCAACCTAGGGGACGCATAGGAAACAAACAAGTTAGGGTCCTTTCTATATGACTTTGTTCGATGCAGGAAATGCAACAGGGCCCTTTTAACGTCCAAGGAGTGAAGACATCTCTCTTCAGCTGAAGAAGGGAGAGGATAGAAGGTGGGTAGGTTAGTCTCCAGGTTAAGGTGGAAGCTAGACACCACCTTGGGAAGGGATGAGACATCTGGAACCAGAGATACTCCCCCATCATAAGAGGAAATGTGAGGGGGGTCACAGCGCAAGGCTACTAGTTCACCAACCCGCCTAGCTGTTGTAACAGCAACTAGAAAGGCAGTCTTCCACGAGAGGAGATGCAGTGAGCAAGTGGCCAAAGGCTCAAAAGGACGCCTCGTCAACCTGTCCAGCACCAAGGGAAGATCCCAAGTCAGAGGCATTGTCCTGGATGGAGGGTGTAGCCGTATCAGACCCTTCAAGAAGCACTTCGAATAAGGATGCACCAAAACTGATTTGCCTTCCACCAAATCATGAAGGGCGGAGATCGCCACTAAATACACTCGTATAGAAGAGTGGTTGAGCCCAGCATCCACTAAGGACAGTAAAAACTCTAATAAAAGCTCTAGGCTTGCCAACCAGGCTTCGATGCCCCTTTCTGTGACAAACCTTGTGAATTTAGACCATTTCCCTGCATAGGAATGACAAGTTGACTGTTTTCTGCTGTTCAACAGAACATGTTTTACTCTATCATTGAAGGCTGGAAGCTGATCCTCCAAGCTGTCAGCTTGAGATGAGGAATGTTGTGATGGGAAAGCCTGCCTCCCAAAGCCAGGAGAAGGTCTGGTGCTGATGGTAACTTGTGATGGCAATCTCTCCCCAGGGCAAGAAGGATTGGAAACCAATTCTGCCATGGCCACCAGTGAGCAATCAGGACGCACTCTGGACGCTCCTGGGTCAGTTTGTGAACCACCTGGTGAGCAGAGGTATGGGCGGAAATAGATATAGGAACTTGCCCACCCATGAGAGTAGGAGACTGTCCCCAAATGATCCAGGCCCACACCCCCTCTGGAGCAAAATTGTTTGCATTTGCGACTGGTCACTGTGGCGAAAACATCAATCGTGGGAACACTCCATCTCCAAAAGAGAGGGGCGAGATAAGACCAGTTCATTTCCCACTCGTGAGAGGAAGCTCCCCAGGCATGTGAGTGGCCACTCCTCCCATATCTGCATCACTAAGGCACACAGTTTCCTGGACACTGTCCCCCCTTGACGGTTTATATAACTCATGGCAGTCGTATTGTCTGTCAGAATTGCCACCATTCAGCCCTTGATCAATGGTTGGAATGAACACAGGGCAAGTTGTACGGCCTGGAGTTCCAGTAGGTTGATGTGCTGGTGCTGATGTGCCCTATGCGGAGGTCGTCCAGATGCACTCTCCACCCCCACAGAGAAGCGTATGTAGTCACTGTAACCAAAGGGGCTGGGGTATGGAATGGTGCTCCCTCACAGAGATTAAACTTCACCATCCAGCAATCCAGGGAACGTAGTACTTCTGGAGGAATCTGAAACAGTTAGGAGGGTCAGTCTGAGGGCTGAAGTGTCTAAGGAACCAGAGCTGCAGGACTCGCATCCGCAGTTTTGCAAACTGGAGCATGCTGCCGCTTCTGTTTCTTATGATGATCTTGACAGGCTTGAAAACTGGGCTAAACAAATAAAATAAATTTTAGCAGGTAAATGTAAAGTTCTGCATTTAAAATACGATGCATCTAGAAGATGCAACAATTCAAGAAGAATATAGTTGAGCTGGAAGGTGTCCAGAGGAGGGCAATGCAGATGGTGAAGGGTCTGGAGACCAAATCCTATGAGGAAAGGCTGAAGGAGCTGGGGATGTTTAGCCTGGAGGTGGGTATTGTGGACAGGGTTAGAGAATAAGATTTTGTACTAGCAGATAAACAAAGAAAATAAATTTTAGCAGGTAAATGTAAAGTTCTGCATTTAAAATCCGATGCATCGTTATAGGATTGGGAGACTTGTCTTGGCAGTAGTTTGTGTGAAAAGAATTCTAGGGGTCTTAGTGGACCATACACTGAACATGAGTCAGCAGTGTGATGTGTTGGCTAAAAAGGCAAATTCAGTTTTGGACTGTATCAATAGAAGAATAGCATCCAGAAGTGAAGTGATGGTATCACTTTACTCTGCTCTGATTAGAACTCACCTAGAATATTGTGTTCAATTTTGGGCACTACAATTCAAGAAGAATATAGTTGAGCTGGAAGGTGTCCAGAGGAGGGCAATGCAAATGGTGAAGGATCTGGAGACCAAGTCCTATGAGGAAAGGCTGAAGGAGCTGGGGATGTTTAGCCTGGAGAGAAGATGACTGAGAAATGATACGATCACCATCTTCAAGTACTTGAAGGGCTGTCATGTAGAAGATGGTGCAGAACTGTTTTCTGTTGCCTCAGAAAATCAGACCAGAACCAACAAGTTGAAATTAAATCAAAAGAGTTTCCAGCTCAACATTAGGAAGAAATTCCTGACAGTTAGAACAGTTCCTCAGTGGAACAGAGTTCCTCAGGAGGTGGTGGGCTCTCCTTCTTTGGAGGTTTTTAAGCCAAGACTAGATGGCCATCTGACATCGATGTTGATTCTGTGAATTAGGCAGATCATGAGGAGGGCAGGAAGGGTTGCATCAGTGCTTAGTTCTTGTGGCCCTTTCTTACACACCAAGGAAAATGCAGATTGACACTTTAGGGTCAGGCAGCAATTTTTCTCCAGGCCAGTTTGGCAAGGGATCCTGGAGTTTTTGCCATCTTCTGGGCATGGAGCAGGGGTCACTGGGGATGCTGTAAGAAAATACCCCTAAAATTCAGAACATCGTAGTCACCCGCCTGAGTGCCAGGGTGCCTGGAGATTGAACTCACACACATCTGACCTGCAGGCAGAGGGGAAAAAAGGAAAATCATTGACAAAAGAGAGCCCAACTGAATTGCTCCTTTTAACATATGTTGAAGCAATCCTCTCTCTCTCTCTCCTTTTCTGTTGCTTTATCAAAATAACCATCCTCATCATATCCAGCAGCTTGGATTACAGACCAAATTAGACCTGACCTTTGAGGCAACCTTTCATCTCCTGATGTTGAAACAAATTTGCAGGTGCACATTAAAGAACACGCGGCTGGCTTGTTCCTTTTGAAGCTCTCTTACGGTCCCATTTTGTGAGGAAACAGGACAACCTTGGAGAGGCCCTGCAATGCCTCCCCCCAAAAAACAAACCTGCAGACCAATACCCAGATAGCTGATAATCTTATTTGTGGTTTGAGTAACTGACAAGAGTCTGCCTAATGGACTCAGTAAATTACAGAAGCACATTTTAAGCAGCTGGTTGCTAATTTCCCAGTGCATCCATACTTTTTACACCTGTCAACCCCATTTTGTTTCATTCTGCTCAGCTCCTTCTGTAAGCTCCGCTGACTGACCTGACCATGAGAGCACATGCTGAATGGGATGCTTTGTGCTTGATTTTCCCCCACCTTGCATTGAAGAAAGAGCTGAACTCTTTTGATCCTTCTTTAAACTGCACAGGGCTTTTTTTTTTGCACCCATTTGCCCAGCCACTAACTTAAAAATGACACTGCTCTGTAACTCTCAGTGAATAGCCCTGTTTCTGTTTCTCTGATCCATGATTTCTGCCCCTCAGCTCTTTCAGGAGGATTTTTTAAACTTCCAATTATATATTTTTTCTACCTGGCTTGAGATCAAGAGATCCATTGTCAAAATATTATATGACAGCTCTTTCTTAAAATGACTCTCATTAATGTCACTGGGGCACGGGCAATTGATATATTGTATTTAAAATACTTCCACCCTACATTTGCCCCCAAAAGGCACCCAAAACAGATAGGAAAAAGATTTAAAGTCCACCATCAGAGACCAGAACAAGATAACTCTCTTGAGCACCTCTTGAACTAGGGTTGCCAGCTCTGGATTGGGAAACACCTAGAGATTTTGAGGGTGAAATCTGAAAAGGGTGGGGTCTGCAGAGGGGAGGGACTTCAGTTGGTGTATAATGCCATAGAGTCCACCTTCCAAAGAAGCCATTTTCTCCAGGTGAACTGATCTCTGACATCTGGAGATCAGTTATAATACTGGGATCGGTCCAACCTGGAGACTCCAAATCAAAAATACACTGCTTTCAGGCACAACAACACAACAATAAGAGAAATTTAGTGATAGCCAGTCATACACAACAAACTAATTCCAAATATACATTCCTGATATATGGATACACAAATTCCAGATATGAATTCCAAATATATTGACACATATATGGACAATGGTGAGTCGGTCCAAAGTGCACCGTTTCAAATCTTTATCAGGTCCAAGATGAATGGATAAATATATAGTCCTGTTTTGGGTGTCACTTTGAAATGGGACCTTTAACCTGGAGTCCAGAGAGCTTACAATCTTAATAATTGTTATCACTTTTGGAGCAGGGCCAAAGCAGGCTCCAAAGAGCTTGTAATCTTATAAACAAGAACTTGTGTTTGTATGGGAATCACCGAAAACATTCACACGTAGGTGACGCCTACACTAATTACACAGGGAAAGATTCTCCCTTCCCCACATTTTTTAGATACTGCCTTTGTCCACTTCACTCTTCCTGCAGGTTTAAACTCTGAGACAGCTAGATTGCTAATGCTGCTAGAGGGGCTCCCTGATGCATTCCTGGCCAGTAACATGATCTACCAAGTCCCATGAAGGCTCTGCTGTCTCTAAACTGCAGTGACACCAGGCTTTGCTAGCTACTCTCCAGTCCTTCCCAAATTCTTGCCTGTGCCAACCAACCAGATACTTCTACAGATACTTTTTTTTAATCTTGAGTTGTTTGAGTTCTTATGTTCTTGTTGAACTTATTTGAGTTCTTCTGAAGGACTGGAGAATAATGTAAATTAGAAGAATTCAAACGGAAGGCAGAAGAACTTCAAACAAGGACAGGACAGAAGAACTCCAAGCACCCACCTCCTTTTCCCCAAGGAGACCTCTATACCAGGAGTGTCAAGATCTGGCCCTCGCCATGTTTTTGCCATGTTATCATGTATTCGCATTCTGATGTGTGTTATATTGTCTCTACATTTTGACAGGATATTTTATTCTCTCATGCTTTTGCTCTGATTCTGTCTGCAGGCTCACAATCTTGGTAACATTGGCTTAAGTAATCTTTCTGCCCTAGCCAACAGCCCACATTCCTTTCACTAGCAGTGAAGGTCACCTGTTATCTGTATGGTTGGAGTATGTTGCTAACTTTCACTTTCAAAAGAAAACTGTCTGAACTGTAGGGGAAGAGGGATAGTGCCTGTTTTTGAATTATATACTTGTCTGCCAGAATTCATGCACCTAAATGTGTATGTAACTAACAGTCATCATAAGGTATAAAGGTACTGACTGACCAGTGGAGCTCAGTTTTAGCAAAAACCAGTCTTTGCTGTGAACATGTTTATCATCGTTGTCATCTATAAATAAAAGCCCAACCATGGTAGAAAATCTGCGGATTTTCATTTGTTGGATGTGGCCTGCACAGGATTGGCTCGCACTGCCTCTGGTGTGCCATTGGCTGATTCTGCTCTCCCCTGCCCACCACCATCAGGCAAGAATCCCAACAGAAGGCCACTGGCCTTTGAGGGAGACAGTTCTCTGCTGACAGGGAACTTACTGATCAGTACTGCCTCTCCTCAGGGCCTGTTGTAGGAAGTCCAGGACAGTCTGTCTGAGAGTGGGTAAGACGGTGCAAGAATGGGCAAGACAGTGCAAGAGCAGGGAAGGCAGTGCCATGACACAAGAGCAGGTAAGGGCACAAGAGCGGGAAGACAGCACGAGAGCGGGCAAGGCAACATGAGAACAGGCAAGGTGGTGCTCTGGCATGAGAGCAGGCAAGACGCATGACAGTGGGGAAGCCAGCACCATGGCATAAGAGCAGGCAAGGTGGTGTAAGAGCAGGAAAGGCAGTGTGAAAGTGGGGAAGCCAGTGCCATGGCATGAGAGCGGGCAAGACGGTGCAAGAGCAGGCAAAGTGGCGTGAAAGCGGGGAAGGTGGTGCAAGAGCAAGCAAGCTGTCATGAGAGCAGGGGAGCTGGTGCCGCAGTGCAAGAGAGAGCAAGGTGGCATGAGAGTGGGCAAAGTGGCATGAAAATGGGGAAGCAGGAGCCACGGTGCAAGGGTGGGCAAGGTGGTATGAGAGCAGGGAAGCTGGTGCCGCAGCACAGCACAAGAGCGGGCAAGGTGGTGTGAGAGCAGGCAAGGTTGTGAGAGAGTGGGAAGGCAGCGCAAGAGCAGGCAAGGCAATGCAAGAGTGGGCAAGGCAACACGAGAGCAGTTGGCAACCTATCTCCGTCTCTTTATCTGCCCCTATGACTTCAGCTTTCCATCTCCTTCCCCCTTCCTGCAGCCTTTACATAGGCTGTCTTTCTCCACAGTGGGGAGGGGACCAAAGAAGACGATAACATTAGATTTATATTCCGCCCTCCACTCCAAATCTCAGAGTCTCAGAGCAGCTCACAATCTCCTTAATCTTCCTCCCCCACAACAGACACCCTGTGAGCTGGGTAGGGCTGAGAGAGCTCTCATAGAAGCTGCCCTTTCAAGGGCAACTCCTGAGAGAGCTATGGCTGACCCAAGGCCATTCCAGCAGCTTTAAGTGGAGGAGTGGGGAATCAAACCCGGTTCTCCTAGAGGGGGAAGGAGATGGAAAGCTGAAGTCATAGGGGCAGATAAAGAGACGGAAATAGGTTGCCAACTCCAGGTTAGGAAATTCCTTGGTATTTAAGGGATGGGGCCTGGAGAGGCTGGAGTTTGAGGAGGGGTGGGGCTCAGAGAGGTAAAATGCCATTTCCTCCTAGGGAACTACTGGAGATCACTCAGATTTACAACTGCTCTCTAGATAGCAGAGATCAGCTCCCCTTGAGGTGGGGGGAAGTTAATGCTTTCAGTTGGGTGGGAAGACAGCAAGGGTGGTGGGCACTTGCCCAGAGCCTCCTTCTAGTCCATTGTATTTTTCTTCACAATGGGCCTTACTCCTAGTCATTAAATAAAAGCCTAATTTGATTTACATCAAAGAACTATAATTAATGAATGCTGCACAGAACTTGACAAGGAGACCTTTTTACCATGGGAAGCTGGTGCTAGCTGCTATTCCTGCTGTGTTAGTTACCACTGCAAACCCTCCGTGCCCTTCCTTATGCTCTGCTGCCATGTGGCTGCCTCCCATAGGACTGCACCATGCCCCCCACTGTTGCCTGTTAAGCATGAACAAGACACTTCTTGATGTGTCCCAGCCTTGAAAGTTGTGGGATGAGGAGGTAACAGAAGGTATCTCTCAGCTTATCCCCTGAATTAGTTGTAGGCTGGTTTCTTATTGTCTTCCCACTTGGGAAACTTCTCACTCTTATTAAAGAAACAAAATTAGCAACAAAAGGCAACCACAAAGCTGATCAGCAGCATGTCAAGTGCTGCACAATCTTCATGAATGATGACCTCTATGATTGCAGAATCAAAGATAGTTTATTCATTGTATGAAGAGGTTACAGATCAAGACTGTCTTGATAGGACTGAGGATACAGGTGCAGACAGGCAATTACATAGGTTGAACCAGACCATTATACATTTGAGCAAAAAGCACCTTTTTCTACCAAAGAAATATTGCCCTTTCCCTCCCCCTTAGTTCAGTTCTAGTTGGAGCCAGCTGCAGCCAAATGCAATAGTCTCTGAGAGTAGTTGACCTTGATACCAAGTGTACCACATACCTCAGGGTGAGAAAGGCTACTTGTAAAGTTTCCCAGACACAACATATTTAATTAGTTTACAAGCTGCTTTAGCTGTTACAAAATTATTACAATAGTCTGGATTCAACATGGAAGTGCTCGTGGCAAGGAGACCCCTTGACACAGCAGACCAAGTTGCAAGTTCACATCTGATCACGACAGTCAGAACAGTATACTGGGCTGCTGAACACAATCATGAAGAAATTCTCAGCATCCCTTGTTCTCTATGGCTTCATCATCACTGATGGTCAATGTTTTCGGCAAGTACAGGTCAAACAGTTCAAAGTAGAAGGTAAGGCTATTTTAGCATGCACTTTAGTATATATGCAGTTATCATGCTCCAGGGTAGTAATGTCTCTGATCTACTGCTAAAGAAACAGAGGAATGTGGACATGAATACATGAATCTGCCTTATAATGAACTGGTCTATCAAAATCAGTATCATCTACTCAGACTGAAAGCAGTTCTGGTTGTCTCCGTCAGAAGTCTTTCACATCACCTGTTGCCACATCCTTTAACTGAAGATGCCAGAGATTGAACCCTCTGCATGCCAAGCAGACGCACTGCTGTTGAACTACGCTGGTTTACAGATCCAGCTACCCAGGTATGTGAACCAAATCCTGCTGCTTGCACAATTTGAGGCATCTGGGCCACCAGCTGGCCATCTGGATCAAAGGCAGAGAGTATGGCGCACCTACTGAACTTCCAAACTTTCTAATGCAGTCAATTGCTAAATTTTTTACAAAATTCAGAAGAAAGTTGGCACATGTTGGTGATTTATTGGCACTCAGGCCAAAGTCGGTATAAAATCCAGATAAATACTGAAAGAGCAGATATTCCCATACCATAGACGGGCCACCAACGTTTAAGTCCCTTGTTTTCTAGGTTCCCATTTTTATTATTTATCTCCTGAAAAAGTGCCACTCTGATGTTGTTGTTTCCTATTTAGAAAGTCTCATCACACATATACAGTCAGCATAAGATGAAGTAATAGCTTTCAACGCTGTTTCTATTATAAGAATTTCGACATCAGCCCAAATTACCTGTCATCAGCTGTTCGAGTCTTTTCCCCATTACTGACAAAACAAATGAACAGCTGTTTGCTTCATGAAACTGATGCACTTTTAAAAGAGGAAGAACGAGAGTGATGCTAATAATGAAGAGGGAGGCAGGATGTGGCAGCCCAAAATGAGAAAACTGGGAATAAGAAAGTAGGGTTGGAGAGACACATCAACAATGGTCTTTTTGGAACAGATACAAACCTTTCACTGACTTTCAGTGGCAAGATCAATGCCTTTAAGCAGTGCATGAGATTTTCAGAGTACTAGCATAAGAAATTGGAAGAGCAAAAAGATGCCAGTCTTTTGTATTTCGATGCTTTCATTTGACACAACGCAGGAGTACATGATCTGTGGCATGAGGGCACCATAGCAAGAGCTGCTTTTTTCTTTTTCTCCCTCTCTCTTGCTCTCTAATTGTTACTTGAACTTGGTGGGGGAGTCAAAAGATTTTTCTGTCAACTGTAATGTGAAATGTACCAGAGAGATGGGGTCAAAAGGAGAGATGCTGAAGAACTTGAAGGCGCTGCTGATTACCTTTGAACATTTCTGAATAAAAGGAGTTTTAACTTTGTCTGTGAGTGGAATGCAATAGTCTTAGCTGTACACTGATTCGTAGCTGAAGCTGTCTCCTCAATCTCATCTCTCTTCAATCTGCTCACTTTATAAACTTTATCTTCCCTTCCTTTCTGCCATCTCCCCCCACTCCCGCCTTAGTGCTAATCTGAGTCAGTTCCTCCCCCCACCCCACAGAGTCCTCATCACATCTAGCATCCTCAAAAGGAAACCAGTTTGTATATTCTGTCCAAAAGTTCCGTTGAACTGTCACTTGAACACAGCACACACATGCCATGTTATAGATCCACCACCAGCAGAAAGTCACAGAGCAGCCAAGGATAATGGCAAGTTTCTGGCTATTTTACCCTTTAGTTTATTGTCTGGGAGGGAGGGAGGGAGGGAGGGAGGGAGGGAGGGAGGAAGGAAGGAAGGAAGGAAGGAAGGAAGGAAGGAAGGAAGGAAGGAAGGAAGGAAGGAAGGAAGGGAGGGAGGGAGGGAGAAAGAAGAGAGAGAGAGAGAGAGAGAAAGAAAGAAAGAAAGAAAGAAAGAAAGAAAGAAAGAAAGAAAGAAAGAAAGAAAGAAAGAAAGAAAGAAAGAAAGAAAGAAAGAAAGAAAGAAAGAAAGAAAGAAAGAAAGCTGCATTACACAGAAAATACACTTCCAAGATTGAATTCAGTTAATATAAGACAGGAGAGAACAATAACCTGAGCAAATAGGTCTTTTTGGACTCTAAGGTATCCTCTTGATAGGTAAAGATATCATGGTCCAGTACATTGATCCCTAACATAGTGCCCAAAGATATCATGGGGCCACTAACATATTTCCTAACAACCATTAGTGTCTTTGACCAAGTGTCTCTTTCTCAAATTGAAGAGCCAGTCCCGACTTTCTTTTACCTCAGTGGAGTAGGAGAGGCTTCAGAAATCCCAACAGGCATGAACTCTAGATTTGCAGGGAGTGCTCATTCAGAAATAGCTACCTCCCACACAAAAAGATGCTTGAATTGCAACTATTTTGTAACAGTTTCCACTCCCAGTTCTCAAAATTCCAAAAATACCTGCAGACTCAACAAGGTCAGAGATGACTGGTCCAAGTACCATGGTGGAGGCAGACTGGGTTCAATCCAGCCACCATTTTCACTCCAGTTTACCCAATTCCCTTCCTAATTACAGACCATGTTCCTTATGGCATTTGTCTATTTAGATCTCATGACCTCCAGTGTGACCTTTTTGGTAGTTATAGGGGTCCAATCCATTGTTTGTGCTAGCAGAAACATTGGCTGGATCCAATCCATATTTCTATTTAGAATTCTTGGAGCAGTTTGGTGGGTTTTAGGCCTTCTTCATGTCCTCTAGCACAGTTTTATACTTCGGCTATAAGGAAAAGTCAAGCTCTCAACATGTTAGGTTCATCCTAAGTTATTACTTTGCCAATGTCAGAAAAAAGTCATCTAAAGGAGCAATACCAGGAAATTAATTGACTGCAGTCTGTCTTTTTGAACGTTCTAAAATGCCTTATTCTCTGAAGTGTTATCACCAGACATAAATTCCAGGTCGCAGAAACCAAAAGGTTGGGTTCAAACAAGGACAGAACAGTTGTGATTTTATTATTACAGTAACGATTCTCATAGGATTTTACTTTCCAAAGAAAGCAAACATGGGAGCCATATTTTTAAACATATCAATGGTCTATGATGGCCCCAGTCATAAGTGTCAGAATAGTAAGGTAACAGGATGCTTATGGTGCAGTCTTAAGCAGAGTTACACTTTTCTAAGCCCTGTGAAGTCAATAGGCAGAGAAGGGTACAACTCTGCTTTAGATGGCACTGTTAATTACAAGCATTTCTGAATACCAGTGACCTAATTGCCTGAGATGTCATTATTAAATTAGTTCCAAATATTCCCAGCTGCAGACCACCAACTTTTCTTCCAGTAAGCTTATCTTCAGTTTCCCACAGCATTTGGGAAAATCTAAATGATAACCTGTTGAATGTTCAAAATGTTTCCGCTTATACTACAGCAGACACGAGTAAACAATTATACATGCAAGAAGGATATGTGACTTTCAGAGCATTTCAAGGTGTTTTCTACTGAACTGGGCCGTTGGTCCATCTAGCCTAGCGGTGTCTACTCTAACTTGCAGCAAGGATGTTAGGTTGAGGTCTTTCACAGTTTTGCTATCTGAGATCCCTTTCACTGCAGATGTTCTCGAATAGACCATCCAAACCATAATTTGTATTATATTAATAAAGAAAGCTGATTGTGCAGCGTCTCAGTATTGTATCAGTCATCAAAACCAGTCATATGTGAATGGCACAGTCAGTGGCACAGAACAATGTTTACAATTAGAAAAGTATAAATACAAAGGTATTACTTATTTTTTAAACACAATTTTATTTGGTAATATATGGTAATTATATCCAGTTCTAATAAAATACTACCTTCCCCATACATTACACTTTCCCCTCCTCCCCTCCCCCCAAATCTTGACTTCCGCCAGTGTCAGTTACCTAAACTTCTAATATCTTTTAACTTTAAAAGAATCTTAATAATAAGAAATAAAAAGAATATATATATCATTTTGCAAAGAAATTAGAAAACACCATTTCTTTTTCTTTATAAAGTCCCACCCAGTTGTTATAATTCATCTTCTTTCTTCTTCTGAAAACCTAAGTGGTATTCTCAAAAATCACCCAGTGTCCTTTTATTTTCCATTCTTTTTCTATGTACTTTCTAAATTTATCCTAATCCATTCATTCGAGAAACAACTGCTTACAAAATTTATGTTGTTACAAGACTGTGAGCAAGAGTCCTTGATAGACCATTTTGAACAACTAACATCTTCCAATGGTTGCTTCTTCCAATGGTTACTTCCTGCTTTTCTTGCCTCCAAGTCCCGTTCTCACTGGTAGTCAAATCACGCAATGGTACAAAACATCATTTCCTGTGGAATTCTACAGACCAGCAATGCTGTGACGATGGGGGTGTTTTTCAGAAACCGCAAGTATTCAAAACATTCTCTTTTTTAACTTTTAAACTCTGTTCTTTAATATTAAATAGTTCCAAATTCACCCCTCCTCCTCTTCTTTATATAAGCATGCTATCATCTTTTTGCCACCTTTTAATTATTTTTGTAAATCTTTATTTTAGTCCCGGAGTGAAAGATAAAAATCAATACCTTCTGCAGTGGCTATCCAAGTAGACACTGTCCTGATAGTAATCCAGATGTTATTTGTAGTATAGAGGTGCTGGATCCTGGTGAGTTTAAGTCAATTTAATGACTCTGGAGACCCTCTGCAGACAATGTAACGCATCGTCGCCGGAGACTCTTCAAAGCTCCAAAGGAGCCCCCTCCGGAGCTCCCTTTTCGCCAGAGTAAATCTCCTCCAAGTTTCCCAAGCATGTCTTGGACTATTCTCTGAATGAGAAAAGTAGGTAGTAGGCATTAGATTACCTTCTCTACCCCCCACACAGAGGTTCCAGCTGCCTCCCTTATGAGAGGCAGTTCAGCTCTCCATTTTCCAGCCCCCGGAAGTCTCCAAAGATATTACTTATTAACACGATTCTTTTTCATAGATCACAAAGACCTTCTGAATTAAATTAGAAGAAATTTGGATCTTTAAAAAAATCAATACTAGAGAACAAATCTGCACTACTCGTGATGTTACTGAATTGCAGGAAACCAAAAAGTAATGACAAACACCTGAATTTACTGTAAGCCATAATCCAAGAAAGGAATCCAACACATGATCCCAGATTCACTGCTACTATTTATTGTCCATTAAATAAGTTTTAATTTGATGCAAACGCAAATCCTGTTTGGAACCAAAGAACACGAATGCCTGAAGATGTAGCGTGATGGTTAAGAGTAAGAGAAGATCTGACTGGCATCCACACTTATACCATAGAAACTCACTGGGTGAAATTGGGCCAGTCACAATCTCTCAGCCTAACCTACCTCACAGGGTTGCTGTAAGAATGAAATGGAGGAGAGGAGAAAAATGTAAGCTGTTTAAGTCCCCACTGGGGAGAAAGGCAGGACATAAATGAATTAAATACAGACATATATATTTAGGCTTCCATTGCACACAACATACATTTAGTTCAATTTCTGATGAAAAACAAAACCATAGTTCCTCTTAGCAAGATGTTTCCTTATTTAACTACTTTTGTGGTTAAGATAAGCTGTATCTGCCTCTTCTTCATGAATACCCCAAGGATGTGCAATCAGAGATGTAGATAGTGGGCACAAATTTTACTCTCCCTTTATAGGCATTCCACTGAAAAGCATGATTTTCACTATCAAGCCGTATTTTTGCTCTTCCTGTTAAAACGGCATTACCTTCAAAAGACATAGAACATTAGTTTTGCTAATTAACATGATCTTTGTTACATAATACAAATTATACCAGATAATAGCATGCAAAATAAGCTCTTAAAGCTTATGGACTCCTGTGGTGAAATGCTGAAAGCGGTCAGGTAAATGGTAGGACTCCTATTAACTCAACAGAGTTAAGCCTTGTATTCTGGACTTCAAATTAAAGCAACAATAGGGCCAACCAATGCAAATGTTCATGAATATTTTTGTCAGCATTGAAATCTTCTCCTTTGGGGCAATTTTTCAATTATTGTTTTAAAAGAAAAACAAAGATTGCTCTTCATCTGAATAGGCTTCATTTGCTCTCAGTAATGTTGGCATGCTGCCTCTACAGCAGAGGTGGCCAAACTGCGGCTCGGGAGCCACATGTGGCTCTTTCACAGATATTGTGTGGCTCTCCAAGTCCCCACCACCCCATTGGCTAGCTTGGAAAAGGCATTTGTCTCTTTAAATCACTTCTCCAAGCCAAGCCAGCTGGCAGCTTAGAGAATGCATTTAAAGTTAAAGTTGCTTTCTTTCCACCTCTCCCCCTCCCCATCTTCCTTCCTTCCTGCCTGCCTGCCTTGCAGCTGTCAAACATCTGTTGTTTATTCTATGTGGCTCTTACATTAAGCAAGTTTGACTGCCCCTGATCAACAGCTTCCTGGGATGGTGGGCTAGGGTCTTCAGTTTCCAGGTGGGACCTAGAGATCTCCTGCTTTCACAACTGATCTTCTGCTGGCAGAGATCAGCTCCCCTGGAGAAAATGGCTGCTTTGAAGGGTGGACTCTATGCTTAGACCCCTCCCCTCCTGGATCTACCCCCAAAGTCTCCAGGTATTTTCCAACATAGACCTGGCAACTCTAGGTTGGGTCTTTCCCTGAGAGCCCAGTGGTTGATTAGGGTTGCCAGGTCTTACCTGGCTGCTGACAGGGGAAGCCTCTCTCTTTCTCTCGCAAAGCAATGATGGCACCTGGAAGTGACATAATCACAATGGGCATGTTGCGTGTGGGGCGCTTTAGCATCTGGGTAAAAAACTCTATGGTGCCATAGAGTTTTTACCTGAATGCTAGAGTGTCCTGTGCACAATGTGCCCAGTACACTGATGTCACTTCTGGGAGACATCATCATGCCGGGCATGTCAGACATCAATGGAGTTTTTTTGGGGGGGGTAGGGGTCTCCCACCGGCAAACTCTGTGCCAGTGGGTTGGAGACCCCCAAACCAGGGAATACCCCACCCCCAGCAGGAGGCTGGGAACCTCTGGTTGATGGATCCAGCCTCATACTTCCATATTTTAACCCCTTACTCCAGTGTTTTAACCCCCTAATTTCCTGTAATCTCTGTAGACCAGTCAGGCCACACTTGTGTTTTTGGCCCCAAGCTGATGGGTCAGCTGCTCAACCCACCCCAGTGAGATTCAGCATCGCCCCCAATGCCCAATAAAAGGCCACAAAGAAAAATCAGCAATTGTGGAATAAAAATGAAATCACAAATTTTGAAAAAGGCAACACATTACTTAGATGATAGAAAATCCAGAGCTGACTGTGAAGTACTCTGCTTCAGACCTAACATATCTGCTGAATGAGCATCTTCTCTTCTTGTAGACTTGGGTTCTTCTTGTGTTAGACACCATCACTACTCTATGGCCATACAGCAAAGAATACCCATTCCTAGTAATATAAGGGCAATAACATAATACCAGGTAATAGGTAATGGAGAAAGTAATGGGATGGATGAAGGCTATTAAACCTGAAGCTCAATCCAGACAAGACTAAGGTGCTGTTGGTCATTGAAGAAGCTGCTCAGGGACTGTGGAGTCAGCCTGTCCGGAGGGGTTGTTGTCCTTTTTTAAAGAACATATTTGTAGGTTAGTGGTGTTACTAGACCTTAGCTTACAGTTGGAGGCTTATCTCTTCCATACTACATAGGGCCTTTTATCAGCTCTGGCTGGTTCACCAGCCATGACCATTCCTCAAAAAGCATGATTCAGCAACAGTGATCCATGCTGTGGTCACATCCAAGTTAGATTACTGTAATGCACTCTGTGTGGGGCTGCCTTTGACAATGGTATGGACACTTTAATTGGTCCAACAAGTGGCAGCCAGGCTACCATCAGGAGTTGGTTACAGGGATCATATTACCCACCCACATACTGAAAGAGCTAAACTGGGGAACACCAGGCACAACTCAAAGTACTGGTTCTTTTTTTTTAAGGCCTTAAATGGCATGGGGTCAGGGTACCTTAAGGACCGTCTCTTCCCACACTCTCCAGCCCACCAGTTAAGATCTCAAGCCCTGCTTTCTGTGCCTCCAGTTTCAGAGATGACGCAGGTGGTATCTAGAGCCAGCCCAGGGCATTTTCTGTGCTGACAACTCACCCTTGGAACACTCTCCCCCTTGAGGCTGCCTGGCTAAAACACATCTTTTTTAAAACTGAGACTTTTAGTTAAGGGGTTTGTCTTATCAGCTTTTTCATGGTCTGCTTGACTGCTTCTCTTTTACGGATAGGGTCCCCCCCTCCCGCACGCTTATGTCTAATAGCTTGCTTTTTTTACGTTGTGGTTTTTAACAGGACTCTGAAGAAGCATAGAAATATCCTAACTAAATATAAACAAACAAAGGGGGACTCAGTCAGGATGCATATCACTTCATTCACAAAACATTTACAACAAGGCTGCCCAGTTTCTATTGCCTCCCAGAAGCATTACCATCACCCAAAGCATGATCTGGCCAATGAATGCAAACTACTGAGCAACGAGAGGGTGGGACACAAGCAGGCCATATTAGCTGAGCTTCCCCATAACTGCCACCAGAACAAATGTAGATCAATGTGTACCTACAATACTGATCCAGGGAAATACTATGCTCCAAGTATCAACAGTTTGGAAAAAGCTACCACACCAAGTCCAAAGAAAACCCTCAAAATATAAGAGTCTGGCTATGACATAAGAAGAGTCTCGCTATGACAGACCAGTGGTCTATCTTGGCCACGGTCACACTCACCATTAAATCCATCCCTAACTCGTTGCTATTATACCCCTCAGCTTTTTTACAACAAATTTCCTGATCAGACATCCCTCCATCCTTCAGTTCTAAGCAGCGTTGGTCCCGTCGCTGGTTGATCAGAGGTCTCAACTGGACCTCATTTTTTTTTTTTAGCAAATAGCAAGCCTTTATTGGCATAAATACCTCATTTTTTGAGATAGCATTCCACACTCGCACAAGCGCAGTATGTGGGATATTGTGCTTGGGAAGGGGAAGCCCAGGAGTTCTCTTTGCTGTCTCTCCGTCTGGCGGGGAGACATCAAAGGTCGGGGATCTTCCTCCCCCCCATTTAAACACCCCGACGTGGTGTTTAAATGGGGGGGAGCCTGGCAACTCTCTTTGCTGTCTCTCCGCCTGGCGGGGAGACAGCAAAGGTGGGGGATCTTCCTCTCCCCCCCATTTAAACACCCTGACGTGGTGTTTAAATGGGGGGGGGAGCACGACAACTCTCTTTGCTGTCTCTCCCCCTGGTGGGGAGAGAGCAAAGGTGGGTCATCTTCCTCCCCTGGCAGGGAGACAGCAAAGGTGGGTCATCTGCCTCCCCCCCATTTAGGAAAGGTCCCCTGTGCAAGCACCAGTCGTTTTCGACTCTGGGGTGACGCTGCTTTTACAAAGTTTTTATGGCAGACCTTTTACAGGGTGGTTTGCCATTGCCTTCCCCAGTCATCTATACTTTCCCCCTCAGCAAGCTGGGTGCATATTTTACCGACCTTGGAAGGTTGGAAGGCTGAGTCAACAATTTCTGGCGCAATGATATCATTTGGAGTGGGCTCTCGCAGGGAAGCGGATGTGCGCTTGCGACGAGTCGGCTACAATGGAGCATTCAAACATAGAAAGTATGCGCGGGAATAATCAGAAGCATTCTTATTCTGGATTTAATGTACTATCAAAAAAGTCCACGTCTCAGTCGTGACAGTTCGAGACACGAACGAGCCAACGACCATTGCCAGATGCTGATGTTTGGACAACTGCATAAAATCCGACATGCATCTGGCTTTCATCCATGCCCATCTCGTCAGTTTATGTGCATCTGACCTCGGCCCTTGTCCAGCATCCTGTCTCACACAGGCCGTTTTCGCACTCACGTTTTACTGGCGCCACGACCATCCTGACGCCGGCGAATCTGCATGGCTTTCGCACCAGAAGCTCCGGCGCTCCCAGAAGCGCCGGCTACTTCCGTCGCTAAGCCAGCGCAAACGGAAATCGCAAAGATGCAGGAAAACGTTTGCGCTGGCTTAGCGACGGAAAGCGCCGGCGCTTCTGGGAGCGCCGGCGCTTCTGTTGCGAAATCCATGCAGATTCGCCGGCGTCAGGAGGGTCGTGGCGCCAGTAAAACGTGAGTGCGAAAACACCCACAGTGGCCAACCAGTTCCTCTGGAGGGCCAACAACAGGGCATAAAGGCCAAGGTCTTCCCCTGATGTTGCCTCCTGGTTCTGGGATTCAGAATGTGGAGTGTTATGTATGTGGACTCAAGGGAAGACTTGGGTGTTCCTGCCTGGCTCACTGGAATCATACGGACTGAACTTGGGGACTTGGGAACAATGGGCTGCAGGATCCTAATCTCTGCAGCCCTGGACCAATCACAAGCCCCACAGGTTTGAATGACCCAATTACGTGGTTGCACGGGAATTCAGAGATGTATATAAGTTGGCCCTGTGGACCCAGCACTTAGTCTTGTAATGTAGCCTTATACTATGCTACTCCTAATAAAAAGCTTGTTATCACTGATCCTGCGACTCCTCAATGGGTAGAACCCACTATACAATATGGAGACCTATTCTCCTTGAATCTATCTAATTCCTTTTTAAAGCTGTTTAATCCTGTGACCATCACTACATCTTCTGGCAGCAAATTTCACATCTTAAGCACTTTGGTGTAAAGAACACATATTTAAATTTATACAACTTGTCTCATTTGGCTAGACAAGCCAAATGAGGTCTGTTTCAATTCATTAGGCAAGATTTGGGTTTGTTGGTTTGTTTTGTCATCAAGACACAACCAATTTATGGTAAACTCATAAAGTTTTCAAGGCAAGAGATGAACAGAGGTGGTTTGCCATTGCCTGCCTCTGTATAGCAACCCTGGGCTTCCTTGGTAGTCTCCTATCTAAGTACTAACGAAGGCCAATCCTGCTTAGCTTCCAAGATCTGACGAGATCAGGCTAGCTTGGGCCATTCGGGTCAGATGTGAGGCAAGATAAGGACAGACATGCAAACAGATACTGTGCAGGTAAAAAGAGAGCATGAATGACATACAGAGCAAGACACCTTAAAAACAATCAAGAACTTTACTCCAAAGCTTCCCTACCACACCTCTCACTCCTTCTCATTACAGAAACATCAAGGGAACTAGCTGACAATGTGCTAATGCAATGAAGAAACATATCACCAATTCCAGGAAGTCAAGACAGGGATCAGTATTATAGTCAGGTTGTTGTGACAGTTTGTGTAACACACCAAGCTATGTGCCAGACTTGATCAAGACAAAACAATTGTTCAAGATGGCACAATGGAAGAATGGGCCTCCATTGCTTTGCAAGTCTCTTTTGTGAGCGCTCACCCATACAAAGTCACATTGGAAAAGACACCTATCTCAGCAATAAAGCTACACTATTTGCTAAAGGTGCTTGAGGTCTTTGAAGAGTACAGTACAGTTTATTAAATGCTCTTCAGATTTATCAGCAAGCAAAAGACAGAAGCTAAATAAAGCTAGAAAAGTGACACGTGTGAACTGAAAATATACAGTACCTCTTGTTACTGAGCAAAGATTTTCTACCATCCATATGTATGATATGCCATCATGGGTCTGAGAAAGTTAACTTTATTACATTATTTTTAACTATACTAAATTGCAAAACAAGTCAGCACTCTTTACAGACCATCATGTATTTTTTAACATGATAAATGCATCTATTTGGGCAGGATTAAAACAGAGGAAGTGAAAGATTGTGTTGGTGAAAAGTGCCATCAAGTCACAAGGCAAGAGATGTTCAGAGGTGGTTTGCCATTGCCTGCCTCCATGTCACAAACCTGGCATTCCTTGGAGGTCACCCATCCAAATATTAATCGAATCTAACCCTGCTTAAGCTTCCAAGATCTGACAAGACTGTGCTAGCCTGGGCTATCGGTAAATACTGGAGTCAGAATCAAAGCATACAACCAGGTTCTCCTCTCTACCTCCCAGGCAAAGCTCTCTAAATCATTTACAAAGAGTCACAGCAGTAGGAAACCACAATCGCTCCTCTGTCAGGAAAACACACGGCACAATCTGAATTCTACTGACAATGGATCAGGTAACATGAAGCACAGATAGTTCATAAAGGTATGTTTTGATCTTGACAAAGGACTCAAATGGAGACCAGGTGTAACTTGATGGATCAAGGGAAGGGGGCTGTTTTAAGTCACAAAAAACTTGGGGAAAGCTGTTGTAAGTAAAAAAAAAACCACTGGCCCCACTTCAGACATAATTTTGCACTATGGTTTACTTTAACTACCATCAACTTATGAAATTAGGTTTCAGTCTGTCAAATATCATTTAAATCTTGCTTTTTCCTTGGCAAATGTTGATATCATCTGTCATGGAATCTGGAAGCAAGAGGTGGTGAAGGCAACCAGAGTCTGCAGTTCTGAGCTACTCTGACTAGGAATTCCCACAGCCCAGGGATTATGTGAGGGTATTGCTGGAGAAGAAACCAGGATCTCTGCATCTATAAGTCGCACACAACTATAGTTAATGCTAACTGTGGTTTTAAAAATCCAACTCCAGACTATGGTTTCAGGTTCAACAGCCTCTAACTATCCAGGATTGATTGAGCCTGGTTTAACAAACCCTAACTAGGACAGATAGTGAAGTGGTGTACATTCGGATGATCACACTAATCATAATTGGTTTAATTCAACCATGGTTTTGTGCAATGACTGCACTGAGCCCATGACTCAACCTCCAGGCAGAATCTGACCAGATTTACCAAGATGCTCACCAGCAGTCCCACTGGTGAAAGCAATGAAAAAGATTCATATACTTCTGTTAGTGCCATGAGATGGATCACTTGTAAAAGTCAAGACAGTCATTGGTTGCCTTTGATACAAGATGCAAGTCGAGCGAGTTGTCTGTCCTCTTGCTTGTTCATCTCAGCTTGTAAAGGTCAAGAGCTTGGGGGTTCTTCTGGAGCCTTCATTATCAATGGAGGCACAGATAGTGGCTGCTGCCAAGTCCGCGTTCTTTCATCTTCGACGGGCGAGGCAGTTAGCCCCCTTCCTGGAGCGCCGTGACCTAGCAATGGTGATCCATGCCACGGTCACCTCGAGACTGGACTACTGCAACGCCCTCTACATGGGGCTGCCCTTGTGTCGAACTCGGCGGCTGCAGCTAGTGCAGAACGCGGCGGCTAGGCTGTTGCTGGGGCTCCCAAGGTGGGAGCACATACAGCCGGGGCTGCGCGGGCTGCACTGGCTGCCGGTGGCATACCGAGTCCGATACAAAGTGCTGGTTATTACCTTTAAAGCCCTATATGGCCGAGGACCTGCCTACCTGAGGGACCGTCTCTCCCCATATGAGCCCCAGAGGGCACTGAGGTCATCTGGGAAAAACCAGTTGAATATCCCTGGGCCAAGGGAGGCCAGACTGAAGGCCACCCGGGATCGGGCCTTCTCTGTCACCGCTCCATTATTGTGGAATCAACTCCCTGAGGAGGTGAGGGCCCTAAGATGTTTAGATCGATTTCGTAGGGCCTGTAAGACCCACCTTTTCAAGATGGCCTTCAACTAGTGACAGAACTAGTGGGAAAGCTAGATATGCTGCTGAAAATGTTTTATTCTTGAAATGTTTTATTCTTGGAAGTCTACTAAAAACTTGATGCTATAACGCCATATTATTATTATTACTATTGTTATGTTAATTTTAACAACCTATAATTGTTTAACTATGTTTTTATAATATGAACTGATGTAATATGTATTTTATGCTGTGAGCCGCCCTGAGCCTGCCCCGGCGGGGAGGGCGGGATAGAAATAAAAAATTATTATTATATTATTATTATTATTAAAGTAGGAATTGACTTTGCTTAACCCTATGAAAGATAAAAAGTGATGGTGCAAGAAAGAATGAAGCAGTTACAGAAGATGACTATGTCTACCAGATACCTCCAGCAACCTTGTGACAAGGTAGCTCCTGGTGAAAATTCCTTACTTGCATAAATGTAAAAGACAATGTGGAGTGGTGAACAGCATGGCAGACAGAGTGGGAGGTCTGCAGCGAGAGGAGCATTTATCAAAAATCATCTTCTCAATCAATGGAAATTCTGTTATTCAAGCATAATGGCATCTTTTGGTCTAGCTCAGCTGAAGACAGGTTGTTTTTAGGGATAAGGCAATGAGTATTTTCATTTCTGTTTTATTTGGAATAAATATGGATTTATTTATATTTAGATATTTTTTGGCTGTTTTATTTGGAATCTTACATATATAACCTGAGAGACCCAGGTTTCAATCCCCACTCTGCTGTGGAAGCTCACTGGGTAACTTTGGGCCAGTCACACACAGTCAGTCTAACCTACCTCACAGGGGTGTGGGGAGGATTATATGGAGGAGGGGCAAACAGTCCACCCACTTTAGGCCCCCATTGAAGAGAACAGTGAGGTATAAAATGAATATCCCAAATCAATACAAAATAATGCTTGATATTGTGTTAATTTGAACACATTGGAATGCATTAATTTGAATGCAAAAAATTTAACCTACGGAAAGAGAAATTGGTATGAAAACCAATATTCACTGATAAGGGTGGGACAAAGTCACAATGTGAACACTTGAATTGAATCAGACAGCTTTCAAAATTCAATCTTGCCTACAATAATTTTTTCATGTTAGAGTTTTCAGATATTAAGTGGACAGCATGCCTTTCCTTTTTCATCAAGAAAAAAAATAAGTTTTTCATTTTCATTTAATATAAATAGATAATAACATTTGTTCTCATTTTAGGGGACAAAAGATCATGACCCTAATTCCAAAATAAACTCAGCCAAGTGGCCTTAGGTAAGAACTGTCCGTGTCTCAGTCCCCCCATGGCAAAGCATTGTCCTAACAGTGCCTGTATACTGTGAAGCCATTTGGACTGCTGAGCCTGATGGTATTAGAGTAGTCATTGGTCCACTAGGTCTGTGCTTCATTTTGATTAGACATACAGTTGATAAGGAAGCAGAGGCATTCTTGAGATGTGATTTTTCTCAAGAAATAAAGAGGATATTCTCAAATATAAAAAGAAAAGAGTTTTTTCTGTCACTTCCAGAAATTTGGGGGCCCATCACAGTCATTTAGGTGCACGTTTCTGCATGAAACATCTCTCTTGCTTTTGTTTGGAAATTAAGCAGTTCAGAGAATGGAAGCTTTCCCTCTTTTTTACTGTACCTAGCAAAACTGAGTGTGATTTTGGTTGTTCCCTTGGCACTGCCGCAGTAACTATGCTCTGTAATGATGATTTGTTGCTTTTCGGAGATGATGGTGTGCAATCTGTGGCTCGATTTATGATAATTATATAGCATTTCCTCCTAGCTTTAAAGGCTGGTGAAGTACAGCGCTTCAGTGTAAAAAAAAAAAAAAACATTGGGAAAGGGCTGAAAGAGCAGTGGAGGCATTTCGATTAAGAAACTTTAACAGCTTCCCTTGCCAAGCCAATCAGGCATGCAAATCAGATCTATCCCCCCCAACAGATGGTCCTCAAAGAATTCCACTATTTTGAACTATAACAAGCACTCCCATTAGGCTTCATTTAACCACTAGAGTCAGGCGCATGCTGAAAACTGCAAGATGCACAGACTTTTCTACCTAGCCACCAGCATCATCTTCATTTCCAGGAGGTTCTCAGCATTTTGATGCTTGAAGCAGAACATCCAAACAGCATCCCACCAATGGCTGTGTGAAAAAAATGGGTTGGATCAGGGCCTTTTGTGTAGAAAAAGCCCAGCAGGAACTCATTTTCATATTAGGCCACACCCCCTGACATCACTATTGTTTAGTATGGGCCTTTTCTGTAGAAAAAGCCCAGCAGAAGCTCATTTGCATATTAGGCTACGCCCCCTGATACCAAGCCAGCCAGAACTGCGTTCCTGCTCAAAAAAAGCCTGGGTTGGATCCCAGAATGTATTCCCACATGCACAACAGTGCAAAGCACAACAAGCCAAAGCACTAAGATTACCCCTCGCCATCTGCTTGTGCTGGTATCCCCACTTTCTTTCCAGGCCCTACAAGACATAGTACAGGGTATTTTTTCTGATACAATTTCAAGAGCAAATTCACTTTAAAAATCATGTGAACCATCTGTTGAACAAGCCATTGCTCCACATGCACACTGTTATTTTGTTTTAAAAAATCATACCGAGGGGCTATTGCTGCTGCAGCACTCGTGCCTGAGTAAGTGGAACAGGGTTATGTACACTTCCCTTTCTGCCCATACATCACTGGATCCAACCCATGGTAAGAACATCTCTGACTGTCTTTTCACAGTCCCTCAAAATCTGCAGCCAGATGGGTATAGACACTGGACAGCTTCACTACTTATTAGGGAGCTCCCAGCTGCAAGAGGTATCTTTTACACAATACAAAATCTTATGGCTTCTATGAGAACTTTGTATTACCTGTGCTTTGGGATTTCTATGGCTCCCAGGTACACAGGGAGTGGATTTGGATTGCGACTGCTGAGATCCAGGAAAAATGGATTTCAGTCTCCCCCTCCTTCTCCATTTTCACAAACTGAAATGACCCCTAGGAGCTATTTCTTCCATTGCACAATATACATAGAGCAACATAAATTTCCCAATGGCACCAATAGCAGCTCCCAAGGCCACTACGTGATTTGTCCATGGAATCATGACACCCTTCATAGAAAAAATAAGCATATGAGTATCATTCCAGCAGCCTCCATACTTAAGACAACTTGCCAGCAAATATTACTGGGATGGGTGGGTGGGCGTATTCTGTGAGTTATTAGCAAAGAGTAGGGGACTGAAAATCAAGACGAGCATAACAGATTGTATATAGGCCTGACTCAGATGGTGTGAAACAGAAGCACTCTGGTGCCAGTTTCATATACTATATGTATTTTTGAGCAACATACTGAAAACATGAATAGAAGAGTACAAGACAGGAATGCAGAAAGACTTGTAAGGGGGCATTTCATGTTTCCCAGTCCATCTTTTGTCTTTCTCTCCTCCTGGCAGCCCCCACATCCTCTCCCCTTTCCTTCCTTCCCTCTCACCTTCCCATTCACCAACCAAACTTTCTTTTATCTGTATCCCCTGTTTTTGGCTTTCTTTGGTTATGTATACCCTGCCTTTCTCCTCAAAGGGAATTCAGACTTGCTTATAATATTCTCCTCTCCTGCATTAAATCCTCACAACAATCCCATGATCGTTGTATACATACCCACCTACTCTCAGGATTGTTATGAGCATAAGAGGAGAACAATGTAAGATGGTTTGGTTTCCCTTTGTGGAGAAAGGCAGAGTACAAATGAAGCAAATTAAATAAAATATAGATAAAAATTAAAATGACTAGAGCAGCCCATGAGCCACGGTTAATTCCCAACTTTTACAGGCAGCTGACACACTGTTTCATAGCGCTCCTCACACTCAATGTTTTTGAAAATTAAGAGAACAAGAAGGAGGGAAAGCAAAATAAGAATGAACAGTGAAGAGAAAGACAGGCAGGAAGGAAAATAAAGGAGAGGAAAAATAAAAGAGATTGGAAGGTTGGGGAAATGCGAAAAAAAACAAAAAGATGGAGAGGGAGCAAGAAAAAATTGGGAATAAGAGTACACTTCTCCCTCCCCTCAAAAAATTATTTGAGATTATCTAAAACTTAATAACATCAGTATGCCATGATGCCATTCAATCTGTCTGGCATTTTTGTGCCTTTCAGCCTACCTACCTCTATCTGTAATGCCCTCCACTCTGCTGGGCCTTGCTGGGAGTTTGAGGATTTGCTGAACTGAATCTTACAGAAGTCTTTTTCCAGCAGGGTGCTGTGGTTAAGAGTGGCAGACTCTAATCTGAAGACCTGGTAGGGTTGCCAGGTCCTGCTTTGGGGGGCATTCCTGGAGGGGAAAGGGACACAGAAGTTACATCATCGCATTGGGAACCAGTGTTCCACATGCCTAAACTCCAAGCGGCAAATTTGCCACTCTAGTCCAGGCAGCCCCCTACCTTAGCTTCTTGCAAACAGCATTTAAAGGGCCCCTTTAAATACTGTTCACAAGAAGCAGGGGCTGTGTGCGCCTGAACTCCAGCAGCAAATTTGCACCTTGGAGTTCAGGCATGCAGCCGGTGGCTGCCTTTCTCCAGCAGATCAGCAGATCTCCCTCCAGCAGATCAGCAGGCCCTGTGCAGGGAGGGAGTGGGGAGGGGAGAGGGAAATCTTGCAGGAAGGAAGGGAGAGGGGTGGCCGCTCTTGGGGGCAGGTGGGGCTTCCTCTGGATGGCCAGCTGCAGGCATGGGTCCATGAAATCAGGGGGTTCCCCACCCCCACCTGGGGACTGGCATCCCAGAACTGGGATTGATTCCCCCATGCAGCCAGCTGGGTTACCTTGGGTCAGTCACAGCTCTCTCAGTCCCATATACCTCACAAAATGCCTATTGTGGAGAGAGCCACCTTGAGACTCCTTCTGGTAGTGAAGGGCGGGGTAGAAAAACCAACTCTCCTCCTCCTCCTTTCAAGGGCTGGTGCTCCAAAGTAGGATAAAGCCCTGGAATCCTGAAAGTTGTAGCAGGAGACAACAGAACTGGCTTCATGCGCTGCTGATGTTATAAATGAAGAGAAGATCTACATATTGGGACCTGACCTAGAATAGTCAAGGCTGGTCCAATCTCATTAGATCTCAGAAGCTAAGCAAGAATATATATCGATGGGACACCACCAAGAGAGTTCCAGTGTCACAATACAAAGGCAGGCAGTGGCAAACCCCCTCTGAATGTCTCTTGCCTTGAAAACCCTGCAAGGTTGTCATAAATCAACTGTGGTTTGACAGCAAAAAGGTGGGGAGAGAAGGAAGGCTGAGGATTTTGCACTAGGGATGCCATCTACATGTCAGCATGAAGTTGTGGGGCATGGGGGGAAAATAGGGCCTTGACTCCATCTGGGAATTTCATTCCAAGCCCCTGGAAACTTGGAATAGCAGACTAAAGTCCAGAAGTGACATTACCAGCATTCTAGGTAACCACAGTGCTCTATGGCAACCACAGAGATTGGCAAAATCCTAGAATGACAGTGACATTGCTTCCAGGTTTAGGCTGGAAGTGACATCAGCACATACATCTTCCCTCCACACACATACATCTTCCCCTACCATGCATTTGACCAGTACAACAGAAAATCTCTCTCCATGCAAAAATTACAAAGCAATTAGACCAGTATATGTCAATCAGTGGTTTGTGGTGGATGGTGATTTTTTGTATGATTTCTCATGATTTGTATGGACATATTATTTATATTGAATTTTGAATTTGATACTAAATACAGAGTGTTGACATATACTGGTCTAATTGCTTTGTAATTTTTGCACTGAGAGAGGTTTTCTGTTGTGCTAGTAATAGTGGAAGGCAGGTTTCTGATTGGCCAATGGTCAGCCCAAAAGCTTCCATAGCAGAGTAGGGATTCAAAACAAGTTTCCCAGACCCTAATCCAATACTCTAGTCACTACACCAGGGGTGGCCAAACTTGCTTAACATAAGAGCCACATAGAATAAACTACATCTGGCTCTTTCACAGATATTGTATGGCTCTCATAGCCCCCACCACCCCATCAACTGGCTGGGAGAATCCATTTGTGTCTTTAAATCACTTCTCAAAGCCAAGCCAGACAGTAGCTTGGAGAATGCATTTAAAGTTAAAGTTGCTTTCTTTCCATCTCTCCCTCCCTCCTCCCTCCCCCATCTATTTGCCTTCCTTCCTTCCTTGCAGCTCTCAAACATCTGACATACACGTCATGTGGCCAGGGCTTTTTTTGTAGAAAAAGCCCAACATTAACTCATTTGCATATTAGGCCATGCCCCCTGATGCCCAGCCAGCCAGGACTGCACTCTTGTGCATTCCTGCTCCAAAAGTCCTGCTCACAGCTCTCAAACATCTGGCATTTATTCTATGTGGCTCTTATGTTAAACAAGTTTGGCCACCCCTGGAATAAACTGTCAGATGTTTGAGAGCTGAAAGACAAGGAAGGAAGGAAGGACTGTGTGCTTGTATCGAGGAAAAAAAGATCTAGCCATAATTTCATTCCAAACCCCTGATGACTTGGAATAGCAGACATAGATGTAGAAATGTAAGTCTGAAGGGGAGAAATTCATGAAAGCCAAGACTTTAAAGAACTAACACCTCATTTCTCTTCTTTTTGGTCATACATATGAGAAACAGAACATGAAAAAGAAATCAGATAATCCAATTATGTAACACATTAAGAAAACAATACAGGTTTTTAAATGTTTGGCTAATGGAATCTTAAATTGTATTGACAATGAAAACCAATTACATGTTCAAAACAGACACACACACACATGCAATATCTGGCCATGTGAGCATTATTACTTAAACAAAATGGCATGCAAATCCCAAAATACTCAAATGAATGTTAATTACAGCTAGACAATGTCCCCTCTCTATATTCCCATGATTTCAGGATTTTGAATAGCAATATACAGTACAGGGGCATAGCTAGGGCTTCGGGGGCCTGGGGCCCAAGATTTATGTGGGCCCCCCTATGTGTGTGGCGGAGGGGAGGGGCTTCCCTGCCTTAAGACGCCGAGCGGCGCGCGGCCCTCCCCACATCCCTCCACCCCCGCAGCCTGCCTCGCGCACACTTTGCAAACTTTCCGCCCGAAGTTCCTCTTTCTGGCGCGCCGCCGGGGCCAGGAGCGGCTGAGTCGTCGGCGCCTGGGAGTTGAGGGGGCCGGAGAGCTCCGGGGCGCTGCTGCCGAGCGCGGGGATGCGGCCTCTGGGCGCGCAACGCCACCGCCTCCGCCTCCTCCTCCTCCTGCTGCCCGCCGCCGCCTTCTGCTTCCTGCTGCTGCCCGCGGCACGTGGAGCAGCAGGAGAAGCCTCGAGCAGGTGAGGGTCGGATGCCGCTTCCCCACCCCGAGCTGGGACTGTGGCCGGAAGGTCTGCGCGACGCTCCGGAGCCCTGCCGGGGAGGGGAGGGACCCCCCTTGGCAATGCGGGGGCCCCCAGACCCCCCAGACCTGGGGCGATCCGCCCCCCCCGCCCCCCCTCCCTACACCACTGATACAGTACAACCTAAGAACACTTTCCTGGTAATAAGCTCCATTAAGAACATAAGAACCCTGCTAGATCAGACCAGTAAGCCATCTAGTCCAATTTCTGGTATCACATAGTGGCTAATTAGCTGCTCTGGAGGTCCACCAACAGGGCAGAGAGGCCAAGGCCTTCCCCTGATGTTGCTTCCTGGCACTGAGTTCCAGATAGGTTTGCCAGGTCCTGCCTGGCTCCAGGTGGGGAACTGTTTGCACATGCACTCTAACACATGGCATGATAACGTCACCCGGACATGATGCCATTGCATCAGACACATCACACAGGGGATGCTCTAGCAATCTGAGCAAAAACTCTATGGCGCAATATTTTTACCCAAATTGCTAGAGTGTCCCCTTTGTGACATGCCCAGCATGCTGACATCATTTCTGGGTGATGTCACTGCACCAGGCACATTGCACATGATGGAGCTCTTTGGGGGTGGAGATCTCCCACAGGGCCAGCTCCATGGCAGTGGGTTGGAGGTCACTAAACTGGGGAAAATCCTGCACTCAGTGGGAGGTTGGGAACCCTAGTTCCAGAGGCTTAGTGCCTCTGAAGGTCCCCTTAAGTCACCATGACTAGTAGTCATTAATAAACCTATCCTTCATGAATCTGTCTAATCTGCTTTTAAAGCTGTATATGCCTATGGCCATCACTACAATCTCTGGCAGAGAATTCCACATTTTGCTGTGTTAAGAAGTATTTCTTTTTGACCATCCTGAATTTACTGCACATCAGCTTCACTGGGTGCCCTCAAGTTCTAGTATTTTGGGAGATGGAGAAAAAGTTCTCCTTGTCAACCCTCTCCACCCCACACATAATTTCATAAACCCCTATAATTGACCTGCTTCTGTTTGCTTTCAATAGTTATATATTTGATTAGTTTTGGCAGAGGAAAAAAATTAAGGTGCCATCCTAAAAGAATTACACTATTCAAAGGCCATGAAATTCAAAGGACATAGAAGGATGTAACTCTATTTAGGATTCTACCATAAATTATGCAGGTTTGTGGCACAGATAGAAGAAGAAGAAGAAGAAGAAGAAGAAGAAGAAGAAGAAGAAGAAGAAGAAGAAGAAGAAGAAGAAGAAGAAGAAGAAGAAGAAGAAGAAGAAGAAGAAGAAGAAGAAGAAGAAGATGATGATATTGGATTTATATCCCGCCCTCCACTCTGAAGAGTCTCAGAGCGGCTCACAATCTCCTTTACCTTCCTCCCCCACAACAGACACCCTGTGAGGTGGGTGGGGCTGGAGAGGGCTCTCACAGCAGCTGCCCTTTCAAGGACAACCTCTGCCAGGGCTATGGCTGACCCAAGGCCATTCCAGCAGGTGCAAGTGGAGGAGTGGGGAATCAAACCCGGTTCTCCCAGATAAGAATCCGCACACTTAACCACTACACCAAACTGGCTGTAGAGACCAAAAGGACAGGTATCATCCATAAGTCTTCCTTAAAGCACTTTCAGGAGCTGAGCAACCTTGCCTATGAATGCAAACAGCACAGCTAAGAAATTTTCTAGAACTTCTACATCCACATTAGAGAAGACTCCAGAGCAAGCCCATCAAGGCCTTTAACACATGGTGCAATAAGTTTAAAAATACTCGGTCTTTGAGCTTTAGAGCTGCCAACTTAAGGCTTGAGGGTACATTTGGGGAGGGGAGGGTTCAGGGAGGGGATGGACTTCAGCAGGGTACAATGCCATAGAGTCCACCCCCTCCCCCCAAAGCAGCCATTTTCTCTAGGGAAACTGATCTCTTGTCATCTCCAGGCCCCACTTGGAGATTGATAAGCCTAGCCCATTACAAAACTATGATCTCATACTTCGATTACAACAATCACATGCCACTGCCAAAACTGCATTTAAATAATGCCATAGAGTTCTTTCCTGAGAAACCCACACCTCTCATACTTCACTAGGTTTGCCCCTTATTCATTCATAAATGGGCTGCAGTGTACATGACAGACAGCCACAACTACCCTCTCGAGGTGTCTTACACAGGCTCCTCCTGGGTCAACGTGTTATACCTGTAAGAGTCGGGACTTAGAGCTGACTTTAATTAACACAAGATATTTTTCAGTTCAGTGGTGGCAGAAATAATTTTGTGTATTAGTAGCTAAGCTAAAGAGCGTCATTGTTTTTATCTATTTCAGAACTGTCAGGAACATATTGTATATGAGAATTACAACACTGAGATGAAATCGTAACATTAGGTCATCCAAGCCATTCCTTCATCACCACCATGCGTTCCCTAAAGCTGGGTATAATAGTCTGAAGACCATCCATCTCTGAGTGTGGAAGCTGCTGTCAAGAGTTCACCTAAGCAGCAAGAAATGTAACCCCCCCCCCCCAATTTAAAAGACATAAATATCAGTAGCAAATTATTTGCCAGGTCATATGTGCACATGGAGCACCGTTACTCAACATAACCCTGAAGACTGCCCCGTGCTGTCTTTTCATGAAAAGATTATTCCAGAGAGAATAGTTAGAGTGATCTCATTGTGCATGTGCTATCGTCTCTGAGGTGAAAGACAAGAATAGAACATAAGGAAGGGTGATGCAGTTTGGGGGGGGGGAGTGGAATTGCTACATTCACTCGTCAGAGACAAAATGTCCTTAGATACATCCAGTTCATTACTTATGCAATCATTCGCTACATAGAAATTACTCTTGGACAATCATTCTGATGATCATTCTAAAAGGAGAATCTGACAAAGGACAGGCAAAATTGAGGACTTCCATGACAGCAAGGTCAAATGATAATAAACATCCCCAAATTGCTTTTTTGACTACTCCCCGCCCCCCCCTCTCTTTCAAGGGATGAATCAGGACCACTACAATATTTCTTCTATAGATATCTTGAAAAGCCAGAGTCGAGCAAGTACAAATAACAGGATAGAAATACAAATAAGAGGATGAAATGCTGAGGAGATGTAGAAATGTTTTTAACCATTCAGTCATCTGAATGGGCTTTTGTCTGGCTAGACTAGAGGCTCAGCTTCTGGCAGAAAGATGGGAAAATACACAAGTGGGTAAATTCAGCCCAGATAAAACACTTTTAAAATGATTCTAAAGAGAGAACCTGTGAAGCCACAAGGGCCAGGGACCCCATCCCCCTGGCTTGGTGCCATCTTCTTTTTGCACTGCTAAAGACAAATTGGCAATCCAGAAATGTGTAGGTTGCCCTTTCATTGCTTGGCTCCTTTACAGTGCCAGTCCCTGAAGTTAACTATCACCCTGGAATCCAGCTAGTTCGCCTCTCACCACCCCCACCTGTTCCCATGCAGAGGACAGGGCTCTTCCCCTGGCCTGCATCTTCCTTCAAGTTCATTAAGTTTCTGTCCTGGCCACCACACCCTTTCTGCAGGGGTAAATCAAGAGACAGCTAGACTGCTTGGGTCAGGTGGGAAAGATTCCTTTGGGTTTTCCTTTTGGACAAAATGTCACTTTACAAGTCCCCAAGAGGCTTGGTGCTCTCTAGCCTGCAAAGGCCCCAAGCCTGGCTGACCACCACTCCTGCCCAGCTTCAATCTAGCCAGATCCCTCCTCTACCTTTTTCAGCTGGGGCCTTTTACCCCTCTTATTCTGGCCACACCCAGTTCCTGCTTCCCTGCTCCTCAACACACCCTTTCTTGCAAGGATGCCTTTATTACAGAGGAGGTCTTTGCTGCGCTGGGAGCCAGTACTGGCTGGCATTCCTCCTTTGCCCTTGTTGGCCCAGATGGCTCTTTCCTTAGCTCTGCAACCTTCCTTAGGGTTGTGACCCTGGCTCCACCCCTTCTGCCCAGGGTCAGGCGGCCCACAGCTGGGACAGACCCTAATAAGTGCAACCTTAAGTAGAGTTACACCTATCTCTGTTTAGGATTGCCCTGTTTATCTCTCCCACTGAAACTAGTGGGGGTTAATAATGATCAGCCTATGGATGTGGGCTGTACTGTATTCCCACAGATTTTTCTGCTTTGTTAGCTTCCACTTTTGGATAGCCAAAAAGTCCATGAAGTTTCTCTGTGCTCCTTGTTTTTCTGAACTGGTGTCCTTGCATCACCCCCTCCCCTGAAATAATGCAAACTGGTATATATTATACATGTTGCTGGTTGCCTCACAATATCTATTCCATTGTCACTGGCTTGTGTTTCAGTGGTATATAGCTAAATTGGCTCTCCAAACAAATGTGTATGGATAGACAGGCCATTCTGGAATATGCCAGCCATAAACTCAAAAATATTATTTTATGTTGCACACTAAGCATATGCTCCAATCAAGCTATTCAGTTAACTAAACATGACTAGTTGCTGAATGAGTTGTACATCACACTGAAAGTTATCCAACACTGAGAAACATCTGCACTTGGATGCAGACTTGAGTACGCATCCTGATATTAAAAGTGCTACATGCTACAGAAAAACATCCATCTGCAGTTCCTGAGTTGCTGTCTGCCCCTTTGAGTGCCACCAAATTCAACAACAGTAGAATTCACTTTGGCCTTATTATCAACTGATGGAACCACAGTCTGATTTGGATTGAACTTCAGTATATTGACCCTCAACCACCACTATTGTCTCCAGACACTGGTTCAGAACATCTGCTTCTTCATCTCACTTTGTTAAAAGGGGGGGGGGGACAGAGAGAGAGACAGCTGGGTATCATCCTCATACTAATTACACCTTGGTCAACTCTCAGCACATGTGCCAAAGTGTGGCATGCCAGACCATTTTACTTGACATGACAGCTCCCTTGCACACTAACACAAAACCACAACTGTAGTCAAAGACTGGGAAGCAGGAAGATACTCTAGAAGCCAAGAAGATGCTGAGGAGGAGTCCATTCCTGTATGGAAGCAATTGTTTAACATTCAAATTTGGAATGTGGTAGTTCTGAGAATGAAAGCCTTTTGTGTAAACTCACACTAATCACCTAGGGTGTTTTCGCACTCACGTTTTACTGGCGCCACGACCCTCCTGACGCCGGCGAATCTGCATGGATTTCGCACCAGAAGCGCCGGCGCATCCAGAAGCGCCGGCTACTTCCGTCGCTAAGCCAGCGCAAACGTTTTCCTGCATCTTTGCGATTTGCGTTTGCGCTGGCTTAGCGACGGAAGTAGCCGGCGCTTCTGGGTGCGCCGGCGCTTCTGGTGTGAAATCCATGCAGATTCGCCGGCGTCAGGAGGGTCGTGGCGCCAGTAAAACGTGAGTGCGAAAACGGCCCTAGTTCTCCTCTTATTGCCCTGTTGACAAAGTATCTTTTAGGATCAGGCATTCTCAAGCAGTATTTTACATCAATTGCAATCAAATTACTAAGACCGATTTCCCACTCATCCTATGCTGTTCTGATGTTCCTCTTTTCAGTGCAGCATCCTTCCAATTTCCCACTATCTGCCCCGCGGCTTCAGCAAAGATTGGCAATTTTGCACGGCAATTTTGCACGGTTTTTAGCAGTTTCTCTTTGCCGCGCAAAAACGCCAACACAAGCTGAAGCCCTGGGACAGATAGTGGGAAATCGGAACGACGCCGCGCTGAAAAGAGCCGTGCACGGTGAGTGCAAAATCGGTCTAAGTGTGTGCATTGAAAGTAAAAACCACTGATGTATCATACTAAAATGTCTAAAGTAGCCTTGCTCCTGTAACCCCCCTAGGAAAAAAACTAGATGCAACATATGCAGTCTCAGTTACACACCTCTTCTTCCTCACCTTTTAATTTGCTTGCACAGCAATGATGGGGTTACCTGCTCCAAGATCAGAGCTTTTGGAAAGTGGGTCTTTTTCCTGCTTCTCCATAGCATTGTGGTGCATTACTGTGCCTTCTAGGGTTTCCCCAGCTTTTGTCCTATCTTTCTCAAACTTGCTTTGTTCCAAAGTTTTGGGAAAGATCACAGAAAAGTCTGGATGGCAGCCATTTCCCCTGACCCTGTCCCCATGGCGACTGTTTGCTCCTCCCATCACCAGAACAATTTTATTTTTTATTTTAATTGGCACCAGAGTATTGCTATATCAATATACTTTTGTAACAATACGTCCAGCAGGTTTGTTGAATTCTTGGCTTTCGTTTTTTGTTGTTGTTTTTTTTAAATAAGCAAGTCTCTAGCCATTTCCCTGATGGAAATATAAAGCAAAAGGCAATCTTTGTAACGGAAGAGGTTAGGGGCTTGCTTTTAAAAAAATGACAGCTGGGAATTAAGAGAACTTGCTATGCCTATCATTACAATGGTATATCGATATAACAATATTCTAGTGCTTTTTTAAGTATTTTTAGAAGAGCAGTGCTGCAGTCAAACTCTCTGCTCACGACTTGAGTTTGATCCTGGCGGAAGCTGGGTTCAGGTAGCCGGCTCAAGGTTGACTCAGCCTTCCATCCTTCCGAGGTTGGTAAAATGAGTACCTAGCTTGCTGGGGAGAAAGTGTAGATGGCTGGGGAAGGCAATGGCAAACCACCCCATAAAAAGTCTGCCGTGAAAATGTTGTGATTAGACATCACCCCAGAGTAGAAAACAACTGGTGCTTGCACAGGGGACTACCTTTACCCCTTTTTTAGTGCTTTTTAAACAAAATACAAAAGCCCTAGTGGCCCAGGAAGGGGTGTGTGTGGCTACTTCCAGGGGACTGGGGCAAGGAAATGGGGAAACCTGCCATGCAGAGGCTCTGTTGCTGCTGCACTTTATCTACAGCTGAAACCACAGAATCCCATTCCTATGTGGAAGATGCCAATATTTCCTCAAATAAATGTGTTTCCTCCAACAAAAATTTGGACCAAAGAGGTTGCCTACATTGCCTTAGTCCAAAATGCTGACCAACCTTATCCACTGGTTTGCAGTTGATGTCAAATAGCAACGGAGGCTGGACAGAACCTTTTGGGCCCTCATATTTCAGTCATGGAACTAACAGTTGTTTCCCCATCACAATCTAACCCATGACCTATTTTTGGTCATTCTCCTGTACACCACTTATTTACAAAATCAAGACACTATCTGCGTGTTGGAGCTGTACAAGGGCAGACCAGAGTCTGGGACAAAAGAAATCAGAGTCACATAATGGACAACAAAAACACAGGACCTCAACAACTTCATTGTGTACAAGATGTTTCTTTCTAAAACAGGAAACCAGCAAATAGTGTACAGAGCATATATTAAAGCAAGCCTGTCTTGCCTACGGCCTTAGAAAATTTCATATACCACATTGCCATCTAGCTGGAATAGATGTAGTAGCACGTGAGGTACTTGCCTGGGAAACAAGTCATCCGTTCTCATACAAAATGTTAAGTTCATAAATAATTTGTGACCCTGGACGAAGCTTAGCTTCCAGCTTTATTGTCTGAGTTTTTATTCACATTTGTTTTCCTCAACATAATGCATTTCAGGATCCCATGGGCCATGCTATTGCTGTAGGATACAAACCAACATATGCTATTTTCATTATTTCTAGAATCGGAAGGCACATGAATTAATGTATTAAATAAAACCTCTGTACATTTTTAGGAGGGCACTTTCCAAAGAGGGATTCAAATAGCATAAATGTAAAAAATTAAAGGTTGCAATAACTGAAAGGGGGCCTCTAAATGAAGTATATTACAAAGGGGTGTAAATTCCATATTCCAGTAATCTAGTTACTTTAAAAAATAAAACAAAAGGACAATCCAACCAAAGCTGAGCACTTTTTAACGGGAGGAATTTAAGCATCTGCTTAATTGTCCATTAATATCAGTGCAACTTCTAAGTGATTGGGGGTTTGTGCTCCAAGAATCTTGAGGAGAAGCATCAGACCTCACACATAACTGAAGCCAATTATCAGTTTTTTGACTAGATGGGACAAATGATGAAAATAAAACATAGTGAGCTTCTTAACATAGTGAGCTTCTTGGGGTCTCACTAACAGGGTTTCACCCCGCTCTCCACTCATCAGTCTGGGGACCAGAAATATCTTTTACCTCACAAAAACTGTGATAACTCTTCATAATAAAGTACAGTGGTTAGTATCTCAGGATAGGCTGGAAAGTCTCAGGATAAAACTGGGGAGCCTCAGTTATAAAGGTTATAATCCCTGTTCTGCCATAAAACTGACTTGGCTGACCTTGAGCTAGTCACTTTCTCATCCTAACCTACATCAACAGGGTTGTGTGTAAAGATAAAATGAAGGAGGGGAGATCTATGTACGCTGCCTTGAACTCTTTGGAGAGAAATATATATCGATGGTGCGGTCTCATTTGGAGTACTGTGTGCAGTTCTGGTCGCCGCACCTCAAAAAGGATATTATAGCATTGGAGAAAGTCCAGAAAAGGGCAACTGGAATGATTAAGGGGCTGGAACACTTTCCCTATGGTTGAAACGCTTGGGACTCTTTAGCTTGGAGAAACGTCGACTGCGGGGTGACATGATAGAGGTTTACAAGATAATGTATGGGATAGAGAAAGTAGAGAGAGAGGTACTTTTCTCCCTTTCTCACAATACAAGAACTCGTGGGCATTCGATGAAATTGCTGAGCAGACAGGTTAAAACGGATAAAAGGAGGTACTTCTTCACCCAAAGGGTGATTAACATGTGGAATTCACTGCCGCAGGAGGTGGTGGCGGCCACAAGCATGGCCACCTTCAAGAGGGGTTTAGATAAAAATATGGAGCAGAGGTCCATCAGTGGCTATTAGCCACAATGTGTGTGTGTGTGTGTATAAATTTTGGCCACTGCGTGACACAGAGTGTTGGACTAGATGGGCCATTGGCCTGATCCAACATGGCTTCTGTTATGTTCTTAGAACAGAGGATAAACAGCAGTAAAAGTTCTCTATTTATGAGCACGTGTGGGCAGACAGCATTTCATACCAACTGCACATAGGACATCCAAAAGACAGTTGTGGGACAGTTGTGGCTTTAAATTGTGGGACAAAGATACATTTTGAATTGTGAATATTTAGTACTGTACCTTCACTAACATTTGCTAGAATCACTGAAGAAGCACATAAAAATTTACTTCCAAGACATATCTGATAGAAAGGCATAAATTGGTCATCCATGGCACAGGGAATGTGGTTGGACAATTATTCATTAGAAATGGGACAACTACAAGTGGCATGAACTAACAGAGCTGCCAGATCAATTGAAGATGAATTCTGTAACACACTATGGAGCTGTAATATTTTAGTACAAAAAGAGAGCCATTAGGTCATACAGAACAGTAAAATAAGATGAAGGGTGTGGAAATTGCTGTCTTAAACACAGCACTGCCGGTGCACATACTCATTTGTCCTTGTTTAAAAATTCAAAAAAGAAGAAGCTGCAATAATTTAATATATTAATTCAAACCATAAACTTATATACAAACATGTACAAAACACAATCTCCATTTCTTCCTGCTTCCCCCAGTTTCTATCACATCATATTTCTTTTGCCTACTTGTTTGTGGTAGTCCTTCTCTGTAGCTACACTTCCTTTCCTACTCTGTCTCTGAACTTGCCTGTTACAAGTGGGCATATAACTGAAACTATCACAGACTACATCCCTTGTCTGTAATATGTAGTGGCTGAATAGGATTAATCATTGTAAGGAAAGATAGGGTTGCATTTACTATAACCATTGCTCATCAAGTGGTCTTCTGTGTAGCCCTCTGTCATGATCCTGGGCCTAGCAAGGCCGGCAAGCACCAGGGAAGCCTGCCTAGGAGTTACTGGGAAAAGCCTACATCTCCCAGGATTCCCTCTGATTGGGTGGCCAGGTTTTGTAGGGAAACTGGCCCAGAGAGGGGTGGGGCCTTGGAGAAGATAAAAGGGCCAAGCCCAGGAAGGGGGTGTTTTTCCCTGGAAGGCTGAGCTGGAGGCAGGTTGTAGCCTGGAGAGCTTGAAGCAGGGGAAAGACCCTTACCCAGGGGGTAAATCCCTTACCCAGGGGGTAAGTGTTGGCATTAGTTTAGGGACTGTATAGATAGACATGTTAGGTCATTTGTTTATTTTCCCTTCACCCTTTTACTGGTTACTGCACCTTGTTTGTTATATTACACTGACCTTTAAATAAACCTTCCCCCCCCCCCCTGTTGTTAACTCTGTCTGGTCCTCACGCCCATTATTTGGCCTAAACTAAGGGAGGCCTGGAAGGGCTTGGGAGGGTACTCTGGGCCTTCTCAAGGGAGACCCTTAAACCGGAGTGGTGGCAGCAATTGGTGAGACCCCCCTGAGTCATGACACCCTCCCATACTCTTAGGGTATGAAAACTTGCATTTCATGGGATTTGCCCCTCCTCTGTCATGTGACCCTTTGGACGGGAAAGGAGTTACTATATGGAGGGCAGGTGGAGAGCATTCTCAGGATCTGGAATATTCTACTAAATTTGGAGCTCTTTCTCCATGGCTGGCCTGTGACTGCACAGTCCCCATGTGGAACTATACAGAAGCCACAATGATGGAAATTTGCTCAGAACACACCTTTTTATCAAATGTTCCAGAACCTTGCCCTCACATTCAAAGCAAGATATGAGTGAAGACCTACTTGGCACCAGGCCCGTAGCTGGGGGGAGGGCAGGCCACACCATTCAACCCCCCTTCAATGTCTGTGGGCCCTCCATTGGGCTGAGACCCAACCAAGACTCTTGGGAGACCCCAGGCATATGCTGCCTGCCGCCTCCCTCCGATCAGCTGATTGATGGGTAAAACACTGCTGCAGCAGCTGCTGCCCCCCTCCCCTCTCCTTCTGCGACTTCACGCTCTGCTGCACTGAGCATGGCTAGAATAAGCCCCACCTTTAGACTGGGCCCATGCCTCTCAGCATTCTCATCCCTTCCACTGAGAGGCCAGGCCCAGTCTAAGGGTAGGGTTGATTCTATCTGCACTCAGCGTGTGTGGGGGGGGAGCACTGTGGAATGCAGCCCCACTGCAGAAGGGAAGGGGGAGGTGGCAGCAGCTTTTTACTGCCAATCAGCTGATTGGCAGAGAGTGGTGGAGAGCAACATTTTACACCCAGTCAGCTGATCGTCACGGGGGGGGGGGGAGTAGTGTTTTACAGCTGATCAGGGGCATGGTGGACATTGGGGAGAGTAGCATTTTTCCACTGATCAGCTGATCGTTGGGGGGGCTTTAAAGAGGCCAGGAACCACACCCTCCCCACCTAAAGATTTATTTGCTGGGCCCCCTGACCAAAATTTTTCTGGCTATGGGCTTGCTTGGCACCAGAAGTTGACTGATCTGGATCATTATACCCCATAAAAATAATTATTCGTTATTTCACACATTACACAGAGGAAAACCTAAATTTGCTACCGAATGTACCCTATGGTGGTTAACCATTGGGAGAGGGAGGGGATGAGGTTTTACCATAGCATGTTGGGGGGATCTCAGAGCATCATGCCAACATAGTAATGTCATTTACAGTTGAGCATGGTAATGTCAGACAATTGAACTCTGAGAGATAGCGGGCAAGGTGTGCTGCTGAAAGGGTGAATGTTTGCCTTTCTTAACTGCCTTTTCTAAACAGCTGGGGGGAAGTTGCTGAGTGTTACTCTGTGGGAGGAGAGAGTCTGAGTTTGTCTGGTTTCTAGAGAACTGCTGTTTGTTTTGAATGGGCTGTAGGTGATTGTTGCTGATTGAGAATGTCTGTGTGGCCTGAGGCTGACTGCTGGCCCCACCCTCTTTGCATTTATAAGGCTGCACCTTGCCAGAGGTGCGAGAGCTAAAGGGCTCTTGGCCTGTGGCTCTTAGCCTAGGGGCTCTGTAAGAAGCCAGAAGAACCAGGAAGTGGGGGCCCTACTCTCCTTGTGTTTATTTTTTATTTTATTTATATCCCACCATCCCTGCCGAAGCAGGCTCAATGTTCCCAATAAGGTAAGTAGACTTTCCACACGGAAAGCCACATAAACACAAAAGGTATTAAAGGGAGGATTGTATATTTAAAAAGCTATTATGAAGGTAGAATGCCAGC
This sequence comes from Heteronotia binoei, assembly GCF_032191835.1. Lineage (NCBI taxonomy): Eukaryota > Metazoa > Chordata > Lepidosauria > Squamata > Gekkonidae > Heteronotia > Heteronotia binoei. The sequence goes on from NC_083223.1 coordinate 37,321,924, forward strand.
AGGGGGGTGGGGGCTTTCCAGTGTTTTGCACTGAGTGTCACATATACGACTATCTGCCCACAGGACAGAAGTCTTGGGTGTGTGCTCGGTGCAAGGAACTCCTGGTCCTCAGGAAGTTTGCACCCTTGAGGTCGAGGTGGCTGACCTGGAGATGCAGAGACACTCAGTTAGGCACTCAGAGAAGACTCTCAGGGACTTGTTAGATGTGTCCCACTCCGAACATGGCATCCCCACTGCTGCCAGGGAGCATGAGGGTCGATAGGGAACAGGGCACTGTGCTGAGGATAATGGGAATGCATCCTCAGAAGGGACCTCTTCTTCAGTTGGTGAGCGAGTATCCTTTTGCACGGGTATCCTTTTGCGCCAAGGAACCATCCCTGGGCAGGAAGGGAGGGCTCTTGGTAGCTGGTGATTTGATCCTTAGACAAGTAGATAGCTGGGTGCAAAAACAATGTACTGACCATATGGTGACTTGACTGCCTGGTGCGAAGGTAGTGGATATTATGTTTTGTAAGCCAAAATGCCCTCAAAAGAGGTTGGGGAATTGACAGGTGGGCACCTTTGGCTTATAAAGGATCTAGAATCTATGTATACAGGATTCCACTTCCAGAAATTATTGCTAAATTTACCAAGGACACTAATTAAGTAAAATAATTATGATTTTATTACAGAAAAATATAAAACATACATACAAGGTAATGGATACATACAACACACATACAGTCCTAATAAAAATAGAGAGAAAAGCATAGAGGTAACATAAGGATCTTTTTTGAATGTAATCTGAAAAAGGATACCGCGATGCAAGTAATTTGGGACGCCTTCAAAGCATTCTTCAGAGGGATTGCAATTAGCTACACTACAAAAAGGAAAAAAGAACGAATGAAAGCCTATAATGATTTGATAATGGAATTAAAGGAGTTGGAAAAACAACAAAAAGATAATAACACAAAAGAAATAACAGGTAAGATTTATGCACTAAAGCATGAAATAAATCTATTATTGGTTGAAGAATTAGAGAAGTTGAAGTGGACAAAACAAAATTATTTTGAAAGTGCTAACAAGACCAGTAGGTGGCTAGCATATAAATTAAGAAAAGAAAGGGAGAGAAATATTATAAGATCACTCAAGAATGAAGATAAAGAAGAAATCTCAGAAAAATCCCAAATGAATATAATTGTGCAAGACTATTATCAGAACCTTTATAAGAAGCAAGAGATCGCACAACAACCTCAGGAGGAGTATATTAGAAATGTTGGGATTAAGCAAATAACAAAAGAGCAACGGGATGGATTAGAGAGTGCTATCACCATGCATGAAATAACAGAAGCACTGAAAAGACAGAAAAGTAACAAGTCACCTGGTCCTGATGGACTGCCGATTGAGTTTTTTAAAACATTTGAAGAGAGCCTATTGATTCGCTATAAAGGCGTTATAGATGAAATACAACAGCTATTTTCCCCTCATCCTGGAGTGAGGCTTTGATATCATTGATCCATAAGAAAGAGACAGATTCTACAGGCCAATCTCGCTCCTAAATGCTGACTACAAAATATTTGCGACAATTTTGTCTAACAGGCTTAAAAAGGTTATATCTACGGTCATTGATGAAGACCAAACGGGGTTCATTCCCGGGAGAATGATAAGACAGAATGTAAGATTCTTCATGAATATTCTAGAGTACTATCGGATACATCCTGAGAAGCAGTTTGCAGGCATTGCCCTCAATGCTGAAAAGGCGTTTGATAACGTCAACTGAAACCTTATTTTAAAAGCATTAGCGGCTATTGGATGTGGTGAAATTTTTGTTAAATTGGTGAGAGCCATTTATACCAAACAAAGTGCAAAAATAAATATCAATGGGCATTTTACTGAAGCGATAAGAATCGGACGGGGTACTAGACAAGGATGTCCATTATCTCCCTTGCTCTTCATTTTAACATTGGAATTTTTAATAACAAAAATAAGGATGATGGAATTAAAGGTACTAAGATCAAGGGGGAAAAGTACAGAGTACGAGCCTTTGCTGATGACTTGTTACTGATATTAGAAGACCCCATCTTTTCGATAGAACATCTGATGAGATTGGAAGAATATGGAGGAATATCAGGCTTTAAAGTTAATCTCCAGAAAACTAAATTCTTGACCCAAAATATGACCAACGAGGAAATTGCCCAATTAGAAATGAAATCTGGCTTTAGCCATGAAAAGAAGATCAAGTATTTAGTCATTTATTTTTTAAACGACTTAAAAACATTACAAAGAGATAATTATGACAAGATCTTAAAAGAAATCCAATTAGATTTATACAAATGGAGAGACCTACAAATTTCTTTATTGGGGAGAGTCGCATCAATCAAGATGAATATACTACCAAGAATCTTGTACTTATTTCAGACGATACCAATAATTTTGTCCCAAACATTCTTTTATCAACTAAATAAATTGATTACCATTTTTATTTGGCAAAACAAAAAACCAAGAATCAAATTAAAGGTTTTACAAGACAGCAAAACACGAGGAGGGCTAGCTTTGCCTGATTGGAACACATACTATAAGGCGTGCTGTTTAGTATGGTTAACAGACGGGTTTGCACTGGAAAATAAAAGGTTATTGGTACTGGAAGGTGTAGGTTTGGTTAGAGGCTGGCACTCTTATTTGTGGTATCAGCCTCCAACAAGGAATAATATCTTTCTCAGACATGAGGTAACAAAATCGCTATATAAAGTATGGAATGAAGTGAAAAATATGATTTATTCAAATGTACCCTCTTGGCTATCATCAGTAGAAGCTTCTAGCCAACACCAATTTATATTGTTGGGAAAATAATTACAATTACGGACGCCTACTAGACAAAGAGAATAATCTAAAACTGGACAACAATGTGAAATTAGATTGGTGGCTGAAGAACCAAGTTAAATCTAAGTATCAATTAGACAAGGAAATAGGATTTGTTAAAAAACCAAATGAATTTGGCATGATAATTTGTGACAATCAGAAGCTTATTTCTAAAATCTATAATTGGCTCTTACAAATTAAAATGCAAAATGAAGTTGTTAAAGAAGGCTGGATAAAATGGTTGAAGGATTTTGGATATAGTATTGAGATGGAGGAATGGGGAAAAATTTGGAATCAAAACTTAAAATTAACCAAATCAGCAGTGTTCAAAGAAAATATATATAAGATGATGTATCGATGGTACTTAACACCTGAAAGATTGAGTAAAATATATCCTAAGTACTCAAACAAATGCTGGAAATGCAGGAAAGCAAAGGGGTCCCTCTACCACATTTGATGGCAGTGTGAATATGCAAAAAAATATTGGGCCCAAATTAATTTCTGGGCACAAAAAATATTAAGAATAAGGCTTCAACATACTCCGGAATTATATTTGTTGAATGTGTGTAAAGGGAGTTTATCCAGACAAGAAAAAAAACTGTTGTTGTACATAATAACTGTCGCGAGAATTTTGTACACAAAATACTGGAAAGTCTCTAAATTACCGGACAGAGATGAATTTTTACAAAAGCTATTTAAAGCAGCTGAGATGGACACATTAACTGTAAGATTAAGAGGAGGTAATCTACAAGATTGTAGGAAGACTTGGGACTATTTATATGTATGGATAAAAAGCATGGGATTTACTATGAGAAAGTCGGAATTGTGTTATGGTGAAGCTCCTTAAGCTTCTTGGTTTGGAGGGATGGGTGGATGGGTGGTGGGTTGAGTATGTTTGTGTATAGTTTATGTTTAGCTCTTTTTGTATATGGAACTGTCAAATAAAGGATTTGTTTAAAAAAAAAGGTTGGACAAATGGTGATAATTACCGATCGTAGTCTTCAAGGAAGGCTCCAATGGCGACAAACGAGGACTAGGGGGAAGGGGACCTTCAACTGGCCAAGAATCGGGGATGTATCTAAACAGCAGGAATGGGGCACTGCTAGGTGCACACCTGTGGGGAGGTGGGACTGTGGTTATAAGGACTACATTGAGCCCTTAGGGGGTAGGAGGTACGGGGTGGACGACAGGTGGTCAGCTGGTACATGACCTCAGAAAAAGGGGAGGCTCCGCAATGACTATAAGGGCTGGACTTATGCGGTAGCCAATAGTCAGTTTATTGGGGGCACCTGATTGGATGCCCTGTAAGGAAAGCCCCCTACTTTTCATGCATATGGACATAGTGATCACCAGTATGGTTGCCAGGGTGCCTGGAGGTTTGACTCTCACACATCTGCTCTAAGAAGTGGACTTTGCTCACAGCTTCTAAGGCTTATGTGGCAGCTTTGCATTCTACACCTCTGGATGCATGTTAGCCAGAACTCTGCTCCTTGTGTGCCCAGTCTTGGCCGCTGCAGTGGAAGAAGCCAGGCCACCATGTTTCCAGCCTGTTTCCATTAACCAAAGGCTAACACCACCAAAATCCATCTTGCTTTCCTGATTCTATCTCCAGCATCTGCTTCAGCTTTTGCATAAGCTTATCCAAGCATACCCTGCCAGACTACTCAAGCCTTTGTCTAACGAAACCCAGAACAAAGATGGGTGCCAGGGAGAAGATAAGGAAGAGGAAGACCATCTCCTGCATGAGCCAAGTCTTTTGTCTAAACCGGGTGATACCTAGGCGAGTATTTGATTCTCTATTGTCACCTTTTCAGATAAGTCCATCTAATCTTAAGTGTCCCCCACCCAGTAATCACTTCTATTCATTTTCCCAACTGTCACCCCATGGCCTGTTCTAATCAGGAAGATTCTTCCAGGTATCCAGGATCCAGGCAAGCTCATTGGCCAAGACAGGTATCCAATCAGGTGTCCCCAAGGAACTTTCTATTGGCTCTGCAAAGTCCAACCCTCCTGGTCATTGCAGGGTTTCCCCTTTCTCCTCCCTCCTCCCTCCCAGCCCCTGAAGGGTCTAAGGGAGCCTATTTAACCTCTGACCCAACTCCACTCATGTGTGCATCTAACAGTATCCCAGTTCCGCTGTCTAGATCCATCCCCAATTCTGGCCATAGTTTTGGGTCCATTTCCCCTGTCATCTTATGTCGCCATTGGAGCCTTCCTTGAAGACTGCGATAGGTAATATTACCCTGTCTGTTTACCCTTATATGTTCCCCTATCAATCTATCTGTGTTTCTTAGGCCTGTGTGATTGTATTGTATTTTTATCTTGTGTGGAAGAACTATATTTTTCTAAATAAATTACAATTGGGTTTATTAAATTAGAGTCCTTTTATTGAGCATCACCCTCTGGATGGTTGAGCCTGGTATATATTGGTAAAAAGATTCCTAGTGAGCCAGGTGCCCACCTAACTAATTCCCCAACCTCGTTTCGAGGGCATTTTGGCTAACAGCCCATACCTGGCCAATGAGCAGACCTGGCCCTGGGTACCTGATTGGACTTCCAGGTAACAATGGCCCGAAGGGGGAGGCTCCAGGATGACCATTAAGGGAAAGAATGGGTGAAATTATTGGGGTGGAAGTGATTAAAAGACTATCAAAACTTATCTAAAAGGTGACACTAGATGGCCAAATTGCTACCTAAGGTAACACTCAATATATACAAAGAAACTTGGCTCTGGGTGAAGATGTCCTTCCTCTTTTTCATTCCTCTACTGGCACCATCCTTTGTCTTGGGCTGCGTTGGACAAAGGCTTTAGGCAGTCTGACATGATCCACGCCTAAGATAAGCTTGATTGCCTTATGCATAGGAGACATCTGCTGAGTACATGAGCCTCCCGCTTCGCTGTAATGGAGTCTGGCACTGCAGGAAGATAGTTGCTGGTGATGTTAGCCTTCCCATGTGGATTCTATGGTCAAGGCTGGAATCCTCTTGCCTGGACAGTTCCTGGTGGCGCAACTTCTTCTGCTGCAATGGCCAAGATGGTGAGCACACGGAGCGACTGGAAACCCATCTTTCCTCCTGGTTAGCACTCTTCCAGAGACACAGAGTGCTGCTGCAACGTTGTGGCTGTTAGTATTCGCATAAGTCCCTTACAGTCTGGTAGACAAAACCCACGTTTTCCTGGCAGATGTGTGTGAGCTGAATCTCCAGGCACCCTGGCAACCAAACGAATGACTACGATGTTCTGAAATTAGGGGTCTTTTTCTCACAGTGTGTTGTAGATAGGCTGATAGTGCTGGGGAAGAGCCAGTGGTCATAGTACATGTTGGCACCAACGATGTGGGGAAATGCAGTCATGAGGTCCTGGAGGAAAAATTTAGGCTGCTAGGCAGAAGACTCAAGGCCAGGACCTCCAAGGTAGTCTTCTCAGAAGTGGTACCTGTTCCAAGCCTGGGGCTGGAGAGACAGGCACAAATTAGGAGTATCAATGCATGGATGAGACGATGGTGTAGGGAGGAAGGGTTTGTTAGGCACTGGGATGCTTTCTGAAACAAGTGGGAGCTGTACAAAAGTGACGGTCTCCACTTGTCCCCAGAAGGAACCAGGCTGCTGGCACTTAAAATCAAAAAGGTGGCAGAGCAGTTTTTAAACTGAATCTTGGGGGAAAGCCAACAAGCTATGAAATGTCTCTGGCTCGGCATGACTCATCTCAAAGAGATAATGGGTTGGCTGTTACTTTACTACCGAGCAATGGATTAGAGTTGTCCCGAGATGGTGACAAACAGTATGGATTGTATGCCAAAGTCTCCAGGCAGCAAGAGGAAGGTTGCAGGCTGAACTTGCCTGAGAAATTATAGATGTTTATACACAAATGCTAGAAGTGTCCGAGGTAAAATCAGGAATTGGAATGCTTAGTGTTGGGGGGAAATATAGATATTGTGGGTATTTCAGAAACTTGGTGGAATGAGGAGAATTGGTGAGACATGGTGATTCCTGGATATAAATTTTATTGGAAGGATAGGGAGGGAAGGGTTGGAGTTGGGGTGACTCTATATGACAGAGAGGATACACAGTCCAGAAAGGCTGAGAAGGTAAGAAAATTAGATTTCCTTCTAGAAATGCTTTGGGTCGAAATAGCCCAAAGGAAGTTTAACTCTGGGACTTTGTTATTGGCCACCAGATCAAAAGATAGAGGATGATTATAAAATGATGAAAGAATTAAAGTTAGAGGCTAAACATAAAAACTGTGTCATAATAGGTGATTTTAACTACCCGCAGATTGATTGGGTCAATATGTGTTTTGGTCGGGAGAAAGAGATTGAGTTTCTAGACACTCTCAATGACTGTGCTATGGAGCAGACGGTCACAGAACCTACCAGGCGTGGAGCAATCCTGGACTTGGTCCCAATTAATGCCCAAGACCTGCTCAGAGATGTAAAAGTGACTGCACCATTTGGAAGCAGTGACCATAATGTTGTTGATTTTACCATAAATAGATCAACACAACCACTTTTAACTTTAAAAGAGGTAAATTCCCTGAGATGAGGAGGCATGTGAAGAGGAAACTGAAAAGAAAGGTTAATCGGGTCAAAACCCTTGGGGAAGCTTGGAGGATATTTAAAACTACAATCCTAGAAGCTCAGATAAAATATATATCACAAGTCAGGAAAGGTACAAATAGGTATTTAAAAAGCCTGCATGGTTAACCAACAAAGTAATGTAAGCTGTAAAAGGTAAGAAGGATTCCTTTAAGCAGTGGAAAGCTAGCCCAAGTGAGGTTAAAAAAAGGGAACACAGGCTGTGGCAAATCAAATGCAAGTCTGTGATCAGGCAGGCAAAAAGGGAACATGAAGAGCATAAAGACCAACACTAACATTTTCTTCAAATACATTAGAAGCAGGAAACCAGCCAGGGAGGCAGTGGGGCCCTTAGATGACCAAGGGGTCAAAGGATTACTGAAGGAGGATAGGGAAATGGCTGAGAAGGTAGATGCATATTTTGCCTCTGTGTTCACTGTGAAAGGTGAGAAGGTGAGAGGAGGGGTGTGGAAAGACCTGAGTCAAATTGAGGTAAGAGAGAGGAGGTCCTACAACAGATAGACAAATTAAAACTGATAAGTCACCAGGCCCAGATGGCATACATCCAAGAGTTCTGAAAGAACTCAAAGGTGAAATTGTGGATCTCCTGATAAAAATGTCATATTTCATTGAAATCTGCCTCCATTCCTGAGGACTGGAAGGTAGCAAATGTCACCCCCATCTTTAAAAAAGGGTTCCAGAAGAGATCTAGGAAATTACAGGCCAGTCAGTCTGACTTAAATACCAGGAAAGTTGATGGAAACTCTTATCAAAGAGAGAATTAGTAGGCACACTGATGCATAATGAGCCCTGAGAAGGGAGAGCTGGAAGGGATAACAGACCAAGAAGAACCAACAGCTGGGCCGTCGATCACACCCTCCACATTCCAGGCACCCACGCCGACTGTTGACGATCAGTCTCCTCCAAAATCTCCCCCTCCCATCTCGAGAATGTGCACGCGTCTTCAAAAGACGCTGACAGAAAACAGACGCGCCGCGCGCCAGAATGTTTCAGATCTCTTAGCCCTGATTACTAGAGGAACTACAGCCACCCAGGAAGTAGACTGACTGATGTGCCCATATAACTCATGCCCGGGACTTGGCAACCTCGTGGAAGCAGCAAGTCGATTCCCGGACTTGCATCCGCGCTCCTTCCTGATTCCAGTTCCTGACCAGTTTGAATTCCTTGGCACCTGACCCTTTGGCTTTGGACACTGACTTCTGGTTTGCAATTTTGCTGTGGTGACTCAGCTCCTGACTGACTCCTTGAACTTTGACTTCGGACCGGCTTTAGACTCCCTCCTGCCTGCACCCCAAGACATGACACTGATGAATAAAAGTTATTGAGGAAGACTCAGCATGGATTCTGTAAGGGAAGATCTTGTCTCACTAACCTGTTAGAGTTCTTTGAGAAGTGAACAAACATGTGGACAAAGGGGACCCAATAGACATTGTTTACCTTGACTTCCAGAAGCTTTTGATAAAGTTCCTCATCAAAGGCTCCTTAGTATCAAAAGGACAAGTCCTCTTGTGGATCCAAAATTGGCTAATTAATAGGAAACAGAGGGAGTATAAATGGGCGATTTTCACAGTGGAGGGTGGTAAGCAGTGTGGTACTGCAGGGCTCAGTACTGGATCCAATGCTTTTTGACTTGTTCATTAATGATTTGGAGTTGGGAGTAAGCAGTTAAGTGGCTAAGTTTGTGGATGACACTAAATTATCCAGGGTGGTGAGAACCAGAAAGGAGTGTGAGGCACTCCCAAGGGATCTGTCAAGGATGGGCAAGAAGGCATCAAAGTGGCAAATGAGGTTCAAAGTGGCCAAGGGCAAATTAATGCACATTGGGGCAAAAATCCTAACTATAAATACAAGTTGATGGGGTGTGAAGTGGCAGAGACTGACCAAGAGAGAGAACTTGGGGTCGTGGTAGATTACTCAATGAAAATCTACTTATGGACGGCCGACCGGTCTGCGCCCCAGAGAACCTAGATCAGGCATTACAGGCCGTGGCTGAGTGGCTCAGACTGAGTGGACTGACACTGAATCCTGCGAAGACAGAGGTCCTTTGTTTGGGCCGTCGGGGACCGGGAGGGGAAATCCCCCTGCCAACTTTTGGCGGTGTACCGCTGAGGCCAGCGGACAGGGTCAGAAGCCTGGGGGTGCTACTGGAGCCGTCCCTAAAGATGGAGGCCCAGATAGCGGCCACTGCCAAGTCCGCGTTTTTTCATCTTAGACGGGCAAGGCAGTTGGCCCCCTTCCTGGACCCCGACGACCTAGCAACAGTGATCCACGCTATGGTCACCTCGAGGTTGGATTACTGCAATGCCCTCTACATGGGGCTGCCCCTGTGCCGGACCCGGAAACTGTAGCTGGTGCAGAATGCCGCGGCCCGGCTGTTATTGGGCCTCCCAAGATGGGGGCACATTCGGCCGGGTCTTCGGGCTCTGCACTGGCTCCCAATAACATACCGGGTCCGGTACAAGGTGCTGGTCATTACCTTTAAAGCCCTATATGGCCTGGGACCTGCCTACCTGAGGGACCGTCTCTCCCCACACGTTCCCCAGAGAGTACTGAGGTCTGGGACCCAAAATCTTTTCAACATCCCCGGGCCCAAGGAAGTGTGTCTCAAGACAACGAGAGACAGGGCCTTCTCTACAACGGCCCCTATGTGGTGGAACCAGCTACCGGAAGAGGTGAGGGCCCTGCGGGATCTTACTCAGTTCCGCAGGGCCTGTAAGACGACCCTCTTCCGGTTAGCCTACCCCTGACTGGATAAATGTAGCTTTCTAGATTTCTGTGATAACTGTATAGTTAATACTAATTTTAAGGTTTTTAGGTTTTTAAATGCTTGATTTTAAATGTAACTAATTTATTCCGATTTTATTGTTTTGTTGTCTGTTGTAAGCCGCCCTGAGCCACTCGTGGGAAGGGCGGGATATAAATCCCGGAATAAATAAATAAATGTCGAGACAGTGGGCAACTGCAATAAAAAAGGCCAATGCCATGCTGGGAATTATTAAGAAGGAAATTGAAAACAAATCAGCCAGTATCATAATGCCCCTGTATAAATTGATGGTGTGGCCTCATTTGGAATACTATGTACAATTCTGGTCACCGCACCTCAGAAAAGATATAGTATTGGAAAAAATGCAGAAAAGGGCAACTAGAATGATTAAAGGGTTGGAACACTTTCCCTATGAAGAAAGGTTAAAATGTTTGGGACTCTTTAGCTTGGAGAAAGGTTGACTGAGGGGTGATATGATAGGTTTACAAGATTACAGATGGGATAGAGAATGTAGATAAAGAAGTTCTTTTCTCCCTTTCTCACAATACAAGAACTCGTGGGCATTCAATGAAATTGCTGAGCAGTTGGGTTAGAACTGATAAAAGGAACTACTTCTTCACCCAAAGGGTGATTAACACGTGGAATTCATTGCCACAGGAGGTGGTGGCTTCTGCCAGCATAGCCAGCTTCAAGAGGTGATTGGATAAACATATGGAGCAGAGGTCCATCAGTGGCTATTAGCCACAGTGCATTATTGTAACTCTCTGCCAGGGGCAGTAATGCTCTGTATTCTTGGTGCTTGGTGGGGGCATAGTGGGAGGGCTTCTAGTGTCCTGGTCCCACTGATGGATCTCCTGATGGTGCCTGTTTTTTTAGCCGCTGTGTGACACAGAGTGTTGGACTGGATGGGCCACTGGCCTGATCCAGCATACTTCTCTTATGTTCATTTCTGGGGTTTTGCTACATTTGATGGTGCAACATGGGCACAATGACCCTCTCTATACTCATTTCCCCCCCACCATCCTAATAAATGGCAACAAGGACAGCAAGTGGGTGGCAGGAGGTCTTCCACCATAGTAGGAGACCTATTAATCCTCATGTACACTCAGTGATGAGCTGTAACCAACCACAGCACCCTAATGCCTTTATGGTGTATATGTTGAGGTTACCTAAATATATAATTTGTCAAAGTAGTCCTAAACCAGGTGGTTGTAGATGTGTTTTAGAAACCAAAAACATTCACCTTGAGTGGCAAAGCAAGAGAAGGTTAATAGATATACAGACAACACAATAAAAATACAAAATCAAATGAAGTACCTACAATTATGCAACTGGTTATTTCGACACTTGCTTTACCACCTTCACTTATTTGTGTTGTTAAATACTTTTGCTCCAGTTATTTTCTTTTAATTGAATACCGCCCCCCCCCAAAAAAAAATAATAGGATGATTTCTCTTCTAATCTCTACCACAACTGCTCCTAATTAACATGAAAAAGTATATACTGAACACCAGCTGTCAGTCATCTACTGACACATCACCTCACCTTACCCAAGTGGGCACAGCACTTTCTTCATATTTATATGCAAAGCAGAAGTGTAATCTTCATATGTAATGTGCTGTATTACTTTGCTCTTGCTTCTCTGCAGGAATGGATGGATTCAGTTATAAATCTTTGAATAAAACACTCAGCCACTAATTTATCATGCTGGTCTTATTACTGGTTTTAAAAAAATCAAATAAAGTATTAAGTATACAAGACACTTAATTCTCTTTTTTCCTCTCTCCCTTGTCTTACTCTCTCCCTCTACTCACTTTGATATCATAAGAAACAAGCAGCCTTATGCCCCAAAATCCATTAGCCTGTGGTAAGAGTATGGCACAGAGATGCTCTGATCAATTGTAGTCCCCAGTCACACTACAAAAGGTTGTTCGCACATTATGAAGAAAGATTGAGAAGGCCAGTACTTCGTCTAAGCTGAGTTAGTGTGAGTTAGCTCACAGTATTTTAGCTTCCGGCTCACACATTTTTGTCTTAGCTCATGAAAAATGGCCCCAGAGCAAACCAATTTACAGTAGCTCACAGCTTAAATGCTAGTAGCTCATGAAGCAGAATTTTTGCTCACAAGACTCCACAGCTAAGAAGGAACACTGCTACCCATGCGTAAAGGATATGCAGTGGGTAGAGTTGCAGACTAGGATATGTAGGGCCCAGGTTTGAATTCCTACCCTATCATGGAAGTTTGCTGGGTGCCCTTGGGCCAATCACAGTCAGCCTAACCTATCTCATAGGGTGGTTTTGAGGATAAAATGGAGGTGAACAGAATGATGGTGAGACAGGCATGGTATAAATGAAGTGAATAATATAGAATGTAGGGCTGTCCTGAGCCCATTTGTGGAGGGCAAGATATAAATATGATAAAATAAAATAAATAATAAGACTTTTACATTGCTTCTGATCAAGTATGTACTATTCTTAATTTGCTTTGTGGGTGGAACCTACAACAGAGCCAGGACTTTGGATGTCAAGTCAGTTCCATGCATCCACTAAAGCATTTATAATTCAACCCTGCCAGGATACCATCCCTTGATGGGAAACTTTTGTTGACTAGTGCTGTCAGTAACCATTCAGTATGCAATTATATGCAGCTTGTAGTGCTTGGCTGTGTTATGACTCAAACACCAGGTTCCATAGAAGTTCTTCTCCAGTCTGTAATACTAAATGTGGTAACTGAGTACACCAGATACCAACACTCCATTGTTCTGAATACCCAGAAGTTCTCCAGTGGTAGCCCTTTACCATGACCAAACTTGCATTGATTGTTGTGAATCATTTGTTCTACCTGACAAAGCACTTACTTGTTTGGTATTTTCTCTGTTCCAGTCAGTTCTATTTGCTTCTTGTGCATGTTTTATAGAGGTACCAATCTCAAGAGGAAATCTCAAGTTATCCTGGAATTACAACCAAGAAAGCAAAGATCTAGAGAAGCCGTCCTGAGCCTGCTTTGGTGGGGACAGCAGGATATAAATCAAATAAACATAAACAGTTGTGGCATCAAAATTATGGAATTCCCTCCCAGGGGTAATTCATTTTTGTTTTCCATCAGTGTCTTACATTTTTGTCTTCCACCAGTAGCTAAAGACTTATAAAAAAATTGTCTAGCATTCCCTTACTGTATCTCATTAATCCTTCCTCCATTTCACATGTTTATTTATATGTTCTTCTGTTCTTTTAAAAAAAAATGTGTGTGTGAGTGTTTGATCTTGTTTGCTGCCTTGGGAATCCTAAACTAGGTGGAAAGGTGGTTTAAAATGTTTAAAATAAATAAATAAGCTCCATATTAGAGATCAGTTCCTCTGGAGAAAGTTGCAGCTTCAAAGTGTTTCTCCATGGTATAGGGAAAACGAAGTCCTAGAGTGGCATCACACCCTCACTGCTCTCCCTTCCCTCTTCAGGCACTGCACTAAATCTCCAGGAATTCCTGAAGCCAAAGTTGGCAACATACATGGTTAACAGAAAATTACTAATTAAGCTGACAAGCAGAAACGTCTTTAAAAGAAAGAGAAAATTAAAGGGGCAGGGAGAAGCTTTGCTGATGGGTTTTCATTAAACATGAAGGAAATTACCTATTGGGATGGAGAATATAGCACCATAGCAAGTGCTTTGTGGAGGCACCATTTTAACATTAAAATAGAGCTTCTGCTTGATACTGAATGCAGTGCTATATTCTCCATAAAATCTAGCAGTGCCCATTGCCACATGCAACATCTGCTTCCAGTTGATTGCAGAAAAGCACCAAATGCTCCTTGTTTGTGTTAAGTAATCAAAGCTTAACCATAAAAATCAAGTGGCTTCCTATACAAGCCGACAGTCATTTCCTCCCCCCCTTTTTTTTTCAAAATACAGAGTCAAATTATAGAATTTTCAAAACAGGAGGTAAGGATTAACAGTCCATGATTTGATAAGCAAAATCTACATACATTTAAAAGGACCCAAAGGACAATCGCTTTTCTTATGGACAGAATCAGAACTCTCAAAATCCTTTTATACCTAAGAACCACATCAGCTCCTTTACAGTGTGAAGGAATATCAGAAACCATTTTGGAGCAATATCGTATTCCTCGAAGTGCTATTCATTCTTGAGGCAAATATAGATGAAAGCCATGGAGACACCGTATCGGTGTGGCAAACAAGCCCACAGAGAAGTACCATTTTCTTATAAAATGATGCAGTCCTGCTTGGTTTCACTCGCAGTTTAAAGTAAAATAAAGCCATTTCCTGGTTGATTTCAGTTACAATTGGAGATGGTTTTTCAATCTGGCCAGTAGCAATGCTTAAAAAAAAAGTTAAGGGGAAGAAGTAGATAAGGTATTGAATTGAAATTACCACCCAGCAGTGAAAATGGTGGCGGGGGGTGGCGGAGTGAGGCCTATAATAAGAAAGAGTTTTTAAAAACTCTGCAACTGTGTACTAAGTTTTCAGATGAGCCCCAATTTAAAAGGATTAATGTATTTTAATGGGTTAGCAAAGTAGCTGAAATCTTTTTTTTGCCTTTATTGGTGTGATAAAATAGTTGGTGACACCTGTGCGCAGCGGCTGTTTCACACAAACAAAGGCACCGTGTTCAGCTTAATAAATTGTCAAAATAAAAATGATAAAAAACCCCAACAACAGGAACATTTATTTCCCCCCTAATAGCAAGTTATTCATCACATTGAATTTGTTATAGTGCTATTTCCTATAATGAATGTGCCACCTTATCTTAATTATCAACAGCAAGACTTGGCTCGTTTATCTTATGAACCATTACGCATCGGACTGGCCACAACACTCCAGTGCATCCCTTTGAACAGTTGGCAGGGCTACTGATAACTTTAAATTTAGATGTTGGAGCACAGCCTCCACAGCAGGAAATTTCCAATTTAAGTTCTATTTTAAAAATCTGGAGTAAATTCAGCATCATGCTACATCAGGCTTATACAGGGATCTAGCTAATTCTACTGATATGAGGCTGATGTCAGGATTTAGCTTTTTATTAATATGAGATGTTTATCAGTCTGTACTTTATAGTTTTACATGTAGCTTATTTATATTTGGGTCATCAAAAAGCACGTGAAGACAGAGGAGAGGGCAGGATGTAAGGATATGTATCTGTTTCATAAGCTCTACTGTAGTACTTATGTCCCACTTTTCCACTGAAGTGTCCTGGCCAGCTTACAAAAATTAATTTTAAAAAATGCACATCACCACAGTTCTCCCACCAAGTTCAGTTGTGGGCAGAAATGATAGGTAAATGGTGGAAACAAGAAGGGAGCAGTGCCTCCAACTCACTGGCTTCCACTGCTCCTAACCAACTGGGGGATTACCAGTGGGCAAAAAGAAAGGAAGGAGGTAGAATTCAAAAATACAAATTAGATTCATTCAGCAAGGAGGTGTGGGAAATAAAATGTACTGGGTTCAAAGCATGAGGACGCCCAAGAGATAGTGAGTTCAGCTCTTTATTCAGTAATTCAGCATAGTGAGATGGGAACAGAACTGTCTGGCAGGACCAACAGCCCTACTTATATGTATGCAAAGCTCCCCACCCAAAAACCCATTACCATCACACAACTATAGGTCAATAGCTGGCCTAATGATCCCTGATGGGCCTCCTTCCTGAATCCAGGTGGCTATTGTTTTAGGGTCTCAAGCTCAGACACGTTCTCCCAGACTACAGAGATCAGTTCCCCTGGAGAAAATGGCTGCTTTGGAGGGTAGACTGTGCATAGGATTGCCAGGTCCCTCTGTCACACCAATGGGGGGATGTGGGGGGCATTCCAGAAGTGGCCAAGGACACTGCAAGATGCACTGGCATCATCCAGAAGTGGCATCAGTGTGTCAGTGATATTGGGGATGACACTTTTGGGGCAAAACTCTATGGTACAATTGGCCACATACCATAGAGTTTTGCCCAAAAAGCAGAGCCTCACCCCTCCCAACATCACTGATGCACTGATGTCACTGTTGGGGGGATTTCTTCCTGCTGGTTAGCTGTCCACCCCCACCTGAGAAATGGTATCCCTGACTGTGCAGCATCCTATCCCTGCTGAACTTCTTCCCTTCCTCAAACTTGACCCTCTCCAGGAATTTCCAAAGCTGGAGTTGGCAAGTCTAAGGTAGGACCCACAAATGTAAAAACTCAGACTTGGGCAACAGAATTCAAAGTTGAAAAGACAGAGGTGAGAGAGTATTTTACTCTCTTTCTGAGGCTTTCAAAACACCTCTCAGTCTTTCTTTCTGCAACTTGGTTGACTCTCGAGGCTCCAGAGGTTCCCACTTTGCTTCAAGCTCTTTGTCAGCCTCCTCTGCTCTTCTCACAGAGCACTGCTTCTCCTCAGAAATCTTTCTTGTCTTCTCCTCAGACATTTCCGTGTTTCCCCCATAGGGTCAAAATACCTATTCCTCACAAACTCCACTAGAAAGCCAAGCCCATGGCTTTCTATAGAATTAAAACAATTACAAATATCTCAGAATATTTCTAACCCAAAATTTAAAAATATCAACCCCCATTTTAAACAGCGGTAGATACTAGCCAGATTAAAAACCAACAATAAAGCTTTAAAATAGTTAACACCAATGAAACCCCAGAAAAATAGCAAAGGGTGAGAAAAAAATGTCTATGAGCCTCTCCTGAAGTCATCAATACTGAGCCCCGTTTCTCTCAAAGGCAATCTGAAAAGGAACTATCTGTACTGCCCTCCAGAAGGCAAACAGTAAGGGGGCTGACCTGGAGCAGGGAATTCCAGGGGCTGGGGGTTAAAGCTGAAGAAGTCTTCTCAGACCAAGGTGGAAAACACCAGTTATTGCATTTTGTTTTTGTTGAATCTTTTATTGCAGTCTTCAACAACTAAAGTTGACACCAATTGTTTGACACCAATTGTTTGAGCCAGATTTTCTGAGAACTGAAGCTGGTTTATAAAAATCCAGATTATTTTTAAAGCATTTACACTGTTCTCTCATTTGCTACGGTTCTTGTCTATGGCGGTTGTTTTGATGTGTTTCATCCCCAAGGTGGTACTATTGCTCTCAGAGTAATCACTATGAACCTCAATAACTCACGTGGTAATCACATGGTTGCGTGTTCAATCCCCACTTCCCATTAAATTCAAGAGGCTGAAGATAATTCCTTATTTGCAGTTCCTTATTCATTCCTTATTTGTTACTTATTTGTGAATTCAACCAAAAACACTGAAGAGGGTTTGAAAGCTCTGAACCCAAAAATAAGGTCTGGACCCCCGTATATCATACACCCCCTTGTTCAGGGAACTCTCCCCTTCAAGAAGATATGTGCTGCCTCATGGTCCAATGAGCGGTTATTGTGCCATTGCTGCAGAGCAAGGTGCCCCCTGGGAGGCAGACACTGGGGCCAGGCTGTACCCCAAAACAACGTTTGGACCACCCCAAGTGACACATGCCCACACTCGGGACACTGTCCCCTGCAAGAAGAAATGCAATGCTGCCCGGTCCAAACACTGCTTCTGGCACCCCAAGCTTCCATTTGGAGTGCCACCAAGAAGCCTGTATTTCAGAGAATTGAATAAGGAACTATTTTGATTGATTGCCCTCTACACCCCAAAAAGCAATATGGACCACCACATGCCATACACCCCCATGTTCAGGGAATACCAAAATTAGAATTCCAAATAGGGTTCTCAACTCTGGTGTGGAAAACTCCTGGAGATTTGGGGGTGAAGTCAGGGGAGGGTGGGGTTCAGGAAAGGGCGCAAGTAGTTTTATACCTGAGATGCTTCAGCAGGGTATAATGGCATACAGTTCACCCTCCAACATCTTTGGATATCTGTTGTTAATTCTGTAAGATTTCTAGCCCCCCATTTTCTCTAGGGGGACTGATCTCTGCAGTCTGGCCTTCCTCTGCAGAGTATTCATTGGTGATCTCCCACCCAAATTCCAACCTAGTTTAGCATCCAAGATCTGACAAGATTGGGTTATACACTGTAACATTCCACATCTCCCACAGTAGGACCTATACCGACCCCCCCCCCCAAAAAAATGTACTAACAATTATGTGGACAAGAACATCACTAGAAAATACATGTCCTTATGTTTTACCTAGCAATAGCAATTCACAGGCAATTTTTATTACCTTTTATGGGTTTCCCACGCAAATGCTATCCAGGCCAAAAGGTACTCCAGTTTGCTTGTTACACTGTTTTGCCATTTGATGCTAACTTTGTATCAGTTTACACTTTTAACCCACCAGCTATACGTATTTCCGGGGACAGGGTAAAAGCCATAATGGGCCGGAACAGCCTGTAACAGGCATAAAACAATGTAGACTGTCACAAAAAAAACACTGGGATGCATCACAGACACTCGAGAACATTATTCTACAGCAGAAAAAGGGGAACTCACATGTCCTTATTACCCCATTCCGGGCCAAATGCCTTCGGAACACCATGGAACTGGCTGGAACGGACATCAAACAACCTGGGCTGCCACAAAGAACACTGCAATGCATCACAGGCCCTCCAGAACAATATTCTAGAACAAATAAACTGGAACTCAAACATCTTTATGAGCCCATTCCAGGCCAAAAGGCCTTTATAAGTGAGAGAGAAAGATGGACTTGGGAGTTTCACAGATTTTCAATCAGCCAATTTGAAAGTTAAAATGGTCAGTTCCTCACAATTTTGCCCTGAAGGCTTTGAATTAACAAAAACTTTGTTCAACCTCTCTTTCTCAGGTACTTGATTCTGGCATTTTTAAAGGGTTAAACTAAAGTTATTACATCAAACTCCCATTACCCTGCAGAGAAAACTAACTTTGCAGGCTGGAACCCTTGCTGGGATTCCAGAAGATCTCCAGCTCTCAGCTGGAGAACTGGCCTTGACTAATGTTACCTCTCATGGGGAGGGATGGTGGCTCAGTGGTAGAGCATCTGCTTGGTAAGCAGAAGGTCCCAGGTTCAATCCCTGGCATCTCCAACTAAAAAAGTCCAGGCAAATAGGTATGAAAAACCTTAGCTTGAGACCCTGGAGAGCCACTGCCAGTCTGAGTAGACAATACTGACTTCGATGGACCAAGGGTCTGATTCAGTATAAGGCAGCTTCATATGTTCATATGCATGTAGGGGAGGGACGGTGGCTCAGTGGTAGAACATCTGCTTGGTAAGCAGAAGGTCCCAGGTTCAATCTCTGGCGTCTCCAAAAAAGGGCCCAGGCAAATAGGTGTGAAAAACCTCAGCTTGAGACCCTGGAGAGCCGCTGCCAGTCTGAGAAGACAATACTGACTTTGATGGACCAAGGGTCTGATTCAGTATAAGGCAGCTTCATATGTTCATATGTTCTTTTTCTTTATTTACTTAATACAAAGCCAGGTTTCTCCATTCTAAGAGACACTCAAGTTTTAAAAGTTAGATTTTCCTTGTGGGGAGGGGAGGTTCACAGACAAAGGAACCTTGCCTGCCCATGTGGGAATGCCATTCTCTGAAGTTCCACAGAATTCTGGCTTTCAAGTTCCCCAAATGGGATGAGCTAAGGACCTTGCTAAAAGGAATACCTTGTGCCATGAATGTGGAACTCTGTATAGGCTCAGAGACCACTTTTTCTTCATGATTCTGGGGTAACAGAACTGAAACAGGGACTGTTTTCTCATTTTCATTGGGAAAAGAAGTCTGGGGCTGCACAGCTGGGTTTGTCCTTTCTTTAATACTAGCTTCTAACTTTTCCTGGAGTTCTTGATTTTTTTTTAGCAAGCTGTTTGATTTCTAAATCTTTTTCATGGGTAAGATTTGTAAGCTCCCCTATTTTTCCTTTAGGGGGAATATTTTCTCATTTCTCATGTTCCCTTTGCTCTAGCTGTTCCTGCAGTTGCTTAATAACAGCAGAGCTATCTCTTAGGGCTGTGAATAATCCCCAAGATGTGCAGAGGGCAATCAAGCTCACCCCAGGAGGGGACAGACTGCCTAAACCTTTGTCCCACGGAACCCAAAACAATGGTGCCAGCAGAAAAAACAGCATCTTCACCTGAAAGCCAATTTGGCTATCCATTGACATGTTTAACAGCTTTCACCCCAGGAGTTTTCCTCCCCATTCTTTCTATTAATGGTAATCCTGGAGCCTCCCCCTTGGCCCATTGTTACCTGGTAGTCCGATCAGATAACATAGGACGTCACATAGGACCGACCAATGAGGATTGCTGTGGAAAACGACACCTGCTGGTGGTAATGAAGAAAAGCAACAAAAAGAAGCAAAAGATGCCAACTCCGCTTAAACTCCGCTTGATAAGCCTGATATGGCTTCACTGCTGTTCCAGGATTTCAAGTGTAAATGGTAACCAAAACGCCGAAGCAAGACAGTAGTGAAGCCAGTTTGCAATGTAGATTGTCGCATCTGAAAGGGTAGTTTTACTGGGTCTTTTGCCCCCTTTGTGATTTTACTAGGTTTATAGAATCTCCCTTTGTGATTTTAGTAGGTTTAAACCAACCCAGGTCTTCAAAAGAGTGCATTGTCAATCTCTTATTCTTCTGTTGTGATTAATACTGTTAGAGCTACTAGCATACAATTCATTTGTTAAACAGATTACTAGTTAATAGTCCAGACTGGTCAATTGGCATGTCATCAATAGGAGCTAATTTTTAGGAAATGCTTTCCTAACAAGTGGAGAATTGAAATGATCTACGCATTACAAAGTAAAGGCTGCATACAGGCGAACACACACACACATACAAAGCTCAACTAAAGAGAACAGACAGGATATTTTTGTGTTGGAACAAAGAGCAGTGAGCGGTAAAAATACCAATGAACTCCATACACCTTGGGTTTGGTGTATGAACTTCAAAATGCCCATCTCCGAAGTGAAGTGAATTTCCCAGTCACCAAATTTCTCTGGTAAGAACAGAGAATGGTAAGAACATAAGAGAAGCCATGTTGGATCAGGCCAACAGCCCATCCAATCCAACACCCTGTGTCACACAGTGGCCAAAAAATATATATATATATACACAGACACATATATATACACACAGACATATACACACTGTGACTAATAGCCACTGATGGACCTCTGCTCCATATTTTTATCTAACCCCCTCTTGAAGCTGTCTATGCTTGTAGCCGCCACCACCTCCTGTGGCAGTGAATTCCACATGTTAATCACCCTTTGGGTGAAGAAGTACTTCCTTTTATCCGTTTTAACCTGACTGCTCAGCAATTTCATTGAATGCCCACGAGTTCTTGTATTGTGAGAAAGGGAGAAAAGTACTTCTTTCTCTACATTCTCCATCCCATACATTATCTTGTAAACCTCTATCAAGTCACTACGCAGTCAACGTTTCTCCAAGCTAAAGAGCCCCAAGCATTTCAACCTTTCTTCATAGGGAAAGTGTTCCAAACCTTTAATCATTCTAGTTGCCCTTTTTTGGACTTTTTCCAATGCTATAATATCCTTTTTGAGGTGCGGTGACCAGAATTGCACACAGTATTCCAAATGAGACCGCACCATCGATTTATACAGGGGCATTATGATACTGGCTGATTTGTTTTCAGTTCCCTTCCTAATAATTCCCAGCATGGTGTTGGCCTTTTTTATTGCCATCACACACTGTCTTGACATTTTCAGTGAGTTATCTACCACGACCCCAAGATCTCTCTCTTGGTCAGTCTCTGCCAGTTCACACCCCATCAACTTGTATTTGTAGCTGGGATTCTTGGCCCCATTGAACCTCATCTGCCTTTGCACTTGGCCACATTGAACCTCATCTGCCAAGTTGACGCCCACTCACCCAGCCTCAACAGATCCCTTTGGAGTGCCTCACAATCCTCTCTGGTTCTCACCACCCTGAACAATTTAGTGTCATCTGCAAACTTAGCCACTTCACTGCTTACTCCCAACTCCAAATCATTTATGAACAAGTTAAAGAGCATAGGACCCAGTACTGAGCCCTGCGGCACCCCACTGCTTACCGTCCTCCACTGCGAAGACTGCCCATTTATACTCAGTCTCTGCTTCCTATTACTCAGTCAGTTTTTGATCCACAAGAGGACCTGACCTTTTACTCCATGACTCTCGAGCTTTCTAAGGAGCCTTTGATGAGGAACTTTATCAAAAGATTTCTGGAAGTCAAGGTAAACAACATCTATTGGGTCTCCTTTGTCTACATGTTGTTCACCCCCTCAAAGAAATGTAACAGGTTAGTGAGGCAAGATCTTCCCTTACAGAACCCATGCTGAGTCTTCCTCAATAACCCGTGTTCATCAATGTGCCCACTCATTCTGTCCTTGATAATGCTTTCTACCAACTTTCCCGGTATTGAAGTCAGACTGACTGGCCTGTAATTTTCCACATCTCCTCTGGAACCTTTTTAAAAGATGGGGGTGACATTTGCTACCTTCCAGTCCTAAGGAATGGAGGCAGATTTCAATGAAAGATTACATATTTTTGTCAGAAGAGCCACAAGTTCAACTTTGAGTTCTTTCAGAACTCTTGGATGTATGCCATCCGGACCTGGTGACTTATTAGTTTTTAATTCGTCTATCAGTTGTAGGACCTCCTCTCTTGTCACCTCAATCTGAATCAGGTCTTTCAACACCCCTTCCAAAATTAGTGGTTCTGGAGCGGGCAAACACTTCTCATATTCCATAGTGAAGGCAGAAGAAAAAAAAATGCATTCAGCTTCTCAGCCATTTCCCTGTCCTTCAGTAATCTTTTGACCCCTTGGTCATCCAAGGGCCCCACTGCCTCCCTGGCTGGTTTCCTGCTTCTAATATATTTGAAGAAATTTTTATTGTTGGTCTTTATGTTTTTTGCAATTTGCTCCTTATAGTCCCTTTTTGCCTGCCTGATCACAGTCTTGCATTTGATTTGCCACAGCCTGTGTTCCCTTTTATTAATCTCACTTGACTAGCTTTCCACTGCTTAAAGGAGTCCTTCTTACCTTTTACAACTTCCATTACTTTGTTTGTTAACCATGCAGGCCTTTTCTTATACCTGTTTGTGCCTTTCCTAACTTGTGGTATATATTTTATCTGAGTTTCTAGGATTGTAGTTTTAAATGGCCTCCAAGCTTCCCCAAGGGTTTTGACTGTATTTACCTTTCCTTTCAGTTTCTTCTTCATATGCCTCCTCATCTCAGAGAATTTACCCCTTTTAAAGTTAAACATGGTTGTGCCGGTCTTTTGGGGCGACTCCCTATTTATACAAATGGTGAAATCAATAACGTTATGGTCACTGCTCCCAAGCAGTGTGATCACTTTTACATCTCTCACCAAGTGGACAAGTTGAGGATGGTAAACCTGAGCCTCTCCTCAACTTGTCCACTCCACCCCAGTTTATTTGTCATCCTTATGAGGAATGAGCAGTCCTCAGTTCCTTTTCTGCAGTCTTTTCTCTCCTCTCTACCTTAGTCACTGGAATAGTGTCCACAGCATCTTACACATTCTGGAAGCATATCTATTAAAATATTCTGGAATAATATTTGTGTAGTTTGAGCACTGTCGATGTAGAATGATGAGGTAATAGTGTGAGGAGGCCAGGAGGAAAGGAAAATATGTTCAGGTGTGGGCGCAGGTGATGTCACAGTCAACAGCCTGTCCATAGCAGGCAGGTAGCCCAGTGAGGGCAAAAAAATGCAGGAGGGGAAATGTAGGTGAAAAAAATTTCCTCCCTCACCACTGATGGGGGAGGTATGGTCATCCTATGGTGCACCACAATAGGTTAACATTCTATAGCCCTTTCTTCCAAGAACATAGGCAAGCAACTCCTTGGCTACAGCTGAGAATCTAACACAAGTGATTTTTTAAATCTCATCAAATTAATTTTAAGAAGCCTTTTCTTCATCTGCTTCTGATATGCTGCACTAAGCACCTGCAAAAGACGCATAGAAACATTTTAATTTGCCTTGCATATGCTAATTATCTTTCAATTACTGAATCCATATGGCAACATAGATGGTACATCCATTAAAAATTAAATTATGGATCGCTGTTTGCATTGGGGTATCTGCTGACCATCACGATAAAATGTGGTATCTGGTAGAAGGCAGGGCAGCCATTAATTAAGGCCTTTGTAACCAAACTAATGGATGAAAGCCCTAATAATTCATAAGAAGCATTCACAAGAACAATGACTTACTTTTTAGAGGAAATTAATGTGTAATTGGGAAAAAATGGCTCTGCTACGGCATCCAATCCAATGCCTTGTCAAAAGCATATGTTATTGTCTCTTGTGGAGAAAAGTCGTTTTAAAGCTGTATTTCTGTTGAACCTGAAGGATTATACACGTAATTACACATCCTGCTAAGAGACAGACAGCACCCTTAACTGTTTGCCAAAATTGTAAATTACTTTTATTTATAGATGAGGCAAAAGTTATTTAAAACACATGGAGTGCTCCTTCCACCACTCTTTATCATCAAGAAAGATATCACCTTAAATTAGCATTCTTAATTATGTCCTTGGAATGGAAAAAGACTACAAATCATTTAAAAGGGGGGGGGGTTGCAGGGAAAGGAGACTGGGGTCATGTGCAACAAGATTCAGCTCCTGAAAATTTATCGAAGGGTCTTCCATGTTGTTGAACTAGTAAGACCTTGTCGAATTGCAGGAAGCATTTATTTATCCCATAACCTTGACAGCACTAACACCTTCTCCAAACAGAAAATTGAAAACTAACACCTGGGAGGGGGAGAGTTTCATTCGCACCCAAGCACATTTCTGCACATTTTGAAATCCAGTGGCTAAAGCTTGTGAGATTGTGGAAGCAAAGCTGTAACAGGGTGACGAGGTACAATTCTTCATGAGAGACTAAACAGTCCACAGCGCTTGGCTAGATTGATAGGAGACCTAGGGTCAGTAGTCTCAAGGTATTTTCCATTTAGGATTGCCAGTCCTTGGCTGGGGACAGGTAAGGTGGCCTGAATGGGTGGAGACAGGCAGAAATATGATGCCATTTCAGGCTGAAAAATGGGTATCACAGCATTATGTAATGCTTTATTAATTTCCCCATCTTTATGATATTTACCATAGGGATTGAGAGCTCTGTACAATGCAGCAAAGTCAGTTCCTTTTTTTTCAGCCAGAAATGACATCACAACATCATGCAGTACCTCCTGTTTGCTCATTAGAGCATTGCGGGGGGATGAGATGAAGAGAAGGTTGCCCACCAAAGTAGGCTACCTGGTAGCCCTGTTTCCATGTAGCCCTCTACAATTGCTTGTATATGCACTGACTCAACATGCATAAAGGAAGAGCAATCATTTGCAGCACCACTACCTCACAGTCACCAATTTGCAAGCATGGCATCTTTACATGGTAGTTGGTGTCACCATGATTGGGACCATTCAAAAGCAATGCTCCTATATGTGTACATTTCCTTTGTGTATAGATGCTATACTCATGAGCTGCCACTTGCTCAGAGGCAAGGGTAGAGCCAGCACTCTCTTCCCTGCTCCTTTTCTATGCATGTGGATTCAGTGCACCTATAGACCATGTGTAGAGGTCTTATGTTCTTCTGCTTTGCCTCACACTGATAAATATCAGCCAGATAAAACTCCAGTAAGACAGCTTGCACAAATGAACTGTAAGAGACCTTAGAGCTAAAACATACCCTTATATAGGTTTATTAGCTTTGTTTTTCTTCTTTCCTTTCTTATTGTATGTCATAGCTGATCGATCAGATTGCTATTATTGGGACAGTGGGTATAGCAAGCACCAAAAAAACCCTATTACAATTCTGTACCAAGGCAATTAGAAATACTGAATTCTGTAAGCTGCATAAAACATTCAACTTTATGTAATGTCACCTGCAATATTTTAATTATATCCCAGTCTTCATCCAAGTGTCACCCCGTTTTAGCCTTTCAACCCCGTGATATATCACTCCATGGGTTTCAGAGAGCCACATCTGCAGTTGCTAGCAACCAAAAGAACCACATCTATTTTCATCACTGGCTTGAGACCTGCCATACATTGGAGCCAGCCACATTTACTTTCATCACTGAGAGGTGTGAGGCCTGCTGCCCAAGGAGGGTTGCAGCTTACCCATGCCACACTGGGGAATAATGCTCAGAGTAGACACATGCTCCTATCACTGAGTTGGCCCAAGAGCACCTGGTGAATTTTATGGAAGAGAAGGGATCTGAACAGACCTCCCTGGTCACTGTCTGAAAACATTGGTTGAAGCTGGCGAGAATTTATTATAGGCTTGCTGGTCCTGAGGAGGGGCCAGGCACTATGCAAAGGACCAAAGGCTCACCTTAGAGACTGGAAATCCTATTCACCATTTCAGTGGGCACTGCCCTCGTATTTTCAAGAACATCTGTAAAGTCATGATGATTAAGAACTCAAACTTTTAAATGGAGGTAGAGATTCTCCAGATATCACATTTTAAATTTGTTTTCTGCATTTGTGTGCAAATGTGGCGCCTCTAGCTATGAAACATCACTTCTGGCTTGATGTAATTGCCATGATTTAACTCCACATAATGCAAAGGTCCATGACTGGTTCAAGGCCATTGTCTGGATCTGGGGCCCAGGCCCTCAGACCCAGTCCCCAAGCCCCCAGACAGCATCTTTCCAAAGTGGCATCATGAGGGAGAAAGAGTCCTATGAGTGGGGACTGTATCCATCTCAAAACTCCAGGCAGGGAGTGATGGGCTCTCAAAGGGTTGAAGGACAACAATGGAGACTCATCCAAACCCATGCATTTCCAGAGGCCAGCCAGAGAAGAGTCTCTCCAATAAACAAAGAAGGAAGAATGCCAAGGAGACATGCCCCAGGCCGAAGTTGCTCAGCAGAACCCCACACCCAGCTGTGGCCGGGAAGCAAGCACAGCTAAAGACAACTTAGAGAAGGGATGGAGTTGGGCTGGTTGGTTCGGGGGAAGGGGCTGGAAAGGAGAGAGGTAAAAAGGTGGTTGCAAAAATGACAGGGAGGAACTGTGAAGGATTCTGCACAGGATGGTGTTAGAAGGAGAAATTCCTGTCTGACCTGGCTAAATAATCTGCTACAAGGGAAAGGGGTTGCTGGTGTATCAAACCACCCTCCTCCTGCATTCTGGAACACCAGTTACCACCCTGGGACAACCTTCTCTCCCATGCTACCTTCTGTCCTCAACCTTGAAGGAATGGGGTAAGCCACCTCAAGACTGTCCCACAAACTCCTATATAAGCAAGGTGGTGGGTAAACAGATTGTGGTTGACCATGTAAAATGCCACTGTTAGCAACTGCAGCAGCACCGGCCTGCCCTCAGTTCAGCTGCCTATGAAGATCATCTGTGAGGGCAACCAGTGCAGTCCCTGTCCCATGGCTGGGGTGGAAGCTGGACTGGAATGGGTCCAGAGCTGATGTGTCCTCCAGGAAACTCTGGAACTGCTCTGCCATGTCCCTCTCAGTTGAGCAAAATCTATCGTGGCAACTAACCCCCTCTCCATCTATATGTAACACTTGAGAAAATATTTCAGTATATCTCAGGAAGTGTGCATCTACACATGCTGAGTCTCTCACTTTTCATTTATGCCCACAATTGAACTTTGTTATTCTTGGTCTCACATCTCTTATATCTGTACACTAATTCACAGGTCTTACCAACTACCGTATTTTTCGGTCCTTAAGGTGCTCCGGACCATAGGATGCACCTTCCTCCTGGGGGGCGATCCGCTGCCTCTGCCTCCGATCCCGGCGCTTCTCCTGCGCCTGCCTGCCTGGCTCCAGCTTCTTCCAGCAAGCACTGGGATCGCTCCACGCTGCCCCCACCACAAACCCAGCGCTTCGCGAGCGCCGGCTGCGGAGGGGGCAATGTGCTTCCTCCGTGCCTGCCTGGCTCCAGCTCTGACGTTTACAGCAAACACCAGGATCGCTCCCTCCGCCCTCCGATCCCGGCGCTTGCTTTAAGCATCAGAGCTGGAGCCAGGCAGGCACGGAGGAAGCACGCCGCCCCCTCCACAGCTGGCGCTTGCGAAGTGCTGGGTTTGCGAAGGGGGGGCGTGATTCCTCTGTGCCTGGCTTCAGCTTCTGCTGATAGCAAGGGCTGGGATCGGAGGCAGGCAAGCCTCCGATCCCAGTCCTTGCTATCAGCAGAAGTTGAAGCCAGGCAGGCAGGGACAGAGGAAGCACCCCGCCCCTCCGCAAACGCAGCGCTTCACCAAGCGCTGCGTTTGCAGAGGGGGGGTGATTCCTCTGTGCCTGGCTTCAGCTTCTGCTGATAGCAAGGGCTGGGATCGGAGGCTTGCCTGCCTCCAAACCCAGCCCTTGCTATCAGCAGAAGCTGAAGCCAGGCAGACAGGGACAGAGGAAGCACCCGCCCCCTCCGCAAACCCAGCGCTTCGCAAGCACTGGCTGTGGAGGGGGCGGCGTGCTTTCTCCCTGCTTGCCTGCCTGGCTTCAGCGCTGATGCTTAAAGCAAGCGCTGGGATCGGAGGGCGGAGGGAGCGATCCTGGCGCTTGCTGTAAGCGTCAGAGCTGGAGCCAGGCAGGCAGGGGCAGGAAGCGCCGGGACGGAATCAGCGGATCACCCCCCCCTCCCGGAGGAAGGTATGTATGGTACCTTTGCTCCATAAGACGCACACACTTCCCCCCCACCACTTTTTTGGGAGAAAAAAGTGCATCTTATGGTGCGAAAAATACGGTACTTCAATTCAGTCTCAGCTATACTTATCACACTTATCTTGACTGGGGACACCTGGCAGCTACCCCTCTCCCACCCCACCGATATGTTAGGCCTGAGGAAAAGTGTTTCAATGTACCTGAAGGAGTGTGCATGCACATGAAAGCTTATATCCAGAATTAAACATTGTTGGTCTTAAAGGTTCCACTGGACTCAAACTTTGTTCTTTCCCCATTTAAGTTAGCAAGTTTACACCTGTGCTGAGTTAGGCCAGGTTTAATTTTGAGTATTCCAGGGAATTAAATCCATGAGGCTCGATCTCAGCAAGCACCACATATTTCTGTGTGATGCTGACGTGCTCATAAAACTTTGACAGTATGGCTCAGGTAGGAAAGACAGAGCTGAGTAGTAAAACACCTCTGAGCTAGATTCAATCCCTGGTATCTCCAGTTAGAGGGTCAGGATTGCAGGTTCTGAGAAAGACCTTCCTCTAATGAAGAACTGCTGGTAGAGCACACAAGAATGAGTTAAGTCTAACTTGATATAAAGGCAGCTTCAAAGCAAACATCATTCATATTTCTGTTTCTTGGCACTTTATGACCCAATTTGATTCTTTACAGTGCCATCTAAAGCCAAGTTACACTCTTTTAAGTCCACTGAAATAAATCAGCATAAGAACATTAAGAGCCCTGCTGGATCAAACCAGTGGTCTGTCTAGTCCAGCATCCTGTCTCACACAGCAGTCAACTAGTTATAGCGGGCCAACAGCAGAGCATAGAGGCAAAGACCTTACCCTGATGTTCCCTCCTGCACTGGTATTCAGAGGTTTACTGCCTTAGAAGAGTGTGACATCTTAAAATGGTACTGCTAAGTCACTCTGTTTCCAAAGGGGGTGCATCAAGAACATAGTAGGTAGTAGATTACAGTGTATGATACTATGGGGTGAATCCAGAAAACTTTTTGGGAGAGCCAGTTTGGTGTAAGAGTGGCAGACTCTAATCTGGAGAACTGGGTTTGATTCCCCACTTCTCCACATAAAGATCAGCCATAGTTCTCTCAGAGCTCTCTCAGCCCCAGCTATCTCACAGTGTGTCTGTTGTGGGGAGAGGAAGGGAAGGTGACTGTAAGCCACTCTGAGACTCCAACTTTTTCTTCTTTTTCACTGAGACTGATTTCCCACTCGCCTTACGCTGCTCTCACGCTCCTCTTCTCAGCGGAGCTATTTGCCCCAGGGCTGCAACAAGCTTTGCCTTTTTCATGCAGCAAACAGAAGCCTTTAAAAACCAGTTTCTGTTTGCTGCATAAAGAAGGAAAAGCTAGTTGCAGCCCCGGGACAGGTAGTGTGAAATTGGACGGAAGCCCCACTGAGGAGCATGAGAGTGGCGTAAGGCGAGTGGGAAATCACTGTGAGTCTCATTCAGTTCCTCTCCTTATTACAATTCTATGTTCCTTTTGTTCTTGCAGGTCTCATGATCCACAGCATAGGCTTGTTGATGGTAAAAGGAAACTCTTCCTTTTTTCACCAGCAGAAAAGCTGGTTGGATTCATCCCTATTAAGATATAATGTGAAAATGGGGCTATTCGGGATCTTAATTATTTCTCAAAACGTTTTGAGCATGTATCTATTTAAAAACATGTGTGCCATCTTTCCACTCAATTATGGTCCTCAGGGTGGGAAACAATTAAAAAGACATTACATCACCTTTTAAAAATACGATACATGCAGGTAAAAATCAGTTATTAAAAACAAACAAGGAGTGTCAATTAAAGTATAACAGACAAAACAGAACATTCTTTACTCACTGGTGGAAGACAGTGGCTGAAGAAGGAATTCCATTATTTCGATGCCACAACCAAGAAGGCTCTTTCTAGATGCCACCCATTTAGCCTTGATGATGGGGGGACCTGAAGCAAGTCCACAGAAGACGGTTGGGTAGGTAGAAATTAAAAAATACTTATCATTTTACAACATTATGCGGGAGTCCAATGGCACCTTTAAGAGTACCAGAAATGAGAGCTGAGATTCTGCTGGAAAAAATTATTAGCCTTAAGGTGACACTGAACTTTGTTTTAATTTTGTGACAACAGACTATCATGGTTACCCTTCTGGAACAATTTTGCACCGGATATATTTTCTAAAAAATAAAGAGTACAACACTGGCCCAGTCACATCAGAAATTTCTAATAGATGATGTCATAACTTTCTTCTTTAAAGACAAAACAAAACCCTGTCTGCCTGCCACGCCATCTTACCCCCCCCCTCCAATTACTCTTAACAATTTCCTAAGGCATTTATCACCATCTGTTTGATACAACAAAAAGATACCATGCATACTAAATGGGAAATGAGGCATCTTAATAATTCAGGTTATATTTCATAAAACAATGCCCAGAAATGAAATTTCACCAGGAGAGCTTGATGATGCTCATTTTATATGAACATACTTTGCATTTATTAGTTGTAACCATGTTCATCCTCAACCTCCCTAATCAGAATTACAATAACCACTCGGATGAGAAAAAGTAATTAAATCATTAAGGTATTCTTTGTTACAGTTGGATGGTTCTGCTTATATGTAATAATTGCTTAACGCCTGTCATAAACCTTCAGGAAAAGATAATTTCCCCCCCTTGGTTTCTGGAGGTGAACAGTCTCAGCTCCAATAATCAATTAATGCAACGCAAGGGTAGTTTTATGTGTAACAGAAACAGGCTCAAAATGTCCCCAGCCCGAAAGGCCAGTTGAGCAATATGCAACACTAATATACAACGAGAACACAAAATCTTGCACTGACAGCTGAAGTCATTCTAGATTTGTCTCAAGTAATTGCCAAACAAAAACAACCAAGCTTTGTGTTTATAGTTGTGTTAGTTGTAAGAGACTGAAAAATGCCTTAATCCATTTTCTGACTTCCAGCAGAAAGATAGGCAAAGCCCAGAAGGTGTATTCTAAGATTTATCTTTGTGCAAATTCAGTGCTCAAGAGAAATATCACATAAAATCATGGATTTATTTGGATTTTCTCCATTGGTTGAGGCTCCTCCCTCCTCTGGTACCCTGGGGAGGGAGGGAAAGAGTCAAAGCTTCCTTTGTCTAGTTTCCGGGTTCCAATGGGAAAAATACAAAGAAAACACCTTTAAGACCAACAAGTGTTAATGTTTTAAGCATGTTTTATTTTAAGGTGTTGTTTTTTTAAAATCTTTAGTCATGTTTGTCTGTGTTGTATAAAAAGTTTATATCTCTGCCACCTAATCTTAAATGGGTACACACACGACCTGGCCCAACATGGCCTCGCCCGACAAGGTCTCATTTATGTCAGTTCCGTCCCTTATAACAAATGAGTTCAACACCCCTGCTCTAAGTTGTGGAGTGTTGTGAGCAAACATTTTACTTTGTGAGCCAAAAGAGCTACTAGCATTAAAGTTGTGAGCGAGCTTACATTAGACTATTGTGTAAATTCGTAATTTAGAAGATTATTGCCATAACTTTGTAAAAATCTCAAAATGGATTCTTTTAAACTATATTTTAAGAATGATTTAAACATTTTAAGTGAAATCAGAATCGAGTCAAATTTCATTACAGAATATGTTTTAATTTATGTCTTCCTTTCTCTGCTTTCCAGAAATTGTAAATACTGTCAATATCAATATTATTCCCCTTAGATACATGCAGTTTAATTCTTATTAAGTTCTCCAGGTTATCCATATCTAGCCAATGTCTAATCTCAGTTTTAATGGCATTTATCAAGCAAGAACCTCTTTCACAATTTACTTCCCAGAGGCTGGGTACAGACCAGTGCCTTGAGGTGGCAGCCTCCTGTCCTGGGAGAAATCCAGCAGAGGAGGAAGCACCCCTGAGGCAGTCAGATGGCACGTAGCCCACTAGCAGGACAGGGATGGGCTGGGCACACACAGACCTTTCAAGCACTTGAGTAGAGCTTCCCAGGTGTTCCCCGGCCAATCAGATGGCCAGGAAAAGTGACAGGGAAGTGCCCTGGTGATTTGCTACTTCGAAAGTGGTAGCTTTTCCAGGCACTTCTGACACTGGAAGATGGGGTGAGTACAGGAGCAGGATGGTCTCCAGATGTTCACATCTGGACTTGATTTTTTAATCCATCTGGGGGCTGTCCCTGTGTCATGTCAAACTGCCAGTCTGGACCCAGCCAAATGCATGCTCTGCAAAGAGAATTCACTTCCCAGATACAGGATCAAACTGATTGAGTTTGCAACCCCAGACTCCATCAGGTCTACTCTACCCTCAAGTAGGCCAGGAGCAGGAGGACTGGCTTATTTGATGCTTGTTGCAGAAGCCCCATCAAATTCAATGGGAGTTACGCCACCTCCAACTCACTGTGTGTGGGTTCCTAAGCCTTCAGCAACTTTGCTAGAGACTCCCTCTGCCCACCCTTGAGGTCTGACCTCTCCCATGGAGGTTGGCAAGGGAGGTTGGGAGAGAAGCTTCCTGATGGCCATGCAAGGTGGTGGGCCAGCTGCACATGTGGCCAGCAGCTGGGCTGGGCATGACCTACACTGAGCCAAAAATCCCTGCACTAAGGAATGAAAATTAATGCACCAGCACATGCCAGTATAGCTTAGCAGGAACACCTCCACTGATCCATGCCTGCTGTTGATCACACCCTATCTAGCAACAAGAACAAAAACCCTGGGTGAGTAGCTCAGGGAACTACAGCAATAAAATGCTTGCCAACATGACCCTCAGGAGTTTCAGCAGTACTTCTTCCACTCATGCAATTCTGATTCTCTAAGACTCTTCCAAGTGTTTTACAAAAGAATCATTTTTCCTCTTTTTAGAATCAAGTCTAACTTTCTAATCTCATGACATCTTTCTTTGCGGAGTGCCAATTTCCAACAGTTACAAATTCACATAGCATTTTAACTTTGCTTAGCTGAACCTTTCCTCTTCCAGGCATGGTACTACCTTTCCCAATGAGAAAAACAAGAGGTGGACTTGTTAGTAGGTGGAATCTCTGCTATTTGCTCAAGCTACTCTCTCTCTCTCTTTAGAGTTGCTGCTGTCAGAACATGAAGCTGAGGGTGAGGTCCTCCTTCAACAGTGGTGGTACACTGCACTGACCTGGCAAGCAAGCCCCATCTCATCAGACCTCAGAAGCTAAGCAGGGACAACTCTGGCAAGTACTTGGATACCTCCTTGGAATACCAGCAGGCTTTATTCAGTCACCTCTCTGAATATCTTCCATGTGCCCAGTAGGGGCCAATCACCAGGACTTTCTGGTGCATGCGCATGCACATACACACAATTTTATTTTAATTTTATTTTATTTATTGTGGCGGTACATTAAGTGTTATTCTAAATAGTCCAATGGGTTATTGAGCTCCCTATTTTTCTTATTTCCGACTAGTATAAGCTCTCCAAAGTCTTAGACCAATGAAATGTTGATGTGTGCTACTCCTACAATACCACAACGAATATCTTGTATCGGCCAACAGACAGAGCAGGAAACACGTAAGAGTGTCCAGGAGAACAAAGTGTGAGTTCAGTGGCAAAGTGTGTGCACACAAAAGCTTATACCTTGAATAAAACTTGGCTGGTCATAAAGTTGCCATTGGACTCACACTTTGTTCTGCTACTTCAGACCAGCATGGCCGTCCACCTGATGCTGTCCAGGGATGTACATGGAGTCTACACTTTGTGTTGCTTTTTTGTATTTCTATTCCATTTTCTTATGAGGACAAGAAAAAGAACAGATATGGTATATGTTGTGTGCTTACTTTAACAAGAAAAAAAGGGAGAGAGTAATCTGTGCTTAAAAATTTAAAAAGTAAAATGGGCCTCAAACATCAGATGTCACATTCAGTTCCCCAACACCACCTATGGCTTTTAATTTTAGTTAGTCAAACACAAAATTGTTGATGGAAATCATTATTCAGCTTTTCTTTCAGCCCACAAAAAGAACAATTTTTTTTAGTAAGGTCATTTTGCAGCATTGCTATATTAAAAATGTGCATTTTCAACAACAAAATATGTTTCTCATGCACATGGAAATAGATCAGTGGATTCTGATTGGGTTGACTCATATAAGAAAAAGATGAGAAGAGATGAGACTGGATTTATACCCCACCCTTCACTACCTGAAGGAGTGTCAGAGCAGCTTACAATGTCCTTCCCCTCCCCACAACAGACACCCTGTGAGGTAGGTGGAGCTGAGAGAGCTCTAAGAGAAACTGCTCTTGAGAGGAACAGCTCTGCGAGGTGAGTGATTCAAGGTCACATCAGCCGCTGCATGTGGAGGAATGGGGAATCAAACCCGGTTCTCCCAGATAAGTCTGCACACTTAACCACTACACCAAACTGGCTGCCCCCTGAAGCTGCCATTTTCTCCAGAGGTAATGACCACTGTAGTCTGGAGATGATTTGAAAATCTGAGAGATTTCCAGGTCCCACCTGAAGTAGGTAACCCTATTTCCAGTGCAGGTAGTGATGGCAGATTGCTTTAAAAGGGGATGAAACAAATTCCTGGAAGAGAGGTCCATTAATGATTACTATCCATGGTGACTGAAGGGAGTCTCCATGCACAGAGGCAGCAAACCTCTGACTACCAGTGCTGGGAGGCAGAAGGGAAAGGGCCTGAACTTCTATGGCTTCTTTATTTGGCCCTCCAGGGCAGCTAGTTGGCTGCTGTGTGAGCCAGGCTGTTGGACTAGATGGACCACTAGTCTGATTCAGCAGAGCTCTTCTAATGTTCTTAACAATTAGATAAATAAACACACAAATAAATAAATAGTTTATCTTCTGGATTAAAACGAGAGGCAAGCATTGTTCATAAAGACATACGTATTTTCTTAATCAGTTTCCAAAGCAATTGCACATATCCTCCTTACGCCGGCAGGACAGCCCTGAAATCATGTCTGCTTCTTTTGTCCACATTTTAGAACTCCATCATGCATGGGGGAAAGGACAATGCCCTTCCCCTTATTTCATTATGAAAGACATCTTTTGTTGTTTTTTCTCCAATTCTTTGGCTGAACCGGCAGCAACAACTATCGTTGTTCTGTTCCGGCTTCAAGGGAATCACAAAGGATGCTAAGCATCTGCATTGCCACATCATTGGATTCCGCATTATAGCTGTGCTGCAGAAATAATTTGCCTCCTGGAATGTCTTGTCCACAAAGGACAAACCAGTTGCAAATGACTCCAATAGTGCAACGAAAGCAAACCGTCAAGTGCTGTGGATGAAGCCATGGCAGTAGTGGTGGAGATTCCCCACTTGGCCCAAGCTGCTGTCACTTCTAGGTTCCTGTTTTGCTGTCCTTCTTAAGAGCAGCTTGGAAGGCCTGAGGAGAAGGTATTAGTGATTTTGAAAATCCTCATTCCCCCAAGCCTCCTGCTGACTTAAGGCAGAAGTAATTTATGCTAAGTGATCTAAAGAATGATTCCTTTTAAGAACATAAGCTTATTGTAGTAAAGTCTCTTTCATGTTCTCTTCAAGAATCTCCAAACAAGCAGGCAATTAATGATCCACCAGCAACTAGTCATCCATGCCACCTACTTTCTTCATGCCCCTGGTGTGATTAGTCAGAGTTTAGAAATGGGGTGCGTTTTCAAGTGGCGCTTCAGGGATTTCCTCCATACTTGTCAGTACAGCTGTAGCATAGGCCAAGTCATGGTATCTCACTGCATCCTCATTGATCAGTTTCTACCATCTCAGCCTCTCTGCCCATATAGCAGGCTTAGACATGCTTGCTATCCCACCAATGTCCAACAGGAGGCATATTGGACTGCTCTGAGCAATGTATGTTTTTGCTGCCATCTTGCTTTAATTAACTGGTTTAAATTATAGATTTATTGTATTTTATTTATGTTGCTAGCTGTCCTGAGCTCACCATGGGGTAGGGCAGGACAGAAGTGCAATAAATAAATAAATAAAATGGTACATCATCTCCTTGTTCTGTAGGGCAATGAGTTGTTGATTCATCCAACATGGCGGGTTAAAAGATTTGAAACTCACTTCGGCTGCACCTGCAGTGCATAGTTTAGGAATCACTAACTAGACACACACACACGCAGACTTCAGTACAGACAAAACAGGGACCATTTCAGCCTGACCTTTGTAGTTTCCAAACATCCAAATAAGCAAACTTCTCACGGCTTAAACCACTGTGCTGCAAACGACAGCAATCTGTTACCACACAGCAAGGTTAAAAAGGCTGATGGCAATAAGTGAATACACTACAAATAAGCTACACATTAAAGCTTATTAGACTCACAGCTCAAAGAAACAAGGAATTGGTTTGACATTCGCACTATAATTTATGTCTGCTTAAAGCATCGGCTCTGTTATTAAAAAGGTTTTTTTTTAAGCCTGGGATAAACTGAAGGAAAATCAATATTTAACAAAGCTATGTCCTTCAGAAGTTGAAACTGAAGACTTTTTTTTTTTTTTTTTTAAAAGATGCAATTATTTATTAAGACTGTAATATTTTGATTCTATTCATTGGGTCCTGTGAATTGTTTGAGACCTCCTGATTTTTATATAAAGCTGCTTTATAACAAATCAGGTAATTGGTCCTTCTCAATATTCCAGGCTCTGACGAACAGGAGTGTTCCAGGGTCCCAGGCAGAGAATGATCTTTCCCAACGTATACTATCTGAGACCCCCATCCTTTTTGGCAAATAGCAGGAATAAAACCCACACCAGTGTTGGGAAGTGGGGACCAGTTCTATGGCTTGTTTTGTGATCAGTTTTTGTACTTCTTCTAGAAGCATGGTGGAAGGAAGAGTGGCAACAAAGTTCGATACAGGAGGAGTCTGAAAAAACTCTACCATGTATCGCATTTGTCTGATAGGTAGGGGCAAAGACAAGTGGGTTTGGAGGGATGGTGGATGACTGAAGGAGGTGAGAGGATAAGGGAGTCAAAGACCCTGACCGATTTCGCCCTCACCTTACTCCATTCTCACATCCGTCTTCTCCGCGTGGCGTCCTCCCGATCAGACCACTGGACTGATCCAGCAGGGTTGTTATGTTCATATGGAATATCGTAAATATGGAGGTGTTTGTTTTGTTATTAATATGCTATTCATAATTTGCATGGTGCAGGAATTTCCTAATTTGTCCCATGTGACAAATCCCAATTCATACAAAGAGGATGCAAAATAATAAAGAAGCGCTGCATGTAAAGAGGGCCCATGGCTCAGCGGTGGAGCAGCACCTGTGTGGCATACAGAAAGTCTCAAGTTTAACCCCCATCATCTCCAGTTTGAAGGATCTGTCAATAAGTTATATGAAAGACCTCGCCTAGAAAGCCTGGAAAACAGCTATCAGTGAACAGAATAGGGCTACCAATCTTGTACCATTGTTGAAGAAGCACTAAAAGATGAACAGATTCCCCTGGAAAAGCCTGTTGGTGAAACACATAGGGAATATTTAGCTGAATAATAAAACACAATCTTTAATTGTGCCAT
Organism: Heteronotia binoei; assembly: GCF_032191835.1. Taxonomy (NCBI): domain Eukaryota; kingdom Metazoa; phylum Chordata; class Lepidosauria; order Squamata; family Gekkonidae; genus Heteronotia; species Heteronotia binoei. Next base: position 37,360,161 of record NC_083223.1, read on the forward strand.
TGGCCTTGGCAGATTTTTTTTCTATCTTAGTAGACAGAACAGACAATACTGGTATAGAAAGACAAACAGTCTGATTCTGCTTTGTCTAAGTCAGTAGAGGGTGTATTCATATATATGTGAGCATTTGTATTTGATTGGTGATGTACTACTACAGATGATGGTGGTGTAGTTTATAATGCAGCGATCCACTTGGACAGAGATTTGTTAGTCTGTGGCATGGAGAAAGCAAAACAAGTAGCTGAATGTCCTATTTCACACACTTTTAGTTCACCTCATCCCACACCTTCCAAATATGCATGTGCACTAGACAACAATTTCTGTGTAACTTTTGGCTCTTGGCAACTCTTTCACCAAACCTTTCAAACTGCTTTTTAAACAATAGTGAATATTTTAAAAGCAGTTTGTGAGGGGGAGCAGCTGGTGAAAAGTGCTGTTTATAAGGACTGGGCATACATTCATATTATGTTGCAAACCCTCATGTCTTCTTTTCTGCCTCTCCTTCTCCACAGTCCTTCCACTTTTTTCTTCTGCCTCCCATCTGTATAAAATTATGTAAATATTTTTTAAAACTTTATATCCAGCTGCTTCTCTTGTTTAAGGCAGTTTATTAAAAATATGTCTGCTAGTTCAGAGCTTTTTTTGGTAGAAAAAGTCCAGCAGGAACTAATTTGCATATTAGACCACACCCCTGACACCAAGCCAGCCAGACCTGCGTTCCTGCTTACAAAGAAAAAGACATTCTGCTAGGTTATAAACTGGAACTTATCATTATGAATACTGTACTAAAAGAGTTTTACTGTGTGTGCTAAGTGCTGCCAAGTCACTTCCGATTTATGGCACCCTCCCTCTTGGAGTCTCACCTTAACATGGTAAGGGGGTTTGTGCGCATCAGCAAAGGGAAGAGCAATGCCATAAGGGGCCTAGACTCTGCCAAGAGGCAGTCACTCAGGACAGAAAGGTCACAGCTGAGACACCAGATTAAGATGCATCCACCCCCTTCTGGGAATCAACAGCCACATCAGCAGAAGAGAACAGACGGTTGCAATCATGATGGGGGTAGAAGAATCCTTAAAGGGCAGTGGCTGCTGGTCAGCAGCAGTAGTGGAAGATGACACTAGTTTATTTATTTGTTTTATTACTTTAAATTTCTATCCTGCCTTCTCCACAAGCGGACTCAGGGTGGCTTTGGTTCCTTCATAGGCAACAGCAGGGCCACTTCAGCTAACTCTGGTTTGTACTGCCTTTCCAGATTTGGGTGGAACCTGAAAATGAATGGGCAAGAACACTATCATGGTTCATCTAGACAGCATTCCAAAAACTTCAAGCCTCTACTGAGAACGGAAGATTCTTTTCACTTACCATGAAGTCTCTGTGGTCCCGGAGTGGTCCAGTCCTCACTCTTAGGATCATAGCTCCTCCTCTCCGAAGGCAGGACTGAACAAACTTGACTCGGAGGGGAGGTGCTTGACCCCTGGATTCCAGTCCTTCTGCAAGCCACCACACCTCCCTAAATATAACTTCAAAATAACAGGGGAAAGAAAACCAGAGAACGATCTTCCGCCCCTGTTGAACACCACTCCGGTCCCCCTCCGCAGCACCAATCAGTCAGGGTACAATCCGTAATGGGAAGAGAGAAAAAGACCTTCAGCACCAGAACCCAGAGTCGAAGCTGAGAACCCCCCAACACAACTGGGTGGGTAGGACTGGACCACAGAGAAAGAAGACTTGATGGTAAGTGAAAAGAATCTTCCGTTCTCCAGTGGTCCCAGGAGTGGGCCAGTCCTCACTCCTGGAACGTAAAAAAGCCTTGTCCCAGGGTGGGCCCCTCAGCTGCACCCCTAGACCACGAGCTGGAGGACCTTCCTACTGAATGTGGCCTCAGCCAAGGCTGCCTTATCGATCCTTTCATGCCTGGTAGAGGAGTGGACCGATTTCCATGTGGCCGCCTTGCAGACCACCTCCAATGAAGGAAAGGATCTATAGGCCGCCGAGGTGGCCGCCCCTCTAAGGGAATGAGCTGTAACACCCTGTGGGCCTCACAAATGCAACCCCTGATCCATCTGCTAATGGTGGAGGGCGAAATCTTATGCCGCTTATCTGACACCCTGAAAGACACAAACAAGGCATCTGACTGGCGAATCTCTTTGATCCTATTTAGGTAAAAACTGAGGGCACTGCAAACATCCAGGCAGTGCCACAGTCTCTCCTTCTCGTGAGATGGAGTGGGGCAAAAGGATGGAAGGACAATGTCCTCCGATCGATGACAGCTAGAATTTGCTTTTGGAATGAATGCGGTATCTGTGCATCGTACCACTTTATCTTGATGGAACACGCACAGATCTTTGTGGGTGGAAAGGGCCTGAAGCTCTGAAACCCTGCGCGCTGATGTAATGCCAACTAAGAACACCATCTTGAAAGTGAGCAGTTTAAGACTGCCATGGGCTCAAAGGGCTTACAACAGAGAGTGTCCAACACCTTATTTAAATTCCACGAGGGGAACCGGTATACCTGAGGTGGATTAATCAGAGCCACCCCTTTCAGAAATCGTCTAATGTGTGAGTGAGCTGTCGGAGATCTACCCTTTTCTGACCCCCTAACGGATGCAATGGCTGCCACCTGTCTGCTCAGGGTACTAGTACTAAGGCCTTTCTCTAGCCCATCCTGAAGGAAGGCGAGGATAGCTGGGACAGGGGCCTTCAGGGGATCCTCCCCCTTCCCCACACACCAATCATGGAATACCTGCCAGGTGACATTATAGGCCCTATTGGTAGAAGGCTTTCTGGAGGACAGCATGGTTTCCACAATCGATGCCGGGTAGCCTATACTAATCAGCTGTTGCCACTCAATCTCCAAACAGTGAGCTGGAGAAGCTCTGGCCATGGGTGAGTCAGGCTTCCTTGGGAGAGTAGGTCTGGTCTTAGCAGAAACCTCCAAGGAGTCTCCACTGCAAGTCTTTGGAGGTCCTGGAACCAGGCTCTTCTGGACCAAAAGGAGCTACCACTATCGCTTCTGCCTTCTGTTCCTGAAGTCTCTGCAGGAATCGTGGAATGATATGGAATGGAGGGAAGGCATACAGCAGCGTCCTCGGCCAGTCCAAGTTTAGGGCATCTATTGCCATGGATCCTCTGCTTCTGGTCCTGGAGAAGTACTGAGCCACCTGGCGATTGCTGTCTGAAGTGAAGAGGTCCACTTCCGGGGTCCCGAATCTTTGACAAATCTGTCGAAAGGTCTTGTGATGAAGTTCCCATTTCACTTGGTCCAGAGACTGACAGCTCAGCCAATCTGCGACCACGTTGTCCCTTCCTGCCACATGGGTGGCTTTGATGGATGAGAGATGGTCTTCTGCCCATCGAAACAGTGACTGCTTCGGACTGAAGCTCCCTGTACCTCATGCCTCCTTGTTGGTTTATGTACGCTTTTGCCATCGTGTTGTCCGTCTGGACAAGAATGTGTGCCCCCTCCACATACTTCACCATCTTGAGAAGGGCTAGTCTTATGGTCCTCAATTCCAGGAGGTTTATGCTTTCTCTGGCTTCTTGAGAGTTCCACTGACCCTCCACTACTACTCCTGTCATGTGGGCTCCCCATCCGAACAGACTGGCATCTGTCGTTATCACCAATCTCTTGGGTTTCCTCATCTCCTGTCCCTGGAGGAAGTAATTGGGAACCTGCCACCATTCGAGGGTGCGTAGCAGAGTGGTTGGTATTGAAAGCAGAATCAGGCTCCTGATGCTTATTTGTTTCTGGAAGGGAAGTAGAAGATTTTGTAGGGGTCTTGTGTGGAAACGCGCCCACTGAACTACATCCTGACACAGCACCAGCATGCCCAGCAATTTTGCCAGGCTCATCAGCTTCACTGTCCTTCTTTTGTTGATCTCGGTCAAGAGCTGGAGAATCTTTGTCCGTTTCTCTGTTGTTAGGAAGACTTTGTTCCCACTGGAGTTGATTTGAACCCCTAGGTGTGTCAGAAACTGGAACTGTTTTAGTGAACTCTTCTGCAGGTTTATGACAAACTCGTGAGATCTGAGGGGCCTCATGGTCTGATCTAAGGCTGTCCTGATCTGTTCCGCTGACCAAGCCTTGACTAGGATGTTGTCCAGTATGGAAATAAGGCCACTCCCTGCAGGTGGAGGGCTGCCACTAGGGTGCCCAGGACTTTGGTGAACACTCTGGGAGAAGTTTTGAGACCAAAGGGCAGAGCCCTGTATTGGTAGTGACACCCATCATATGAGAAACTAAGGAACCTGCGATGTTTCCTCACAATGGGAATGTGGAGGTAAGCCTCCGAGAGATCTATGGAGGCCATGAAGTCCCCCTGTTGGATTGCGGCTAGGATAGACTTCAGGGTCTCCATCCTGAACTTCTTTGTGACGATCCGCTTGTTCACCCACTTCAGGTCCAGTATCGCCTGAACATCTGTTTTTTGGGGGGTACCACAAAAAAGACCGAGTAGGTACCGTGAAACCTTTCCACCATGCGAACCGGTTCTATGGTGGCTATCTGTACCAGATGGTCGATGGCTAGCAGCAACGTCTGATGCTTCTCAGGGGATCGGGACCTGGGTACTTCCAGAAAATGATCCCAGGGAACAGAGTGAAACTCTAGTGAGTAGCCGTTGGACACCATGTCCAGCACCCACTTGTCCATTATCATTTGGTGCCACATGTGAGAGAATTTCTAGAGTTGGCTGCCTATCCCCTCCATGGCCGGGCTCCCATTCCAGTCATGCCAAGGTGGGTTTCCTTGATCCTTTGGGAGGCTGGTTCTGTTTCCCTGCAAAGGAGGTTCTGCCTTCTCTGGGTTTTGGTTGCTACTTTGCTCTATAGGGCTTAAAGGAGGATTGTCTGGAGTCCCTCCTGTTATCCCGAAAGGGCTGAAACCTCCGCTTGGCCCTATTGTCCCTTTGCTTGGAGGGCAGAACTTTTTTCTTGTTCCTGTCTTCGATGAGGCATCTATCCAGACACTCGCCGAATAGGGCCCCCCTTTGAAAAGAACTGCTGCCACCTTAGATCTGGTGGACGGGTCCGCATCCCAATTATGCAGCCAGGTGTTCTGCTGGGCTGTGACGCTAGAAGTCATGGCTCTGGCTGAGAGCAGAACTGCTTCCAACATGGAGTCTGCTGAGAAGGCAGTTGCCAATGTGATCTTCTTCAGTGAGTCCTTAACGTTCTTAGGCAGGTCATCCCTCTTGGCCAGGTCTGACAGCCAGATGTACGAAGCTCTGCAGAACAGAGATGTGGTGGCTGACACCTTAAGAGTGTTGGCAGATGCCTTGAAGTCCCATCTGAGAGCCTGCTCAATGCCCTGCTCCGTGGGGTCCTTTGGCATCCCATTGGGAGGATGGAATTGGAAGAAAGGCTGTTGACCGGGTCATCCACCACTGGTAGCTTAAGTCGTCTGGTAGCTTCTGGGATGAAAGAATAGAACTTTGTGAAATTAGAAGAGGTGGCTTTAGGCTTTGCCGGCTGCTCTCATACTGACCTGATGATGGAATAAAATCCAGCTGGCAAGGAAACCTGCAGGGGTTTAAAGTCTGATTTTGTAATAATATCTTCCATCCCCACTGGAAATTCTGCCTCCTCCTCCTCTTTGGTCTTGGGGGTGTATTGAATCTATAGTGATCTGATCACCTTGGGAAGCAACCTTGGATACACATCCGGGGGGGAACAGTTTGGAATGGGTGGAGGCCACTGCCTCCTCTGAGAGTTCTCCAGTATCCTCTAGTATAGAAGCATCCGATAGATCGGAGTCCACCTCCTCCTGATCTGGTGAGGGACTGTGGTCTGCTCTACTGCATTTAGGGGGTCTGGGGGAGAAACTCTCTTCCACCCTATCTGGTTCCCTGTGCTTCAGCTTTGTTGTTCTCTTAGCTGGAGGGGCTGGGGTGGTGGCTGTAGATGCCGCCAGGACCTCCTTCTTCACTAAACTTTGGATCCAGGAGAAGAGGTTATTCTTCGCCTCCTCTCCAGACAAATCAATGGGGTAGCTTTTGCCCTTCTCTTCCTGGGCTGGTGAGTCAGACAGCTCCAGGTCACATGTAGCCCCCTCCAGGACTGCTCCATTGTGGAAACTGGTGGAGGCGGCCATCTTAGTAAGAGTAAAACTGAAAGTGAAACAACACACCAAAATAGCTGCCATTCCTGCCAAGAAACGCTCATGCCCCCCCCCCGGTCCCCTAGCAGGGCTTTGCTCCCCACTGCCCTCCTCCCTTCCTTTCCAGCAGGGTTCTGGCTACTGTGGTCATATCCCTCTGGTCCCTGAACGGAAGAGGGGGGCAGGGTTCACCCAACCAATGCCTCGGCTGTGGCAAGCCAGCGTTCGGCATCCTCTTCTGGGGGTGATTTTCCTCGGGCATGGGTGCGGCAGGGTTGGGGTAAGGTCGGCCAAACCTCTGCTCTCCCCACACACCCCTGGAGCCTTCCTCCCCGGCGCGAGTCTTACCGCGGCTCAACTGTTGCACGGTCTTCTGTCACTCGTGCCGGGCGTCCTGGCTCCGGCAGTCTGGGAGGGCTGCACAGCAACCACGAGTCCTCTCCCCATCTCCCGCTCTTTGCCGCTGCTTGTCTGGCCCCTGGGTTTGCCTGGGTGATGTTCATGGCAAACGTGGACAAGCGGCAATCTTCTGCAGCCTCCCGGTATGTTAATGGGGCCGAGCAGGGTGGCTTGCACGTGCCTTGCTCCTCCGATGCCATCAAAAGGTGAGGGGGGTGAGTTCCCCCGCCTTGAGGAATAGTGCGAAGGCACTCATTGTTCTCCTTTTCTCTCTTTTTTTAAACAGTTCTCCAGGCAAGGAGCCTAAAGGACTCTATCAGCACGTCCTTCTTCAATGGCAGGGCTAAACAAACTGGAATCCAAGAGTCAAGGACCTCCCCTCTGGGTCAAGTTTGTTCAGTCCTGCCTTCGGAGAGGAGGAGCTATGATCCCAAGAGTGAGGATTGGCCCACTCCTGGGACCACTGGAGAAGAGCCTGCTGCTCCTACCTGTTGTTTCAACTTCTCAAGAAAAAGAAAAGTCTTATTATAAAAACTTGAATGTAGTGAAGCTCACAGCAGAAGCTCATAGACACTTACATTACCTCTTGTATTCAATTTTCTGGAACTCATATATGTTGGATCATCAGCAGATTGTTCTTCCCTGGCTGTGGCTCACTAGCACAGCATCTGCTTGACATGCGGAAGGTCCCAGGTTCAATCTCCAGCATCTCTTTAAAAAAGCATCCGGTAGAAGGTGATGTGAAAAACCTCAGCCTGAGACCTGGAGAAGCATTGCTGGACTGAATAAGTACTGACTTTGATGCACCAAGGAACTGATTCAAAATAAGGCAGCTTCATGTGTTCTACATTCATTTGAATCTGAAATATTGCTCCAAGCACATTCACACTATTCTTCAGCTCAGAAACTATTTGGCTTTTTCTGTTCTGTTTTTTTTCCCTTTTTTTTTAAAAAAAAAATGCAGCTGTATTTGTATAACATTTTTGAAACTGCCCCTCTAAAAATACAGAGTGATGAAAAAAATGAATGTCATTGTTTCAGTCTTTAACATCACTATTATTCTGGATGAGATAAAACATTATACCAACCACTATATAAATGGGAACACGCAATAAATAAAAACTCCATCAGTAGTCTTAATCAGATCTTCTGCAAGCCAGTATGAGGGCATCTCATTGCAAAGACCTCATTCATGCAAAGAAAAGGTTCATTTGAAGTGCAGTAATAAATAATAAATGGGGAACATATTTCTGAAAGGTTATTCTGTCACAAAGTTAATTCTGGCACAAGATGACTCAAACCATCTGCAGTCTGAGGAAGAAGAATTGGACGTATTTGACAAGCCTGAATCCTCATACTTAGATTTTAAAAAAAAAAAAAATCTCCCATTTAATTCCAGCTCCCTTAGAGAACATGCTTTGCCATCAACTCTCCATTAAATGCTAGCAATGAAAACCCCCCTGCTGTCTCATACACTCTTCACCTCTTAAACAAGGGTTGAAAAGGTCAAGTTGGTTTTGTGAACTTTTATCAGACACACCACTTCCTTCACACATACTATGAAGGTACATGTTAAATCCTCTAAAATGTCACCTTACTGAGAACAGACTCATGGTACGCTTACAAGGTTGTCTGGATTCATCACTCAATCATATTGGTGGGTTGGAACACAACTGTTTGTAGAGCAGTTATGTTTTGCTTTTTTTTTAAACCAAGGATCCTGGTATTTGCCATTTTACATCACAGATGATTCTTGATATTCATCAAATACTGACTAGTACATTTCTCACAGGATGAGGAATTATATTTAAAAGGATAGTTAAAAAGGTCAACCTAAACAGAACTCATAAATAACAAAATAGTCACAATTTTTTTTTGTGGGGGGGGGGGGAAGAGGAGGCCTCTGCTTAGTGCAATGAAGGTAGCCACTCCAAGTCATCTGACTTTGCCTCCAATTCTCCTCCTTCTGACTTCAGAGAGGACATGGAGGTCAGTGGGATGAAGAATAGTAGAACAAGCAGGGCTCTTTTTAATAATAATAATAATAATTTTATTTATATCCCGCCCTCCCCACCTCGGCAGGCTCAGGGCGGCTAACAACATTTTATAAAAACATACAGTAGTTAAAAGCCTTTAAATTTAACAATATAAAACAGTGAACACTAACTTAACAACATTCCCTGGCCCAAAGTTTGCTTTTCTCCATTGTCAGTTGTGCATCCTTGTTCTCAGGGCTCTTTTTCTAGCAGGAGCTGCTCTGCATATTAGGCCACACACCCCTGATGTAGCCAATCCTCCTAGAGCTTACAGTAGGCCCTGTACTAAGAGCCCTCTAAGCTCTTGGAGGATTGGCTATATCAGGGGGGCGTGGCCTAATATGCAGAGGAGCTCCTGCTAGAAAAAGAGCCTTGAGAACAAGGATGCACAACTGACAATGGAGAAAAGCAAACTTTGGGCCAGGGAATGGGAGAAGAGACGAAAAAGAACCCCAGTAGAACTGTGCTAGAGAGAGAAAAAGAGACCTGTCATGGAAGAAAGAGGAGTAGGAGAGAAATAAGAACAAAGGAGGAGACAAAGGGAAATATGTGAAGGAAGTGTGAAGGAAGGGACTGGGGGGAGCAAAAGAACACAAGGTGCCAGCTTTCTACACTCCTGATATTTTCATAGTAAGATAATAAATACATACTAGTTTTGTACATGCCCTGACAAGGATGTCCCAGGCTAGCCCAATCTTGTCAGATCTCAGAAGCTAGGCAGGGTTGGCCCTGGCCAGTATTTGGATGGGAGACCACCAAGGAATACCAGGAATACACAGAGGCAGGCAGGGGCAAACCACCTCTGAACATCTCTTGCCCTGGAAACCCTTTGGAGTCACCATAAATCAGCTGTGACTTGACAGCAACAACACAGTTCTGTACATGCATGCTAGGGGTTTTGTATGTGTGTTGAACTACATATCACTCATATATGTGATTTGTTATCTACAATAATAGTAAATTATAGTAACTTCTCTTTGTTTGGTTGAGTGGGCTGAAGGTGAAGGTGATTGAAAGTGATTGTTGCTGATTGCTGCTGATTGCTTAGGAGTGGCAGTGCTCCCCACCCTCTTTGCATTGTTAAGCTGCGCCTTGCCAGAGAGCTAAAGGGCTCTTGGCCTGGGGGCTGTGTAAGGACCAGGAACCCAGATCCCTAATTTCCTTGTTCTCCCAATAAGGTAAGTTGACCCTCCAGAAGGGGAGCCACTTAAACAAACAGGATTTAAAGAGGACTGTATATTTAAAAAAAAAAAAAAAAGCTATCATGATGGTAGAATGCCAGCAGGGGGGTGGGGGCTTTCCAGTGTTTTGCACTGTGTCACATATATGACTATCTGCCCACAGGACAGAAGACTTGGGTGTGTGCTCGATGCAAGGAGCTCCTGGTCCTCAGGGAACGAGTTCATACCCTTGAGGCCGAGGTGACTGCCCTGGAGAAGCAGAGACGGTCCGTTAGGCACTCGGGGAAGACTCTCGAGGGCGTATTAGATAAGCCCCGTGTCAAGTCTGCTGTAGTTTGTATAAGATGTATCTTTGGTTCAGGAAAAGGATCCTGGGTAAAAACCACATTGTATCCCAATGCTGCTAGCTTGATCTCTCCTCTTCCCCCCTCCTTCCCTTTGTTATGTAGTAATGCTTTGAAATGGGAATATGGGAACAAGATAGTAGTGCCTTCTCAGGAGAGCGTGGGGGGAACTGGTGCCAAGAAGGCGGCCAAGGCCGACCAGGCCTGAGAACGAAATAGTAACATCAATGTGTGAATGTATCCTGCATAGAGTACCCCTCCCTCAAGAATCCCTTTGATGTATACCTTAAATGCTTGCCTTGATTGTATACTCGCCAGTCTTTCAACCTGGCTCTATAGCCTAACAGCATGTTACAATAAACTAGAAACTTTTATCAAGAAGGTCTCGTTATTGAAACATCAGACTTGACACCCCGCTCTGAACGTGGCAGCCCCGTTGCTGCCAGGGAGTGTGAGGGTCGAGAAGGAACAGGGCACCATGCTGAGGATAAGGGGAATACGCCCTGAGAAGGGACCTCTTCTTCAGTTGGTGAGTGGGAATCCCTTCGCGCCAAGGAACCATCCCTGGGCGGGGGGGGGGGGTCTTGGTAGTTGGTGATTCAATCCTTAGGCAAGTAGACAGCTGGGTGGCAAAACCGCGTACTGACCGTATGATGACTTGCCTGCTTGGTGCGAAGGTAGCGGACATTACGCGTGTAATAGATAGGCTGATAGTGCTGGGGAGGAGCCAGTGGTCGTGGTGCATGTTGGCACCAACGATGTGGGGAAATGCAGTCGTGAGGTCCTAGAGGAAAAATTTAGGCTGCTAGGCAAGAGACTTAAGACCAGGACCTCCAAGATAGCCTTCTCAGAAGTGCTACCTGTTCCACGTGCAGGGCAGGAGAGACAGGCACAAATTAGAAGTCTCAATGTGTGGATGAGACGATGGTGTAAGGAGGAAGGCTTTAAGTTTGTTAGGCACTGGGATGCTTTCTGGAACAAGTGGGAGCTGTACAAAAGAGACGGTCTCCTCTTGTCCCCAGATGGAACCAGGCTGCTGGCGCTTAAAATCAAAAAGGTGGCAGAGCAGTTTTTAAACTAAATCTTGGGGGAAAGCTGACAGGAGATGAAACGTCTCTCGTTCGGGAGGACTCATCTCAAAGAGATGAAGGGTTAGCTGCTATTTTTCTACTGGGTAATGGATCACAGTTGTCCACTGTGATGGTGACAAACAGTATGGACTGTCTGCCAGAGTCTCAAGGCAGCAGGAGGAAGGTGGCGGGCCCAGCTTCCCTGGGAAATTATAGATGTTTGTATGCAAATGCTAGAAGTGTTCGAAGTAAAATTGGTGAATTGGAATGTTTAGTGTTGGGAGAAAACATAGACATTGTGGGAATTTCAGAAACTTGGTGGAATGAGGAGAATCAGTGGGACATGGTGATTTCTGGATATAAGTTATATCAGAAGGATAGGGAGGGAAGGGTTGGAGGTGGGGGTGGCTCTGTATGTCAGAGAGAATACGATCCAGTAAGACTGAGATCAGAGAATTAGATTCCCTTCTAGAAATGCTTTGGGTTGAAGTGGAGGGCTGAAAAGGAAATTTAACTATGGGAATTTGTTATCGCCCACCAAATCAAAAGATAGAGGACGATTATAAAATGATGGAAGGATTAAAGATAGCAGCTAAACGCAAAAACTGTGTCGTAATAGGTGATTTTAAATACCCGCAGATTGATTGGGTCTATATGTGTTCTGGTCGAGAGAAAGAGACTGAGTTTCTTGATGCTCTCAATGACTGTGCTATGGCGCAGATGGTCTCAGAACCTACCAGGGGTAAGGCGATTCTGGATTTGGTCCTAATTAATGCCCAAGACTTGGTGAGAGATGTAAAAGTGATCGCACCACTTGGGAGCAGTGACCATAACGTTATTGATTTCACCATTTGTATAAATAGAGAGTTGCCCCAAAAGACCGGCACAACCACGTTTAACTTTAAAAGGAGTAAATTCTCTGCGATGAGGAGGCATGTGAAGAGGAAACTGAAAGGAAAGGTAAATACGGTCAAAACCCTTGGGGAAGCTTGGAGGCTATTTAAAACTACAATCCTAGAAGCTCAGATAACATATATACCACAGGAAAGGCACAAACAGGTATAAGAAAAGGCCTGAATGGAATGGAAGCTGTAAAAGGTAAGAAGGACTCCTTTAAGCGGTGGAAAATCAGTCCAAGTGAAATTAATAAAAGGGAACACAGGCTGTGGCAAATCAAACGCAAGACTGTGATCAGGCAGGCAAAAAGGGACTATGAGGAGCATATTGCAAAAACATAAAGACCAACAATAAAAATTTCTTCAAATATATTAGAAGTAGGAAACCAGCCAGGGAGGCAGTGGGGCCCTTGGATGACCAAGGGGTCAAAGGATTACTGAAGGAGGATAGGGAAATGGCTGAGAAGCTGAATGCATTTTTTGCCTCCGTCTTCACTGTGGAAGATGAGAAGTGTTTGCCTGCTCCAGAACCACTTATTTTGGAAGGGGTGTTGAAAGACCTGAGTCAGATTGAGGTGACAAAAGAGGAGATCCTACAACTGATAGATGAATGAAAAACTAATAAGTCACCAGGTGTGGATGGCATACATCCAAGAGTTCTGAAAGAACTCAAAGTTGAACTTGTGGATCTTCTGACAAAAATATGTAATCTTTCATTGAAATCTGCCTCCGTTCCTGAGGACTGGAAGGTAGCAAATGTCACCCCCATCTTTAAAAAGGGTTCCAGAGGAGATCCAGGAAATTACAGGCCAGTCAGTCTGACTTCAATACCGGGAAAGTTGGTAGAAAACATTATCAAGGACAGAATGAGTAGGCACACTGATGAACACGGGTTATTGAGGAAGACTCAGCATGGGTTCTGTAAGGGAAGATCTTGCCTCACTAACCTGTTACATTTCTTGGAGGGGGTGAACAAACATGTGGACAAAGGAGACCCAATAGATGTTCTTTACCTTGACTTCCAAAAAGATTTTGATAAAGTTCCTTATCAAAGGCTCCTTAGAAAGCTCGAGAGTCATGGAGTAAAAGGAAAGGTCCTCTTGTGAATCAAAAACTGGCTGATTAATAGGAAGCAGAGAGTGAGTATAAATGGGCAGTCTTCGCAGTGGAGGACGGTAAGCAGTGGGGTGCCGCAGGGTTCAGTACTGGGTCCCATGCTCTTTAACTTGTTCATAAATGATTTGGAGTTGGGAGTGAGCAGTGAAGGGCCAAGTTTGCAGATGACACTAAATTGTTCAGAGTGGTGAGAACCAGAGAGGATTGTGAGGTACTCCAAAGGGATCTGTTGAGGCTGGGTGAGTGGGCATCAATGTGGCAGATGAGGTTCAATGTGACCAAGTGCAAAGTAATGCACATTGGGCCAAGAATCCCAGCTACAAATACAAGTTGATGGGGTGTGAACTGGCAGAGACTGACCAAGACAGAGATCTTGGGGTTGTGGTAGATAACTCACTGAAAATGTCAAGACAGTGTGCGATTGCAATAAAGAAGGCCAACAATAAAAATGCTGGGAATTATTAGGAAGGGAATTGATAACAAATCAGCCAGTATCATAATGCCCCTGTATAAATCGATGGTGCGGTCTCATTTGGAGTACTGTGTGCAATCCTGGTCACCGAACCTCAAAAAGGATATTATAGCATTGGAGAAAGTCCAGAAAAGGGCAACTAGAATGATTAAAGGTTTGGAACACTTTCCCTATGAAGAAAGGTTGAAATGCTTGGGGCTCTTTAGCTTGGAGAAACATCGCCTGCGGGGTGACATGATAGAGGTTTACGAGATAATTCATGGGATAGAGAAAGTAGAGAGAGAAGTACTTTTCTCCCTTTCTCACAATACAAGAACTCATGGGCATTCGATGAAATTGCTGAGCAGTCAGGTTAAAACGGATAAAAGGAAGTACTTCTTCACCCAAAGGGTGATTAACATGTGGAATTCACTGCGGTGGCGCCACTGTGGTGGCGGCTGCAAGCATAGCCAGCTTTAAGAGGGGATTGGATAAAAATATGGAGCAGAGGTCCATCAGTGGCTATTAGCCACAGTTTGTATATAGGTCTAAATATAGATATAGATATAATTTTTTTTGGCCCCTGTGTGACACAGAGTGTTGGACTGGATGGGCCATTGGCCTGATCCAACATGGCTTCTCTTATGTTCTTAAATCTGCAACAACCAGACCTGTTTCCATTCTTTTTGTGCTTTCACAGTGAGTTGGATCCAATGGAATGTTTCCACAGATGGAAGGACTCCTAATCCACAAAACATGACATTCTCATCTTCCCTTTCCTCAGCAACCTAAAAAGCTCTTCAGGGGACAGCATTTTAAGAGAATTTTGAGCTCCAGAAGGATGGGGAGACATGAAAGTCATGCTCTTGGGATGGAAATCCTTCCATTGGTGGAGATGCTCTCTTCAATCCAGTGCTAAAAAACTGGTCACCTTTGAAACACCTTTAGTCCAGATCAACACAAGAAAACTTACCATTCTTGAGAAGAGATTTAGGCAGCATCTACACATCAGTAGATATTGTGCTATTGTTACAATGTTCATTCCCAGCTGGCTTTTCCTGGGCAGACAGGACAACAGTTGTGAATTATTGTCATAGAATACCAATATGTACAATCTCCAATTATGCGTAGCTGCAACCTTAGTCATGTCACTGACTCTGCAGTAACCACCAGCAAATCTTAATTCAAACACATGCTTTGAATCATTCAGAACAGAAAACACCATCCAGATTGTAGAAACATCTCTGAAACACAATGTATGTGCTAATCTGCCAACCAGCATGAAAGTCATTAAGGAACAAAAATTTTAATATTCGGTAATGTTAACACATTCCTTTTTAGAGAACATATTATAAAGCCCAGTTTGCCGTCCATCATCTACTAAGTAGCAAAATAATTATTTGAAGATAATTAGTTTTGAAATTGCTGCAAGAAATCAACATACACAATTGGTGTCACACATTACTAAACAACTAATATCTCCTTTGCATACCTGTTTTGAGACTGATGCACAAAGACACAAGACTACATTTAGTTATACAGCTTGCCAGGGCTTTTTTTGTAGCAGGAACTCTTGCATTTTAGGCCACACACCCCTGATATAGCCAATTCTCTAAGAGCTTACAGTAGGCCCTGCAAGAAGAGTCCTGTAAGCTCTTGGAGGATTGGCTACATAAGAGGGGTATGGCCTAATATGCAATGGAGTTCCTGTTACAAAAAAAGCCCTGCAGCTTGCCAAACACAGACAATTCAACCTAAATGTAGGTATTTTTAAATTCTCATTGATTTCAATGCTTGAGAGCAATCCTATGCAGGTAGCCACAGAATCCTACTGAAGTCAACTCAGTTTTACTCACAGATGTTCTTAAGATTGTTCTGTAACCCTTTCTGATTGAATTTAGTGGAATTTAAGCACTCACAATTTGGAGGAATTCATACTTATTTTAGGAATTTTTTTTTAAATAACAATAGAGTATAAGTTTAGGCATCGTAACAAAAGGTACGTGTCTCAAATCTGCTGTTGCACCAGGATCAGAAGAAAACTGGTTGATTTATAGTCAGGTCCACAAGATGTTTGAATACTTAGAAGAGAGCTTGGAAGAAAAGATGGAGACCTGAATGTCCTGGCAAGAAAATAAATTCTGTTCTCACAGTTATGTCTCCTTTTCTCTCTTCAGGGGTGGTCTTAGTGATTCTGGAGCTGGGCCCTAGGATGGGGCTGAACCACTGCCACTTCCCCCTGTGAGGTGGCTCTTGCAAGGTGGCTAAAGTCACCATTGGAAGCCAGCCGCTTAAGACCGGATTGATCAGGCACAAGCAGCAGGGGGAGCCTGCTCTTCTTTTGTAAGATGGCGTTCTTCCACCAGACTTTTTGTTAAGGCCATGGACACTTGACAGATAGCACCCCCTCCTTGCTGCAGTTGGCCCAGACCTGTTCTCTGGCTACTTGTGAATTATCTGAACTGAACTGTACTGGAATTAGAATATTAATGAGCAGGCTTAGGGAGTTATTGCCATCTTGCTGTTTTAAACTGCTTATGTATATTGTTTTATACTGAGAAATTTTATATTTTTTATTATTATGTTTTAATGGTATATTATATTTTGTTTGTAACCTGCCCTGAGCCTGCTTTGGTGGGATGGGTGGGATAGAAATCCCATCAATCAATCAATCAATCAGGGCAGTAGGTCCCCGCAGCATGAGACTCAAGATACCTGCCCTTTGCCCATTGGCTAAGACTGTCCCTAGCTCGGTCTTCCTCTGCAGATTCTCAAATACCTTTTTATTTCTGTGCAATCACCACGTCAAGACCTATTTTAAAGTACATTGTCAGCTATGTGCACACCTACGGAACACTGTGAAACCACACTCTAGTATTATTTCCCATTGAGATGAAAATGGAGGGAGTTACATACAGTGTTGGGCTACATTACGTCAAGCTTCCTTGGTTTAAGCTTGAGACTTATTTCTTATTCAATACCCCTTAAAACTTACATCTGCAGTTTCCACCCTCTGCCATGTTGTACAGCAGGCAGCAAAAGACCTCACAGCTCACAAAAATGACAGCTTAGGTTCAGGCCTTTTTTTGTAGCATGAACTCTTTTGCATATTAGGCCACACTCCCCGATGTAGCCAGTCCTCCTGGAGCTTTCAGTAGGCCCTGTACTAAGAGCCCTGTAAGCTCTTGGAGGATTGGCTACATCAGGGATGTATGGCGTAATATGCAAAGGAGTTCCTGTTACAAAAGAAGCCCAGCTTAGTACTCAAACCTTCCAGAAAGGCACTTCAGCTTAGGCATGGGAGAAGCGGGACCATTACTGCCAATTCACTCTGCCTGCTCTAGTCCTCTAAGTTACCAACCTATGTTGGTTCTGAGGGACTCCAACTATCAAGAGTGGTGTTTCAGGGGCTGTAGTGGGAAAAGAAAATAGGAGAAGGCATGTTATATGAATACAGCAACAGTCTTAATTTGGTAGCTCCAAACCACGAAATGATGTGCTGATAGATAAACTCAGCGCTAACATTACAGCACCTACCATTTCTCCCTGCAAATTCTTACTCATAAAAATCTGGAGAGTATTAGAGATCCTTGGCTTTCATAGATAGCATCCTAACTAATCTTCTGAGTAAACCAAAATCTAATCTGTACCAGAAAGCCACCAACTTGCTGCCAGGATAGGGAAGAGGTTCATCTCTTACCATCTCCAGGGATCTCTGACATATTGGTCAGGTTCGCAATTTGCTCTTCACTGTCAGGCTCTGTAACTCTATCATACTGAAATTATAAATTACTAACCAAATGGACTTTTCTATACTAACCCCTAGCCTTTGTGATATTCTAGTCACCATGCATATCAAAGGGGACGTTTGAAGTGTTAACTTTGTTTAGGTTGTAAAGGGAGCAAAGGAATGTGACCATTAATAGATACCTCCGCTGGACAGCATCTTCCCAGAGGCTAGAATAAAAGCAGAAGCTCTCGTGTGAAAGTTTGCACCTTCACTTCCTGTTGTTTTGAGAATAATGTCTTTGTTCAGATATTGCTTTGATGTAGATTCCATAAGACCCAGAAACACCCCTGCCAAGGTATTAGTCTCAATTTCTGTTTCAAGCTATGAGTTTCAATAAAGTATTACATTGTCTCAAATGAATACAGCCTTGAGTCTCCATCGCTTGACATTCACCACTGATGGCCAGGGCTGTTGAAAGTGGAAGTCAGCCTCTTTTTCTAATGCCTGTGCCCTCACCCACTGAAATTATATATAATTTTGGAACAATTCAGAAACGAATAGGAGGCTTGCCAGTGGATTCAGCGGCAGTTGTTTACATTCCCGCATAAATGAGCAAAGCCAAAATGCACTCCGACGCCTCCATAAATATAAATAATTGTACACATAGCTAACTTGCAATGGTGGGGATTGGCTGAAGCCCCTCCCAAATGCAAAAAATGCTAGGAAAACTTCCCTTTGTAGCAGCTGATCCACAGAGACCGTTGCTATGGGGAAACTACCTCCCATTTAGTCTGCAGCAATTTGTCACTTTAATTCTAAGGAACTTCTGCTAGTTGACAATTGTTCTACATCAAATCTTACACTAGATCAGCATTCTGAAAAAGAGATGAGACCCAGAAACTAGGATAGCTGAACACCAATCTTCATTTTTGAAAGAGCTTTCCTGGCTCATGCATATACACACAAAAAATGTGTATGTGTGTGTGTGGGGGGGAGTGAAACACAGCTGAGCATTATTCCCTCTTATAAGGAACAAAATGCGAGTGAAGTAAATACTTTAAGTGGAATTACAGATTGTGGTCGCCCAATCCTTGATTCAGACAGCAGCAGTGAGGGAGAAGAATGGGGCAGCACCAGCAATAGAAGGCCCATGTTTCCTAGCAACCAGGCAGTGCAGGGACAGAAAGCCCATGATAAGCACTGAATGAAACAGGTAGGGACTGGAATGTTGCAGTGTTATGTGGAGCTGAATTTCTTTTTCCAAAATTCACTTTTTTTTAGAGAGAGAGCCATTGACTTCTTTTATTCCCCTTTTCTTTTTCGAAGCCATTGACTTCTTTTATTCCCCTTTTCTTTTTCGAAAAAAGAATTCCTATTTAATTTTTTTTCCCCGCACCTGGTAGCAGAACAGTAGAAAGGTTTGGGAAGCATAAGCAGAATGAAGTTCTGAGATTTTGGAAAACCTCCTTTCCTGCCCCCTCTCTCTTCATATTTCTCTTTCGAACAAAAAGGGATTCAAAACAGATTCTGAACTCCTAAAAAGAAAAGGATGAAAGAAATGGGTTCTTGGATTTTAAGGAGAAACTGGGTTAAAAGGAATTGATCGTTTCTCTTATCAATGTTACTAAAACCAACAGACTTTTAAACCACCAAGATTCCTAGCCACTGTCCTTCTTCAGTATTCTTGCCCCTTCAATTAGGCCCCAGTTTTAAACAAGGGAAAGAATTCTGCTCAAAGTGACATAGCTGCACTTTACTTAGACTGCCAGAACCATCAAATGGCCTTCGGCCCAGGTGTGCCTGCCAAAGATTCTGGCATTACGAATGTCACTATCCTACTTATGCCACTCATCAGCACTAGGGTTACCACCTAGCAGAATGTATAAATAGGACAAGGGTGGAGTCAAACCTGGGGTACACCCTGTCCCAGAGACTGGACCCACCTACCAGCTTCTTGGTACAAAACAGAAGGTGAAGGGGAGAGGAGCCAGGAGGAGCAAAGCCTTTGTAAACTCCATTCATTGCACTTGCTTACTTCCCTTATGAACAGACCAACTCTGATTATTGTGGGCAATATTGCATAGGACTCTCAGCTCTCACCCCAACTGCTTTGAGTCATTCCACTTATGAGAGACATAATAAATAAGTAAATAGTACCCCAGCCTCTTTCGTGTTCCCTTCACTGAACTCCCTCAATAGGGTTGCCAATTCAAGAAATATCTGGGGACTTTGGGGGTAGAGCCAGGAGACTTTGGGGGTGGAGCCAGGAGACATTGGAGGCAGAGCCAGGAGCAAGGGTGTGACAAGCATAATTGAACTCCAAGGAAGTTCTGGCCATCACATTTAAAGGGACAGCACACCTTTTTAAATGCCTTCCTTCCATAGGAAATAATGGATAGGGGCACCTTCTTTTGGGGCTCATAGAATTGGACCCCCTGGTCCAATCGTTTTGAAACTTGGGGAGGTATTTTGGGGAGAGGCACTAGATGCTATACTGAAAATTTGGTGCCTCTGCCTAAAAATACAGCTTCCCCAGAGCCCCCAATACCTGCAGATCAATTCGCCATAACTCCCTATGGGAATCGTTCTCCATAGGGAATAATTGCCCAGTAGACATTTCCCCTCCCCCCCCCCGCACCGCTTTCTGATGACCCTAAAGCGAGGGGGTGGGAAGGCCTCCAAACCTGGGGATTGGCAACCCTCTCTCTCACACACTCACACACTTATTGGGTCTGGTTCCTCGACATCTGAAAAGAACAGGGGCTACGTTGCTCCCTCTCTCTTTCTCACACACACAGTTGCTCTGAAACGAAACAAGCCGAGGGTCAGTGTTGCTGACCCTTCGCATGAAGTACTTCCTGCACGGAGACACACACACATTTTGAAACGGACCTGTTTGCAGGTTTCTAAACCTGCCCAAGACCTAGAGCTGCATGGTGGCTGGGGGCAGGGGATCCCCCACTGGGACCTGGGGATTGGGAAGCCTATCCCTCAGCCAGCAGCTGACTGAAGGCAGAAAAACTGGCCTTATCAAAGAACTATGAGCCCATTGGTTTCCCTGCTGGACACAGGTTGGAAATATTCAAAATTGACAATTTGTTTCCTCTTAACTGAATTAGGAATCTGTCTAATGGTTAGGTATGCTACCAAATTTCACAGTCCTACTGCTTTGAGTTGAAAGTCCCTGTTCCATTTTCACTTTTCTCTCATGCAAACCAAACTGGTGTGCCTTTGTTCTCACACCACTTACTATTCCTTGGGCTGATTTTGCTTTGTTAAACAGGTACGATTTTGAACATTCTTTTTTTCTGCATCAGCGAAAAAGCTGGTCAGATCCAACTTATAGTATATTAATTACGTTAACTATTTTAGATTTGTTTATAGACCAGGAAATTATGTTAGAGAGAAAAATCCAATAGATCCAATTTTGCTGTGACAGATCATACCTTGTGGATGCAAACCACACTACTTTGTGGATGCAAATCAAAATGTAATGAGGCCATGGTGTATTGGCTTTGCTATTCAGGTTTAATAATATGTGATTATCAAGTCCTATATGAAGAGGAAAGAGCCATTTGGGACAACTCCTGGCTCAAAATACCTATATCAATGGGAGAAAATTTTTGTCAGCCACACAAAATGCAACCATTCTAAAAACATTCTGTATGTCATCTTGGCATCAATAGGACCAGCTGTCTGGGCTAATGGAAGCATGCAATCATCATGATGATTCCTGGAATAATCCAGGGGAGAAGAAGATGATGATGATTACCTTGGAGACACCTGTCTTTCAAATGGCACATGTATTCTCTCTCTCTCTCTCTTCCCCCCACCCCACCTAACAGCCCATAATCTCTTCAGAGTGACTGCTAGGCTCCATTCAAATCTCTCATGTTTATTTAGATAGCAGAATTTAGGTCTTGAGATGAAGCTATTTAGGACAGAAAAAAAACAGTAAACTAAAAAGTACTTACAGACTGCAGCACACAGGATACATTTATTTGGGGGACACATTGTGTGTGCAGGCGGCACATGTAACAGATTGCAAAAAGTTGCTTCCAGGCTCTCTTCATTCAAAGTTGTTGTAACTGTCTGTCCTTTTAATATATAAGACGTTCAGTCTACACCTGACATGATTTTTCTTCCCAACAGTTCACTTGTCAAATTATGCATTTCTTTCAATGCATGCATCTTCCCCTTTTGAAACTCCATGCACTTTTGAATCCTGAAATGAAAGTCCTGTCAAAATCTGTTTTTCAATTAGATCTTTATCCCATTTCATCCAACTATTAAAGGCAGTGTTTGCAAGCTAAGAAATTCCACTATCACTTTATGCAGAGAGGCCATCAAGATAGCAAACTTTGCTCCAGAAATTTTCTCACACACACCCATGAAGTTCTGTATTGTTACAAGGGTGGAGTGGGGGTAGAATTGGGAACAGTGACAAAGACATTTCTCCCTACAGCAGATACCAAGAAACACACCGCTGGGCACACTGATGGGGATCACTCAGTGGGGCTATCATTCAATGCAACTGTAATTTTCCTTCATTTATCAATGAAGATAGATCAAGATGGGTAGCTGTGTTAAGTCGGTCTGTTGCAGTAGAATTACTCTACTCAGTTGCCCAGCAGCACCTTAAAGACTAACAAAATTTGTGGCAGGGTATGAGGTTTCATGAGTCACTGCTCACTTCTTCAGGTAAAATACCTTTAGAGGGAGGTATTTGTGAGTTTACTGCATTATGCAGGGGGTTGGACTAGATGACTCTGGAGGTCCCTTCCAACTCTATGATTCTATAGTATATGAGTCCTTTTGTCCTATATACTGGAAAGTCAGTGGAATGATTTCAGATGCAAATGACATTAGCAGGCAAATGACAATAGAAGGAGTGATTGGATTTGGAGTGATATGCAGAGAAGTAGTAGGTGTGGAGAAATCAGCATTGATAATGAGACAGGAAATGTAGGTCTTGATTAAGGTCAGGTGGATGCACTATCTTCAGCTTCTTTATCAGCTGCAATTCAGCAGTCTCTTTCTAATCATCCTTTGAAATTCCTTTGTGAGGTAACTGCTACTTTTAGGTCAACAACTGATTGTCCTGGAAAGTTAAAGTATTCCCTCATTGGTTTTGAATGTTGTGGTTTCTGATGTCAGACTTAACCATTAATTCTTTGTTGAAGGGACTGGCCTGTTCATCCAATGTAGAGAGTGGAAGGGCACTGCTGACACATGATGACATAAATCACAGAGGATGAGCAGGAATAGGAACCTGAGATGGTATGGCTGATGTTGCTGAGCCCACTGATGGTGTTGCTAGGATCTATATGAGACCAAAGTTTGCATCTTAGTTTGTTGCAGGTCTTGGTACCAGAGTCCACGTTACTGATAAGTAGTTTATCATTGTGATTGAGAAGTTGTTTTAAATTAGCAGACTGTCCATAAACAAGAAAAGGTCGGTAAATACTGGACTCTTGCTCTTATCAATGTAGTGTTTCAAAACAAAGAGAAGATGATGCTTAGGACAGAGTTTCAAATCAACTTGACTGGCTAACTGTACACCCACTCACAAGTTTTTGTAGCACTCAGATAGAATTCCAAGTACAGTGTTGTTATCTAGTTCATGTTAGTCCTTATCACCTTTCAGGGTTAACAGTGCAATCCTGCACTGAATTATACACATCTAAACCAACTGAGTGCAATGGATTTGGAGGGCTGAAACTCTCCGTAGGATGGCAGTATGACCTAGGTCCCTTTCATATGGGCTCTTTAACCCAGTTGGGCTTCTGAAAACAAACAGATGTTTAACTTTAAGGATAAACCCACAGTTAATGAAGCTTTAATCTGAGTTTTCCAATGCGTTTTGTTCTGATGATTTTCTGTTGTTGTTGCACTTTATCCTAAAAGTGTGTGACTCCTTTAAAAAAAATTTTTCCTTCAGAAGCCAAAGCTGGTTAAAGGGACATTCCCATGTGATGTGCTCCACAAGATAAGATATTTGTGCTTAAATGTACAGACTGTCGTATTCAGCCTTTAGCATTCTGATTTATTATTTTTATATGAAAGTACAGAAGCCTCTGACTAATTCTGGGTATCCCTATGAAAGAGTATCTGGCTGAAGGTACACAGTTTTCCATTAAGTGAGAGTGACCTTTATTATTGTTGTTGTTGTTATTTAGTTCCAGCAAAATCATGAGAGAATGACATATATTCAGCCACACAGTTCCACTGATAGAATAGTATTTGCATTGATGGAGGAGGGAGTGGTGTTTTCCAGTTATTTCCTTCTCCAACTTAGTGTGTTAGGGATGTAGAATACCTATACACAACACGAACATTACAGACACATCCTAAATGAGTTATAATGGTCTGGGACAAAATCGACTGCTTGCAGAATCATCTTCCTCTCAGCAATCCGACTTCCTGCTCCCCACAAGAAACAAATCTCTATTTCATCCACCATATCTCACTGAAATGCCTTCACCTCTCTGTTCAGTCTTCAGAAAGTGCTAGGTAGTCTTCATACTGCTTTCTCTTCTTTTCTCTTTTGTTGCGATGGAGAGAATCAGTCAAATACAAGTAATTTTTGCACGGACAAGAATGTTTTAGACATTTCTATTTTACTGTGTAACGTTCTTTTCCCTTTTGTAAATCAGTCAAACAGCTGGGGCAGCAGGCATTTGAAAAGAACCTGTTGTATGACTGTTTTCCTAACCCACCTCCTCTATTTGTTAGTCATGTTTATCTGTTGTATTTTTGGGGGATTTCTATCAGCACCCTCCCGTGGTTAGCTGTGCTAACTCATCTCCTCACAATGCTTGAGGTCTTTACAATCCAATGCCATTTGCTGTCTAGACTTCAGCTAACCACCAATTTGTGTAAAGATGATAGTTATTCATTGCTTTGGGAGACTATTATATAGATGTCATTCTTCAGTCCCTTTTTCAGGATGACTGATCATTAGATTGCCTATCAGTTTTCAATTTTTTTTAAAAAAACCCGTATATCTTGCTACTCATATAAGTATGTATTTCAGCCTGCAGTTCCACTCTCACAGTACGTGAAGTTATTTTGCTTTGGGAAAGCAAAAGCAGGAATTTTCATTCTACTGTAAATGGATTTTAATCTTCCTTTTCCTTAGATTTCAGTTTTGTGCACTTTAATCAAAATGAAATTACAAAAGTTGTTTCAGCCTACAATGAAGACAAAGTTGCAATCAGAAAAAAATACAGCAGCTAATTCAGTAGAGCAAAAAAAGGGGGGGGGGATGAAAACCAAGCATGATAATATACAAGTTATAATCTGGCCACTTGCATATATCCGTACAGCAAAAAGGGCACACACTCAAAACAGCAGCTGAAAAAAGGATCTGGGCTGAGTTAGTTTCTCCTATGTTCTACAGGTATAGAATACAGGCCTTATAGTAAGAGAAGGGCACTGTAGGATTTAACCCAATGTCTGCTAGTGCTGTTATGAGTAGAATTTTTTTTTTCTGAAATTCACCCCTTTTTAGTTATAGCCATTAATTCCTATTATTCTCTTTCAAAATAATAATTTCTCTTTAACCTGTTGTTTTTGTTACAAATCTGTGGACCCTTTTGTAACTTCAGCCCTTTCAAGGGTTTCTTTTTTGGGGGGGAATGTCCCCCCCCCCAAAGGGTGTGCTAGCAGGAGGATAGGAAAATTTGGGAAGACTCTGCCTGCCTAGGCTTCCCAATCCCCAGGTCCCAGCAGGGGATCCCCTGGTTTTGCAGGCTTCCCCCCCCCCACCCCAAGCCAGCTGGTCGGTGGGGGAAAACCCCGCCCCCACAGCCACCAGTACCTCCAGATCTCCTGCAGGTTTAGAAACAAGTCCGGTTTTAAAATGTGTTTGTCCGCGTACCTTTAAAGTTGAGCAAGAAGTACTTCATGGGGAAGGGTCAGCAGCAGTCTCTGGGAACACAGTCACTCCGTTTGTTTTGCTTTCGTTTCAGAGCAAGTAAGAGTGTGTGTGTGTGTGTGTGAGAGAGAGAGAGAGAGAGAGAGAGAGAGAGAGAGAGAGAGAGAGAGAGAGAGAAGCATAGCTCCTGTAATTTTCAGATGTCGTTGTGGAGGAACCAGACCCAGTGTGTACTTTTCAGAAGTCTTTATAGGGGAGGCAGTAATAATATGTGTCTTTCGCTGCGCTTGTTTTGCATTGTTTTCAGAGTCTTTGTATAGGAGCCTGTTTATGGGATGGAGGAAAACTCCATCTCTTTTTATTTGCCTGTGTTAGCCTGAAGAACAGCAGTTCCTGTGAGTAAAGCCTCAGGGAGATCACAAAAATGTGAGCTTGCAAACTCTGTGCATTTTGGCTGCTTTTTGTGTGTTTACACTTTCATTTACGAGAATTGCGGCTATTGGGGGGATGAGGAAATGATGACTATTCAGGTGAACTGCACTGCTGTATTTTTATGCATTTATTTTGGAAATGGGCAAGTCTGGCTCCGCCCCAAAGCCTCTTGGCTCTACCCCAAGGTCTCCTGGCTCCACCCCCAAAGTCCCCAGATATTTCTTGAATTGGACTTGGCAACCCTATGCCTGCCTCTGCAGAATTAAATTCTGAATTTTGTAGAACCTCCCTTCCTTCCCCTCCCCTCCTCTCTTTGAATTTGTTTTGATCAAAACAACTGATTTGAAAGAGACTCTGAATTCCTAAAAAAAGGGGTAAAATGGATTGTTGGATTTTACAGAGAAATTTAGTTAAAGAGGAATTAAAAGAGTTCCGTTTAACAATGCTAGATTGTCTGGCTAAAAAATTGTGTAAAGCTAAGCCCAACAACTGGTCAGATTACCATAATGGGAACATTTAATGCAGGAAATTCTCAGCTTCTGCAATATCTTTTAATCTGTATTCTTTCTGATCCTGAACTGAGAGGGGAAGGAAAAAGGCTCAATGGCAAAATGGATCCTGCAAGCAACTCCTATCATGGGTGGATAAGGCATTTACACAGCTGGCCTTGGTCCCATGCTGCTGGACCTCTCCACCACCCTTAAGCACGTACAGGATGCTTTCCTTGCTGCCACCAACATTTTCTAAGGCAGGGCCAAGCAGATTTCCCAAATCTGCCACAGGCATGTAGCAGTATCTAATATCCTTTCTTTAACAATTGTTTAAACACTACAGGAGGGGGCATATCCTGCTGGGGATCGCAGGGATGTGGTATTGTCTGGTTTGGCCCTTAAAGGCATTCTTGTCTGGCAATCCTTTTGTCTGTCAATGGATTCTTCTTCAAACCCAGAATCTCCCTCCTCCTTCAAACCACTAGATATGAACAGAAAAACCTTGGAAGTCTCACTTGTTAGAAATATTCAAACACAGGTAGGCATCTCCTTACCTTCTCTTTATAGCTCAGTAGGCTTCAATATGTGATCACAGAGATCAATCACATTGCAGTAAAGAAAAAATTAGACTGTTTTCGCACACAGTCACAATCCTGTTCCATCTGCAGCGTCCAGTCGGATTTCCCACCATCTGCGCCGAAGTTACAGGAAGTGCCGTGGTTTTTGCGTAGCAAACGTAAACTGCTAAAACCCAGTTTACGTTTGCTATGCAAAAGCCGTGGCACTTCCTGTAACTCTGGCACAGATGGACGCTGCGGAGGGAACAGGATTGTGACTGTGTGGTAAGCTGTGTAAACGGTCTTAGTATTTGATTGTATAAGCAGGCAATGACTACAAAAAGAAAAATCTTACAGTTTAAACAACAACTAGAAACATCCTAGCAAAGGAAAATGGAGTGAATGATACATGCATCTCATCCTAGGTCTAAAATTTATCATGTCAGTAAAATCACAGGTTCTATTTTAGAAGAGTAAACATTTTCATTTGGGAGATGACCCCCATGTTCCAGTGCCCGCCCCTCCCCCCCCCCAGGAACAGAATAGAGAAATAAGTGCTTGAGAAAATCTTGAGGAAGATATCAATACCTCTGTGATACCAGGAGCCATTACATCAACCTCACCACCATATCTCAACACTATTTTCACACCTAGCATTTAAACATGCACCACATTAAGGGAAATAATGATGTTATTAGACAGAGTCAAGAATAAATGTAGGTAAACAGAGGTCAGCAATCAGCAGCATACTTGCTGTACAGTTGCTCCATACACAAAGGTACCAGCATAGAGATGAAATAGTTTTGGGGAAAAAATGAATAACATATTTTATAACTGTATAGCATTCTTTGATGGCTGAGATGATGCACTATATGTAACTGTGATACTGCACGAGTAACAGAACTTGCTTTGACTTGCTCTGTTTGTAGCAAAAGAACCTCACAGCACCTCACCCTCAATGAGTTTTATCCACCAGTTAGTGGGGATGCATATGGAGGCTGGGCTGCAGCATTGACTATTGCTGAGGCTGTTGCTGCCCGATTTCATCCATTAGCTGGAGTCTAAATAAGGAAGTAAAATTGCTTTTTGTTTAGAATGAAATTTGCAGCTGAACTGGTTGAATAGGAGAGGTATCCAAGAACAAGTATTCTCTGACGTTAAGTACTACCTAAGCCCTCCTAGATTTGTGGCTATACACAAATGTCCTCCAAAACAAACTTTGGATAGCTGGCCTAAGACAGTGGTATTCACTCTGCAGTTCACAGGGAGCCATACTGGCAGTTACCATCAACCAAGAGTCTAGGGTTGCCAAGTCCAATTCAAGAAAATATCTGGGGACTTTGGGGGTGGAGCCAGGAGACATTGCGGTGGAGCCAGGAACAAGAGTGTGACAAGCATAATTGAACTCCAACGGAGTTCTGGCCATCACATTTAAAGGGACAGCACACCTTTTAAAATGTCTTCCTTCCATAGGAAATAATGAAGGATAAGGGCACCTTCTTTTGGGGCTCATAGAATTGGACCCCCTGGTCCAATCGTTTTGAAATTTGGGGGATACTTTGGGGAGGGGCACTAGATACTATATTGAAAATTTGGTGCCTCTACCTCAAAAAACAGCTCCCCCAGAGCCCCCAAAACCTCCAAATCAATTCCCCATTATACCCTATGAGAATCGATCTTCACATAGGGAATAATGAAGACGTTTCCCTCTTCACCCCCCTTCCCCCTCCGCCCCCCCCCCCCCCGTTTCTGGCAAATCTGATGCAGGGGACTGGCCTCTCACAAGTTGCTGCCAGCTTCTCACAGCAACACAGGCACACCAGCTGGGCACTTTATGGCATGGAATAGGAAGCCGGCAGAATTCACTCACCTCCGGAGGTGCAAAAGCACATCGTCCTTTGGAGGCGGGGCTGGGCTCCCCTCCCTTCACCGGCCAGCTGACTGGGGGCAGGAAGCAGCCTGAGAAAACGGAAGAGCTCTGGCTGCTGCGATCGGGGCTGGGTGGGAAGGGCTGCCATTCTCCCCCCCTCCCGCTTTCCCTTTTTTGCTGCGCGGGGGGAGGAGGATCCAATCGGGGGTCTCCAGGCCAAGCGGGGGATTTGGGAAGCCTACAAGAGTCACATTGACTTCCATCTCTGGCATGAGGCCTGTACATCAGAGAGGCTTGAAGCATATCTGCTGATGGCTGTTTCAAAGGGAGAACTAACTGCCAACCACATCAGGCAAAGGCCTTGCCCACTTTCCTGAAATGTGAGGCAGGTACCATATCAAATTGCTCCATGTGGCTTCTGAGCCATTTGATCATCAGTAGCTTAAGGTGAAATACGCTGTTCTTGAAATCTGACGCAGGGAGGCGAGGAGAGCAGGGGCAGCGATGACGGTCCTTGCCTGGTGGAGGGGGTGGGCTGGCAATGAGCGCAGGAAGCCTATTAGCAGGTCCTGAGTGTCAAGTTCCTTGCCAATGTTTTCTTGTTTCCAAATGTGCCTAAGAAATGTACGCTTAGCTTTGTCTCTGAGAAACTGAAAGTTATATGCCGCCTGAGAAAGACCCTGGTATTCAAGGCCATGGCTATCTCTGGATGTTTTGCAGGATGCTTTGTAGTGTGCGAACGCCTGAATTGTAACAAATGCTTTTGAATTAATCTCATGCCTGAGAAAAAAGGTGCACCTGTAATGGTCATTGTGATAGTATATAACTAACCCACCTGAACCTGTATACAAGTTTCGACACTGGACCTGTCCAGTGTCATCTTTTGCTGTCTTACAGTAAACAATAATCTTTTAATGGAGAGTAATTATTATTGAAAAAACAAAAGTCCATATAGTCAAAGTGATGGTATTCCCAGTAGTAATGTATGGTTGTAGGAGCTGGACCATAAGGAAGGCCGAGCACAGAAAAATAGATGCTTTTGAGATGTGGTGCTGAAGAAGACTCTTGAGAGTCCCTTGGACTGCAAGAAGATCAAATCAGTCAGTCCTAAGGGAAATCAACCCAGACTGTTCCCTGGAAGGTCAGATGCTGAAGCTGAAGCTCAAATACTCTGGCCACCAAATGAGGAGGGAGCACTCACTGGAGAAGATCCTGATGCTGGGAAAGACAGAAGGCAAAAGAAGAAGGGAACGGCAAAAGATGAGATGGCTGGACAGCGTTACTGATGTAACAAACATGAATTTGAGCAGACTTTGGAGGATGGAGGAAGACAGGAGGGCCTGGCGTAACTTTGTCCATGAGGTCGCAAAGAGTCAGACTCGACTGTGCTACTGAACAACAACAACAGAAGTTATTATTGAAGACCGATCCAGACCTGACACCCTAGTTGCTACTTAGGGCACTGCCCTGCCCCTGCTTGCCATCTGTTCACCACCAGATGACTTCATTGAGTCCCTGCTCTTCCCCTGCTCTGAGGAGTGTCATGTGGCCATAGAAGTTGGTGGGGAAGTGAGGATGAGCCAGATGGAGAGGATGGTTGACTGTTAGTTGGGGTATTGCCATGGACTGAGCAAGGTGCCTGGTGAGATCATGGGAGTTCACCCCCCTTTCTGAATTCCACCTACCCTCCTTGGTGGGATTCTCAGGGGACAAGTATATCTTCAATGGCTGAGATCCAGGCAAAGCCCTGCTGACAGAAAGCGGGGGAGGGGGGTGTCCTACTACCTGGATGCTCCAACCTCTGCCTTCTGCTGTTCCTGTAAGGTCCCTCTGTCCTCCAGTAGCAATGTTTCCATGTGCAGTGTGGATTGCGGGGGGAAGAAGTAATTTACATCAGTAGACCCAGTGGATTTTTTGTCATGCCCCATATACTCACAGCATCATCTTTTTCCTGTTGCAACATAGATTAAACTCTGGAAACATCCACTACCAATATGTGTACCAAACAGGGTGCCTCCTCTGTGCCGTATCTGACTAGACAAATGGGATAACAGAAGTGAGAGTCTGTAAGGAGATAGTACAGCATGTTAATCTGTATGCCAGCATATCAAATGGAATAGCTCTAGGGAACAAGCACTAAACATTATCCTGCAAAGGCACGTTGTGAACAGCGTGAGTACATGTATTGGACTCCCTGTCTCTTTAGATTGCTATCCTCAGATATATTTTTTTAACTTACTGTATAACCTTTGTGGTATGGTATCTGTCATTCTCTGTTACACCTGAAAGTTACTGTAAACAAAAGGTATTATGATAAATCTCTGGAGCTTCCTGGCAGTGTTGTTCTGCTGCTCTTAGCCTGAGGTCACTGTACAGTCAGTCCTGCTGAAATTCCCTTGGACTATCAAGTAAGGAACCAGAAGCCTGCCTGAACGCAACACTGGGCCAATTTATTATGAAGCTCACTCAACATGGCTTTCTTGAAAACTGGCATCCTTAGCAACTTTGTGAAATCTTCTGTTCCTTCCAGGGACCAAGGTGTAGGGGGGGGGGGGTGCGGAATTCTGACATATCAAGCTGTCAAAGTAGAAATGTAATTGTCTCTGGGCATGTGGTGTTCAAGAACAAGACAGTTCTGACACAAAGCTCTGCTATTTTACAGTGCTGCACTGACAAGCTGTACAAAGGCCCTTGCCTTCTTCAGGACCCAAATGCCATGAAATTAAGTGACCTGCTTAAGTTAATGAGAACTTGAGAAATGGAAGATGATTTTCAAATGCTACATCCATACCCAAGTAAGTGCTACTTCACAAATTTAGCCATATAGGGCTGAAACGGAGAAGTTAACAAAAGGGGGGGGGGAACAATTATATTCTACATAATAATTATTTAAACTCAGCTAATTGCTGCATAAGATGTAGGCTAAACCAGTATAATAGACAGTAAACTGTTTAAGAATTGCACCAGGCTGTACAGATGAATACTCTATGAACCTTTGCTGCTCTTTAGAGATTAAGCAGTGAGACTGAGGGAAAACAACTGGCAATCTCTGGAGCAGGGTTCAGCAACCTTTTATAATTAAAGAACCAAAAACATGTCAAGATTCAGAGCAAGAACTGAACAAAGAGCCAGTCTAAGAAAGCTCATTTGCACAACCAAAACTATACAAATTAACATTACTGATAACTGACAGGTTGATTAAAAAAAACCCATGAAGTTTCTCCAGCAATGGCCACTGCGTGCCCTTTGTTACATATGAGAGCTCACCATAAATAATAAATTAGTGGGGTGGATCCAGCTACTCTTCTCAGCAGTCTAAAGCCTCCCCCACAGCTTAAGTGGCTTTTCCTCCAGTGGAAGGGTCACTTAAGCTGGAGGAGGCCTCCGGAGGAAGCCATCAAACTTTGCTAAACAGAATGGCTGGATCCATCCCATGACTGTTGGCTCCCAGGGCTTTCCTCTGGATGGTTTAAAACTCTGATCTGATATTCAATACAAATGCTGCCTTAAATGGGGAAGCTATTATCAGCTCTAGATTTTCCCCATGGTTTAAGCTGCTCAAACAGGGTCAACACCAGATCTTCTATTTGTCCAGCACAGGGGTGGCCAAACTGTGGCTTGGGAATCACATGTGGCTTTTTCACACATATTGTACGTGGCTCTGCCCCATTGGCTGACTTGGGGAAGGCATTTCTTCCTTTAAATCACTTCTCTAAGCCAAGCCAGCCGGCGGCTTGGAGAATGCATTTAAAGTTAAAATTGCTTTCTCTCCATTTCTCCCTTCCTCCCATCTTTTTGCCTTCCTTCCTTCCTGTTTGTCTGTCTTGTGGCTCTCAAACATCTGACATTCATGTCTTGTGGATCTCAAACATCCAACATTTATTCCATGTGGCTCTTATGTTAAGTTCGGCCACCCCTGGTCCACCATCACCTTCCACAATCTTAGAGAAGCCTTTACAGCCCTCAGATTTCAAACAATGACAACCAACATGTTAGTTGGTCATTATCAGCATACAGTGGTTGCTCAGTGAGTATGTATCTGTGGACCCCTGGAATTGGAAAAGCCCCCTCATTATGCCATTTGTGCTCTTTACTCGATTCCTAGAGCCAAGTTCCTTGCAGCCAATTTAGCCAGGCTAGTCTTGTATTCAGTGGCAGACAAAATCATCTACCTCTTACATGATGATGATTATGTCACCTATATGATGTCACTGTATGCACGGGCTGACAAGAAGACCTATGCAAAACTTCCACCTAGATGTTCAACATGCTATATTTTCCACTATGTCCTGGTCCTGACAATTTTAGCATTGTTTTTAACCTTGTTGTGC
Source organism: Heteronotia binoei (assembly GCF_032191835.1). Taxonomy (NCBI): domain Eukaryota; kingdom Metazoa; phylum Chordata; class Lepidosauria; order Squamata; family Gekkonidae; genus Heteronotia; species Heteronotia binoei. The sequence continues at coordinate 37,393,037 of NC_083223.1, forward strand.
TTTTACTGTAATTACTCCTTGTACAGCTATCATTATATTATTATGGCTTTTGGCCTCATGCAAAAAAAATTCTACCTACCTACCACTTGGATTATTGGTAGTTGTTCATTTCTATCATTTCTCTTTGAATCTTGCCACCTGAGTTCCATAAAAGTCTTTGCCTCCCATTTCCTTCACGTAGCTTCCCACCTCCAATATACTTCAACCTATGCCTTAAGAGGTTTGTTTGTTTGTTTTAAATGAGCCCTATTTGGTTCTGTACTGAGCCACACTGGCTCTGGAACCATAGGTCGCACAGCCTTGCTGTAAGGGAAAGACTAAGTCAAAGCATGTACTATTAAAATAATGTAAAGTAGATAAATCCTTGCATTATTGTATTGGTGGGCCTGACAAACATGTCCCTTCCAAGTACATCAAGTCATTCCATTCTCTTTGTTTTCAAAACCAGCACTGAGCAACAGATCAGTAAAAAATGATTTGGTTAACTTGTTACCCAAAATAGGCAGTCTCCACATAGTTTGGGGAAATTAGCTTGGAGACGGCAAGAGAGGTGAGTAACTGAGGTCTCCACCTATGTATATGGGGATTTGTCCCTGTAAGAACTCTCAGAAATAACAATGCTGTTATCTACGGGAAGGGGTATTTTTATTGAAACAAAAAGAAACAGAATAAAACAAAGATGCACATAGCAAACACAAGAGGTAACTAGGAAAATTGGGAAGGAAAAGAGGAAAGTATATGAAGTGAAGATGACAGCAACTTCCATTTGCAATACAAACTGTGGAAACAAATACACAGAACAACAGAGAATATCTGTTTCACTAGTTTTGCTTCAGAATACAAGACTAGGTAATTTGGAATGTCAAAGTCTAAGGAGAAATTCCAGTGAGGAAAAGTTCAGAATCCCTTTATTCAAGGAAAGTACAGAACATTCAAACGTGCAGCAAACTCTTATTCAAGGATTCCTGGTCACATCTGGATATGTTTTTATCACAAATTCCAGCATCTTCCTCATGTGAAATATTTTAAATGTATGAAAGTAAACCCATTTGGAGGGAATGTGTCCTTGCATATGCATTTATAGTAACCATCCTATGAAATTGTTTAGCACCTCATGGTTTCTTCTTCTTCCTTTTTTTGTTGTATGTTAGAATGGATCTCCAAAGTTCCCTCATATTGTACTTTAGGTGAAATTTGGTAGAACCTGTACATAAAATCAAGGCATGTATTAAGACAGATATGGATATATTGAAAGTCCTAAAGAGAAACCATAGGTTTAATTTATTACTGTTTAATAGAGTCAATGGAAGAGATCAGTAATAACTAACTGAACAAAAACACTTTGAGATCTTCAGATTGTGCTATAAATTGTAAAACGTTATCACATTTCAATAGGGGTGGCCAGTTGGCCAACTTCAGAAATAGTGGCTTTAATTAAAAATATAATTATGAACTGAGTTTAGAAAGTAGTTCTCAATATGTTAACTTTCAGATTAGTGTTTTCAACAATTAAGGGTCCCTGGGTTTGTTTTTTTAATATAAAATTTGTTTAAGCTTTAGGTCAAATGTTCGGATAAAAGAAGTCCATGCAAATTTGCCTTTTGTTGTACACAGACTTATCTTTCCCCCATTGTGCTATTTTTGAATTTTCTGTTTAAGTAATAAAACTTCTAATCTTCTTTGCTGCAGTATCTACAGGCACAAGAACAATGATGGAAACACTCAGAATTAATAGTTCAGCAGCTTAGGGTAGACCAAGCATTCATCAAACAGAAATAACAACTATGACTGGGTACATAATTCCAAATTCAACATATCACATTAGGTTCTAAAATAGCAACAGTGGGATTAATTATTATTATTGTGCATGTAATATCTTTCGGCATAACTGTATTGTCCAACAATTACACAAAGTTACACCAATTTCATTGTCCTTTCATTGCCCTTTAAGTTTGTGGGAAAGACTTTTTAAAATAAAAGAACAGAGAACATTTTTGAACTTCCATACCAGAAATCACTACTTGCTGACCAATCATAATGCAATATCTCTCTCTTTCTCTCCCCCCCCCGCCTCTCTCAAAGGGGCTACTTTCAATAGAGACAGCCTTGTCCTCAGGCTTACAAATTAAAAAAGACAAGACACACAAAGGGAGGGGAGAGGAAACATAGAAAAGTGATCAGTTTGACAATGTCAGAATAAAGTTAGAATTTCAATCCAGTTGGGGCCAATTATATCTAGTTTACATCCAATTCATTTTTGAATGCACCAATTAAAATCAACTAGACTGTTGTAGATTGAACCGTAAAGCTGACTGAGTCCTTCTGATGTGCTAGGACATCTGTAGATGCTCTACAGAGATGAAAGGTACTTAATGCAGAACATTAGTCTCTGTATCCACTACCTCCAGCTACTGAAAGTTAAAGCCCACACAATCCATTTTGTAGATCATCTGTAGGCCTTTGTCTTCTCATGCTTACACTGGCTTCAATTGTACTTTTTTCAGATGTGCCAATTTCAGAGTAATTTTGACAGCTAAACACAGTTTAGAATGTTGCAGTGTTCATTAATCATTCACACAGAAGGCCCACTTGGCACCAAGGGAGGACACAAGTTGGAGAACTCTGATTACGAGATGACATATCTATAGTGCTAATTGATTTCACTGTGCTGGCTTCAAAGGAACCCTGGAAACTGTAGCTTCATTATTGTGGTGACAATTCCATTATAAGTCCCCAACCCTCCACACAAAATAAATCCCATAGTTATTACAGGCATGACTGCACAGAATAAACTGTAGCTTGTAATAAACATATCCAACAAAGAAGATATAGTGGATTCTCAAATGTTTAAAAATAAAAAAACTCAAATGCTATACATATATTTGGGGGAAAAAACAAAGCCATTTGTAGAAAAGAACACATTATTGCAGCAAGATGGAGAACGGATTTGGGTGACCCTGCTCTGCCATGGAATGACCTTGGGCCAATCGTTTCCTTGGTCCAACCTATCTCACAGGGTTATTGTTGCAAGATAAAAAGGAGAAAGGAAGCACAGTGCCCTAAGCCAGTTTGGGTCTGCGATGGTAGGCAAATGGGGTATACATACATAAATTTAAATATGAAAAAAACCAAAAGCAAACTGGGCACTTCTATCATTTCCTGAGAAGAGGAGTCCTCCCCATAACAGACACCTTGTGAGATAGGTGGGGCTGAGAGAGCTCTTTTGAGAACTGCTCTTGGGAGAACAGTTCTGCGAGAACTTATGGCTGACTCAAGGTCACACCAGCAGCCACATGTGGAGTAGTGGGGAATCAAATCCAGTTCTCTCAGACTGGCGCTCTTAACCACTACACCAAATTGGCTGTCCTATGCATTCCATTGTTCAACAACACTTTGCAAAGTAAGAGATCTACTGTACATTCAACATGTACTTATTGACCTGTTACCACTGGTGCTTGAGCACAAACTACTTTGTCTGCCGCTTGTATCAGGAATAGGAAAGGGAATAGAACAGACTTTGCCTTGAACATTCAGCCAGAAAAGTACTCTTTCATTCACAACGGGTTAGAGTAGTTAAGAGGAATTCTTTTAATTCCACTTTACCATTTCTCTCTGAATTCCAAGAATCTGTTTCTTTATACCTTTTAGGAATTTGCAGTGTGTTTTGAATGAGTTCCATTTTGATCAAAAATGAAATCTGAAGAGAGAAGAAAGCGGAGAGGTTCTACAGAATTTCATTCTGCAGGTGGTAAAAGACAATGTCTTCCCAGATCTTTCCACCTTCCTGCTAAACCCCCATATGGTGCATAACATTAAGAAAACCCTACAACCCTGCAAGGACTGAAGTTCCAAAAGGGCACAAGGCCATATAACAGAAAACTACCAAGAGAAATGTAAAAGTTCTTCTTTTGAAAGAAAATAAGAGGAATTAAACTATAAAAATTGAATTTCAGAAAAAGAAATTGCACAACAGGCCCTTCCACCTATTTACTGCAATGGCGGGGGGGGACACAGAAAGCGAGCACATGTAGACTTGGATTCCACTGTGACACCAACAGGAAGCAGGCCAGTCCTCTCAACCTCCACCCACAGCTAAGTAGAATCTCAGGAGCAAAGTAGTTCCTGACATGGCTGCAAACACTGCTGCCACGCCAACAAGAATATGCAGTACACTTCCCCTGACCTGGACAGCCCAGGCAAGCCCAAACCTGTTAGATCTCAGAAGCCAAGCGGGGTCAATCGTGGTTAGTACTTGGATGGAAGACTGTTCTTGAAATACCCAGTCAAGATGACAGAGGCAGGCTTTCAGCCACCTCTCTGAATATCCTCCAGGTTCCCAGTAGGGGTCAGTCACCAGAGGTTGACATGACTTCCAGGTGCAGATACACACACAAACCTAAAATACACCAAAAAAAAAAACCCAAAAGAAAGAGAGAATATGCAGTACCCTTAATGCCGAACCATGAGCATAAGGGAAATCTCAAGCAGACTGTACATTTATAACTGCTTGAAAACTTCCATCATAATCATTTGTTTTCAAATTTGCTCAGAATTGCACTATTCTGGACAATTATCAGTTATAAGAACTATTTTTTTCACCATGATTTTTATTTGAAAGCTGCTCTTTTGCTCTTGCACAGATTTTCATTTATGAAAATTAATACAAAGTCTCCACCTGGTGGCTGAAGGTACATTTCACTACCTCAAAAATTCTGTATTGCTTTTTACTCCTTGTATCCTTCTGAAAGGTGGAGAATAATGTAGCTGTACATGCCACCCTTTTGCCTATTCTATCACAGCCTAGCAATAGTATTAGCCTCCTTTAGGATAAATCTATGGATCTAACATGATGCTACAAGAAGCATGAAGCTGTCCTGGCTTTTTCTACAGCAGAACAAGATAACAATGGGGGCAGCAGAGAGGACTATACCACTTCATGGGGGAATATTAAAAATAGGAGCTTTCTCACCTGCACTCTGAAGTCGTACAGACGATTCTACCACATCATTCTGCTGCATAAGTATACCAGGCCTCTGTGTGTCTTCCATCTTCTTTCCTAACGACATCTCATGGGACACAATGCATGGATTGATTTGCTTTCCACTCACACAAGAAGTTCTTTGAATACCTGTGAACATATATAGTCTAGTTTTCAATAATAGTGGTGCAAAGGTTTGCCCCTTTGAACTTGAAATGCAGGACTCTTTACAGCTTCAGAACTGAACAGAAGCCAAGAAGGGTCAGTTACCTTTGCCTTTTGGCACTTCTGGAATTCTGAGAACAGGAAGTAGATACTATCAGAAAATGGCTTCCATGGAAGCACAAACGATTTTAAAATGGAAGCTCCAACTCAAGCGTATCCTCCTCTAATGGAAGCAGTTGCTTCCCAATGGGTGTTCCATGAAGACACAAAGGTGAAGCTTTTCTGAAGCACCTCCTGTTCTAGTAAGGTGGAGGAAATGTACAACTGGTTCAGTGCTCTAAGAAGAAAGGAGGAGCCATACTGTGAAAAGTTTCACATGGCTATTTCATGAATTAAGCCTTGATTAAAAGAGCATGACATTTTCTACAGGTTGTTGGCAACTCTTCTTCAGGCAGCAGAAAAAGCTGCTGCTTCAAGACAAAAGGGAGGCAGTAAAACCTTCTCTCTTTACCAGATTCCAACCGTTAGCACTTGGTGAATATGTATAACATAGCAAACATCTCTTACAATGCAATTCTAAACAGAATTATACCATTCTATGTTCATTGAAATATATGTTCTTAGAAAGATATAACTCTAGGATTGCACTGTTGTTCACTCAGTATATATGAATGACTGTTGCAAAAATAACATTTTTTTTGTTTGTTTGTTTTAGGTAGGGTGTTTTGGAAGATTTAGAAACTCAATTGCTGTACTGATGGTTATGAAAGTGGCTGGTTTGGAGGGTGGAGTCTATGGCATTGTACCTGTCTGAGGTCCCATCCCTCCTCAAACCCCACTCTCTTCATGCTCCACCCCTTGAATCTCCCAACAATTTCCCAACCTGAAGTTGGCAACCCTCTCTCCTTCTCAGTAGCAGTAACAATGTTCTGGAAATCAGGTGTAATTCTGAGTGATCTCCAGCCCTCCAGAGCGGCACCAATGGTTCCCCAGGAAGAAATGGCTGGTTTGGAGGGTGGAGTTGTACCTCCAGGAGGTCCCACCCATCTTCAAACCCCACTCTCTTCATGTTCCACCCAACAAATCTCCAGTTTTCCAATGCGGAGTTGGCAACCCTATGTCCTTTCCAGCAGCAGCAACAGTTATTATACAGGTCCAGGAGTTTGGGCTAGGCATTGATGAGTCAATCAAGGGCACCTATTCAACTGTCTGCAGTCCCTATTAACTGATTTTTACCTCAGAACATAGAGCTGCACAGCTGAGCAATCAGAGAGAGGGGGTGCTTCAACTGTCTGCAGTCTCCATTAACTGATTGCCACCTCAGAGCTGCACACCTGGCCAATAAGAGGAGAGGGTGTCTGGAAGCAGGCAGCAGGCTGCCAGGCACACAGCAAAGCTTTACTCCATTGGGAAAACATATTTTTACCCACTTAGGGGTCGAATTTCTAAAAATCCCTTCTTAGTGGATGTTGATGTCATGGAAGGAATGCACTCCCTAAATTTTGGGTTTCTAGGTTCAGGGGTTTGGGCTGAGTGTTGATGATGTTGGGACACTTGTTTATATATATATAAATGACAGTTACAAAAATACCCATATCCATATTACATTTCTGTTACTTACCAAGTTTTTGAAAATGAATTTGGGGTTAGCAAAAGATATCCAAGTTCCTACTCTGAGATCTACATGTTCTGTCTACAAAGAGTTCACATTCTCAGCACAGTCTTCCTTCTAATATGTTCCTTCCAACTAAGACTTCTGGCTTTGGGGGAAAGTTGAATCAGTTACAGTAGACTCTCAAACATAAAGGCTCTTGCTGGGACTCTATAGAATGTAACATGTCATCCGTAGTAAAAAGCAGATATCACAGGAGTTAAAAATTACTTGCCACCTAGAAGAAAGGTTGCAATAGCAGCAGGCAGTTCAAATGAGTTCCTTTAAGGCTAAAACTGCTTTGCCCCACATTTAAAACCTCAGTCTCTAGAAAGCTGAGGGGAAAGAAATACCTGCAAAACAGCAGTCATTTAGTAAGTGAATGTAAGAGATTCAGGCAGAGGACCCTACTTGTATAACACCCTGATCTGGATAGCCCCAGCTAGCCCAGTATCATCAGATCTCAGAAGCGAAGCAGGGTCAGCCCTGGCTAGTATTTGAATAGGAACCTCCAAGGAATACTAGGGCTGTGATGCAGAGATAGGCAATGGCAAAACACCTCTGAACACCTTCTGCCTTGAAAACTCTACAGGGTGACCATAAGTCAGCTGTGCCTTGACATCTCTTTCTCTGGTTGTTTGATGCTATAGCAATATGTGCTAATACAATAAATTGAATTGAAATTGATATCTCTTTCCACTGCCACCACTCATATAATGGCAGTTTCCATCCATTCAAAACCCCCCAATTAGTTTTAGCTCTGGTGACAGCTTTTGTAAACAAGCTGGACTGAAAAAGTAAACCCAACAGATTTTTTACTGAAGGAAGAAGGAAGAGTGGCAGGAGACTAACAGATACACACTGAGACCTATCAGCTACAGCTGCCCTGGCCTCTACAGAGCGCTGCTAGAATGCTGGCTATAAATTCGGTTTGTAGGTAAAGTGAAAACTCTGAAGCATTCAGTTTCAGGGGAGCAGCGCCAGCTGGTCTTGAGCTGTGTGTCAAGTCTGCTGTATTGTTATTAACATGTTGTCTAACTCTGGTTCAGAAGCAAGGGATTCTGGGCTCTTACTGAACACCGATGCTGCTAGCTACCTCTCCTCCCCCCCTCCTCCTCTTAGCTATGCCTTTGTTGTGTAGTCTGCTTTGAAATGCTGATATGTAAACAAGATTGTGGAGCCTTCTCAAGCTGGGTGTCTGTGGGAGTGTTAAGCGCCAAGGCCTTGGCTTGGGAACGAGGGAGTAACATCCTTGTGCGAAAATATACTGCATAGAGTGCCCCGCCCGTAGGAATCCTTTGATCTATACCTTAAATGCTTGGTTACTGTCCATGTACCCCAGTCCTTCAATCTCTATCATGGTCTTCATTTCTGCTTTCAATAAACTAGTTACTTTGTTTCAACCAAAGACTCGTTATTGAATTCAGCTGACTTGACATTTTGAAGGACTCCCTATTTTGGAGTTCAACCTTTCCGGCAACTAAAAAGGCAATGTCCGACCAGCCTCCGGACAACGGAGAACTCCCAACAAGAGCAGAGGGGGCCGATACACCTTGGCACATTCACACTGCCAGAAGGACCGCGGCTTCCCCTCCCCAGTTTCAGCTGGTAGTTACTCCCCGGCAATACCAGCCGAGGACCTCGACCACGCTAATGGACCAGGCCCTGATCCGCCGGGAGGCGATCATGACCCACCACACCAAGCGGATGCAGCTGGCCGAAGCCGCGGCTACCAACCCGGGCGAGCCGGAGGAAGGAGCCGAGATGACCGTGACACAAGCCCCGGGCAGTGGGAGCGAAGGTGCGGAGTGTGAAGAGGAGGACGGGGGGCTGAAACCCACGGACCCGCCCGACGAGGACTACCAGATGTTCCGGTCAATGGTCCGCCGCGAGGTCGACGGGGCAGTGAAGGACCTCAAGGAACAACTGCAGACCCTAACCGCCCAGCTGGGGAGAGCGTTGGGGGTAACTGGGACCCGCCAGCAACAGCCGGTGCCAGCGGGGCCGCGAGGACGGCCGAGCCAACCTCCACCCATCGCCCCAGCGGGCCCCCAAGCGCCGGCGGTGCCCCCCGCGCCGGTGGCCCCCGCCCCGGCCAGACAGCGAGACCTAGGGGGGGGGTCGAGAGCTGGATGCAACTTTCGACGGGGATCCGGAGAAAGTGAACTATTTTGCAATCCAAGCGAATAGCTACATGTACTACTGGGGAGATCTGTTCCCTGATGAGGTGAGCCGAGTGGACTATTTGGGGTCGAAGCTGCGGGGTCCTGCTAAGAAGTGGTATGTGAGCCTGTGCGAAACCAACAACCCGCTCCTGCACTTCGTGAACACGTTCGTGCAAGCTCTACTGACCCAGTACGAGGACCCCCTGCAAGAGGCCAGAGCGCTTTCAGCGCTGCGGAACATGAAGCAGGGGGCCCGATCCATCCGAGAATATGCGGCAGATTTCCAGGCGAACACCGCCCGAGCCCGGAACTGGAACGAAGTGATGAAGATCGAGCACTTCACTAACGGGCTGAACCCCAGCATCCTGGATCGGGCTCTCACCCAAGCCCAACCAGACACGCTAGTGGGGTGGATCCAGCTCGCGGGAGAGGTGGAAACCAACCTGAAAAGAGTGGCCATGCTGCGCCAGGCACTGGCGGCGGGCAAGGGGGGACCCAAGACCACCCCGGGGAAGGTCGACCCCCCTAAAGCCAAGAAACCGCCGGCGTGACCGCCGTTGCTTCCGGTGCGGCGACCCAAGTCACCTCGCCTCCAACTGCCCTCAGCCTCCCTCTGGGACCGCCCCGACGCCGGGGTCAATCAGGCAGAGCACCCCGGCCCCCAAGAAGGCCCCTGGCCGCCCTAAGGATGCGGCGAAAAGCAGCGCGTTGATGGTGCAGGAGGAGCTGCAGGAAGAAGAGGTCCGCCTGTCCGCGGAACTGGCCGACCTCGCGTGGGAAGAGGAGCCGGCGGGAAACGACTCCGACCTGCTTTGAGCGGTGCCAACCAGCAGGTCGATCGGGAAAAGGCACCACTAACGGTAAAAACCACGGGAAGACTGTACTTTGTGATGGTAAAACTATTGAACCCAAAATTGAAAAGATTCCTGCAGATTCGAGCCCTCATAGACTCAGGGTGCAACCGGGAACTAATCTCCCCCAAGGTGGTGGAGGCCCTGGGACTGGAGCGCGCACAACTGCCCCAGCCCATGTTGTTTGAGCAGATGGACAAGTCGGTGATGGGGGGGAACCGTGTACGCAGGAAACAGAGCCATGCCCCTTTGGGATTGAGGGCCATTGGGACCTGGAGACTTTTGTCATTGCCCAAGCGTGCGGCTATCCCGTGGTGTTGGGAGTGGGGTGGCTAGAAAAACATGAGCCCCTTATCCGCTGGAAGGCACAGACCATCAGGTTCCCCGACCCAGACTGTAGCGGGCATGGGGGCCACGAGCGCCCGCCGCCCGAGAGAGGGCATGCATCCTGGTAGAGGAGGGGCACCAGGTCCTGAGCGCCTATCACGACCTGATGGAGGTTTTCAGCGAGTGGGAGACCAACCAATTACCCCCCCATCGGAACACAGACTGTGCTATAGAGCTAATCCCAGGGGAAAGTCTGCCCCGGGCCAAACTCTACCAGATGGGGTGGGCTGAGAAAAAGGAACTGCGCAATTTCTTAGACTTGAACTTGAAGAGAGGTTTCATCAGACCCGCAACGGCCCCCCACGCGGCCCCAGTTTTGTTTAGAAAGAAGGATAATACGCTTAGACTTTGCACTGACTTTCGCGGGATAAACGCAATATCAATGTCCAATGCCTACCCCATCCCCCTCATCAAAGACTTATTGAACACGGTGGCGGGGGGGGAAATCTTCACAAAACTCGACTTGAGAGACGCGTACTTCCGAGTGCGCATCAAAGAGGGGGATGAGTGGAAGACAGCGTTCAACACCCCAATGGGACAATTTGAGTATTTGGTTATGCCGTTTGGGTTGCAGGGGGCGCCTGGGGTATTCATGAACTTCATAAATGATGTGTTGAGAACGAGGGAGTAACATCCTTGTGCGAAAATATACTGCATAGAGTGCCCCGCCCGTAGGAATCCTTTGATCTATACCTTAAATGCTTGGTTACTGTCCATGTACCCCAGTCCTTCAATCTCTATCATGGTCTTCATTTCTGCTTTCAATAAACTAGTTACTTTGTTTCAACCAAAGACTCATTATTGAATTCAGCTGACTTGACATTGTGAACACAGCACTGTACATTGGGCAAGCACTACATGACAATTTCTGTACAAGGGGGTGGTGGTGGACCTGGATGACATCATTATTTACTCGCAGGATGAGCAGTCCCATGTAAAATTGGTGAGGGAGGTGCTGACCACCCTGCTAGAGCACCAGCTGTATGCCAAACTGTCTAAATGTGAATTTCACTGCACTGAATTGGACTACCTCGGATTCCGAGTGTCCAGGGACGGACTAGCCATGGACCCTGCGAAAGTCCAGGCGGTCTTAGAGTGGGCTCCCCCGAGGACACATAGACAGCTCCAATCATTTCTCGGATTCTCCAATTTTTACAGAGGATTCATTGAGGGGTTTGCCCAGATTGCCCTACCCCTGACTGACCTCCTCAGGACAAAGAGGAAGGGGGAGGATGCGAAATGCCCCGGGGCCAAGCTAAACTGGACGCCCGCTTGCCAGGCAGCTTTCGACAGGCTCAAGCAACTGTTCACTAGCAAGCCAGTCCTGAGCCACCCGGATGAGCAAAAGGGCTTCGTGGTCCAATGCGACGCTTCCGACGTCGCCGTAGGAGCCATTCTCATGCAGAGGGATGGGGAGGGGAAGCTACGGCCCTGTGCCTACATCTCGCGGAAGTTCTCTGATGAGCAGAGAAATTGGTCAGTGTGGGACAAGGAGGCTTTCGCAGTCATGTTTGCACTAAAAACCTGGAGATCGTGGTTGGAGGGAGCTAAGGTGCCATTCGAGATCTGGACTGATCACAAAAATCTCGAAGCCCTCACCGGGAAGAGGAAATTAAGTGAAAAGCAAATCCTGTGGGCAGGATTCTTTTCAAAGTTCGATTTCACCCTAAAACACATCCCGGGGACCCGGAATTTCTTAGCCGACGCCCTATCCAGGCTCCCGCAACACGAAAGTCAGAGGGAAGAGGTGGTTGACTCGCTAATTTCCCCCACGCAAGTGGCGGCCATGGTCACCACCCGCTCACAGAAAAGGAGGGAGCTAGACGGGCTCAGCCGCGAGCGCATCGCCTTGGAGACCAAGAGGGAGGGAGGTGGGCGGCCCGAGGGGGTGCAGAAGGGAAAAGACGGGTTGTGGTACAAGGGGGAGAAACTCTACGTACCGATGTCACTGAGAAGGGAAATCTTGCAACTGTGCCATTTGTCCAAGCTGGCCGGTCACTTTGGCTATGTAAAAACCTTGCACTTAGTGAACCGGCAGTTTTGGTGGCCGTCTCTGCGAAAGGACGTGTCAGAATTTGTGACTGGTTGCCCGGTGTGCATAATGGCGAAGAAGAGGGGAGGGAAGCCCTCGGGTCTCTTGCTGCCACTAGAAACAGCCAAACGCCCCTGGTCCATTGTGTCCAGGGATTTCATAGTAGAACTCCCTTCGTCGAGGGGGAAAACAATCATTTTGGTGGTGGTGGACACGTTTTCAAAACAAGCCCATTTCATCCCCTGTGCCCAATTACCCACAGCCAAGAAACTGGCCGCCCTATTCTTTGATCACGTGGCCAAACTCCACTCAATTCCAGACAAGGTTATTAGTGACCGGGGGCCTCAGTTCATTGCCACCTTTTGGCGGGAGTTCTGCAAACTGTTAGGAATGGAGCAGGGGCTAAGCTCAGCATACCACCCCCAGATGGACGGACAGACGGAGAGAGTGAACGGGGTGCTGGAACAGTATTTGCGATGCTTTGTGAGTCAACGCCAGTCCGACTGGGTAGACCTCCTCCCTTTTGCAGAATATGCCTATAACAACAGTGCTCACAGTTCCACTAAAGCCTCCCCCTTCTCCACAGTGTTTGGGTATGAGGGAAAACCAATCCCGATGCTGCCGGGGGGGGGGAAGGTCCAGGGACGGGCTCTGCCTTCGAGCAGTGGTGGCAGGGACCTAGCCAGTGCTGGCCAGCTATCCAGGAAAACTTAAAAACAGCAAAAGAGGCTTACAAGAGGCAATACGACAAGTCTCAAGTGCCAGTCTGGGAACTAAAAGTTGGGGACTCAGTATACCTGTCAACGAAAAATCTACCCCTTTCCCAACCATCCAGGAAGCTGGCTTTTAAATTCGTGGGGCCCTTTAAGATCAAGCGGGTAATTAACCCAGTAACGGTGGAATTAGATTTGCCTCCGGCTCTTGGTAAAATCCACCCTGTATTTCATTGCAGCTTACTTTGTCGAAGCCCGCACTCGACCGATTGGCACCAATCAGAGCCAATGAAGCACAGTTCCGAAACACAGAGCCATAATCAGGAGCAACCTCGAGCCCGCGCCGTAGGGGGGGCTTAGGGGGGGCAGTATGTCAAGTCTGCTGTATTGTTATTAACATGTTGTCTAACTCTGGTTCAGAAGCAAGGGATTCTGGGCTCTTACTGAACACCGATGCTGCTAGCTACCTCTCCTCCCCCCCTCCTCCTCTTAGCTATGCCTTTGTTGTGTAGTCTGCTTTGAAATGCTGATATGTAAACAAGATTGTGGAGCCTTCTCAAGCTGGGTGTCTGTGGGAGTGTTAAGCGCCAAGGCCTTGGCTTGGGAACGAGGGAGTAACATCCTTGTGCGAAAATATACTGCATAGAGTGCCCCGCCCGTAGGAATCCTTTGATCTATACCTTAAATGCTTGGTTACTGTCCATGTACCCCAGTCCTTCAATCTCTATCATGGTCTTCATTTCTGCTTTCAATAAACTAGTTACTTTGTTTCAACCAAAGACTCGTTATTGAATTCAGCTGACTTGACATTGTGAACATAGCACTGTACATTGGGCAAGCACTACATGACATTTTTGGGTTTGGGCAGGGACCTCAGCCTACAGGATAAGGTGCGAGTCACTTGGCTGGGCCAGCAAGGTATGAAATGGGATGACCTTCTACCTAGAGTATGGTGCCATTCGCAGAATCGCCATCATCCCAACACCAGCTTTCCCTCTACACTGAAATAGTGTGAGCTAGCTCAGTTTTTTTAGCCTCTGGTTCACATATTTTTTGTCTTTGCTCAGGAAAAATGCCCCCAGAGCAAGCTAATTAATGCAGTAGCTCACTACTTTAATGCCAGTAGCTCATGAAGTATAATTTTTGCTCACAAGACTCCACATCTTAGAGGGAGTATTGCCACGCTTGTGATATAACTTGGCAAGAATGATTTGGGGGCCCACTCTGGCAATGAGGTGGTGCACTGTGCTAAGGCAGACCTGCGTACAAGAGGAACTCTCAGATATGACCATTTTCCAGTCTGATTGGCTGCAGCACTGGAAGCATGGGGCATGGGATCTTGACTGGGTCAAAGTGGGTAGGTGGAAGGTGACCAAGAGGCTATACCAGTAGCTTGGAGAGTAGCAAATGTTATGCTGAGTTTTAAAAAGGGGTCTACAAATTTTCAGGCTGATTAACATGTCCCAGGGCAAATGAGTAGAAACTGTAATCAAAGATAGAATTATTAGGCATCTAGAAGGACAAACCCTGCTAAAGGAAAATCAGCACGGCTTCTGTGAATGGAAGTCCTGTCTCACCAACCTCTTGAAGCTATTTGAGAAAATGATCACGGGTGACCCAGTAAACATTACGCATTTGGGCTTTCAAAAGGCTTTTAACAAGGTCCCTCACAAAAAAATCCTAAGCTTAACAATCATGGAGTAAGAGGATGGGTTCTCTTATAGACTAAAATTGGCTTACATGACTGGAAGCAAATGGGCAATTATTGCAATGGAGGGAAGTAAAGCAGTGGGGTCTCACAAAGATTAGTATTGGAGCCAGTGCTGTTTAATTTGTTCCTAAATGGTCTGGAATTGGCATGAGCAATGCAGTGGCTACTTTTACAGATGACTATGAAGAGCTCCAGGAGGATCTTCACAAACTGGATGAACAAGTGGAGACCTGCAATAAAATGTTGTGTTGCTGTGTTGTAGTTTGTTTTAAGCTGTAACTATGTTTTTTGAAACTCCAGGGTAGGATTTGTAGTTACCAGATGTATATAATAATAATAATAAATTTATTTCTTTATCCTGCCCTCCCCCGCCAAGGCAGGCTCAGGGCGACTCACAGGACATGGTATATACCATGATTACAAAATACAATCATTACTATAAAAGACAGTTAAAATATAGTTAAATTACATTCATAAATTAAGTTAAATAAAACATTTAAAACCATTATAGATTATCAATTAAGGTTCTACAGTTCAATATATGTATAGGATGGCTAGATGTCATTACCCGGGTTCCATCTTAAAAGCAAGTTGAAAGAGGACGGTTTTGCAAGCCCTGTGAAACTGATTTATACTCCTTGTGACGAGACCCACACAAAACGGTACACAGAATGTATGCAAAACATTAATGCTTTTATTTTGTTACCTTGTTGGTTTTGCGTGTTTCTGTATGTGTGAATTCTAAATGTCATCGTTATTTTTATTTCTGCATTCTTCTGTTGTTTGTAATATGTTATTGTTGCTTGTAATGAAGGTATTTATTTGAACACCACATTAGATGTAAATATTCCATCTGATTGGGTTGGTCTTGTGAAAAAACAGACTCCACATATACACACATATGCACAGCAGATTCTCAATACAGAGTGTTTGCAATGAGATGGAGAAGTCCTTGGTGCAAGTCTTGCTTCTTCCACTAATTCTGAGGCAGTCTCAGACAACCCTCTCTCATTTCAGCTGCAATGCAGGAGAAATAATACTGGCCTTCATATAAGAATGGTTGAGAGCTTGTTGAGATAATACACAGGAGAGCTTTAAATACTTCAAATGTGCTATCTCAGTATTAAGTATTGCTGTTTTACGTTTCCCCTGCCATGAAAATGAAATGCACTCCAAATCCCATCCTTCTGAAAGCACCATTCATACAGTGTGCTTTGAATACTGTCCAAGGTAAACACACCAAATTAGGGACACCACCCTGAACAGATGTGCATAGGTCTGTGCAAAGATGATGCAGCATTGGAGACACACACACAGAGATGCAAGAGCTCTTGCAGGCTTTGGGGTGCAACACTGAGCTCTATCTGAGGATTTGATATAAATCAAATGAAGTAAAGTAAAGAAGTGGGATAGCAGATCAGTTGCCCTGTAGGAATGCCTCTTTGACCCCACCTGTCATGTCCCTGTATATTTGTAAATAAAGCAAATGCTACCAGATACCGAGCTTTTTCACACAGCCTATGTATTCCGGTATGGAAGCTGGTCAGTTACTGAACAGTAGTGGGTTCCTGCTGGCATTTCAGACAGACCCGACTCAGTAACTGGCTGCTACTGGAATACTGTCACCTTTTCACACAGTCCCGCGGCTGTCCCGGTAGTGAGGCATGCCTAAATCGTTACTAACAAAGAGCAGTTTCTTCCAGTTTTCAACCCCTCCTTCCAGGTTGAAATTGGTATGGAGCACTGCGTGAAATGTCCAGTATCTAATCCGGGAGCAGTTTTCACGCCCTTTTTTGCCCGCCGGCACACTATCTCCGGCTTTTTTTTGGGGGGGACATCAGGCTAAGATCGCTATAGTGACGTCTCACAACAGCACAACCATAGGGATGCCTAGGCTCCATTGAGATGCCAGAGATTGCCGCCGCTGCTGAAACTTGGTAACAGGAGGCCCATTGGATACACAGTTCAAGCGGGAGATCAGGGCACCAGGCGTTGGTCTGTCTCCTGTTGCTATCACTTGCATGCCAACACAGGAGTCAGGGGAATGTGATTAGTTTGTAGGTTTCTCTGAGGCACATTTTTTTTGGGGGGGGGGGAGGCTGTTACCACCTGGAGAGGGGTAGCCCATAGGGCAGCAGGTTTCAGTGGGAGAACAGACCAACAGTGATTAGTGAGACAGATGTTGCTAACCTAGCCTGATGTGCACCCATCCATGCCCACAGGCTATTGGCTGGAAAGTGACTTGTGCCAAGCTGCAGCAGGTATAAATGTCAAAGGGGGAAACCACAGATTTCTGTGGGTTGTAGTTGGTGAGTGAATAGTCTGGTTTAAAAGGTTGGTGAGTGGTTTGTCAGGAATTGTGAGGAGGATGAGTGAGTCAAGAGGTGTAGTTTGGAGTGAGCAGGAGATTCTGGATCTCCTAGCAGTATGGGGAGATGATGAAATCCAAAAAGTCTCAATACTGTTGTGATGGAAACCATGACTATTACAACAGAACTAATAGAACAATAGTCTTCCACACAAACCATCTGTCTCACCAATCACTGTTGGTCTGTTCTCCCGCTGAAACCTGCTGCCCTATGGGCAACCCCTCTCCAGGTGGCAACAGCCCCCCCCCCAAAAAAAATGTGCCTCAGAGTCACCTACAAACCAATCTCATTCCCCTGACTCCTGTGTGGGAATGGAAGTGATAGCAACAGGTGACAGACCAATGCCTGGTGCCCTCATCTCCCGCTTGAACTGTGTATCCAATGGGGCACCTGTTACCAAGTTTCAGCGGTGGCGATCTCTGGCATCTCAATGGAGCCCAGGCATCCCTATGGTGGTGCTGTTCTGACAGGTCGCTATAGCGCTATAGCGATCTTAGCCCAACGTCCCCCCCAAAAAAAAAGCCGGAGATCACACGCCGGCAGGCGAAAACAGCTGGCGCTGGTGGAAGCGAGATAAAAGCGGAACAGTGTGAAATGGCTTGGTTCAATCACGGAACCCTATAGGGAAAAAAAAACATGTGTCTGAAAACTCCAATCCCTGTCTTGGATTACTGCAAGGCGGCACAATACTGACTCCCTTCCGGTTTCCACTGGTGTGAAAATGCCCACCCCCTCCCACCAAGGAAACTAATGTGGATCAGTGCTAGCCTCAAGAACTTCGCATGCAGAAGTAGAATGAGGGTAACAGGATGTCCACATAACATATGCCTAAAAGGAAGATGTTGCATAGCTGGCTGATTGTATTACTTGAATAGTTTGGGATAACTTCTAACTGTAGAGGAGGCAGGATTGACTTTAAATTGATGAAGAGGGGAGGAAGCTAAAGAACTGGAGCTAGAACTGGAAAGGATTCCTCCTGCTATTAGCCATTCATACTTCAGGAAGAATCCTCCCCAATCCCAGCTCGAGTTCTGCTTTTGCTTCCTCCCACTCTTTGTCTCGCTATCAACCAGTCTCTCTCTGTTGATGTGGCAAGGCTGGGAGTAAATTCCTGTGGTGGTCATTTCAAAAGGTATGGGGTAAAGGAATTCAACCCTCCATGAGTTTTTAACTTTTTTTTTTTTGCAGACTTACAGAGTCCCCTGAATCTGTAGAAAAACCTGTTTGGAGTGGGGTGGGGCATTTCCTTTGTTTGTGGGAAGTATTTGTAGACAGAGGGGACTGTTGAGAAATAGATATATACATAGTTCAATTTTGGTAAGTAAAAGGTGATACACACTAAAAGAAAAAAAAATCTCAAACTGAAGTATAATCTAGTGTGGTCTGAATTTGCTGAGACTGAGAGGGAAAGAGATCCTGGGGTCATAAGTAGGTAATTTGATGAAAGTGTCAATCCAGTGTTCCACAGCAGTGAACAGGGCAAATGCTGTGAAGATTATTCAGAAAGGGTTGAAAATAAAGTGGCAAATATTGTAATGCTCCTGTATAGATCTAGTGTAGTCTCATTTTGAATACTTTGTGCAGTTCTGGTCCCTGTCATCTCAAAAAAGACAATATTGCAGAGCTAGAAAAATCACAGAAGAGAACCAAGGTAATTAGGGGGCTGAACTACCTCTCCTATGAAGACTTTTCAGTTTAGAAAACAGACAACTAAGGGAGGAGAGTTAATAGAGGTTCATAAAATTATGCAGAAGGTAGAGTGAGCTGACAAAGAAACCTTTTTCTTCCTCTTCCAAAATACTAGAAGTCAAAGGCATCCAATGAAGCTGATGGGCAAAAATGAAGCTGATGGGTCTTTACATGATGAGTGATTAAAATGTGAGGGGGGTGGGGGGTGGGCTCCCTCTGGGAATCCTACCCCCTCAGGGAAAGTGCATGCGCAATACATAGCCTCTCCTCTCCCGGTGTAGTGAACGCCGCGTGGTCACTGTCTGGCTATGCCTGGCAGATGGTCACTGCAATGGCCTCTCCTGCATTACTGCATCCGTAGCAACACCTTCTCGCTGGTCCCCCCCGTTTTCACAGAGTTTGCTACGTCATGGTGCGACCGAAGTGTCCGGCGGTATAACCGGATGGGCAGGCTGGGCCCACCAACCTCGTCAGCCTAAGAGAAGGAAAACTCTAACATCAAACCCGGGCAGATAGAGCTCGTTAATGTAACACCTACCACCTGGAGGACTCACTGCCGGCGTCCCGGCTTACTGGGCCATGGCAGATGACCCCCAGGTGAAAGGGTGGAGCCAGTACCGCGCACACTGCGCTTCACCTAAAAAATTCCTCTGCGCAGGCCTGAAGGGCATATCCACACACACAACCCACAACACATCAAGTCCTGCAGCGATAGGCAAGGGGTGAAACGGCAGGTGGAAGGTGCCACTGGAAGCCGCAGTCCCGATCCTGCATGTAGGCGGTTCAGGATATTGGTCGCCTGATGCTAACCCGGAGACGAAAGCATCTTTCGGCAGCACCCTGAACGACCAAGCAGCCTTATCTAGGGACAGCACTGCTTGCTCCACACGGAGAGGGGCCTAGAAAAGGTGGCCTAAACAAAGCTCTTCTCCCCCACCCCAGTTGGCTAGCCGCGGTCAACGGGCATCCTTACTTGCGGTCGAAAAATAACAACAAAGAAAAGGCATGCACCTGCCTCACAAAGTGTGCAAAGACTAAAGCTTGCGTGTTGGAACATCAGAACCATGCTTGACACAGTAGGCAGTGGTC
Organism: Heteronotia binoei; assembly: GCF_032191835.1. Classification (NCBI taxonomy): domain Eukaryota; kingdom Metazoa; phylum Chordata; class Lepidosauria; order Squamata; family Gekkonidae; genus Heteronotia; species Heteronotia binoei. The sequence continues at coordinate 37,412,837 of NC_083223.1, forward strand.
GCCCTGAACGACGCTCTGCTCTAGTTGCCCATGAACTTCTCAGGTTGAATATCGACATAGCAGCTCTCAGTGAGGTCCGTTTCCCTGAGGAAGGTAGTCTTCAAGAACACGGTGCTGGCTATACCCTCTACTGGTCGGGTAAGTCAAAGGCTGAGAGCCGCCTTTCTGGCGTTGGCTTCATGGTCAGGAACTCCATTGCCTCCAAACTCGAAAACCTTCCAACAGGTCACTCAGATCGCATCATGTCCATGCGCCTCCCACTTCAAAACTAGCAGCATGCAACACTCTTCAGTGTGTATGCCCCAACCCTTCAAGCAGATCCTGCAGAAAAGAACAAGTTCTATGCTGATCTACGCAACCTCGTACGGAAGACCCCTACAGAGGACAAGGTGATCATCCTTGGCGACTTCAATGCCAGAGTAGGTAAAGACTCGGAAGCCTGGAAAGGAGTACTTGGCAAACACGGCATTGGCAACTGCAATGACAACGGGCGCCTCCTGCTAGAATTCTGCATGGAGCACCAGCTCACCATCACCAACACTATCTTCCAGCAGAAGAACAGTCTGAAGACAACCTGGATGCACCCACGGTCCAAGCATTGGCACCTTATCGACTACATTCTGGTGCGCCAGAGAGACCTTCGAGATGTCTTACACACCCGAGTAATGCCCAGCGCAGAATGTCATACGGATCATCGTCTTGTACGCTGCAATCTCCGTCTTCACTTTAAACCCACACCCAGGAGAGGAGGTATCCCTCGGAGGAAGTTTCAGGTTGGCAGCCTCCAGTCAGCCGAAGTTAAAGCTGCCTTCCAGGCAAAACTCCAGTCAAGAATTGAGGACCTCAGTTGCCCCACAGACCCTTCTCCAGAAGCACTCTGGGAACACCTAAAAACTACCGTCCTGCAGATCTCTGAAGAAGTCCTCGGGTTCTCCACAAGGAAGAACAAGGACTGGTTTGATGAGAACAATCAAGAGATCCAAGAATTACTGGCAAAAAAGAGATCTGCCTACCAAGCACATCTTGCTCAGCCCTCCTGTCCTGGGAAAAAAGCAACCTTTCACGCTGCATGTAGCAAACTCCAGCGCAAGCTTCGAGACATTCAGAACGAGTGGTGGACCAAGCTTGCAGAGAGAACCCAGCTGTGTGCAGACACTGGTGATTTAAGAGGGTTCTACGAAGCCCTGAAGGCAGTATATGGTCCATCATATCAGGCTCAGAGTCCCTTGCATAGTGCAGACGGCCAAGTGCTCCTCACAGACAAGGCATCCATATTGAACCGGTGGTCGGAGTATTTTCAGGTTCTCTTCAGTGCCAACCGCGTAGTTCAAGATTCAGCAATCCACCTCACCCCACTTCAACCGGTGAAAACAGAGTTGGATGAGATCCCCACCCTAGAAGAGACTGTTAAAGCCATCAAGCAACTGAAAAGTGGCAAGGCAGCAGGAGTTGATGGAATTCCACCAGAGATCTGGAAGCATGGGGGCACAGTACTACATAGCTCACTTCACAAAGTACTTGTCACCTGCTGGGAACAAGGCAAATTACCACAGGACTTTCGCGATGCAATCATCATCACCCTATACAAGAACAAAGGGGAAAAGTCAGACTGCTCCAACTACCGGGGGATAACCCTGCTCTCCATCGCAGGCAAAATCCTTGCCAGAATACTCCTGAACAGACTGGTGCCGACCATTGCAGAAGAACTCCTCCCAGAGAGCCAGTGCGGCTTCAGAGCTAACAGGAGCACCACCGACATGGTATTTGTTCTCAGGCAGCTCCAAGAGAAATGCAGGGAACAGAACAAGGCTCTGTATGTGACTTTTGTCGACCTTACCAAAGCTTTCGATACCGTTAGCAGGAAAGGCCTGTGGCAAATCTTGGAACGTTTAGGATGTCCCCCAAGGTTCCTCAGCATGATCATCCAGCTACACGAAGACCAGCGAGGCCAAGTCAGACACTGCAACGACCTCTCGGAGCCCTTCCCAATAGGCACAGGTGTAAAGCAAGGCTGCGTTCTCGCGCCAACTCTCTTTACGATCTTCTTTAGCATGATGCTTCAAAGAGCCGCAGTAGATCTAGATGAGGACGATGGTGTCTACATCCGCTATCGCACCGATGGCAGCCTGTTCAACCTGAGGCGACTAAAGGCACACTCCAAGACAATGGAAAAACTCATCCGAGAGCTACTGTTTGCTGATGATGCTGCACTCGTCTCCCACTCGGTATCAGCTCTGCAGCATATGACGTCCTGCTTTGCAGAGGCTGCCAAGCTATTCGGCCTAGAAGTTAGTCTGAAGAAGACAGAAGTTCTCCACCAGCCTGCACCCCAGGAAGATTATCACCCTCCCTGCATCACTGTGGGTGAATCAGTTCTGAAGACAGTCCAGCAGTTCAGCTACCTGGGGTGCATCATCTCCTCAGATGCCAAGATCGACAAGGAGATTGACAACAGGCTGGCAAAGGCAAACGGTGCATTTGGCCGACTGCACAAAAGAGTGTGGAGCAACAAGCATCTGAAAAAAGGCACAAAGATCAATGTTTACAAAGCGGTTGTGATGACAACCCTCATCTATGGCTCCGAATCGTGGGTTTTATACCGTCATCACCTACGACTCCTTGAGCGCTTTCATCAGCGCTGCCTTCGCACCATCCTCAACATCCACTGGAGTGACTTTGTGACCAACACTGAAGTCCTCAAGCGGGCAGAGGTTACCAGCATCGAGGCACTGCTGTTGAAGACGCAGCTGCGCTGGGCAGGGCATATTTCTAGGATGGAAAACCACCGCCTTCCCTATTCCTACAATAACACTGCTTGTTAGGTCAACAAATTTAAATAAATTAACTATCTGTGCCTGTCATTCTTTCTGGAGGGAACATCTTGTTGTTTTTTTGTTCAGTTGCACAATCAAGTTTGACTCTTTGTGACCCCATGGACAAAGTCACGCCAGGCCATCCTGTCTTCCACCATTCTCCAAAGTCTGCTCAAATTCGTGTTTGTTATATCAGTAACGCTGTCCAGCCATCTCATCTTTTGCCATCCCCTTCTTCTTTTGCCTTCTGTCTTTCCCAGCATCTTGTTTAGCTGTATATATATTGTGACTAAAACATTTCTGGAGCCAGAGTTTGGGGCCTACATACATGCAGACCATGACAGAACTTCTCCCCCCGCCCCCGCCCTTTTCCAGGGTAAAGGCAGCAGTACTGCTATTGTAGTAAGACAGCTAGATCAATGAAATAAGACTTTTTATTTAAATGAAGTATAATTTAAACATCTGGGAACATAACACATTTAAGTACTTTTCCAGTAGAGTAAGCATGAATGTACATAATCTTATACTACTTGCCAACTGTGTCACAAGTTAATCAAGCTGTTCATTAAACCTAATTCTTTGAGTAACCCAAACACACAAAAACTTCTGCAGCTGTGAGATGACATGGATACACCGCTCTGGCTCACACTAGATGTCTAAAGAGAGTGCTTTCCTTGTTCTTGACTGCCTATAAAAATCCACATTTTGTCAAAGGAGGAGCAAATATGCTCTGAGTCTCTGTAGCTGGTCAGAATCAACAGTTGCTACAACCAGATGGAGGCTTCTTCTCATTGCGAGGTTCTTGAACCAGGTACATCGGTTATTCAACTTCTTAAGTACGAGCCATCACATCTTTCAAACTGTACTTTGTGTTTCAATAAGTCAAACATACATAATATACTAAAAAAAATCTCAGGCAGAGTCCACAGCAGAAGCAACAGAGCTTCCCCCAGCAAGTAGTCATTTCTAAAAGTTGGAGGATTATCAGAGTGGGCATCCAACACAGCACAAGACATTAAACAGAAACATGAAGAGCATCCTGGTGTATTCATGGGACTCCTTGGATTCTCAATCTTATATCTATTACACATACATGTTTGTGTGTACATACATACACATTCAAGTATATGATGGCAAAAGCAAAAAAAGTATAATCTAATAAAAACAATCAAAGCTATGACAACAGCAAACTTGTAACAGAAAAAAACAGGTAAAATATTCACAGTAGATACATCTTAATTACCTTTACTGCCAACTGTTAAGCTACTAAAGTGCTATGTTGTTTATACAGAGAATATTGTTGTTACACAATATTTTTTCCTTATATACACCAACAGTGTAATTAGTTTTAACTTACATTCCATGAATTGTGCTGGGACTCATTCATTTGAGACTGGGCAGAGGATTGCAGCCAAATATTAAACAGCTGGATTTTAAAAAATAACTTTGGCCAAATATGTGGGTACTAGATCCACAGTTTATAAGAACATGTTCACCTGGAAGTAAGCAGTCAGATGAAAGGAATCTGTTTCCAATTAAGTCTGGAATGGAAGGTAACGTGGCTCATTTTGACAATGCAGATCTGAGAAGGCAGAGACCACTTTGGGTTTGAAGTGGAAATTTCCACACCTAAGTCATGTCAGAACCATCACCTGCTTTGCTCTTCATCGATTACTTAATATTCTATTTTCAACAGTAAACGTAACATTCTATTTCAACAGTAATTAGGAATTTTTTTTAGCATGGAACATTACATCTGTCTGACATCAAATAAATGTAGGCCAGTATACACTGAATAAGAAATGTAAACAATGTACTAGAAGACATCCAAGCAATAACTAGCACATGACTGTATGAACATAAAAGTAGTTTCATTTACTATCAAATCAACATAAAAAATGACAAAGAATATTTAAAATGATGGTGAATGAGCACACAATCAGTGCAATCCTAAATAGAGTTATAGCCTTCTAAATTCCCTGAAGTCAGTGAGCTTAGAAAGGCATAGCTCTGCTTTAGGGCTGCGCAGTGCAGCCAGCTCATAGCCAGCATTGTAGATCAGAGATCCAACTTTTCAAGCTTATTCAAGAGAAGACAACAATGCAAAAAACTAAATTCCATTAAAGATTTTTACATTTAAGAATATGTATTTTCAGTTTTTCACACATGAAAGTTTATCTGTTCATCAGTATCCACATCCACTACTTGTGCTCAAATGTAGAAATCCATCTAATCAACTTTCACCTAGAAAATAAAAGTATAATTAAGAATAAAATACAAATGACAGCATATATATATTTACTTAAACTTAAAAGTTTATATAATAGGTATGTGAACAAACATATAGTCTGTAAAATTCTGATCAAGTTAATGAAGCTGTACCCTCCTTTTAAAACATAATATATACTGGTTTTAAAACAGTATCAAGAATCTGGAACATTTTTTCCCCTCTGTTGCACTGCAGCATTAATTCTGCAGGCTTTTTTGAAAAAAAAAACTTTACCTGGAATTATGTCTTATAAGAAGTAAACTCATGTTGTTATGTCTAGGAACACAATGAACTACAGCCTGACAAGAGATTATATTGAGAGATCATTATGAACCATGGACTACAGTCTGGGGCTAAATGAGACATGATGGCATCAGTCCTGCATGTCTGGAACAGTTCAACATAAAATCTGGACAAAGACCGGGATGAGATGTACATTTAACGTACAGTAAAGGAGGGGAAGAACTGAACCTCTTTCCTTATTTTCCCCTACCCTGAAGTCACTTTCTGAAAAAGCTGCTTTCCTCCCAGTGGAAATTCACAAAATACCAGCAATAGGAGAAAAGTGGCTAAAAACAGCACATGCACACACCTCAGTACAAAAGAAGAAATTTTTTGTCTGGGGACCCTTATTAGTGTCATGATATGGAGATATGCCTGTGCTTCAGAGGACAAAGATTCAACTTGCTTGGATTCAGAACCAGATTAGGATTTACAAGATTATGCATGGGATAGAGAAGGTAGAGAAAGAAGTTTTCTCCCTTTCTCACAATACAAAAACTCGTGGGCATTCAAAGAAATTGCTGAGCAGTCAGGTTAGAACTGATAAAAGGAAGTACTTCTTCACCCAAAGGGTGATTAACATGTGGAATTCACTGCCACGACAGGTTGCGGCGCTACAAGCATAGCCAGCTTCAAGAAGGAATGGATAAGCACATGGAGCAGAGGTCTATCAGTGGCTATTAGCCACAGCTTATCTATTTGCCTTCTGACCGGCTCTCAAACATCTGACATTCATTGTCTTGTAGTTCTCAAACATCTGACGTTCATGTCTTGCAGCTCTCAAACATCTGACATTTATTCTATGTGGCTCTTACGTTAAGCAAGTCTGGCCACTCCTGAACTATATGTTCAGCAGATATATATACTTCCTCAAGTGATTAAAGCACTGACAAAATACTGCTAACTTGCTCTCACCAGCTCAGAAGATTACAGCACATGGATAGACCCCTGCTGTTTAACTGACCAGGGGAATGAGCCATATCTGGCACATGGATGATGGAACTTAAACCAGGCAATTAGCTTCAGAACCAGCTTAGGATCCCCAGCCTGAAACCAGAACACCACTACAACAGATGCTTGACTCAGGCAGCGATGCAGCTTGAAGAGTGACTAAAGTAAGGCAAACACACAGTGGGTGATTCCACACTAGGACCTAAAGCTGGCTCTTTTCAGAGTTCAATTTGAGGACATTTACATCCATGTATCCCTGATTTTTTTTCTACACCACCATTTGTCCCAGTTCAAATTGCCTGTCCTGTCCTGGGTTATTAATTCCATATTCAAGCTCCTAGTCATCAACAGAGGGGAAGGTGGGAGGGGGGCAGAAAAACAGCTCTCCCTTTAGGGGATCTGGAGGCTAGGCAAGGGGAGGACCTTCTCAGTTTGGTAGAGGGCGCTCCAGACTCAGGACCCAGCACCCGAAACCCCTGGGGATCAACGAAAGTGAGGCAGGAGAGCTTCATGAGGGAAGGCATCCTTCTCCCAACGAGAGAAAAAGAATATCCTGGCAGTTCGACATCTGCTGCCCACTCAGCTCTCTCCTCCACAGTCTAGAAGGGGGAGCACCTGCACCACATTTGAGTCCCTCAAATCCATTCAATGTGAGTGGGGGAGAAGCCAACCTCCCCACAGCTCAATTCCAACAGAGTTGCAACCCAAACACAAAAGAAGATGGGTTGCTGGTAGCAATTGCATGGTGCATAACCCAAAATAGATGACAAAGAAAAGAAGGGGGAAATATCTAATAGAACCCTCATACAGAAATAAAACCTTACACACATTGACAAGTCACCAAATGGTGAAATTGCAGGTGGAAGGATAACAGAGGCTAAAAGATTAAAAGCTGAGTTATGCTTCTACTACAGCATCAGTATCCAGTTCATAGCTGCATTCCCTGTGTAAGTCTCTGGGTGCGTGGTATACTGCCTACAAGTCATGTCTGCCTGTCAGAGGTTGCCTCTCTGTTGTTATTTTCATTTTAGCTATAGCAAACAACTGTGGATCTGTGGGCACAAAACTGGGCAAGTTACTGAAGATCCCAGCAGAGACTGAGAGACAAACTATCATCTGGCTGAACCTGAAAGGCCTGTATTAAGACTGCCTAATTCCAACCCTTTTCAACCTAACAGTAGAGTGGGGACTTCAATAAGACATTATGGTCCTTTAAGGTTTCCTGTGGCACTGGTGTGACCCACAATCTAGGCAGCTCACAGAAACAAGTCAGTCTCTACAGAGCTGATGCATGAACTTTTCCAACAAGAGCAAATATATAGGTAAGTAGATTTGCTCCTGCATAACTCCAATGAGAAGTTCCCTTTAAGTAATCCTGATGGCAAGGCTGCCCATCTCAAGAGCTGGCACACAATCTCCACCCCAAGGCTGATGGAACAGAGAATGAACAACAGCTCCCACTACAGTCCCCTACTGATCCTGAAAAAAGGAAGGTACATGTTTTCACAGTGACATTGTGAAAACATCTACAACATCACCTACTAGTTTATACTTTTAACTGGAGAGACCAGGTATGAAACCTGAGACCTTCTGGATATAAAGCCTATGCTCTACCACAGAGCAACTGCTGCACCCATGCCATGCCAAAACTCAAGAACACTGGAACAACCTCAAGTACTGTGACCTTGCTTTGCTCTCCCCACCCCTGTCCTTCTACCTACTGAATACAGCTGCAGCCACAATGCATCAAAGCCTGTTAAAAGTTATTCCATACCCTACTGTAGTCCTTATGCTGCCACCCAGATATCTGAAATCACCTCAGAAACCACATGAAATCTGCATTTGCTTATCTTAACTGCACTTTTAATGGCAACAACTTTTCACAAAGCCCTGAGGCTCCTGAATATTAAGCCATTAAAGCAAATATGTATAAACACTCTTCCAACTGATACAACTTTTAGGTCAGGATCTGAACCTTGCTTTGTTGTTGATTTTTTATGTGTTGGTTTTTCACCAGTAAACATCACATAACATCCTTGGTATTTTCAACTGTTTCTAAAACATGTTCTTAGTTTCAAAAGCTATCTGCAACATGTATTTAAAAATATCATTCAGCAAACAAAAGTCCAAAGCCCCTTAGACATGTAGACCAAGCAGTGAGTGTTTGGATCCCACTCTTAAATCAGATTTGGCCTTATATAATTCTCACTTATTACATACAAAGGGCAAAATTATTTTTACATTTGAAACTGACCTTTCTAGTACAGTGTTTACTTGAAGGGTTCTCATCAGAAATTTTCATCACATCTAGAATGGTACTCAATCCAGAAGGGTCGGGCATCTCATGTGTCGTTTTTGCTGATTCACCTGTGTGATAAGTTTTCTTCAGTCTCTCTGTGTGACAACATTGGCCAATGAAGGACCAGCTATACTTCAGAAGATCCTCATGTTTTCTTCTTTTGCTGAGTAAAGCTAACTTCTTCTTCTGCTGTCTCTTAGACAATTTTTTAGAGCTGCTCCCTCCTTGGTATTTGTTAGAAGTATACTTGAACACCAAATCTGATTTTTTTTTGTCCTCTTCCTTTCTTGGCTGTAAGGTTCTCCTTACATTAGAGCTTTGCTGACTACCCAATTGCAATGGATCAAGCAAAATTTGTGAATTCAACACATTAAATTCTACCCAGTTAATTGACATGAAAGAATACACAGCACATCCAGAAGCAACCAATACATCTGCTGCACTGATCCCCTCATATAACGCATCTACCTCCATCTTCATCCCACAGTAGCGTCTGAATTGGAATAGAAGACCTTGTCTACTAAGAAACTGCTGAATTTTACATTTAGCCTCATCGTTCCACTGTTCCCCAAAAACAGGTGACACTCCAAATAAACAGCAAGGGTAAGTTAGTCGAGGTAAATTCACAAGCTTTTCTGGGATAACTTTTAGCCTGTGGAACTCTGAGATGGGGATGGGAGCCAATATTCCATCATCTACAAATGTAAGCATGAACTGATCTGAGATTTCAGAAACTTCAACTCTATTCCATTTTTTATTAGGCTCAGTCTTTATCAAGCAGCTTGTACCAATACAAACAAGATCTTTTGGCATAGTCGGCAAGTTTTCTGGCAGATCAGAGAGTAGCTTAAACAATACTTCCATAGTTTTAAATGAGTCTTCTAACTGAATGCAAAAGCTTGAAGGATCACTGACTGATGTGACAAAACCAGGATAATGCCTATTATTCTGAAACTCTGCCCATGAAATTGAACTCCACCTAAATGAATACTTGGGTACTGTTGTTTTCACATTATTTAAACCTCCCAATAAGTTACATTCCTCTAACATTACTTGATTAGGTATCTGAGGCCAACATTCCAGCAATAGAATCCCATTCACTAAAATGTCTACTTGCCAAATTAAAAGAGATTCTAGGTATCTCACAAATAAAATCTTTATTTCCTGACCTTTTAACATCTTCAGAACTCTCTCAAAAGCCAGGCAATCTACATTTTCAATCCAAACCCATTTACAAGGTACTGCACTCCTGGGAATACTCCTCAGTTTGCTACTCAGCCTCCTTGTGTCACTGATTGATACAATTTCATATATTCCCAAATCCATGAAAAAAACCAGCATGCTCTCATTCATAAACTTTTTTATAACTTCAGATCGATACCATTTGAAAGTTATTTTTGATTTTGTCAGACATTCTAATCCTTCTTGAATATGTTCCACTGCAACTGGCATTTGATCTACTTCCTGAGTAGCCACCATATTCAAATTAAGCAATGTTTGCATATCCTTCTTTAATTTTATGTAGAAGTACCCATTTCTGGAAATATGACCTATTTCAGCATTTTCTAGCTGTCCAGAGTTTATTTTTTGATAGGTAATTTTAGGAAAACATTCCATAGTATGTCTAGACTCATATTCTTTATATACTATTTGATAACTTTGGTCATTACCATCAGTACCTGCATTTGCCACTGACAGCAATGCTGTGATTTCTTCTGTATCTAACATGGGCATGTTCTGTAAACCTAGACTAACTTCCAACTGCTTTAAATCTTGAATAACAGATATTCCGTGACAGAACAGATCAACCTCCCATTGTTCTTCATGTTGTTGTAGAAACTTGCAAATTACTTGTTGGTTATTTACTTTACTGACAAAATAAGCAGTAATATCACTACTCCAGTTTTTACCAGGCAACATACATTTTGCATGACTAATGAAACAGGGTATGCTCAGTCTTGGTAAATTTAAGAATTGTTTCCCTATCTTATAGATTTTGGATGCATTCAAAATTGATGAGTTACCATAGTCAATGAATTCGGCTTCATAGAATGCTTCTGATTTAACTCCCGTAATAACAGCTCTGTATATGCAATGATCAACTTCATACTCTGCTAAGACTATGTCATCTTCCTCAATGTCAGTTTGTTGCTCTAAATCCAGTATGCAACTATTCAGTTCTTCAGCAAGCTGCAAAATTTTATCCTCATCTATTTTAAGATGAATATAGAAATCTGATGGACTAGTTACAAAGGAAACATAAACCATGACTTCAGAATTCAGCTGAATGTTACATTGTACAAGATCTCTGTACTTTTGCTTGGCAGAAGTATTCCTTTCTTGTTCTGAAGGGCTTAGTTGATGGATATGTGATTCAGTTATATTATCTGTAGACATCTCCTTGAATTCTGATGGGTCAGGCATCTCCACTTGTTCTCCACTTGTACTTTTATTTTTCTCTCCCATAGTGTTTTGCAAGACCAATTCTGTATTTTCACAGTCTACTTGTACAGACCTAATGCGCCGTTTTTGCAGATCAATCACAGTTTCTTTTCCATATTCAACATGTACATCACCATCATTCTGATGACAAGAATTTATTTTATTCTTGATTTCTCTGTTAACTGCAGTTATCTTTTCTTTAGGTTTCACATTTTGGACCTCAAGAGGCTTTTCTATGACACTTTTTATATATTTTGGATCCTCATTACTCTCTGTTGTACTCTCTAATAATAATTCTTTAATCTGCTTACTTATTTGTAGTTGGTTATCATACAACTCCACAGCAAGCTGGCCATCAGAGTCTTTAGCTATTATTACTGCCTTTAGTTCTTTACCCAAGTAATTTTTCTCAAACCATTTATTTATTTCAACTGGAATTTCAGTATCTTTGAGTTCTGACAGGCAACACTTGATAGCTTGCATAGGGGTGAATAATGTTTCTGAGGCATGATCTGGAATATTAATCAGTTCATCTTTTGCCACCACTTGTTTATTCCCAAAGTCCACAAAATACACAGCCACATAATCTGATGATCCTATAGGAGATGCCAAGGCCCTGTAAAAGAGGCCATCTTCAAAATATTTGGCTAAATATAATCTGCAGGTGTTTATTTGGCCAACACAGCTTGCCATGTGACTGATCTCTGAGATTTTTTGAAACAGATTATCAATATCACCTGCATTTCTATTTAGCTGGCAAAAGAATTTTGTAGGGCTGTTTATATGGGTTACACATACGCCCTCTATATTTCCAATGTCTGTATCAAAGGATGAATAGTAAAAGCTATATAAAGAAAATGGCCGTGCAAGTGATCTTGGGTATTTGAGAGAACAGAATTGGTCATGGCCACAGTCTAAGAGAAACTGCTGTGCTCTGACAGATGGAGTCCACAAATCAACCACATTATATAAGCAGCCAGGGCTCTTAATAATAAGGGCTAAAACGGTGCAAGTCAACAGTCCATTGGAAGAAGAAATGAAGGATTTAAAATCATCATATGCCTTTGCAGTCCAATTATCTGGATCAAACTTTAACAACTGAGTTACACTACTAAGACAACATCTGAATGCTTGACATTCCAAGGTCAGAAAATCTGGGTGAATAGCCTGAATGTCTTCCAGAAAAACACTTATTTGTTTCCCATAGTCTACTAGTACAACTTCAATTCTGATTTTGGATATGTATTTCAGAATGATAGCTCTGTACCACTTTCCATCCACAGAATCTTTTACAACACAGGCAAGCTGTCCACTTTGATATGGTATGGTATAAGTCTTATAATAAATCTGAATTTGATCCATTAAGTTACTTAGCTCTAGTAATTTAGCCTGCAGCTGGCATGAAAAGTCACCTGGTGAAGTACTATGACAACATATAACACTGAGGACAGTTCCTGGTTTAAACTGATGCGTTTTATAAGGGCACATAGTATTATTTTCCCTAGACATTTTCCCATATTTCTCTGAAAGTATTTTCTCCCATCGTGGGAAATCAGCAGTAGCCTTTTTTGTCAAAGGATAAGTATTTAGCAATTGATTAACATTTCCACGTACTACCACATTATTCTGCGTAAGGTTTTTACGCTGCATGCTTTTACTTCTGAGTTTTGAGTCTTGTTCCTTAGAATCTTTTATAATGTTCAGCAATGGATCTGGCTTTACTTGCCAACATTCAGCAAATCCAGCCTGAACCATAGAGATGAGAACATCAGCTTGCTCTGAGCCATTCATACACTGCATATTGACACTGTACTTATTGTTTTGCTTTCCAACAACATGAAGTGTGATTGGTTTGCCAAACACCAAGTTTTTAAAGAAGTCTGTTTCCTTTCTAATCCATATATCTTCAACAGGAAACGCACTAGCAAGTGAACAACATATGGCTAATGCTGGTAGCTTCTGGAACTCTGGAAGAAGAGTTCTCACATCAAAAGTTGGCACTGTTTCAGTATTTCCAAAATCCAAAAAATAAACAGTAATACCATTGCAATCCACTTCCTCAATGACAGCCCTATAGAAATGCATGTCCTTACTGTAGCGTGCACAGCACAGCATTCCAGGTTCTGGATTTTCTAGAATCTTATCACCAATTTCACCCGTATCATATGCATCTGAAATTTTACACATCAAGGTTTCAAATTCATCTACATTATAGTTAGTTTGAACCCAAAAATTTGAAGGATTCAGTACATACTCTACAAAAGCAACACAGATAGAACCTATTTTCATTTCTGCTGTCTTGTAAGGTGTTGCTAAAACAGCATTTAAGGAGCAGCCCTTTGTATTTGAACAATTTCCAAATTGTAACATATTCCTGTGAACAGGTTCAGACAAAACAGGGCTGGCACCAGAAATTCTCATGTCCCCATCCCTGTCAGCAATTTTTGTCTTGAAGGAAGAATCATATTTTGGAAGTCCATCATTTCTCTGCGGCAGATATTCACCACCTGTAAGTGCTTCATGCTTATGCAGTGTAACATAATACAAATGTTCATCAGCACTGAATAAGTCAATATAGACATAAACCATACTTTGCCTTAAAAGTGCCTCCTTAAATTCTTTTAGCTGACTGTTTCTGACAGAATCATTCTGGTCACTAAGACATGATAGAGCACAAGGAAATGAAAATGTAGGTATCAATATGAATTTTGACTGAAGCTTCAGAACACAAGTGGAAGGCATAGCTTCACAACTGCCAATATCCACAAACCAAACCTTCACGCTGTTATCAGAAAGGAGCTGTTGTATTACTCCTCTGTACCACTGACCATCTTTTCGTTTGGCTGCACAGAGGACTCCCAGACTGTCACAGGATGGAATCTTTTCTCTATTAATAGTTTCATAATATGAAGACATACTGCTTGTCAATTCATCAAGCTCCATTAGACGTTGCATGGGCTGACAATAAAATTTACTTGGACTGATTGCCACTGATATTTTTGCTAGTTCTACTCCACCAACTGATAAAAGTGGCTGTAGCTGACCAAACATGGGTTGAAAATCTGGTTGAATCCTAGCATTACAAAACACCGAGTCCAATCTTGCATATTTCTTTTCAGTTACATCTGGCATTTGTTTATATAAGGGCTCTTCTGGCAATTCAGTTAACAGTTCTACTATAAGATGGAATGAGTCGCCATCAACAAGTTTTCCTAATTTCAGTTCTACAACATCTCTAGTAACTTTTGGCACATCAAGAAGCAATGTTTGGTGTGGCATAATGGCTTGCATGTAGCCATTAAGTTGCAAATCTGTTAAGGATGAAAAGTAATTCAGAGCCTTGGGAGACCACTTTTCTTCAATAGGAAGTACATTTGCAAAGATTCCACAAACCATTTTTGGAGGAAGCTGAAACAATTCATCAATTGTAGATGCAACATATGTATCATGAACTGCCAATTTTTTCCCATTGTCTATCAGAAATACTTCATACATGTGGTTCTTCTTTTGTATTACTTTTCCTCTATACCATTCCCGACAATCTGGATCTTCTACTAAGCAAAACTCACCAAAGCCAACACAGTCTTTCACTTTGGATACCTGTTGTATTTCATTTTGTAATATATGGTAGTCAAACTCACAGTCTGTGTTATAAGAGCCCTGAAATTTCACAAGAATGTCCTTTGGGTGGCAGTACACATTAGTTATCTTCAGATCTACATCTATGGATTTTGTTGGCGATAAATCCATTCCACCTAGAAAATCAGCACAAAGTATGACATGCTCAATAATATATACTGTCCTTTAAGTTTAATGCAGTTAATTTGCTAAACCTTGACAATACTATTTTTTAAAAAAATGTTTCCCAAGAGTAAGCATACACAAACATGTATACACTTAAAACCAACACTTTATAATTTTTATTCACTTCATTTAAAGCCCAACTTTCTTATTGGGACTCAAGGAAGATTACGTAAAGTAAGTCAATATAATGGATAGGATAGGGCACCTAGTCAACAATCCAATAGGATCTGCATTGCAAAAATCTGGAATCAACCAGAAATCTGAAAACAAGTATGTTTCTAAACAAGTATCTTTCTTTTGCTACTGTACTGATGCCCTGTTGCCTGTGCAGAAAAGCCATCTAGGGACTGAAGTTACTCTTTGAATATCAAGACACTTCTATCATTTCAAGATTTTATTACATTAGTAACAAGCCCTTCCATCTCTTCAGATTGTGGTTCACTTATATAATGAGGGGGTTTTCTCACAAGCTAAAGCAAAGGAAGCCAACTATGAGAGTGGATAAAAATCAATGATCTTTTTGGGTTTTTTTCCTTTAAACAGATATTTCCTCAAAACGTGTTTTACCCCCCACCCCTAAAAAATTCTATCTAAAAGTAGTTTTTAATTAAGATGCGTTATACCGCAAAGATATCTCATTATGAAATAGAGATAATTAATTTTTAATTCTATAGCATGTCAATATATTCATGTAGTTTTATAAGTGAATTCCAATAATTTATGGATTAGGAAAGGGGGTCCCGGGGTGAAAATGGTATCAGCTGGATGTGCTGGCTGCCAAAACCTCAGCAATAGCCAGAGATATCAAGCTGGCATACTGGAAGATTCCTCTTGGGGATGGGTGCATATCAACGTGGTATAGTGACTGAGGGGGAGGACCTTGGCTTCTAGGCAATGCATGTTAACTGAGCATTCTGGATAATAAAGTGCAGCATAACAAACCTTTTACTGCATATGTTTACAGAATACACAGCAATTATTATCTAATACTGAAGATTTTTTTACACAAAAATCTTCATGCTACATATTCTAACTTACTTAAACCTTGTTTTAAGAAAGCATTTCACTCATTCCAAAAAAGCAAAAAAAAATTTTTTCCAGAGTTCCTAAACACTTACACTGTCTGAAAAAATTCTGAAGTGGAGAAAAAAACATATTTGGTTATTTCTCCAAGTTTTCCCTGACCTTGTCGTCTGACAATGTGAAAAAGAACACAAGAGAGAAGTGCTGAGGTGGAGGTGGGGGAAATAAAGAGGCAGCTCACAATCCAATTATTCAACTGGAACAAGGTATCAAAGAAGACACACAAAAGATAAGGGCTGAGATTTCATCTGGACTGCAAGAAATAAGCAAAAAAAAATCCAGGAAAACAAACAAGACATTCAAGAAATTAAGATAAAAGCAAAAAGAATCTGAAGGTAAACAAGATAAAACTGAGGCACTACAACAAGAACAAACAAACTGTTAGGTAGACGCAAACCAAAGAATTTAAGTTCTGAACAAAACTTAGAAGTACCTTTGTGGAATTTCAGAAACTCTCCACAACTCAACTTAAGAGAAAGGATTTCAAAAACCAATATAAGACTATCTGACGGTACATGGTAATTTCCCAGGAATCAAACCAATATTTAAAATCAATTCAAAGCACACCTGCCATAAGATATACTAGTCTGTTTCACCCACAAAAAAATAAAAAAGATACAATGCTATTACAGCACAGAAAAGAACCACTCAAAATCAAAGGACAAAATCAAAATCAAAGGACAAAATATCAGAAACAATTACGAAAAGGAAAAAAAATGATTATTATTATTTCAACTTAATTAATTGCCCCATCGCAGCTAGCATGGGCTCTGGGCGATGTACAACCAAGAGATAAAAATACATGGATTTGGATCAATGAGATATTAAAAACAAATTACAGACTCGGATGGTGTCTCATTAAAATGCTATTTTTCAGCTTTCCAGACATTACATCAGTGGTAGGGGGACCCCCAACAGGGCGGAGGAGAAAAGTGCCAGCACAGTGACCATCACTGCCCTTGTGGCAAAGGCTTGGCAGAACATCTCTGCTTTACAGGCCCTGCAAAACTGTAAAAGATCTCACAGTGCCCTTGGGTCTTCCAGCAGAACATTCCACCAAGACTGAAAAGGTCCTGGCCCTCATGGAGGACAGCTGGACCTCTTTAGGGTCGGGGATCACCAGCAGGTTCTGACCAGTAGAGCGTAACACCTTCCTTGAGAGTCACTTTGGTGTAGTGGTTAAGTGCATGGACTCTTATCTGGGAGAACCAGGTTTGATTCCCCTCTCTTCCACTTACAGCTGCTGGAATGGCCTTGGGTCAGTCATAGCTATCGCAGAGCTGTCCTTGAAAGGGCAGCTTCTGGGAGAGCTTCACTCAGCCCCACCTACCTCATAGGGTGTCTGTTCCCCCCTCATTTTATCTACTTTAAGACTTCCTCCCACATTTTTCCAATGGGAAACTTGAGGGAGCACTGAATATTTAAATGTAAAATTTTAAATGTAAATAATAATGGCAATAATTACTAGATGTAGGCAGGCCTCATTCTGAGCAGGAGCTCTGGAACCTCTAAATTTTATTGTGCTCTTTCTTAAAACCCCACCCCCAAAGTACTTGCTTCTGGACTCCAAACCCCTTGTGAGAATTTTCCTGAACTCTAAGATTTGACAAATTTTCTAATATTTTTCCCCACAAAAAATGGGAAAATAACCAAAACATATAAAGCAGACAGATGGAAACAGAAGATTTGTATCACTTACCGTGAAGCTTCCTTCTCGGTGGACTGGCAGTGGGTCGGTCTGACTACTGGTTATAGGCTCCTCCTCCTCATCACAGGGTCGGGTCTTCCAATTGATCCAGAGGGGGGGGGAATGACCTCTCCAGTCGTTTCCAAGCCGCATCTCCCACTATAGGAAATAACTTCCAAATCCTCCCCATTAAACATTACTATCGAGTACATGAGGAGAACAACTTTATTATGCTCATATGTACCATACAGAATGGATAACTGAACTACAGCGTTACAAACCACAGTACCGTAACTTATCCCAAAGGAAGGAGTAAGCGCCAGAATCCAGCTCCAAAACCCACGAATCCTCTCAACCACCAAAGGGCAGGCCGGACCAACCCACTGCCAGTCCACCAAGAAGGAAGCTTCATGGTAAGTGATACAAATCTTCCGTTCTCCAGTGGCCTGGTCAGTGCGTTGGTCCGACTACTGGGACGTATCAAAGCTGTACATCCCTGGGTGGGACCGGCTTCCTTGTTTAGAGTGCAAGCTGCAGTACACGCCTCCCAAAGGCAGCCTCTGCCGAAGCCCACTTATCTGCCTTATAGTGTTTGGTAAAGGTATGCACCGACCTCCATGTTGCTGCCTTACACACAACTTCCAAGGAAGGAAAAGACCTATACACTGCCGATGTAGCAGCACCCCTCAAAGAGTGAGCCGTGATCCCATCTGGATGGATTTGGCCTTGGGCCTTGTAAGCCAGCAGAATACATTCCCGCAGCCATCTACTAAGAGAGGAAGTAGAAACCTGTCGCTCCTGTGACCCTTTACTGAAAGAAACAAAGAGTCAGACTTTCTCCAGTCTTTTGTATGGTCAATATAAAAACTAAGTGCTCTCTAAACATCTAGACAGTGCAACTCCCTTTCTCTAGAAGACTTGGGATTGGGGCAAAAATTCGGGAGCACTAACTCCTGAGACCTATGAAAGATGGAGTTAACTTTAGGAATAAAGGATGGTTCTGGTCTAAGCACAACTTTATCATTATGAAAGAGACAGAGTTCCTTATCTACTGAAAGGGCCCGTAACTCAGACACCCTACGTGCCGTGGTGAAAGCGTGATTTTAGAGTCAATTCTTTAACCCCACATGATGCCATAGGCTCAAAGGGGTGTCTACACAAGGCCTTCAGCACGACATTCAACTTCCATGAAGGAAACCTATGAATCTGTGGCAGTTTGAAAAGTGCAGTACCCCTCAAAAAACATCTAATATGCGGATGCATGGACAAGGACTTACGCCCCCACACTCCTTGGATAGCAGAAATGGCAGCCACTTGACGCCGCAGTGTACTAGTGGATAGCCCCTTGTCCGCCCCCTCCTGTAGGAAACAAAGAACACCTTGAACATTCACCTTCAATGGATCCCACCCCTGCTGGGCAGACCACAAAGAGAAAACCTTCCAAGTGGTGTTATACACTCTGTTAGTGAAGAGTCTACGAGATGCCAGCATAGTGTCCACCACCCTTTTAGCATAATCTAGACCTTCAAGGTGCGACCGCTCAGCCTCCAAACTGTTAACTTTAACAGTTCCGGCTGAGGATGTGACATGTTGCCCTGTGTCAAGAGATCTTCCCTCCTCGGCAGTCGCCAAGGGGGCTGAACTGACATCCTCAGTAACTCCTGAAACCATGCCCGTCTAGGCCAGAAAGGAACCACAATCACCATCTCTGCCCTTAGATCCACTACTCTCTGAATCACCCTGGGCAATAGCTGAGTGGGTTGGAAGGCATACAGTAGCCCTGTCGGCCACTCGCCACTGAGTGCATTGGTCCCTTCTGCCTCTACGTCTGTTTTTGGCGAAAAACCTGTCCACCTGCCGATTCTCTGCTGTGGCAAACAGGTCAACTGATACTGGACCATATCTGTCCACTATCTGACTGAAGGTCTCTCTGTGCAGCATCCACTCCGTCTGATCCAGAAAACATCTGCTGAGCCAGTCCGCTAGCAGATTGTCCTTTCCAGGAACATGAACCGCCTTGATCAACAGAAGACTGGCTTCCGCCCACTCGAAAAGAACCTTCACCTCGGCGTGAAGAGACTTCACTCGGGTTCCCCCTTGTCGATTCACATACTCCTTGGCCACTGAATTGTCCGTCCTGACAAGGACATGACAGCCTGTCAAGACTGCCTGTAAACCCAACAGCCCTAGACGAATCGCTCCGAGCTCTTAAGTTGATACTGCGCTTCATTTCGTGGGGTTCCCATTGTCCCTGAATCATTTGCTCCTGTGAGTGGGCCCCCCAGCCCCACAGACTGGCGTCCGTGGTCATACATACTCTCTGGGGTTCACGGAGTGGATGTCCCGGAAGGAAGCAGACCAGATCCAGCCACCATTGCAACTGGGTTGTCACTTCTAATGGTAGTGTCACCAGCTTGTGAAGTTTGTTCCCTATTATGTCCTGGAAAGGCCTGAGAAAAAACTGGAGGGGTCGAGTGTGGAACCTGGCCCAAAACAGTAAGTCCTGACATGAGACCATCATTCCTAGCAACTGCGCTAGGGACATAACCGGTACCCTGCATCATTCCAGAACCCCTTGTAACAGGAAGCATAACTTCTCCCTTCTCTCTGAAGTCAGAAAAACTGTCCATGGTCGTATCTATCTCTACCCGCAAGTGCACTAACCTCTGTGAGGGAAGAAAATTGCTCTTTTCTACATTTACTACGAAACCGTGACGACATAACATGATCACAGTCCATTGAATGTCTTCCAGACACTGCTGGTATGACCCCGCCTTCACCAGGGTATCGTCCAGGTAAAGAAACAGGGCCATCCCCTGTAGTCTCAGCTCCGCCACCAGTGTAACCAAGATCTTTGTAAACACCCGAGGAGAGGACTTCAGGCCAAAGGGCAGGGCCCGATATTGGAAGTGCTTCCCCCCGTAGGAGAAGCGCAGAAACTTTCGGTGTGATTCCCAAATGGGAACATGTAAATAAGCCTTGGATGATCCAAGGAGGCCAGGAAGTCCTGTGGATGGATGACTAACAGCACTGACTGTAAGGTCTCCATCTTGAAATGTTTCGTTTGTACGAACTTGTTGAGCCATTTCAGATCCAGAATGGTTCTGAACTCCCCATTCTTTTTTGGCACTAAAAAATTACTGAATAAACCCCTTTTGCGGGTGTTGGGACTAACTCCACAGCCCCGATATCCACCAGATGCTGAATGGCTGACAACATTGCTCTGTGAGCAACTACATCCCGCTTCCACGGAACCCAACGAAAGCGACTGGGAGGGAGTGAAACTCTATAGTGTAGCCCTGTGTCACGACCTCCAACACCCATTGGTCTTGAATAGATTGATGCCAGGTGTCTGCGAATAGAGAGAGACGACCCCCTATTCTCCTAGTCGCCTGATGAACGGCATAGTCATTGGGACCCCCTTTTCTTTGAGAGGGGCTTAGAATTCTGGTCTGACTTCCCAGAATAGTAGGGTTTAGGTTCACACCCCTTCTGCTGCCACTTTCCTCTAAAGGAACGAAAGGGTCCTGGTCTGGAAGGCTTCTTGGAGTCTTGAAAGGAAGGGAAAAACTTCCGCTGTTTTGCCTCTTTACCCTTAGAGGGTAGGACCTTCTTTTTATTCCTGTTCCCAATGAGGTACCTATCTAGGCCCTCACCGAACAACAAGGACCCTTTAAAAGGAACCGCTGCCACCCTTGCCTAGGCTGCAGCGTCCACCTCCCAATATCAAAGCCAAATGTTGCGCCTCGCCGCCACGCCTCAGGCCATGGCTCTAGCCGCTTGCTGCATGGTATCTAATGAGCCATCAGCCACAAAGGCAGCCGATAAGGCAATCTTTTTCAGCTTGCCATTGAACTCCTTAGGAGCTCCACTATCCGCTGCTGCTAAATTATTAGCCCAGGTACACATTGCTCTACCAAACAATGAGGATGTCGTGGCAGCCTTAACAGCCCAGGTCGACGCCTCAAATTCCTTGCGCAAGGCCTGTTCTATCCTTCTATCACATGGAACCTTAGGGAAGCAATCTGCATCCATAGGTAGGACCGAATTAGAAATACGACTAGTTACAGGGTCATCTACCACTGGTAGCTTTAATCTCTTAGTGGCCTGTGGAATTAGGGAATAGAGCTTAGAAAACACTTGCTGGGTGGCCTTGGGCTTAGCCGGCCATTCCAACTCTGCCTTAACCATGGCAAAAAAGGCAGCTGGCAAAGGAACCCCTGTTTGAGAACTACTCAGTTTTGGCATCATCTCCCCTGAGCCTGCGGGAAGTTCAGGATCAAGCTCTTCCTTTTCTTTAGGAGTTGCCACAAAGTTAAGGGTTCTTAAAACCTTAAGGAGCAACCTTGAATAATATTCGAGGGGGAAAAGTCTGGATTGCACTGTAGCAGCCTGTTCCTCCTCTTCTGAGAGCTCCCCTTCCTCCCTGTCTGACTGCTGATCGGAGCACTCCGACTCCTCAGCCGAGCTAGGCAGAGGCGAATCTAAGCCTAGATGAAGTCTGCCCTTAGGTCTCCATTCAAGAGAGTCACTAGGGCTGGTATCTCTGCCTCTTATTCTTCCCTTCTGTTTCCTTTTCAGTGTGGAGGAAGCAGGGAAGTCCAGGTGTTGATAGAGGTCCTGCCCCAGCTCTTTTAACATTTCCTGCTTAAGCCACTGAAGCAAGTTTGCCTTGGCATCATTCCCTGAAAGATCGGGGTTCTGAACCTCTTGTGCGTTCTGAGAGGCCAGAGTCCCTGATAGAAGAGGTAGGTCGAACTCACTAGGGGAATTGCTCTTTGAATTAGCTGCCATTTCGTTGCCTCCACGCCTCACAGAAAACAAAAGTGAAAGTAGAGGCAGTAAGAAATAAAAGGCGGGAAGAGCATAAAATGGAGGGCAACATGTCTTCGCTGCGCCCCCTGTCGGATCTTAAGGCGTCTTCTACCCTTCCCTCGGTTCCTCCAACGGCCACCGTGAAGGGTTTCTCCCCACTGCTATGCTTCTTACCGCAACGCAGCTTTCGGCTCCAGACGGTCTTGTCTGCGCTGTGCCTCTTCCCATGGCTCTCAGTTGGGCTTCCCGATTTTACAGGGTCCCTTCCCACTGCCGGGTGACTTACCGTGCTGCAGTTTCTGGGCTCACTCGGCTTCTGTGCCGCTTTCCTCCCGCTCTGTTCCTGTCGCGTCAGCGAGGGAATGGAGCTCCGCAGGCCTCTGCCGCCTTTGGCGACTGGGTCTACTCGCGAGTAGCCTTCGTCGGCTTGCCCCTATGCCGGTTTTGTTGGGGACCAACCCCTACGCTCCCAGCCTTCGTTCTTCTTCATCCAGATCCCCGCATTTTCTCAAGAGTGCTCGGAAGAAAGCCGTCCTGCTTCATGCAGGGCTGGAACGAACTGGAGAGATCTGGGAGGTATAGGCCACTACCCCCCCTCCGGATCAACTGGAAGACCTGACCCTGTGATGAGGAGGAGGAGCCTATACCCAGTAGTCGGACCAACCAACTGACCAGGCCACCGGAGAATCATCATGCTACTGTGGTCACATAGGAGACAGCAATTCAAAAAGTATGATGGGAGTAAGGTTTTATTATGACAATTTTAATTTAAGAAACATTTTAAGGTAGATGCTGTGCTGATGTTACTTAGTATACCTTCCAGTGACGTCAGGGGTGTGTGGCATATGCAAATGAGTTGTGCTAATGAGCTCTGGCACCTCTTTTTCAACAAAATGACCTCCGGCTATTTCAGAGGACTAAAGAGATCCCTGGTCTGGTGTGATTAGAAACTGCAAGTAGAGACCCTGAAAGTCAGTCAAAAATTCAAGACTACTGGTGTTCCAAAGAGAAGGGGATACCAGCCTCTTAGACAGCAAAAAGAGTCAGCGTTTATACAAATAAAGTGAATTAGAATGTTTGGGAAAACACTGGAACAAAAGCCTCTTAATATAAAGATCTAAGTAACTATGAATAATTTAAGAACCTCACTAGAATTTAAGTATAACTCAAGAAACTGACATTTTGAAACTGATCCCTACGGGGCTTATCGGCGCGAGTTACTTTGTAGCGGATGGCTGCAAAAGCACCCAGCGACCCAGAGCCCTCCAAACCTACTGAGCTACCAGGCACCCCGGTGTGGCACATCGTCAAGCCCTGGAGAGCTAAGAAGGTAGCAGCCAAGTGCTATTCTTCACCCCGAAGGCTTGGCACCCCCGCACCTCAACCACGCTGATGGATGAGGTGGCGCTGAGGCACGCGAACATCCTGCGGACCCCGGGAGATCCTGGGCCCCCGGCCAACGAACGAGACCAGGGGAGCCAAACCCTAGACGACGATGACGAGAGGGAGTGCCCTGCGGAGCCAGACGATGAGTGGGAATGCCCAGTGGAGCCGGACGACCTCCCATCGGGGTCGGAGCCGGACGACGAGCATGACTCGAAATACCCGTCCCCGAAACGAGACCCAATGGAGGACCTGAGACGGGAGATGGAAACCATGAACCGCAACCTGCGGAGAGAGATGAAGGCGAACCTATCGCTCGTGGTGTGAGAGGTCCAGAAGCAGATCGACCGAGCCCTGACTCGAGCCCAACCGACGGCACCGGCACAGCCCGCAGAACCCGCCAGACCCGTCGCCCCGATCGGCGTGGCGGTCCCGGCCAGACCGGCCGCCCCGGGGCCCAGAGTGAAGACCTGGGAACTCGACGTCACCTTCAACGGGAGCCCAGACAAAGTGGAGTACTTCATAATCCAAGCCAACACCTACTGGGGCAACTCCTTCCCAGACGAGCACAGCCAAGTGGCCTACCTAGGATCAAAGATGACGGAGGAAGCCCAGCTGTGCTACGTGAGTCTGTACGAGACCCGAGGCCCTGAGGTGGCCACCGTGACGGGGTTCCTGCAGGCGCTGCTATCCCAATTCGAAGACCCGCTGCAAGAGAACGTGGGCCGTCACCCCTACCCCAAAAGCGCCCTTGGGGGGGTGAAGAAATCAATCAAGCCGAAGGAATCGGGCCGAAGCAGCACCGCCCTATCGATGGTGCTTGATGAGGATTCTATAATGCTGGAGGAGCTGGGGGAAGACCCATGGGAAGCTGAGCCGGTGGGAAACGGGGCCAACCTGCACTAGAGGGTGCCCAGCGGCAGGTCCCGGAGAAAGCGGCACCACTACGGGTGAGAATTTCGGGGGAACTGATGTTCGTCCCATTGACTTTGTTAAACGTAAAGTTAAAGAGATTCGTGCACGCGAGAGCCCTCATAGACTCAGGGTGCACCCGGGAGATTATAACCCCCAGACTAGTGGAGATGCTAGAACTAGCCAAAGAATTACTTCCCCGGCCACTCGAATTCGAGCAAATGGATGGGACTCGAATGAAGGGGGAACCCTGTGTGGAGCAGACCCAAGAGGTCCCCATGGGGGTAGAAGACCATTGGGACTTGGAAGTGTTTGTACCATACCATACCAAACCTTTAATGGCATAATAGATTCAGATAAAAATACACAGAGTATAAAAATTTAAACATTGGAGATAAAATCAAAATAAAACCAAGCTTACAGATACATTCAAACATGGTCAGAATTAAATTTAAGGATGTCAGCCAGAAATTTTGCCACAGCCTCACTAACCACCCCCTCAGTATCACTCAATAAGTAATAACAGGGTGGCAGAATAGACAAATCTGGAGAAAAAGAAAGCTTGCCAAATAAATCTTTACGGAGGTTATGGTAAAAAGAACAATCAAGCAATATATGCTGGATTGAGTCAGGGGTATTCGCTCCACAGGAGCAAAGTCTGTCGGCTAAAGGGACTCGCTGATATCTCCCTTGTAAAACTTTGGAGGGAAACGCGTTTAGTCTAGCCAACATAAATGCCCTGCGATGACTTGGAGTGGTTAGGTCTGATAGATAATTGGGCATTTTGCCACAAAAAGCATAAAGACCTAAGGAAGCTGGTGAGCAAGTATAAGGGACAGTTGGCCGTAATTTCGTTTCCTCCAATTCCCACAGTCTCAGTTTAATACATCTGAAGATATATGACTCTTCAGAGGTAGAAAAATCATCTACCTCTAATCCCAATTGATTGAGTTTAGACAGAAGCACTGCTGTCCAGGATGAAATATATGGGGAAGTGTTTGTAGTCGCCCCATCTTGCTCCTTTGGCATAGTACTGGGGGTGGGTTGGTTGGCCCGGCACCAACCAGACATACAACGGGGGAAGCACACTATTGATTTCCTTGACAGACGGTGCACCTCCCACCTGTGCTGCAAGCTGTGGGGTCCCCGGCCTCCCCCTAAGAACGAGAAGTTGTGTGTTCCCATAGAGGAAATAAAAACAATTCCCGAAATGTACCGAGACCTGAAAGGGGCATTCAGCGAGGTGGAGGCTGACGAGCTGCCGCCCCACCGCAACATGGACTGCGCCAAAGAACTCATTCCCAGCCAGTCCCTACCCAAAGCAAAGCTATACTCCATGGGGTGGGCCGAGAAGGCGGAACTGCGGAAGTTCCTGGACAAAAACCTCCGCGGGGGCTTCAACCGCCTGGCCACGGCCCCACACGCTGCCCCCGTCCTGTTCCGTAAAAAGAAGGACGGGAGCCTGAGACTTTATACTGATTTTCGCGGGATCAATGGGATTTCCATGTCAAACGCCTACCCCATCCCCCTAATCAAAGACTTACTGAGCGCAGTGTCCGAAGGGTCGATATTCACCAAACTCGACCTGCGCGACGCTTATTTCCGGGTTAGGATCAAGGAGGGGGATGAGTGGAAAACGGCGTTCAACACCCCGATTGGACAGTTTGAATACCTAATGATGCCGTTCGGGCTCCAAGGAGCCCCGGGGGTCTTCATGAACTTCATCAATGATGTACTGAGGAAGTACTTATACCAGGGGGTGGTGGTGTACCTTGATTTATTTATTTATTCGAAAGACCTCCCCTCCCACATAAAGTTGGTGAGAGAGGTCCTGACAACGTTGTACCAGAACAAGCTCTATGCCAAGTTTTCCAAATGCGAGTTCCATAAAGAGGAACTGGACTACCAAGGTTTCCGGGTGTCGGGCAAAGGGCTGGCCATGGACCCCGCCAAAATACAAGCAGTCCTAGACTGGGAACCCCCGAGGGCACGTAGACAGCTCCAATCATTCCTCGGGTTCGCAAATTTCTACAGGTCATTCATTCAGGGGTTCGCCAAGGTGGCCCTGCCGTTGACGGACCTCCTCCAAACTAGAGGGAAGGGGCCGGAGGCAAAAAATCCCGGGGCCAAGTTAAATTGGACTAAACCGTGCCAGGAGGCGTTTGACACGCTAAAGCGCCTATTCACTAGCGAACAGGTACTGGTGCACCCCAATGAGCTCAAACCCTTCATGGTCCAGTGTGACGCCTCCGACACGGCCGTGGGGGCAATATTAATGCAGAAAGATGAGGGGGGCCAACTACGACCCTGCGCCTACATTTCCCGTAAATTCTCAAATGAGCAAAGAAACTGGTCAGTGTGGGACAAAGAGGCCTATGCCGTAACGTTTGCTTTAAAAACATGGCGGTCGTGGTTGGAAGGGGTACGGGTCCCGTTCGAGATTTGGACCAATCATAAAAATCTGGAAGCACTCACGGGGTGCCGCAAGCTGACTGGGAAACAGATTCAGTGGGCGGGATTCTTTGCTAAATTCGACTTCACGTTACGCCACATTCCGGGCTCTAAAAACTTTTTGGCGGATGCACTCTCCAGGCTGCCCCAGCATGAGAGTGAGAGAGAGGAGGTCATAGACTCGTTAATCCCACCTGAGGCAGTAGCCGGGGCCATCCAGACCAGATCAAAAGCGGCCGCTCGGGCGAAGGAGCCCTGGGGAGGCAACAAATTGATACTCGAAACAGAAGAAGGGAAGGAGCGGCCAGATGGGTTAAAAAAGGGGGAAGGAGGATTTTGGTACCATGACGGGAAACTATATGTCCCTAAGTCGCTGAGAGTGGAGGTCCTGCAGCATCGTCACACCAACAAGCTAGCTGGGCACTTTGGATACGTAAAAACCCTGCACCTGGTGCACCGGCAGTTTTGGTGGCCACAAATGAAAAAAGACATTTCAGAATTCGTGCAGACGTGTCCCGCTTGTCTTATGGCTAAGCGGAGGGGAGGAAAGTGCCGGGATTACTGCAGCCCCTCCCTACCGCTGAATGGACCTGGTCGGTGGTATCAATGGACTTCATAGTGGAGCTACCACCCTCTAGGGACAGAACGGTAATACTGGTGGTGGTGGACACTTTTTCTAAACAAGCCCACTTAATTCCATGCTAAAAACTCCTCACCGCCAAAGAATTAGCCTATTTGTTTTTCTTGCACGTGGTCCGGGTCCACTCATTCCCCGATAAGGTCATTAGCGACCGCAGGCCACAGTTCGTTGCTAACTTCTGGCAGGAGTTTTGCAAATTAACCGGGATGGAGCAGGGACTGAGCTCCGCCTATCACCCGCAGACGGACGGGCAGAGCGAGCGGGTTAACGGGCTTCTGGAGCAGTACCTGCGATGCTACATAAACTTTCAACAGTCTAATTGGGTAGAGCTCCTGCCCTTTGTGGAATATGGATACAATAGCAGCCTCCATAGCTCCACCAAAGTCTCCCCTTTCCAAGCAGTGCATGGTTACGAGGGAAAGCCTTTCCTCTCCCTCCCGGGAGGAGAAGACAAACCCCTCTCTACAGACTGGCAGCAATGGTGGGGAAGACTAAAGAAATCCTGGACAGTTATACAGAAGAACCTGGAGGAGGCGAAGAAAGACTATAAAGCTCAATTTGATAAAAAACATAGCCCGGGGTGGAATTTCAAAGAAGGAGAGACAGTGTTTCTATCTACCAAAAACCTACCATTGCCCCAAACTTCCCGCAAGCTAGCCTACCGATACCTGGGGCCGTTCAAAATAAAGAGAGTGATCTATAAAGTGACTGTGGAACTGGACTTGCCCAAGCTGTTTAGTAAAATACATCCTGTTTTCCATTGCAGTCTTATCCGTCGGGATCCGAGTGGTTTGAGGTGGCATCCTCGGGACCCCAAACCGGAACCTATTCTGGTGAAGGGTCAGAAACATCACGAAGTGAAGGAGATCCTCGACTCTAAACTACAAAGGGCTGTACTACCTGGTCCGCTGGCGCTATTTCCCACCCAGCTGCGACGAGTGGGTGAAAGCCTCTGATCTCAACGCCCCCCAACTACTCAAGCAATTTTACCTACTGCACCCAGACAAACCCCGAGCAAGAGATTAGGGGGGGGCAGTATGTCAGGCAATGCTTCATTGAAGTCAACTGTGCTTATTAATAATGTTTAATCCATACTTACTAACCCTAATGCTTAATAGAATGTTAGCTACTAATGATTGTGCCCTGCACGGAAAGGAGGGGTGGGAAGAAGGTTGCCAAAACTCCAAAGAGCAGCCTGGCCTTTGAAGTGCAAAATACCAGGCTGACCCCTCTGGCGCCTCCCGGGTGAGAGCAAGGACACCAACAGGAGGGAGGATGTAACTGTGCCTGGGGGAAAAGATAACCAGTGTGTGAAAGTAATAAGTGCAGGGACGAATGTAGATTTATTATGAGAAGTAGTTTAAAGCCTTAGTCTTTGAAGTATGTTCATAAATACCAATGATTCCAGTTACTCGTTATCAGTTTCAATGAATCTGTGCAGAGAGCAACATTGTTGTAATCAATAAATGAAACTTAGTTTTGAACAAAGCCGAGCCTGATCATTTTGGATACTTCAATGAATCCTTTGCTGACACATTAAGGCTGAGATAAAAAAAACCAAGTCTCAGCTTGTGATAGATTTACTTTAGTAATTTCAACCCCTGATTTCACCTGACCTTTCCCTTTGATGTTAAATAAAACCAGATTTGTTTATTTTTTAAAGCAGGAATGCACAGGAATGCAATTCTGGCTGGCTTGGAGTCAGGGTGTGTGGCCTAATATGCAAATTAGTTCCTACTGGGCTTTTTCTACCAAAAAAAGCCCTGGATATAGGTATGATCAGAAAGTACTAAAGTTTTTTCCACTATATTCAACTTTTCACCCATCGTTCCCTGTGGGTTCTCCTTGCATTAATTTGAATCCAACCTACTATTCAGAATTTAAAATTGCCATCTACTTACTTGAAAATAAACAGCATTAAGAAGGGATTTACTTAAGGATTAATAGTGTTACTACAATATATCTCAAATTGTAGATACATCTACTTGGAACTCTATCCCAGTGATATTTTGTTACAGAAAACTTTATGTTCATAGCTTTTTACACTGAGGCTCAAAGGGATGTCCACTATAAACAATACAGTAAAAACAAGATACTACAATGAAGTCCAAATACCCCAATCTATTTTTCTGTGGCAGCAATAATTGGATAGTATGGTCATTAAAAGTTAACCTCCTGAAGGCTGAAAATGACCACTGGACACTTACCATGAAGGGTCCTTCTCTGAGGATAGGAGGACATTTTGTGGGTGATTCCCATCATATGATCAGGGAAGTAGGGATAAAAACCTCCACTTCCTGTTCCTGGTGGGAATCTCCCTCAAATTCAGTTCGACAACTCCAAAAGCAGTAATTCTGAAAACTAAGAAATATAACTTACAAGAACTAACATAAATAGTGAGAAGGTTAACTCCAGTTAAGATTAAGTACAGGAAATGAGCAGCATATGACCAAAAACTGAGAGACTATGAACTAGGTAAAGAACATCTTTCTTTCTTTCTTTCTTTCTTTCTTTCTTTCTTTCTTTCTTTCTTTCTTTCTTTCTTTCTTTCTTTCTTTCTTTCTTTCTTTCTTTCTTTCTTTCTTTCTTTCCTTCCTTCCTTCCTTTCTTCCTTCCTTCCTTCCTTCCTTCCTTCCTTCCTTCCTTCCTTCCTTCCTTCCTTGACTATAGTGCAACAAAAGAAGACAACGGCAACCTGGGAGAGGCAAGATGTCTTCCTATCCTCAGAGGATAAGGACCCTTTATGGTAAGTATCCAATGATCATTCTCCCTCTAAGATGGAGGACATACTGTGGGACACCTTAAAGCAGTGTCCCTAAGCAGTGGGTGGGTGGTCACCATCACTGGTCTCCAGAATGTGTTGTAGGACTCTACAACCAGAAGCTGCATCACTGAATCACAGACATTGATTTTGTAATGCCTAATGAAAGTAGATATACAGGACCACGTAGCAGCCTTGCAGATCTCTTTGACTGATGCTTGTTTAGTAAAAGCAGCACTGGTTGCTGTACTCTGGATAAATCAGCTGTGATACTGGTAATAGCAATTTTTGTCATCTGTAAGCCTCTGCAATACAAAGTCTGACAGTTACACTGATGGCTGCGCTAGACATCTTTTTCCTCATATGTGGAAAAGAAATATTAATAAAGACAGGTTGCTTACCTGTAACTGTAGATCTTCGAGCGGTCATCTGTGCATTCACACTCATGGGATATAGCGCCTGCACCGATCCCCCGAATCAGTACCTAAAAAGCCCAGGATTTTTCGCACTCGGCACCAGTGGGCATGCACAGCCGTCCCAGTACGCATGCTCACCAGAGCCAGCATGAGGATCCCATCAGTTCCTTCTTGACCTCTGAAAGCCCCTAACATAGGGAGTCCGTCAGCAGTGGGGAAGGAGGGCGGGTAGTGTGAAAGCACAGATGTCCACTCGAAGATCTACAGTTACAGGTAAGCAACCTATCTTCTTTGTGGTCTCTGTGCTTCACACTCATGGGAGATTAGCAAGCCAGACATACCTGAAGGTGGGAAGACAGTCAACCAGAAGAGACAGCTTGCAGAACCACAGCTCCCAGATGAGTCCTCTGCTGAGCATGCACGTCCAAAGCGTAGTGCTTCATGAAAGCATGCGGAGAGGACCAGGTGGCAGCTTTGCACACATCCGTCAAGGAAACACCCTTTAGGAATGCCACCAATGTCGCCATCACTCTAGTAGAGTGTCCACGAATGGGTTCAGGCAACGGCTTCTTGGCCAGCAAGTAGTTTAATAGTCTCAGTAAGCCACTTCGAAAGCCACCGAGATGAAATTTTTGAACCCAATCTAGGAGCAGCATAAGAAACAAAAAGATGCTGGTCCTGATGAAAACTCTTAGAATGACTCTAGTAAAAAAGCAACGTACGCTTAACATCTAAAGCGTGCCACCGACATTCCTCATCCGAGGAAGGCATGGGATAAAACGTGGGTAACCAAACGTCTAACTTAAGGTGAAATTGGGAAACCACCTTAGGGAGAAACGAAACATCAGGAGCCAACGATACTCCGGACACATGAAAAACTAAATATGGATGGTCACAACGCATAGCCATGAGCTCCCCTGCACGGCGTGCTGATGTGATTGCCACCAAAAATGCAGTCTTCCAGGACAGAAGCTGTAGGGAGCAGGTTGCCATTCGTTCAAAGGAACGCCATGTCAACCTGTCCAACACGAATGGCAGATCCCACAACTGTGGAGGTGATCTAGATGGAGGATGCAATCTGACCAATCCCTTCAGGAAACGCTTTGAATGAGGGTGAGAAAAAACTGAATGCCCCTCAACAGTCTCATGGTATGATGATATTGCTTTTAAATAAACTTTAACAGAAGAAAAGGAAAGCCCAGCATCCACCAAGGAAACAGAAAGTCAAAAATCACCGGTAGGCCAACCCGCTGGGGTGAGACTGCAGGATCGGCCAAAAACCAAAGAAACTTCCTCCATTTCCTGAGACAGGAGACACATGTAGATAACTTTCTACTATTTAGGAAGAAGTGCTTGACTCTGCTTGAGAATTCACAGGGTTGATAAGCCATGCCGTCAGCTTCAGATGAGGTACGTTGTGATGAAACACCTGCCCCTCCTGAGCCGAAAGAAGGTCCGGCTCCACCGGGAACTGATAAAAAACTCCCTTCGCTAGATGAAGCAAAAATGGGAACCAGTTCTGCCGAGGCCACCATGGCATGATTAATATGCACCTCGGCTTCTCCCTCACTATTTTGTTGACCACTTTTGTCAGCAACGGAAGAGGCGGAAATAGGTACAGAAACCAACCCTTCCATGGGAACATTAGACTGCCTCCCAAGGACGCTGGATCTGATCCTCCCCTGGTGCAGAACAGAGGACACTTTCGATTCAGGGCTGTGGCAAAGACGTCAACCTGAGGGTACCCCCAAAGTTGGAACACAGGTTGAAGGAAGCAGCACTGCATCTCCCACTCGTGTGGAGACGCTGCTCCTCTGCTCAACGAATCCGCCTGGAGATTGAGTACTCCTGGAAGATGTGCAGCCTTCACGTAGATGCCATGCACCAGACACTCCTGCCACAGTTCTATTGCTAATGCACAGAGACGTTGGGGAACTGTCCCTCCCTGCCTGTTGACATAGCAAAGAGCTGTAGTATTGTCCATCAACAGGGCCACAGCCTTCCCCGCCACCAAGGGATGGAAGGATCGAAGAGCAAAGTGAATTGACAGCAGTTCAAGATAATTTATGTGGCTCCGAGTCAGCTGTGGAGGCCACAGACCCCCACATACAGAGTATCCATATGAGCACCCCAGCCCCATAAAGATGCATCTGTGGTGATCGTGACTGTCGTTACAGGCAGATGGAAGGGAGCTCCCTGACAGATGTTGTCTTTGGATTTCCACCATTCCAGGGCTTGAAGGATTGATGATGGAAGCATGAACCTCTTTCGAGGCGAGTCCCGTAACGGCTGAAACTTTCTGAGGAACCAAAGTTGAAGCCCTCTCATATATAGTTTCGCGAACAGAAGCACACTGGTAGTCGCCGCCATCAACCTTGCTACCACACTTGAGGCAATGTTTGAAAAAACCTCAACACCTTTCCATAGGCACCGGAACCCACACAGAAAGATTTGTGAGGGAATGGGGGAAAATAAAGCCCCAAAGGGCAAAGTCCAACACAATGTCTTTTTTTAAAAAACAACAGCATCTAACTATAACATTAATTACTAACTCGGAAAACAACAAATGGGCGAATAACAGGAGAAAAAATCCAAAGGATTACCAGGCACCGACCGGAGCAGTCAAAAGGAGAAACCTATCAACGCGGCAGTCAAAAAGGACCTGGCAGGATCCTAGCGCTGGCTCCGGTGAGCATGTGTACTGGGACGCCTGCGCATGCCCACTGGTGCCGAGCACGAAAAATCCCGGGCTTTTTAAGGTACCGATTCGGGGGATTGGCGCAGGCACTATATCCCATGAGTGTGAGGCACAGAGACCACGAAGAAGATACACTACAGCTATCTTGTGAATAAGTTCAGTCCTTTTAATATAATATTTCAGAGCTCTTCTGACATTGAGGGTAAGCGCCATACCTTTTCCTGAGGATAAGTAGGATGTAGACAGAAGGAAGGTAAGAAAACCTCTGTGATTTATTTTAAAAAAAAGTTAATCTTTGGCTTGAAAGTTGGATATGTGCATAAAACTACTTTCTCCTTGTGAAAAATGCAAAGTTCAGACTTTACTGATAGAGCACCCAATTCAGGGACTCTTCAGGCCAGTGTTATGGCTACTAGAAAAAAGGTTTTCATTCTCAGGACAACTAGAGAAATATCAGTGATAGGTTCAAAAGGAGGCTTAGTTAGCACCAGCAAGATGGTGCATAGCCTCCAGATTAGAAACTTGTGGACTTGTGGACACTGAGACAAGGAAGTCCCTTGAAGGAAACGAAGGATGTGAAAATGCTTGGCGACCCTCTGGCCCTTGAACCGAGGTAAGACTAACGCCAGGGTCATTATTTGCCTTTTCAAGTTAGCCAGTTTTTAACCTGTCCTGCAAAAAAGAAAGGATGGACTTTATCTCCAGCTTTTTGGGATCCATGTGTTTCCTGCAACACCAATGGACAAAGGCCTTCCATGTGATATTATAGAATGATTGCGGAAAGTTGTCTTGAGGCCAGAATAGATTTGATAACCTCAGCCAAAGAACCCTAGAGTAGCAGTTTCTCCCTTTCAACTTCTACATGGTCAAATGGTACCATCCTGGTCGAGGATGAAAAATCAGATGCTGATGCAACATGTCTTCTGAGACTGGAAGGAACAACTCCTGAAGAGAAGTGAACTAAGGATGTCTTTGTCAAGTCTGCTTTAACTCTGGTCAAGCCTGCACTCAATCTTTGGTTCAGGAGAGAAGCATCCTGGGTAAAAGCCATA
This sequence comes from Heteronotia binoei, assembly GCF_032191835.1. Lineage (NCBI taxonomy): Eukaryota > Metazoa > Chordata > Lepidosauria > Squamata > Gekkonidae > Heteronotia > Heteronotia binoei. The sequence goes on from NC_083223.1 coordinate 37,447,595, forward strand.
CTGTATGCCAATGCTGCTAGCTCACCCCCCTCCTTTCCTTTGTTATGTAGTTGTGCTTTGAAATGGGAATATGTGAACGAGTTTATAGAGCCTTCTCAGGCCGGGCATCGGGGGAGGTTGGAGCCGAGGAGACGCTCAAGGCCAAAGCAGGTCTGAGAACGAAATTGTAACATCAATGTGTGAATGTGCCCTGCCCTCAGGAATCCCTTTGAAGTGTACCTTATATGATTGCATTCTACTGTATGATCTTTAGTCTTTCAATCTCCTTGTAGTCGAGAACTATGATATCAATAAACTAGCTACTTTGTTATCAACAAAGCCTCGTTATTGAATCCACCAACTTGACATTTTGAAAGACTCCCCTTCGAAGCTCAACTTTTCCGGCAACTTTAAAACCTGATGACAGAAAAGATTCCGGACAATGGAGAGCTTCCCAACGAAGAGGGGGAGACCGAGACGCCGTGGCACATCCTTGACTCCAGGAGAACCGCGGCGTCCCCTCCCCAGTTCCAGTTGGTGATTACGCCCCGGCAGTACCAACCGCGGACCTCAACCACTACCATGGACGAGGCACCGATCCGCCGGGAAGCCATCATGACCCGCCATACCCGGAGGGTCCGAATGGCCGAAACAGAGGCCACCAACCCGGGCACCATCAAGCCAGGGGAAGTGGAAAGCATCATCGTCGTCCAAGTGCCAGAGGACGAGAGCGAGGGTGCCGAGTTCATGGAAGCCGGCGGCGGGGCTCCGAGGCCAAAAGACATGCACGATGAGGACTACCAGATGTTCCGTTCGATGGTGCGCCGGGAGGTCGACGGAGCGATGCGGAGCCTGAAGGACGAGATGCAGACCCTAACGGCCCAACTGGGGAGAGCGCTGGGGGTGACCGGGTCCCGGAGACCACCACCGGTCCAACCGATGACCCAAGGCCGCCAGAGCCAACCGGCACAGGCGGCAGCCCCTGCAAGAGGCGCGGCTCCCACAATCCCTCCAGCCCCACGCGACGCAGGGAGAGGGCGAGAGCTGGATGCCACCTTCGACGGGGACCCGGAGGAGGTGAACTACTTTGCCATCCAAGCAAACAGCTACGTGTACCACTGGGGGAACTCCTTCCCCAATGAGTTCAGCAGGGTGGACTACCTGGGCTCGAAGTTAAGGGGGGCAGCCAAACGATGGTACGTGAGCCTGTGTGAGGCGATGAGCCCTGACCTGGACTATGTGCACACCTTCCTGCAGGCCCTGCTGACCCAGTATGAAGACTCTCTTCAGGAGGCCCGTGCACTGGCGGCCCTCCGCGATGCGCAACAGGGGGCCCGATCCATCCGTGAGTACGCGACCGAGTTCCGGGCGAATGCGGCCAAGGTCCGGGGCTGGAGCGAGTTGATGAAGATTGAGCACTTCACCCGGGGGCTCAACGCTAGCATCCTGGACCAGGCGCTCACCCAGGCCCGTCCAGATACCCTGGTGTGTTGGATCCAGCTGGCAGGGGAGGTAGAGACCAACCTGAAGCGGGTGGCAATGCAGCGTCAACACCAGTCGGGCAAGAGCCAGCCAAAAGCTGCCCCAGGGAAAGCCGAGACCCAGAAGGCCAAGAGGCCAGCGGCGGCGGTGCCGGTGGGGCCCCGCCGATGCTTCAGGTGCGGGGACCCAGGCCACCTTGCCTCCAATTGCCCCCAACCCCCGGCTACTCAAGCACCCCAGGCAGCCCCCAAACCAGGCACCCCGGGGCCCAAGAAGACGACCGGCCGCCCTAAGCATGCGGCGAAGAGCAGCACGGTGGTGACCGAGGAGCTGCTGGACAAGGAGGTGCTGTTGTCAGCGGAACTAGCCAACCTCGCCTGGACGGAAGAGCCGGCGGGAAACGAGACCGGCCTGCTCTGAACGGTGCCAACCAGCAGGTCGAGCGGAAAGAGGCACCACTGACAGTGAGAGTAACGGGACGTTTATATTTTTTTACTGTGAAGTTGCTGAACCCCAAACTGAAAAGGTTCTTGCAGATACGGGCCCTAGTGGACTCAGGGTGCAACCGAGAATTAATTTTCCCCAAAGTAGTGGAGGCACTGGGGCTCAAGAGCTCACAGCTACCGCACCCGATGCTGTTTGAGCAAATGGACAGGTCCATGATGTGCGGGGAACCGTGCACGTTAGCAACTCAGCCCTGCCCCATGGGGATCGAGAAACATTGGTATCACGAAATTGTTGTCATTGCTCCCTCGTGCTCCTACCTTGTAGTATTGGGGGTGGGCTGGCTGGAAAAGCATGAGCCCAGCATCCGGTGGAGGGCCCAAACCATCCGGTTCTTGGACCCCCTATGCAAAAGCCACCTATGGGACATGGCGTGGGGGCCGCGCGCTCCCGTGGCCAAAGAGAGGGCGTGCGTTTCGGTGGAGGAGGCGCACCCCGTCCCGAGCGTCTACCGCGACCTGATGGGGGTGTTTAGTGAGCAGAAAGCTAACCAACTGCCCCCCCCCCATCGGAGCACAGACTGCGCCATAGAACTGATCCCAGGAGAAAACTTGCCAAAAGCCAAACTCTACCAGATGGGGTGGGCAGAGAAAAAGGAACTGCGCAAGTTTTTAGACCAGAATCTGGAACGTGGGTTCATTAGACCAGCTACGGCCCCCCCACACCGCCCCAGTACTTTTCTGAAAGAAGGAGGACGGCTCACTTAGACTTTGTAGGGATTTTCGCGGAATAAACGCGATTTCTATGTCTAACGCCTACCCCATCCTCCTCATCTGGGACCTGCTGAACACAGTTTCCGGGGGGAAGATTTTCACTAAGTTGGACTTGAGAGACGCGTACTTCCAAGTGCGCATCAAGGAGGGGGGATGAGTGGAAAACGGCATTCAACACCCCGATGGGACAATTCGAATACTTGGTCATGCCTTTTGGGTTGCAAGGGGCGCTGGGAGTGTTCATGAACTTTATAAATGCTTAGAAAGTTTTTGTATAAGGGGGTGGTGGTGTACCTGGATGACATCATTATTTATTCCCAGGACGAGCAGTCCCATGTTAAGTTGGTGAGGGAGGTGCTCAGCACTCTGCTGGAACACCAACTGTACGCTAAGCTGTCCAAATGCGAGTTTCACTGGACCGAATTAGATAACCTGGGGTTCCGGGTGTCGGGACAGGGGTTGGCAATGGACCCAGCCAAGGTACAAGCGGTGCTAGAGTGGGCCCCCCCAAGAACACGTAGACAGCTCCAATCCTTCCTTGGGTTCGCAAATTTCTACAGGGCGTTCATAGAGGGGTTCGCTCAAATCGCCCTGCCCCTGACCGAGCTCCTAAAGACCAAAGGGAAGGGGCCGGAAGCCAAATGGCCGGGCGCCCGGTTACACTGGACGCCTAAGTGCCAGGAAGCCTTTGACCACCTGAAGCGCTTGTTCACTAGCGAACCGGTCTTGAGCCACCCCGATGAACAACGGGCCTTTGTGGTGCAATGCAACGCCTCCGACGTGGCCGTAGGAGCCATTCTCATGCAGGAGGATAGGGAGGGGAAATTGCAGCCCTGCGCCTACATCTCCCGGAAATTCTCAGGGGAACAAAGAAACTGGTCGGTGTGGGATAAAGAAGCTTTTGCGGTCATGTTTGCCCTGAAAACCTGGAGGTCTTGGCTCGAGGGAGCTAAGGTGCCGTTCGAAATTTGGACGGACCACAAAAACCTCGAAGCCCTGATGGGAAAAAGAAAACTGAGCGAAAAACAAATTCGGTGGGCGGGCTTCTTTTCCAAATTCGATTTTACCCTGAGGCACATCCCGGGGACCAGGAATTTTCTGGCCGATGCTCTTTCTCGGCTCCCGCAACATGAGAGCCAGAGGGAAGAGGTGGTGGACTCTTTAATTCCGCCCTCCCAAGTGGCGGCCATGGTCACCACCCGATCGCAGAAGAGGAGGGAGCTGGAAGGGATTAGCCGCGAATGGATTGCCATGGAAATGGAGAGGGAAGGGGGAATCCGACCAGAGGGAGTGCTGAAGGGAAAAGACGGACTCTGGTACAAGGGGGAAAAACTTTACATTCCCGAGGGGCTGCGAAGGGAGATCCTGCAGCTCTGCCACTCATCCAAGCTGGCCAGGCACTTTGGTTACGTAAAAATCCTACACCTAATCAACCGGCAATTCTGGTGGCCGTCCCTAAGGAAGGATGTGTCGGAGTTCGTGACTAGCTGCCCAGTGTGTGTCAGGGCCAAGCGAAGGTAACATGAGATAGCAGAGATATCAACTTTATAAAAGACACAAACACTATTAAAGGTATTATTTTTTAACTTAAAATACAAACATGCTTAAAACTCTTACAATATTTTTTTTAAATGGAAAGGTGGAGGAATAGTGGGATTTGGCAATGCAATTTTTAAAACATCAAGAAGCACAAGGATTATAGCAGAAACTAAAAATACAAAATGCTCTGAGCCTGGGAAAACAATAAATTGGCATTGCAAGCTTCTCCCCCCCTCCGCCCCCACCGGTCTACTCAGTTCTCCAGTGTAATATTCCCCTTTGGCTGTGGGTTCCCCAGATTAGAGTACTCACTAGGTCAGGTCCATTCAGCAGAGACAAGCAGATTTAAAGCATCAACCTTTTATTTGCAAGAACACAACTCCAGGAAGCATGAGCTTCAGCTGACTACAGGAACACTAAAAGTGAAACTGATCTCGACTCCATTGAAACATATTGCAGCACAGAAATTACAAGGAAAATGTAGAATGGATTTTCCATTAAGGTCTGTGGGTCCTATCTATCTGGATATAATGACCTTAATGGAAAATCCATTCCATATTTTCCTTGCAGCTTTGCTTCCTGCTGCACCCAGCAAAGACAAGGCAGAAAGAACAGGGAACTTAGCATCGGAGCTTCAAAGGGTGAAGAGAGGAAGGGGGAAGAAGAGAGCCCCACAGGCCTGATTAAAGCCTTGGGCAGGCCGGTTCCGGCCCACAGGCAGACATTTGACAGCCCTGAGTTACAGCATCCATATCTAATGCCTTCTGATGAAGGAACCTGGAATAGAAGTGGTCCAGTTGATGATTCTCTGGGGAGGCACAGATCAACCATCCATTTGCCAAGTAGTTGATTATCAGTTGGGAAGTCTTGTTGAGGGACCACTCCCCCTATTGAATGGCTTGATGACTCAGTCAGTCTACTTGGACATTCACTGTCCCCTTCATGTGATCTGCCTTACTAGATGCTGGATGACTCTCGGCCGATAGCAACAAACTGCATGCTTCCCTGTGAAAGACAAAAGATTTGGAACACCCCTGCTTGTTGACATACACTTTGGGAGAAATATTGTGTGTCCTAAGTAGAATATCTTTCCCCATGATCTGAGGGGCAAACTGTGGAAAGGCTAGCTCTCAATTCCAGGATGTTGATAGGAAGTATGCACTCATCTTGTGACCATTGTCCTTTGACTGGCTGATTCTGGAATGTGCCCCCCCCCAAGTCACTGAGGCTGGCATCTGTAAAGATCTGGTGACGGTGAGGGATCAAAAAATGTTTGCCGTTCGACATGCTGGATATCTTGGTCCATCACCAAAGGCTGTGCTTCACGATGACTTCCGGAGTTGGAGAATAATGAGCTGACCTGTTTCTCTTAAAAGGAACAGACCGAGATCTTTGTTTGGGGCATAAAAGGCACTTTAATGCCTGCTGCCTACATTTTCCAGCAAAGGAAACTATCTAGGACATGCATAAATCATTTGAGGGGATTTACTTTGGCCGGCAAGAGATCCCAGGAGGGCTTTGTTTTTGGCTTTGAAGGTTCCCCAATGAGAGTTTGCATTCCATCGTCTACAAAGAATCTCTGGAGTCATTTGAGCTGACATAAGCTCATTAAGGTTTCAGCTTCCTACGGACTATAATAACATCAGAAGACTGAGTGGACGGTATAATTAATGAGTAACGTCGTTAAGGTAAAAAATTCTTATCTTTCACTCCAGGACTAATTTAAGACTGTTTTTTTAAAAAGTTTTAAGATCCAGAGCTATTGGCTACAATATGAAATTAAAGAGAAGTGAAGGGGTGAAAGTGGAACTTCTGGAATTAAGGGAAAGCAGAAAAATGCAGATAAATACTTGCTGTTGAAAATTCCTGTGGCTTCTGGAAAACCCCCAGCCAAAACAACTGCAGTGTCTCATTACAAAGCAGGAAGTGACGCGTGCTTTAAATATCATGAGATTTACAACCAGTGAGTACAGGACTTCATTGCCAGAGAGTCAGGAAGTAATTGCTGAGAGAAAGAGGAACTTCTAAACATCCGGGTATTTTCAAGAATCAGAAACCATAGAGAAACATCAGAGGCAATTATAGAAAAGTCAAAGTTTTTTGTATAAAATACAGTGAAACTGGACTGTAATAATACTCATAATCAACATAAATCATCCCCAAAAGGAGAAACAATCTGGACTATAATAATAATAATAAAAATTTATTTATATCCCGCCCTCCCTCGCCGAAGCAGGCTCAGGGCGGCTATATATTTGGAAATGAAAAATAAGCCTTGGGGGGAAAAGGAAAAGTTTTTAAAAAGTGAGGCTTGGAAATATTGCGGCCGCCATTTTGGAAATTTAAAAACTTTGAAAATTAATTTCTCGAGCCAGGGAGCTCTGAGGATGGAGATTTTGGGCTTGCTGGAAAGGGCATGCTCTAATCTATCAAATGCAACTATCAGATTGTGGATCGGTGAGATCAATTTGAACTCCATTATTTGCAATGGGCAGCCAGTAATGTCAGACCAGAAGTTGGGATTAAGAGCTACAAGGGCAAGAGCCTCCTCATTGGCAGAAGGAAAAATGTCTAAACAAGGGTAGGATCAACTGGATGCTATGGAAGCAAGACTTTAAAAAGCAATGAAGGACTTAATAACAGGAAGTTAAAAGAAACTCACTAAGGAAATAATTAAAGAAATAAGTTCAAGTGCTGAAGAAGTAAAGAAGGATATTAAAAAAGAAATTGATGAACTGAGAAAAGAGTCCCAAGCAACAGTGAAAAAGACTGAAGAGATTGAAGAAAAGATAAAAGATCAAGATGCTACCATTAAAAAGGATAAAGCAATACTACAGGATTGCAAGTTGATGGAGAACATGATACGTCTAAGAGGAGTACCTGAGACTGACCAAGAGGATTTAAAGAACTATATTGTTACAATATTGGCTGATTTTATGGGAGATGATCCTGTGGAGATGGGACGTTTGTGTGATTATGTCTACAGGGTCAATTCAGAATTTGCCAGAAAGCGCAAGCTACCCAGGGATGTGGTAGTGACGTTTACCACAAGAGACGTGGTGGGAAGGATCTTAAGTAAGCAATTTGAAAGCCCATTGGTGGTGGAGGAAAGCAGAGTGCGGATGATGAAGGAACTGCTGAGGAAAGTCATCACTGACAGAAAACAATTCAAGAAACTGACAGACAAGCTGAGAGACAAGGATATAAGATACAGATGGATTTTACCTGAAGGTCTTAGTTTGAATATAAAAGACTGAGGAAGACAATAGTGGACATGCAAAGCATGAATGAATTTTTGGCGGACAATAAAGAATTTGAGGATACAAAATAATTGAAAAATCATTATGGATTACAAATTAATTTCTTGGAATGTAAATGGACTTAATTCACCTCAAAAAAGAAAAGCAATTTTTAATTGGATTAAAAAGCAGAAATGTAATATAGTATGTTTACAAGAAGTACATATTAAGCAATTGCATTACAAATTTTTGTGGAATAAGGCTTTGGGGGAAGAATTTTTTTCATTAACTAAAGAAAAAAAAAGAGTGGTCTTTTATATTAAAAAAATTGGAGCCAAAATTATTTTTTTAAAGACAATGAAGGCAGATACATTGCTGTGGAGGTGTTTATGAACGAAAAAAAGACGTTGTTGTTGGGACTATATGCCCCTAATGGGGCAAAAGATGCTTTTGTAAAAGTCATTCAGCAACAACTTGATCAAATGACTTATGAACAGGTAATGTTAATGGGAGATTTCAATGGAACAATTAAGAACTCTCTGGATAGATCGGGAAACAAAAAGAAAAAAGATGGCAAGCTGCCAAAGTCTTTTTTGAAATAATAAAGCAAGAAAATTTGGAAGACATCTGGAGAAAGTTTAATCCTAATGTACGTGACTACTTTTTTTTCAGCAAGGCATGATTCCTTCTCAAGAATTGATGTTATGGACTATGAAGGATTTGGGACTTATTAATAAAATAGAGATTCTTCCGAAAATAGGTGCAGACCACAATCCATTAATGTGGTCAGCAAAGGGAAGGAGAAAGAGAAGAAGATGGAGACTAAATGAAGACCTGCTGTTAAAAGCTGAAGTAGTGAAATCTCTTGAAAAAGAGACGAAAGCTTTCTTCCAGCTAATGAAGACCAAGAGGTTAATATTCAGACTATATGGGATGCGTATAAAGCTGTTATGAGAGGATTACTAATTATATTGAACAATAAAGATAAAAGAGCCAAGGAAAAATAACTGAAGGACTTGCAAGCAGAAACAGGCAGAAAAGAAAATGATTTGAAGAAAAGAATGAGAGAGATAATTCTACAGAATCAATTGAGACATTTATTGAATAAAGAGGTGGAGTGGAATTTAAAAAGGCTACAGCAGAAATCATTTGACGGCACTAATAAACCGGGGAAATACTTGGCCTGGCAACTGAAAAAAAAGGGAGAAAAAGTTCATAAACAAGATGTTTTCGGAGGGCAAAGAAACTGTGGACCAAGCTGGAATTAAAAGGGAGTTCTACAAATTCTACGCCAAATTATTCAAAGGTCAACAAGTAAATAGAGAGAAAATCGATGCCTATTTGCGAAAAATTAAAGTACAACCCTTAAGTGAGAATATGGAAAAGATTTTAAACGATCCAATTGAGAAAACAGAAATTGAAGCAGCAATTTGTTCAATGAAATTAGGAAAAGCTCCGGGTCCTGATGGCTTTTCAACAAAATTCTATAAAGTCTTGAGAGAAGTACTAGTACCAAAACTTCCAAAATTGATGAACTGTATAAGGCAAGATGGAAAGGTGCCAAACACATGGAAAGTAGCCATTACTTTGATTCCGAAAGATAGAGATTCCACGAATGTAAAAAACTGCAGACCGATCTCACTATTGAATGACTATAAGATTTTTGCTAGAATTCTAGCAGAACGATTCAAACAGCATTTGGACATTTCTACTCAAGAGGAACGAGCAGGTTTTCTCCCAGAAGACAAATAAGAGACAATATCATAACTGTAATAGATATTGTAGAATATTATGATAAGCATCCAGAAAGAGGTGGCTTTATTTTTTGCTGATGCAGAAAAAGCTTTTGATCAGACCAACGCTCTGTGTCACATAGTGGCCAGAAAAACCAAGTGCCATCAGGAGGTTCAACAGTGGGGCTAGAAGCCCTCCCATTGTGCCCCCCAAGCACCAAGAATACAGAGCATCATTGCCCCAGACAGAGAGTTCCAACAATACGCTGTGGCTAATAGCCACTGAAGGACCTCTGTTCCATATGCTTATCCAATCCCCTCTTGAAGCTGTCTATGCTTATAGCCGCCACCATCTACCATGGCAGTGAATTCCACATGTTAATCACCCTTTGGGTGAAGAAGTACTTCCTTTTATTAGTTCTAACCCAACTGCTCACCAATTTCATTGAATGCCCACAAGTTCTCATATTGTGAGAAAGGGGGAAAAGTACTTCTTTCTTTACCTTCTCTATCCCATGCATAATATTGTAAACCTCTATCATGTCACCCTGCAGTTGATGCTTGGGGTGAGAGTTGGGGCACTCTCTCTGGTCTGGTGGACTGCTTGTTGCCCGACTTGCCAAATCTGTTTGGGAATCTTTGCCTGCAAAAGGAATTCTTCTGGTTCCACGATGACCTTTGGGAATCCTGATTGGCTCTGGGAAGAGTGTGATATGTCCAAAAGGACGATGAAAAGGACTGTCTTCTGTCTTGTCTGCAAAGGAATTTTGGCATGGCCTTTTTCTTATCCTTGGTTTCTACCAGGATCTTATCCAGGTCCTCCCCGAAGAGACTACCTCCATGAAACGGATAGGCCATTATGATATTTTGGAGTGAGAATCTGCTGACCAGGCACTGAGCCACACTGTACATCTAGCTGCTGTTGAAGAAGAGATAACACGAGATGCAAATACCATTGAGTCCAATGCTGAATCCGTGAGGAAGGAGATTGCTATCAGAATTCTATTTGCCCCGTCAAGGGCCTTGAAGTTTTCTTCTGGTAGCATCTGAATTAGTTTTCTCATCCAGACTATACTGGCCCTTGCAACCATGGATCCTACAGCTGATGGCCTTAAAATCATGGCTGCACCTTCATGGGCCTTTCGCAGAGCAAAATCAGACTTCTTATCCAGGCTGTCCTTTAAGCAACCATGTGCATCCTCTGACATTAAGCCAGAGCTTTGCAATGTCGTAATGGGACCATCTACTAAGGGAACCTTCAGAAATTGGTCTGTGAAGGAATAAAGGTGATACAACCTCTTCAGAAACCCAGGATATTGTTTGTTGGCAAATGGCTTCCTCCACTCCACCCTCATCTGTCTTTTGAAATATGAAGGAAAGGGAAAAGCCTTGACAGAGACAGCCTGCTTGGGGAAAAATTCTGCATCCCTCTGCTTGTAACATTTGCTGGGTTGCTGTTCCTGATCCTCCTCTACATCAGGATCATTGTGTAGATCTAAGGCCATTAGAGTTTTAGCTAGTAAATAGGTATTTTATTTTGTTTATTTAATTTATATCCCGCCCATTGCTTAGAAAGCTGGGCAAAGAACTCTGGAGGCAGAGCCACTGGAACTGGGTTGCCTTGCAAAGGGACAAGGGCGGTAGGCATTTGGTCTCCTTGTGAGGGACCCGAGCCCGCTGTGGTAGTCATAATATATATCAAAAAGAGCCTGTCGGCCGCTCAGTACACCACTCAAGACATGGACGAAGCACACTAGCCTCCCGGGATCTGTAAGCCTCCCTCCTTAAGATCATGTTGCCGCAAAGGTCTTTTGCCGCTTTGGCACGCTTTCTCAAAAAGGCATGAGATGGGTGGTTGCTATGGGGAGGACCGAACAAGCCAGCTACGGGTCTTGTCGGCTCCACTTTCTCGTTGATCCCCAGGTCGGTTCTCCTGTTATCTGGTAGGAGAAGCCCTTAGATTGCTGCTCCTAGGCTGATAGGCCTCTTGAGTCCCCAGGAAGCACTCGTGTCGGCGCAAAAGTATCGTGCTTAAAATAGTCACCGGCTAAATGCGGCTGAATGAAACACTGTTGGCTCTGCTTTTTGGCTGAGTGGCCTATAACTCTCCCTAAGACAGATGAGAAGAATAAATGACAGCTTGAAGCAAGGTAGAAGTAAAGAAAGGAATAGGAGTAGATTTATCATAGAAATGGAAGGATTAGATGGACTAAGAAAGGCGAAGCCTGATTTAGCTGCTCTCCCTACTGAGGCAGGAAAAGAACTGAGGGATGAGTGACCCCTAACCGGAACAGGAACTACAAAAACTTAAAGTCCTGCCTCCCGGCAAGAAGGTTAGGAATCACCCACAAGATGTTCTCCTGCCTCAGGGAGAAATCTCTCTCTCTCAGCAGCAAAGACTAAGAAAATAGTTATAGGCAAAGCCTAGTCTAGCTGCTCTCCCTATTGAGGCAGGAAAAGAACTGAAGTTGAGGGTGACTCCCCCCAGGAACAGGAAGTGGAGATTTTTGTTCCTACCTTCCTGATCATGGGATGGGAATCACCCACAAGATGTCTTCCACCTCAGAGGGAGAAGCAAGTCTGGCTTCTAAATTTTGGGGGTGGCTCATAAATCCAAAGAAGAATTGTCAAAACCCGTATTACACCCATTCTACAGTCACTCTGTTGTTACCTATTAATTAACAAGTTGAATTAAATCACTAATTATCACATACAAGGAGCTTCATGGTCTTGGACCTCATTTCTGCAGGACTGCTTCACCAAAACAGCTTCATTCATCTTAGCAAACCCTTCTAAAGGACTCACCCTGCAAATGTCTTAAATTCAACAGCTGCCAGCTCTGACAAGTTAGGGAACTATGCAACTGGTAAACAAATAGTATATCCACTCTTTCCCAAAACCCACCATACGAAGCAGATAATCAATGCTGACAATAGTCTGCCCTAGAAGTCTATGAAAAGGGAAACATTTACAATAATAGTCTCCCTTATTGCACAGTCTGTGGTGGAGGGTTAATGAATAATGAGTGGAATTAACTGAGACAAACACAGAACATTTCCTTCTCCTCCAACCACCTACAGCACAGCATTAAAGAAAAGGCAGAGGAAACAGGGACCATTGCACCAGCTGCTCTTGGGATAAGATGGCATTTTGTTACAGATTTAGAGCTGAATTTTGATCACCAGTTCCCATGCCTCAAAGAGAGGGTTAGTTGGTGAAATATTCTCAAATAATTTTAAAGCATTAACTTTAAACAAAAAAATATACTTTTATCAACTGTGTGATACTTATATTAGTTACAAAAATAGTAAATTATTATTGCTAAATGACAATTTTAAAATTAATTTTGTATTTCACAACGTTAAGCAAAGTTACTATAAACTTACTATAAATTTAGTTACTATAAATACTGATGACTTTGTACTTAGCTTGGCTGTATCAGGGAAACCTGCGCCCCTGTGTCTCTATATGCCTTGGCTTCCTGGTCATTTACTGTCACAGTCTCAGTATACTCCTCACTCAAGCCTTCCTGCACCTTCCATACTTTCAGAACACTAGTGGGTTTTTCTGGTGGTATGTTCTCTGGAAGTGAGGGTTTTGTATCTGCCTCTTGCTTTAGGTACTGCACCACTTTAACTGTCTTATTTGGTGGTGTCTTTTTCCCTTTGTCCTTCCTTGGACAGGATCTAGCATAATGCCTTATTTCTCCGCATTGGAAACAAGCAGCCTCAGTCTTTTTATATGGAGGTGGACTGTACCGCCTTGCAGGGTTGTTGTTACCCGCCCCAGACTTTTCCGGAGAGTTCCAGACTCGGGGTTTTTTATTTGGAGCAGTTCACATTGATCTCCCTAGATCTGATTCGATCTCATCTAAAATCACAGCTGCTGCTTCTACTGTTTTCAATTTCTTATCTCTCAGAACCCACCTATACTGAGAGGAGACTTGGTTATAAAACTGTTCCAAGCCCACTAAGTTTTTCAAGTTTCCTAATGTGGAAACTTTACTCCCTTCTACCCATCTGTTCAGGGCTCTGTCTAACCAACAACCTAGTTGAGAGTATGTTTCTCCAGGCTTTATATCATCCAGTTCACTTAGGTCTCTCAGGTTTCACAGATCATACAGCTTTCACTCTCCAACACTATTCTGGGTTGGCCTCTTGGGTATAATTTGCCAAGTCCCTTAAGTCGACTGGTGTCTCTTCTCCCAACCCTTCAGACTTCTAGACCCACATCTTTCCCTCAACCACCTATTTAGCTCTTAAGAGAAGTGTCTCTGTGTCTGTGACCTCTCGGGTCTTTTACTGTGACTCTTCTCTAGTCACACACAGCCCCTTGGCTGTCTTTATAGAGTGAACACTGAGCTTTGCTTCTCTCGAAGACTCTCCTCAGCTCCTGTCTCAGCTCCTTCTCAGACCAACTGCTCTCTTCAGCAGTCTCCCTCAGACTCTGTCTGACACGAACTGCCCTCAGCCGTTAGCTGTCAATCACCTCTGAGAGTTCCGAGCTCTCTGGCCCCCACCCTCAGGTCATCTGACGCAGGCTCTATGCATCCTTAGTTTTCTTGTTAACCCATTCATTACCGTCACAACAACGTTAAGCAAAGTTACTATAAACAGTTTACTGAATGGTTTTCTCTTTAGCCTTCCTGCACCTTCCATACTTTAGCTTTTACCCTCAACATTAGAGTCAACCAACAGTAACAATTTTTAAAAGCTAAAACAGAAATAAAGCAAACTAACAATAACCATTAAAAGGCAGTTATAATAAGCAGGCAGCAAACCGATTGTTCTCACAGCCAAGGCCAAATCCTCACAGGAGCTTGGCCCGTGAATTCCTGAACATAATTATATCCTTCCAAACCCATGGACTTCAACTAGCTTATACGAAAAAACCCTACTTAGGACTGCACTGATACAGAGCAAGAAACCAGATTGCATAGAGAAGAAAACCCTTGACTGCACAGCAAGAAAAATCTTAAGAAGCCCTTCTTTGCCACTTTGCTTGTGAAATACGATAAAATGGTTGTTTTCACTGTGCTCTTAAAGGTTTGCCCCCAGTTGAAACATAGTTATGGGTCATGCTGTCATTTACCCCATCCTTGTAAACAAAATATCATAATGAATTTTTCAAAGGAAGTTACCACCTGCACAAGTGGCATTCAGGACTTCATGGGCTTCATTTAGGCAAATCTGGATGGTCAGTTGATAGACATGACAACAGCACTTGCAGCATACATATTATTGTTCTAGTTTAATGGCTGCAGAAAAAATTATTCTATGTTTACATATTTCAATGTTTAACTTAATTCTTTTAGAACAAATAGCAACTAAGGCCTGATTCATACAGAATCACAGTGACGTTTGCTGTGTGACTCATCCACAAATATAGGTATTTGACGACCATCAATATCACCTCAAACAAAATGCTTCACGGTTCACATTCAGAGTAGCAATTCGAATATGATTAATAAATGTTCAGAAATTAAGAGTCCGAACCTATTCACACTTATTTCAAAATAAAAGCCACTGAACTCAGTGGGATTTGCTGCTGAGGAAATATGAATACAGAATTATGCTGAGACTAGAAATGTGAGGGGCCGGGGGGGGGGGGGGGAGATGGAAGCATTCTGGAAGAACATTCCCTCACCTCATAAGGATTTTTTTGTTTTGTTTTTCCAATATTTACAATGGAAAACTGGAAATTTGGGGGAATACTAAAAGTCGCTCCTATGAAATATGCTTTCTCTTAGAATGAGACAAATGCTTTGTAAAACAAGGTATTAAGTTCTCAGATTGTAGAACATGTGTCCCAATAATCTTTGGAATTTTTAGCCAGGGTGCATACAAATGCAACAGGAAGGAAGAAGAGGAAACCATAAGCACACACACATACAAGAAGACATACCAACAGGGAAAAGAGAGGATAAAAACCTACAAAGTGAAGGTGACCGACGGGGATTATTAAAATTACTATCATATTGTAGATCATGTTTTAGTCTACAGACAACATCACAGAAATCACACATCTACAGCTTCATAGTGCTGCCATGATGTATAGTTCTAAACTAAAGATTCTCCTGGATCCTCTGGACTTTAGTGTTGGGTCATGTCAAAGTCATTATTCAACAACATATGTCCATGGCCACAGACTGCATGAAAAAATCACAGATCTACCACTCTGCAGTGCCAATATGGTACAAAAATGTTGTTCTGAATTACAGAATCTAATGAATGCTGAGGATTTTTGCATTGGGTCACTCCAAACTCCACATCAGCCACATATCACATCCATGGACAGAGACTGCAACACAAAAATAATGGATCCACTGCTTCGTGGCACTGTCACAGCACAAAAACACAGTTCCAAAGCATGGATCCTTATCAGTCCTCGAGAGTTTTACATTTGGTCACCCCAAATTCATTATCCATGGCCAGACTGCACCACAAAAATCATGGGTTTGCCACTTTAGGGCACTACCATGGCACAAAAACTTGGTCACAAAGTACAGATCCCAATGGATCTTCAGGAACTTTGCCTTAAGTCATAGAAAACACACCATCAAATCATAAATCATGTTCACAGCTGCAGATTTCACCACAAAATTAATGAATCCAGTTTCCTGGCACCACTATGGCGCAAAAATATGGTTCAAAAGCATGGACATTCATGGATCCTCAGGATTTTTGCACTGGTTCACCACCCCAAATTCAAGATCAAATCAAGTATTGTCAACATACCCCTAGACTGCAACACACACACACACAAACAATCTACTGCTTCTAAGCATAGCCATAGCAGAAAAATGTGGTTCTAAAGGGTAAAATCCTCATGAATCCTCAGGATTTGTGTACTGGGTTACTCCAATTCATTATCCAATAACTTATGTCCATAGCCACATATTTCATTACAGATCCACTGCGGCATGGCACAGCCATGGTGCAAAAACATGGTTTTGAAGCATGGATCCTCAAGATTTCGGGGGTTGGATCATCCCAAACTCACCATCAAATCACAAACGATGTCTGCAGACAAAGAGTTCAACACAAATCACAGAACTACTGTTTGTGGTACCATCACAGGACAAAAACACGGTCCTCAAGATTGCAAACCTAATGGATACACGCATCCTAATGGATGCTCAGTTCCAAAGTTCAGGACACATTGTTTTGATGCGTTCCCTGTTGGGAGTTTTTTAGCTTGTAAAGACTTCTCCATGGCCAACCTGTGCAAGTGACATCCAAATGTGGGGCTGCAGAGTAAGAGGGGAAATGAAACAGCAAATACCCATTGCTTCATGGCACCATGATGGTGCAAATATATGGAGAGAGGTTCTGAAACACAGATTCTCATAGATCCTCAAGATTTTTGCTTTTGGTCACGTATTAAATCACATACCATGTCCACAGCCACAGATTTCAGCACAAAAATCATGGAACCACTGCTTTCTAGTGCTGCTACAGTGCAAAAATATGATTCCAAAGCACTGACCCTTGTGAATTCTAATGATGTTCAACCCAAACTCACTATTCAATCACATATTATGTCCTTTGGTATAGACTGGACCACACCAATCATGCATCCACTGTTTTGTGATGCCACCACAGTGCAAAAACATATTTCCAAAATCATATCAGGATTTTTGTGTTGAGTCACTCTGAACCCTAAAACTACATTAAAAATATAGTTCTAAGCCTACCACCAAATCACTCACTACATCTGCAGCCAGACTACACCATATAAATCACAGATCCACCACTTTGTGGCACCATTCTGACACAAGAACATGATTATCACTTCAAATCATTTATTACATCCATTGCCGGAGTGCACCACAAAATTCACAGTTCCATCACTTTGTAGATGCCACAGAACAGAGAATATATATTTTGTGGGTCAGATCATAGATACTTATATGATGTGTGAATATATAATCAATTTTTGTGGAATGTGTGTAAGAATTATTTTCAAGACCATTCTTTGTGCCATGGCAATTCCATAAATAACCAGATCTGTGTTTTTTTCTAGTCCCTACCATGAACATCAATAACATTATCAGAGCGAATTTTAATGGGAATCCATGTTAAAATCATGAGGGATCAATGAATTTGATACAATTTTCACTCAGTTGTGGAACCATGAAATGCTAGACAGTCAAATGAGCTGATAAATAAAAGGAAAGAAAATGCTAGACCTGTTGTGCTTGTGGGTCATTCCATGGCTAAGTGATAATGTATATTGCTGGTTCTATGTATTACTTTTGGCTGATCTAAGATTGCAACAAATAAAGTTAACTGATGGATACCAGTCATAAAGATCAAGGAGAATCCAAATATTTAATGCAGTGTTTGCACCATGGCAATGCCAGAAAAACTGGTATACAGGGGTGAGGAGTTGTGCTTCATTGTGAGATCATGAAAATAATGTGAGACTTCATAATCAATTTTGGTTGAGCCCACATAAAATTCCTGAAGATTCATGAGGATGCATGCTTTGGTATCATGTTTTTGCTTCAAGGCAGTTTTCTTGGTGTAATCTGTGGCTACTGGCATGATATATGATTTGATGGTGAATTGGGGTTACCCAACACAAAAATCCTGTGTCATGGTGCCTTCACATGTTCTTGACCAGCACAAGAATGCCCAGCCATTTAGGTTTTCCTCTGGGTCTTAGCTCAAAGCATTGACCATAAGATTACCATAAAGTACTTGATTTGATGGTGAATTTTGTGTGATCCAGCGCAAAAATCCTGAGGACCTATGAAGATCCATGCTTTGGAACTATGTTTTTGCAAATTGGCAGCGCCACAAGGTGATAATTTGTGATTTTTGTGGTGCAGCCTGTTGCCACAGCCATATGTGATTTCATGGAGAACTTGGGATGACCCAATACAAAATTCTGCAGATCCATGAGAACCAGTGCTTTGGAATTAGTTTTTGTAACATGGCCGCTCCATGAAAACAGCAAAAGCATGATTTTTATGGTGTAATCTGTGACCACGGACATGACATGTAGTTTGATAGTGAAACTGGAGGGACCGAACAAAAAAATCATGAGGATTCATGCTTTGTGACTGTATTTTTGTGCCAGTAGACATGACACAGGGATGTTGAACTTATTTGTTATAAGGGCCAGATCTGACATAAATAAGACCTCGTCAGGCTGGGCCATGTGTCATAAAATGTAATGCCAGGTAGCACAGACATAAACTTTATAAAGGACGCAAACATGCTTAAAAGATTACCACTCTTGCAATAGTCTCTGATAACTGACACCTCTTGCTCTGAATTACTGCATTAAAATTTGGAGACAATGTCTGTGCTGTAGCAATCTTGAGTATGCTGTTCAGGTGTGCATCTGTAAGTCAAAAACCTACTTTTGATTTATTGACCTACTTATTGATTTATTTCCCCAGAGAAATAACTACAACTCCTATGAGGCAGTGTGAGAATAAAGAGACAGCAATATATACAGGTCAGTATTGATCTACAATCTGCGAAGTCTAAGTTCAAAACCTCCAGTCTGCAAAAGAAATGTGTTTGGATGAACTTGATCTGGACACACATGCAGCCTAATCCACCTCACTGGCTTATTGTTATTCATCATCTAAATAGTTCACATTGTTTTCCAATTTAGAAAGACTGGATCATGATGGCATCAATACAGTGAAAAAGAGGAAGGGAATCCAGTTACGCCCAGGAGAGCCCTGGCACAACAGACCAACAAAACTCTCTCTCGTACCTTGAATACAACTTTGTTGGTCTTAAAGGTGATTTCCTTGTCTCTCTTCTGTGCATTTGAGGGAACTGGCCAAAATAAGCTCTTGCTCTTTCCCTACCTACCCAGGGGACAAAGAGGGGGAGGAGCCTCAGTCAATTAAGGACAGAGAGGTTTGGCTCTATAGCTCTGCTGTGCGACTGAGAAAGCCTGGCAAAGCAAGCTGTCTTGCTCCATAAATCCTGCACAATTGAGAAAGCCTGGCAAAGCAACCTGCAGAAGTCAGCATGAGACAGAGAAGGAAGCAGACAATGATGAGTTGCTCGCAGACCACATACAAGCCCTGTGAGGAATGGATACGGCCTATGGGCTGCACATTTGACATTCCTAATCAACAATATGATGGCAGTTTTTGGTTGGTTGTTAGCTTGCTTCAATGTAAAAATTGTATGAATTCATGAGGAATCATGTTTTTTGCACCATTACGGTCTTGTGAAGTTTTGGATCCATGTTTTTTATGGTTCAATCCATGGCCTGGCTTTAACATGTCATTTGATACTGGATTTGGTGGACTTTTGTTAAAGAAACCAGAGGATTCATGTAGATCAAAGCTTGTACTTTTTTCCATTTTGAGGACCAGAGCTCACCCCATAGAGCAGGGGTTGCCAATGGTAGCTCTCCAGATGTTTTTGCCTACAACTCCCATCAGCCCCAGCCACTGGCCATGCTGGCTGGGGCTGATGGGAGTTGTAGGCAAAAACATCTGGAGAGCTACCGTTGGCCACCCCTGCCATAGAGCATTACAATCTGGTACAAAAAATCTCCTGGTGGTCCCTAGCCTGAGAGAGATCCAGCTGTCTTGCCTGGTGGAACTCTCTGCCAGAGAACATTAATGTCCTGCAGGATCTGCTACCCTGCCTCAGGCCCTGCAAGACAAAGAAGTTCTGCCAGGCCTTTGGTTGAGGACAGTGATGGGACAATAGACAATCTGGTGCTCTCAGGCTCTCCAGCCCTCCTTTACCTACTCTCAGATATTAGGGAGTCATAACATTTAACTTATTTGCCATTTTAATTGTTTTAAATTAGAACTTTGTAATTTTAATTTTATTGATATATCTATACAGTTATTTATCCATGGCCCTGATAGGAGCCCTTCTGGGGGCACGTTTGACACCCCTGGATTAGACAATACAGACTCTGATGGACCAAGGGCCTGATTAATATAACTTGTAGAAGGGACCAGGAAAAAAATATCTTTCTCACTCACACAGTTGCCACACAGCCTTTGATCTTTCCCAAAACTTTGTGGCAAAGCAAGTTGTGGAAACACCCAAAAAAAAGCTGCGAAGGTACAGGAGCATACCACTAATGCTCTGAGGAAGCAGAGAAAAAACTGTAGGAGCAAAGTGTAGGGGTGTCAAATTTAGGTTCAAATCTCCCATCCTCTCGAAAAAAAGAAAGAAAACAGCGATTTGTTGTTTCTCTTTCACTTTCCACCTAGCCATTCATATAGGATTATTGTGAGGATTACGAGAATTACGGGAATATTGTGAGAATAACGAAGCATGTTGTTCTCCTGAGCTCCTCTGAGGAAACATAAAAATGCAGATAGACCAGCAATACAGCAAACGGTTGTTTTAAGTAGGTGATGGGGGAGTGCAAATGCAAGGCAGGTTCACGGTGGGGGGGGGGGGGGGTGAGCTAAAGCACAAAAGCACTGCTTCTTTTGGGGGAAAGAAGCAGGCGGGGGAGATCCCTGTACAAAGACGCCAGTGAAGAAATGAGAACAGGAATCACCCAGGGCTTATCGCGGGGGCAACTGGCTCCACAACCGCCAGCGATTTAAAACCCCGCGGAACTCCTCTATCAGCTTTTTAACCAAAAAGAGGCTTAAGCCGCGTACAGTATCTCTACTTGGTGAGATTTTCGAGGGAGGGGAGGAATGGAGGGGATGCCCCTTCATCCAGGCAAACCAGGATGCGAAGGTGGAAGAAATGGCGCTGGAAAAGGAGCCACAGAGAGAGTTTGTTAACGCCAGGAAGACGGGAACAGGGAAGGAAGGATCCCACGACGGGCAAGGAAGAACCAGGGCTCAAGAGAGGGAAGGTGCTTTTAGCTTTCGTCTTTTACTAGAGTCTTACCGGCGACACGACAAAGTGGCGATGAGTTCGTCAGCCCCCAACCCTCTCTCTGGGAGGTGGCTGCGGCGGCTACTATAGTTTCTCTTCGCCCTTCCCAGGCCCCACAAATAGGCGCTAAAAACCACCTCAACGCGTCCTCTGCTCAGAGCGCATGCGCCGTAGGAAAAAGAACGCGTCTTTGCTAGTTGGGCGAATAACTCCAGAAAGCGGAGGAGGTGCTTCGGTTTTCGTTCGTTTGCGCTAGTTCCCCTTTGTCTACTCAGAAGTAAGGCCAACTAGGTTGTAAGGGGAATTGGGATACCAACGCTGAGGTTGAACGATAGATTCGTGGGTGGTTTCCGTTTCTCGCCTCCGTCGTCTGCTTAGTTTTTCAACAAGACGGACGCACAGGGGGAAACTTTGAAACTGCACATGGAGGAAGAGTAGATAACTGGTCGATTCCCCCTGCCCCAAAGCTTCTTTTTTAGATAGTAGCAGGACCTCTTTTCACAAAAAGGTACATAAGATCTCAGGGCCCCCTTAAATACCGTTTATGCTTTGATGAAACACTTGCTGGCCCTTAAAGTGCCTCCAGACTCCTGTTTTATTTCTGCTGCGTGATAGGGTTGCCACTTTTCGAGTGGGGCCTGGAGACCTTCTAGAATTACAAGTGATTTCCAGGTTACAGAGTTCAGTTCTGGAGAAAATGGCTGCGTGGGGAAGTGGACTCTACGGTATTGTAGCTGCAGAGGTCCCTCCCCCTTTTCCCGAATTTCTTAGGCGCCCACTCTCAAATGGCCAGGAATTTCCCAATCGAGAGCTGGGA
The DNA here is from genome assembly GCF_032191835.1 of Heteronotia binoei. NCBI lineage: Eukaryota > Metazoa > Chordata > Lepidosauria > Squamata > Gekkonidae > Heteronotia > Heteronotia binoei. The sequence continues at coordinate 37,469,444 of NC_083223.1, forward strand.
ACCCTGTGCAACACGGATATTTCTCTGGAATTATTTTCAGGAAAACGTTTACAAAACTAGGGCTGTAACCTGTACTTTTACCAGCAGGTGAGCCCAATGAACAGGATTTACCCGTGAATAAATGTTCAGAGTGCATTGAGTATATTTATGAGTATTTTTCTCCTATATTTCCCTCAAGAACCAAAATTACAAATCCAGTCTTTTATTTTGTTGATATAATGCTTATGAGGTGTGTCTGTCAATAAACTAGTTTTAACAACAAATGGTTCTAGAACCTGGCTTTTTTTTAAAAAAAGGTAACTTTGGATGCAATGAATAAATACTATACAGTGTTAAAAGAACATGGTGTCTTTCATAGTTCCACATTTTATTCCCCCCTTACCCAGAATTGCTTTAAAAATAAGCAAGTATCTATATTAACCAATATCTCTCAGTTAAAATCTTTCCAATGATTACTGGAACAGTAGCTGATCTCCTGATTGAACCAAGCAAAGCATGCTGTCTAAATTCTAGATTTTACTAAAGTGGGCTCTCTCAGAACGGGCAAATATCTAGCAGAAAGCTATTCCTTCTCCATCCCCACGCTGGCATTTTTATTTTGCCTTTGTTGAAGGGCAAAAATAGTGCTATCTACATTCAGTGAAATGCACACTAGAATTGCATTGAACCAGAATGAATGTAAACTACGTAATTAGCTATGATTTCCTTTGCAACAATCTTGATGCAAGACCTTTTCCTAGGAATCCAGAACAGTTAATTGACTGAAAGTAACCAGAGACAGGAGGCAGTATTTTAAATTATTATTTAGTAATTTATGCTGAACTCATACATAACTTTTAAAGGGAACTCCAGTAGGCTGTAAAGTAGATAAATGGATAGCTTTGTTGGGACACTGGTGTGGATGATTAACTTTTTCCTCAATATTGTGCATGTCTGAAGCAGTTGTGCCATTTAATTGGAGTTGTTTGGACCCCTTCAGCCACTTTAGTGGAGAGTGGTTAAAGAAGGTGGGGTTCAGTGTTGGTGTTGCCTGTGTTCTGACAGAGTACACTGAATTATGTTTAGGGTCTAATGCAAGGGTTCCCAACCTTTTGGGGCTCATTTGGAATTCTGACACAGCATGATGGTGTTTGCCACAAAACTGCTGCCACAGTTTAACTTCATAACACAGTGCAGAGCAGGGGTGGCCGCACTTGCTTAATGTAAGAGCCACATTGAATAAACATCAGATGTTTGAGAGCCGCAAGGAAGGAAGCCAAATAAATGGGGGGGGGTGGAAAGAAAGCAACTTTAACTTTAAATACATTCTCCAAGCCACCAGCTGGCTTGGTTTGGCAAAATGCTTTAAAGAAACAAATGCCTTCTCCAAGCTGGCCAGCAGGGTGGTGGGGGCTTCAAGAGCCACACAATATGTGCAAAAGAGCCACATGTGGCTCCCAAGCCACAGTTTGGCCACCCCTGGTGCAGAGCCTTGTGCTGTGGTAGCAGCTGTTCCCAAAGCAACATTAAAAAAATTGCGCAGCCAGTCAGAAGCCTTGCTAGACAAAAGCACTTCCTGGCCCCACCCACTTCCTAAAAAAATACTTGGTGGGCACCTTGCCATGCATGGGCACTATACTGGCGACCCCTGGCCTTATGAATCTGAATTCTTACTTCTACCAGATACAGCTCTGAAGGGCTACTTTTTATAAAAATTTGACCATCTTGGCTGTTTTCTCACCAATGGGGTCCACAAATATCTCCGTCCAAAAACCGCACCTTCTCTACATTCTTCAGCACCATCACTGTCCTGCAATGTCGGAATAATAACACTGGAATAGATGGCAGAATCTTTGCAACAAACTCTCAGTTCCGCTTCCATCTTATAGTATTAGCAGAGGACTGTGTTGCTGTGATGTCATAAACCATTAGCCTCTTCCAACTTGTTTTCGGGGGATGACAGTGAGCTAAATTTATGAAGGTAGAGCAATTTTTAAAATGTGTAACGGGTTAAAAAGCATTTTGTTTCAATAAAGATGAACTTCTGATTTCAGTTCTACCTTTGAAAAGCAGCCCTCACTCCCCCATCACAGCTATGCTAAAGTAGGCATTTCTCCGTTTCCCGTGAGCAGATATTCTGCTGCACCCTGGATCCTCTGCTTGAGCAAACTTCTGTAGATGAAAACCTTTCCAAATGTTTAAGTACACTGAGTTCTTTGCCATTAGATTTATCACTGTGGAAGATATGCTGATGTAGATGGGCCTATGATCCCATCTTGTAAAGCAGTTCTGAAGTATTCTGTAAGATGATACTGAATTATCTACTTAATAAGACCCATTGTGAAGAAAAATACAAAAAAAAGAGGCTCCGGGTGAGTGCTCCCCTGCACCCTTGCAGTCTTCACTCCCCCCCCCCCACCTCAGGGGGAGTTGATCTCTGCCATCTGGAGAGCAGTTGTAATTTTGAGTGGTCTCTAGCCCTCATCTGGAGATTGGCAACAGTGGTTCCCCAGGAGGAAATGGCTGATTTGGAGGGTGGAGTCTATGGCATTGTACCTGTCTGAGGTCTCACCCCTCCTCAAACCCTACCCTATCCAGGCACCACCCTCAAATCTCCAGGAATTTCCCTGGAGTTGGCAACTGCTAAGTCCCACTGGCTGTTATATGGGGGCTGCTGTTGAACAGGAGCAAGCAGCCAGGCCTAGTTAAGTAATGCCAGTCAGATGGCATCAGGTCACCCAGAGGGTGCTGCTAAGCCTAGGGTAGCCAACCTCCAAGTGGAACCTGAAGATCTCCTAGGATCACAACTGAACTCCAGACAACAGATCTCTCTTCCTGTAAAGCAGTAAAGGGAGAGTCCTCAGCTGAATATAGTGCCATAGAGTCCACCCTACAAAGCAGCTGTTTTCTCCAGGAGAATTGATCTCTGTCACCTTGGTTGTCTAGCAACACTCTCTGACTAGCAGCTTCCCCAGTGGCCCAATCCTCGTCTGTCCTGAGGCAAGACTCAGAGGAGAAAGGAGAGAGCGATTGACAGGAAAGCAGTGGCAGCCATGGCCTCTGGGGTAAGACTGCTTTGGCAGTTTGTTCAACATTCCTGAACCTGCAGTTTGGTGGGGGCAGGGGAGTCAGCCAATGGGAGGCCAGAGACACTGATTGAGCTGTGGTGGGCCATTGGTTTATGGAGTACATGGAGAACTAACGGGAGATCTCCATTTGGCCACCACCATAGGGGAATTATTATTGATGATGATGATGTGTCACATGGAACTAATTTATGCTGCAAGCATATGTTTATAGAACTGCTTGTCCAACAGTTTGCGTGTACTGTGCTAACAGTGCAATCCTAAATAGCTTCTCATCCACAGCTGACATCCTGCCAGCAAAAATGGAAAGGGAAGAACATACCACAGTCAAACCATAGGGTTTGAGGTGAATATTAGAGCTGTTGCCTTGACACAATTATGACATATTCAGTTTTGCAGTAAAAGTGACATTGCATGTCAGTTGCATGCTTTTACCCATTTTCCTTTCCCTGGCCTGTGAAGCAGGGGGAGGGGGTAGGGTACAGGGATTGCCAGGAGAGGCAAACTCAAATCCCAAAAGTTATCTGGGTGTCTAGTTGATATACCATGTTCTAATCTAGCCTAATGGTAGCTGGATTTGTGGCATATGTACCACAATCAGGACACCTTATCCTAAGATAGTGCTATTGAGGTGCATGCAATAGTGCATGGGTGAGTTTTTCTTTGGCCTACTGATCTGGAGGGCCACTAGCTGCACAGCTCGCAAGAGGCAGGCAGGAGCACTGGCCTGAGGTAGTTTGACCTGCAGACCCTCCTAGCCAGAAGTACCACAAACCCATGTGGACTGTGATGTATGGCACTGCAGATTATGCAAGACATGGCCTAAGAAAGGCACATTATACATGATTGGATATTTTAAGTACATGTTCAGCCCTGTAAAATATCCAAGGAAAGGCCCAATATGGATCAGGGATTCAATGCTGTAAGGAGGGTATTCTTTTATGCCATTTTCCTGATCAGAAGTGCCATCAGTTGCTTAAAACCTTGTTGGCAGGAAAAAGTCACAATATGAGTCTTTTTTTTCTCAGAGTTAAAAGCATCTTCCACATGCTGCAATCCCTGTGCATGTTGGGCCCTCTGGCTAAGTTTAGATCAAAACACACTTTGGAAAAGAATCCCAGAACTGCAAACTGGTGTGTAGTTTGGTCTTCCTTACATTTCAGACAAGTTTATTGTGGGAATGAAACTGTCAGGCCACCTAATAAGTATTCGATATACATTAATGTTTTGTGTCTAAGGAAATTTTTGCTTGTTAACCACCTTGAGTCTAAAGAGATGTGGCAGGATAGAAATATTTTAAATACATAAATTTACTAGCAAGCAATGACTAATGACGTGTTTCCACTGGAAGACATGTTCACAAAAGAATTCAAGGCGGTATAGCCTTTGAATCCTGTTTTCCTGCTCCCTAACTTTGACAAAAGTGTTCATTATAGCCCCTTCTAAATGTGGTTTCCTCTGTGAACTCAAGCCACTAGGTGGCAGGCAGATATTCCTAAAAAAAATAAAAAGGTAAAGGTAGTCCCCTGTGCAAGCACCAGTCGTTTTCGACTCTGGGGTGACGTTGCTTTCACAGCGTTTTCACGGCAGACTTTTTATGGGGTGGTTTGCCACTGCCTTCCCCACTTTAAAAAAAATACTTGCCAGAGAATTAGAAGATTATTTTTATTGAGAATTTGATTGCAAAATAACTACTTGCTTCAGATAACCAATTAATCAGATGAAAACCAATTTCCATTAATATACATAATTCTGAATCTTGGATGAATATATGTTCTGTTTACCCAGAGGTCTTTTAAAATGGCTATTCCTGAATAACTTTCAAATTGTCATAGGTTGCAATCTTAAGAACACTTTCCTAATAAGTCCTATTGAATTTAAAAAATGGATTACTTCTAAGCAGATATGCTTAGGATTGCTTCCCCAGTCTTTCCGTTGTTGTGAGGGTAAAATGGAATAAGTCCACATGCATTACTCTGAGATCTGTGAAAGAATGTTGGTTGAAAATGTAAGATAAATCATGGCAAGTATAGGTACAAAGAGTGTTTCATAAAGTGCAGGCAGAATAGGATGCCTGCTCCCAAATTTCATCCTTAGGAGCTGAAAGGGCAAAACAAGTGCCATTCTCCAGAGTATTTGTTGTCTTTTTCTGTACTGTCACTGCCTTCTCCTCTGTTCCTGATACACACCCAGCCAAAAACCAAGATGAGGGGCAGACTCAGCAAGGACAGCTGATGATGTTAAGTGGGGGAGGGGGGCCCCAGAGGCAAGGAAGTTAGGGATGAATGGTCTAAAGTGCAAAATGGGGAGGAGATCTAGCACCCGTTATATTCTCACCCCAATTAAGAAAAAATGTGGGGTTTGGTTACAAATACAAGTTGATGGGGTGTGAACTGGCAGAGACTTACCAAGATCTTGGGGTCGTGGTAGATAACTCACTGATAACTCAATAAAACTTTCTTCAAATATATTAGAAGTAGGAAACCAGCCAGGGAGGCAGTGGGGCCCTTGGATGACCATGGGGTAAAAGGATTACTGAAGGAGGATAGGGAAATGGCTGAAAAGCTAAATGAATTTTTTGCCTCCGTCTTCACTGTAGAAGACGAGAACTTTTTGCCCGCCCCAGAACCACTAATTTTGGAAGGGGTGTTGAAAGACCTGAGTCAGATTGAGGTGACAAATGAGGAGGTCCTACAACTGATAGACAAATTAAAAACTAATAAGTCACCGGGTCCGGATGGCATACATCCGAGAGTTCTGAAGGAACTCAAAGTTGAACTTGTGGATCTTCTAACAAAAATCTGTAATCTTTCATTGAAATCTGCCTCCATTCCTGAGGACTGGAAGGTAGCAAATGTCACCCCCATCTTTAAAAAAGGTTCCAGAGGAGATCCGGGAAACTACAGGCCAGTCAGTCTGACTTCAATACCGGGAAAGTTGGTAGAAACCATTATCAAGGACAGAATGAGTAGGCACATTGATGAACACGGGTTATTGAGGAAGACTCAGCATGGGTTCTGCAAGGGAAGATCTTGCCTCACTAACCTGTTGCATTTCTTTGAGGGGGTGAACAAACATGTGGACAAAGGAGACCCGATAGATGTTGTTTACCTTGACTTCCAGAAAGCTTTTGATAAAGTTCCTCATCAAAGGCTCCTTAGAAAGCTTGAGAATCATGGAGTAAAAGGACAGGTCCTCTTGTGGATCAAAAACTGGCTGAGTAATAGGAAGCAGAGAGTGAGTATAAATGGGCAGTCTTCGCAGTGGAGGACGGTAAGCAGTGGGGTGCCGCAGGGCTCGGTACTGGGTCCCATGCTTTTTAACTTGTTCATAAATGATTTAGAGTTCGGAGTGAGCAGTGAAGTGGCCAAGTTTGCGGATGACACTAAATTGTTCAGGGTGGTGAGAACCAGAGAGGATTGTGAGGAACTCCAAAGGGATCTGTTGAGGCTGGGTGAGTGGGCGTCAACGTGGCAGATGCGGTTCAATGTGGCCAAGTGCAAAGTAATGCACATTGGGGCTAAGAATCCCAGCTACAAATACAAGTTGATGGGGTGTGAACTGGCAGAGACTGATCAAGAGAGAGATCTTGGGGTCATGATAGATAACTCACTGAAAGTGTCAAGACAGTGTGCGTTTGCAATAAAAAAGGCCAATGCCATGCTGGGAATTATTAGGAAGGGAATTGAAAACAAATCAGCCAGTATCATAATGCCCCTGTATAAATCGATGGTGCGGTCTCATTTGGAGTACTGTGTGCAGTTCTGGTCGCCGCACCTCAAAAAGGATATTATAGCTTTAGAGAAGGTGCAGAGAAGGGCAACTAGAATGATTAAAGGGCTGGAGCACTTTCCCTATGAAGAAAGGTTGAAACGCTTGGGACTCTTTAGCTTGGAGAAACGTCGACTGCGGGGTGACATGATAGAGGTTTACAAGATAATGCATGGAATGGAGAAAGTAGAGAAAGAAGTACTTTTCTCCCTTTCTCACAATACAAGAACTCGTGGGCATTCGATGAAATTGCTGAGCAGACAGGTTAAGACGGATAAAAGGAAGTACTTCTTCACCCAAAGGGTGATTAACATGTGGAATTCACTGCCACAGGAGGTGGTGGCGGCCACAAGTATAGCCACCTTCAAGAGGGGTTTAGATAAAAATATGGAGCACAGGTCCATCAGTGGCTATTAGCCACAGTGTATGGAGCACAGGTCCATCAGTGGCTATTAGCCACAGTGTATGTGTGTATATAACATTTTTTGCCACTGTGTGACACAGAGTGTTGGACTTGATGGGCCGTTGGCCTGATCCAACATGGCTTCTCTTATGTTCTTATGTTCTTACTGAAAATGTCAAGACAGTGTGCGATTGCAATAAAAAAGGCCAAAGCCGTGCTGGGAATTATAAGGAAGGGAATTGAAAACAAATCAGCCAGTATCATAATGCCCCTGTATAAATCGATGGTGTTGTCTTATTTGGAATACTGTGTACAATTCTGGTCACCGCACCTCAAAAAGGATATTATAGCATTGGAGAAAGTCCAGAAAAGGGCAACTAGAATGATTAAAGGTTTGGAACACTATCCCTATGAAGAAAGGCTGAAACGCTTGGGACTCTTTAGCTTGGAGAAACGTCGACTGCAGGGTGACATGTTGGAGGTTTACAAGATTGTGCATGGGATGGAGAAAGTAGAGAAAGAAGTACTTTTCTCCCTTTCTCACAGTACAAGAACTCATGGGCATTCAATGAAATTGCTGAGCAGTTGGGTTAGAACGGATAAAAGAAAGTACTTTTGTATGCTGGTGGCTACAAGCATAGCCAGCTTCAAGAGAGGATTGGATAAAAATATGAAGCAGAGGTCCGTCAGTGGCTATTAGCCACAGCATATTGTTGGAACTGTCTGGGGCAGTGATGCTCTGTATTCTTGGTGCTTGGGGGGGTCAAAGTGGAAAGGCTTCTAGCCCCACTTGTGAACCTACTGATGGCACTTGGGGGAGGGGGGGGGTTGGCCACTTTGTGACACAGAGTGTTGGACTGGTTGGGCCATTGGCCTGATCCAACATGGCTTCTCTTATGTTCTTATGGTTGCAGCTGCAGAACAAATATACAGAAATAAACTGGAGAAAAAAAATGGTGCATACAGCAGGCACACAAATCCAAAGTCAAGCTTTAAGGCTTTGCTGCTTGAATTCTCTGGAGTAAGTGGAGTAAACTGTCAGACTCAGTGCATAATGGGACAAAGTGACCTTTCTTTCTGTTATGCTCACTTCTTGCCTAGAGAGCTGTTGACTTGGTTTTTAACATTGCCTTTACCCAGCAAAATAATGGGTTAATTATGAGGATCTGATACTACATCATGACATGCTACCCCAAACGAAGAACTATTGAGAAGCCAGACAGAATTGATAATCATCAGGAATGTTTATTAGATAGGAATTATATACTGGATCAAAGTGGGGTCATTAGAAAGATTGATGGCAAGTAAATTAATCCAGGCAGGATAAATGGTTGGACTGAGAAGGGGGGGCGAGAAGAATGAGAAATTGTAAAAGAAAGTGATTTCTACCAATCAGTATATTCATGAAGCTGCATGTGTCAAGGCTAAGACTATCTACTCAGGCTGCTGGCAGCTTTTCAGCATTTTAGACAGAGGTCTTTCACATCACCTACTACCTTATCTTTTTAAATGGAAATGGTGAGAAATGAACCTGGGACCTACTATGTGGAGATGCTCTACCACTGAGCCACAGCCTCTCTCCTCCACAGACCTAGAATTCATTGGAGGACCAGCATCTAAGAAGTAGTACAGATGTCCAACAGAAGAGTCAGCCATGCATCAGATGGAAACTCTGAAGCTCACAAACCACAGGTAATCTTGGAGTAGGCAAAATGCACTTTGAGGAATTATTCTTCTCCATGATAGGCCAAAAGAAGTGATGGGTTTAGAACTGAGAGGGCCAAGGCAAAATGGTAGTTTATGAGCCCATATAAAGTGAATTTAAGTGACAATTCTAGAAAACATGAGGAATTTCCAGGGTCAAATTCAAATTTGAGCAAAGGTGGGGAGCAGCTGATATGGTAGGAATAGGTCCAGTGTAAGGCAACTGCAGCTGGTAAAAGCAAAGGAGTCTATTGCGGAAAAGCTCTGCTTAGGACTTTGGGGGGTCCTTGATGTACTACACTGAATGCCATTTTTTATGATGTTGTTCCCTGCTGGGATTGCCTGTTCACTCAAAGCTAGCATGAGTAACAGTGCAGTCTTAAACAGATTTATACTCTTCTAAATCCAATTACTTCAATGGATTTAGAAATGCTTAGATTGCATTGTGATTTAGGTGTGGTCCTGCTTCCGTCTTTGGTCTGCCTTTTGTTCAGTTCTGGCCATAGATCTGATAGGAAATCTGGAGGAATGTAGGTCTTGAGTAACCAGATTGGAGTTTGGGGCAGGGAATACAAAATGGAGGCAGTTTGATAACACCATACAAAATGGCTGTATACTGTGGTATGCTGATCAGCATGTAAGGCTTCACTGACACAGCCCCAGTGCTTTATAAATAAAGAGCCTGTGAGTGTGAAGAATAGTATTTTCCCCCAATCCACTCATGATATTACACAGGCATAGCATTTTCTTCATATGAGAGCTTATTGCAAACTGCTGCTGTGAAATAAAACTAGCAATAGCTTTTACAGCTGTATACCATTCCATTTTACAACATCCCATAAGATCCAAAGGTACTTAAATCTGAGGAAATACACAGAGAAGTGAAGTGTCTGATTTCTGGGATTAGTAGAACATTCACATTTTAATAATTTGGTCTTTTGCCCATGCATGCCTCAAGCAATATGGGAAAACTATTGGTAAATATCTCTCAACATAATTGAATTTTGTTGAGTATTTCATCTATTAGTATAAAGAATAAGATAGGAAGTCTCTGGTTCAAATTTGAGCTCAGCCATGCCCTCCTTGGTTGCCCTAGATAAACCACTTTCTCTAATCTACAGTCCCTGTATGTGATGTATAAATAATAATCACTTTCCACCAGATCAGAGTTACTGAGTCTGAAGAGTACTGAACCACTTTAAAAGTGCTCTGATCTGATATGTGATAAACTAGGTATTAAGGAATTATAGGAGTAGGGAGGAGAAAATTCCATCATATCCCATTTAGAGCATGGTGAACAGTTCTGTATTATGCTATTCACCTTGAGCTGAGCCCAACCTATTCACACACCTTCCCACCTGTTGCTAAAATCCCCAGGAGATTGAAAGCATTCTCCTGGATTTGAAATGTGTGCCTCAAATTAAGAAAGCAATGATAAGTATTGTCCATATTGTCCTGCCCACTGGTTAAGACCTGCTTCACAAGCCCTGCTTTCTGTGCCCTAACTTTCAGAAGTTAGACCAGTGGCAACCAGAGGCAGGGATTTTTCAGTAGTGGCTCCTTGCTTATGAAATGCACTTTAAGGATTGTCTTTCTTTTAAGCACCAGGCCAAAACAGTGCTGTTCATCCAGGCTTTTAATTAAGGAGTTAATCTTTAGTCTGGAAACATATTTTAAGATATCATTGGCCTGTTTTTTGTGGGCTATATTGTATGTTAGGCTCAGGTTTTAATGCTGGAATGTTGTTAATATATTTTAACATTTTTTGTTTTGTAAGCCACCCATGGAGAGGTGGCATAAATAAATAAGCAGAAGAATACTTTCAGTAGAATTCCAGTAACTGTGCAGCTTCATCCCTTTGAGGACAGCCTGTTAATATCCTTCAGTCCCCCCCCCCCCCCCTGTTACCTTTCTAAATGCATTGGCTTGAATCTCTGCCTCACTCATGTAAAGGTCTCACCATGAATTTCTGTTAAAATGATTATTCTGGATATAACCCTACTGTTTACTGTTGAGTAAAACTGAAACATCCCTTTGTGCCTGAGTTTGTTTCTTTAGAAATGCCAGCTTGGACTTGAGAACCATAAATATAACATGTTTGAACTGCAGTATCAGTTGGTTTCCAGGTCAGTCTCCCAAACTGTAGTAGATTATTTCCTCAGGGGGGAGGGGGGCGGATGGCTCCACTAGGAATGCAAATGAGGGGGAGGGACCAGTCCCATCTTAGAAAGTTGTGTTCCTAGTGCCTTGGGCTAGATGAGCTTTGTCCTCCCCAGCTAAATTTCATGTTTCTTCTCATATATATTTTCCCATAGAACCAATGGCAATTAAAGTGCTTTCTTGTATTGCCTCGAATGTTCCTTCCAAGCTCAGTTAGTGTGAGCTAGCTCACAGTTTTTTAGCCTCTGGCTCACAAATTTTTGTCTTAGAAAAATGGCCACAGAGCAAACTAATTTATGCAGTAATTCACAACTTGAATGCTAGTAGCTCACAAAGTAGAATTTTTGCTCACAAGCCTCCACAGCTTAGAGGGAGTATTGATTGCCTCCCTCTTTACAGAGTCCCGTCTTTAAATTGTGTTCTTTTCATTATTATCCTAGAGTATGACAATGCAGTGTAACCTAGGATCTAAATTTGAATTCATAACATGAAAAGCAAAATATATAACTGAAGGCATGTTGCTTGATAATTGCTGACTCTTGGATACTGTGTATTTATTATTTGGAATGCTCTGTGGCAGAGTAAGCCCCCCCCCCCCCAAGAAATCCTTAAGGAAACCAGGAAAACAGACTGTAAGAACATTTGTTTATATAAAACAAGCAGTTCTATCTTTTTTTTTTTGTGAAGTTTAGCATTGCAGGGCAGCATGTTAATAATTATACTTATCTTGTTAAATATTGTACGTTTCTCCGCTGTTTACAAACAGAATAGGTGACCTAGAACTGCCTCTTTTCTGACATTTTCTATTGGTCATGAGAGTTACACATGAAATCACAGTGCAAACAGAAGCAATGGTCATGCAGTGTATGCCTGGAAGTTCCTGGTTTCTTTGGATGGTTCATGAACATGTTCACAGGAATTCTTTAAACATGTATCCAGCGCGTAAGAACCATAAGACTTTCCTGACTATGGTTACCAGCTCTTCTTTGAGAAGTACCTGGAGATTTGGGGATGTGGAGCCTAGGGAAGGCAAGGTTTGGGGAGAGGAGGGACCACATTGGTATATAATGCCATAGAGACCACCCTCCAAAGCAGCCATTTTCTCCAGAGGAACTGTTCTCTGTCATCAGAGGGATCAGTTTGGAATAGCAGATTTCCAGGCAGCATCTGGAAATTGATAACCCTACTGACTACTCAGATGTGTATTTTCAAACCAGTTCCTCCAATACACATGCACATGCAGAAGCAACAACAACAACAATTTTTATTTGTATCCCGCCCTCCCCGCCGGAGCAGGCTCAGGGCGGCTAACAACATGATTCATACATTGATTATACAAAATTGAATAAAACTACATTTAACAGTTTAATTAAAATTCTGATTAAATTTTTAAAATTAATAAAATGTGCTAGTGCTATGTTTACTTTTATGATGGCGGGTTTCTTAACAATTTCCTTCTTCGTCAGCGAAAGCCAATTGGAAGAGGATGGTCTTGCAGGCCCTGCGGAACTGTTCAAGGTCCCGCAGGGCCCGCATTTCCTCTGGAAGTTGGTTCCATAGGCTTGGAGCCATAGAGGAGAAAGCCCGGTTACGGGTGCTTTGCAGCTTCACCTCTTTCGGTCCGGGAATGGTCAACAGGTTTTTCCCGGCTGACCTCATTGCTCTCTGGGGTTCATATGTGGAAGCACTGTCACATTCATGTATATACATGAATGTATGCACATATATAACCTACTTCATTCTCTTTTATGTATATCCTTATCCCGTTATATGCATGGCTCTGCTTTTCATTTCAACATTTGCTGAGGTAACAATTATGAGAGTATGGATTCAAACCTTTTTTATGGGAACTCCAGTGTGGAGTGCACTTCTCTGGATCCCTTCCTGATATATGTTTTGTTGCCTCCCTATTTACAGAGTCCCCTCTTTAAATTGTGTTCTCCCTCTGGGTCGGAGGCCATCTTGGGTGCCTTCCACCATCTTGTCAGGGAGGCAGGAAATAGAATAATTCTTTTTCCTCTTTCATGACCCTGGAGCACCCAGATCTCCTCAGTTTCTTTCCTGCCTCTAAAGGGAGAGCAACTAGTTAGCCGAGCTCCTAATAGATAGGAAGCAGCTTAGCCTGTTTTCTCTATTTTCTTACCTAATTCTTCACCTTCCAACTTTACTTTTCTTTAAATACTTTTCTCTTCTTTACCTCCCATCTTCCCTCATACCTCCACAACAGCAAGGGAGCGACGCTACCGCGGGCGCTTTAAAGTGGTTGATATTTTTTTCTTCTTCTCTGCGGAGCGCCGCAAGAGGCGGCAGATGGAAGGTTTCAGGGATGAATTTTTGGAAGACGCGGCTTCCCTTGGCTCTCACTCTGACGCTGTGGAAATAGATTCCGGGACCGGCATGACTTCTCAGCTTGCTGCGGTTCCCGGCAATGTTTCCTGCTTTAGTGACTCTAGTCACTGTGGGTTGAAATGTCCAGGGGCAACAGCGAACGGGCTGGAAGTCCCCCCCCCCATCAGAAGCTTGCAGTTGGTGACAGCCATCTTGAAGAAGGATTTTTGGCGCGCTTTTCACCTGATAGGCGCCATGAGCCTTATGCTTTGCCCCATGGGATGGTTGCCAATCTCCAGCCAGGAGCCACCACAGAAGGCCAGCCCCTGTCGGATCAAGCCTCCGCGGTTGACCCAGCCCTGCTGCAACAGTGTGGTAACGTACTTCACCCCAAGGGGCCCTTCTCCCAAGAATTTATGTCTATGCTCCAGCAAACGATTAGGGCCGAGTTGTTTAATGCTTGTCAATCAGGGGCTATGGGCATGGGGTCAGTGGGATCCAGATCTCCTTCCCCTCCTCCTTCCTCCTCACGTCGCCCAGAGCAAAATATGCCCAGAGAGCACTCTTGGCCAACTAAGGCAGCCAGAAAAGAGATTACTAACTCTAGATTAATAGAGGAAGATTCAGAGGAAACTCATTCAGATGTGGAGTCACAATCCAAAGATCAAGAGAGTTTTATTTCAGATGAGGAGGTGGAGGATGTTTGTGTCCTGGAACAGTCAGTTCATTGCTTTAAAGCTGATGATTATCAATATTTATTAACCAGGGTTTTGGCAGCACTGGCGCTTCAGGATTCTTCCTCTGAAGAGGAGAATACCAGTACCAATACCAATCCCAGGAACAAAACTACTGGGGATAGGGAGTTTTTTCCAGGGTTACACACAACTACTAAGGTTTTTTCCATTCCCACAATTCTTTGAGAAACAACTCAAAGCTGAATGGGGAAAACCTAACTCTAATCGTCAGTTTCCTGGTTTTGTAAAAAAGTTATATGATTTGCCTGTTTTTGCAAATGAGATGTTACAGGTTCCAGTAGTGGACGCTCCAGTGACGGCACTTCAGAACCCGGGCTTGGTGTCAGAAGACGGCCATGGTTCCATCAGAGACAATTGGGACAAGAAAATTGATCTGGCTCTAAAAAAGATCTCATGAGGCGGTAACGATGGCAATAAAGGCATGTACAGCATCCTCTATTGTATCCAGAGCAGCTGTAGCCTGGGCTAGGAGACTCACCCAACTGTTATCAGAAAACAATAAGAAGTTAATTGAGGGAACCACTAGGCTGCTTAAAGCAGCAGAATTCACGGCCGACGCTTCTTTAGACGCACTCACCTTTTGCTCCAGAGGTCTGGCCTCAGGGGCAGTAGCCAGAAGAGGCATCTGGCTAAGTGCATGGCCTGCAGACAACCATTGCCATCATTCTGCCCAATTCCTAAACATCCCAGGGAGCGAATGTGGCACAACTTAGATGTTAGATGTTGTCAGAAGACATATTTAGTCAGGACTGAACCAATTCAGAAGACGGATGCCATGTTTATCAATGTTACACAACCAAGATTGGGCAGAAGATGTCAACCTCAGCCATCAGCTATGCTATTAAGCAATGCATCACGGAAGCATATAGAGCAATGAAATTAGAAGTACCTATAGGGATTACAGCACATTCAGCCAGAAATGCGGCAACTAATGCGGCCTTTAACAAATATGCTTTAGTAGACGAAGTGTGCAGGGCTGCAACATGGTCTTCTATTTCAACATTTGTTCGACACTACAAATTAAACACTTACAGTTCAGCAGAAGCAGCATTTGGCAGAAAAGTGTTACAACATGTGTTTCTAGAAGAGAGCGATGCCCCACCCAGTCATTAATCTACTGCTATAGGAGAACCCAAGATGGCCTCCGACTCAGAGGGAGAACGACCATTGGTACTTACCGTGAGGCGTCATTCTCCTTTGAGTACAGGAGGACATCTTGCCCACCACTTTGCATCGCTCATACTAGTGTCTGTTCTGCCATATCTATATCTATTTCATTTTTCCTTGCTGCTTTACAGTTCCTTCTGTTATGCTTGTTGCATCTCGTCTTGTTGTTATTACTGTTTAATTCTTCTGAGTAAGGTTGATAGTCTAGAAACTGCTTCTCGGAGTATCCCAACTGAGGAGATCTGGGTGCTCCAGGGTCATGAAAGAGAAAGAAGAATTATTCTATTTCCTGACTCCCTGACAAGATTGTGGAAAGCACCCAAGATGTCCTCTTGTACTCAGAGGAAAATGACCCCTCACGGTAAGTACCAATGGTCGTTCTTTTCATTATTATCCTAGAATGAAACATTTTTGTTTTAGAAAACATTTCCTTCCATACTATTTGATTTTGAAAATCCCTTTAACTAGCTATTTATGCTGGATAAATTCATATTGATCAAAGTATGATGTGATCAAATCTTGATCCATTGTGATGCGTGACTGGTACCAAGCTGGGATTTGTAGCTAGTTAGTTAACCAGAAGTTGTATCAAGTGAGGTTTATTGTGATGTCTGAACTAACAAACTAGGTTCATTGGGCAATGCCTCATCTCATAGCCAGCTGCCTGGCCACAAAGATAGGAAGAAGATGAGCAAGTAGCCATGAAGCAGAATCACTGCATTTTTCTCAAACCAGAATATGTTATTTGCATCTGGTAGAGCAGAACATAATTTAAGAACCCTGCTAGATTAGGACAGCAGCCCATCTAGCCCAGCACCCTGTAGCCAACCACTTGTCCTGAAGGGCCAACAAAAGGCATCGAGACAAAGAACATCCCTTGATGCTGCCTCCTAGCACTGAGTTTCAGAGGTTTACTTTCTCTAAATGTAGAAGTACCCTGTAGTCACTACAGTTAGCAGCTATTCATGGACTTATCTTCCATTAAGCTAATTACCTCTTAAAGCCATCTGTGCTCACAGCTATCACTAAGTAATTGTGCAGTGAATTCCATAATTTATCTGTTGAATAAAGTAGTGTTTTCTTCATCCATTCTAAATCTGAAGCCCACCAACTAGGGTTGCCAATTCCCAGTTGGGTGCAGGGATCCCCCAATTTGGATCCCCCCCACGTTAGGCTTATCAGAAAGTTGGGGGGGTCTGCTTGTACCCTAGGAAGACCAGTTCCTATAGAGTATAATGGAGAATCAATCTGTGGGTACCCGGGGCTGGGAGGGGGGGTGTTTTGAGATGGAGGCACCAAATTTTCAGCATAGCATCTGGTTCCCCTCCTAAAAGAAACCCCAAGTTTCAAACAGATAGACCTGGGGACCAATTCTATGAGCCCCCCCAAAAGGTGCCCCTATCCTTCATTATTTCCAAATGGAGGGAAGGTATTTTAAAGGAACGTGGTCCCTTTAAATGTGATGGCCAGAATTCCCTTTGGAGTTCAATCATGCTTGTCACACCCTTGCTCCTGGCTCCATCCCCAAAGTCTCCTGGCTCTACCCCCAAAGTCCCTGGACATTTCTTGAGTCAAACCTGGCGACCTTACCACCAACTTCATTGGGTGCCCATGTCTTCTAGTATTATGCAGACAGGGAGAAAAAGTGATCTTTATCCCCTTTCTCTCCCACATACATTCTTTTGTAATTCTGCTATGAGAGTATTGCACAAACCAGTTTGAACAAATAACGATTTTGCGTGACACCTGAATGTGGCTCCTCTATTACTGTTGGATTTGTACATTTGTGTTATTTTAGAGATGAACAGTTTCTTTGCACTATTGCTGGTTTTTATGTTCATTTTACAGATTTTAACTTTGCATGCTGGTTTAAGGGACCATACGTGGCCAAGGATAGACTGTGCACATTATACCTACTGTCCTTGGTCTTACCTCCTATGCACATTTGGCATTATGAAGATAGGCTCTTTACATATGACCCTGTTGCAGGATTCCTGATGGCATGGAAAGACCCTGTACCCATACAAAGTATATTTTGTAGGATCTTGCCTGGGGTATGTAAAACACATTTGGGGTTATGACAGAGGAGAGAGAGGAGCAAGCATAACTAAGTCCTCAACCTCTCCCTATGTGTGTATACTATATAGTTTGTAATGGGTGTGCTTGCTGTGGCAAGTCAATAAAAACCTATAAGTGCATCCCACTGTGTCCTGACCTGGATGGCCCAAGCTAGAGTGACCTTGGAAGGTAAGCGCGGTTAGCCCTGGTTAGTGCTTGGATGGGAGACCACCACGGAAGACCAGGACTTTGCTACACAGGACGGTGATGGCAAGCCACCTCTGGACATCTCTTGCATTCAAAACCCCATGAGGGATCGCCATAAGTCAGCTATGACTTGACTGTACTCTCCACCTCCACCACGTCTCACAGCAGATGTGGAGAGCCCGGAATACAAAAGAAGATGGGACTCCAGATTTCACAAGTACATTGAAATGACCTTGGAACTTTGGGTCAAAGGCTGGAAGTGAGGGATGAACCCAGCCTTTAAGAACAAAATAGGTTATAAAATTCTTCTTAACATTAGCATCATTTTTCATTTATCCCAGTATGCTTTAGCTAGGTTGTATACCATAAATCAGAAAATATTGTACAGTTTTATAGAGAAAAATATGGGTACTACATTGCAGAGCTATTGTGGTAGCTGTTTTATTAGCTGCAGTATGCTGGCCTGTCTCTGAATTAAATTATTGGATTGAATCTGCTGAAATGGTAAAGGAACACCGCGGGCGGGGGGGGAGGGCTTTGGAAACACAGTAGGCTGTTGGAAGTAATTTAGTTTGATGAACAGAATTTCACCCCTTTTCATATTATTATAGATATACCCTCTGCAAATTTAGCTGAATGGCTCTGCTCTCATGTATAAGTACTAAATGGGTCAGCATTGCTGGTGGTTCCATGGCTAATTCCCAAAACAGGAGTAGCAGATTTTAAATCCATTCCTGCATTTTATGCATATATGGAAGACAGGACTCTAAAAAAAAAAAATGTGTTATCTGAATATGGAAAGATTTTCTGTTTTTCTTTCTATCTGTTCCATTGCTCTTAATAGTCTTCTGATATTGCAGATGCATGCACAAATGTGGGAAAAGTTTACTGTATGCCTGATGGCAACAGAGCGTCATTATCATTATGCATTGCTACAAGCAGTACACTCAATAGCTTGCTCTGATGTACCAATAGTTGTGCCCTTACAAGGCAAATAATGCAGAAAACTTAATGCTTGCCATTTGAAAGGCCATTAGAGGAAGTTATTATATTAATGTTACTATATTTATGTTACCGTATAAAAGTTTTATATGCTTCTGGTCTGAGGATAATTTTATTTACATAATTTCAGGCTGCTTAGTATATATTTTATGCTGTTGTTAACATTGGCCTGTTTTTAATAGTTACATTTTAATTATTTTCCCTGGTTTTTTTAAATAGTTGTGTTTTAATGCCTTTGCTTTAAATGGATGTGTCTTAATGGTTTTGTAGTATTATCTTCCTTGTAAGCCAGTCTCTGGAGAGGCAGAATATAAATTTTTAAAATACTTTTCCCACGAATGTCAGAGACTTCCCCCACAAATGTAGGAGACTTCCCCCAGTGCAACTGGTTGTGTTGAAGGTAGAAAGTCCTGGAGACGGGGGGGTGGAATTTGGAGAGGGCTGGATTTGGAGAGGGACCTCATCAAGGTCTAATGCCACAGAGGCCTGCATGGGCTGGATCCATCCTGTGAGCCACATGTTTGACAGCCCCAGCTTTGGAGGATGAATCGCATTTCATTGTACCCTACTGAGGTCCCCAGGCTCCATCCCCAAATCTCCAGG
The DNA here is from genome assembly GCF_032191835.1 of Heteronotia binoei. Lineage (NCBI taxonomy): Eukaryota > Metazoa > Chordata > Lepidosauria > Squamata > Gekkonidae > Heteronotia > Heteronotia binoei. The sequence continues at coordinate 37,488,667 of NC_083223.1, forward strand.
AGTTTCCCAACCTAGATCTGGCAACCCTACCTCTCCCCATCCCCAGCTCCCCTGCCTGAGGGGACGTGGCAGCTCTAGTTCTTACCAAAACCTGTTTCTACTATACATCATATGAATATTGCCTTTGTGCAAAATACTGTGCCAGATCTGAAAGAGGGGCGAATTGCCAGCAGAGCAATGTGGAAAGACCCAAGACATGTTTCCTCTCAGATGCTGGAAGCACCAAAGCAAGTTTTGATGTCCTAATAAAGCAGCTATCCTTCCAACTGTGCCTATCAATTTGTTTTGCCGCCATAATGGACCACAGGATTAGGAATCCTTTCTTTATGTCTTTATTTGGAAAACATATATGCCCCCTCTCCAGAGACCTGCTGGAGGAGGCTTAAACCTAATACAGTAAAACAAAGCCTTTGATGCAAAGCCAATCAAAACAAGTTGAGGCACAAAAACAGCACAAAATAGACATCAAAAAGACTAAAAATATATTGCTACAAAAGCCCTTATGCCAGAAACAGATTATAAAACAGCTAAAAGAGAGAAACCCATTTGAACAGGAAAAAAATAGTTGTCCAAGCCTGTATGAATGGAACATATTGATGGCAGTGATTTTTCTTGCCTTCCCCTGTGCCTCTTCCTGCAGCCCTGTCTGCCAAATGGCATATTGGTCTGGAACAGGGGTGGCCAAACTTGCTTAACATAAGAGCCACACAGAATAAGCATCAGATGTTTGAGAGCCGCAAGACACGAACCTCAGATGTTTGAAAGCAGAAGGAAGGAGGAGGGAGGAGGGAGGGAGAGGTGGAAAGGAGGAGGGAGGGAGAGGTGGAAAGAAAGTAAATGCATTCTCCAAGCCTCTAATTGGCTTGCCGTGGAGAAGTGATTTCAAGAGACATATGCCTTCCCTATGCCAGCTGATGGGGCAGTGGGGGCTTGGAAAGCCCAATATGTGCAAAGAGCCACATGTGGCTCCTGGGCCACAGTTTAGCTACCCCTGGTCTGGAAGATCCCCTTAGCCCTCAGTAACATCTTTGTTGACCGCAGCAAGAATGTGTATGGCATGTTCTTGGAAATTAAGGAAGCCACCATCCATAATATACTGGTACAAAAGCATCCAGAATGTGACATTTTTAATCAAAATGGCTTATTATAGAAAGAAGGAAGGATCTTTGTCAAACCGATTTTGTCTCTGAAACATTGGTGTATGAAATTCTGTGACTTGTACCTTGATGTGTGCTTAAATCATTCTCCTTTTCTCCATTTTATCTTCACAACTACCCCATGAAGGCTGGCCCAAGGTCACCCAGCAAGCTTCTGTTATTAAGCAGATATTTGAAGCTGGGTCTCCCAGATCCTCGTGCAACACTCTAACCATTACACCACACCATAATTTAAAATGTTTTATGAATATTTACATGTAAGTATTTAATGAAATGTAAAATAATTTAAACTAGAATGATTTATAGCTGTGTAAAATTGTAAATCATTCTCTTTAAATTATTTTACATTTCACTTGAATAAAACAGTGAGGTGCTTTATGCAGGTGTAGCAAATCAAATTCTTCATTTTATTATCTAGCCATTATTTGCTGGTGCTTGTTGGGAAGAAAAAGATGAAAACCACAAATTATTATTGCAGGTTCTTAAATCAGAGTTAAAAGGATTTTTCAATCTGGGGAACCATAGAACACAAGCTACCACTGATGTTTAATATTATAAGAGCTGGAATCCTATTTAATTTTGCAGACTAGCAGTGAACTTGTGCAAACATACAGATTATGATAAGTCTTAAGTACATTAAGTACTTTGCAGCAGGGTTCCTTTACTTCTTTGTATAATATCAAGGGACTATTCAATAATAATGAAACACGGAAAGCTCAAACTAACTAAACTGTTCTCCCTTACACGTAATGCACATTATCATAAAATATATTTGACAAAGATATGCAGGTGGTTTTGGTATCTGTCAGGGGGATAGAAGTTTCCATTACTGAAATCCCAAGTTTCACCAATTGCTGTATGCCTTGCATCGCAATATCTTACATAATAAGCCAGCCTTTAACTGACATGATTGGTTGTTCAAAGGGGCTGCCAGCCTCCAGGTGGTGGCCGGAGTTCTCCCAGAATTATGCTGGAGGACATAACTGCATTGGAAAGCGAACTGTATGGCATTATACCCTGTTGAGGTGCCTTCCCACCTGCCCCAGTCTCTACTCCCACAGTCTCCAGATATTTCCCAACCTAGAGTTGGCAAGCCTATTAAATAAAGGAGATCCTAAAAAACTCAAAATATTACCTTCTAGCCATGCCGTTACAACTTGTAACCCATGAAACCACATGCAGCTTGTCAGTCATGTGTGTCTGCCTAGCAAGTATATGCAGTATTCCTCTTTGTTTCTTCCATGGTTCTGACTGGCGGGGCAGGGAGGGGGAGTGATTAAGTACCTACTGTGCCACATAACATCTTGGTTAATTGCATTTGGCTTGGTACATCTTGAGTTGTGACAGGCCTTATCTGATGGATTTGCCACTCTTGTCTGGGAACTGTGGCCAATCCTGGCAACTTGACCAAGGCAGTTTTGCCTATGGGGCAGCCTGGGTAATTGTCCAGGGTCTTGTGTTGGATGAGGGGCAAACAGCCAGCTGGGATGACAGAAAATGGTGATATAAAAGAAAGATGCAGCACATTTTTGAAGGGGTTATGCACTGAGAAGATTGGGTACCTTATTCTGGTTCTAAGTGGGGGGAAATAAAGAGAAGGCATCCTTGACTTTTGTACTTGACTTGTAGATTCACTAAGACCACCCCTGAAGCTGAGGAGTGTATTTTCAAATGTATGCTTCTAACATTGAAACCTTTGTGCATAACATGGGGGGGGGGGGGAAGCATCCCATCTTTGAATTAGTAAGTGCTGTGCATGTTTATGTGGAATGGTTTCTTTTGAAAGGGAAAAAAAGGGTTTTTCTCAGCAGGAGTAGAAATAAAATGAATCTATTGGGGAGGGGGAAGCATTTCCCTTAAAAATATCAAGGGTTTAAACAATGGAGGCTTGTGGCATCTTTAGACACCATAGACATTTATAGTGGCATTAGGTTTTGCAAGCCAAAACCCACTCTTCACATGCATTAAGTGTTCCCTACCGTCTTTAAGATGCCATGAGAGTCTCTGCTGTTTAGGCTACAGCAGACTAGAACAGTAAAGTGTAAAGTCACTCCAAATAAGTAAAAGATGAATACCATTAAAGAGAGCAAGACAGTTGAAAAAACAGTTTTTAAAAGGTATGGTGTTGTTGTAAAGATAAATCTACCATGCTCTGAGTCAGGCTAGTTGTTTTTGTATCTCAATTGTATCCTGCTTAAAAGATGCTCAAGAACATTGTACATGTTTCTCTCCACATTTTACTCTGTCATAGGCTTGCCAGCCCCCAGGTCCCAGTGGGGGATCCCCTGGTTTTGCAGGCTCCTCCCTGCCACTGGCCAGCAGGGGGGGAAGCCCCACCCCAACAACCACAGTGTGCCTTTAAACCTTGGTAGGCACATTGGACTGTACCTTTAAATCTCAGCAGGAGGAAAGTTGCATGGGCAGGGCGAGCAAGCAGAGCCACTTGGCTGCTGCTGATGAGTGTGTGAACCCTGTGAGAAAGGAAGAGGAGCCAGTACAGTCCCTCTATTTGTTTTTGCATTCCTTTCAGAAGTCACATGTAGAGTGAAATGTTGCTAACTAGTACCTGATTATGGGATGGAGGGAAATTATGAATTATTGTATCAAAATCTGGAGACAATGTCTGTGCTGTAGCAATCTTGAAGGACACAAAGATGGTGGTGAAAGTGGTGTCAGTACATATTCACTCAAAACAGTACTCGCAGCTATATGCACTGCTCAGTAGTACTGGGGAAAAGGCATGCAGATAGTGAGCATGTGCAAAGGAGGGGTGCTTTTTGAGACTGAAGGACACAAAGGCAGGTAGGATATGTGGGTTATTGGGTGGAAGTGAGAGCAGGAGGCCTGGTGATGTAAAATGTGGAACCATGGGGGAGTAGCAGCAGACCCCTTTAGAAACCAGGTGCTTTGCAATATCCCCCTTAAGCTTGATATGTTTAACAAAACTAACATTGATTTAGTTTAAAAGTGACAATTGTTTTCACTCATCAAAAACCTGTACAGATTTTTTCATCATGTCGATGAGGCCATGTCATGACTGAACTACTATCCCCATACAAATTAAAATTAGAAGCTAGATTGCCATGGAACACACACTGAGATGTACATTAGCACAAAGCCTTACATTTAAATGCAAACTATGGAAGTTTGGGGAGGAGTTTGGAAACCCGAAGGAAAATTAAGACTTAGATCCAGATTTGGAGAAAGCTCCAGGCCAAAACAAGTTTTGAGAACTGGGGGGTTACATCAGGGTGAAAGTGGTGTCAGTACATTTTCACACAAAACAAATGTACAAGTTAAAAGAAACCAGGAGGCAAGACAGAACTGAAGGTGTTATGTAATGTAGAAGGTAGCTTTGGAATGCACACAAAGAAAGGATCAAATGGCTAGTGTAGAAAGGGCCTAAGGCTTCAACTGACAGTGTGGTGTAATTGCCTAGCAGCAGCCACAGAAGATATTTGTTTCTTAATGCTACAGGCTCTGCTTGTATTATTTGGGAGCTTAACCTCCCTTTGTGTGTATGTGTGTGTTCATATTAAAGATTTTTTCACAAGCCTGGGACTTTTCTCAGGTTTACGTAACAATATGTCTTGTATGTTCATGGCTCCAAGCTTTGGAGTTAAGTATTCACAGATTTGGCTTTTCTGAGAATTAGATAGCTTCCAAAGCAGTCTCCTTTTAAAAAGTATAATGTAGTGGGGAATACAGCATGAGAAATGCTTTGGATGGAGACAGGATATTTACCCTTCATATCTCATTTTTCAAAAAGAAATATTTGTATTCAGACTGAACTTAAAGGAAGTTTTTCATGAAGTTGCACAGTCCACTTATTACTGCTGAGCCTTGGTTAAATTATCTAAAGCCTTCTGGAAGTTTAACATGTTTCAGAATCAAATTACCAAGACCTGGTGAAGGCCATTTGTAATCAGCAAGCATTAACAATGCCATCCTGTGCCCACTCCAGACCAAGGTGTCTGATTTCTTTGGACTTGGACAAGAGTAACTTCACAGGACTGCATGGCTAAACTGTTCAGACAAGCAAACAGTCTTAACCTGGAAGCTTTTGTAAGGGCATATCAAAGGCATACACAATATTATACATAGGGTGAAATTGATTTGAACATAAATTCTCTGCCTTGAAAGCAAATGCATTGAAATGCAGCAAATGCTCATCCATTTCTACCATACTTTAAAATATCTGTCTGCTTTGGCCCTCAGTCTGGCCTAAGGTTGTAAGGAAGGGCTTCCATGGTATGCCTACACTCCACTTGCTTCCTTTAATCAAGGTTTGGTTATGGTCTGAGAAGACTTAAATTCCCTCTTGAGAATCTGTGGTTCTAGAGTCACTCTGCATTTATCACACAGTAGTGTGTTTATACATGGAAGTACACTTAGGCCTCCTGGATTTCAATGGAATTGTTAAGCATCTTACCCATAAAGTGGAATTGTTGAAGGCTTTCATGGCTGAAGTCCATTGGTGGTTTTAGATTTTCTGAGCTGTGTGGCCATAGTCTTGGCATTATGGGACCTGACATCAGGACACAATGCCAAGACCACAGCCACACAGCCCGGGAAATCTACAACAATCAAAAGTGGAATTGGTTTCAAATGAGCTCAATTTTGGCTGGACTATGTACTCACTCAGTAAAAAATAATTACCCCACCCCCAAGTCCTCACGTCAAATTTTGACTTTTAATTGCATTAATTTCTGGCAGTTTGTCTGAGATATTTGTGTTCCTTGAGAAATGCCAAATGCCATGATGACTTTTAAAATATATATATAATGACCGTGTCAAGCTGTTCTTTTTGCTGAATAGGTCATCGTGCTCTGGCATGTGGCATTATCTTTTGGACAGAGGCCTAAAATGTTTACACAGCAAACTGTTACATGGGTTTTTTTTTAAATTATGCAAGATATGGGACTGTTTAGAGGTAGGCAATAAACCTCTGTAGCCATAAAAATCATTGGCACTATTCAGGAAATCAGTAAACTGAAGTAACATGAGTTAACTTACGAGTTGCCTGGTAAGGGAAATCCTGTCATAAGCTACCAAATTCTATAGAGCCTTTTTGACTAACAGCCAGGTCCTATAAATTCACATTAGCTACTACTAAAAACAAAGCAAAAATAAATATCGCATTAGATCCTACAGATGTTCCACTGATAATAGAGGATGGGTAATCTTCTGATCAATTTTCCTTCTCATTGGAGACCCTGGGGTTTGGGACTTTGTGTCTCCAAAGGCTCCCCAATCTGTGTTTTTGGCTTTTCACCAATCACAGAGCAATGCTAAGAAAAGGGGAAAGTGGAAAGGAAAATACAGAACATCTGTGGGATCCAATCCATAACTAACAACGCTTCCAAACTGCCAGTTCCAAATGCATGGATGAAGCATGCCATTTCCCATCAGCCAGATTTGTAAAAAGCCAAAGCGATCCCCTCATACATCCTCATTTTTGCTGCGTCTCAGGACATTCACTTTGGAACTGGAACTGTTTGTGGAAGATAATACATTTGGTTTGGATTTCAGATGGTGATAAGGAAGTGTTGATTTCAGAAGCAGACCAGGATTTGTGAGCAGCAGAAATAAAGCTTGAAGCTTCCGCCCTCCTGAACATCACCATGCCCCCCCCCCCGTGAGGAATTTTATCAAGATGTCAGAAAGGTTGATTCTTATGAATTTTTCTCATGCTTAAACTACATATTCATGCTTGACACAATGAATGAAATTTATTTCCTCTCCAGAGTAGTATGTCACCCAGTTTAATGTATTAATAGCTATCTGTATATCAGTTCTTTCTGCCGATTAAATTTGTGCTTAATAGTGTACAATATCGTTACATATCTATTTATTTTTTCTAGGGAGAGATTATCATCATCATGGGGAAAAAATCCTCATTGCTACCCTGAATCTCAAATTGCTGGTATAACATAGCATTTAATGCTAAGTATGGGTGACATACTGAAAAACGTACATGCAAATGCATGGGTGTGTCATGGAGATTTTAAAATATAAGTTTTAAGATTTCCAAAATGTTCAATTGAAACAGTTTATTCTTAGACTCCCTTTTGAAAGGTCATCACGTCCCACATGGTTACTGCTAATTCCACAGTAAAAGGAGAACATCTAGAATCAGAAGCAGGGAGGTTTGTTGTTCTGCCTTGGTTAGTGATCCCTACAGGTAGCATCAGGCCCTTTGGAAAGTCTATTGCCTGCAGGGCTGCCAGGTCCCCCTGGCCACCAGTGGGGGATGGGGAGTAGGGTCGCCAGATCAGGGTTGGGAAACTCCTGGAGACTTGGGGATGCAGCCTGAAGAGGAGCTCAGCGGGGTATCATGTCATACCAAAAAAAATTTCCAGGGAAACTGATCTCTGTACTCTGGAGATGAGCTGTAATTATGAGGGGCCCCCACATCCCACCCAAAGCTGGCATCTCGTTATGATGCAGTTGCAAAACTCATGTGTGCAGTAGATTATACAATAGCCTTTTTCAATTGTTACATTTGACCACACAAAGGGAGTGGGGAAAACCTACTATGCATATATTCAGCCTCAGAGTCAGTACACAGGATCCAAAGCTGAGATATACACATGTTGCCCTTTACAGACAAAACGACAGTCATTTTGTCTCATGTCTAGCTGTTCTCTCCATGTAATGACTAAAAAAGACTAGACTCTTTCCAACTTGGAGACAACTGTAGGATTAATGACAGCCAGATCAACTTCAGAAAAGGGAGCTACTATATTTAAAACAAGTGTTTCTAGTTTCATTTGATGTGTCATAGGAGGGCAATAATTTTCTAGATTTTTAGTATGTTTTTCTTGGGGAAAAGACAATATTTTCCAAACTATTTCTGGTTATTCTGTAATGGGTACCCCATCAGTGTTGTTTGCTTTTTTCCCATGGTCTAAGGTTAAACTCCGTGAGCAATTAAGTGCCTTGCAGCTAAAATAATGATATGGGGATGGACAAACAAGTCAGTTTCTTGTGACACAAGGGTCAACCAATCATCTGAACAGGGGAAAAAATGAAGTGTGTAACTTAGCATTAACTTCATAAAACAGTCAGGAGAATATAGATCAAAGGATGAGGACTGTAGTCTCCAAGAGAATTTTATGTGGACTGTTTTTCTCTGATCAGTAACATGATCAGAATCCAACTTGGATTTCCTACCATACTTTTACCAAAGCAGAATTTACAGAAAACATCATTGCAGCATTCAAAGACTGGAATGAAAAGTCTCCAAAGATTGCTGTTTATATATAACTCAGTAGAATTCTTGTTGATGATGCAGATATATTTTCTGTAGGATACATCTGAAGTATTTGAAAACAGAAGTAATTATGTTGTTGTCTTAAAAATAAAAATAGGGACTAAGTTTGTTGAAATTGTATCAGGATAAATTCAGGTTTTAGGGATATATACTTCTCATGCAGAAACTAATTAGAAGAATTTTTTATACCCCTAAATACAGAAATGTGTAATAAAAATTATTATTGAGTGCTTTGGTAAACTTGAGTTTTGATGTACAGCAACCAAAGTGTTGCTTGGCTTTACATGACTGAAATTTGTGCACACATCAACCTCTTTCTTTTGTGTGCTATAATCTGATTAGTTATTTTTGCTGTGACACATAAACTAGTTTGTACTTCCCCTCCCAATCAGGATTCCTGGTGTGAAAAGCAATATTAAGCCACAATTTGCTGGTTTGTGTCTAACAGCAGACTATGGCTGACTGCACCACAGCTGACCTTGCCACCAAATTCATCCATAACTACTTCAAATTTGGTAATAATTTGTCCCTTCAAATTAATGGTACAGCATTAATTAATAATCGTACAGCATTAATGGTACCTGCATGGCACCACAGTATGCTAACATCTTCATGGCCCACTTGGAGTAATGCTTCCTAAACTCCTGCCTAAACACACCTTCTCTTATACCTGACATCTTTATTGTCTGGCAAGCAGGGGGGGAAATGCAAACTGTAATTAAAAGCACAAAAATAAATCCAATTAAGCATAACATCTAAATTGTATGCATCTTATTAATAAGTATCAAAGGAAAAATCTAATACAACAAGCCTTGTTAAACTCTATGGCATACAAAGACAAGAGATGTCATGTACATGAACAAGTGACAACAATTCATAAACTGAGTCCAGAGCAAATAACAAAGTCCATAAGTCCATAAGATGATATGAAGGTCAAGAGTCCAAAGAACCATTCAAAGATGTCTGAATCCAAGAGTAAATAGACCTTGCACGGAACAAGGAGTCCAGAGTAGCTGTCTCTCATTTCAAAGATATAAATCTTTCTCAGCACAGGTAAGTCATTGGACATACAAATACAATTCCAGTAGGGCAAGTACCTCAGTGGTGGGTATAAGCCACCCTGTGGATGGTATAAAAATACCTTATATAGAAACCAAATATCATAGAAATGTAACAGAAAGTAACAATGTGAATTATTAATTTACCTTATATTCTGCCCTCGCCACTGGAGCGGGCCCAGGGTGGCTTCCAAGGCCAATTACTCACTAGCTCCATCAAACAATGAGTAATTATTAAACAAAAATGAAGACCACTCATAACCTTTAAGAACTCACATTGTGCTCAGCATATTCCAGGTATGGTAACCATGTTCTCAGTAAGTACAAGTTTAAGACGTTTCACAAAACTGCTGCAGCTGAATACAAGACCTCTTAAAGTGACAATGCGTATTGTAAGAGAATATATAAAATTAAATTGATCAATCTAAAGAAAACAAGAAAGTTCCAGTGACTTGATTGAGCCCAGAAGTACAAGCTTAAGTCAGTACAAGTTATCTAGGTTAATATTTATTGTCTGCACATATGGTAAAGTAGCCCTGGACCAGGTGTTCAGCAGCTTTCACTCCACCATCAATACTTGACTGAACCAATCTATGCAGTCAATGCAAGAAACACATTTTCTGGACTCCAGTTTCACAAATACATGATGGATGCATAGACACTACCTTATACTGGAAACCTATTTATCAACAAACATGCATCCAGCTACCATCATAACATACCAAACAATCTACCAAACAACCTTATATAGAAACCAAATATCATAGAAATGTAACAGAAAGTAACAATGTGAATTATTAATTTACCTTATATTCTGCCCTCGCCACTGGAGCGGGCCCAGGGTGGCTTCCAAGGCCAATTACTCACTAGCTCCAGTTTCACAAATACATGATGGATGCATAGACACTACCTTATACTGGAAACCTATTTATCAACAAACATGCATCCAGCTACCATCATAACATACCAAACAATCTATTGTTAACAGCCAGGCTCTACACTATAACCACATCTGTTCTAACAGACAGATATTCTCACATGAGCAATCTACAACAAACCTTTTTGGAACTAAAATATTCACCCAGTGAAGTCAAGGAACAGATTAACAAAGTCAGAACGCTAGCCAGAGAAAACCTGTTACAAGACAGGACCAAAAGAGACAATAGCAGAACACCATTACTGGTCACATAAAGCTTTCAACTCAAAAAAGTTCAACACACACTACCAGTGACTTAGACTTACAACCTCTACTGAATAACAACAGTTCTCTTTCACAAGCACTGGGGGGCAGACCTTTCCTTGCACACAGACAACCTACTTACTAATCTTAACTCCTCATCCATAATAATACAGCATCTAATTTGAACATGGACATTGGTACCAGATGCCAACTTTATTGCAGATGGACACTGCAATAAACCCAGATGCCAACTTTGGTGCTGCATACATCTGGACAACGTGATCACTGGACCTAACAACATCAACTACACCATCTCAGGCTTATTCACTTGCTCATCTAACACTGTATATGCCATTAAATGCCAACAATGCCCTTCAGTTCTATATGTAGGGCAAACAGGTCATCCCCTTCACCAAAGGATAAAAGTACCTAAATCTGACGTCAAGAACAAGATTGTGAAATCTGTAGGAAAACAGGTCAGGCTGCCAGGACATTCAATGGGTGACCTCAAAGTAGCTGTTTTATTGAAAAGGAACTCTAGGAACAGACTAGAAAGGGAAATTGCTGATTTACAATTTATTATAACATTCAGTACAATGGAAGCCCCAGGACCCTAAAAGTTTCTTATTGCTCTACATATGCTAATGCCAGTCAGTCCGTGACAAAAAAAGGCTAATGTGATCTTGGAGTGTATCAACAGAAGCATAACATCCAAATCTCAAGATATCATAATCCCACTGCACACTGCATTGGTCAGGCCTCACATGGAGTATTGTGTGCAGTTCGGGAGGCCTCACTTCAAAAAGGATGTGGATAGAATGGCAGAGGAGAGTGAAGAGAATACTCAGGGATGATCAGCCCTAAGAAAAAAGGCTGAGGGACTTGGGAATGTTCACTCGAGTCTGGAGGAGAGGAGGTTGAGGGGGAACATAGGGTTGCCAGGTCCAATTCAATACATATCTGGGGGCTTTGGGGGTGGAGCCAGAAGCTAGATTGTGACAAGCATAACTGAACTCCAAAGGGAGTTCTGGCTGTCACATTTCAAGGGACTGCACACCTTTTAAATGACTTCCCTTCATTGGAAATAATGAAGGATAGGGGCACCTTCTTTTGGGGCTCATAGATTTGAATCCCCCTGGTGCAATCACATTGAAACTTGGAGGGTGTTTTGAGGAAAGGCACTGGATGCCATGCTGCAAATTTGGTGTCTCTATCTCAAAATTTGCCTCCCCCCCCCCCGAGCCCCAGATAGCCCCAGATCAGTTCTCCATTATACCCTATGGTATAATTATACCCTATGGCAGGGGTGGCCAACAGTAGCTCTCCAGATGATTTTTGCCTACAACTCCCATCAGCCCCAGCCATTGGCCATGCTGGCTGGGGCTGATGGGAGTTGTAGGCAGAAAACATCTGGAGAGCTACCGTTGGCCACCCCTGCCCTATGGGAATTGGTCTCCATAATGAAATGCCCAGCAACATTTCCCTTCCCCCGCACTTTCTGATGACCCTGAAATGAGGAGAGGGCCTCCAAACCTGGGGATTGGCAACCCTAGGGGGAACATGATTGCTTTCTTTAAGTATTTGAAGGGCTGTCACTTAGAGAAGGGCAGAGAGCTGTTCCTATTGACAGCAGAGGAGAGGAATTGCAATAATGGGTTTAAATTAAGGGGGGGGGAAGGTACCAGTGGATATTAGGAAAAACTTGTTTACAGTAAAAGTTGTTCAACAGTGAAATCAGCTACCTACAGAGGTGACAGACTCCCCCTCAATGGCAGTCTTTAAGCAGTGGCTGGACAAACACTTCCCAGGGATTCTCTGGCTTGATCCTGCATTGAGTCGGGGGTTGGACTAGATGGCCTATATGGCCCCTTCCAACTCCATGATTCTAGGATTCTATGTGTATTCACAACAGTCTTTTAGAACGGCTATATATCCTTTTTATTTTATTCTATTTTTCTTGTTTGGAATAGTGGACTGGAATAGAAGATCGTAATGTAATGAATAGTTGAATGTAATGTAGTTTGGAAAGGTAGATTAGCGTGTTTTTCTCTGGTGTTGGGACAGGGGTGATAACATTGCATCGCTAATCACACCACTTCAGAGAAGAGGATTCTGCACAGTTGCCTCCATGCTTAATAAGAGACAGATGGAGCTTGATAACAGAGTAGAAGGGTACATCTGCCCATCCGTCTGTGATGGAGCCCTGAGCCTGCCTTGGTGGAATGGGCAGGATAGAAATTCCAGAAATAAATAAAGAAAATGTTATATATATTTATTTCCTTCACTATGTTTTCTCCCTGAATTAAAACAAAGCAAACGGTGACCACATAAGCTTGTTATTCCAATTTGGGCCTCGCATCTGTTAAACACCTTTATTATGCTGTATGCTGATTTGCTGCTCACTTTGTGGACTGGCAAATTCCATTTCAGTGGGTATTCACACAAAACCTTAAACCCTGAATAAAACTTTGTTGGTCTCTAAGGTGATGTTGAACTTGTTTTATGGCTAATGCTAAACAGGAAGTAACTAATGGAATTGTGGCATTTGGGAGAGGTAATGCTGCCAGCTCGCAACTAGCAGGAAACAAGGAGGTGGGTGGAAGGCAGGGACAAACCCTGGGAGGAGGGGTGGCCGTTGCCAAAAACATGTCACTTACAGGAAATCCTTGGAAGTGATGTCATACTTTTTGAGGAATTAGAGCAAAAAAGAAGAGGCAGGGGTGGGGGATTGGGAACTCTAGGGAGAGGGAGAGAGCAAGCAAGAAACTTTTTCATGTAGCTCCAAACCATGGCTTGGTATCATGTCTGAACCCACCCTGAATCAGCCATGTCCTAGAATATTCAAAATCCCAGGTTTAAAAGTCCTGAAGTTTAATTTTGTTTTCATAACATATAGAAGTATGAGCATCTATTTAAGTAGGTAGCAAAAAATTCTGCTTAAATTCCATTAATTCAATCTAAGTAGCCTAATTGTTTGCAGAATTGCTTCCCTAAGGCTATAATTTGGCAGCACCAAAATATGCAGCAGTTTTGCTACTGACCAATAAGATGTGCAACCTATACATGGGGGAAGGAATCTGAAGTGAGCTGTGCTTTGGGCTGATATCATCCAAGCCCAAGCTCTCTGGCGTAGGAGGCCAGTCTCCAGATGGTGTAGAGATCATGTTGTTGTTCAGCTGCACAGTCGAGTCCAACTCTTTGCGACCCCATGGACAAAGTCACACCCTCCTGTCTTCCACCATTCTTCAAAGTCTGCTTAAATTCATGTTAGTTCCATCAGTAACGCTGTCCAGCCATCTCATCTTTTACCGTCCACTTCTTCTTTTGCCCTATGTCTTTCCTAGCATCAGGATCTTCTCTGGGGAGTGTTCCCTTCTCATTTGGTGGCCAAAGTATTTGAGCTTCAGCTTCAGCATCTGACCTTCCAGGGAACAGTCTGGGTTGATTTCTCTTAGGACTGACTGATTTGATCTTCTTGCAGTTCAAGGGACTCTCAAGATTCTTCTCCAGCACCACAGCTCAAAAACATCTATTCTTCTGCGCTCGGCCTTCCTTATGGTCCAACTCTCACAGCCATACATTACTACTGGGAATACCATAGCTTTGACTATATGGACTTAAAACCAGCAGGAAACTAGTAAATTCCATTTCAGTGGGTGTATATATTTATTTACTTCACTAGAGATCTTAGGCCTCAACAAATGCTTCTGATACAAAACCATATGGAAGAAGCCCACCCACCCTGTGCAACAGCCTGAGAGATATATGGAGGGCCAAGATATGCTACTCTGCATTTACTTATTGGTATTATGTGTGTGAGTTAAAGCTGTTGTCCGTATCAAACCCTGCTGAGACTGAAACCAGCATCTGCCCTGCGCTGCCTGTTTTTGACTGTCCTTATCAAGAAAGTTATAAAGACGCTGCTTTATCTGGAGTCTGTAGATTGTAGCAGAGCGGCAAGAAACACTTTACCTTAGTTTATTAGGAAGACTCAGGATTCCCACCCAGACTTTGCACTGACATCTTTGTTGGCTGCAACCTTTGCCCAGTGTCATAAATATGTTTGCTGCGTGGCAGTGAGCTCACGAAGTGGGTAACAGAACAAAGACCATTTTAAAGTTATCCATGCAAAAAAAAAAAGCTGTCTAACAAGGAAGAAAATAATTTTCATTATTGGAGCTCATATTAAGTTCTCTTAAGCCAGAGAAAAAACCTACTTGTTTATGTTACTACCCCCAACATTTTGTGTATAAGGATAGGCTTGACACCTGTGATAGCAGCATATTGGTGCAGATTGCGTTATTCTTTCTCTCTACTGGTTTAGTCAAATCCTTGTTAGGGTTGCCAGCTCTGGGCTGGAAAATACCTGGAGATTTTGGGGGTGGAGTTTGGGGAGGGACCTCAGCAGGGTATAATGCCATAAAATCCACCCTCCAAAGCAGCCATTTTCTCCAAGAGGATTTATCTTAGTCACCTGGAGATCAATTGTAATAGGGAAGATAGCTAGGGGCCACCTGGAGGTTGGTAACTTGATCCTTATAAGGAGTACCATTCCCTATCTATCTTGGCTGACAGCCCAAGTTTAATAGTGCACTCCATAGAATAAATGGTTTTAGCTGGGCAATCAATTTAATACTCATTGTCTGTGATGTGTGACCAAGAGTATCCTAAAACTGTGAGCATGCATTGTAAAACCAAAGCTCAATCTTAAACACACTTACTAGGCAATAAAAGTTTGTTGAACAAAGTCAGAACTACTTCTGAGTATACATGCTCAGGGCTGCAGTGTGATCTTATGCATACCTGCTTTGGAGTTAAGTTCCACTGAGCTCAGAAGATCTACTTCTCAGTAAATACAGATGGTCAGGCTGCACCTCATTCCATACCCTGCCAATTTCTGTTTCCAAATCCCTAGCCACCTGGCAGCCCTGGAACATTTGAAATAAATCCATCCTGTTCTTACTGCATCATTGTTGATCCTTCTGAAGCCAGCCTTTATTAAACCAGCCTGCTGTGGACTCATCAAAGGCTGCAGATAGGTGTGTTGGTCCAAAGTAAAATCCATTTTATAAAGACAAGCAAAAGCAGCAGCAAATAGGCATGTAAGCTCCCAGATCTGAAACTCCTCATCAGACTAGATGTTGAAGTGGAGCAGGGGGAAAGTTTCAGGCCATCTAAGTAGACAAAACAATAACATACACTTTTCCCTATAGATTCCCTTCTCCTTTACTTAGGATTGACACCTGGAGATCTCCTATTGTTACACCTGATCTCCAGCTGGCAAGCAGTAAACTCAAAATGTTTCCCTTTTTGCAGATATTAAAAACTGTATTGAATATTTTTGTATATGCATTCTTTCTCTGCTTTCCTTGTTCCTATCCCCTTTTCCTGGTTGCTCCACCTAACAGAAAATAATGAATTGCAAAATTCCTTGGTTGTCCCTATCCGGGAGAGAGGAAATCAAGCCATATGGCTTGTCAGTGGCAGTCAAGCCTTAACAGTTTTGTCTGCACCACTTCAAAATCCAGTCATACTCAAAGTTAATTAAGTGATCTAAATTCTGTGCGTATTCTCACATTGCTGTTAGGGAACTGTCACTCGATCTAGTAAATTCTGAGCACAGACCAACAGTAACTGATTGTGCACATAGAAAAGCAGAAGAATGTAGCTTATTTTAAATGGTGAACAAGTGGCTTGGGATAATCCTGAGACATGCAAGAAAAAACAAAACAAAGGAAGCCATTAAATTACGACACACCAACAATAATCCTGCAATTGTGGTGGATTCCTACCTGTAACAGCCTAAATGATTTGGAAGTGGAATATGCAAGGGATCACCACATTCTATATTATCTACCTCACTGTCTGTGCCTCCACCTTCAGAGGTAAAAAAAAATGAAAACCAGAGAGCAGGGGATTTTGATAGTAGTGCCTTGCCTTTGAAAAGCCCTCCCCTTTGAGTCTCATCTGGCTACTACTTTACTCTCCTTTGCAAATCCTCAGTTGGGGGCAGGAGATTCCCTGGTTTGGAGGCCCTTCCCCTGATTCAGGGTTATCAGAAAGCGGGAGGTGGGGTGGAGGAAACGTCCGCTGGGCACTCCATTATACCTTATGGGGACCAGTTGTTCCCATAGGGTGTGATAGAGAATCAGTCCATGGGTATCCAGGGCTCTGGAGGGCTGCTTTTTTTTTTTTTTTTTAGGTAAAAGCACCAATTTTTTTTAGGTAAAAGCATCTCGTGCCTCTCCTCCTCCCCTAAGTTTCAAAAAGATTAGATCAGGGCCAGGGGTCCAGTTCTATGAGCCCCAAAATAAAGTGTTCCCATCCTGCATTATTTTCAAAGGAGGGAAGGCATTTAAAAGGAATACAATCCCTTTAAATGTGATGGCCAGAACTTCCTTCAGAGTTCAACCATGCTTGTCGTAACCTTGCTCCTTGCTCCACCCCAAAGTTTCCTGGCTCCACCTGCAAAGTCCCCAGATATTTCCTAAGTCAGACCTGGCAACCCTAGTCATAACACTGGCCTTTCCCCAGCCTTTTAACTAAAGGATTCTGTCTATTGTAGCTGTTTTATGGACTGCTTCTAGTCTAAGGACTTTTAACATCATTTAAAACTTTGCTATTCTATTTGCTGTCATGTGCTGGCTTGCATTTATTGACTGTTTTTAATCAGCAGGCTATTTATTTATTTTTATTGTTTCCACTCCTATTTACTTAGCTTTTTTAATGATCAGGTGATCTACTATGATCATATTCGGGAAAGCACTGAAACTGTGAGATCATTCATCAAACTATTTGAGATAGGTAGGGCCAGGGCACCAGAGCCAGTTTGGTGTAGTGGTTAAGTGTGCGGACTCTTATCCTGGAGAACTGTGTTTGATTCCACACTCCTCCACTTGCACCTGCTGGAATGGCCTTGGGCCAGCCAGAGCTCTGGTAGAGGTTGTCCTTGAAAGGGCAACTGCTGCAAGAGTCCTCTCAGCCCCACCCACCTTACAGGGTGTCTGTTGTGGGGGAGGAAGATAAAGGAGAGTGTGAGCTGCTCCGAGACTCTGAGATTCAGAGTGGAGGGCAGGATATAAATCCAATACCTTCTTATGTTTCTTCTATCTTATTTTTTCACTTATGAGTTGCCTCACAAGCCTAGAGAGGCAGTGTACAAATCTTGTAAATGAAGTAATCAGTGTAAGTTCTCATAGTGAATGCTGCCAGCTGCAGATAAGCAAAACTCAAAATGCTGCTTGTTGGAAATTGTGAACAGTGCTATCATAAAGGGTGCTGAAATAAATGGATTTTATGGAATTCAAGCCAGTACTATCTCTAGGCTTGCCAGTCCTCTGGATTCCTAGAGCTACCTGTTGCCACTTCTGGGTTTTCCCCAGAAGCAAAGTAGTTGCATACATGATGTCCCCACCGCCACACTTTCCTCTGGTGCCCTGGCACATCCTGGCAGCCCTACCTATCTCAAATAGTTTGATGAATGATCTCACGGTTTCAGTGCTTTCCTGAATGTAATCATAGTAGATCACCTGAACATTAAAAAATGTGCCAGCAAAGAGGCTACTGAGGTAGTATGTAGAGTAAAGAGAAGTCAAAATAATGGTGAAAAGTATATGCAGTTGTACATTAGGGTTTTGTTATGTATGGAAACTGCATTCTCCATCCTAAATTTTCTGTTTATTTGTCTTGTTTGTTGATGTATTTTCTTCTTTTTATTTGAGAAAATAAAAAGACTAATTTATATAAAAAAATTTATCACAAGGTGGTTCAGCTTAGCATCCAGCCAATGCCCTATTCTCCCTAACTGCTAAAAACTCAAGTAAGATGGAATTGTTCCATGTCTACATAGTCTCAAGCACCTACAGGCATCAGACCAATAAGAAGCTTATTACTGTCAAGAGGGTCTCCTGCCATTGTTCATTGTATTGCAGAAATGTCCTGTAGTAACCTGAGGCCTTGCTTATGCTTACACTGCTTTTGGCTCCCATCACTATCTCTGTCAGTACCAAGCACAAGTATCATTCTGCCTAGTCTCTGAGGGAGCCAAGGTCAGTCATCTGGCTCACAGTGATTATGTCTGCACCTGCTCACTGGACATGGGAACTAGACTATGGGGGGAGGGATTGCTTGCTTGGCACCTTTGGCTTTGAAATTTAGCGGTTAACCCAAGGTATATGAAGGGGACCAGTTCCCGCCATTGTCAGTTTTTGTAAGGATCATCTTGCCCTGAGGTTGCAGTTTTTCAATATAACTCTTAAATGATCACGGAGTGTGATGATAACTGAAAGTCTGGGGACATGACAATTACTTAAGAACTAATGCAATGTGGTGGTGGTGGAAAGTGCCTTGAAGTCATAGCTAACTTAAAGCAACACCATAGGATTTTCAAGACAAGGAAAGCAGAGAGGTGGGTTGCAATTGCTTGCCTTTGTGTAGCAACCCTGGAGTTCTTTGGTGGTCTCCCATTCAAATACTGACTAGGGCAAGGGTTGCCAAGTCCAATTCAAGAAATATCTGGGGACTTTGGGGGTGGAGCCAGACGCAAGGGTGTGACAAGCATAATTGAACTCCAAAGGGAAATAATGAAGGATAGAGGCACCTTCTTTTGGGGCTCATAGAATTGAACCCCCTGATCCAATCTTTTTAAAATGTGGAGGGTAACTTGAGGAGAGGCATCGGATGCTATACTGAAAATTTGATGCTTCTACCCCCCCCCCCCCCCAAACAGCTTTCCCGGAGCCCCAAATATCCACAGATCAGTTCTCCATTATACCATATGGGAATCAGTCTCAAAAGGGAATAATAGAGTGCCCAGCAGACATTTCCCTCCCCTCCTCTGCTTTCTGATGAACATTGTATATCGACTTTGAAAAATGTACTGTAACATATTTCTAAATACCTGAAAAATACTGTGGATAATTTTGTTTTTTAATATATATATATATATATTAGTTAAAACACTCACAGAGTGTTCCAAATTTATATATCCCACCTGGGGATTTGCAACCCTAACCAGGGCTAACCCTGCTAGGGTCTGAGATCTGACTAGACTGGGCTAGCCTGGGCCATCCAGGTATGGGAAGACCTAATAAAATACAGACGGACACATATTTATTTCTAACTGCAGAGTCCTTTAAAATTATTTATTAAATGATATGTTAGCCAGCGATTGGTCCTGATAGTATTGTTTTGTTCTAGGTTAGTTCTCTGGGCAGCTAGGAATAGTTTTGTAACTCTTCAAATATTGGGCAATGGAGGCTGAATGTTCAAAGGAATGATGATACCTAGGATTTGGTTAGATTTAAATAAGAGTGGTTTTAGGTAAAGTTCAACTTTTATGTAGCTTTTGAATAAGGGTGAGTATCCCAATAGAGCTCTTTCCTAACCAGTTGGTTTTCTTGCTAAATTATTAATATAAGCATATGCAACAGTGCAGGGCTTTTTTTGTAGTGGGGACTACTTTGCATATTAGGCCACACACCCTTGATGTAGCCAGTCCTCCTGGAGCTTACAGTGGGCCCTTTACTAAGAGCCCTGTAAACTCTTGGAGGATTGGCTACATCAGGAGTATGTGGCCTAATATGCACAGGAGTTCCTGGTACAAAAAAAGCCCTGCAACAGTAACAACATCAGGATAATGCATGAACAATGTGAATAATATAATAAATGCCACTATTAAATTGATAGGAAAGGGTTTTTTAAAATAATCTTTATTTATTTAAACATTTATAGGCTGCTTTTCTTACCACTGGGGACATAAAGTGGCTGACAAGAAAAATCCAGAAGAAAAAATTAAACAAGGACAAAAAAAATCCAATGCCTCTTATTTAAAAAAAAAGAGAGAAAAAGAGAAAAAAAGCAAAAAGTACAATCTCTGCCTAGCAAAGCAGTCGCATTTTAAAATGCCCTCTAATAGTAGTGTAGTAGCTTGTGAGTAGCATTGATATCTCTTGTAGTCCTACATAAAGTAGAATGAATGCTGAACAATTGTAATAGCATTCAATTTACTCTCATAGTTTCACTTTGTTTAATATAAAATTAAGTGAAGATGGCACTGCATTCAGGACCAAGCTACATGTTATGTGCCACATGTCATATTTGCTTGTGTACTGTTACTGAAATAAAGCTTCAGGTGCTGTGACTGGGAGCAGAACAGTGGATCACATAATTTTATGAAACATTTCCCGGGAACTTTTGCACTTCCCCCAGCTAGGGTTGCCACTGGGGGAGTATGATGGCTGTAGGGTCAACAGAATGGTGTCACTTCTGAGGAAAACATGGAAATGATGCCATATCTCTCTAGTAATTGCCAGAAACTCTCCAGTAACATGATGTTATTTTCAGGTTTCCCTGTAGGGTTGCCAGCTCTGGGTTGGGAAATACCTGGATATTTGGTGGGTGGAGCCTGAAGAGGTTGGGTTTTGGGGAGGGGGAGGACTTCATTGATGTCCAATGCCATATAGTCGAACCTCAAAGTAGCCACGTTTTCCAGGTGAACTGATATCTGTTGTCTGGAGATCCGTTGTAAACTCAAGAGATCTTTAGCCACTGCATGGAAGTTGAGCAAACCAAAGAGAGAATCACAGAAGGAAATTAGCAAAGTACCAAAAAGAACCACGATATTAGTAACAAAAATCTCTTTGAATTTTTTTGAAAATTTTAGACATTTTGACTGTAAGCTTATAACAACCTAATAAAGTGTTCATGCATAAATCATTATGATTCTCATATATTCAATCATTTAGTCATTCATATAAAAACATTCCTAGTGCAAATGTCTCAAAAAGTTCTTATGTAATGCAAAAGTTCATCAGTGCAATGGTGAGTTTGAATGAATTGTTATTGCATTATGAAACTATGAAGTGTTATGTATTTTATTGTAGTGAATTTGTTCCTGCTGAAGTTGCCATGTGAATTTAAACATTTTGGTATCTTTGACAAAGCTGTCAAGGGATATGCTATCTAAGGGCTGGTAGTTGTCACGAGACAACCTAAATTGTGGGAAATTAATAAGTTATTGCATGGAGAAAGGAGAGCGACCATCAGTTTTACCAGCTTGCAAAGTCTTGGAAATTTGGAAAACTAGGTCAGCGGTTTACAGGACCACACAAAGGAACCACAGTCTTGAATGGAGTTCTAAGAAGAAGACATCTTCCTGGTGGGGTCTCCATTTATTTGTCCTGACCCATATATTGCACATATGAATGTTTTGTGATGTTTGCACTAGGATTTTTTTTATATGAGTAACTGAATGACTGAATATATGAGAATCATAATGATTTAGCATGAGCACTTTATTAGGGTGTTAATGAGTTTACAGTAAACATTTCTAAAACTTTCAAAAAAAATTGTTTTTTGTTACTGATATCACAGACCTTTTTTGTACTTTACTAACTGGAAGCTGGCAACCCTGTTTCCTTGAAAGTGATGGCACTGTGTCACTGATAGCTGCTACCCTACTTCTGCTTTCAGTAAAAGGACATGCTGGGAAAAGAGCTGAGCAGCCTTCGAGCAGCAGAGTACTGCCAGTGATGTCATACAGTGATGTCTGAAGGCCTTGAAACACTCAGCACAGAGCAGCTCTGCCTACTGCTTCTGCCATCTTCATGGAACTCACTAAGAAACTGTCTACACTGACAAATGTGCTACAAGCTCTGAGCCTCATGAGGATGGTATAGCCTGAAGTCTTTTTGATTTTTTTCTGCTTCAAACAATGTCTTTTTACACAGTCCTGGAACAATGCTGCCTTCCTCCTACAAACCTAGAATTGCCAGGTCCTTCCTAGTTGCCAGTGGGGGACTTGGGGGGCATTTTTGAGGGGCAGGAACGTCCCCAACATGATAATGTCACACCACATGCTCCTGCCAATCACCTGGAGGATCCTTTAAATTTCACAGGTGGGGAGAAAATAGGGTGGCTGCTGGTGGGCACTGGTGGGGGTGGGGTTTGGGGTGGAGCCAGCTGGCCAGTGGTGGGCAGGAACCTGTGGACTGGCATGCCTATCAAATCTGATATGGAGTCCTGACCTGATAAAGAACCGTCTTATTGAACTCAGAACAGTTCTTACCAAGTCTGCATAGGACCAAGTAGCATGCCCTATTGATTTCATCGGGAGCAATAAGCAAGCTGTTAATATGCTTCAGAAGAAATTAATGTGACCTTTATGCACTTAGTTTGGCCAAATCATGTCTTTTTGAGTTTAGTTCAAGTCAGTCTCTAATATCCCAGCCTTTTGGAGACAACTTCAGATTCAGTGAGCCAGTATGGAAAACTAATGATTAAGCTCTTCCATTCCTATGAGAAAGTCAATACAAACTGTTTGTCTTTTGCAATGCCATCCTCACTTCTAAACTCATCACAGCAAAGCAAATACACAGGAACTACTCAATGCTGACTGTTCAGGTTACATGCATTCTGAAAGAGGAGAAGTAAAAAGACAATGAAAAATCGCTTGCCTGCTTAGCACCAAGGCTTTTTTGGTGCAGGAATGCACAGGAACACAGTTCCAGCTGGCTTGGCGTCATGGGGTGTGCCCTAATATGCAAATAAATTCTTGCAGTGCTTTTTCTACAAAAAAGTCCTGTGCAAAACAATGGTAATGTCAGGGGGTGTGGCCTCTTAAACAAATGAGTGCCTGCTGAGCATTTTCTACAAAAACAAAAAAGCCCTGCTTAGCACTGTAGGTCAAAAACTGTGGGCAGTTCTCACTTATAGGCAACTAAAAGGCGGCTTTTCTTGTGATTTTTGTAAAAAATATAATGTACCTTTTTAAAAAACCAATAATCATTCAAATAAAGAAGAGGGGCATATAACAATAAATCATTCAAATGGAGAAGGTAATTGTACTGGTCAATTCTAGCCAAGATTACTAGGAAGTCCCACTAAGTCCTATGCAATTTACTTTCTAAAACCACACAGTATGACATCTCACAGAACTCTGGGAGAGAAGATCATCAGGGGAGATTTCTGTCTCTCTGACAGAAATCAGAAATCAGTTCCCCTGGATAAAATGGTTGCTTTGGAGGACGGAGACTCTATGGCATTATAGCCTTGGGAGGTCCTTCCCTTCCCAAAACTCCAACCTCCCCAGGCTCCACCTTGAAATCTCCAGGAATTTCCCAGCCCAGCACTGAAACCCCTACCTGCAATGTTACTTGGCAACCCACTAGGAGCTATTTCCTCCAGGCTGGCCATTTGCCCCACAAGGAAAGCCTTAGCAGTGGCAGGAGCACCCACGAGCTAGGGAGATGTCTAACACTGCTGTGTCTTGACCTCTCTCTCAGCCAGTCTGGCTCCAAGAGATAAACTGGGGTTAGTGCATGTAGCTTGGATGAGGATAAGCTCCTCCTTGTTAAGAAGGTGACATCCAGCGCTGTTTGGCAGCATGCTTCCGGCAGGGAGTGGGCAAATACTTCCTCTGGATGTGCATTTTATTTGCTTTGTATTTTATTGTGTTAGTCTGCCGTGAACAGACTTTGGAATCCTTTGATTGAAAGGTGGGCTATACATCTTTTAAAATAAACATCTCAAATGTTTGCATGGCCTTTTTCTTCCTCCAGGAACAGTCCCAATAGAGTTATCTGCTTACCTATTACCGATATCTCATTTTGTGTGACAAAAGTGGTAATACCTGCATACCAAACTGTCCTCCCCCCACAATGCAACTTCAGATTTCATATTTTGTCTGAGAGCTATTCAGCAGCAGAGAATAGGACTCGGGTTAAAGGGTTTAAATTACAGGAGGAAAGATATCTGGATATTAGGAGAAAAAAAAACATAGTAAGAGTAGTTCAGAAGTGGAATCAGCTGCCTAGAAAGAGGGAGGGCAACCTTCACTAGTAGTTTTTAAGGAGAAGCTGGACAAACATAGGGCGGGGGTACTTTAGCAGGGGGTTGGACTAGATGGCCTGTATGGCCCCTTCCAGCTCTATAATTCTATTAGCCTATGATTCTAGTTTCCTGTAGTATATCAGTGTCGGTGAACATCAAATTCAATGTGTGTGTATGCTGGAGAGGCCCGTAGGGGCCCCCAACCAGTGGCCTTCACTCCCCGTCACCACTCCTCCCTCCCCACAATCCAAATTGCACAGGAGAGGCAGCCGGAGTGGCCAGCAGCCTCCCCACCAACCAGCTTTAAATTGCGTGGGGAGGCTGGTGGCCCTCCCATGCGATTTGGAGGGGAGGGAGGAGGTGCTCTTGCATTATTTAAAGCTGGTCATTGGGGCCTATAAATCATGCAGGGAGGTGTGGGGCTGCTTCTGCTGCCTTTCCGGCACAATTTGAATTGCTGGTAGGGGCAGCCCTCAACTCTCAGTGGAAAGCAAAGGCCGTAGCCTTCCCTCCACTGTGACTTGAAGGCTGACCCTGGCATCGATTCAAATTGCACTGGAGGGCCGGCAGAAGCAGCCACAGCCTCCCTGCCTGATTTAAAGACCTCACCTACCAGCTGGTTCTTTAAATCACACAGGAAGGCCGGCCAGCTGCTTCTGCCAGGCTTCCTGCATGATTTGAATTTCTGGCAGGGATGGCTCTCAAGCCTCAGCAGAGGCTGTGGTGGGGGCATAGAATTTTTTATGCGAGAGGGTTTTTTAAAAAAAATTCAGGTGCCCCCTGAAGACACTCACCAAAAGAATCCTCGCTACAGTCCCCGTGTATCAAGTTATTGACTTCATAGGAGAGCCCACTTCTGAAAACTGATATAACAAGAAGCTTTCTGGGCAGCTATGGAAGGCTGTTCAATCTTTGGCTGTCATTCAATTGCTATTATGCAACTAGAGCACACAGGGCTGGTGCTACCCAGTAGGCTAGGTAGGGCCTAGGGCTCCATCTGTCCCTCCCCCTTCCCTACCTTCCCTGCTTGTCTGCCAGGTCTCCACACAACTCTGCTTTCCCCATGGATACTTTGCTCCCCTGCAGGCTCATCAAACTTTAGTCCTCTTGGCCTTTGCCTCAGAGAACCATGCCCCTGCTGCCTGGACCGCCGTGTGTGTAAAGGCAGCTGCAGGCCAGCAGCAGCACTTGGAAAGCAGCCCTGCACACTGGCCCGGCCCACTTCTTCTCCCTTTCTTGCCAGCTCTGGCTGGCTCCCTCTCTCTTTCTCTCCCTCTGCCCCATCCTTCCCCCAGCACAGGGTCCCCTCTCACTCCCTCCCTCCTTTCCTCCCTGCTAGCATCACTCCAGCCCAGCTGGGTGTTTTTACCTTTCTGCGAGAGGCGGCGGCACGTCACCGGCTGGCTGCTCAGGCTGACTGGCTTGGTAGGTCAGTACTGAGAAGGAGGCCCAGGCATCAGGAGTGATGCTGGACCTGGCTGCACTCTGGATCTTCAGCCTCTGCCAATTTGCGTGTCCTGCCCACCGGAGCCTCTGGTCCCACCGCTCTGTCTGCTGAAGGCCCATGGTGGTACTAGGCCTGTGCAGCGTGACCACTGCTCTGAGACTGGGGCCTGCATCTGGACGCCATTGCTCATCAGGGTGCCTCAAGATCACTGTCGGAATGTCTCCTCCCCCCCTGCAAGAGGAAGTGCAGCTCCCAGCATCCACAGGAAGCACAACTCCTGGCAGCTGCACCGTGCAAGAATGATTATATTCCCCACACACACAAACAGCCCAGCACTGGCTCTCTTGCTTGAAAAAGCCAGCCCGGGGCAAGCAAGTTAGCTGCCTTGTACTTGGCCTCTGTGTGATCACTGGGTCATCTGTAAAATGTGAACACATGAGGAAATTGTCCATGCACAGTAGGGAACAGAGGTAGCTCACTTATGCCTGCTCTCCCTCTACTGTCAGTGCAGGAACGGTGTGCTCAGGACTACTAAATCAATCCATTGTTCTCTCAAGGTCAGTGTCCTACTCTGACTGGCAGTGGGTATTCAGGGTCTCAGCTAGAGATATTTTGACATCCCTTACTATCTGATCCATTTTCACTGGAAAAGGATCAAACCTGGGATCTTTTACATGCTGAGCAGATGATATACCACCAAAGCCAAACCCCTTCCTTTTGAGAAGTTTGTGCTAGGGAAGGCTGAGCTGAACAGCTCTCTTTCACTTTCTGATTAGCCTTCTCTGAAGATTCCTTGATCCTTTGCAACACAGATCTTGTGGTGCCTGTTCCAGCATTTGGAGAGACTCTGAAAGTCCTTCACCTTTAGTGCAAGAGGCTAATCATATTGAAAAAACAAAGGAAACATCATTTCAGGTTTATATCAAGTAATCTGTTGTAGATCCAGAGGGGGCATCACTTTCTGTTTTGATATGCTATTTTTTTTGTCTCCATGCAATTACATTTCATGCTATGCTATATTTTTAAAATGCCTTAACCCAGAGCATATCTGTTCATGACAATTTGCTTTTAGACTTCTAGCGTCCAGCCCCATTCTTTGTAAGTTGCAGTAAAAATGTAGGAAGCTGACAGACATTTTGACAGAAGCTTGCAGAATAATGTTTTGTTCAGGAAAATGAATAGTTAATGATGACAGCAACAAATTGCTCAGCATGCAAACAGTGTTCGCTCAATTAATGTTCAACTAAAATAAATTTGCTTTGGTCCCCTTCGCAGAACTTTCAGGACAGTGAAATGTACACAGAGCTCTTCCAAGGATTCCATGAGTCCAACACACTAAAATGATACTCCTGATTATTTCTTAAAATATCCCTTAACTCCTTGACAACCTTTCAAGTGGAAGGGCAACAATAATGAGTAAAATATGTTCACAGGGAGCTTGATCAGAAGAACCGTTGCTTTATCAAGAATGAATCTGGCCATTCAGGAGGCCTTTCATCACTTGGTAGCCACTAGGTGAAGTGTATAAATGGCACAAATATATGGATTCTGCCTGTGGAAGACAACATTTTCAGTGTGAGATGATAGCAACAAGGTTTAATATGCTTGAAAAGGGATGCATTAGCAAAAGCAAATGTAGCTGTTCCAGTTCAAAGTTCCATGCATAGTACAATGTCCACTCAAATCTCCCACAATATTTCCTTTTGAGTTAATATTAGGGATAACTCAATGTATATGTTGAAAACAATTAGAAGAATTGGCTTATGGGGTGCCACTGGATTCCATCTTGTCTCATCTCTCATGTTGTTTAATATCTATATGAAACCAATGGAAAAGTTAACGGGAATTTTGGCATTAAATTCTATCACTCCTTATACACCTTGAACTCTATGGAGCTTACAAAGCCCTTATAGTACATTTCCAAAATTGTAACAAATGCATTGAGGCTGTAAGATGACAAAGTCATATAGAAACAGGACACTTGTGACCGGTCCCCTTGTCTTGCAAGCTTTATTCTTGAGATTCCCTTTTTGTATGATCCAGGACAAACCAAAAAAAGCCAGCAACAGAACACCACTGGTTGTCACCTATAGTTCTCAGCTCAAACCAGTCCAACATATAAGAACATAAGAGAAGCCATGTTGGATCAGGCCAGTGGCCCATCCAGTCCAACACTCTGTGTCACACAGTGGCCAAAAAAATTATATATATATATATATATATATATATATATATATATATATATATATATATATATATATATATATATATATATATATATATAATTTTGAAGTTGGCTATGCTTGTAGCCTCCACCCCCTCCTGTGGCAGTGAATTCCACATGTTAATCACCCTTTGGGTGAAGAAGTACCTCCTTTTATCCGTTCTAACCCGACTGCTCAGCAATTTCATTGAATGCCCCACGAGTTCTTGTATTGTGAGAAAGGGAGAAAAGTACTTCTTTCTCTACCTTCTCCATCCCATGCATAATCTTGTAAACCTCTATCATGTCACCCCGCAGTTGACGTTTCTCCAAGCTAAAGAGCCCCAAGCGTTTTAACCTTTCTTCATAGGAAAAGTGTTCCAACCCTTTAATCATTCTAGTTGCCCTTTTCTGCACCTTTTCCAATGCTAAGATATCCCTTTTGAGGTGCGGTGACCAGAATTGCACACAGTATTCCAAATGAGACCACACCATCAATTTATACAAGGGCATTATGATACTGGCTGATTTGTTTTCAATTCCCTTCCTAATAATTCCCAGCATGGCGTTGGCCTTTTTTATTGCAATCGCACACTGTCTTGACATTTTCAGTGAGTTATCTACCACGACCCCAAGATCTCTCTCTTGGTCAGTCTCTGCCAGTTCACACCCCATAAACTTGTATTTGTAGCTGGGATTCTTGGCCCCAGTGTGCATTACTTTGCACTTGAACCTCATCTGCCATGTTGACGCCCACTTACCCAGCCTCAACAGATCCCTTTGGAGTTCCTCACAATCCTCTCTGGTTCTCACCACCCTGAACATTTTAGTGTCATCTGCAAACTTGGCCACTTCACTGCTTACTCTCAACTCCAAATCATTTATGAACAAGTTAAAGAGCATGGGACGCAGTACTGAGCCCTGCGGCACCCCACTGCTTACCTTCCTCCACTGCGAAGACTGCCCATTTATACTCTCTGCTTCCTATTAATTAGCCAGTTTTTGATCCACAAGAAGACCTGTCCTTTTACTCCATGACTCTCAAGCTTACTAAGGAGCCTTTGATGAGAAACTTTATCAAAACCTTTCTGGAAGTCAAGGTAAACAATATCTATCGGGTCTCCTTTGTCCACATGTTTGTTCACCCCCTCAAAAAATGTAACAGGTTAGTGAGGCAAGATCTTCCCTTACAAAACCCATGCTGAGTCTTCCTCAATAACTCGTCTTCATCAATGTGCCTACTTATTTTGTCCTTGATAATGGTTTCTACCAACTTTCCCAGTATTGAAGTCAGACTGACTGGCCTGTAGTTTTCCGGATCTCTTCTGCAACCCTTTTTAAAGATGGGGGTGACATTTGCTACCTTCCGGTCAGAAATGGAGGCACATTTCAATGAAAGATTACATATTTTTGTCAGAAGATCCACAAGTTCAACTTTGAGTTCTTTCAGAACTCTGGGATGTATGTCATCCGGACCTGGTGACTTAATAGTTTTTAATTCGTCTATCAGTTGTAGGACCTCCTCTCTTGTCACCTCAATCTGACTAAGGTCTTTCAACACCCCTTCCAATATAAGTGATTCTGGAGCAGGCAAACACTTTCCATCTTCTACAGTGAAGACGGAAGCAAAAAATGCATTCAGCTTCCCAGTCACTGCCCTATCCTCCTTCAGTAATCCTTTGATCCCTTGGTCATCCAAGGGCCCCACTGCCTCCCTGGCTGGTTTCCTGCTATGATATCCTCAGTGATTTACAGCCCATCCTAGAAAATGATGCCTCTCTCTCACAAGCCCTTGCCTACAAACAGCCCCCCCCCTTAAATGAATTCTCATTAGCAACCATGGCCCATCTAACACTGGAACCAGACCCTGCAACAAATCC
Organism: Heteronotia binoei; assembly: GCF_032191835.1. NCBI lineage: Eukaryota > Metazoa > Chordata > Lepidosauria > Squamata > Gekkonidae > Heteronotia > Heteronotia binoei. Next base: position 37,518,698 of record NC_083223.1, read on the forward strand.
AGATGCCAGCTCTGCCCACATATCTACACAGAAAATATGATTACAGGACCAAATGGCATCAAGTACACAATCTCTGGCTCTTACAGCTCCTAATCCTCCAATGTGATATATGCTCTTATGTGCCAACAATGCCCCTCTGCTCTCTACATAGGACAAACCAGCCAACCTCTATGCAAAAGAATAAATGAACACAAATCAGACATCAAAAATGGCAACATCCAGAAACCAGTAGGTTAACACTTCAATCCACCTGGACATTCTATCAAGGACTTAAAGGTTCAACAGAAACATTTCAACAGAAACGTTTCAAAAACAAAATCCAATTGGAAGCTGTTGAATTGGAATTCATATGTAAATTTGACACAGTCAGACTTTGATTAAATAGGGACTTTTGGATGGACATTACCAGTAGTAACAGCATTTCCCTTTCAGGTATTCTATTCAGATTCATCAATAGAAGGAAGTAGTCTCACCCAGCCTGGATTGTGCATTCTATCTTTTTTTGTGACTTTTGCAACTACTTTGCATTTACATGGCATTCACTTCCTGCATCCACTCCCCCCTCCCCTTACCACTTATATATCTGTGGCCAGTTTCTACATATCCTCCATACATCTGACAAAGAGAGCTGTGCTTCTCGAAAGCTTATGCTACAATAAAATTTGCTATTCTTAAAGGTACTGCTGGACTCTCCTGTTTCGAAGAGCACTGACATTCAACTGCATTGTTAATTTCTAGAATTTATGTACAAGTTTCATTTTTTTAATTTTGTTATATTATTGATTTGGTACAATAACTGACACAATACAAATATTGTTTATAGTATTTACATATTTATTATTAATTGTACACAGTGCTTTAGCACGTGTTATACTGGTTTCAAAGTCTGGCTTTGTTTTTGACGCCCTAAATGACTGAAGATTAAATGACATTTTCTACTTATGGTCTTCTGTAAAAATGACCTTTGAAAAGGCTACTGGCACAACCAGAATAATTTCTTTGTCCCCCAGAGGAACACATTGCTTGGCATTTTCTTATACTGTTTGGTTACTGGAGTCAGTCTAAGGGTGCATTCACCCTACACTACATAATTAAATTTGCAACTGGATTTTTACTGTGTAGGAACAGCAAAAATCCAGTTGCAAAATGTATTATTTAGTGTAGCGTGAACACACCCTAAAATACAGCAAAATTTCTAACAAATATATCTTAACTGATAACCCTATGACAGGACCTTCTAATTGAGACTACTATCATGACTGTGTTACTAAAGAAAGAAAATGTTTTTTGGTGTTAGCTACACATTTTTATGACATTATTTAATTAGATTGAATCTTATCTTTCATGTTTCCGTGACCTTATTTCGAAGTTGTTCAATGACCTCATTGGGAAACTGATAAGCCTGATGCAATAACTTCTAATGCCACTTATTCTATATAAAAGATCTGAAACCTGATCTCAGATATGTTTTTATAGTTATTAATATTTTCAGTGTTAACTATTTAATTCACTACTTATGCCAACATATATGTACTGTCTCAAAAAAGATATGGCATTACAAGAAAAAAAAATTGAATGAAACTGCTTATTTTATGTTAACAAACTTCAGTTTTATTATTTATTTATTTATTTAACTTGATGAATCTCCCCATCCTGACCGGTGCCAGGCACTGGGTGATGTACAACATAAAAACAAAATACATTTATTGATACCAGTCAGTTACATTAAAAATTATAAACCCCCATGGTGTCTCATTTAAAATGCTATTGTTCAATTTCAATTTCTTGATCCCCACGTCCCTCTTAACTGGATGAAATTTATTGTTTTTACCATCACAGTCAACTTGTGGAATCTATCCAATGATTCAAATGGTCTTTTATTTCTTTTATGATATTTTTCTACAAGATTTTGGTTTGTTGTTAGGATTTGAAGACCAGTTCTTAACTGCATCTGGATATATTACCCTTCACTTAAAAATTTTAAATAGTATTGGGGAGGGGCTATGGCTCAGTGGCAGAGTATCTGCTTGGCATGCAGAAGATCCTCAGTCTAACCCCCAGGGATCTCCAGTTAAAGAATGTGGCAGTAGGTTTGTGAAAGACCATGCTCTGAGAGCCTGCAGAGCAGTTGCTAATCTGAGTAGACAATACCTGCTTTGATGGACTAATGGTCTGATTCAGTATAAGGCAGTTTTATGTACGGTATTCATTTATTAGAACAGGTTGTGCAAGCATATCTTTTAGTTTCATAGCCTCCTGTCTTTTTTTCTCCCTGACAATGGCTTTTCCAATAAAAGTCTTTGGCTGTAGCCCTGAAGTCATTATATAATAAGAAAATGTCATTGATCTGTATAGGGAATTTCTTCCAAGCAATCATGCTTAAGATCATGTTGGTTGTCATTTATAATGAATATACATGTAATATTCAAGGTACTAGGGGAAAGAATTCTCCCCCCCCCCCCAATAAAGTGAGCATTTACTTCCATCTTATATGTCGTTCTTCTCTCAGTAGCCATAATAAATGTTCTGTGCAGTTATGCAAAACTCAGGTTGGCTTTGCAAAAGAAGAGATTGTGTCTTCAGTGCATTTCAATGTAAGGTTGCCAGGTTTCCTGCTATAAGATAACTCCACAGGAACCAATTCCTGCCCCCCCCCCCAAAGTCTGAAGTGCTGGGAGGAAGAAATGAAGAGGGACTTGGGTGCATGCTGGCATTGCATTCGCTACAGATGCCACTGCTTGTAAAAAAGTGGGAGTGATTTCATGGACACTGTAAGATTTACAAAAAGTATGCTTTTTTTCATAGCTTCCAGAAGTTGCCTGGTAACTCTATTTCAAAGACAGATGCATAAAAAGGCAGATCGCTGATTCAGTTTTGTCCATATTGGTGAATCACAAGTGCTTCTCCAATGTGAAAGTTTCACCTGTTCCTTTAAAAAAAAAAAAAGCAATAATCTGTAATGTGATTATTCCTTTTTACATAAGGGTAGAGAATTATCTTCAGTGACTTAGGAAATTTTGGTGACTCAGAAGAATTTTGCCTATCAGATTTGAGGTCATGGGTTTATCACTGTACCATGGTCAGAGTACAAAAAGTCTGACCTAGAATTGTGCTGCAGTGTTTTATGCCTCTATTATCTGCATACCTAAAGAGATTGCTTTTGATTGCTTTGCTTTTTTTATTTACTTGTTGTGTTGCTTTTTTATTTACTTGATGTGTTCCATGCCTTTCTCCCCAATGAGTACATTTATTCTCCTCTCCTCCATCTTATCTTCATAACAACCCTGTGAGGGAGGTTATGTTAAGGGTGTTTGACTGGCCCAAGGTCCCATAGTAAACTTTCATGGCAGAGTGGGGATTCAAACCTGGTCTCCCAGATTCTAGTATAACTTTCTAACCACTACACAATGCTTGTTCGTTATATATCGGCTCCCCTTAGTTTAGCTGAGGTTGGCTAGATCATAACTTACATATCTGGAGTCTTTGTGTAATGTGTATTTTGTTAATGACCAGCAAAATTCCCATATGTGTTGAGTAGGAGGTGCATTGAATGGACAGCTTGAATAGTGGGGAAAGAACATTTAACTCCTCAGCGGGGTCCTTAGTTACCAATGAAAATCGCTCCATTCCATGGCAGGGGCTGAAACCAGGTTTTGCCTTCACCATCAGAGTCAATGGCAACCATTTTGGAATACCATTAAAATGAATTGTAAACCTGTCCCAGGGTCTAGCAAATTGTAACCACAAACAATCTAACCTGCTTTGATTTGCGTAATTTCTCTTCTTTATCAGCCCAAGGCCACACTTGGTTCTTTTTCTCAGTGACATTTGTGACAGAAGGGTCTCATTCAGATGTTGCTGCTAAAGCTGTGTGGATTTAAGTGGTATGCTCCAACAGCAACATCTGCCTCCTGTTGCCCAGTAGGTAGCCTCCCATCCTCAGCCCACCTGGGAAAGTCAAGGCTTTACCAGAGCACTCTACATTTCCATTTGTCTGATTATGCCAAAGCAGAATCAAGTCATAATCCCCTTTGAGTTTCATACTTTTTTTGTGTGCAGCTAGTGATATGCGCTTATCTGCATAAGCGCTTTGAGGACAAAAAGGGGACAAATATTTTAGTAGGATATGGAGCCTCCTGGGTCCTCTTTATCCATTACAACTTCCTCCTTGGAAAGTGGGGGACAGCCCCACATTCTAAGTGGGATAGCCTAGCAAGTAGTCCTTAAGTAGGAAATGATCTCAGTGCCATTATACTTCCCATGGCACTTTCCCCCTCAATTGACATCATTCTCCTCAGGCAGGAAATGTGTGCAGTTGGAAAACATGTCCAGTGTCAGAGGCCTCTTAGGGAGTGATTTCAGATGTAGGAACACAAATGTGTGAGAACACTGATGGTACAGCACTTGGCAGGTGGATGCCTGAGTTTGGCAACTGACAGGTGCTTTGGTTATTTAGTACTGCACATGTGCAAAGGTAAAACATATCCATAGTCTTTGTGTGCTTGTGCATACACGATCCAACCAGGAAAAAAATGCCTGTATCTCCCTTGCCATGGTTGCCATGCAGCAGTTATCTGAATGGTAGTCCATGGTGTGAGTACATATTGAAGTGGTTTACAAGGTAGATCTCTGATTGCTACAACTCAGACCAAAACCCCCCCAGATATAATTAGAAGTGCAATAAGAACATGATAACAACCAGTGTTCCCTCTAAGCTGAATTAGTGTGAGCTAGCTCAGTTTTTTTAGCCTCTGACTCACATATTTTTGTTTTAGCTCACAAAGGATGGCCCCAGAGCAAACTAATTTTTGCAGTAGTCAAATCACTTAGTCACAACTTTAAAGCTGCCCTGAGCCCATTAGGGGAGGGTGGGATATAAATCCGATAAAATAAAAATAAAATAAATAAAAAGCTAGTAGCTCATGAAGCAGAATTTTTGCTCACAAGATTCCGCAGTGTAGAGGGTACATTGGTAACAACTATGTCTGACCACGACCAAAGAATCTCAGGAACTGGTTTTTATAGTTTTAAGCCCTGTACATACCTTGAGAGAAAATCCTAATATGTAAACTGAATGCTCTTGGTTTCTTTGGATGGATCTGGCAGTGGTTTGACCTGTGTCACCTGTGTTGAAAATTAACATATGATTTCTTTATGGCATACAAAAGATAATTATAAGCCTGTTCCACCCACCCCATCCCCATTTAGACAGATGTCTTCCTCTCCAGTCTAAGGCACACAATCAGCATTGATTTCTTTAGTATTTTGTCATTGTCTTACCTGTATCTGCTTTTTACATGCTGATATTCACTTCTTAAACTATTGAGAACTGTGATGCTACAACCCTTTAGTTGGAATGGTTGAGCTTCTAAAACTTGTGTGTCTGTGTGTATTATATAGTACTTTTAGCTGTTCAGATTCTTTCATATACATTACCTCAGCATCTTTACAGCCACAAGGAACAGACGTTAGTATTAGTAGCCTGATGCTGCAAATGGAAGTTAAGGATGAGAGATGATGATATGCCAATGGTCACCAAGTAAGCTCACAATGAAAACAGAGACTCTAATGAAGGATCTCCTCAAGGGAAGTCTAACCTGTGAGGCAGTCTGGACAATTATACAGTGCCACCAATGGGGGGTTGCCAATAGCTAAGGGAAATACACTATCTGACCTATTGAAGAATCTATCAATGATATCAACCAGTGTATAAAATGAAAAATATAAGTGTTTTCACCTGTTTCAACTTTTTTGATAGCAAAAAATAAATAAATAAATCCAGAAATTACTCCAGATTCTCAAATTAGTTTATTCTTATAGGTGTTTCTTTTTATAAGATGACACCCACACGTGATTGACATTGATCGTGCTATTTGTCTATCAAAACTGTTTTTTCAAAAATGATTCACATACTTCATTAGTTTAGCTATCATTATGTATAGCCTACAGGACTGGGTGGGAATAAAGGGGAGGATGGAGAGAACACAGCATTGTATAGCCCAACTTGGGAGACCACCAAGGAAGACTCTGCAGAGGAAAGCTATGGCAAACCCCCTCTTTTTTCACTTGCCTTGACAATCTCTTGCTGGGGTCACCATAAGTTGACTGTGAAGTGACAGCACTTTACATATACACAGAGGGAAATACATCTTTGACTTTTACACAGGATCCCAAATTCGTGGATTTTCCAGTTCAGTTTAAATAGTGTGATCTTAAGTAGAGTTACGCCCTCCTCAGCCCATTGATTTCTATGGGCTTGGAGTGGTGGACTGTACATTCAAGTCACAGCTGACTCACGGTTACCTTGTGGGGTTTTCAAAAGAAGAGACATTTGGAAGTGGTTTGCCATCATCTGCCTCTGAGTCACAATCCTGGGTATTTCTTGGAGGTCTCCCATCCAAATACTAGCCAGGGCAAACCTGCTTAGCTCCCAAGAGTCTGATGAGATTGGTCGAGCCTGGGCTACAAGGGTGTAGTTCTGCTTAGGACTGTACTGTTAGTGACTTGGGGCACTGTTGCCTTGTTCTTCACAGCTGGCAATAACTAAGAGCTTTCTAGCCTTATGTAATTTGAGTTTATTAAGGCTGGTATCAGTACAAGTTCATGGGCAGGGCATAAAAGATGGGCACATGTTCAGTGCTGATATCATTCCTGTATGCTATTTCTCTGCTGCATCATAGAATTGAATATTAGACTAATAGACCGCATCAAAAAGACAAATGAAAGTGCATGTGTGTGTGTATATATATATATATATATATAATAAACAATCAGGAAAAAAATTAATATGAGAATATTGTATATCTAGCCAAAGTAGGATACAAATCACCATCTCATCCTTGCTGTTCATCTTATTGTGAATGCTTGGTTACCAGAAATTTTAACCTCCCTGAGGAGGTTAGGGCCCTGCGAGAGCTTACACAGTTCCGCAGGGCCTGTAAAATGACACTCTTCCACCAAGCATTTGTTAATTAAGATCACAGGCTACAACAGACTCCGAAACATCTGGACCACCTCTAGCATGAACCTAAGATCTGTTTTTATATAGAACATCCAGCTGGAACAGCAGAATAGTAAAACTTGATATAAAACAGAATAGGCAGCTATCCATCTTATCAAACAGATTACCACCTCAAGATCAATATAGCACTTTTTAATGTTTTAATATTTTTATGTCTTAATGTATTTTTATATTTCATGTATATACATGAACATGTAAGCTGCCCTGAGCCTGCTTTGGCAGGGAGGGCGGGATATAAATCGAACAAACAAACAAACAAAATGAATAAAGTAATTCTACTTTGCAGGGAAAGTATGATTATAAACATTGGACTAACATATCACAGGGGCCCTTCCAATGTTGTTGGAATGCCTTTACTGAATTTTATGGCTTGCTAGCTTTTTTTTTTTTTAAGTACACATGAAGTTGCCTTATACTGAATCAGACCATTGGTCTATCAAAGTCAGTATTGTCTGTCTATCCAGACTGCCAGTGGCTTTCCAGGATCTTATGCAGAGGTCTTTCACATTACCTACTGCCAGATCCTTTTAACTGGAGATATTAGGGGTTGATTCTGGGAACCTTGGTAAGGAGATCCGTGGTACAGAGTGGTAAGCTGCAGTACTGCAGTCCAAGCTCTGATCACGACCTGAGTTTGATCCCGCGGGAAGCTGGGTTCAGGTAGCCAGCTCAAGGTTGACTCAGCTTTCCATCCTTCCAAGGTCAGTAAAATGAGTACCCAACTTGCTGGGGGAAAGTGTAGATGACTGGGGAAGGCAATGGCAAACCACCCCATAAAAAAGTCTGCCATGCAAACATCGTAATACAACTTCACCCCAGAGTTGGAAGTGACTGGTGCTTGCACAGGGGACTACCTTTACCTTTTACTGGGAACCTTCTGAAGCCAAGCAGGTGCTCTACCTCTGAGCCATGGCTCTCCCCACATTACCTCTCAACAGTGCTTTTACCAGCATGAGAATTGCTATAGTTCAGCTTGTTCTGCATCTCCTGGTGATGTTCCATGGGAGGTACCTACTCTACAGCTCCATCCTATACCAATTCTGTTCTAGTTCCTAGGACTAGAATAGATATTACTGATGGATGGGGGAGGGGGGAGGGTTAGAAGCAACATGGCACTGACCCCATAAATGTGAGTAGTAATTTTGTCCCACAGTTCTGTCCCATTCCACACCTACACTCCACAGTCTTGCTTTAGAAGATTAAAAGCATCTGGAAAGTGAAGCCGGTTTGACAAAGAAGCCAGTTACATTGTGACTCTGTAATCTTCAAGGAATTGCTGGTCAAGATTATATGTTGCAGATTTTCTGTGTGCCAAAATGGAGGGTGTTTTAATTTTTCCAGGGACTTAAGAAATTAGAATATTTTTTTTTTGCTCTTGTTTCCACATTATGACACAGCTTAATCATTCCTTTTATATGTTCTGCTTCAGGTGGAACTTAAAAGGATATTCCTCCTTTGTAATCCTGCAGTGCAGTTTCCCCCTCCCACCCAACCCAACCCAACAAAGAAAAAGGATTGCAGTGCACTAAATCCTACATGTGTTTACTCAGAAGTAAGACCCATTCAATTAAGTAGGTCTTTCTCCCTAGAAAACATGCTTACTATTGCAGCATTCCCTCAACAGAAGCTCCTCCCTTTAAAATTAGTTTACTGTTGGATTCTCTCTCTCGGCTTGGCTTCGCGAACGAAGATTTAAGAAGGGTGCAATAGTCCACGTCTGCTGCAGGCTCGCAGCAGACTGTTGGATTAATCATGTCCTGAATGGGTCTTGTCCCACCCACTGGCATTTGGCTCTTTAATTTCTACATTCCTCAAAACTCAAAATTTGTTCACTCTGTTGCTCAACAGCAGTACATTGGAGCGGCATCTGAAATCATTTGTATTCCTCCTGCTCCCCTGAGCTGTACTCTGCTGCCTCCTGTCCTTTCCTTTCCCCACCCTCATCCAGTTCTGGAGATACTTCATCCTTCCCCCTTCCCATCTCCTCTCAGAATTATTGACTACTGCTTAGCATCTGAGCTGGGTTGCTCCCCTCAGGCATGACTTCAACCCTTTCAGCCCTGGAGGATTCCTATGGAGTCCTCTCCCTCAATTATGTCAGCTGAATCTCATCCAGGTCAATTGGTTAAAGTGGTTTGTGACTTGATTGACCTTACCAATGGATGAGGACCACCACTTGCGCTCTTGATCCATGGCTTTTAAAGTCATGTGGGAGAAAGATACTGGAGCCTTTCATTAAAGTCATAAATACGTTGCTGCCTTGGGAGGGGTGTGTGTCTCCCTTGACTTTTGAAGGAAGCAATTATTACAACCTTGGCTTTAAAATCTTCATTGGCTAAAGAGGAATTGGCCAATTTAGGTCAGCCTCCAATTTGTCTTTTGGAGGGAAGGTGGTAGAGTGGGTTCAGGGCCCATCCACTATTGACCTGTTTCAGTGCATCTTCAAACCTGAGTTTGGAACAAAGTTTGGCAGATAATCTTCAGGTAAAGCTAGACCAGTCAGAGCTGCTTGTCATGACATGTAAGCCAAATTTTGAAGAGCAAGTAGATCCAGCAGGTGGGATAATGTGGTGTAAACAAGGGGTCAGGGCACAGTATGTTCAACTGGCAGTCACATTTATGTTGATCTCGGCATCCCTGGTTGCAATCTCTCATTATCTGACACAGATGCAATTAGAGAACTCAAAGTTCTTTTCTTTTTATATGCTGAGAAACTCCCTCTCATTAGTAAAGTGAAAATCTTTGTAAAGAGTCAGGAAGATATTCTTTAGGACCAACACCCACATTAATAAAGGATTCAGCTGTTGCATATTGTGGTTATACACTATATTCAAGTTCAAGAGGTTTAGAATATCAACCCAGTTAACGATAATGGCATCCAAGACATCTGTGAGGACTGGGCTGTGATTTAATTGGATTTAGCTGCATATTTTGATCTTTTAAAAAATGTGTATATTTCCCATGTAAGAAATAATCTCTGTTAGAAACTGAACTGCATAAGAAAGTCAAATATATGTCTTAAAGACTTTTTCTGCACTAATACTGTTTGTAGTTAGAATTTAACTGTTATGTTGGTTGAAACATTCCTTTGCATTACAAATACTCTCCAATTTCTGATTCAGATTAACAACTAGGCTGTAACATAAAGAGTGTGAGAGAACCTAAAAGCCATTAATATCTCACATGAGAAAGTGCCTAAAAAGATACTTGCTGTGGAAAATATTACTCAAAACTCAGTGAAGTTTTTATTTAGGATTTAGCTAGGATTACAATGTTTAATATATCATTGGAGTAAGCCCCATTTAGCACAGTGGGACTTACTTCCAAGTATACCTGCATTGGAAAATAGCCAGAATTCAAGATAAGATTCTGAGTTTGGATGCTGCATTTTAGAAATCATTGGGGGGGAAAACCACTGGGGAAACATCTGTATATTGTTTCCCATAGCTAAAACAGAGGTGATTTAAATTATATCAATTAACACATGTGAATAACATAAAACCAATAACAATAGAATTCTCAGTACTTTAAGGTATAATATTTCTGTTTCAAGTTTTGCCATTCATAAAGCAAAAGTGAGCATAATTTTTTGTAAAAAAAATTCCACATTTGAAGTTGGAATATTGACTGTTATATCCCTGAGCACATGTTTCAATCCAAGTGTGATTCCATCAGAAAACTGTAAGCTTCTCTCATTATATCAGGTATTCCCCATCCTAATATCTAACAAAATACAATTTGAAACAGAACTCTGTGAAAAGCGATTGAATGTTCAGCACAGACAGGACTTTTTTGTAGAAAAAGCCCAGCAGGAACTCATTTGCATATTAGGCCACATCCCCTGACATCACCATTGTTTCATGCAGGGCTTTTTTTGTAGGAAAAAGCCCAGCAGGAACTTATTTGCATATTGGGCCACACCCCCTGATGCCAGGTCAGCTGGACCTGCGTTCCTGCTTTAAAAAAAAAAAGCCCTGAGCGCAGATCTGTATCTATAGCCCTGGCCTGGATAGTCCAGGCTAGCTCAATCTCATCAGATCTCAGAAACTAAGCAGGGTCATCCCTGGTTAGTATTTGGATGGGAGATCTCCAGTGTTCCCTCTAAGCTGAGTTAGTGTGAGCTAGCTCACAGATTTTTAGCTCCCAGCTCACACATTTTTATCTTAGCTCAGGAAAAATGGCCCCAAAGCAAAGTAATTTACACCATAGCTCACAACTTTAATGCCAGTAGCTCACAAAGTAGAATTTTTTGCTCACAAGACTGCAGATTAGAGGGAACATCGGAGATCTCTAAAGAATACCAGGGCTTTGAAGTAGAGACAGGCGATGGCAAACAACCAGTAAATGCCGCTTGCCATGAAACCCTCCAGGATGCCACAAGTCAGCTGTGACTTGATGGCACTTTTCACCACCACCACCACCACCATCTGTCTGTAAACTAATGTAACAGTTTAAAAACAGTTTAGTTTCTGCCCCCCACCACCAATATTTAGAGAGCTCCCTCGTCCACAGGGATCTACTATTGACTTCAAAAGAAGGACAGCATAGTTCCACCATTATGTCCAGAATTCTCCCCCTCCACTATCATTGAAATGGGAAACCTAAGAGTGGAGGAACCATGTGCATTAGTGTTGCCTGGAGATCTCCCAGAATTTCAACAGATCTCCAGACATTCCCCTGGAGAAAATAGCTACTTCGGAGGGTGGATTCTGTGGCATTATACCCTACTAACATCCCTCCCAAGGCTCCATCCCCAAAATCTCCAGGAATTTCCCAACCCAGAACTGGCAATCCTGATATATATATGTACAAATCTGAGTAAGTTGCTCCAGTGGGTTATACATGTTAGTATGCTGAAGCAAAACCAAAAAAGAACTTTATAAATCTATCAAGTCTCAGGTGGTATGAGTTTGGGGGGGTGGGATTCGAAATTGCCCTCCTGCCTAGAACACCACCCTGTGATGTGTAACATTTAAGAAAAAAAAAACAGCTGCAAGGGCTGAAATTGCAAAAGAGCAGGCAGCCTCCACATGGGGCAGGCACACACGGCACCTTCTGTTTTCAAGTGGGGCTGCAGATGACTGTTGAGGGCAGGGCTTCTCCCCACCAGGCAGCTGGCCAGTGGCTCTCATCTGGGGGGAGCCCAAAAAATTGGGGGATCTCCCATCCCCAACTGGGGACTGGCATCCATAATTTCTCTACTCCACATTGCCTATCCTACCCAGTTCTGCCAGCAAGATTCTATAGGAAGATGAAAAACCAGCTATTTGGGGGTTAAATTTAAAGGAGAGTCATGTGACTCCTGGTTTCCAGGAAGTAGAAACTATTGGAGTTAAAATGACTGTCGCCCCTGCAAAGGCCAGAGTCTTCCGATCTAGTTGTTCTTTATAAACAAATAAATATGTTACCTTTTTCTCTGGACTGGCTTTTTGCCCAGAGAAACTGAAGAAATCCCACTACAGTAAAGAAAGAAAGCTGTGTGTATGTGAAGACATTCCTGGACATGTTGGGTATTGTGTCCTGAGCTTGCGGCACAACACAATAGACTGAGAGGATTCAAAGATCTTCGTCCTGATTGGCTGCATAATTCAAACTGGCCTATTGGGAGGCAGTATCAGAGAATCCTAGGATCTGCCAAAGAGAATGGCCATCTGACAGCAACAAAGATCCTGTGAATTTAGGGGGAGGTATTTGTGAGTTTCCTGTATTGTGCAGGGAGTTGGACTAGATGACCCTGGAGATCCCTTCCAACTCTATGATTCTAATGAAGGATCCAAAAAGGGTACAATAACAAGGTGTCTTCTGTTTCTTGGGGGCTGGGCTCACCCTGCCCCAACTGTATGGGGGCTGGGCTCACCCTGCCCCAACTGTATATATTGCCACCAGCTTTGAGTGTTTAGCAGTAGTTTATAGGCACTATGTAGACATGCTGAATCACTAACAAAGAGCTTTAATCACTACGCAAGAGCCTCCTCATGCATCGAACCCAGTATTTAACAGTATATTATTAAAGTCTTGGAAAACAGACAAAATGTTGAAATAGGTATAATGGAACCTGGTGAATCCACCCATGAGAAGACTTCCAGATTTTCAGTCTTGTTAATATGAAGGAAAGATGTGAACCAAAGGAATTTCAGTTCCTTCATCTACCTGTTCTCCAGTGAATCTTCCAAGTAAAGAAAGCACCTGTCCATTCTTGTCTAGATTCAACTACTAGTAAACAAGGGTGCATGTCTTAGCTCAGGTCAAAGGGAAAGGAATGGAACAAGGCCCCACGAGGTCTATAAATGTGTCTGTGGGATGCCCTAAGAGAATGGCAACCTTTGCAACTAAATCTGGAAGACTGCCCCCTTGAATCTAGCATTTACAGTAAACATTCCCATGATTGGGACAGGCTGGTGACTGTACAGCAACAAGGGTTACCAGGCCACCAGTGGAAAAGTTGAGGGCAAGGACATGGGGGAGTCAGTATGTTTTCTGTGTTACCATAAAGTTTCCAGCAATTTCTAGAGCGACCCTGTCACAGCTGGGTTTCCCAGAAAGTGATGTAGCAATGTAAACAACACTGTCAGGTTGTATTTTTTTCCTCCCAATGAGTGCAGCTACCAGGATGCCTTCCACCCTAGCAGGAGGCCTGGCAGAACTAACAGAAACACTGAATATTTTAGTCCAACTGAGTCACACCTGGAGGGTTCAACAGATATTATATCTTGTGTGGTAAATGCCTATCCTAATGTGATCTGGATGTCCCCGCTTAGATTGATCTTGTCAGGTCTGAGCTGCTAAGCAGGGTTGGCCCTGGTTAGCATTTTGATGGGAGAGCACCGGAGAAGACTAGGGTTGCTATGCAGAGGCAGCCAATAGCAAACCACCTGTAAACCTCTTTTGCCTTGAGCCATCTGTGACTTAAATATATTGTTAAAAATAATGCCCTTTTCTCATAATAGCCTGCTTATTTACCAGAATATGAACACTAAAACTGCATTCAGATATTACACAAAGCTTCAGTTTGCTGCAACAGGCTTTTTCTTGGGCCCATGAAGTCTTCCTCCCCACTTTCTGGCACAGAATCTGAATATAAGGATTCCTGATTTGAAACAAATTCCATTTCCCTGTGGTGTACAAACTGGAGTTTTGTTTACTCCTCACAAACCTGGATTTTAAACCATGGTTTATTTGTGGTTTCAGATCTTAGTGTGTAAGGTTTAATCAAACTCTGTTTCACCAGTGTCTACATTGCTATGTCATGAGAAACTGGAGTTGTATCAAACCAGGAATGCTTAATCATGCTTCTTGCAAAAAGAAAGGGGGGGGGGGGTCTGTGTGGATGCAAGAAACAAAGGATATTGGTGTCTGTCATATCCATTTGCTGCTGTCATATTAGATTGCTGAATGCAGTCCAAAAGAATGCCAATGTAATTCCAAACGGGTTTTGCCTGGTGGGTAGATATGTAGGTATTCTGTTTCCTTTATCTAAACCTGTTTTTAGAGAATGGAAAAAAATAACTGCTAAAAGATTTCCTCCAGTTACTAAATAACTTCTGTTTCCTTCACTTCCTTCACATCCACTGTTGTCAGCAGATAATCTCTAACCTCGAATTACAATTTGTGAGTTTATCTAAATAATAAAGCAAGTTTGTCCAAACAAAGAAGGAAAATAAAGAGGGGAAATGGCATTTAGATCTTGTATGGTGAGGGCTGACTTACGGTGACTCTCAGTGTTCCCTCTAAGCTGAGTTAGTGTGAGCTAGCTCACAGATTTTTAGCCTCCAGCTCACAGATTTTTGTTTTAGCTCAGAAAGGATGACCTGAGAGCACAATAATTTATTCAGTAGCTCACAACTTTAATACCAATAGCTTACACAGTAGAATTTTTGCTCACAAGACTCTGGCAGCTTAGAAGGAACATTTTCGAGGCAAGAAACAAACAGGGGTGGTTTGCCGTTGCCTGCCTCCACTCCATGTCCCTGGTATTTCTTGGAGGCCTCCCATCCAAATACTAGGCAGAGTCGGCCCTGCTTAGCTTCCAAGATCTGACAAAATTGGGCTAGCCTGGGCTATCCAGGCCAGGGCCTAGATCTTGTATAGACAGTCTCTATGATGCTGTTTGTGTCTATACAAGAAAATATTCTTGTAAAACTACTAAACAAGATCTGAGAATGTAATTAGACATTTTGCACAAATGTGTATGTTTATGAGTGCCATCAGGCTGGGAAATTCCTGGAGATTTGGGGGCAGAGCCAAGGGAGGGAAGATTTTGAGACAGGGTTATCCCTCTAGGACCTGAGTTTCTTCAAGACTCTAAAGCTGTATAATGGAGTCCACCCTGCAAAGCTCCCATTTACTCCAGGGGAATTGATCAGATGTAATTCCAAGAGATCAGCTGTAATCCCAAGAGAGCCCTAGGCCATACCTTGAGGCTGGTAACCCTACGTGTATTAGAGCACCAGTACAGAGAAGCAACTTCAGGAGGAGACAGTTTTGAGCAGAGAATTGGAATGCTGAGAGTTGCTTAATTGTTTTTCCAACAGCTGGTCTGCATACTCACCAATCAGCAGTTACCCTGAAGAGTCATGTTGTTGTTGTTCAGTCGCACAGTCGAGTCTGACTCTTTGCGACCCCATGGAAAAAGTCACACCAGGCCCTCCTGTCTTCCACCATCCTCCGAAGTCTGCTCAAATTCGTGTTTGTTACATCAGTAACACTGTCCAGCCATCTCATCTTTTGCCGTCCCTTTCTTCTTTTGCCTTCTGTCTTTCCTAGCATCAGGATCTTCTCCAGGGAGTGCTCCCTTCTCATTTGGTGGCCAAAGTATTTGAGCTTCAAAGTATTCTGACCTTCCAGGGAACAGTCTGGGTTGATTTCCTGTAGGACTGACTGATTTGATCTTCTTGCAATCCAAGGGACTCTCAAGAGACTTCTCCAGCACCACATCTCAAAAGCATCTGTTCTTCTGTGCTCGGCCTTCCTTATGGTCCAGCTCTCACAGCCATACATTACTACTGGGAATACCATCACTTTGACTATACGGACTTTTGTTGGCAGGGTGATGTCTCTGCTTTTTATTATACTGCCCAGGTTCGCCATAACTGTCCTTCCAAGGAGCATTCAAGGACCAAGGAAGAGTCATACCTGTCTGTTAAAACAGAAAGACCACATTTCAAGGGCGCACTGCACATTATCAGCAAATACACCATGTATTAGTAGTCTTGCCACTCCCTGGTCTGGGCGGGGGATCCCCCAGTTTTGCAGGTTCCTCCCCACCACCAGCCAACCAGCTGGTGGGGGGAAGACCCACCCCAACAGCTACAATGTGCCTTTAGATCTCAGATAGATTCAGAAGCTTGCAACTGCTTCTGTTTTGGAAGGTGTGTGGGTGTCTTTAAATCTCAGTGAGACTGAAGCTTGGGGGGGGGGGGGGCAGGAAGCAGGAACAGCCACATGTGTGAGAGAATGAGGAAGCACAAGAGCCCAGTCCCTCTGTTTGTTTTGCATTCCTTTCAGAGCTGTTTGTGTAGTAAGATAGATAGTTAAGAGTTAACTAGAACCTGAGTATGGGATAGAGGAAAACTCCACCTCCTAGACCTCTCTCTCTGTAAGTTGGTTGAAATATAGCAGATTGTTACATTCAGCAACTCCGGTGAGGAAAGCTATCTATTCAATACCATTGCCCCAGGGAGATCACAAAAGTGTTGGCATGCAAACTATCTTGGCTACTCTGCATGTGTGTGTGAGAGTTCATTTTCATTTTAGTGGAAGTGCAACTGCTGTGGAACCATTTAAATACAGAAAAAGAGGAGGAGAAAATGAAGACTGTATTCAGGGGCACTGCACTGCACTGCTTCATTCATTCATTTATTTGGAATGGGGAAGTCTCCTGGCTCCACCCCCAGAGTTTCCTGGCTCCACTTCAAAAGTCCCCAGATAGTTCCTGAGTTGGACCTGGCAATCCTATATATTAGGACCAGGACACTATTTTCTTTTCTTTTCTTTTCTTTTCTTTTCTTTTCTTTTCTTTTCTTTTCTTTTCTTTTCTTTTCTTTTCTTTTCTTTTCTTTTCTTTTCTTTTCTTTTCTTTTCTTTTCTTAATTTGTATTTTGCCCTATTCTGCAAGTTGGCTCAGGGCAGAGAACAACAGAACTGAACAATATCAATTTATAATTACAATTAGCAGCAAATATAATCAATTAAACAGTAAAAGCAATACACTTGTTAAAATACTCCATTTCAGGCAGTAGACAACTAGTCAAACTATAATACAAATAAAGCTAAAATCAATGATGCAAGAATAGGCCCAAATGAAGATGGAATATCACAACACTAGTAATGTCTATTTCCTGTGCCCCTAAATGGCACCTTGGTATAATTAGGGTTATTTCGGGCTAGATGTTATTATTCTTTATACCCTTATACCCCTATTGTTGGTTATTAGGAGGAATTGAAGGGAAATAGCAGTCAAACAGAGTTTAAGCCTTCCAAGCCTATTGACTTCAAAAAACTGGACTGAACTGCAAATGTTCTTAAACTCACTGTGGTTTTGTAATTTGATATAGAATCTATCTTAGCGTAGGCCTTTGAACTAATGTTATGATATCCCTTAATACTCACATACATTGAATGCCTTGCTCTCACCCTGCTGAAATCTGAAATTGTGCCCCTGGCCATTCACTTTATTACTTTTTTATTTATGTTTGATATAGTATATCTGACTCTAAGGAATAGCTAAAATTCATTCTGTGGAGACATATATAGGTCCCATTTTACAGTATTATGCTCCCTGCAGCCATTCTAAAGCAATTTGGGCAGTGAAGTCTCCCCCACCCATTATTCAACAGGATTGGGATGTTTACTGATCAAGGGCACAAAACCTGGGCTCTATATGGGAACAAGAGCATCATTGTAGCTCGTTTGTTTAGCACTGAATGGGAGTGTGGGGCAAAGAGTCCCCTACAACAATATACTCAATTTTGAAGACATGGGAAGAAAGCAAAACTGGTCTGGCATTTTGCTCCAAATCAAATGGTCAGATCCTATTTGATTAGCTTTTAAGAAATCTCAAGGCCAGTAGAGACTTCAGATATCACAGGGGCTTGAACATTCTATCCGCTCCACCATGTTTGGAAGATAACATGAAACTCAGTCTCTTCTTGCTGACACCCATATGACATAGTCACCTCTCCACTTCATATTAGAAATATCTGAATCAGGTCAGAAGGCATTGGAAAATCTCTTGTGAATGGTCACTGTTTTCTTTTCAGGTAGGACTCCCTGCAGGTAGGTTGGGAATTTTGTGGAGACTTGGAGGTGGATCCTGGAAAGAGCAGCCATATTTTCTCCAGGGAACTGATCTATAGAGTCAAGGGATCGGTTGTAATTCTAGATGCCCAGGTTTCACTTGGAGGCTGCAAACCCTGTTGCAGGGTACAAACCAGACACAAAACTGGCCAAATAATACCCAAATGCAACAGATTTTATGGATCCTTTGCATTTAAAAACATATTTTATATGGCTAAAGCAGGAAAATGTCAGTAAAGAAATATATTTATTAAATCATAGGGTCTTGAGTCGGCAATCGCAGAATGCATCCTACAATAGAGTTCAATTTGTGTTGGACAACTCTTAAGATGTAACTGGCATCAGGTATGGCAGCTGAAGAAATTGTAAAAAAAAAAAAATAGAATTTCTTGATTACACTGATTTCAGTAAATCATCAAGACATCCTTAGTCTTAGTCTTACATTGACTGTGATCATACACACTAAATAATGCACTTTCAGTCTGCTTTCAATGCACTTTCCAATTGGATTATGCCAGTTCACACAGTGAAACCCAGTTGGAAAGTGCATTGAAAGTGAATCAAACGTGCATGATTTAGTGTGCGTGATCACAGCCATAGTGTACCATTCTGACATCTTGTCTCAGACAAAATGGAGGAAAGTAGAAAGGATACTGTAAAGTACTGGGGTTGGCGCAGTAAGAGACCAGAGTCGGAGAGTGATTTCAGCAAGCTTTACTTCAGGAACACACACACAGACTGAACTCTATTCAAACTTCCCGCTCTTTTATACAATTCTTGCCCCCTTCTGATTGGTCCTTAACTATCTACATGGATTGGCTATTTACAGGGCCCTAAGGGCCTATCAGGGTACAGTATGAGCCTAGATGTTGATTGGCTACTTATGTTTCAATCCTTCCCCTGATTGGGCACGCTTAGGCCTTCTCTGGAACCCTGGTGTGGAGTACAAGCTTTGGCTTGTTCAGCTTCCCTCCAAAAGTAACAGTTCTCCCATTTAAGCCTAGGACACAACAGATACAGGAAATGTCCAATGGAGCAACGGAAAGTGGAAAGGATACAGAATCATGTCCAATGGAGGAAAGTGGAAAGGATACAGGAAACAGCAGTTAGAGGTTAGATTGGACATGATGGCTTCCCCAGGTCTGACCCATGGACAGTACTGCCATTTTAAACTCTAATGAGGTAATTTTAAAATGCCACAAGGGCCCAGTGAGATGCTTTGGTTCCTCCCCCCTCCCACACACACTTTTAAAGCGCTGAAAGAGCCATGGGAGGGTACAGTCATTTCAGCACTTGAGGGGGAAAACAAAACCACCTCGTCCTGGTGCACTACAGCCCCATGGCATTTTAATTGCCCTATTAGGTTTTTAAATGTCAGCAGCATCAAGGGGTCAGACACTACCATGTCTAGGCTACTCTTGACCATGCAACCAGGGGCAGGTTCAGAAAGGGCCTCAGCTCCCAGCCATTCCTGGTCCCATTCTCTGAACAGAGCAAAAGCTGACTCAGTGCAGTGGCCGCTCCATTTCCTCTGCCATGGCTGCTCACCCACACCACACAGGGACAGGGCTTGTTCTTGAGGGTATTTGTACTAGCCAACAAGCAAGTGACTCTGTGTATAGGGGGTGCAAATATTTCAGTTTACCACTATATGTTCTGTTCAGCTTTTGCTCCCCAAGCTGCAGCTGTCTTGTGCAGCAGGTTACAAAATGAGGTGTATGTGGTATTGTGAATCATTGAACACACCAGTGTTGCAAGCCTGCAGCTTAACCCCATGGGGGGGGGGGAGGAGCCGGGGGCGGAACAACTGAAACCAAAACCTCCAAATACCATGGATTGGATTGAAAAAAATCAATTCCACTAACCGTGGAGCCTTCTTCAGGTGAATGAGCTGTGATTTACTATTCCTTCTCTAGACAAAAGTTCTACCATTTATGGAACAAAATCTTTTGATTCAACTCCCTATGGTGCTAAATAGTGGAAAGAAACTAATATACATTTTGAGGTAGAGTAAAATCCCTGAATCTGACTGCTGATCCTTTTTGTGTGAACATCAAGCCTTACTGAGGCCAGGCTGTGTTGATTCAAGAACACTTCGCATTTGATTGTTTGCTGGACCAAGTAATTAGTATACCTAGCTTCACATTATCCTTTCTTGCATTCCAGCGTACATCCCAACTCAGAGTTACCATCATCAAGTGATGTGCCTAGTATACAAAACATCCTGTCCTTCTAAAATATAAGTTCCCTTTCTTTGGGTAATATTACAATTTACATTATTATACCCAATACTAAATGCTCAGCAGGCTGGCCGAACAAGGTGCCTTAGTGATTGTTTTGCCCTTTCGTGCCTTCTGCACACTGCCGCTGGCTGAACCAGCCCTAAATGGCCTGTGGATATTGCAGAGAGGCTCCAGGACTCTAACCTTTGGACCTAATGTAATTTGCTCTGAAATTTTCTAAACCGTTTGGCTCAGCTGCTTGCTAGGGAGTATATAAGGACAGGTCCAAAAGGAGATGCCCAGTCTCTCTGTGGGCTAGGAGGAAGAGGGGAGAGGGCAGAGGAGCCAAAGGGTCCCTTGCTCAACATGGGCCCTCCACAGCTGTGGCTGCTCCTACTGCTCAGCAGTGGTGCTTTGGCACGTAAGTAACATCTTGGCATGATTGTGGCAGAGGGGAGGGTACAATTGTGTGGTGCTGTACAGGAGAGATGATCCCACATATATGACCTTAAAACTGACATGGGCTGGGTATGCCAAGGATCATGGTAATGTGGATGTTTACCTGTTGCCATGAGGGATTGTGACTTTGAAATCTGATGTAGACACACACATGCATTCCATTTGGCTGATTTTTATTTTACATGCTGTTAGTATATAGGCTTTTGCTTCTCTATATGCACTGAGTATGGCTACCTCTTCTCCTTTAAAGAGCCTTTTAAGATCATAACCATTTTATTGGTCCAAGGTGATGTGATAGGGTGGCACAGTTGTCAGGATGGTGTTTGGCGGCAGAGGTCCATGTCTGCCAAGGGACTTGGTTTATTCGATTTTGATCTGTCCCCAAGGTACTGTTTTGGACTTTCTCTATGGATAAAAAGAAATCAGTGGTCTACCTTAATGAAATGGAACAGGGCTACTAAAAGCTTGAAATTTAAAACAAATGCTCAGTATACCATACAGACTAAAATATTCGTTGCAATTGGTAGCCACAGACTTGGGGACATCCTTAAGGGACAGTCCTATGAAGACATGTTTAGGAATAAATCCCAATGAATGCAGAGGCTACCAATTTTAAAGTGCACACACATAAAGCAGACTCTGACCAGACATAGCAAAAGGAAGTTTTGACTCTCCAAAGCTCATATCCCGAAAATCTTGTTGGTCTCGAAGGTGTCACTCTACTCAAATCTAATAGAGCAAACAGTGTTTGTGATTAGGATGTTAGCTCTTTTAAATCAGTGTTCTCACTGATTTAAGATTATAGCTTAATGCTACAATGCAGACCCTTCAAGCTGAATGCCTATCAGTTTGGGTAGAACTTGTTTCCAGATTACCATGCTTAGGATCAGAATGCAAGCAGGATGTAGTCGCCTGCGGTGTAGCTTTGTTTCTTGCTTTTGATTGTTCAACATATTTTGGATGATGGAATTGTGGCTTATAAAGTTGCTTGGAAACTAGACCTATTGAAGAGGAAAGAAGTTTGGCACATGAAAGCTGCCGTAAGCATAATTTGTGAGATTCACTGGAATAGCAACTAACATCCATCAGCTCTTGGATTAAAAAAAAAGTTTGTTTAGATATTATGCTGGTTAAATGGGTTCTTTTTAAAGAATTCAGGCAAAGCTTGCAGTTAATCATATACCATTACTGTCTGTAGTCAGACTGCCTCTGAAGAGCAGGAGTCCCTTTAACAATGCCCTGTCCTTTGAAAGCAAACATTGTAAGAAGTCTCACTTGCTGAAAGCAGAATGTACATTTGTCTGGCATACAGATAAAATAGTTTGCAGTATGTTTATTTTCAATTATGCAGTCAGTTACATGCATTTTTCTTATTCATTGGCTGGCATGTATCACAGCATTTCTGGGGATGAAAGGATTTCTGCATTGTGGTACATTACTTTCTTTCCTCCCAGCTCCTGCTACAGCCCCTGATCCAGGCTTTGCCAACCTCCAGGTGGAACCTGGAGATCTCCCAGAATTAGAATTCAATTCCATGTGACAGAGATCAGTTGCCCTGGAGAAAATGGCTGCTTTGGAGGGTGGACACTATGGCATTATACCCTGTCAAGGTCCATCCCCAAATCCCATCCTGCTCAGATTCCACCCCCCAAATCTCCAGGTTTTTCCCCACCCAGAGATGGCAACCCAAGTCACCCACCATAGGTGGAAATCTTGTCTTTGAAAATGTTCCAGTGGATCCAAATTATCTCAATTCACTAATGTAAAATATTGGCTCTTATTAACTGTAGTATTATTATTAACCAGAGGTTTATAAAGCAAAATTAGCCTGGTGGTTCAATCTACAAAACACTTCAGTCAATACCTTGTCTCAATTGGACCCTGCGTTAGGCCTGTGAAGTCAAATGAATTGTATGTGTAAAGTGCATGGTATCTCCTAGAATCACATATAGTTGGAAAGATAGTTGTCCTTTTTGCATTTCTGTTTCAGTTCTTAGAACATCAAAAGACTATTTAATCCTCTGTAGCCTCACTATACACTAGTGAAGTCTTGGTTGTGGTGGTGGTGGTTAGACCAATTATATCCCCAGGACCAAATTTTCTGTGGTCTGCTCTCCTCAAAGAATAGGTATACACTTTTAGTAAATAATAATAATAATAATAATAATAATAATAATAATAATAATAATAATAATAATAATAATAATAATAATATTTTATTTATACCCCGCCCTCCCCGCCGGGGCAGGCTCAGGGCGGCTTACAGAATGTGGCAAAAGCCATGTTAAAACAATAAAACAGTTATACATTTCAATAGCATTTAAAATTTACCATTCAATTTACATAATATAAAAGTCTAAAATCAATCTAAAATAATCTCATCATTTTCCTAGTACTCCTAGTACTCTGCCTATGAGCTCTTGCAAAATCTTTCCAAAGTACAATGGTGCTAAATCCCACACAAACTTCCTCTTAGCACCAAATTGTTTAAACTGTTTTAAATTATTTATTTTAATGTTTAATTTAATTGTTTTTATTGTTATTCTATTATGTTCGTGAGCCGCCCTGTGCCTGTGGCAGGGAGGGCAAGATATAAATCAACTAAACTGAACTCTTTATGGCTATGCTGCTTCTGTGATAAACCAGTGATGAGAAAAGAAGGGCCACACCAAGCAAGGACCAAACTACAAGCGGCCATTGGTACAGTGGGAACTCTGAGACTTCTACATGTTTCACACATGCTGCACCAGGGGAATCTGAAACAAATGCAAGAATAAGTAAAAACCTTTTAAAATGTTAATTTTAAAACATACTTTTAAAAGGCAGAAATTCAAAATCCCCCTGGTAAAGTGTATGCAAAACACATAGGGGTCTCAGGGTGAATTAAAATTAATCCTCCCACTATGATTCTTCGGTTTTGCATTATGATCAACCAGGTATTTTACATTTGGTTCTGGATACCAGTTGCTTCTGGGCTTGAAAGACAGTGTAAAACCAATTGCAATTTAATATGCCATTTTCCTTTACAGAACATGATGGGTCAGAAGGTGAAAATTCAGCGTGCTCAAGTAAGCCCTTATCTATTCCTTTATGGCAGACTTTGTTTCACATTGCCCAGTGACTTCTTAGCTGTGCCTTTCATAGAGTAAATATGCACATACATAATGGAGCAGTTAGGCCACTGTGTTTTCTTTAGATGCACAATCTTGTCTGTTGGGAAATGTTATGTATGTAAGTGCTGTTATGTAAGAGCTGTCAAAACTCACAACTAACATATGGCCACTGCTTGTAGAAGGCTGCTGTGGTAAGCACTGATGGGTTAGACACTGATGACTGGCAACCCCCATCCCCACAAAGCAGATTTTAAACTGGCCTCTCCACAAATGCTTTATGTAGACGTTTTGTTTTGAAGCACTCCTTCTACATTTATTCTGTTAGCTGTGCAAGCAGTGGTTTAAAAATAAAAAGAGGGAAACAGCTTGCTGGTGCTTAGTGGAAAGGGTGAGAGAGATCAGTGAATCAGTGTTCTGTTTTCTAGTCAGTATGTCTGTCAAACCCATTCTTGGGGTGGCCAAGAGTCAAGCTTTACAAAATGCTGTATGCCAGTCTGTATTGTAAAAAAAAAAAAAAAAGTTATGTATGTAAGTGCTGTCAAGTCACAAGTGACTTATGGCCATTGCAGCAAGGGGCTTTCAAGCAGGGTTGCCAGCTTTGGAATGGGAAATACCTGGAGATTTGGAGGGGAAAACCTGAGGAAGACAGGGTTTGGAGAGGGGAGGGACTTCAATGTGGTATAATGCCTCAGAGTCCACCTTCCAAAGCAGGCATTTTCTGCAGATGAACTGATCTGTGTTACCTGGCAATCAGTTGTAATTCCATGAGATCTCCAGACCCCACCTGGAGGCTGGCAACCCTACCAAGAAGAGGTGTTTGCCATTGCCTTCCTCTATAGAGTTTCCTTTGGTGGCTTTCCATCCAAATACCAGCTCTGCATTGCTTCCAAGATCTGATAAGGTGGGGCTGTACTATGTGGCCTTCACTCCTCTTAAAAAGAAATTTGACCATAATGGGATCGCTTCTAACCCTAGCAAACTTCTAGAAACCAAAAAGGAGTTGCTTAGTTTCAAAAATATGCTATGAAAATAAATGGTTGTAGCTGTAGTTAAAGGTTTGTTCTTTTTGCATTGTACAGATTTTTGTTAGTGCAGTTTTAAAAGTTATTTCAGTTCAAATAAAATTAAAATAAATAATGCACGTTTTATCCAAGGTGCAAGCAGTCAAATTCTTTTCTCACTTTCCCAGCTAATTAACTATGTGCCTATCTATCAATCTACAATGAGACATTACAGTAAATGTCCAAAACTTGAGGAGGCTAACAATCATATGTAAATTCTAGCAATCACAGAAAACTTTTTGAATGTCTGAAAATCTGAGACATACTGAATGCTGTTACCTGTTATAACTATTAGCATTCATATTTGGATCTTATATGTGGGCCAATAAAACAGATTAATCTGGAGTTGTTGGAGTTGTTTTGGGCATTTACATATAATAAGAGCTTGAAAATAAATGGCTGACAGATTGAAATATGAACATGACAGAGGTCAAGCATCAGAAAATGCTGATGAATAACCTCTGTAAAGAAACATGTTTGTTCCTGACTGCTTGACTTGATACATGGTGTTCATATTCAGGGTCAAAGTATATGATGAGCTGGTGGTTTGCTATCTGTCCCCGATAAGCATTGTTTTTCTTAGTACAGTGCTTTAGCACCATCTACAGACCATCTCAACTAACTTGCCTTTCAACCCCAGCTCAGAAAAAAATTATGTATTGCTCAGTTTTCTCTCAACTAGTTTGAAAAATTGGATCCAAGTCCATTACATTCAATAGCATTCATTCCACTTTTATTTATTTTTTTTTAAATATAAGAATTACACCTGTAGGCATCAGTAGTGGAAAGAACAATCTTACAAACAGCAGAGGAAAAGGCTGCGTTGTCCTGTTAGTATGGGAAGCAAAACCACCTTCCCATGGTAGCAAGTATAGGCAATGAGATTCACAAAATAAAGTATCGTTGTGCCTGTTGGTTTGTGCTTCAGAATTCACAGGGCAATACTACGAGGAGTCATACCCTTCTAAGTCCGTTGATTTTGTGGACTCAGAAGAATATAACTCAAAGATTACTCATGAAGAAAGCTGTCATGGTATAGCCCAATCTTGTCAGATCTTGAAAGCTAAGCAGGGTAGATTCTTGGATGGGAGACCACCATGGTCTCTGCAGAAGGAGGCAATGGTGAACCATCTCTGCTTGTTACTTGCTTTGAAAGCCGCTTGCGAGGGTTGCCATCAGTTAGTTGCAACTTGACAGGACTTATGTATGTAAGACTATGCCTATTTGGCAGCTGTAGTGCACATATACTGATTAACTGCTTGGCAGCATCAGGACTGAATCCAAAGGTTATTTTCTAGTGTTCATGGAACAAGCAGGCAGTTTCTGCCAAATCCTTTTCTGGCTTTAGGTCTCTGGGCTTCCTCATATAATGCTGGAGGAAAGGGAATGCTTAGGAGCAGCACAGGATGTGAAGCAGAGGGGGAGATGTGCAATGCAAGGTGGATAGGCAAAAATCACTCACTGCCATCTGCTGGCAGAAAATTATCTTTGTATTTCTGCCTAAGTTATTTTCAGATAAATGCTGTATCTCTTGTATGGTTATACTCCTTGCCAGGGCTTTTTCTTGTAGCAGGAACTCCTTTGCATATTAGGCCACACACCCCAATGTAGCCAATCCTCCAAGAGCTTACAGAGCCTACTGTAAAGTTGAAGAGGATTAGCTACATCAAGGGTGTGTGGCCTAATATGCAAAGGAGTTCCTGCTACAAAAAAAGCCCTGCTCCTTGCTACCCTCAAGAATCTTTCTAGGGGAACAGAGTTGGAGCTGACTACTCTCCTCACTCGTTGCTGGAGATATGGTGTCTGGAATAAGTTTCCTCATTGTCTGAACTGCATTGTTAGAGCGATCAGCGCTGACCATCTTTTCCATGGTATTTGAACATTGTAAAAGTCCTGGGCCTACAGGCCTGGGTACTGGTAGGGGCATATTTTTACTCCCATGCAGAAGCCTTTTGTTATGTAGAGCCACATACAGAAGAGAAAATAGCACTGCAAAGTTTGGTTTCACACAGACATCCCCCTTGCTTGAAAATGCTGAGATTGATTTATATGTCAGTGTATTAAAAATCCACCCCACTGCTTTAATCTCTGACCCTGGTGAACCTCTTCAGTCCCCTTATGCCATGCTGAGAGATGAAGGTCATGTTGAATGAGCAAGCAGGGCAGCTCAAATTCAGAGAACAGCTGAGATTTTTCACTTCTTTAGAGATGCTGCATGTGCACATATCATCAGTCTCATTAGCAGAAAATTAAAGAAAAGTTATTGTAGTGCCAGTTCACTCATTACACAGAGGTAAACTTGCCACTGAGTGTACACTTATCACAGAACTGCTGTTAGTTCTCGTTGCCCATGAGCTTTCATGGAGTATGCATTTGTGGCATTCACACTTTACATTCTTTGATGTGGCACACAAGAACAAAAAGGTAATGCATGAAATGGCACTTAACAATGAAAATATATTGTGGATTTCCAGTTTTTTCAGATCCAGGGTTCTGACTACAATGCAGGGGGCTGTGAGTGGGAAACAAAATACATTTTAAACAGTTGTCTATAAATTTCCAAGCCTTTTCTGTACACAATTTGCTATATGAATCAGGATTCAACATGCAGAACACATTATCTCAAGAAAGAGAAATACCCAAACCGTATGCAGAGTAAGAGCTCTAAAACCTGGTTTCTTTAAAAAGCAAATGTTAGCATATTGCAGTGATTTAAATCTGAAAAAAGTATGTGTAAATGAATACATGCATGCTTTCCTGATTATTCCTTGTAGAAGACACAACCAGATTTAAGCACTTGAGAAATTATGTCTACAGCTATGAAGCAGAAACAACAAGTGGAGTGTCAGGAACATCAGATTCACGAACTGGCTCCAAAATTAGCTGCAAGGTAAGGAATGAGAAGGAAGAAGTCCAAGTTGAATGAAATATTTAATAATGACAACAGAACTTCTTTTGTCCTGCTGGTTCCTTTGTATTTGTTCAGAACCATGTAATGACTAAATCCTCTTGTGTAATTTATTTCCCTAATTCAAAAATGTTCACAGCAACTGAGAACCTTGGCTGTCTGGCTGTTGTACTGTCTACCTAGAGCACCAGCAGACAGCCTATCGAGCCTGCTGGAGGTTATAGCAGGCTGGGCCTTGGAGCTCAAAAGTTCCCAAGACTAATAGTGTTGCGTCCATGTTGATGCTGCTGCCTCCTCACAGGCATCAGACCTGGTGTCTTCCGTG
Source organism: Heteronotia binoei (assembly GCF_032191835.1). Taxonomy (NCBI): domain Eukaryota; kingdom Metazoa; phylum Chordata; class Lepidosauria; order Squamata; family Gekkonidae; genus Heteronotia; species Heteronotia binoei. The sequence continues at coordinate 37,547,102 of NC_083223.1, forward strand.
GCAGTGCTGGAATTCTCCTTATCTCTTAATCAAGGCTGGGAGATTGGGAGACTTTTTTCAGGGAGGATTAAAAAAAAAAAAAGTGGAGAATCTTTCAAAACTGGAACCTACTACCTGCCAAGATGCAGTCTGGCCTGCCCTTTCAGCATTCTACTACCACCTCATACTTTTGCATGGGGAAACTAGGCCTGGGAAAAGGAGAACCCCATGATTGGCACTGGTGGACATTATTCCCTACATCTCCTTGAAAGGAAATTAGTTGCTTGAAGCAACTCTATCTGCCCTCTAGTCTGTGTAGGCTTCTCTGCCAGGAGGAGTTCCTCTGCTACCTACCTCCACACTTATCCATTCCACCTTCTCCTGGGCTCATGATAATCAGGGACTGCAAATTGCCTCAAGCTGTTAATAGTAGTATGCTGAAGTCGAGACAACTTGCAACATCCTAGATTGGGCCAGCTTGCTTATTTATTTAGTTCAATTCATATTTACCTACTACTACCAGGGGGCCACAATGGCTGACATCATCCGCCTCTCTTCCCTTTTACGCTCACAACAATCCAATGAAGTAAGTTAGTCTTTCTTGTGACTGTCCCAAAGTCACCCAGCCAGCTTCCATGGCAGAGGAAGGATCTGAATGCTCAAACTTGTCCTTCCTATCTGATTAGAACTCCCAGAAGGGTTATGGATGGTTGTCAGAGGCCCTCACATGTTTAAAGAAGATACGATGAAGCACCTGTTGGGAAAAACAAAAACTCTCTGGATCCATCCAGTCTTGATCTAGTCTCTAGTATTCTATTCTTGGAAACTTAATGGAAGTTGTCAAGACTGGAAAGATCAAGAAAGGGCTTTTTTCAATCAGTATTTCATCACATCCTCTTTTAATGTGCCAGGAACTCTGGGACAACATGAGGAACTTCTTTCAGCCTGGTTAGGACTTGAATTGGAGATGTTAGGGAGTATGGCATATGCAAATCAGTTATACTAATGAGCTCTGGCACCTCTTTTTCTACAAAATGACCCCTGGTAGATACCTACTCATAATATTTAACTGTGGGCAGTTTGTTGCTACCAGTCTTAAAGCTGTGTTGTTAATCTGTTACACTCTTTCTGTTTCAGGTTGAACTGGAGGTCCCGCAACTATGCAAATTTGTGTTGAGGACAAGCCAGTGTAGCCTCCGAGAAGTGTCTGGAGTGAACCGTGAGAGAAGGGCTTTGTTGAAGAAGTCAAGGAACTCAGATGAATTTGCTGCTGCCATGTCCCAGTAAGGAGAACTAACTAAATAACCTTCTATTAAAACTTTGTTCTTTTTGTTGTAAAGCTTTATGAATTTGTCCATCTGCTGTGAAGATGCAGAGCAATGGTGTTCAAAAAGCTGACCTAAGGTTGGTGCCTGCCTAAAATTTCCTCACATACAAGGAGGCAATTTTTGCCAGTATCTCCTCCTGTGGTAGATTTCTGACTCTCTCCAGGCTACTCCTGGGAATTCCCCAGGAGCAGCATTTTTGAGGGTATTTGGGTGTGCAATGTGAGAGCAAAAGCAAAAAGGTTGTGCTTCTGTGGACCAAAACCTTACTGTCTGATGAAGGTTTAAGCCAGATTCAGGCTCTAGAGAATTGTTAGTTTTAGATAATATCCCAAAACAGATCTAAATGCTTATCTCCTTCAGAGTTTTTTGACTCAGCCATTGGTCGCATAATGATATTCCATCACTTGTTCCCGTTCTAGGTCAGAAACACAGAACAAACAGAGTTTGGTTGAGTGACCAAACATTCCTGGTAATGCAGTGCCCAGCCCAGCCCTCTTACGTGCCTCCAACAGTTTGCTTCTTTTTGTGTCTCTGGTTCATTGAGCATACTAATGCTCTTAGTGGCTATACTTTTGTGTCTCGTGAGCAGGGCCAACATTAGCATACCCTCAGGTGAGGCAGCTGCTAAGGCCCAGGGCTTCTGGTGGGGCCCACTGCTAACAATCCCTGCAACATACTATTTCCCTGCTTGCTCACTTGTGAGTGCTTCACCACCCATGTGGCCAGCTGTACACATCAGGGGAAAGGATGCAGACAGCGCAGGTGTCTGGATTGAGCAGCTGATGTGTGAGAGGAAAGTCTCATTCATGGAAATGGCTGGGTGTTTGCTTGAAACTTGGCTATGGATCTAACTGGAATCCTGCCTTGGAGCTGGAAGAAAAAAACCTTAAAATTTATGTATCTCTTTTGTCTGTGCAAGACCACACACAAGAAAGGAAGAATTGCTATTCTTACAGCATAATTATTGGACATCCCACTGATTTTTCACAATTAGAAATGCAACTTTGATTAAGAACAAAAGAAAGCTTTTGAATTTTTTTTTTTAAGTACTAAACAATACGATAGTGGTTTGTTAATACTGGCCATGCAAACATTTTGCTGGGTGTCAACAGTATCATGTCAGGCTAGGACCAGGCACAGCTGCATGTAGGAAAGAAAAACTCATGCACATTGTTATAGCAACACAACTGTTTTTATAAAAAAAAATGTTCAGCAGTATATATAATATACAAAGGAAACATTATTTCATCAAGTCATACTTTTAAAATAAATTGTATCGAACTAAGATGGTTGCAGCTTATTTGTCAGTACTTGCGTGCAATGTTGAATCTGTTTCCTTGTGGTCCACACATTGATCAGAAAACTACCAGTTCTCTGGCTGACAGCAAACTCTATGATACAGCTATGGAAGAAAAATTATTTTTTACTCACAATAATGTTTTCTGAATGCAAATGATGGTTGGGGAAAAGGAAGACAATGGGCCTGCATATTTCAGGAATTTGAAAACAAGTGTTCACTTACATTGTAGCACACGAAGTTCCTTATCTCAGTTGGTTTTGGGACATAGTATATGAAGCAATAGTCTTGACTGGTAAACAAATCATTTTGTTCCCACAAATACCTTATTTATTTGTTTGGGGCAGGTATGAGCTGAAATTCACTGTTCAAGATGGGAAGAAAGTTCAGCTATATCCTGAGGAAAATGAACCTGTACACATACTGAACCTCAAGAGAGGCATTATTTCGGCTCTTATAGTGCCAATGGAGACAGAAGACAACGTCTATACACTTTCTATGGTAAGTTATGTGGTTATCAAGGATTTTATCTGCCTTGAAACTTATTCACAATAATTATTTGTAAGAACAAGATGAAGTCCCTACAGTCAATGGGGGAATCTCGATGCGGGGGTAATCAAGCTTGATTCCAACTGAATTTAAAGATACAAATGATATTATTGATGTTTCTCTCATTCAAGGATACTGTATATGGGCAGTGTAACAGTGAAATTGAAATAGAAGCCAGGAAAGGCAACACAGCTGCAGAAATTGCAATCAGAAGAAATCTGAAATCCTGTGATAACTTCAACCCCATCAGAAATTATGTCAGCCCACTTGCCCTCATTAAAGGCTTGGTAAGCAGACCAGGACAGCATAAGCGCTTTTCATTGTATTATATATTACTGGTACCATAGACATTCAAATATCATCACCACAGGTATCCTAAAGCCAAACTTTTTCAATTTTCCAATATACTCTGTTTGCATTTTAATCTCACCCTCCCTTGAAGATGCTCCACGTGGTTTATGTGGTTTTTCCTTCCCCATTTTATCCTGAAAACCCTACAGAATAACTGTCCCAAAGTCACCCAGCGAGTTTCACAACTTTGTAGGGAACTGAATCTATTCTACCAGAATGATTAAAGTCCAACACTCTACCCATTATTCCATGCCAGCATTCAGTCTGCTAATGTCTTTTTCTGGAAAGAAAAAATAATAATATCTTCATTAGAATCAACCAAGATTCACAGTGTGTCAAGTGAGGTGTTGAATTATGTGTAACGTTATCTTATCAGATTTTAAAAAAATACATCAGGGGAGGAAAAGATGGTTTGCTATGGGCCTTAAGCTCTATCTGCACTTTGCTTGAGTCCTCAGATGAAAACAGAGAAAGCTGTTTGCTGATTAAATAGACCCTGTGCAAAATACCTCAGGTTATACTGAGGCACATTTGTAAAGAGAATTGTCCTTTGAAAATACAGAAACCAAACATAACATCATTTTGTCTCAGGAATGAAGTCCTGGAGATGTTAGTTTGATGAGTACAAACCAGAGATCCATGCCATGATTAGACTTGAACTCACTGGGCCATTCAGCCTCATTAGGGTTGTTGTGAGGAGGAAATTGTGTCAGACTAATTCCCCACTCACCTTGTTCTGGGTTTGTTGCTTCTTTTCCCATGGTACTTCTGCTGGACTTTGCACAAGCTGCCCTGGGGCAGCGAGTTGCCCCGCCTCTTTTCAAGTTCCCTCCACAGCAGGCAGGATCCTCTGAAAACCGGTTTCTGCCTGTCGCGAAGGGAACTTGAAAAGAGGCAGGGAAACTTACCGCCCTGGAGCAACAAGATTGGAACAAGACTATGGAGAATTGGTCTCACTCATCCATATATGCCACTGTGAGCTCCTTGGACAAAAGGAAACATATAAGAATTGAATGAAACAACCAGTTGCCAAAGTGGTAACTTACTGTAGTTTGCATGTCAATACTAGGTAAATCAATCACTTGTATTATCCTCACAAACAGTGAGTAGAGTGAAACTACTAAGGATGGGCACAGACCTAATTTTGTCACAGACTGGAGGCCAGTTTGTGGCCTGTTTGCCATGGGCTTTTTAAAGCAGTCCGTTTGGTTCGTTGGAGCAGCCTGTAGGCCAGACATGCTAGCTCACAGGGAATGTTTGAAACCCACTGGCTCCATGCCACAGCAGAGGTGCAATCAAGAAGTGGGCTCAAGAACTCACTGGCATCACACTGCCACAGCGACACAACTCAGATGTGGGCTCAGAAGGAATTTAAAGGCCTTCTGCATCCACTTCCAGGTCTCCATCAACTTCACAAACCATTAACTGATTTGTAAACTGGGAAAGTCTGTGGAAGCTTGTGGTTTGTAAAATTCATGAATCACAGACCTCCATTTTTTCCAGACCATGTCCCTCACTAGTTACCATAGTTCAGTACTTGGTGATATATCTAGAGAACTGGGAGAGTGGTAAAGTTCCTCTTATTACTTAGAAGTACAGATGGCCAGCTGGACAAAGAGTTATTGTTTCATTAGTGTTGACTGTACACTAACTCAGCAACAACCTGTTCCACAGAATGTGCCATTATCCACCTTGATAAGTAGCAGCCAGCACTGTAAGAACAGCATCGATCCAAAGAAAAAGCATGTAACTGAGGTAGTCTGCTCTGAAAAACACCTGTTCCTGCCATCATCATACAAGTAGGTTTCATAGCATATCCCTCTACCATTCTTCATTAGGCACTGCAGCCATGGTTGAAATTTATAGTGGATATTCAGATTAACCCCAAAAATGTATTTTTCCCCATTACTAACTAGAAATCAGTACGGCATGATGGCCGAAATCACACAAACTCTGAAACTTGAAGACACCCCCAAAATCAACCACAGAGACATGGATGGTAAGGCTTCAAGTCCATGATGTATATGTAAATGGGCACTATTCATCTTGTCACAGAGAATATGTACATGTCCTCTCCCAAAACATACAGACACCTTAACATAACATGCTTCTTTAATTGTTATTTCATGCAGATGTGCGAACCTGCCAAATTAAAAGGCAGTGGCTTTAAATTAAGAAAATGTGAGAGGTTCCCTTTTAGGGATTGCTTACTAATATGAAAGTCAGCAACAGAGCAGCTGAGTCAGGAAGTGTGTTTGTTTTAAATATTTATATTCCATCTTCAGGGACATGCTCAAGGCAGCTCACAAAGTAAAACAAGATAAAATCATAAAAATATATAGAAGGAAGTTCTCAAGTTTGATTTGGAAGAGGTAATTTTATCAGGCCCTAATCTGGATGGCCCAGGCTAGTCCAATATCCGATCTCAAAAGCTAAGCAGAATCAGCCTTCATTAGCACTTGGATGGGAGTCACCAATGAAGTCCAGGGTTGCTAAGCAAAGGCAAACAATAGCAAGCCACCAGTGTTCATCTTATACCTTGAAAACCCCATGAGGTTGCAGGTTTTTAGAGTTTCAGAAATGCAAATGGGTCCTTCTGAAAAGATCTGTTTCTTTACAGTTTCAGGCCTGGCAAAGAAAGGGCTAGCTTTGGAGGGCACTGAAACCAAATCTCTCAGGCATGGTGATGCTGTTTTGAAGGTTCTCCAGGAGCTGCAGAAACTTTCCATCTCTGAGCAAAACCAGAAGAGAGCCAGCCTATTCTACAGATTTGTAACTGGACTGAGGGACTTACACAATAGCACTCTGAGTGCTCTTGTGCCAAAACTGGTGGAAACTTCCAGGTAACTTATCAGTAGAGTTGAATAGATATGGAAGAACCCTCTATAAAAGCAAGTGGATTGGACATTGAACATTGACCCATAAACTCTGTATCCCACAGGCAAAGTCAACAGCTTTGGTATTGCAATAGAAAGATGTGCATGCACAAATACGTGCCAGAGTAAATACATGCAAGTAATCCTGTATTTTGACTCTTTCAAAACTTTCCCCTTCTATCAGGAATAAAACATACACCACAGCCCTACTGTAAAATGATATCATACTTTTCCCATGATCAAATACAACAAAATCAGCAGTTTGCCAGCATTGAGGCAGATTGTTAATGATGCTATAAAGTTATCAATACTTCTGAGCCATTATGGACTATAAAACTGAATAAGCCTCCATGGATTCCGATGTCTTTGGGGAAAGCCTTGTTTTGGATACCATCTATTTAGGAAATCAGAACTTTTGAGGCATTAGAGAGTCAGTGTGGCACAGTCTAGTATGTTGGCCATGGACATAAAAACCCCAGATTTAAATCTCTGTTCAGCCATGAACATCGCTGAGAAAATTTGGGGCACTCGGCATACTTCAGCCTGGTCCACTAGTCCTAGTTCAGTGTTGTGAAGACAAAATGGGAAAATCCCTATACAAGGACAGGAGTTTTCTGGAGGAAGACCCACGTTGATAAATAAGTAGCAGCACAATTCTAAGCTGGTTCTATTCTTTTAAGTCCATATAAGTCAGTACATATGGTAGGGTATAATTCTGTTTAGGCGGGCACTGTAAATGATGGTAGTAATACCTGGGAAATTAACTTCTCAGGGCTGATGCTATGACTGGAACACCATTGTCACAGAAGCTTACCACATTGTTTGTTATCTAATGGATTTTCTCCCTTTAAATGAGAATTTTGAATTGACATAAAATTATGGGAATGTTCTAAATATTACCAAGCACTTTTATTGTATATACTTTGTACAGTAGTGTTAGCTCAAGTCATTTTAATTTACCAGGCACATCTGTACATAAAGGTGATTGATACATTTACCAGGTATATCTGTATTTCAGATGGGAATTAATAACTTCTAAAAATAAATAACTATGGTATCAGCATTCTTGCCAATTGGTGTGCATGGTTTATCATAAGAGTATGACTTTTTCATGAATTAGACTTTTATACCAGTTTTTCTCTTCCCTCTCCCCTTTTAGTGCAGTCACAATTCAGGCTCTGACTCAGTGTGGTACCCCAGAATGCCTTGGAGCTATCCTTCAAATACTGAGGACTGGTGGTGTCGATCCCCTTGTGGCTGATGCTGTCACTTACAGCCTGGGGCTGCTGCCTTTTCCATGTGCAAAAAGAATACGAGAAATCCTTACCATGGCCCAGTATAATCCAAGCCGAGCATCCTTTTATGCCCTGAGCCATGCTGTCAATAGGTAGGTAACCAAGAACAAAGCAAGCCTTCTTACAGATAAATTACAGATGCCACATTCGTGCTAATATATCATTCCAAAACATAATCTGTTTTATCCAGATCCCCATATATTCCATGATCAAATGCATTAAAAATATAGAAAATGCTGGATACTGACTTGGATCTCACAACAAAATTCCACGGGGAGAAGAAAGAGAAGATTTTCACCAATTTTTCCTTCCCCCAGCAGATCTAGTTCCCATATGTCCCAGAAACAGCAGAGGGTGGGGCATTTGCAGTGGGAAAGGAAAGCAGGGAAGTCATGCTCTGTGGACAGAAACCCTACAGCCAGTGGAAATTTTAGGTGGGATCCAAGCCACAGGTAGTAGGAAAATGTTAGACTATTCCTCTTAGTGAGGATGGTATCAATGTTGTTAAGGAGCACAACAAACACTCCAGGTCAGGATTAGCCTACTTGATTCTCTAGCCATACCGATTGTCCCAAAAATGGTTTGGAAGCCTGAAGTATATTCTGCCTCTCAGTCCAATCTTTTCATGTTTGGGTCAGGCATAACAACACAATCAGAACTGGATAGTGGTAAAGGTATCACAGTTTCACAAATGCTGAAGCATGATCATGACATGACGCTAAACCCAAACAAGATATACTGATGAAGGTGCCTGACAAAGGAAGCTTTGACAGTGGAAAGCTTAGACCCTGAAACTCTTGTTGGTCTCTAAGGAGCTACTGGACTCGAATCTAGCTGTTCTACTGCTACCCTCTGAGTGTATTGCTTGCTCAGACATGGTTTTTGAAACCAGTTCTCCTAAAGAGTGAATATTTGATCGACCAGTTTCAAAAACTTGATTAACTTTTAAGGTTTTTTCAGGGGGCAGATAAAATGGCTTTGCACACAGGATATTGCTCTCCTAGCTGCCAGTCACCTTTTCTTAGCTTTCAGTTGTCTTTGCAGTTTTTGAGGATCCTTGATTCTGCTCTCACCCGTCTTCCAGATTCTACGACGAGAACAGGATTATAACTGAGGAAATAAATGATGTTGCAAATTTCATGACATCGCTGATTAGCAACAAATGCCATGGGAATGATGAACTCATGTACCTGACTTTGAGGGTATTTTTTTTAATTGGTACTATGCCTCCTTAATATTATGAAACTGGACAAAAGCAGGATTTTAACTGTCTTATGTGATTCACAGGCCATTGGCAATATGGGACATGTGATCGAAGCTGCCAATCCTGATGTGAAACATTCTCTAAGATCGTGTATGGCGAGTAATGACACATCATCCGCAGTCCAGAAAGCAGCCATCCAGGCTCTTAGGAAAATGGACATCACTGATGTGGTAAACAGAATGCCCTGTGGCTTTTCAAATACTTTCTAATGGGAATAGAGCCACAAAATAATGGAGGGCACTTTTAGAGAGTTGCTGGATGCCAAGCATCTCTTCAGCCTTCTGCTGAGCCGGTATGATATAGCGATTAAGAGCAGTGGACTGTAATCTGGAGAACCAGGTTTGCTTCCCACTCCTCCACATGAAGCTTGCCGAGTGGCCTTCGGCCAGTCACAGTTCTCGCAGAAATCTGTCAGCCCCACCTACCTCACAAGGTGCCTGTTGTGGAGGGAGGAAGGGAAGTGATGGTAAGCCACTCCAAGACTCCTTACAGTACTAAAAAGATGAGTGTAAAAACTTATCTTTTAAAAATCTGAGCTGTATACCAGAGGCAAGCTTCCAGTTTGCAAATTTATGGCTAATAACAGGCGGGCAGTTTGGGTTGACTCAGAGACACCTCAGAAGCCGACTTGAAAAATCCTCCCAAACGCTAAGATCTGCCACCTGTGCCCATCCTGTACTCACCCTGTCCTCTGGCGTCCTCTGAGCGGCTCAAAAAGCTACCATCATTGAAGTGGTTGCAGATTTTTGAGCCGCATGCCAGTTGCCTCTTAAGCATCTGGACGCGGCAGTGAGCAAGTGAGGTGGATTGGCGGTGTGACTCCACCAAGCTGCCCCAAGCCGCGTCTGGCTTTTTAAAACAAAAAACTGCCCAGAGCATATCTGTCCATGGTATCTGTAAAACTCTCTTCCAATGCCACATTGCAAAAGAATCTACTTCCTTCTTGGCAGTTTTCTTCATTGTCCAGCTTGCACACCCATACATAGAAATGGGGAACACTGGTGTGAATTATCTTGGTTGCCAGTGGCACCTCCTTAAACTGGAGAGTCTTTTGTGGCTCCTTCATGACTGCCCTTGCCAGATTCAGCAGAATTACACCCTTTTAAATTCATCAAAGTCAGTGGGTTTAGAAGATTGTGATTATGCCTGGGAGTGCTCTGTTTATGTGAAAAATAGATAGGCCATTAGTCCTGGAGATTAGTTTTTAATTTACACGAAGTATTTGCCTCAAATATATTCATATACTATATTTAAAAGTCCACCTTTCTCACTGAAAGGAGCCCCATGGTGCAGAGTGGTAAGCTGCAGTACTGCAGTCCAAGCTCTGCTTATGACCTGAATTCATTCCCAGTGGATGCTGTATTCAGGTAGCCAGCTCAAGGTTGACTAAGCCTTCCATCCTTCCAAGGTCAGTAAAATGAGTACTTCACAGGGCTCTTTTTCTAGCAGGAACTCCTCTGCATATTAGGCCACGCCCCCCTGATGTAGTCAGTTCTCCTGGAGCTTACAGTAGGCTCTGTACTAAGAGCCCACTAAGCTCTTGGAGGATTGGCTACATCAGGGAGGCGTGGCCTAATATGCAGAGGAGTTCCTGCTAGAAAGAGAGCCCTGGGTACTTGGCTTGCTGGGGGTAGTGTAGATGACTGGGGAAGGCAATGGCAAACCACCCCATAACAAAAAGTCTGCCAAAAAAACATCATGATGTGACATCACCCCATGAGTCAGTAACAACTTGATGCTTGCACAGGGGACTACCTTCACCTTTTTTTCTCACTGAAAAGATAGATTGCAGAAGATAGAACAAAGCAATCAGACAACATAAAGCAACCAATGAACAATGTGATAGAACTAGTATTACAGAATTAGAAAGCAGTGCAAACAACAAATTGCCCAAAGCAAGATTTACTGATGTATAAACAGTGCAGAAAGTGAATACCAAAGGTATAAAAAAAATGCAGCAGAAATAAGATACCTAAAGTAATCATTGCAGTAGATTACAGTCCTATTCCCTACAAGGGTGCTCTTCCAGTCTGATAAAAAGTATGAAACTAAACTTAGGACTTAAAGAATGAAGATCTGAGCTGAAAATGTTGACATTTCTGTACCCCAATATTCTCATCTTCCTGCTGTTACAGGAGCAAGGGACACTTGTTCGAGTTTTCCAGGAGACTTCCAATCCAGAGGATAAACGTCTGACAGCTTATCTCATGCTGATGAGAAACCCATCCCAGTCAGACATTTCCAGGGTTGTTAGAGCTCTTACAAAGGACAAGAGCGAACAAGTAAAAAGCTTTGTAGCATCACACATTGGCAACATCTTGGATTCTGAACAACCTGAAATTCAATGGTAAGTGAAAAGTCAATGGAATCTGTAGTGCAGATTTGGGATGGGCACAAACTGAGAAAATAGAGGTTCATTTTGATTTGTGGTTTGTGGGGCTTTATGAACTTTCATGAGACTCCCTGGTTACTTCCTGAACTGGTTCGTTTCATGAGGTTCGTGACCAGGTGAACTTGCTGCTTGGACTTTGCTCACGTTTGGTGAGTCGTGCAAAAGCCATTTAAGAGGACATTCCCTTTAAAGAGCTTTTGCAAGGTGTGCCACATGCAAGTGAAGTCTGAGCAGCGAGTTCACTCACTTCCAGGTGAGCTCACTGCTTGGACTTCACTCGTGTGTTGTGCACCTTATAAAAACCATTTAAAGGGAAGGTAAAGGTAACATCCCTTTAAAAGGCATGCTATCTCAGCCTCAGCTAGGGCTCTGCTATGCAGCCTGGTCCAAACCAGACTGCTCAACAAAGCCTGCAAGGGAATTGATCCTGTGGGGAGAACCCAGCTGTGTCTCTGCTGGGCAAGCTGGTTCAAACTGAACTGCCCAATAGAGCCCACAAGTCATTTCAGTGATCCCTTGGAAGCAGCAGTGGGAGGGGGGAGAGATGGTGCAAAAGGGATCATTGAAATGGCTTGCATCTATTTCAGCCTAACAGCTGATGGGTACACCAGCTCCACTGTTAGGAGGAAATGGATGCAAGCCATTTCAGCTATTCCTCTCACTCTCCTTTTGTGTCCCACCATAAGCTCAAAGAACCTCCAAAACACCACATAGAGGGTTGTGGATAGGAATGGGCATGGACCTCAATTCACAAACCATGACTGGGCATTTTTTGCAAGGAACTTAGGGTCATGGGAAGGTTCATACCTATCCCTGGTACAGATATAACTTCACTATAGAACCAGTTTTGTGCAGTGGTTAAGAGTGGCAGACTTTAATCTGGAGAACTGGAATCAATTTTCAACTTTTCCAGATGAAGCTACCTTGGTGACTTTGGACCAGTCACAGTTCTTTCAGAGCTCTTTCAGCCCCTATAAACAAGTCTAGCTTGCCACTTAGTGGGGCATAATGCTAAGAACTAGAACTTGCTGCTGCCAGACAATCTTTGGATCTCCTAGCTATCCTACACACAATGCCTTATGATAATTATTAATTATTAGCATCACAATAGTAGCTTCAGTTGAAATCTTGGTAATTGAATAATGGATACCTGAACTATTCTTATTACTGCAAGAGTGTATTATATATATCCATCTGGTCTTAACCTGCATTTTAATCTGAGGGCGAACCATTTTTAATCAAGCTATATGTGGGTAGGGAATAATATCCACCCAAATGCTCACACCACTCATGAAATCATCAATAATTTAGGGAATGTGCATATTAAGAGGTGGTATCCTTATACCAAATGCCATAGAGACAGAACTACACAATCTCTATGATAGCTGGGGTATCATTGTATTAATAATATGTTAGATGTGAAGCTATCAGAAGAAAGAAGAGAACACCAAATCAAGATTGGCCCTAGTTCAGTAATTTGTCTAGATTAGATTTCCCAATGATGTACTTATTGGGAAAGTGCATACATTTTTTTCTGATATGTTTTGAATACACAGTTTCCAGCACCAAACTGGGCAGAATCTGAAAAGTGTTTCATAATGTTATTATTTGGTGCTGTGTAAGCTACATCTGTAGCAGCAAGAATACAGAGTAAATTTTAATATATCTGCGTATTCCCACAATAGGCTTATTGGCTTTCAGCAAATTATGCCAATGTATACTAATTAAAGGTGTACTGAAGTTGAAGTGTATCTAAATAATGACCAGGATTTCTCTTAATAACTGTGACTAATCTCCATCTTTGTCATGAGGCTAAAAGACAAAGTGCAGCACGCCCTTAAAGGAGCCCAGATTCCACCACCCAAGGACTTCCGAAGATTTTCACGAAATTACCGGGTTTCCAAGACACTTTCGATGCCAGGGTTAGATCCACTTTCAGCAAAAGTGGAAGGAAATTTGTTGTTTGATTCAAGTAGCTCTGTTCCCAAGGAATCTATGCTAAAAACCACACTGCAATTGTATGGATTTAGTCCTCTGGATATTTTTGAGGTAATAGCTTCCTGCTCCTTGTTGCTGTTGTTTTGTTGGTGGTGGTGATGGGTTTTTTACTGTTCAAATTGGGTGCATTTCTTATATGTGTTCACAAATATTTATTTATTTGCTTGCTTACTTAATATATACCCCATCTTTTGCTCAGAGACTCAAGGCAGATTACAAAAATAAAAAACTTATAAATCAATAAATATAACAAAACTATATGGAACATTTCTGCAACATTAAAACTACAGCAGTATTCCCTTTATAAAAAACCCCTCTGGAACAGTTCCATTTTGTACTTTCTATAGCAGGGGTGTCAAACTCATTTGTTATGAGGGCCAGAGCTGACATAAATGAGACTTTGTTGGGCGGGGCCATGTGTGTAACTATTTAAGATTAGGTAGCAGAGATATAAACATTATAAAGGACACAGACAAACACAAAGTTTTTAAACAAAAAAAAATTCTTAACACATGCTTAAAACATTAGCACTTGTTGGTCTTAAAGGTGTTTTCTTTGTATTTCTCCCATGGGAACTAGGGAACTGGGCAAAGGAAGCTGTGGCTCTTTCCTTCCTTCCCCAGGGGACCAGGAGGGGGAGGAGCCTCAGCCAATAGAAGGAAGAGAGACTTGGCTCAGTAGCTCTGCTGTGCAATTGAGAGAGCCTGGCAAAGCAAGCTCTGCCTCCCCCACTTCTTCCCTGTGAGTCTTGCAAAGCAAGCTGTTATGCAGAAGAAAGCAAATGAGAGGGAGAAGGAAGCAGGTAACAGCCAATTGCTCAGGGGCCTGATAGGAGCCCTCCTGGGGCGTTATTCGACCCCTGGGCCGAATGTTTGACACCCCTGTTCTATAGAATGGTGTGGAAGCCAGGCAGGTGGCCAGCAGAGAATGCTCAGGTACTGGCAACTTGGAACTTACATAAAACATAATTCACAAGGACAGGAATGGCTTCCATGTTAAATAGAAACTTTTTTCCTGAAGTGCTCCAGTTATTCTGAATGCAACCTAGAAGGTAGACAGTAAGCTTGGGAACATCCTTCAGGAATCTGTGTCTTTGAAGTTTCCACTTTGCTAGGCAGACTTTCCAGTAGTTCAGATGTCCTTAATTGTTTAAAATCTATTTGTTTAAAGCAGTAAACACTAGCGAACCTGCTATTCTGGATGACTATCACTCAAACTGAGACTTGTCCCTTCCTTGCATGCTCAAACCTGCTTAGCTATCAGTCTCTGCATTTGGAGCCTGCATATATAATTGAACTGTTTTATTAACCAGGGATCCCTAAGTGAGAAACTACCTGATTTGTGCTTTTGTTTGTTTTATTTCCTCAGATTGGCCTGGAGGGAAAAAACTTTGAGCCAACGCTAGAAGCCATGTTTGGATCAAAAGGGTTTTTCCCTGATAGTGTCAGCAAGGCGTTATACTGGGTCAACGGCAGAGTGCCAGACAGTGTTTCCAAGGCGCTCTTTGAGTATTTCGAGTACCCCAAAAATGAAAAATGGGATCAGGTACCCTGTCGGCCTTTTAAAGAAATTATCTGCGTATTTTTAGGCTCAGAGGTTATAGCCAATTGTAGAACTTTCAGCCTGGTTTCTTATTTGTATGAATCTGTTCCCCCAGGCTCTGATTTAGCAGAAGAGTTCATTGAATGTGTTGAAGTTTATCTCACCCCCAGTGATGCAAACACTAAAAGCTAGAACTTCTGGCTGTTGGGCAATTTTAGGATCTCCTGGCTCTACTACACACACTGCCATACGATAATTAATTAGTCTTTTGTAACATAGAACACTAACAAAGAGAACTAGCAGGGTTCTTGGTATGTTGCTCTGTCTGGGAGATTGTTAGAAGTATTTGTCCTGAGACAGACCAGTAGACTAGACGAATGCTTGGTAGCTCTTATTGTCTAATGTCCTAAATTTTTGTCTTATTGAAAGAGCAGGTCAAATTACATAGAGAACCAGCAAACCTTGGGGCTTTGGATCCTCACTGGATTTTGGGTGCAACTTAGTATTTTCTCTTCTCTTCAAGACAGTATCATTTGCAAGAAATAGAGTCTGTAAAGGAGAAAAAAACTTGATGCAGTTAAGATGCCAAATTGCATCAAAAATTCAGTGGGGAAAAGCTCTTCAAAGTTATTGGCAATGGGTCAGTGGGGCAGATGTTTGATTTCCCCATGCTTTTGCATCTTTAACAGCAGTGTAATCTGATGACTTTAGCTGATTTGTCGGAGTGCTTCAAGAATCTTCGCTTGCTAATCACTGCAAGGGGTTGCTAATCACTTGCTAATCACACTGAAATGGTTGAAGGCAGAGGAGCAGGCCAGGTTAGATGGCAACCCTGACTGAGGCAAAGTGATAAACATCAAGGGCTGGATACCAAATGGTGTTAAGTACGCGCCTATCAAAATTTCTAGGGACATTTCACCTTATTTCAAACTCCCTCAAGCTTTGTCCAAGGAATACTTCCTGAGAAGTATCTGATGCAGCACATGAAGCTGCATTCAGACACTGAAACTGCAGAACCCCTAGTCACTTTGGTGTGTTTAGGGATCTTGGTATTCTGCCGGAATACAAAGACAGGTACAGTTACAGAGGAAGTTGGATCAGTGTTGGCACAGGTGGTTTTACCTTACTGAGAGCTACAGTTGGCAGAGATGGGTTCCTGAGGCAAGGTCAAATATTCTGTGTATGAATGCAAAAGTCTTCCAGAAATCAGTACTCTGTACATTCAGACACTCAGTCATTATAATGATGTTCTGCATTTCTCCTGCATCTCCAGAATGTCATGGAAAGTATCATGCTTAATTTTGAGAGGCTAATCAAAGATGTGGCCATCAGAGACACACCTGAAGCTACAGCCTTCCTCAGAATCCTTGGTGAAGAGGTCGGATATCTGAAACTCAGTGATTTTAAGCTCTTGGGAAATCTGATCCTGAAAAGCTTTAAAACTCTGCAGAGCATCCCAGAAAAGGTAGGTGTATTAACATCTTTTGGGCCATATTTTGTCCCACATAAATCTGTCTCCTTGACTGGGCATAGGGATGCTAGCCTCCAGGTGGGACCTGGGGATCTCCTGGAATTACATCTCATCTCCAGACCACAGAGATCACTTCCTCTGGAGAAAATGGATACTTTCCTCTGGAGAAAATGGATATTTTTCTCTGGAGAAAATGGACACTTTGCACCCCACTGAGGTCCCTGTCTTCCCCAGACTCCACCCCAAAATCTCAAATCATTCCCCAACCTGAATCTGGCAGCCCTACCCCCGCCAGTGGCCAGGGGGACTTGGCAACCCTAATCTGGTATGTTACTCTGACAATTACACTTAGGGCTATACTGGATGTTATCCAGAAGTTTTATGATTACAATCTCCCATGGTCCTCTAAAGGCTAAGAGCAGACCCAGTGAGAGGAGGAAAAAGATTCGCATAAGATTCATGGAAGTGGAGGAAAAAGGATTTAACCTCTTCACCCCACACTTTTCCCACATTAAAAATTGCCCCCCCCCCAGGTCGTTATTTGTCCAGCAACAGAAAAACAGGTATTGGTAAGGCACCTATATGTTTTCCTCCATGGTGCAAAGAGTAAGGTCAGGGCAGAGGTGGGCAATTCAGAGTAGAAAAATGACTCAGGAATGGGTGAAACTCTGTACTGTCATGGTGCTGTTCCAGATCCTCCCTGTTGATCCTTTTAACCAATCAAAGATGTTTCTGAGCCAAATACTGTTTAACCCATAATTTGAAGGGCTGTCATTTACAAAACAAATGGATGCCCCATTTACAAATATAAATTAGTATTTAAGAAGATCAGAGCTAATTAAGATGATAGAGGAGGTTAAAAATGTTATTTCATCTTGAAGTCCTAGGATTTATTTTAAAACTATTGAAATTTTGGAGGGTTTCAGGTGTTTTTCTAATTTAGCTCTACATTCACCTTGGCTTGTATCCTGCAGTCAGATATGTAGAAGTCTGACAGGAAATAAGTCCTCAGTCACAGCACAGTAGAATAGGAAAACTGGATTCCATGATTACATCAGACATTTGAAAGTATCCCTGATTTATTTTCATTTATTTTGAAGATTTGAGACACTGTCACACTCATGCAAATACTGCAGGTCTCAGCAAGGCTCAGTGGTAGAGCATCTGCTTGGTAAGCAGAAGGTCCCAGGTTCAATCCCCGGCATCTCCAAAAAAGAGTCCAGGCAAAGAGGTGTGAAAAACCTCAGCTTGAGACCCTGGAGAGCCACTGCCAGTCTGAGTAGACAATACTGACTTTGATGGACCAAGGGTCTGATTCAGTATAAGGCAGCTTCATATGTTCATATGTTCAACATTGCTCAGAGAAAGTGTGGGATTCCAATGTAACACTAAAATAATTCCCTGTCTCGGTTTGCTCACAGATTGCCCACGCCATCTCAAAGGGGACTGAGAGAGATTTATTTGTTCACTACATCTTCATGGACAATGAATTTGAGCTACCAACGGGCACGGGGTTACAACTACACGTCGCTTTGTCTGGAGTAGCCACCCCAGGAGCTAAAGTTGGAATGAAAATTGCTCAAAAGAATGTGAGTCTTACCTTTTTACTGCCGAGTCAGTCCAAGGACACAGAATGGAACATTACAGTAGAATTTGCTGTGGTGATCCAAGCAGACACACCAATACAGATATATGGGGACTGAGCTGTTCTTCACTGCAGCCTCATATGTACACAGGTCAAACTGCAGCCTTCTAGAGCACTATTGGAAAATAAGACAAGCAGGGTTTTTTTTATTTTTCTTGCTTGTGTGTTCCTGATGCTTGGGGGAGGGGGGGCGTCTATCGCACACATATTTTGCTTTCTCTAGTGGTGGATGCAACATTACATTGGTTTATGTCTGGCATAAAATCTTGCAGATTTAAACTAGGTTTTTATGCTGGACATAAAGTGATTTGATATCAACTAGACCACTAGAGGGAGGAAAACGCATGTGGAACAACTACAACAAAAGAATCCCAAAATAACAGAAACACACAAGTAAGGAAAATGAGAATGCGGAAAAGGCCAAGGAATCTGTGATGAAACTAGAAAATAAGACTATGCTAAACGTGACACAACCACTTTAATTTTTTAGATACTGTGCTTATGCCCTATTATTGGTGCGAACTGTCAAGTGAACTTCAAGAGTAATTTCATTCAAAAGCAAGATGAAAATTTAAATTATTTTATTTACTTATCAAAGTACAGTCCCATATTTACAATAAAGGTCTCCATTATTTTAGTGCCTTTGAACAGTATGGGACATCAGAAGGATACCTTTGTTTTTCTGAGTCAGTTCCTATCCATCTTTTATGCTGGATAGCAGAAATGTAAGTCTGAGGACAAAGACAGGATATTTGATAGACTTTAACTATGTGAAATAGTGAATTACTGTGGTCTTTTGAACTCCATTGTGCCACATGTTTCTGTGTTTGTATATTTCTATCAAAGGCACAGCTCAACACATACCTCTCTTAACATCCTACAAAGTAGTGAATGGGTCACTCTCACATACAGGAGTTCTCTATGTGATTTTTGATTGCTGGTTTAGCAATAAATCTCAGTTTGAGTCTTCTGGATGTATATAATGTGCCATCTACAGTTCTGTTCCAAGTCGCTCTGCCATGACCTGCTGGGCAATGCTGATACAGTAAATGAACTGGAGGTCCCTTGGCTGTCTTTAGATTCAGTATATGGCATCTTCAGTTGGCTCTCACTGTCTGATGTTGAAAGGATCCTGGGTATTCTTAGGCCTACCATATACCTCCTGGATTTGTGTCCCTCATGGCTGATGAAAGCCAGTGGTGAGGGAATACAGGGTCCTCTGATGGACATTATCATAAGAACATAAGAACATAAGAACATAAGAGAAGCCATGTTAGATCAGGCCAATGGCCCATCCCAATGGTCAACTAGGTTTCCCTTAACATGTGGGGTTCTTCAGAGGGCAATCCTCTCCCTTACATTGTTTAATATCAATCTGTCCCTGGATTTGGGGATATATCCAGAGGGTCTGAAGGAGGCTTAAGTAATACTGCTCTTGAAAAAACCATCCTTGGATCCTTTAGATCCTTCCAGTTACTGCCCAGTTTCAGACTTATTGTTCCTGGACAAGGTAATTGAGAGGGCAGTAGCTGAGTAACTTCAGTGTTTCCTGGATGACACATCAGCATTTAACCCATTCCAATATGGTTTCCACCCTGGCCATGGGATGGAGATGGTGTTAGTCTCCCTCACAGATGATCTCTGTAGGCAGCTGAACTGAGGTGAGTCAGCACTGCTATTATCGTTAGATCTTATAGTAGCATTCCTAACGGTCGGCCATGATTTGTTGACCCACTGCCTTGTCAACATAGGAGTCCATGTGGTGGTCTTACATTGGCTTACCTCATTTCTCCAAGGTCAGGGACAGAGGGTGGTGATGTGGGGAGGATGTCAACTAGGTTTCCCTTAACATGTGGGGTTCTTCAGAGGGCAATCCTCTCCCTTACATTGTTTAATATCTGTATGTGCTCCCTTTATTGTAGTTTGGCACTACTACATTACCAAACCCCCAGGGCCTGTCCCAGAAAGGGGGCATTTTCCTAGGCCTCACATTGACAGATTTAGACTTCAAATTTAGACTTTTGACATTATCTCTAAATAAAGTTATACATATTGTTGCAGAGATACACTGACAAGATTGAAACAAGAGGATGTTCAAAATATACAATTTTTATAACCCTGTTCTGGGATTTCTTCATGTTTGATATACCAGGAACGTCAAAAACCTCTACAAGATGCTAGGAAAGAAACCATAAATTTTCTGCTCCATTCTGTTGCTTCTGAATTGTGCCTAGGAGCCAATGTTCATTGACCAGGAACTGGTTGGCCTCTGTGTGAGGCAGGATGCTGGTCTAGATGGACCACTGGTCTGATCCAGGAGAACTCTTCTCATGTTCTTAATTAGGGAAATACATTGCCTATGTATACATCTCCAGGAATGGAAGGGAACTATTCTAATATTGAGGAGAAATAAGTGTGTGATTTGTGTCTTATCCTGCAGATGGAAGCAGAACTGATTGTTAAACCATCAGTGGCAGTTGAGTTTATAACTCATGTAGGCATGAACATCCCTGAGTTTGCTAGAAATGGTGTGCAGATGAACACAAATCTATATCATGAGTCTGGCATTGAGGTCAAGCTTGCAGTGAGAGCTGGGCTGCAGAAGTTAAGCATTCCTGCTCCTAAGACTCCCATAAAGCTCTTCAGCATCAGGTAATGTTTTGATATATGTGTTCTATGAGCCTCTCCTTTTGTGTTCCTGAATTTTATTATTATTTCATTATTCACACAAACACACATAAACAGGGCTTTTTTTTTAGAAGGAATGCACGGGAACGCAGTTCCGGTTGACTTGGTGTGAGGGGTGTGTGGCTTAATATGTAAATGAGTTCCTGCTGGGCTTTTTCTACAAAACTCCTCCTATACACACACACACACACATATACACACACACATATATCTATTTAAAGTTGCATTTTGCTTTTCAAGGTACTGGTACAGTTCTTCAGTATACAAGCAACCATGGAGCATTGGCAGCAATTAATATACATCCACCCTATTTGCATGCAGAAACAGCAGATTCCGTATGTTGCAGAGGTTGGATTAGGACTGGAGACATGGCCATGAAGCTCCTTGGCTCTCTCTCTCTCTTTCTCTCTCAGCTTAATTTACCTCACAAGGTTTTTGTGAATATAATATATAGGAGGGGACAACCACATACACCAGTCTGAGCTCATTGAAGGGAAGATGGAATAAAAATATATAATAAATAGAACATTTGTACCAGATGACAGTGGAGGAGCGGCTTCTACAACCATGGTGACATCAGATGCCACTTCACATACCTTGCTGCTGGCTTGCTGGGACTGTGATATGCTGGCCCACACATTCTTTTCTTTTCTTATAAGGATATTCTGAAGGAGAAATTTGCATCATTCTTAAATTGAGGTTCTCTACTTTGTGATGAATATTGTTGGTCATTTGAATTTCTTGGGTGGTACTGCCAAGTGATTAGGGCAATCTGAATACTATGATGACTTTTCTTTCCATTCATGATCATGACACGGAGGCCAAGGGTATTAATGTGGAAGAGGAACAGTGTGTGATCCTAGGATGAAAAGTCTGAAACTTTTCTTGTCTAAGAGAGAGAAAGAGAGAACAGAAAACAGCTTTGACAGATGTAGTAACTTCTATTTCAGTCAAGGTTATAATGGGCTTATATCCACTTATTTGTGGAAAAGGAGGGAATGAGTGTTTTATCTAATCAGAATGGTGATTGGAGTTGGAAAGTTCATTTACTTCAATTTCTTTTGCAGCAACACCTTGCATTTGGTCACCCCGACCCGAACTGAAGTGATTCCCCCTTTGACTGAGAACAGAGAGTCCCAGAGATCATGCAGGCCATTCTTTGTTGGCCTAGAACTGTGTAGCAGAATAGAATACTCTAATGCCAGTACTTCAGAAGCAGCACCCTACTACCCCCTCACTGGAGACACAAGGTAAGGGAGCTTTTGCTTTCTGTTATGCTTCCCTACTTCTTCAGAGTAACCCAAATTCTGCAACAGTGAACAAAAAGGAATGCTGCAACTGTATCAACTGTACAAATTTGAATGTGCTCGCTTATTTAGCATTGAAGGGCCATCTCCTTCCATGTGTCCCTGTTTGCCAGCAGTTTGTCTTCAGTCAACCATCTGTTGGCCAGTCCACCACTTAGGGTGGCCCATCTGGCAGAGACCGGAGCCTGGACCTTTTCCATCATGGCTCCTGCTCTGTGAAATGGACTCCCTGAGGAGGTGAGGAGAGCCTGCTCCTTGGAGATCTTCAGGAGATGCTGCTTTTCTTGCTTATTTTCAAAGGCTTTTGAGGGGATTTGAATGGCAGGCATCTTTTAAGGGAAGGGAGAGATGTGGGTATTGTCAGGGCTTTTAAAAATGCATTTATTAAAACATTTATACCCTGTCTTTCTTTGTAGTTCAGTGGATTACAACAATAGTTAAACATTTCCAGTTAAAAACAGAATAAAATAACAAAACTCAGGGCTTTTTTTGTAGCAGGAACTCTTTTGCATATTAGGCACACACCCCTGATATAGCCAATCCTCCTGGAACTTACAGAAGACTCTGTACTAAGAGCCCTGTAAGCTCTTGGAGGATTGGCTACATAAGAGGGGTGTGACCTAATATGCAAAGGAGTTCCTGCTACAAAAAAAGCCCTGGGTTTTGTTATTTTATTCTGTTTTTAACTGGAAATGTTTAACTATTGTTGTAAGCCACTGAACTACAAAGAAAGACAGGGTATAAATGTTTCAATAAATACATTGACTGATGTGTAGTCACATGAGGTTCCAGCTCCAAGAGGTCAAACATCAGGTTTTCTGGGAGAGCTAGCTCTTAACACATCGGCAGCAACTACCACATTCTGATTAAGTGAAAGACTTTCCACAGTCATGATCACATTTCACTATTATTTATAATGACAGATGACCTTTCCATTTGACATCTTTAGGTACGAAATTGAAATACAGCCATCTGGGGAAGTAACAGAATATTCTGTAAGTTCTAATTATGAATTAAAGAAAGAAGGAACAGATCTGCTCGACACCCTGAAATTCATTGTTCAGGCAGAAGGTAAGATGCTCTGAAATTATTCTTGTCATTTTAAAAGGTAATATTTGGAAATAAAGAAAGTCCAAGGTTTTTTATTTGCCAATATGCCCCCAATAGAGCTGTGCAATCAGGCACAATCTCCTGGTGGTCCCCAGCCCAAGAGATATCTGGCTGTCTTGACATTCGTGCCCTGCGGAATTTGCTGCCTTTCCGGAGGGCCTGCAGTGTTCTACCAGGCTTTTGGTTGAGGACAGTGGTGGGACAGTAAATGACCTGGTGCTCTCAGGTTCCCCAGCACCCCTTACCTACCTCTAGAAGTGGGGAATGGTAGTGCTTTCAGATTTGTTTGCCATCTGAACTGGTTTTTAATGAGTTTTACTGCAATTTGATGTTATTTAATGTAACTGATTTTGAATGTTGGTTTTTTTTAGATTGTTTTATCTTAATGTAAGTTGCCCTGAACCCTGCATGCAGGGAAAGGTGGCCAAGATATCTTCATGATAAATAAATAAAGATATCTGTAGAAACTATACCGTTTCATTAAACCCTATTCAAAAGGATCAGGATGTAAATCACCCGGACATTCCGATGTTTTGACAACACAGACACCATGTTTAAAAGGTAGATCAGAATTAGAAGGCTGATTTGAACCCGTAGCACAAATCCAACTTTCCTCCAAGAAATTTTCCTCCATCCTAAGGAGTCCTCCTCCAGTTTCTGGCTCTTCTGCTGGAATAAGAGCCTCTTAAGTTGGAGAAACACTCCTCAGGCTGTAAAATGGTAGGACAGCAGTGTTTAATCATTTGAGTATTGCATCCTCCAAGTGATGACTAGCATGTATGAATGTGTTACTAGCACAGAACTTCCATAACACTGGTAGTCACTTCTTTCTCGATTCTATAAAGGGGTAAAAAAAAATGTTGGAAGGGCTGTGGATAAGTAGGTGATTATATACAGTTTTTGGAGTTGCCCGGTAATTAAAATTTTTTTGCATGAGGTGAGAAATAATAGTTGGAATACAAATCAGTTGAAATCCAGAAACTGTGCTTCATGGAGTAAGTCAAGTGAAGAAGTTAGATAAAACAAAACAAGTCATGGTGTTAACATTATTAGCAATTGCTAAGATAGAAATTGCATGTAAATGGAGACAGAAAAAAGGGCCTAGGTTGGAAGAATGGTATAACGCTATTTGGAAGCATTTTGTGTTGGGTAAATTAGATTTCTCTTCAGGGTTACAAAATTTAGTTACTTATAAGAAAAACATTCAAACAGTCTGGTTTCTGATAGTTCAGTTTCTTCAAGAGAGAGAAATTCTGTCATCTAATCTTTTTTTTCAGGAGCTTATTTTTTTAAAGAATAAATTACTTTTAAATGATAATAGATTAAAGAACAATGAACAGGGGAATAATGGGGTATTGAATTATAGGAAAAGAAATTTTGCTTAGGGTTCTAGATTGGTTGTAATTTTGTTTTATATTTCATATTATCTTTTGTGTTACTAATGTTTCAAATAAAATTATTATAATATAAAAAAAAACCACTGGTAGTCACTTCAAATTCAGTGCTCTTCAATGGAGTCAGTTTACATGCAAACGAACTCTGTGTGTGTTTGTATGTGTGTGAGCCACATAAACAGCAAGATAAGTTAAAATAAGGGTCTAGAGGTGGAATTCAAAAAACCACTCAACTAGTTTACTGTGAGTCAGATCCCATGAATCCCTTCAGCTAAGCAGAAGCACTTTCCTGCAGCAGATGAAGCCTTCCTCTGATTCAGGATTCTTGGAAGAGCATCTTGCATTAGACAAAGCACTTCTACCAGCAGAATGAATTCACAGAGGCCTAATCCTTTTAGATGTCCTGAGCAAATATTTTCAGCTAACTACTGTGTCTTGCCTTATATAGTAATCTGTAAACCATCGCTTACCATCGACTGTTTCAGGTGTAAAAGATTGTGAAGCCACACTGGCCTTCAGTTACAACCGAGGCAGAAGGATTTTCACCAGCGACCTCCAGGTTCCCCAGGTTGATTTTGGTATCAACTTCAGAATTACTGATGAGTCTTCCCAGGAAAGGAAAGCGTACCAATTTATTTTAGACATCAACAACAAGAAAGTTCCTGAAGTTACTCTTTCAGGACGCATGAGGTAATGCTACAATCTTTTCTAAATTTTACAGATCAAGAAATCTTAAATAAAGATGGTTAAATCTTTCACCCACACATATTAAAACTTTGCTGGCATGCACTGCCTTTTTAGAATTTTGAAAATGTGATCTCCACCAAAATGGAACTTGCAGGAATCCATCTGGTTCTCTGGCAGCTGGAGATGTCTCTAGGTCTTGGCTGTGGACTCTGTACAGTGGCTCTGTAGAGTCTTTTCAAAGGCTGCCTGCCTCACCACCTCTCCCTTCAGGAGGCTCTTCCCCAGCAGCAGGGCAGCAGTGGATGACTGAAAGTTCAAGTAAATGAAACGTGAAATTTCAGGGAAATTAATGTTCCCAAGCACTGCAAGGGCAAATTTGGAGTGTGGAGCTGGGGAAGGAGGGGCTTCAGCCTTCCCTCCAATGCTGTTTTCCTGAGATGAAATATCTGTAGGGGGAAGACCACATGTACTAATTGCACCCCATCCTACCCACCCCCATGCCATGCTCACAAGCTAAACGCACAGTGCTTGGGAGCGTTTGTCCCCTGATGTTACATGTGACATGAATCGGGTTGGGGAATCCCCAACTCAATTTGGGTCACACATACTGTCTAGTTGAGCCCTGAGCCCAAGCCATAGATGACTGTATGGGCAGGGAGGGGGGAAACTGCAAGGAGATCCTATTGGGAGGACTGCAGTTTCCACACAGGTTCTGATCTGGAGATCAGGAAATAGATGTTTTGGCCACACATTTACCTGAAGCCCCCTCCATTTTGAATGCTGAAACACTATTGTCAACCAACAGAAAACAACAACACTGTGAACAAGTAGTAATCATGATTATGATCACGTTTGTTTTCTCAGATACACCAGTGGAAGGGAGTCAATGCTGGGAGCTGTGATCTCCATTCCTCGCCTGCAGACTCAAGCTAGAACAGAAGCATCGCTGCAACAATCGATTCGTGGGATTTCATTTCAGATTGATTCTTCAGCCACAGCTTATGGTTCCTCCATTTCAGAAAGAATTGTACTTCAATACGGTATGATCATTTCTCATCATAAAGGTCCTCCATCAACAACTGATCGTTCTATGCAGAGGACCATCCAGTGTGTTGTACAAGCTCAAGATTTCACACATCACATCTGATTTGCAGACCTCTTCAACATCCATCAATTTAATGTCTCCTACATATGTGGAATCCAGGGCAGGGTCATTATTTACCACAAAATGCAAAATAACTATACACTGTACAATCAGGATATGTCAATAATGCAATTCTCACAACCCCCCCCCCCCAATCATCTAGGGCCAGTTTCAGGTTTGGAAGGCCCCCAAGTAGAGTGCTCAGGGCTTTCCTATGCCTGCTACCAAGCCCTATCCCCCTTCTTCCCCACCTTGTGCCCCCACCTGCCTGTGGATCCTTCTCCTGCTCACTTACAAGCCCTCCCCCTGCCTGCAGTCACAGCTGCCCACACAATGGTGCTGGGTGTTGGATGCAGCTGGGAGTGCCACTGCCACGGCTACCAGAAATGCCACAGCTGTGCATCACTTATACACTCTGCTCCAGCAGCACTGGGGAGCATATGCAATTGGGAACATGGGTAACAAAGCACTCACAAACAGGCAGGAGAGGACCACAAGGAGATGTGATGGTGGGGAGTTAGCAGCAATGGACCTGGGTCCAAGCAACTGCTCCTCCTCTGGATATGTTGATGCTGGTCCTCATTCCCTCCTATTCTCTTGCTTGTGATGTATTAGAGCCTGCATAGCAGTATTATGTATTCTGCAGTAGTGAAAAAGAAACTGTGTAAAATAAGCATGTGTCATGATTTTTTTAGATGATGAGAAAGTTGATATCCAGTGGAATTCTGGCTCCAATGCTGCCCTGAAGAAAATGTCAGCCAACATACCTGTAGACTTTGGGGATTATTCAAAGGCTTTGCAGAAGCACATCAATGAACTCCTGGATCACAAAGTAGACTATTCAGATATGACACTCCGACATATTCTTTCAGGTTTAATAGGAGTAAGTAGATATGTTGATCATACACACTCCCTTCATACTGCTCTTGTTCATGTGAAGTCATGGAGAAGTATTTATATTAAGAACTAGCTGAGTAGCCTAGGCTAGCTTGATCTTGTCAGCTCTCAGAAGGTGAGCAGAGTTAGCCAAGGCTAGTATTTGGATAGAAGACCTCCAAGGAACGCTAGGGTTATGACACAGAGGCTGGCAATGGCAAACTACCTTTGAACACCTTTTGCCTTGAAAATCCTGCAGGGTCACTGTAAGTCAGCTGTTGTGATTTGATGGTACTTTCCACCACCAGCTGAATAGAGTATAAACTCAGTGGCAGGGGCTGTCCTGATTATAGGCTTTAGATACTTTAACATGTTCTCTAATGTCACAGGCAACCAACACCTGGCTGCAGCAAGCATCCAGGGATGTTCCTTATGCCCAAACTCTACGGGATAAATTAAGTGGACTTAAGAAACTAAATTTTCTGCCTGATATCACCATTCCTGAAGAAATTTTCTTGAACAGGTAAAACAAAAGCTGGGAAGTCATTTGACTGTGTATTAATAATTGCTGATAGAAGCCCTGCATGACCCTGAAACCAAATGGTAGTTGCTATCACAAATAATTCAGCACATTGTTCTTAAAATGGGCATACTGGTATACACTGTATTTAGTACCAAAAGAAACCAGCATAAGCCAAACAGGAGTCCTAGCTGTGGCCTGGATCCAAGGCTT